>NC_072791.1:146032822-147282822 GCF_028583425.1 Eublepharis macularius
GCCTCATCCATCTCTGTGTGCACATTTTGCCCTGAGGTATTTCTGGACAATTTCTAGATGTCTTGAGGGAACTGTTTTCCTAAATATAGATGCACATCTGTGTATTTGTGGGCTGGACCCTTTTCAATGAATGCCTATGAGTGCTCTGTTGGAGTTGCTCATTGATCAGTAATAGCCTTTAGGTCATATGGAACTAAAAACAAACAGATGGGTTCTAAGTGCAGTTTGGTATGAAGAATATTCTCTTCCATTTCTGGCAATCTGTGTTTCTGGGAAATGGGGAATAAGAAAGATTTTTTTAAAAATCAGCAAGATATAGAGCTGGAAGAATGCATTTTTATGTGCTTCCCTCACCTTGATCTGAGGGAATGTAGCATTATCAAGACAACAAGGAATTTGTTGTAATATCAACAGAGAACTAGAATAAGTGACCCACGGTCCAGAAAATCCCAGTTTGATAATAAATAAACTTGTAATGGGTATACAAGAAATCTGAATTGATATTGCATACCTTTTCTTCAACAAATCCTTGATGGAAATTGTGGAGAACCTTAGAATTATCCAAAGAGAAGAAACTATTTCACCTCTATTTCCCTTCCCCTCTCTTTTTCTGTTCTTATGAGATGTCTCATGGCACCCTTCTCCTCTCTTTTTCTGTTCTTATGAGATGTCTCATGGCAAAACCTTTGGGCTTGTTACAAAGCTAAACCAGGCAAGGATTCTTTTGATAGGGTTTCCTGAAACAGGGTATCAGAGTGTCATGGTGAGGAGTTTGGTGGAGACAGACTAGATTAAAGTGTATCTGCCTAGGTCCATGACCAACCTGACTAAAGTATAGAACCTTATCAGTGTCTTAGAAAAATTCTACAGGTTTTTGTTCTTGCTTCTTATAGGTGGATCTAGAAAGGACAGGAGGTAATCCTGTGTAGAACCCCACAGAATCCTCACAGAATCTTGTCCTTTCCTGATCCACCTATAAGAAGAAAGAACAAAAGTTTCATATTTGAGAATCTGATACTTAAGACAGTAGTCTTTGAACCGTCTTCTACTTACCTGTGAAAAGTTGCAAACATGACCAAAATCCTGTGAAAAGTTATACATATCTTCTCTGGAACACCATGGATCCATGCACCTATAAGAAAAAGAAAGACACATCAGAAGGTGTAGTTGGACTTATATATGAACTTGCCCAACGTTGCCCATATTTGAGTGAATGTACATTGAAAGGTATATTTTTGAATTGGGATATTACTCATATTTCTTTGGATATTGTACATATTCTGTACAAGATATTTATTGTTATCATAATAGTATATTCATTTAGCACTTGTTCACTTTACTTCAATACAAATTAATTAGTTTATTGTGTATAATATTCTCCTTCTCCTGAATTGTGGGTTCCCACTTTGTCTCATTGGGCCATCGAGGGCTGGCAGAAGGGCCACCCATCCTCACTTGACAGCCGCAGGCCCATTATGTAGCCTGTCCTTGAATGCATTGTTGGCCAGTTCCTTGTGGTTTGCCATTCCCCATTCGAGGCTGGCTTTTTAAAAAATGTGTCTTCCCCGAGAGGTTATACCCCCAGTCCCCTCCCCCCAGTTCCAACAAGCCAGTTGAAGTCAGCAAAAGTCCTAAAAAAGATGCAAAGCTTAATTTCCCAAGGTCGTTTCCCAGACTGATAACACCCCTCAGCAAAGCGTAACCAAGATACAGTGAAGGAAAGAAGCTACACTACAGGAAGAAAGCACCCCCCCCCCCAGTAGATATGCATTCACAGTTATGACAGGCAGGCTGGCTTGCCTGCATGACAGGGAGTAATGCAGGGTAGTGACAAGCTCAGCTCAGGAGCATGCTCACTCCCTGATGACAGGGGAACAACACAGAGGTGTACACCCAAGTGCGTTCCCACTTACTGTCATCTTACAATGCCCCCTCTCAGCTGGTGATATGAGGGGATGAGGGGGTAATTGGCTGGCAAGTGGGCCAGCTGATCAGGGATCCATGCCCTATGCAGTGCCAAGACTCTGATAGGCTCTGATAAGCTGTAAGCCATAAAGTTGTGGCCTTTTATCTCCAAAGGGGTCTCCGTGTTTCCTTCCTCCTCCCTAGCGTTCTCCCCTCAAGTTGGCAAAGCAACCTCTCACTCACCTACCCAGATTTTTTTCTATATTATTAGGATTTTTCTATAAACCTGGACTTTCCCAAGATTGCAAAAAACTATATCCTAGCTATGGGTGGCCCTGTTGTGTTGATTTTGTGATCACTGCATGGGGCCATACATGGTTGTTTCATATAAGGACAGCACTAATTTGTAGGATAAAGTGATGTTATATTGTCGAAGACTTTCACGGCTGGAGAATGATGGTTGTTGTGGATTTTCCGGGCTGTATAGCCGTGGTCTTGGCATTGTAGTTCCTGACGTTTTGCCAGCAGCTGTGGCTGGCATCTTCAGAGGTGTAGCACCAAAAGACAGAGATCTCTCATCTCTCATCTCTGTCTTTTGGTGCTACACCTCTGAAGATGCCAGCCACAGCTGCTGGCAAAACGTCAGGAACTACAATGCCAAGACCACGGCTATACAGCCCAGAAAATCCACAACAACCATCATAAAGTGATGTTGTTTTTTTGTGAAAATAAGGCACTTAGATGAATAGGAGCATGAGCTGCACTCTTCTAAACTGCACCACTTTCCCAAGCTCCTATTTACGTTTCTAACTACATTGCATGTGATATCTACAATCAGAATACCAAGTTAAGGCAGGAAAACTTCTCGGAAAATATTCTGATCTTAAACAAATGTATACATGAGGATTTTTTCCCTAAAGAAACAAAGCTAATAAGGAATCAAAAAATGAGTTGCTCATTAAGGAAAGCTCTATTGCAGAGGTCAAAAAATACAGGAATAAATTAAGAATTGCTAAAGGATTAAAGGATTCTGGATACAGGCCAGACAACTATTATTGACAGCAAGCAGTTTTTAAGTTCCATCAATAAAAAGAAAGCATTAAACAGAATAAGTGAGATGGCGCTTATTGAGATTGCAATAGCATAGGTATAGCACAAATACCTAATGCATACTTTGGCCTCAGTTTTTCATAAAGATATTGACAACAGTCGCACTGGAAGAACAGCTGATGTAAAGAAGCATAAAGGGTGTGGAAGATAATGTTTCTGACTTTGAAGCAAACACAGGTAACCTAATCCTCTGCATTTTTCCATGCAAGTCCTACTGAATTTAATGGGACTTAATCTTAACATATTGTGTAAAGGTTTGTTTGTGGCCTTAATAAAATTGACTCTCAATCGTCAGCTATCCTCCAGGTGTGAACATTAGATATTCACATGAAGAAAAAGATCTATGTGCACAAATTACAATAAATTTATTCTACAATGAAAATAAATGGCTTTGTTATACCTATATTTCAGAAACAGAATAAAAGTTCTAACAACCCAATCCTAAGAGGGGCGGGGAAAGTGAATAGGAACCGAACTAAGGCTTGCAACAGCGTATCTGGTCGTTACGCCCACATAAGTGGCCCTCCGCCTGCGCCGGGACACGGCGCTGCCCCGCCAGCGGGCCGGCACCGGCGCAAGCCTCAGACGGCCAGGCGGAGGCAGAGGAGCGGCGTAGAGCCCCACGCTGGCACAGGGGGGGGGAAGAGGGCGGGGACAGAGTTAGTCTGCTCCCTAAGCCCCTCCAGAAGTGGGAACACCCACAGCAGCGCAAAAATGCTACGCCACGGAAGAAGGCGTAGCCCATAGGCGCCCATGGATTGGCGAAAATCCAGCCCCCTCTCCGAGCGCCCCGCCCCGCCCCCGTGGCCCGAAGGAGCATAGGATGAGAACTCTCCCGGGGACCAATCAGTGTGCATGCCCAGTGTGGACAAGCCCCCCTCCCCCCACCCAATCATCTGTGACCGCGCCCTACAAAACATCCGGCCAGCGCTGCCCAAACCCCTCAGGTAAGTGAGCACTTGGCCGGAGGCTCTGTCCCTCTGTCCGTGTGCTGCATGGCGTTGCCTCTTTGAACACCAAACGGGGGCGAGGGCATTCACGGTGACAGGCACGGAATGCACTCGGGGGACTTTATGAAAAAGTGTGGAAACTTCCCCTAAAAGGGAAGGAGTGCAAATGTCTGGCTAACTCCCTTTTTCCCCTGGCAGGAAGAACGACTCAACATCTAATTGGACTCATGCAAGCTAGTTGCCTCTAACTAAGCACAAACAAATTAACCCTTCCGTGACAGAAGGGAAAGACACATGGCGAACTAACTGCAGCCTCTCCTGTTTCCTTGCATGTATCCTGACCCTGGAGTTCCCGCCTGGTGATGAGTGATGGAGCGCTGACAGGTGAGGAGGAGGTGAAGGAGGTAGGGGAGGGGGGGCCTGTTCCGCAGATTAGTGCAAACTGCTCATTCAACTGAACCGCTCACTTGCCGTTTCGGGTGAGGCCCAGCAGGGGTGGGGGGTGATCATGGCCGCCCCTGGCCGCCCCAGAGGCAGGCACCCTGAAAACCACTTGTAACCAGGTGTTTGTAATGACCAGCTCATTCCCTTGATAAAGGTAAAGGCTTGCCAAGGCCGAGTACATCCTCGCCAAACCGTCGTGCATCAGCTGGTTGCTGCTGCCCTCGACTATGTGCATCCTCCCAGATGGCGGAGTGTGGGGCTTGTCTCTCCAGTGGAATGAGGCAAAGCCCACATGTGTCTTTTTCTCCTGCAGGCACGTCCAGAGCATGGCTGCTCTCCCGCTTCCCGCCCTCCCCAAACATCCGTGACGGGCGGTTGGCTGCGGCCCAGGAAGCAGGTTCGCCTTCTGTGTCTGCGAGCCTGACTTCGTCCTCAGCCCCTCCCATCACATATCTCCACCTGCATATTGCTACAAATGTATCTGACAGACCCCGTTCTGCCTCCCCGCCCCCTCCCTCCCCTCACCGTAACGTCAGGCAGAGGGTTGGGGCAGGGCATGTCAGCAGGGAAGGGGGAGGCACCGAGGGCAATCAATCCCTGGTAGGGCGAGCAGCTGGCATCTGATAAGCCAGGGAGAGGGTTGCTGGGGGGGCGCTGCAAGGGGGCGGGAGATGGCAGGGGAAATGGTCTGCTCATTCGAGCCCTACCCCCATTAGCAAAGAAACTAGCGCAGCAGCAGGCAGATGCCATATCCCGGGCAGGAGGTCCCACGCGGCCGAGGAGGGTCGCTCCCTTTGCAGCTGCAGCCGCAGCCGCAGCAATGCAGTCCCATGAGCGGCCGCCTCCCAGAGTGGGTCCGGCCCCTCGGGTGCCTGCGGCAGCCCCATTGGTCATTACAACACCCTCCGCCCTGCGTCCCGCCTCGCATCCAGTCCTGCGGGGCAGTTGCCAGCCTCCCGCGCCAACATGGCATGGTTGTTGGGAGGGGTGGGGTGTGTCCGAGGCTGCAAGTGGCTCCGCCCTGGCCCAGTGCCATCTCCTGCTTTCAGTATATGGGGCCACTTGCATTGCCCTGCTGGGGGGGGGTGGGAGCCACTCCTAGGCTGCTGGCTCCACCAATCCTGCAGGGGAGGCCGCTGGCCCCACCCACAGGGGCAGTGGAGGAGCATGCCATCCGCACAAAGTGGCCGAAATGTGGGAGCCCGAGGCCCCCCAGGTGCCTGCCACTGGGCGCCCCCCTCCTGCCCGGGCCATGCAGGATGGGTGGCCACCCAAGACCCCGGGAGGGTTCCCCCCACTGGCAAGTTGCAGGAGCACCCCAGCTCAGGGCGGCATGCCAGGCAGGGCAGATGCGTTAGGGCAGCATGGAAGACATGCCAGGGCGGCCCCTGGCCAGTCCTTGTGCATCCTTCACATCCCCCCCCTCTCGGAAGGGATGCACTGTCAGCGCGGGCCTGGTCACGTGCTCATGGTGCCAGAGCAGGATATGGCTGGCAGATCTCTGAATTATTGCAGCCAGGCACGGGTCCATGGGCATATGAGCTTTATTCCCAGTCCTGCGGCACGCCATAGGGCTAGGCCCGAGGGTTGGCATGTGGCAAGAATGCACCTAAGAAGCGCAGCATCCTCAAAAGGGATGAGGGCCCTGGGGCCATAGGAAGCCAACCACCGCGGCCCCCTCCCCTCCCACCCACAGGTCTGAGCTGGAAAGCCTCTGCTGAACCTACCCATGGCCTATGTCAGACAGAAGATAGGGAATTGTTACATCTCAGACCCTCCAAGGTCATACCAGTGAGCAGTGAAGTTCGGTGGGCAGCACATAAACACAATACCCACAGCGGGCCCGGCTGCATGGAGGGTGATGGGTGGCGGGAGCAGTGGGCGGCCAGGCTTGGGGCCCAGCTCATTGCCAAGGCAGCTGGGAATGACCTCCTGGCAGATGAGGGTGCGATGACTGCGCGCCCAGTTTACCTGGAGGAGCTCTTCCCGGGCCGTGCGGAGGAGGCCCGGGTTGTGCGAGCGTGGTTAGACACAGCGCTGTGCGAGATGGAGCATGACCTCCTGGAAGAGGAGGTGGCTGCGGGCCCCGCGCGCAGTAAGTCAGGGTCCCTCTACGCTGGATGGGCCACGGCGCCATCGGGGGGGCCTCCTCTGCTGCCACGGAGGGCAAGCCATAAGGCCTCGGAGGTGTCCCAGCTGCTCCCATCGAGGCGCAGGGTGCAGGTGCTTGCAGCGCATGTCAGGCTGCCACCAACGGATGCCCTCCCTCCCTCCTCTGTAGGGACCATCAATGACAGGTGGATGGCTGCCATGGATCGGGTTCACGGGGCATTCCAGCAGGCCCGGGAAGTGGCACCATGTGAGTCTTGACAACAGGAGGGGCACGGGTGTGTGGGGCAGGGCAGCCTGCGGCCGCGACATAAGCTCCAGAGCCGACAGGGGCCCTGACACTCCCATCCCCCACCTCTTGCCCCCACAGTGGCGCCCGCATGGAGCCCCTCGCCAGATGAGGAAGAACTTGGGAGGGGCTTCACTGCCTGGTCTCCACCCCACTACCCACCACCCACTGAAGACCCGGAGGGCGACCCAGCGAAGGAGCCTGGCAGGAAGCGGCCGAAGCTGGAGCCTGCATCTGTGGAGGGCCGGGCAGCTGCCGATATGCCATCCCAGCCGCAGGCATCTGGCACCCCAGCTGGGCCCCTGTCCTGTAACAGGGACACCGTGGTGGGGCCACTTGCCTCCCCCTGCTCCAACGCGCTACCTAGCCCTCACCCTCCTGACTGCTGAGGCCGGAGTTCTGGGTTGGCAAGCTGCTCTCTGGGCACCCGATGCGGCCCTGGAATCGATTGGGAATAAAGTCAAGTTCGATGGTTGTTGGGGGTTTTCCGGGCTGTATTGCCGTGGTCTTGGCATTGTAGTTCCTGACGTTTCGCCAGCAGCTGTGGCTGGCATCTTCAGAGGTGTAGCACCAAAAGACAGAGATCTCTCAGTGTCACAGTGTGGAAAAGATGTAGGTCATTTGTATCTACTCAGGAGGGGTGGGGTTGAGCTGAGTCATTCTGTAAGAGTTTCCCAGGGTGTGGAATGCTAATGGCGGGAGGCTTCACTGAGTCTTACAGAATGACTCAGTGAAGCCTCCCGCCATTAGCATTCCACACCCTGGGAAACTCTTACAGAATGACTCAGCTCAACCCCACCCCTCCTGAGTAGATACAAATGACCTACATCTTTTCCACACTGTGACACTGAGAGATCTCTGTCTTTTGGTGCTACACCTCTGAAGATGCCAGCCACAGCTGCTGGCGAAACGTCAGGAACTACAATGCCAAGACCACGGCAATACAGCCCGGAAAACCCCCAACAACCATCGTTCTCCGGCCGTGAAAGCCTTCGACAATACAAAGTCAAGTTCGTTAACTGCTCTTCCAGTGCAGCCTGTCCATGGGGACGGTGGTTGCCGGCCAGGGCGGCTTTCCCATGCTCTCTACATGCAGGAGTCAAGGGAGTGGGCACTTGTAGGGGCCTCCCAGGACACCACGGGGGTGTAAAGTGCCTGGCTGGCCGAGCCCCCCCCCCAAGGCCAGGCATGGCCCTCAGCGTGCAGCATGCCACAGGTGCTCCTTGACCCTGTCTCGCACAACTTGGAGATGCTCCTGGGGCTCTTCAGGGGCGTCAGGGGAAAGGCGGCCAGCAGGAGGCAGCCAGGGGTCCTCGCCTGGGCCCTCCGTGGCTGGCAAGGGGAGCTGCTGGCGCACGGCGATATTGTGCAACATGACACAGGCAGCCATGAGCTTGGCGACAATGAACGGCTGCATGGCCAGGTGATGGAGGCATCTGAAGCACATTTTCAGTTGGCTGAAAGCACGTTCGATCACCATCCTAGTGTGCCGGTGGGCCTGGTTGAAGTTGGCTCTGTCAGCGGGCTCATCCGCAGGGTATGGCGTCAGGAGGTAGGGCAGCAATGGATAGCCATGGTCACCTGCAAGGGGAGGCGGCGTTAGGGTCTCCCTTCCCATCCCTGTCCCCCCACGGCTCCCCCTCCAACTCCTGACCTAGGAGCCAGCCTCTTCCCTCAGGCCATGATGACAGGAGCGTGTTCAAGCCGGAGGTGGTGAAGATCTGTGCATCGTGGATGCTTCCCGGGAACTTGGCAACGAGGTCCATGAAGATCCCCTGGTGGTCATAGGCCACCTGGACGTAGATACTGTAGAACTGGTGCCGATTCCTGTAGACCTGTGGCTCCTCTCTGGGAGCGCACATGGCCACACGCATGCAGTCGACTGCACCAATCACATTGGGGAAGCCCGCAAAGGAGGAGAAGCCTGCCCAGACGGGTGCCAACTCTGCCTCCGAGGTGGGAAAGTGGATGTGCTCACAGATCCGACCAACTAGGCCGTCCAGGAAGGCATGCAGGCAGCGGCTGGCAGATGACTGGGAGACCTCCAAAGCCTCGGCCATCACTCCCTGGAAGGAGCCAGTCGCGAGGTAGCGGAGGGACAGCAGGACCCTCTGGAGGAAGGGGATGCCCCAGGGAGCCGCAGCTTGCCACTGAAGGGCAGGTGCAAGCTCCTCGCACAGAGCCTGTATGGCTGCCCTGTCCAGGCGAAAGAGGTCCAGGCAAGCCATGCCGCCCAGGAGCAGGGATGGCACCCTGGCCTGGAACCGGCGGCGTTGTCTGAGGCGGCGCTACCTGAGGGCTGCTCGGACATACACGACTGGCAGGAGGTGGCTGGTCCGGATGGCTGGGAGCCGTGGCGGCAGTGGCAGGCACCAGGCGGGGATGAACGGGGTCCTTCCTGGAAGGAGCGCAGGTTAAGTTCCAGCACCCTAAACCACCCCCCCCAACCCGGAGGCAGCAGTCCTACTAGTCTCAGCAGCCCGTTGTGAGTGGCGCTCGGGAGCGGGTCCTCTTTCTGCTGCATGGGCCGTCCCAGCCACCCTTCCCGGTCCCACACCCTCTGTGCCCTCCTCCATCTTGCCAAGGGGGTGGGTGGGCACATGACTAGGTGGCCGATTCCCACCACTTATCTCGGGAACCGGACATTCCAGCAGGCACTGCCCCCATGCCTGCTGAGAGCACTAGTGGCGGTGGGAGCCAGTGCCAGGCAAACTGGATGGAGGTTGAGAAAGTGCTGCTTTTTGGGCTCGTGGTGGAGAATGTGGAGGTCGCCCTGAGCATGAACAGGGGCGCCTCGTCCCGGTCTCGATGACGGGCATTCTGGCAGATGGCAGCTGACAGGGTCTCAGCCGTGGGCAACGCGCCCTGCACTGCTCACTCCGCAATGAAGCGCTGGAATGATTCTTTCGGGCCCGCACACAAACGAGTGCGCCTCCTCATGTCTCAGGGGGTTCCTTATGAGCGGGCCCTCGATGAGGGGCTCCCAGGCCCAGAGGCGGTCATGCGGTCATCCCGGAGGCAGTGGTGGGCGGCCTGGGCATCGAGGTCCTGCCCGGTTAGTATTTGCAGATTCAGGGAGGCTGGGGGGGGAGAGAACACATGGATCATGGCACATGTGTGACAGGGCCTCTCCCGTGGGTAGGCACAGCCCCTGAGGGTCCGGACCCAAGCGAGGCGGAGGCAGAGGCAGCAGGGTCTGTGCCCCTCCTGGCAGAGAGCGGGTCCCAGGAAAGGTGGCCCTTCCACCACCACAGCAAGCCCCTGCTGCTAGCGACGAGGAGCCTCATCCGGGCCCGTCGGGGGGCATGGATCCGGAGCACGGTATGTATCTGTGCCCCTGCTGCTGGTGTGGCCAGGGAGCTGCTTGGCCACAGACCTCGGCCACGCATCCAAGGCCCCTTGTGGCGCCAGTCGGTCTCGAGACGGGGGGCTGCGCCTGTGGCTGGGATGGGTGTGCCTGGCCTGGCTCGGTGACCTGGGGCAGCCCGTGTTGAGCCGCTGCTCTTCCCTCCCTGGGCCCTCTTCCCACCCACATCTCTCTCCAGCAGGGACCATGCGGCTGGAGATAGGCGGGGATGTGATTGCCCAGCTGCGCAAGCTGCCACCCTCCAGGAGGACCTCTCCGGCTGGAGAGGCTCTCCTGCAGTCGCTTGGCTTCCCTGTGTTGGTGGAGGGTGAAGGTGGCCCTGGGACTCCGCTGGTTCAGGACACCTCGTCGAAAGAGCCACTCGAGGAGCTGTACCAGGCTGCGGCACCCTCCCCTCCAGCCCCCCCTGCCTCTGGGTGCCATGGGCCATGTGCGGGAAGGACCTGGCTCTGCCTCTGAGGGGGAGGAGCCCATGGAGGGGGTCCTTCCAGGCACACGGGCTCGCGGCCCCACCCTGCCCAGCGGCTTCCCCTGACAGTGGCCACGATGTGGGCGGCGATCAAGAGGGAGTGGCTAGAGGTGCACGCCACATGGGAGGAGACGAACAACTGCGGCTGGGGGTTCATGGCCGTGGTACTGGAGGTGGGAGAGGGGCTCCGCGCCTCTCAAGCCCGTGGTAAAGCCCTGCTCGAGCCACTCATCGCCATCCTCGACCAGCCAGCCTCACCCGCTGCAGCAGCTCCACCTGCCCCAGAGGCACCCCTCCCTTGGGCCCAGTTGTGTGCGAGAGGCCGGGCCTGTGGACGGCCAAGGGGGTCCAGCCACCGGCCTCACCGGTGAGCCCTGCAGCTGCCTTCCGGGGGTGGGGTGTTCGGCTGGACGGGCAGGGCCGCGGCCCAGGGTGTTATACAGCTGCTGGAGGCAATGGGCCAGGGTCCTGGGGGAGACGGGGGCAGCGAAGCGGGGCTTGGCCATGTGACCTGGACACCACGGCCGGGAAGGCTGGGTGGAGGGGCAGCTGCTTCTGACCAAGCACTCGCACAGGCGCCGGACAGCGCAGGGGGCGAGCGGGGGGGGGGGACTGGCGAGGCGGCACCCAGGCCATCGACAGGCCCCTGGCTACCTGTCCTTCCAAATGGGCTCTCCCCGGCCATGCCTCCCCATGGTCCCTCGACACCCTACCCCTCCTACACGCCTCCCCTTCCTCACATCTGCTGGGGGAGGTGGGATGGTATAATAGTAAAGACTGATTTCTGTGCAACGGGTGTCTACGGTCTTTGCCTTGGGATGGGGACGGGGGCGGGCCCGCTGTGTCTGCCTCTTGGTGGCAGCCTCAGGCCAACCCTCCCCTTCGGCGCCACTTGGTGGCTGTTCCCTGCTGTCGGGACCGGCTGCTGCCCTGGGATCCTCATGGCAGGGCACCTGCCAGTCCCATGCCAACATCTCTGGATGCGGCCACCATGGACTTGACACTGCATTGGGCAAATGAGGGAGAGGCTCCTCGGACCACACCCACCCCTCTCCTTCCCAACTGCGAGCCCCGCCCAACGCATGAGCTGGGGTGGTCTGCCGGCATGGGCGCGGTTTGCCTGTTGCTCTGGGGCCTGGCCAGGATCGCGTGCTGCCCATTGGCTGCGCCTATCCTGGCCCCTCCCCCTGCTGCTTGTCGGGAACAGTGCCCTTTGGCTGCGCCCGGTGGTGGCCGCGCATCAGGCTCGCCCACAACACTTTCTGGTTCTCCCAATTTGCATCTCTGCGCCGCTGCCAGTGCCGGCGCTGCTGCACTTTGCTGGCACAGGATACGGCCCGGCGCTGCCGCCACTCCGCCTGTGCAGCCACACCGGCGTTGGGGCAAGCCATAGGATTGTGCAGTAAGCAACTTCAGGGCTGTGATTTTAATTTTAAACCATGATATCTCAAGTCTAGTATGAATATTAAAGGAATGAATAATTAAATTTATTAAAGAAATGGCAAATTGGATACAATGCAGCATGTGATCACTAAAAGGCAGGGTATGCCAAACTAATCTGTTATCCTTTTCAGAGAATATGACTGATTTTTTTTCTTTTGGTCCAAGGGAAATGCGGTTGATCTAATCTATTAAGATTTTGGCAAAGCATTTGATGCAGTGTCACACGGGAAATTATTATTTAAATTGGAAAAGTTGGACATTATACGATAATGAAAAATGGGGTAAGGAACTGGTTAAATGGAAAATGCAAATATTTATGCTGAAAGGCAAAGAAGTCACCAGTGGAATTTCTCATAAGAACCCATATTACTGAATCTATGTTTTCTGCTCAGCTACTAGTATTGTGTTCATAATATCTGCTGACCATACTAAATTAGGAGGCATTGTAAATACAAATAAAAGATTATTCTTTGAGTTGTTCAGGATAAACAATTTAAAAATAATGGGTGGAAAGATTTGTGCTCAGAGACTATCCATTTGAACTGGTAACAATAGAGAAATGCCTTATTAGTCTATCACAGGAAATTACTGTACTATAAAAACACTGGACTGAGCACAGCACTGGACTGAGCACTGGACTGAGCACAGTTAATGACAGAATCTTAATTTAATTGTACAAGTTTCAGTTGTTAAGGTATCATTGGTAACATGGTGTCCAGTTTTGGCTGATCACTTGGAATGAATAAATAAATTCAAAAAAACTCACCTAAAATAATCATGAAAACTGAGAACATTTCTTAACAGTAGGCTTTCCTAGGCCCTCTTGGAGGTTGGCAACCCCATCTCTGTTTCTTCCAGCATCTAAAACTGAACTTTCTTTTCACTCAGACATCCACCTGTTCCCTTCCTTCAGCAAGATTTAGGGGGTTCCTCTTCTAAGCCCTGATAGGTACTTGCTTGATGCTTAAGACCCACTGAGGGAATATGTACAGTCACTGAGAGATATTACCTTTCCTCTATCATATAGGATAGACTGATCCACAGTGATCAGAGGCCAGGCTTGTAATAATATGCTTTTCTGGTATCTTTCTCTGCCCCATGCCTCTTGTGTTTGTTTTAGCTATATTCTCTCTCTCTCTGGTGTGTATAATATTCTGAGTACCCTCACTGACTTCTTGTTTTTTGATGATGAATTTATTGTATGTGACCATAGGCCTTTACAAGTTAAAAACATATTTACAGTTCTAAAATTTCTAAAATTACATCTTTCTCCAAATATTCACATCCAGACACAAAAATTATATTTCATTTCAACAGACTGATTTCTTAAGAACTACTTTGCTCTAATTTTTCTGGAAACTAGAGCAAAAAGTGATGCCCTGTTGGAAACAATGTGATCCACATCTGACAGCATATAGTTTGTTCTCTCATTGACTTGGCTTTCTCCTCTTTCAACTAGACATGGGCACAAACCACAAAAAACCTGAACCATGTGGTTCGTGGTTTGTGGGTTTCCATGAACCAGGAACTCCCACGAACTGGGGCAAGTTCCTGAACTGGTTCGTGGTTCGTGGGGTTTAAATGCCCCTTTCTTAGCAGCAGGGAAAGGGGCATTTGATCATTTAAAGGGCCCTTTCTTACCACTTGCAAGAGGCTGGGCCCTTTAAACAGCTGGCAGGTGGGGGGAAATCCCCCCCACTGCCTGTCAGCTGATAGTTTAAAGGGACCTGCTGCTTGCAAGTGGCAGGGCCCTTTAAAAAGCCCAAACCCCACAAACCCCAGCCCCCCAGCCCCCCCAGCTCCACCCTTACCTTGTCTCACGGCTCTGGCTGCCCTGCAGGCCTGCTGCCTCCCCCCCTCCTCCTGTGAGGTGTGGGAAGACCGTTTTGATGTCCTCCGCCGCTGTACAGGCCCACAGAGTGGCAGAGAAGGCCAAAAACGGCCTTCCTGCCCCTCAAATGGCTGCAATGGCAGCTATTTGAAGGGGGTGGGAAGGCCATTTTTGACATCCTTTGCCGCCATGTGGGCCCGCAGAGCAGCAGGGGAGCCCAAAAATGGCCTTCCCGCCCCTCAAATGGCTGCTGTGGCAAGCCACAAGTCCTTTTAAACTATCAGCTGGCAGGTGGTGACGGGGGGGATCCCCAGGGAAATGGCCATTTAAACTACCAAACAAACCAGTAGACCAGTTCGTGGAAGTTCGTGGAAACGAGCTTCCATGGACCACTGGTTTGCGAACCACAAACCGGGCTGGTTCATGGTTTTTTTTTGTTCATATTCAGGTTCATGCCCATCTCTACTTTCAACCTCAGTGATTTATTGGCTATACAGTGCGACAAATATATTTTTGAATAATCTAAATTGTTAATTCCTTTGGTTTCTCTTTGCTATAGTTCTACTTCTATTTTCAGTTTGATTTACAGGCTTTTGACTTCTGACTTTTCTGTTTTCATACACTTTTGTTTGTTCCTGCTTTTGGCAGTATATGTATTATGTTTGCTGTGGGCATCAGGTCCCTGGGCCATTGGGTTTTGTAGCAATGTCTCTACTTCTAGTAGTGTTTGTAGTATTTTGTAGACTATTGCACTCTTTTATCTGTTGGCTAGTTACCTCCTTGTAGTCCCCAATTCTCAAAAAGCCCTGAGTCTGAATTTGCAGCTAATAATACAATGGCCTACTCTGCAGGATTCCTGAGACAATGCTCTCAACATTGTATGCTCTGGCTTTTAAATTCTGCATACTATGAAAATATATTAATATATGAACATCATTTAGGTTCAGTTGGCACACTGAAGAAGAGACATTGAAATGGAGATTTTCAGGCCCAAACAGCTCAAATGAGAAATTTGAAACCATTGCTGTTAATTTCCTCTAAAGAAGAACAACTTTCCCTTCCAAATATGTATTCTGGTTTTGCATAAGCTTTGCTATCATTTACAAGCCTCCATCTCTCCTATATATAAGCATAAGCTTCAGCTTCCCACATTCCTTCACTTTGATCCTTTTCCTCATTGATGTCACAGAGCTTGCATTCTGTGTGGGATGCCACTAGAAGGCTTGAAGGAGATGCTCAAGGAATTGCAAAAGGTCTTGACTTTAAAATAGCAAAGGGAGTTTTTTTATCCCCACCATCTTCCTGGTGGCAACTGCACTGCTCACAAGGATCAGCTGGATTTCCTGATGGTGGGTTTTTGAAGATGGCTACTGAGTTTGGACACCATGTGGTGAAGATAAGATTTCAGAGATCTCCAGACGCCAAACCATCTAAGAAGTCTACACATTCTCCTTTAATTCTAGCTATTAATGTAACCAAATGTAAAAGAACCTTATCTAACATGAGCCCATCTGAAAGCAGAAGTGTACATTTGCATTGAACAATCAAAGAGTGAACAAAAGGAAATTTTAAAATTAACTATTGTACTTAGATTTAAATGTGGAAATAACAAAATGATATATGACAATATCTAGGCAGTAGTTGGTCCTTCCTCAATAACAAACAAGCCTTATCTTTGATAACACATTGGTTGTTGCTCATAGAATGTATCAGTTGATAAATAGAACAAAAACAAAATTAGAGTCTAGCAGCACTTTAAAGACGAACAAGGAATCTCAGAAGCTTATACCTTGGGAATTTTATTGGTTTTTAAGGTGCTACAGGACTCAAACTGTGAGCATCTACTGTAGACCAACATGGCTACCCACCTAGAACAAAAACAAAAAGGGGAGGGGGAATTGGTTGGATGTTCCCATGTCATTTTCATTTAATATCAGCAAAATACTAAAATGTTTCCCCATAGCTGCTAAAAATTTTCTTAAGTGTTCCTGTTAAATACGCAATAGGAGTACCTTTTCCATAAGTAAAAGCAAATGGTCAGGCACTATCATTTTCTCCAAAGGGATGTTTATATCAAACTTTAAGTAGACAGACTGATAATAGAAGCCATCCTTTCTGGGAAGAATGTACAGGTAGGCTAAAATGCACTTATCCTTTCTATAGAATCTCCAGTTGTTCTACCCCCATATGAACTTAGCTGAAAAATCTTCCACGGGATTCCACAATGCACAAGGAAACCTCAAGGCTCCTTATTTAGGCAAGTTATTTTATCCAAGCATTTTGTAATGAGGAAAGGAAGGAAACAATGAACAGGATCCCTAGAGAATCAAAGGCCTTGCTTTTTTATTTTCAATAATGCAGAAATCTCATGAAAATCTATGTGTGAGAAATTCCACTGAGCTTGTTTCAGGGTCACAATTTTGCATTTGTTTGTTTCTAACTGCTGGGGACAAGATGGCATATTAGCAGGCAGTATGTCCCATCTCTTCCTGTTAAACTCCTCTGAGCTTCTCTCTGCCTGCAGCTGCTTGAAATGCCAGTAGCAGGGAGGCAGGATGAGGTGAGTTCCATTTAATGGGTCTCATGAATTTGGCATCATATGGCTAAGATGATGACCTATTCTCTTCCTTCTCACAGACCCTGGTACCTATCCAATATAAAGCAGGAGGGAAGATGTAAATGAGATGTGCTAGAAAATGGAGAAAAGAACGAGAGAGTGGCACAAAGAATCAAGAAGTGAGAAAAGAGAGAAATGTGGAGTGCTCTTTCACACCAGCTTTGAACTTGGCAAAGACTCCTTCACTCCTATACAGAACCTGCAGGAACTAACAAGCAAGCAGAATACCTAGGTGGAGTTTTCTCCTCATGTCTCACCTGTTCGTGCAAATTCGCCTGGCCTGCCAGAAAGGAAACTTTCTCTATCTGTGACTCAAATAACAGCTGTTTCACATTCCAAAAGTCTCCCTTCCTTCTCCTTCAGCTATAAAAGTCACCCACTGACGCAAATCCTCCCACCCACCCCCCAAATCTGAGAGATAAATTTAGAAGCCATTATTGACAGTGACAGAGAGGAACTGGGCGCCCCCAGATGCTGGGAGATGGGCTGCTGTCTCATTCTACTAATACCATCTCTGCTCCATCAACAGGCAGAGGAAAATTCCCTTGTCTTGGAGCAGAGGGGATGAGCATTTACCAGCAGGAATCAGATGGGAGTCAAGGGAGGAACAAACTTTGATTGATGCTATGGGTGGGGGGATGCCTGTCCTCCAGCGTTTAATAAGAATGTTGCATAGCACTGTGCTCTCTGGAAAGGAACTGCAGACCCAGGTCTGGTGCATTTGTGGAGAAAGCTTAGAAGATATGATTTGATATAATAACCAAACACTCCTGTGCTTATTTTCTAAGGTGAAGGTTGCAGGCTTGATGTGGTCTGATGCAAACCGGGCTGATATCTTTCCAGCATTATTAGACCTTAACTCCAATTAAATGAAGCTATATTTAAATGAGAAGTGACTTGCAAAAGAGCATGTTGACAGCTGATCTACTGTGAAAGGGACTGGGCGAGTTCACATTGGTTGTCCTTGCCTACTTAACTATTTACTAGTTCCTTTTTTCCCCACCCTTCTGCCAAGGAGCTCAGGACTGGCATATGTAGTTTGCCCCTCCTCTATTTTATCTTTACAACTATTAGCAAAATGAGAGAAATAATTCAATCCAACAGTCCAGGTAAGCAATGCCGGGGGGGGAGGTGAAATGTGGGAGCAGGGGATCTCCATACCCACCGGGGGAAGGGGATCCCTACTATATATTGATATTTCCTGCTTTTCATGAATTGAGAGGCATCAGAACTCCTAAGATGCCTTTGCAAGGGAGCTTAGAATGTGGTTAGATGTATATTCAATAGCACATCTCCAACCTCTGCACTGGCAGGCCCTCTCAAAGGTCCAGAAAGGTCCAGGTCACTTCCAACTTTTGAAGCCCCTAGCCAAAATATAAGGCAGTTGTTAAGTAGCAAAATTTATCAAATACCAAAAAATTAATAAATGTCCAAATTTGAGTCCCTGTGGAGCAAAAGGGCTTAATGAACAACTCAGTGAGAACAGCCTGTTATTGTAGGTAATGGCTGGTGGGTTGGACAATGTACTTAGGAAATGGCTAGTAGGGATATAAGGGCAGGGTGAAAAGGCTTGTCATGGAAAGGAGATGTTCTACTGAAGTATATTTATTATGGTATATCAAATAAACTATAGCTAAAACTAAATCAGTCTGCAAGGAAAGAACAGCACTTTGTGTGTTAAGAGGGGAGGTGCTATGGCTCAGTGGTACAGTATCCGACTGACATTCAGAAAGTCCCAAGTTCAATCCTCAACCTCTCCAGCCAAAAGGATAAGGTCAGAGGTGATGTGAAAGACTTCTGTCTGAGACCCTGGACAGCTGGAGTGGACCAATGGCCAGCAAATGGCTTGGTATAAGGCTGGCTTATATCTTTCAAAAGCAATTGCTTCTTCATCAGAAATATCTAAGATGGCTCTGCATTTTCTGATTTCTTTACAGATACAAAGCATGAATATTCTTTCAGATCTGAACAGTCATTGGCAAATATGGATGGAATAAGAATTCTCGCATATGGAAATGGCTGTTTGGTTTTGCTTCATCTATCTTTCTAATCTCTGTCTTCATTCTCTCCATATAGGTATGTCAGCTGCAGTTCCAACATCAGCCAACAGCCACCTGCTACCACTGAAACTGCTGTCAGCTGTCTTTCACTCCATCCTCTTCATACATGGCAGGTTTCCTCCAGAATTTATTAGCTCTATGTAAGAAAACTAAATGCAAAAATTGTACAATAGATATGCAAGCAATATACAATGCAAGTGTTTGAAAAAGTGTATAACATGGTGGAATAAGACAAATACCTGTTCTTCATAATGAATATTATATCCTGTACATACATGTTTTTCCCTTACATAGAAGGAAATACTTGTTCATTTGTTTATTCTGACATTTATACCCCACCATTTTGTAATTAATACAATTACTAATAGCACCATGTAAAAAGCAGCCCTAAGAATGCCCATCCACATTAAATTTCTATAACAAAATGTTTTTTCATAACTGCTCCACCCAGTACACATTCAGGTGTAGATCACAGCAGACATTTTTAGTGATATGCAGGGCTTTTTTTCTGGGGAAAGAGATGGTGGAACTTAGTTGGCAGCACCTGGGGCAGGAGGTGGCAATCCTGTCAGCACACATGCATGCACTTTGTGCACACACGTGCACTCCTGGGACTATGCGATCACATCACTTCCCAGAAGTGACATAATTGCGAAGGGCAAGAGGCCCCCAGCACTGTAAATATAGGCTTTGAAGCTGTTAAATGTTACAACTGTGAAGAAATGAGACATATGAAGAGGTTCTGTCCCAACTTAATGAAAAAACATCACCAGTGAGAACAACTAAGCATATTAATGCTATACTACAAACTGAAGAAAAATTAAACTCCAAGAAAGTGGCACCTCAGGAAATATTAGAACTTCAATCTGCCAGAGTTTCAGTAGTTATAAAAGAGTCAGAAGATCATAATTCTCCTTTTAGAGAGTGGATACAAGTGAATAACAAAAGTCCTTTCTTGGAGAAAAAAAATCTGGAGCAGAAATTACAATTGTTCAGCCACATTTGGTGTCTGACTGCAGACCAAATACAGACAGGCCAAGAAATAATTATTAAGAGTGTGGGATGTCCACCATTTCTTGTGCCAGAGCAACCATTAATGTTTCCTATGAACTCTGGACTAGAAGTCAAAAGGCAGGGTGTCTTTGAAGACATCCCTGCTCTATTACTTCTGGGATTGAATTGGAAAACTGTGTATCTCACATATAGCAATCACCAATGGCAGCTAAGATAAAAAAAAATAGTAGCTCTTTACCCAGTAATGAAGAGTGGGAGGGGAGACAATTTCCAGAAGAAAATGTTGCACTTCCTAAGACAGTAAACAAACAATATGAAGAAATAGACAGGAGCCGTTGTTTGTTCCTTGGAAGAGCAGAGGATTCTACCAAGTGGTGAACAGAGTGGTGGTTTTAGGTAGGTAGCTGAGTAGGCCTGCAGTAGAACAGCAGTATCTGAAGAAGGGAGCTTTGACTCTCGAAAACTTATACACTGAAAATCTTGTTGGTCTCTAAGGTGTCATTGGACGCAAATCCTAATGTTCAACAAACTGATGTTAGCAGGGCCTTTTTTCTGGGGGAAAAGGTGGTGGAACTCTTCATTATCACACGTGTGCACGCTCCTGGAAATGCGTGATGATGTCACTCCCAGAAGTGACGCTGCTCCCGGAAGTAACACCTCTTCCCGAAGTGACGCCACTTCCCAGAACCCAGCACAATGTATTACAACGAGATAAATGTTAGCAAGCTTGGAAAATTATACTATTATGACAAAGGGTTTTTTCCCCCTTTCTGTATCCTCTACAAAAAGTGAAATCTTCCATTTCCTTTCCCAAACATTTCATTTCTTTGGAATCATATTTTAAAATATGCAAGAAGGAGGGGGCCTCTAAAAATTCAAAACCCATCTCACAAATCTAAATTCTAACAGATTCCCTCTGCCAGCATAGAAAAAAAATCAAAATTCTTTCTCAAAATTCCACAGAGACTGAAATTCCTAATCTAATGAATATTGAATTTTCAAATTTTCAGGGAGGGTTTTGCTTTACTGGAGCAATTCAAAAGAAGATACTCAACTTTAGCTGCATTCGATTTATACTTTAAAATGGCCTTTTTTTTGTTGCCTGCCAACTCTACCTTACCAATGGCTAAGCTGTTGTGACATTGTGAAATGCTCATAAATATCCCAATGTCCCAGACAAACAATATTCATAAAAACTTCCTTAACACCCATATGTCCACTGCAATTTCAGTGATGTTAATCAGCTGAGGGTGGGGAGAACCATTTGAGTTATAGCTGTTAAGACATAAGAACACCTATATGCTGATGAATATATTGATGAAAGCCTTCTGTGACTTGGACACAGCTATCCATTCAAAGCACAAAACTGGAATAACCATAACTGATATTTTAACTAATACAAATAACCATCACTGATATATTTAACTAACACAGAACCAATCTGCATTCAAAAGCTGTGGGAACAATAACAATGTCAACTTCAGTCAACAAAAGAATGAAAGTCACACACACACACACATACATGCACAGCCCCACCCACCTCCATGAAAAGAAAGCAGAATGAACTCAAAGCAGCACACACACATACACAGCCCCCACACCCCATGAAAAGAAAGCAGACTGAACTCAAAGCAACACACACACACAGCTCACACCCACCCATGAAAAGAAAGCAGAATGAACTCAAAGAAGCACACACACATACACAGCCCCATCCCCATGAAAAGAAAGCAGAATGAACTCAAAGCAGCACACACACACACACACACAGAGCCCCAACCCCTGAAAAGAAAGCAGAATGAACTCAAAGCAGCACACATACACACACAACCCCACCCACCCATCCATCTGAATGAAAATAAAACAGAATGAACTCAAAGCAGCACACACACACAGAGCCCCAACCCCTGAAAAGAAAGCAGAATGAACTCAAAGCAGCACACATACACACACAACCCCACCCACCCATCCATCTGAATGAAAATAAAACAGAATGAACTCAAAGCAGCACACACATACACAGAAACCCCTGAATGAAATGAAAGCAGAATGAACTCAAAACAGCACATACACACACAGCTCCATCCCCTGAAAAGAAAGCAGAATGAATTCAAAGCAGCACACATATACACACAATCCCACCCAACCACCCACCCCCGAATGAAAATAAAACAGAATGAACTCAAAGCAGCACACACATACACAGAAACCCCTGAATGAAATGAAGGCAGACTGAACTCAAAGCAGTGCGCGCGCACACACACACAGACACACACACCCTGAAAAGAAAGCAGAATGAACTCAAAGCAGCACACACACACAGCCCCACCCCCTGAAAAGAAAGCAGAATGAACTCAAAGCAGCACACATATACACACAGCCCCACCCAACCAACCACCCTCGAATGAAAATAAAACAGAATGAACTCAAAGCAGCACACACATACACAGAAAACCCTGAATGAAATAAAAGCAGAATGAACTCAAAGCAGCTTAAACTCCTCTGGAAAGCCAGCCCTAGCAGCTCCTGCTCTCTCTCTCTCTCTCTCTCTCTCTCTCTCTCTCTCTCTCTCTCTCTCTCTCTCTCTCACACACACACACACACACACACACACACACACACACACAGTCACTCACACACAGAAAAGAAAGCAGAATGAACTCAAAGCAGCTGAACCTCCTCTGCAGAGCCTGTGGGGCCGAAGGAGGAAGGAATCACGTGGGCAGATTCCAGAGCTGCTGAAACACTGTTCTAGTGTGTTCCCCCTCAAAAAAGCCCTAGTGATATAAACAGAGATTTATACAAGTTAAGAAAGCACCCCCTGGGTTATTCTTAATGATAGAAACATAAGAAAAGCCCTGCTACACCAAACGATTAGACCCTCTATTCCAGCATACCTGTACAAACATGGAGCTGCCTTATACGGAATCAGATCATTGGTCCATCAAGGTCAGTATTGTCTACGCAGTCTGGCAGTGGCTCTCTAAGGTCTTAGGTAGAGATATTTCACATCACCTACCACCTGATCATTTTTGCTGTAGATGCTATGGAATGAACCTGGGACCTTCTGCATGCTAAGCAGCTCCTCTATCACTGAGCCACAGCTCCTCTCTGCAGTTTTACCCAGCAGTCAACAAGTTCCCCTGGGGGGCCAACAAATGAGATATAGAGGCAAAAGCCTTCTATGTTTCCTCCTAGCCCTGGTTTTCAGAGGTTTCCTGCCTCTCAATGTGGATGTTCTGTTTGGTCACCATGGACCTATTCTCAGTGAAGCTGTGATGATAGTTTCACATCTGGCTAGAGTATAACAAAACCCACATATTTGGGCATACAGATGTATGAAAAACCACATTGTCAGTGCTTGAAACCATATGATACCTCTTGTGTGCACGATGCCAATGGAAGGAGTACAGTTGGAAATGCAAAGACATAGGGGATTTGTTGCCTTCACTGGAATGAATAGGAAAGCTCTTGAATGTTAGATCTCCATGTGAACAATGAAACATCCATGGTGATTATGGATAATAGAATTTTCAGAGCTGGAACTGACCTTCAAGGCACCATCTTTAACTGTCTTCAGGTCTCCCCAAGATCTGGCAACAATTGCTGCTTCTGCAACTGGTCTATGTAGCCTAGACCAAAAGGACTGCATACAAATTTCAACCACACAGAATCATGGAATAGGGTAGGTGAAAGGAATTCCTATTGAGACTGATGATGAAAAGATCTCCTCAATGGGAATTGCTGGAAAGAAGTCATACTCCAGAGAGCTGACGGAAAACTCTGCTGTTTTGAGATCTTCCCATTTAGGTGGAGGTGCTGTACGTGGTATAGCTTGGTTTTCTTAGTGTTTCATTTCCTTTAATGGACCTTTATTCAGTGAAATGAGTGTAACTGCATGAAAGCTTATTGGTGTGAGCTAAGCACCAGGCTTGGTAAGTGCTGCTTTAATGAAGTATTTCACAACCACCTTCTTGCACATGCAATGCCTTGGAGACATGTTGGCAGTCCGTTCCACCCAGTGATCAGCAACCTTTGAGTAATATAACAGATTACTAAGGCTCTCTGAAATGTTGGATTTCCCATTATTGTTCAAGTGTAGAGTCATTACCATTTAATAATCACTAATCCCTTCATTACCAGTTATCTCTGCTCTGTAGCTACTCAGCCATCCCCAAGTTATATCTTCCCCTTTGCTTTCAGCAAACACATATTCCATGGCCAATGGAATTCATCTTTGACTAAAAGCACCAGCTCACAGCTTCAACAAGCTCCAGTACAGGTAGGAAAACTCCACAGATTTCAGCTCATTGTCAAATAAGAAAAGTCAGTCTTTCCCAGCAGAGTTTGGTGTCGGCTTCCCTACTGGTCAGGAAAAGGTCCCAGATTTCAGAACTGAATTTTTGACAGCCTGAATCTTTCTTATCAATACAAGTCCTTTTTGATTGTTTTCATTACTCACCAAGCAGTCCAGAATGTAGGCTCTGGTATATCTTAGGAATGATCTTGAGTCTGATTAAGGAGTGAACAAAGAGAGTTTATTAAGGAACTACAACTTTGACAGAAAGGAGAGAACAGAACACATACTAACTACCTCAGTAAAGAGGGAAGAGGGACTTCTGGGAAGAAGCAGGAAACAGGAAGTAGCCTAAGAATACCAATCTGCAGACATGCAAGAAGGATAGAAGAGAGGAGGAAAGAAGGATCCCACGCTGCCATCTATTTAACTGTCACACCTGCTGTCCCTTGCAGATATTCTGTCTTCTGCCTTCTCTGTACACAAGACATTGTATTTCCAACACCCCTTCTCAAGGTCTAGTGTACAGAGTCCACAAGGTTTTAACTTATTGCGTTGACTTTCAAATTTATCTTTAGGGAATGGCTTGGTAGTATATCAGCAATCATCTCTTCTGTGCGGCAATACTCCAACTCAATAAGCCCATCCTCTTGCATATTTCTCACTAGATGTTGTTTCACATCAATATGTATAGTTCTAGAGTTCATCTTTTCTGTTTGTGCAAGCTTTATGCACCCTTGATTGTCCTAAAGAGTTTTATCGGTTTGGGTTCTTCTGTCCCAAAGTCATTCATCAGTTGCAGCATCCATTTCAGTTGTCTGCATGCTTCTGCTGCTGATATATATTCAGCTTCAGTAGGGGACAGAGCCAGAGTTTTCTGCCTTGTATCTTTGCACTTTGCCTTCTGCATTGCGTTTGGTCTTGAAAATCCACCTGCACCCAACTGTTCTCTTCCCTGGAGGGAGTTCTTCAAGGGTCCATGTCTGAATTTTGATGAGAGATTCAATCTCTTCCTCTGCAGCCCTTCTCCACTTCTCTGGCAGGCATTTTTGTTATCTTCCCATGTGGAGGATTCAGGCACAACTTCTGTCTTTGCCAGAAAGGAAAGTCTTTTCAGTGGTATGTTTTTGTTTACTCACCTTGACCTCCTAATTCTTGGCTCTTCAGCCCCTTCTGGCTCTACGGCCCCTTCTGGCTCTGCGGGTTCCACTGCTGTGTCATGTGTGCATTCCATGATGGGTAATTGTACTGCTCTTTGTTGCTGTTCTTCATTTTCTCCTGTTGGTGCGCTTTCACCAATATCTACTATCTTGCGTTCATTAACATAGACAATGTGGCGGATTTTTATAGTTTCAGCCTTTGGGTTAAGGATTCAGTATCCTCTATATCCTTGTGCATACCCCACAACAATTCCTTCTTCTGCTCGGAGATCCATCTTAGACCTTTTTTCTTTAGGAACGTAACTGTAGGCTTTTGATCCAAAAACCTTCAGGTGGTTCACACTTGGTTTGTACCCATACCATAGTTCATATGGGGTATTGCTTGCATCTTTGGTGGGCAGTCTATTTTGCAGGTAGGTAGCAGTGTTAATTGCTTCTCCCCAGAATTTCTCAGGTAGCCCTGCTTCAAGGAGCACCTACTCATTTAAGTGAGAGAGCAATTCTTTCTCTCTGCTACTACATTCTGCTCTGGCATGTATGGTACTGTGACTTGATGCTAAATCCCCTGCTCGATCATGTAATTTTTCATTTCATGTCCTACATATTCATCTTCATTGTCGGTGCGGAGTGCCAATGGTCTTTTCTGGAATCTGTTACTGACCATTGCTACATAAGCTTTAAATTTTTCCAGCACTTGATTTTTCTCCCTGATCATGTATGTTACAGTATACTTGGAGAATGCATCAATGAAGGTGAGAATATATTTGTTGCCATGTGGTGTCGCTAGTCTCATTGGACAGCATAGGTTACTGTGTATTAAATCTAATGGCTGCCTTGCCTCATTTTCCTTAGCTTCTTTCCCTTTAAAGATGGGTCTGATTGCTTTGCTTTTAATGGAGCAAATACATTTCCCTTCAAAAACACACTTTGTAAATTGCACGCCTTTCCTCAGATTATTGCTTTGAAGTTGGCTGATTGCATTTGCATCTTGATGCCCAAACTGCCTGTGCCAGATTAATGAGCAATTCTTATGTTTACAGGTCTCCTTTGCATTTGCAAAGTCAGGTACTTGTTGACACGTTTCCAGGGCATACAGATTGTTCCTCTTCTTAGCTACAGCTATTATTTCTCTGTCCTCCTTAATGAGACATTGTTTCCCAAAAGATACTTTCATGTTTTTCTCTGCAAGCACACTTACAGGAAGCAGGCTAGTTTCCAAAGTTGGCACATAGAAGCCTTTGTTAACAAGATTTTCCAGGTCTGTTTATTTGGAAGTTTGCATCTTAATGTTCCAGACCCTATGCCTGCTATTTCTACAGATCTACCATCTGCTACACACAACACATCCCTTTTTTCTTCCTTCAGCATTTCAAAGAAAGCTTTATTCCCTGTCATGTGAGCTGTACATGCAGTGTCAATATAACAAAATTGCTCTCTAGGTTCTCTTTCTGCTAGCATAAAGCATTTCCTTGCAAGTTTTGGTTTGTCATGTTGGAAGTTCCTCCCTGCTCCTTCCTTTCCTCTCTGGGAGGAATCCCTTTATTTGGAGAGAGTGCAGTTCTTTTCGAAGTAACTGCCTTTCCCATATTCATGACAAAATGCTTCAGCTTTCTTGTTTAACTTTACAGCATCCATAGCACTTTCACAGTCCCTCAGTCCAGACCCTCTGTCTGAATTCCGGAATTCCTTATGTCTATTATACTCCTCCAGCATGCTTATGGATTGACTCAGAGTCAAATCTTTCTTAGCTTCTACTTGATTTATGAAACTTTCATACTCTGGTTGCAGGTTGATCAGCAATAGTACTATCAGATCTTCATCATGGAGATCTTTTCCAGCTGAGCAAAGCTGCTGGACTAAAGCCAGAAAATCATCCAGGTTCTCACACAAGCTCTGATGCTCTCCTATTCTAATACTGAACAACTTCATTTGTAAAAACATTCTACTCTTAAGCAAAGTATCTACATAAAGTCTTTGAACTTCTTTCCAGATATTTTTAGCTTTATCAATATAAATCACCCAGAAAATATCCTGGTCCTCCAGACTTTTAAACAGGATATCTTGGGCTTTGTCGCCGTGTTCATCCCATTTTCTTTGCTTTTCAGGTTCCTCATTTGCTGGTCTTGGATCTTTAATTGCATCCCAAACTCCTTGTTCCATGAGATGGGTCTGCATGCAGGCTTTCCAGATTTCATAGTTTCTTTCATTCAGCCTTTCTATCACTGCAACTTGCTGAATGCTATAGGCAGCCATTTTGTTTCTTCTCTCTCTCTCTCTCTCTCTCTCTCTCACTCACTCTCTCTCTCACACACACACACACACACAGCTTGTGAGGGGAACCTCTGGTGAGTCTTATCCCTTTAATCAGACAGCAATCCACAAACCATCCTCTGCTACCATGTAGGCTCTGATATATCTTAGGAATGATCTTGAGACTGATTATGGAATGAATGAAGAAGGTTTGTTCAGGAACTATAACTCTGACAGAAAGGAGAGAAACAGAACAGATACTAACTACCTCAGTAAAGAGGTAGGAGGGACTTCCGGGAAGAAGCAAGAAGTAGGAGGAATACCAATCTGTAGCCAGGCAAGAAGGACAGAAGAGAGGAGGAAAGAAGGATCCCACTCTGCCATCTATCTACCTGTCAGACCTGCTGCTCCCTGCAGATACTGTGTGTCTTCTGCCTTCTCTGTACACAAGACATTGTATTTCCAACTCAGAAAAACTTTGAGCTCAAGCAGATAGTCACTACCTTTAGCTTCAGGTGCATAGCCATGTTGGTCTGTAGTAGAAAGAGAAAGATTTGGGTCCAGTAGCATCTTAAAGACCAACTAGATTTCTAGGATATGAGTTTTCCAGAATCAGAGCTTCCTTGTACTCTTCCACCATTTTGCTAGTCCTCAGCCTGAGTAGAACAGACCTTGTGTCTCAAAAACTGAAATGCAGCCATGTTCTGATTCTTGATACACACATCCTTGTTTTTTCACTATTAAGGAGGCAATAAGGAAGGAGGATGATTGAGCACTTTGGGGCTGTTGTATTTGGCAGATTGGCTTGAGGGGTCACCAGATGTTTGAGCCTTAATTGGAAAACAAATATGCTGCATTTCTGCATCATTATTTTCAGATCTCCAATGACAAGATTAGGCTTTTATGTACTCTGTGGGCTCATTAATTCAAATGAAGCCCACTAGCCAAGAATTGTGGCCCTTTGGAGCATGATGGCTCTCCAGTTTTTTCAGCCTGCCTGGGTATGCAAAAATTGGGCAAGGGGTAGTTCACAGGCTACAAGACATGGGCTATATTCAGAGTGGCAGGTCACAAGTTTAGCAGGTTCAGTTAAGTTGAGGGTTAGGGTATGGTCAGTGGCTTTCTGAAGTTGCTCCATCAACATTCATCCTAAATTCGCCAGCCACTTACTAGGAATTCATATGGCAGCCTCACTGCTTTTCTTGATATTTATCCAACTCCGTAATGTCTCTAATGTGGCAGTAGAGTGACTGTTGGAGTGAAACTCACATAGGCTCTCTGGACTGCACTCCTGTTATCGGCTAGATTAGTGATTACTTTAAGAAGGCTATTAGAAGGCTTTGGCACATTCTTTTCTTTTTAATAAAGCCCATGCTGCTTATTGGCTATGCAAAAACCCTTTCTCCTGAACATTTACATTATTGACTATGCTTTTTCCATGGATAGCTATTTTTTGCTTAGGTTAATTGGTTTGGCTAATTTCCTATTTTGTTCAGAGTGCAAGGACATTACGTTTACTTCCCTGCTCCCCTTCTATTCTATGCCTTTCTCCACAGTCCCATGACTTACTATAGATAGATGATTTTTATTCATAAAGGACTCTGCTGAAAAAATAGCTCCTGAATACATTCCAGACAGGCCTTCAGATTAACGTCAAGTTCAGTGTTTCCATTATTCTTTCTTGATGCTTTTTAAAAATGGCAGTGGCCTGTGAGCTCAGACAGATGGAGAAGTGGTCCATGCAAGTTCCTAGATTGGTGACAGAAAGAGCAACAGTGCCTTCTGTTCCCTGCTCCAATGTATCTACATTGGTGCAAAAACATTTTATCCAGGAGAGGGGGCATCATTTCTTTAGCTTGTTTATTTTTTTCCCCTTGACTGCCCAGCACAGGTCCTGTTCCAAGGTCCAACAGAACCCTCAGGCCATGTAACTTACAGGGGAATTTCCAAGTGGGCCACTGTTCTAGTGAACTACTTGCAGCAAGGGGCAACCAGCATCAAGCCACAGTAACTATGCCAGGGCCTCAGGGGCCATGTGGCCTAGACCCTTCAGAGCTATGATTGGTATCAGCTCACTAAATACTTCCCGCATGCAGTGCTGTCAGTTTGCAGCAGGAAGGAGCGGGTGAGCCAATGCCCATTTTAGACACAGCTGAGCTAAGAGACCCTTGGGAAGCCAGAAGAACCATGCTGTCATAGCAGCAGAGGTGCAGCTTTCGTCCACCAATATCACAGATGTCTGCTGAGAGAGGGAGGAGACAGAAGATTGTAAAATTTGTCTGTAGGCATTTAAAGGCCCACGGGCAGGCTAAGAGAACAAATTTCATTCAGGGAGCAGATTTCATTCAGCATTTCACTCTGGCAACCAGTTCAATACTGGAATAAAAAGGTCCCATAAAGTTTCCATAAATCTTCCAACTAGAGCCTTGGGTTCTCTCCAGATGGAAAAGAGTTCTGCATGTGTTTATATATTTAAAGTAGCTGCTGCTAGGATCATTCCTGAGAGTGGCTTACTTGCAAGAGCTGGGTACAAACTTCACTAAGAGAATGCACAACAGAATGTACCTTAGAATGCCATAGCTGCAGCTGGTCATGCCCACAGTTTCCATGAGAAGGTTCAGACCCTACTCTTTCCCAGGGTTTTTTTTCTGGAAAAAGAGGTGGCGGAACTCTCAAGAGGGAAATGAGGAAGAAATACACAGGATTCTTTGAAATAATATTATTTTCAAGCACTATTACCAACTATTTTCAAGAGGTTCTGGAACTCCATTCCACCGCGTTCCCCCTGAAAAAATGCCCTGCTCTTTCCAAACCACTACTGACCAACAATATCATTGGTAGATATGAGTCTGCAGAAAGAACCTCACTGCTGCCAGCAAGGGGTGGGGGCAAGGTGGCAAAAGCTGTGATGCTGCCTCCATCTCAGAGCAAAAGAATCTCTCCTTGCATCACCCATAGCAGCAACAGCATCACTGACTTCAGGGCTATGGCATGAGGGAGCCCATTGCAGTTCCCCTATCAGCTGTGACCTTGTTGCCATCTAGAAGTGGATGATGGATGGAGGCATGAAAGGCCCTTTCCTGTATCCTCCTTCCCACAGCATTGGGAAGTCTTCTGAAGTCTCCTAGTTTCGAGGATGTGTGAGGATCCTGGAGGAAGAGATAATGTGCTATGCCTGAAGTGGCGATAGACAGAAGTTTGGAAACTGGCATTTGCATTTGTTTTTTTCCTCATGCAGTTGTGCAAACTGGCAGCATTTGTGCAACTGTGTATGTTTCTGTTAACTTTTTAAAAGAGTCAGAGCAGGGACCATGTTAGTCTGTGGCGTGGCAGTGATAATTCTGGAGTGCTAATGGAGTGGGGCAGAAAACCATAACTTCAAACTCAGGACAGGAGACTTTTTAAAAAAGTTTGTCATGGGATAGCCCATTGCTGTGTGAACACTGCTCTGTTGCAAAGAAATATGCAGTTGGTAAAAAGGGTGTGCAAGCCCAACATACCAACACCAAATGTTTTTCAGCTATAGTGAGAAGCAGCATAAATACTAAGCAGCAACTGAGCAGTCTGTCTTAGTTTTGTTTTGCCTCAAGGCTTGACCTTGATTTGCTTCACCTAAAGAGGATCACTGAGATGCTTTTGGGAAAATACTGGGGGTGGGGAAGTTGATTTACATAGTTACTAGACCTTGATGAAATACTTGGATAGGTATTCTAGAACAGAGGACCAGAAAAAATGTGGATGACTGTGTTTCTACTGATCTATTCATCTTATAGTAATGATACGTATGGATTTGGCAAACAAGCCTCTTCCATTTCCCGTATTGTCTAGTGATTCAATGGTATACCATATGCTTTACATTCAAAAGGTCTCAGGTTAAAATCCCAGCAGCCTCAGGTAAGATCAGGTAGCAAACTTAGGGAAAGGTCCTTCTGTGCCTGATATTTGGAGCACTACTGTCCATCAGATGCATTCTCCTCCCAAGCAATTGATGCCTGCCTTTGACTTGCTGGCAGACCAGCAGCACAGGAGAGAGCAATAGGCTCTCTTCCCAGACCTGTGCAGCCACCAGCCAGGTCCAAGGAGAGCTTGGGCCTGAGGCAAAGGGGCTCAGCTTGTTCCCAGTTTTTTCAGCCAGTTCCAGCCCTTGTCTCTCATCTCCTTTTGTTTGCTGGCACACTAGTATCTTTACCAGCAAATGTTGTCTTTCCTTAGCTCTCAGGACAAAAGTGCTGGACTAAACAATTCAGAGCTAGAGAGATTCTTGGCTCGACTTGACTTGATACAAGGCATTTATATGTTACAGAGAACAACAAATTCCCATCTCTTTCTCCCAAATGTGCCTCCTTACAAAGTGCAATCCACACAAAAGCTTTCTAGTGCTAGCTTCATAAAACCTTTCTTGGACACCCATCTCAAAGCTCTGACCAATTCAATATCAGGAAAGCAAGCACAACTTAGCCAAAGTCTAGATATCTGTCATGCTGCAGGGCACTAAAGAAGTGCATTTCTAGCTGTATGGCCATAGACTGTGGTTGAATGTAAGGAGCCCCATGTATATCAATTCGTTAGGCTGGAGAGTGATGAAAGTGGCCTGGTAGAACCTTCATAGTTCATAATGTAGTATACCATTATCCCTCTACTATCCTCACTCATGGGTTTCATAGGTTTTAGTGCTTCACAAACCTGCAAAGCCTGTTTGACCAGAGATCAGAATGTGTCAAATGAAATGGGCATATATATCACAGGAAAGGATGCCCTTTTCAGACAAATTTTAAGTATCTTCAAACCTGTTGTTTATCTTCAGCCCATCATCATCATCTCTGCAAAAAATATTTATTCTTTTCTCTGTGTTATTGTGACTTCTGAATAAGGTACTCTGGATTCCATTGTCATCTGATGCTTGCTGATCTGTTGTGCTTTTTGCTATACTCACTTCTGCATTTATTGAATTTGCTTCTACCTCACAGTTTCTGGTCAGGATAGAAGCTGCTACACTTTCCTCTCCCTCCATCCATAGCCCATTTCTCCATATATATACCCATTTCATGTGAACATATACACATCTGTGGATGTGTATATATATAGTGCTACTATGTTTATACGGATGTGATTTATGAATTGGATGTATACTATTTATTAATTACTGTTACTATTTATGAGCTATTGACTGTTTGTTATGCTTTGCGCATTGCACTTTGCACTTTGGCATTATATTAACACATTGACTCCTGTTTCTCATTATTAATTGCTTATTGGGAGACCTTTTTGGTTTTGGTTACATTAATTAGCAACAAGATAATTGGACTGATTTCCTAGCATTTGCAGAATACTGTTACAACAATAGCATTCATAGCTCTATGGGAGCATCCCCATTCAAGATCACACAGGCAAACCCTTGCCATTTGTGAAAGCCCCCCACCTGGGAGTGGGGGGGGAATCCCAGTATTTGGTGGAACTTCATTGTAGAACAGTGGGATCCAATAACAAAAACCCTGGAAGGAGCCAAACAGGATTACAGAAAGCATGCAGACCGTAAACGCTCCTCCCTCTGGGATCTGAAGCCTGGAGATGAGGTTTGTGTGTCCACAAAAAATCTCAAGGGTAAACAACCGAGCAAAAAGTTAGGATGGAAGTACATCGGACCTTATAAAATCCTTGAAGTCATAAATGGGGTAGCTGTGAAACTAAACCTGCCAAAGAATTTAAGAAGACATATCCATCCAGTATTCCACTGCAGCTTGTTGAAGAAAGCCCCAGAAGCAAACACCTGGCACCTGAAATCTGGAGTTCCTCCCCCTCCCCTCATGGTGGATGGACAACCTCATCGTGAAGTGGAAGAGGTGTTGGACTCAAAATGGAGAAGAGGGAAATTATTTTACTTGATAAAACAGAAGTACTTTGACCAGGGTCAAAATGAGTGGGTTCAAGCTAAAGTTGTAAAAGCTAAAAGAGTCATCAAAGCTTTTCACAAATGTTATCCGGAGAAACCGAGGGAGGGGTGATCCTATTATAGATGTAGATTTTGGGGGGGTGGGATAATGTCAGGCAGGCAAGCCAGCCTGCCTGCCATAACTGTGAATGCATGTCTACTGGGGGGTGGGGGAATGGGCTTTCTTCCTGTAGTGTAGCTTCCTTCATTATGCCTATGCTTTGCTAAGCTATGCTTTGCTAAGAGACTTTATCAGTGCAGCTGGTAGTGTGTGGGAACCAGGCATGGGAACTTCAGCTGAGCATCTTTTGCAGGACTTTCGCTGACTTCAACTGACTTGCTTGGACTGCGGGAGGGGAATTGGAGTATAACCTCTCGGGGAAGACTGTACTTGAGCTTTCTGGGCAATCTCTATGTATCAGTGCACTTCTGCGGAGTTTTATCTAAATAAAGACCCTTTTAACTCATACCACTGTGTAGGATGAAGTGGAGAGTCTGAGAGGATCCCCTAGCCAGGCCTTACAGAAGGCTGGGCTTGCAGCCAGCTGCTTGGGAGTTATCTTGTGGCTACACCTCATTACTATCAGCAAGCAGCTAGCATCCAGCCAGGAGGTGTGTTCTTTACCATCTCTTGTGCAAGCTTACTCTTTGCCTTCATCTCCAGCACTCCAAGGTTGTAGGTGATGCTGGAGGGCTGGAAATGATCAACTAAGTTTCACCTGTTGTTGCTTCCTGGCTGGAGGGCATGGGGGGGGGGGTTCTGCTGTTGGTTCAAAATGCAGTGGTGCATGTTATTGTGGGAGCACCAATTGGAGCGCATATAACACCTATACTGTGCCAGCTGCATTGGCTGCCAGTGGAGTACCGGATCAGGTTCAAGGTTTTGATATTAACCTATAAAGCCATATGCGGACTGGGACCAGCATATCTGCACGACCGCCTCTCCCTATCTGTGCCCCAGAGAACACTCTGATCTGGAGAGAAACACCTATTAGTGGTCCCTGGCCCCAAGGAGGCCCGCCTGGTTTCAACCAGAGCCAGGGATTTCTCAGTCCTGGTTCCAGCCTCGTGGAACTCTCTGTCTACTGAGACCAGGGCCCGGCAGGATGTGTTATCATTTCGCCGGGTCTGTAAAACAGAGATGTTCCACCAGGCATATGGTTGAGGTCAGGCTTGGCCTCCACTGGCTGAAAAATGGAGGAAATGATCAAAATATAATCTGAATCCCTCCCTACTAAGATTGTCCACCACCTTATCGTGTCGAATTGTATCTGCTGCTATCAATTGCCGGCATCTAAATATATATCTGAATATATATGTGAAATATGTTATAATATACTATGATTTTTATCAATCTATTCATGGTTTTTAACTGTATAAATTGATGTGTTGTAATCTGCCCTGAGCCCTTCGTGGGGAGGGCGGAATAGAAATCCAAAGGGGGGTGGAAATAAAAAAAATTAAAAAGCTGCAGGCTGTTGGTCCTGATGACCCTGCAGGTCATCAGCCTGCTTGCTGGTTCCTGGTTCAGGGCTGGCTACCCAGGGCTCCTCTTTCCCTGAGGAGTCCTCTTCTCCTGACGAGCCCTCAATGCTGCTGTGTCCTGACTAGACATGGGCATGAACCAAAAACATTTAATGATTCCGCAGTTCGTAGTTTGGTGCTGACGATGATCTCGAGGTCACGAACCGAAACGAACATTTTCCGTTGCCGAACTGGTTCGCGATTCACAGTTTGTGGTGAAACCTGACCCAAATGTGCCAGCCCTCATTCAAGATACCCACAGGACTCAATGGGCAAGGGTGCGTGGTGACGGCATGGAGAACCAAGGGGTGAAATGTTTTAGTAGCCTGTGGAAGCCCGGACAGTGCATGCTGGATAGGGGCAAGCCATGTAGGACAATCCTCTCTGCCAAGATGCGAAGGCCTGCCTCCTGAGCCATCAGCCTCGAGGTTCTAAGCAGCGCTGTCCCAGACCCTGAGGGGACAACCTCTGCGAGCGTGGCCTGCCGGTGCACTCTGCTCCCACCAGTGTCACCCTCAGGGTAAAGCGACCCTCCCACTGACCCCTGCTCAGAAGAGCTGGTCGCCTCCTTTCTCCCCCCCAACAGATATTTCACTGGGTGAGGAGGGAGACAGGCTCGGGTGGTGCTTCTTCGGGTGCCGAGTCAGGGCCATCAAAGACTGGTGATTTGGGTTTTTGCCCCTGTGCACCAGGACATCACAGGCACAGCACCGCACCACACGGGGGTCATCAGGAAGGGCCCAAAAGTGCCTCCATACGGAGGCATTGAAACGTTGACTGTTAACTGTCCCAGGGGAAGGAGGACAAAAGGTTACAGTCTGCGCTGCGGGGCTGGCCACGGACAACGGGGTGAGGGGTGGACTGCAGGCGGGGACACCACCAAGAGTTTGGGATGGGGACGGGAGGGATATTTCATAACACACATACCATTCCTCCAGGGATCCATCGCCCACCCACTCCTCCTCAAAATGTTGAGAGAGATTCTCTCCCTTGAGGAAAGACCTCTTTGGCCTCCTCTACAGCACCCACAGGTGAATTGGGGGGAGTGGGAGGACTCTCTGCTGCCCCCAAGCCACATCCAATAGTGCTTTCCACAAGTGAACCAGGAAGACTGCCATCGCACTTCACCCCACAAACCACCCTTGGCAGCCAACACAACAGGAAGACTCATTGTGCCACCAAACTAGAATTAAGAAGGACAGGAAAGGAGATAACTCTGTGTGCCCTCCACCACGGTGCCCACTGAGCTTGGCCCCAGGGCCTGCCAGCAGCCCTGGAACCAGAGGCTGAGGCTAGAGCCCTAGTCCAGCACACCAAGATGCCTGACCACCAGATCAGGCACTGGTAATAATACTGTGAGCCCTCCGCCACGGTGCCCACTGAGCATGGCCCCAGGGCCTGAAAGCAGCACTGGAACCAGAGGCTGGGGCTACAGCCGTAGCCCAGCACACCAAGATGCCTGGAGAGAACAGGCACAGAGACTAATAATAATAATAGTAATAATAAGAATAATAATGAAAATGATAATGATTGTGATAATAATAATAATAATAATCATTTGGTGAGCCCTCAGCTGAGGTGCCCACTGAGCTTGGTCCCAGGGCCTGGCAGCAGCCACCAGAGGGAGGGAGGGGCTAGAGCCCTAGCCCACCACTCCCACAGACCTGACCCGATCAGGCAATAATAATACTGTGAGCCCTCAGCCAAGGTGCCCAGTGAGCTTGGCCCCAGGGCCTGGCAGCAGCCCTGGAACCAGAGGAGATAGATCCCTATCCCCAAAATCCGAGCTCAATTATACTCTGTCTCTCTTCCCAAAGGCTAGCAAGTAGCAAGCAAGAGCTCCGTCCCACTCCACTGCTCGCTGAAAGTGAAACCAGAACTGGGATCGCAGTGCTTTTTATAAGCTGGGGTCCCATAGAGCAACGCAGGAGGTTTGGGTTTGGCCTTCAGAGCTGCCTATCAGGGTTTGCAGGGATTATTGGAGTGCCCATGGCTACATAACACCCCTTCCCCCCCTTCCTCCCCTGGGTGTCTTCTCCCAACTTGTAACCACTTTGCAGCTCCGTGGTTGGAAGGAAGACCTGCCAATCAAGGTAAGCTGGGCTTCCATTCAAGTTTCCAGGGCGATGGAAGGAGCGCAGACAGAGTTCAAGCATTTCCCCGGCTCCGTTGCCAGGGGAATTGATTGATGGCGCCTGACTGTCTGGCTTCCCGAACCACGGCCAAACGCATCGAACCAGGCTTCTTCCGAATGCTGGTTTGTTGGCTGTGGACAATCACGAACTGCTGGGTTGCGATTGCCAATTTTGTGGGTTTTTGAAGTTCGTAATGCGGTTCGTGCCCATGTCTAGTCCTGATTGGCCTACGACATAGGCTCTGTATCTGATGAAGTGAGCTCTGACTCACAAAAGTTTATATCTCGGAAAATTTTGTTGGTCATTAAAGGTTCCATTGGAACTTGAATTTTTGTTCTACTACTACAGGCAAACATGGCTATTCACCTGAAACTATGAACAGGAAGTACACATGGAAATTATATGTTTCTGTTTTTTGCAATTGATTTTTGCATTTGTTGCTATTCTTTTGAATATTTATCTGGCCATAGTAAATCCACATTTTAAGTGATTTGGCTGGTTAATTCTTTATTGTGACTGATAAGGTGATGTTGATTACCTATGAAGACTCTTGAAACAAGGTTGAGAAGTCTCTCTTCCTACTTAAGTTGTTCTTTTCTCTGGTAGCCAGAAACAGCACCTCCAAAGTACCCCAGTACAGATAGAAAGAAATATTTCCATGCAAAGGTTAAACCTCAGTGGTGCCTGTTTGCACTTTGGACATGCTCAGAGGGATGCCTCTAAAGGTCAGGGAACAAACTTGGTTAGCCATTTGGGTAACTAATGCAAAATCAAAGCAAAAACAGCAACACAAATGCATTCAATTACCATTTCAAAACTGATTAAAATACATTAACGTTCTAACATTTTTATTTAATGACACCAGAGTGAATGAGACAAAACCTTCCACTAGACTATCAAGACCAAGGATGTGAATTTAAAAAAAAGGATCAGAAATAGAAAAATACTTTGCAGGGGGCAACAAGAGTGAGTCATGAAGAGATCTGAGACAAAGCAGATATATAGAAGGCAATATTATAAAATCTAACCTAATTTCTATTTCATTCAGTTTTCATCTGTTATCAGGAGTTCATGAAGTTCATGGGCTTCTTGTTGTTCTTTATCACAAATGAATGTTAATTTATGACCAATATAAGATTTTGGCCAATAAAAAACCACTTATTTGAAATCCACCCAATCCACCCAATAAATAATGTGAGAATGGTTGAGAGATTCATGAATGAAGCCAAATTCAAATTGTCCTATCTACTGTTTTTAGCAGTCTGAGAAGTATAACATTTGACCTGCTATGTTTCTACTAGAAAGAATATGTTTCCCCACTTTAAAGTTTCATTATGAAGTCCAACAGATAACACAGCCAGTTACCTAATCATGCTCTGGAATAAACTGATGCAAACAGGTTGACTTATTAGAGAATGTTTGAATCACTTCATTTTAGCACAGGAGACTAGCAGAAAATACAACAAGAGCATATGTGAGACCTGACCATCAGCCCACGGGGGACACGCTGCCCTGTTGAATGGATAAGTGCAGATACTACACTTGATCTTAGCCAAAAGGCTGAGAAAAGATGCTGCAGAAAGATGCTACTTGGGCAGTTCATTACAACAATATTTGCCACTTCTACTCCATCTCAGATCATTCTTAGGGCATCCCAATGGCCAACACCAATATCCATGATTGGGTGTTCAAGTGTGATATATCCCCAGGTAGACAGACAGTCTCCAGTTTCAAATTCCTCCCCCCACCCTGGTATAAATTCATTAAAACAAACCATGTCAGAATCTCCTATTTGTTCAGCATCACCTCTCATGATCTCAGAGCAGCCTTTATCTATCCAGTTTCACACTATGCCAAAAGGTTTGCTTGATGGTCACTAGTATACTCCCATTTACTTTGTGCATATATATAAAGCAAAGGTTCCGGAGGATTTACCTCATTATATTCTGTCCTGCCCTCTTTACACAGAGCCTAGAACCAAATTTCTATTAGTGCTCTTGAAGGGCCTAAACTCTTCCTTGGAAAAAGAGAAGCTGATTTTCCTTCTCTCAGATGCTGACCCTCTTGTTTTGTAGAGACTGATGCTGTTTGCTTGGGCAGCCAAGCAAATATGAGCAAACGCTGTAACCAAAGGGTGAATTGTTTTTAACATGATGTGTATTTTTTGATTTGATTATTTTAGCAATGTTATTTATGATTTATGTTTTAAATGCTATTATATCATATTATATGCTCTGAATTATGTTCTGGCATCATTCAAATTCAGGTTGGGTTTGTTAAGAAATTTAAAACTTTAAAGCAAACATACAAGGGGTTCTAAACCGTCTGTCCTTACTACCTTAGCACAAATTCAGCATATAGACTTCACTTGACATACATGGGATTGCTAGCCCCATGTTTGCAACCAAATGGTAAGATGAAGGAGAGGGAGGAGATTTGCAGGGGAGAAGTGGCAGACAACAGGGTAGTGCTTAAATGCCCCTTGCTTTCATGAAGCTGAAGTCGGTTCCCAGTTCCCAGTTCCTTATTAACAGTTCCTAGTTCCTTATTCGCAGACCAGTTCCCAGTTCCCAGTTCCTTATTCGCAGTTCTTAGTTCCTTATTCACAGACCAGTTCCCAGTTCTTTATTTGCAGTTCCTAGTTCCTCTGTACCCCCAAACAATCTCGCATGGCCCCACATCACACAGCCCTGCACTCACTAGACTGTCCCCTACAGCCAGACAGGTGCTGGTGCCCATCCAAACACTGGTTCTGGATCTAGGACCTCCTGTTTGGGCTGCCTCTCAGAAGCCAGTGTTGGGAACAATCTTAATATTATATTTTCATCACTAGTATGGTTTTCTTTCTGCAATTACCTGCTTCTGGTTAACATTGGAATGTGCCGGGGGCTGTAAACTTTGACAGTCTCAGATCATCTTGCCTCACAGGGTTGTTGTGAGGGCAAAATGGAGGGGAGGAGAATGATGTATGGTGCTTTGGGTCACCATTGTTGAGAAAGGCGGGGTGTAATAGAAATAAATAATAATGTTTTGTTTTAGGCAACTGTACATGTAAGGAAAATTATGGGTTTTTTAATTCCTCTGAGAGTCCAAAGAAAATAAAAGTAAGAATGAAAGTCACCCTTGTCTGATTACTGGTGTCTAGATGTTAAAAATGCTGTGCTGGCAATTAACAGCCCAAACAACCATTTTCCCACTGATGTGAATTACTGGACTCTGGATCAAAGCAGGTTCAGATGAGGGGTTCTGCAGCGTTTGGTCAAAGTTCACCGCCCCTAAGTTTCCAGATGTTAACCAGAAGCAGGTAATTCCAGAAATAAAACCATATTAGTGATGAAAAATTGATATTAAGGCTTTTCCCAACACCAGCAGCCCAAACAGGAGGTCCTAGATCAGCCCAAACAGGAGGCAGCCCAAACAGGAGGTCCTAGATCCAGAACCAGTGTTTGGATGGGCACCAACACCTGTCTGGTTGTAGGGGACAGTCTAGTGAGTGCAGGGCTGTGTGATGTGGGGCCATGCAAGATTGTTTGTGGGTACAGAGGGCTTGTATCTCTTACCCTACTTTGAAGATGTTAACTCAAGAACTGGGCTTTGTAGGAGGACCCAGTATATGTCCACTTAGAAGAGACAGTCCACTGAATACGGAGGTATATGATATGTGTTCCTACAGTCTTTATTTTGGGGTACGGAGCTTTTCAACTTCCCCCAGTATTTGTGTTTTGCTCTGTGAATAAAGAACTAGGAACTGCAAATAAGGAACTGGGAACTGGTCTGCGAATAAGGAATTAGGAACTGCGAATAAGGAACTGGGAACCAACTTCAGCTTTGTCCTGCTTTCCATTTTCCCTAACAATCCTTTTTCTTCCGGTCAGCTTTTCTTCCTGACTCAGGGTCCAACAAGGGTGTCAAAAAAGAGAAGCTAAAACAGTGCCTTCATATCTCTTCCCTGCAATTCCCCCTTCACAGCATTCATATCAGGCAAATAACATTAAGGTTGCTATCCTGGAGAAAAAGTGTCCTGACTCTTCAAGAGAGACTTAATGGAATGTTATTTATCAGATTATGTTGTTTACCTCCATGCCATGAAAAGTTTCATCTGCCAAGTTCCACACATTAAACTTCTATTAAAGGGACAGGACATTTTTCTCTAGGCCATTTGGCAAGGCTACCTAACAGAGAATTTGTAATCCTGTATTTGTATTATTAGGCCTATCTTTTCAGACAAAAAACCAGGAACAAACATAAAAACTTTGTTTGCCTTCAAATGATAGATTCTTAGTTCTCTTTCTCTCTCTTTTACTTACATTCCATAAGCAACTGACCAAATATCAAATGTGTTTAATCAATGGTAAATCTCTCATTGGTTTTAATAGAGCTGGATTGCACGTTAGATATCAAAGCTGCTAGCTCTCCTGCACTCTAGCAAGAGATGAAGCAAATAAGCAATCAAAATGCTGTCATGAAGGGAAAATGCCAATAATTGTGGTTAACCTGTGGAGCTAGTCAAGGTCTGGCAGAGGACATTCCAAGATGTACTACATTTCCTTCTTGTGGAAGCAGCGGTGGTGGATGCCTGTATTTCAATTGCCTGAAACTCATTTGTTCCTTTGCAGAGCTGTAGAGCGCAATTCCCTCTGCTTTATACAAAACTTAAGTGCATGAAAATGACTTGGAGGAAAAGATGCTTAATGGGAGTTGTTCTCTCTCCTGCAGGCATTTCAGTCTTGTCTTTAGCCTTTTGCAGGATCATTCAGCCTCATTTTAGACCACCCAGGAGTCACTGCCTTTTGGGTGTAGCTGTAAACTTGAGAGCTTGAGAATTTAAAGATGCAATAAATTTCTGGGGTTGGGAGAGGAGGGGAAAGTAGAGTCCTCTATGAATGTGTGTGGTAGCCTGCCAGGAGTCATATGCAGCTCCACTAGAGCTAACAAGGAAGAGAACTAGGACCACATGGACAACAAGAATCCATTGGAGGCTCTGACTGCTTGAGAAGGAGATTTAGCAATGCCTTTGGTCCTATATAGCACCTTGAAATATAGCTGTCTGGGGGCCAGGCTAGACATGCAGGTTTGTAAAGAGTTGGGTCTGGGTTTCTCACTCAACTGGAATTCCCTGCAGCTATCCAGCAGCTTTGGGGACTAGCTGTTAAAAATAAAGGAGACCCTAAATGGCCTCAGAAAGCCTCCGCAGGGGGGAGAGGGGCTTGACCTCCCCCCTCAAGTCATTTCCCCCTGTCAAAATAGCAGAGGAGGGAGGTTTTCCCCTGTTTTTTCTGTGCCATGTGGAGTATTCTATGGACGTGAAGCAGTAAAAACAGGGGAGGGGAACTCCTTCCAGGCTATTGTGACATGGAGAAGTGGCTTGAGGGTGGAGGGAGGAGTTCCTCCTTCCCCTGCAGAGGCATTCTGTGGCCATTTGGGCTCTCTTTTATTTTTTAACAGGTATTTACTTTTTAACTGCTGTATGGATGTGGAAACCTGAGTTGGGTCTGGAAACTCTTTAAAAACCTGCATGTCTAACTTGGCCCTAAAAAACTATTTGCAGCACCAGCCAAGGAAGTAAGAGGACTCCATTCAAAACACCCGGAGGCTGATAGTTCTGGCTTCACCCACCTTTCTAAAACCTTTTCCTTTCAGGCTTATAAGGCATAGTAGCTGCAGAGAGAGCCTGCCAGCTTTCACATGGTCTTCAGCTAAGTAGCTTGGGGCACCCTGGTCATGATCCCTGTGGGCTGGCATACTAGACAGCTAGCATGATGTAGTGGTTAGAGTGCTGGATTACAATCTGGAAGACCCAGGTTCCATTCCCCACTCTGCCAAAGCAGCTTGACTTGAGCCAATCATATGAAGCTTACAGGGTTGTTGTTGTGAGGATAAAATGGAGGAGGGAAGAATATTGTTGTGGTATGCCGTGTTGAGTTCCCTTTTTGGGAGAAAGCAAGATATAATATAAATGGGTAAAAATGAATAAGAATAGCTGTGTGCATTATTTACCTCCACCTGACTGCTGTCTCAGTGCTCCCATGCTCTCCCTCTTCTTTGCTTCTCTGTACCTCCTTCTGCCTCCCAGATAAACCAGAATGTGGACACCTTGGGTCAAAACAAGGAAGGAGTTTTCCAACTCCCTTTAAAAAGATGGGGGGATCTTTGTACATATACTGTAATGGACAGACAGGCAGGAGAGATGATTAAATAAATCACCTTAGTACAACCTTTAAATCAGGTAAACATAACAGTTCATGGAAGGTAGGTCAGAGCTTTAATGCGGTTCTCAGATTGGTTTGACATACACAAAAATGTGAAACTTGGGCTGTTTTCCCCAGGGGCTGAATCTGAAAGAGTGCTGCTTGCTTAAATGTCTTCACATTTCTGTCACTAATGCTAACCACTCTTCTCTTTGAAAAGTGTCATTGTTAGGAACAAGCCCTGAAAATGTCCATGTTCTAATCCTGCTTCCATCAGCTCCTCTTTACTTGCCATGATAAGAAAGGAACCAATGTAACTAGACAGAAGGAAAAAATGGGCAGAATTCAATATCCAGCCATTACAGAACCAACTGCAGAAATGAGATCCAAAGAGAAATTGCTGGGTAGGACAATCATACCACCTGATGAACTCCAAAGCTGTCCCCTTGTTCTACATGTGACTGATACCAGTCTCCCTGCCCTAATCACCCCCTGGGCCTGCACAGCATGCTGAAGACTCCTGAGTTTGGGAGACTGAGGGGCTGGCAGCCCCCAAGTGCAGTAGACAAAAGTGCAGAGGCAGGTGGTTCTACAGAGAGACAGAAGCTTGGTGGGCTGGCTGGAGAATTTTGTCAGGCCTGATTTAGACAATGGGCTATGTTTAAGCCTGCCTCTTCCCACATTGCCCTGCTCTTCAGATCTCCCTTGCATCTGGTATTATGGTCCTGTGACATTACCTTCATGGTCACCTTCCTTCTCCTTCCATTATTGCTTTTCATAATTTACTCACCCATCTGCACAAACTGCTTCTCCTAATTTGCCAACACTGGCACTAATTGTACATTTGTTCTGCCAAAACTAATTGCCTTTCTCTCCATACACACTGCATGCACAAACACACATACATACTGCCCAAAAATGTCTGATGAAACCTGTAGCATTTTGAAGTCCTTTCTCTCCCCCGCCTGCCCACTCACTACATGTACAATAATCTACAAATTATACAATGTTGGAAAAGTATTGAGCTGGTGTCTCAAAGCAAACACAGCACTTAGGACCAAGAGCATGAAATAACAAAAAGAAAGGGAAAGGAAATGTGGTGACAAAAGGTTATCCTTGGAGTTGTCCTTATGTAGAGAAATGCTTGTGCAGGTACAGTATTGTCTACAAGCTTTGGAAGGAGGCCAGGGGGTGGGGGGATTAGTATGTATGTATGTATGTATGTATGTATGTATGTATGTATGTATGTATGTACATTATTTATAGTCTGTCTTTCTGATGGAGATTCAAGGCAGACTATACAGTGTAGTTCAATACAATTAACAATCGGGAGTATAAGGTACAGATTGCAGAAATTTGAAAACAAGCAAAAATTTCATATAGAAAACAAAATATAGGCAATTTGACATGAATGAATGAATGAATGAAAGCGCACATCCTGAAAATCTTGTTGGTCTCTAAGGTGCCACTGGACTCAAATTCTGCTACAGACCAACACAGCAACCCACCTAAAACTACAAAATGTGAGTAATATGCATGCTCCACCTAGCTCCTGGTAATAATTGAGCTGTGGCATTCTGTACCAACTAGAGTCTCCCAGCTGACTTTGAGGGGAGAGCTATGTAGTCAAGTCTTCATGTTACCATGCCATGGATTCAGGTGGCCAGATTGGCCATGCCAAGGTAGGGGGCCATTTTCTGGGCCCGAATGAATTTGTAAACGGCATTTTTACAGCGGTATTAACTTGCTTCTCTAGCAGCAGCACTGGATCTAGTATAACTTCTAAGCTCTTAACTGAGTCTGCAAGAGTCAACTGATCCTTGTAAAAGGTGGGAAGCACAACATCCTTCAAGATCTTCTCCACTGTCCCAACCAGTATCACTTCTGTCTTGTCTGGATTCAGTTTTAATTTATTGTTTTCAGCCTACTGACTACAGCTGCTAGGAAGTGATTTAAAACCTCTACTTCATCACCAGGGGATTTGGACAGAGACATATAAAACTTGGTGTTATCCATAATGCTTTTTAAAAAAAATTATGAGATCAAGATCCAATTGAAATCAATGGAAATCTCGCATTGACTTTAATGACCTTTGGATAAGACACAAAGAGAAGACCAAGGCTGGAAGGTGTAGTCCTGAGTCAGTAAGTCCATTTGGTGATGATTTTCATGCCCCAGCTACAGAGGTTTTATGAACTTAAATCTCTTAAGGTAAGCCTTTGACCCCAAAATAACACACACGCAACACAGGTCTGATTCTTTAAGCCTTCCTTGAGTGTATGGAGTCTGACTCGAAAACAAGGAAATAGAGAATGGAGAAAGATAATAATTATAATAATAACATTCGATTTATATACCGCCCTTCAGATGGTGTCCCCTTTTGTCTATTAAAGTTTAAGTGGGCATATTTGCTTGTTTTTAAATAATAATAATAAATAACAACAACGTTCAATTTATATATCACCCTTCAGGATAACTTAACACCCACTCAGAGCAGTTTACAAAGTGTGTTATTATTATTCTCACAACAATCACCCTGTGAGGTGGGTGGAGCTGAGAGAGCGCCAAGAAGGTGTGCCTGTGACTGACTCTAATGTATTCCTTTTTGCAAAATACACAGAGATGGTGAGAATATAGAAGGGCAGAGTTGCAGGCCATTTAATTCCACTGAAACCTGCATACATTTTGAACATCAATAGTCCTTCGTTGAGGAACATTTTGTTAAGTCTGCTTTCTCTTGCTCCAAATATATGGCCCTTCCTCCTCTGAGGAGTCCTCACTGTCACTGAGCCCAGGCTGCACCATGACACCAAAAACAGTAGCTGTCAATTGGTCTTCTACAAGACCATTCAGCAATATCTAATTACTACCTGCTTCCATATCATCTTTGGTATTGTGGCGCTACCTTCATCTGTGTCAGCATATAATCTAATAATGCTCTATAATGAGAGGACTCCCAAGACTTGAATAATCCTTAATAGATGTTCAGCCTGGCTTTTTGTTAAAATTAGGGCAGAGGGTCCATAACTTTCCCAAAAAGAATATACCAATGTGCCCAAATGTTCTCAGAAAAAGGACATTATTTCCAAATATCAAGCCACAAACTCCCTGGAGATTCCAGTCTTTGTGCAGTTTAATGGGTACTTCTTGTTTCCAATGAAATGTGGTCATTTACATGGCAACCAATGTGAGGTAAGTAGGGCTTGTTTCATAGAGATGTGGTAGTAGAATGTCCCCTTCTCCCATTTTCTGCATCATGGGGAATGGGGCTGTGGTCCTGTAGCTTGATCTGCAGAGGCCATGGACCGAAGCATAGGTAGAGAATGCAATGGCTGGGGCACTGTATGCAGGCTTCCTGAAATCTGTCCTACGATGTCCTGGCCTGCCAGGACTTCCTGAACTGAGATGCCCTTTCTCTCAACATCCCAGGAAGCCTTGCATCTGGAAACAACAAAATGGTGGGAGTACAAGGCTCTGTGCACAGAGGCTAATCGTTTACAGAGCCCACTTAAAAGAGTAAGCTAAGCATGAGGCAGGAAGCAGAACAGATGGGGATATAAAGGCTCATTCACGTTCTAGCAAAATCAAAAAGAGTCCAGTAGCACCTTTAAGACTAACCAATTTTATTGTAGCATAAGCTTTCGAGAATCACGTTCTGATGAAGAGAACGTGAATCTCGAAAGCTTATGCTACAATAAAATTGGTTAGTCTTAAAGGTGCTACTGGACTCTTTTTGATTTTGCTACTACAGACTAACACGGCTAACTCCTCTGGATCTATTCACGTTCTAGAACTCTTTGAAGCAAGTTGCCATCCTTGGAATTGCCTGGGGTCCTGTAGCCTCTTTCTAACTTATCCCACTACTTGTCCTTGGCCTCAGTGCCTCAGTGGAAATTTGCAGTCCCAAGGAGACTTCAACTGCTCCATTGCTTGACTATAAATCTCACCTTCTGGGACTTTTATGCTTGTTGTACTCCTGACTTTGAATATTTGCATGAGTATATTGAAATTGAATCCTCTTTTGCTGTCATCTCTATTGTCTCTTGGCATTCCAGTCAAGATGTCTGATCCCAGCAGGTCTCTGTAATACTAAGTAAATCGCAACTGCATTCTTGCATGAAAAATTCCTGTTCTTCCCATTTATTCTCCTTGATTTCTACCCTCAGCTGCATGAGAAAATGAAAAGAAAATATAAAGAAAATGGAAAGAAAGGAGGTTCACCCCCTTTCTTCTTTCTTCATTTTAACAGGAATGTTCCAAACCAGAGGGTCACTTTAAACCTCAGATGGGTATCTGGAGAAGTGAGCTGTGAGACTCATGAAAGCTCATACTTACCACAAATTTTGTTAGTCTTACAGGTGCTACTGGGCTCTTGCTCTTTTCTGCTGCTACAGACAGGCTAACCCAGCTACCCATCTTGATCAACCTCAGACTGCCAGCCTCCTTTAACAGCACACTGGCTGCTGAGCTTAAAAGCAACAGCCTTGCTAGTTTTTCTATGATGCACCTCAGTGATGGGTTTCCAGGAAAACAGATGCTTCGTTGACATGTGTTGACCTTTTCTCGAGGATTCAAAAAACAGTTTATATGGGAGGATAATGCAAGGTAAGATTAAAGAACATGGGGGATTCAGTTTTGAACCGTTGCCTGGGGTATTGCCTATCTTCCAAAACTTATGACCTGTTTTCTTTGTTCTCAAAGGACTTGGGAAGTTATGGTACCTTATACTTACATTGTTTTACTCTCATGTTATTTGAAAATGGATTAGGCTGAAAGTGAGTTTCATATGCCACTCTACCTACTATGCCAAGCTCCAACCATTCATGATGTGATCCTTGAACATTGCCACAGTACGGATAGCATAGCTATTTGGCTCCATATGTTTGGCTGGCATTTTATATTTCTTCCCATCTAGGAGCTGGGCGAATGTTCCTCTGTTCTGTGATAAGATGTGTGGAATTTTCATGGAACACTGTGAGAACGCTCAGGGGTATGCACATACTGTGATGATGTGCAAGCGAACATAAGGCACATGATGTGATCTTGGGCATGTAATTCATCTTTTAGAGAATCTCAGGTTTAATTTTTAAAAACAAAGTGAGGTTCTTTTACCTTCTGTGTTTGCCAAAGTAAACTTTGGACATGGTGAGCAATGCCTCAGGAAATTTCAGAAGTGAGAGGTGCTGCTCATCAGCAGTGAGGCTTCAGTGACCTCCATTACTCATGCATATTTGCATATTGATCACAAAAATCAACTTTTCTTCATGCAGAATTTGGGCTACCTTGGCCCATAATGCTGGTGTTTTAGCACAGTGATACATGGCTCTGAATATGCTCCCCTAACAGCTCCCAGGTGTTTGGATGCTTTCTGGAAAGCCCACTCACGTGTAGGTGTGTTTTTGCACTACCAACAACAACAACAACAGCAACATCAAAAAGAATCCAAATTGGAGGGGCCATTGCAGTACACCCTACTCAGTATAATGTCTGATTCGGTCCTGGTGTTTGAGAGGATCCACTCCTGTTGTTCTGTTTAGCCACACTGAACAAGTAAACTGTTGAAACATTTTGCATTTTCTCTCTGCTTTACTACAATGCCTGAGAAGACCTTGGCCTTTGCATTAGCTCCTTCTTTCTTCCCTACCCCTCCTCCCAGAGAGCAGCAAACAGAAAAGACATTTATTTAACAGCTACTGAGTGCTCAGTAATGCTAACATTTGCATCCATTTCAGACAAAGCCCAAGCTACAGAGAAAGGAAGTGATGGATCCATTAAATCCCGTGTTTGTGACTAAGAAATTAGCTGCAGCTGCAATTCAAGAGAAAATAAGCAGATTAGCTCCTCAGCTAGTATATATTAGTCCTACATGGCACACATTTACTCAAAAGTAAATTCCATTGAGATCAATGGGTATTCCTAATAAGACTACCATTTTATTTCCAGAGAGATGTTAATCTATTGTAGCAAAACAAAACAGAAGTCCAACAGCATTTTATGCAGACTTTTTTGAAAGTAAAAATTTCATTGAACTCAGTGATATGCAACAAAAATGTATAATCAGCTAATAGCATGTTATGATGGACCCCCCCTTCATTCTCCCCACTGCGAGGCAGATTTTCCTGTCAAAATTCAGTTTCCCTGCTTTGTCTGAGCAACCACAAGTAGTGTGTTAATGTTTGTGGTTTTGAAAGTCTGTTTGTCCCATCCTGACACATAGATATAATTTTGACTTTTTAGCCCAGTCCAGGAACTTGATGGGGAAAAGTAGGCATACTCTTGCTTTTTGCTTGGAAATGGCACTAGAGACTGTACAACATTCAAAAAGAAATAACAGCTTCGATGTATTGTCGAAGGCTTTCACGGCCGGAGAACGATGGTTGTTGTGGGTTTTCCGGGCTGTATTGCCGTGGTCTTGGCATTGTAGTTCCTGACGTTTCGCCAGCAGCTGTGGCTGGCATCTTCAGAGGTGTAGCACCAAAAGACAGAGATCTCTCAGTGTCAGATCTCTGTCTTTTGGTGCTACACCTCTGAAGATGCCAGCCACAGCTGCTGGCGAAACGTCAGGAACTACAATGCCAAGACCACGGCAATACAGCCCGGAAAACCCACAACAACCATCAATAACAGCTTCATTTAACAAGCAGGGATTGAGTAAGCATAGTCAGGGGATGGAAACACAGAGGTAAAATTTTGTTGGTATTACCAAATACACTTTGTATAACAGACAAAATAGTATCCTTGAAGCTTATTTTCATAAATTTTTGGTTCTTAACAGAGAGAGGTGTTTTACTTAGTAATTTAGGTACAACTATGTATCTTCAGGAAGTTTCCTATGATAGTTCAGGTTTTCTACAGCTAGTCACTTCCTTTGTGCACCTAATTCGCTCCTTTCTAGAAATGAGAGTGTATTTCTATCTCCTGAGTTGTGTACAACCATTTTCCTTTCACAAGAGACCCAGGGTCATCCTCAGAGCCAACCCCCCTTCAAAAACTGGGCCAGAATTAATCTTCTCCTCCTACTCAGAAGATATAACCCCTCTTTTTTTTTGCTTGAAAGGGAGTCTCAACCCAATCACTCTCACCAAAACACACTCCCAGTTCTCTGGTGTCTGTGTAAAGTGTACTTTCTCTTATGCTCTTATGCTCTTTCTCTTATTCCTCAGGACAATAATACTACAATTAAGACAAAGGAGTCTTTCCCTTTCACTCTCAAGGTGAACCCATCTGAATTTTCTTGTCAGACTCCCTCACTCCAAATCCTGTCAGAAAACCAACTGACTGTCTTCAGACTGGTTGTAACTGGCCAATCAGTGAAGAGGGAGCAGCCTGTCATTCCTGCTCTCCATTATAAGGGAATAGTTAGCCCTTCCTCTCCCAGCTCTCTGATTTTGCTGTACTTTGGAAACCTGCTGTTAAGTGCACTCCATCACACACCCAATTAGTATAGTATCAAATGGCATATCCCCTTAGATAGTAGTGGTAGCACTGAGGCCTTACTAAGTAGACCTCAACACAGAAACCTCCCAAAGGACTGTGCATTTATTTTTCCTTTGGGCTCACCTGAGTCTTGGAGTAGGATGAGTAGTTAATTAATTCTGGGGTTTCTATAAAATTCCAGCAGCCTTAGGCACTCCCAACAAAACAAAAAGGAAGCAGCCCATTGTGCAGAAATGTTCTACTCGGAGGCAATCATATCACCCACCTCCCTACTTAAAATGCAAGTGATGTCTACTTTATTAGGCCTAATGACAGCTGTAATGCACAGAAGGAACTATCAGGCAATTACTCTTATCATAAGCCTATCAGCATCCCTGGACACAGCCATCAGGCGCTACCAGTCTTTTGTCACCTTTGAAATATCATGTGGAGGTCATACCAGATGCTCAGATTTTTATATAACTTGACATCCTAAACACTGACTCACTCTTGACGTGCTAAGCTGAAAACTTTTTGGCCTAGCAATTAGCATCCAACCTAACCAATAAAATTCATGCTGGGTAGCCACATTAGTCTGTCTGTAGCAGTAGAAAAGATACCTGAAGAAGTGAGCTGTGGCTCATGAAAGCTCATACCCTACCACAAATTTTGTTAGTCTTATAGGTGCTACTGGACTCTTGCTCTTTTCTACTGAAATAAAATTCAAACTTTTATCCTAGGTCCAATCCCAGTTCAGATATGCCTCCTGCATATCCGCCATGAATGTATGTTATATCTGACTCTGGTCTCTGAGAGTATGGGAAGTTCTTTATTACTGTAATGCCAGTAGACTATCTTGCAAGTGTTTACTTTCTCTTTCTCGCTCCACTGAGCCTGTGTCCTTGAATGCCAGTTGAAACTGTCTCGGGATATAGCCTTCTTGAGAACTAAAGATAAGTTCATCTTTCTCGCTGTCTAGTCTAAAACAATGTCTCACACTGTCTCACCCCAACCCCTCCCTGGTTAACAGTCTTTTTGCCCAAAGGCAGGAATATTCTCTATAACGAACACTGCTGGCCCTATCTATGTCACTTCTGCCAATTTCACTGTCTGAGCACTGTCCTATAAGTATCCTCTTGCTAGAACGCCAAGGCTGTCGTGTTAGATGGTCCCCCAAGCTTGATCAAAAAGTGAAGGAAGTTCTATCAGCAAAGAACCTACAAATTCTTTGCCAAGCCTTCAAGGCCTCCCCAAATCCAGAAAATCTTCTAAAAATATACGATTACTTGATAAAATCATTAGGGACACTTCTGGTATACACTCCAGAGGGAAAGCCTGCAGAGACCAACTCCCTGTCTAAACCCTGGTTTGACCAAAGCGGCATTGATGCAAAAAATGCTTTAACTCATGCTCATAAGCTAGTATTAAGATCTGACTAAAAGTCTAGCAATGAAGCACATCACCTTCTCTTGGTGCCAAAAAAGGAATATAAATTAGTGGTCTCCTGTTGCAAGAGAGAATACATCAGAAAACAGTGGACCAACTTAATCAAAGCAGCTGAAAATAAAAATTCATTCTGTTTTGGAAGCTTGTGTCCAACCATGCCTCCACAACCGCTTCTCCCTTGGCTTCCGGTATTCCTCAAGACAGATGGATTTATTTTTTTACAAAAATGTATGATGACACTATATGACTTCCTCCTGCTCCAAGGATAGAGAATCTAACCAATTGGCTCCCAGTATATGCTGAAGAGGTAAAAGCTTACATCTGCCAACTAAAGAATGCTAAAGTTCCCGGGCTTGATGGAATCTTGATGGAACTACTCAAAGCAAATAAGGACTGGTAGGCAACCTTCTTAGCTTCCTTATTATGTAGATGACACTGGACACATCCCCAAAGATTGAGGTATGGCCATAGTAGTTGCATTACATAAGAAGAGAAAGAAAGATAATCTGTCAAACTATAGACTGATTAGTCTATTAAGCATTGTTAGCAAATTATATACAAAACATCTTCTTGAGAAATTCTTAGATTGGCTATTATCTGAGAATATAACTGCAGAAGAGCAAGCAGGCTTTAGAGCTAGTATATCAACTTTAGACCATTGTTTGACGCTGCAACATCTGGTGGAGAAATACGCTGCTGGAGGCCAAACCACTCTTTACGTGGCATTTGTGGACTTAAAAGCAGCTTTTGACACAGTCTCCAGAACCGGATTATGGGAAAAACTGCAGGCCTCCTCCATTGACAGACGTCTGTTGTATCTCATTTGGGCCATTCACGAGCAAACTGCCCTTAGAGTGAAATGCAGCCACAATGGGTATATGACCGATCCCATACACACCTACAAGGGTGTTAGGCTGGGATGTCTTCTTGCTCCATTTTTGTTTATCTTTTACATTAATAATCTGGTGAACTTTTTGAATGACCCTGGACTTCACCCTCCCAAGTTAGCAAATTGGCACATTCATGTGTTATTATATGCAGATGATGCCGTATTACTTTCAAGAATGCCCATCAGACTGAAACAAGCCTTGAAGAAATGCTCCCTTTATTGTGATTCTGAACATCTCTCAATTAATTACCAGAAAACTAAGTTCCTGGCCTTTGGAGAAACCCAAAGATTAGACAATGGGAGCTTCAGGGACACCAGTTAGAACAAGTTACCAGTTTCAAATATTTGGGTGTAGTCCTACAAGCTTCTGGCTCTAAAACAATTGACAGCAGCTATGTCGCTGACGCAGGAGAGAAAACAGCAAATAGCATACTGAAAATGGCTGATGGGAAACATAAATCCCCAAGGGCTGTTCCCTCTACTATTTCAGGATCAATTTCAATCTAGTTGGCAAAAGACATTTTTTATTGAAACATTAGGTTTATCTCCCCAAGCTCTTCTGAATCTGGGGATAGACCAGGCCAAATCACTCATTAAGCAAAGAGTGATAAACACTGAAAGGCAAATGGATAGTCTTAGTTTTCCAGGCTTTATTTCTCCTATAGACAAGAGATACATTGCGGCCCCTGCCATTTATTTATACTTCCTTGAATTGAACAACTCAAGAAGGGCTTTTACACTAGCCAGAAGCTCGACCTTGCCCTCTGCAGTATTGCAAGGAAGGTTTAAAGCAATTCCTCATTTTTTGAGACTCTGCCCCTGCTCATTGCAAGAGATTGGCTCACTAGAACACATCTTTTTAAACTGCCAGAAACATAGGAAATCAGTTTGGAAAATATAACATATCTTTTTTAACTGCCCGAAACATAAAAATTACCCAATTTTTAATGAAATTTTTGGATTGCTTGTATAATATGCTTTTGTTTGAGTTGGTCAATGACTGTAACAATAAAACTGATTGATAGAATTCAGGTGTTTTAGCTCAGGTGTTGGGCATTGTGTGCGTGAGAGAGCACATACGCTCATGATATTAGTGTGCCTCTTAATATTCCCCTTTTCCTACTTTTTTCACAATAACAATTGTAATTGTTCTGTTTTCTATTAATTTATTGCTGAGAAACTTGCTATAGCCCCAAAGCAAAGTGCTGCCCAAGATCAGGACCCCAATATCCAGCAGACAGTGATCCTTTAGTAAAACATTGCCCATAAGTGCGCATGTTTAGACTTGATATGCAAGGGGATGCTCTAAATGGTTGAATGCCCTATATGTGAGTAACAGTTCTATCACAGGGACAAAGAGGAGTTAGATTCTATATTGGCATTTAAAAAAAATAAATGCTGTTGCTGAGAGTCTTAATAGTGAATAGAGAAAATACAGTGGCATAAGTTGCTGTAAGGTAGTGGTTAAGTGGTTGGGTTGAGAATCAGCACTCTGCTAATTTGATGCACATTACTGCCATGAGCCCAGCAGGTGGCCTTGGGTAAACCACACAGCCCCAGCTCCCCAACTGTATTGTAGGGATAATGATAACACTGACTTTGTTCATTGCTTACAGTGAGCAATAATCTGTGCAGAAGAGCACTGTTATTATTATTATTTGCAAAACAATTGCAAATTCCTTGAGAAGTTGAATAGGAAAAAGCTCTTATATGTTTGCAGTGTCCTTCCTTAACCAAATGACTTTTCGGGCTTCAAAAAATAAACTAATACAGTTGAAGCTTTTAACAACCCTGTTACATATTGTTTATTTTACTGTCCATGTACAACATAGGAAAAGAATCTAATACACTACAGCTGCATACAGATGTTAGTTTCTTTCAGAAATCAGAAAGCAGTTTGGAAGATAGATCAATAGATTTGGCAGGCTTTTGTACTGTAACAAAAACCTGCAAAACCTGTTCAGCCAGGAACTATCACAAACTATCACCGCCCAGAGCCCCTGGGGATGGGCAGTATATAAATTGAATAAATAAATAAAATAAATAAATTTGTGTGCACTATGAATGTGTATAAAAATTTTGTTTAAGTTTAAGCCTGTTTCTTCATAAAAATCAGTTGTGGCATGTGTTCAGAGCCATTATTGCATTTGGGAGTTGTTTATTGGTTTTGCTTGGAAACACATTCACACTATAAATTATTTGTCTCCCAACACATTGAAATGAACTTCTCGGGGGATTTCCCTCCCACATTTTAGTCAGATAGGACAACGCACCCGCATTTTAGAGACAACTAAAATTTTGACTTGCAGAGTAGGCTTGGAAGGGAAAAATCCTTCAGAGAGCCAAGGGCTCAACACAACAATATAAATGAGGAGGGAGGTGCTTCCTCTAGCTCCCTCATTCTGCCTCCAAAGCCTACCTGGAGGTTTGTTACTCTATTTTCCCTGCAGGGGAAACTTTTTGTTGTGTCCTATAGCAGGCACAAGATAAGAAGCTGCAAGGAGAGGAGAACACTAATTCTCAGTTGTTCTGGGCTGATCTCCTTTGCTTCCCAGGGGCTTGCAAACATTGTATCTGCTGGGCTACAATGGATAAGATATTGCCCAGAGATAGGTCATAGAACCAACTCTGAGGCCAGAGAACCTCTGAGGTTTGTTCTGCCTCCCCCTCAATAGTTATGTGTACCACAATGGAGCCAGGCAATGTCATGGGGCACCCCACTTCACTCCAGTCAAGATACATTATGATTTATGAGTTGTCAATCCCTAGAGAGCCGATCCTTCTGCTACTTTGCCCTCTGTGCATGTGGCTTTTTTTCTGTTAGAGAGTGACATCTAAGCCTCTGTTCTGCAAAGCAAGGCAGACAGTTTATTGTGAGAAAGTGGAAAGAAGGAGCGCAGGAAGAGTAATCTTTGGATTTGTGGTTTGGGATCAAACTAAATGAGATGCCACTTTGGGTGGTGGCAGGGGCTGTTGTGTGCCACCACCACCTTCCTCCTGCCTTCACTTCCTCTGGTACAGGGAAAGGAAGCAAAGGCAGAATTTCTATTTATTTTCATCCTATGTCATCCATACAACAGTATGCATAACTAACTCATACACTGGGGCACAATGCAAATTTGCAAGCTTAGCCCGACATAGTATAGAGTAACAAAGAAGACTATTGGGTTTCTGGGAGTCACCAGATTCCTCCACCTTCCTCCTTCCTTCACTCCCTATCTTCAGTCTTTTCCCTTGTGCTCTGGGTGGCTGCATTCCCACACTCCCAGAGGATGCAAAGGCAGAAAGGAGGTAGCAGTGGTGCTCAACAAGCCCCACTGCCATCCAGAGCATGGGAGGGGGGGGGAGAGGAAGGTGGGCAAGCAGCTGAGAAGGGAGGAAGGGAGCCAGCAGAGCATCCAGCAGAGGCAGCAAGCAAGCAGAGGGCTGTGAGGGAATGCCTTCCCTCCTCTGTGTAACAGCGACGCCACACATCTCTATCTTTGAAAACAACAATTTCCACGTAAAATTGCATCATCAAACACAGGTTTCAACCCTTGCCCAACATTTTGAACCCCTTCTGCATGACAGACAAGTTCCTTGTTATCCTAGAAGTTGAGCCGAAAGGCATAGAATCATCTTGGCTGCAGTCCTTCTGCACCTCTTCATGTTATGGAGGTGTGGTGTCGGATAATTTTAATCTGCACTATATCCAGCCATGCCAAGTGTCCAGAATGATCTTGATTGGCCAACCCTGACCTTGATCCCATCTCTCCCCATTATAGCTGCTGTGCTGTGGATGATGTTGGAGCCATCCCCACAAAGACAGCAGGAAGAGGAGGAGGAGGAAGAGGAGAGTGCCAGACCCTGTGGGGTGGGCAGAGGGGTAGATGGAGACACCTAATCCCAGGGAGTATGACCCCTCTACAGCTGAAGGTTAGTGGTGTGGGCAACAGCCCTGAATGGTTTTCTTCACTTCCAGGGTTCTAATGAAAAATTGGTGCCCAGAGGTGCATTCCATTCTGTCTTTAATCACACACCCTCCAATGCCCACCAGTACTGGAATGCACAAGCTGTTGCACACCAGTGGATTTTAACACATCATGTTAATGACAACTTATCCCTCCCCAGTAGCTGCTGCGTGATGGATGACATCCCCATCTAGGCTGCAGGAGAAGGAGGAGAACACTAAACTCTCTGGAAGGGGATCAGAGTTGGAGAAGGAGGTGAATGTTCCCCTGGAGGACAACCTGGCTACAATCGCAGGTAAGCAATGATCCTGGTTTGGTTGGGGGGGGGAGGTTAAACTGGAGGTGGTTCAGACACTCCAAGTATGAGGCAGCAGGAGAATTTCACAGTTACTTATTCCCTATGTAGGACCTTCTGGGACTGCAGTTCTCCACTATAAGATCCATTGGAGGCCCAGAACATCACTCGAATAACTCTAGGATGAGCTGAATGCTTTCTGGGCAACCTGCATGATTGTAACCTGTAAGTGAAGATTCTTTTTTTTAATGTATTGCAAACATTCTTTGTGGGCATATGACAAATAATATCTCCTTCAAACTGTTACTGGGAATGGGCCTCCTTGCAAGTAAGTGGGGGGAATTAGCAGCAAGGAGGAAGGCTATGCAAGAGGGGTAACAGCAGGATATCTCCACCAGTATTTACGGGGGTCCTTAGCAGATGAGACTTGGTGCTTTTAAGGTCAAAGAGTATTTTTATTTAAAGAGAAAAATCCAACATACACACAAGAGGCAATTTAAAATGGTTGGTACACATACACACACACAGAGAGAGAGAGAGAGAGAGTCCTCGAAAACTAGCCAGAAATTGGATTAGAGTGAGGGAGGAGGGAAGTATATTTACCAATCTCAGAGAGTAGAGTAATCCGTGGAGGAAGAGAGCTTCAAATGTCCAGCATTCTCAGCCAGAGAGAGACTTAGGGAAGTGGCCCCAAGGGAGCAGCGCTTGGATCCAGTAAACATGCACAATTTGAATGGGGCAAGAGCCCTGGATCTTATAGGGCAAAATACGTCCTGTGGCTGGGGAGTCCCCTCAGCCATTGTAACAAAGACCATAAAGGTCAGTCTCTGGGAATTATAAAGGTTTGATTACTTTGATTACTTGCTGCCAGGGTGTGTGAAAGGAAATGCAAAGTCTCTCCTGTCTCACAAAGGGCAGTTTGCTAATGAATCTTCCTGGAGCTGAGTTGATGGATTTAGATATGAGGATGCAGGTTCCCAGAGCCAAATTAAACTTGTCAGTGCTGGTTGATTGATCCTTGATCTTAAGGTGGGGATTTCACCACGGAAGGAGGGTGTCGGAATACACTAAGAAGGGTGACTCAATGGGACCCTGCCTTATCACAGCTCACGCCCATAGCTGGAGAGGCAGTAAATATTATTGCATTGGATCTATACTATATCCTAAATTTTGTGTCCATTTGTTCTTATATTCTTCTACCTCTTCACTTTTTTTCTTCATTTGCATTAGAAACATATACATCTTTTTAATCAGCTTTTCATCCGAATCACATAACAGTTTTTCAAAAGTATTTTGCTCTAAGTGAAAACCTCCCAATTTTTTATCTTTATTATACCTAGATTCTATCTGGGTCCTTGACCACCAATCTAGATTGAAGCCTTGTTTCTGTAGTTCTTCTTTTGTTTTTAATCTTCCATCATCATCTAATAAGTCTTTATTCATAATCAACTTGTCCACTGAGAATACATTAGGTTGTGAGAACGCTTCTAAAGGTGATATCCATCGTGGAGTTTTAGAGTAAATCTGTGGTATAGTTCTTTCCCATACTGATATAAGGGACTTTCTAATCCAATGGTTCTTAAAATATTTTTGACCCTTCATTTTCCTGTACCATAGAAAAGCATGCCATCCCAACTGCAAATCATGCCGTTCCAGCCCTGGCACCAGGGTTACTGGCACCTGAGGCCATCCTTACGCACGCGCTGTGCGCACGTACCCCCGGACTGCGCAATGACGTCATCGCATGATGACATCATCACGCAGTGACACCGGAGGCCTTGGCCGGCGGATGGCTGAGGCAGCGTGAGGAGGCTGCCCACGCTCTGCACGCCGCCACAGCCGCCTGCCGTCTCTGGCCCGCGGCTGCTGTGCCTGCCCAGGAGTGTGTGGCGGTGGTGGTGGCGGCGTGGGGCTGGCTGGCGATGGTGCGGGGCTAGCCGGCGGCGGTGCTGTGTGCGCCTCCACCCCCAGCACCCCCTCCGGTGCCCCTCCGGCCCCACGGTGCCTGGGGCCCCCACCTCACCGCCTCAATGGCGGCGACAGCCCTGTGCCCTTCTATTGCCAAAAGTCTTTGATTTTCTAGGAGTATCCACTCTCTCGTCCATACTAAGCAACACGCTTTACGATACATTTTCCAGACCGGTAAAGCAAAACCTGCATTTTCTTTCACATCTTGAAGTGTTTTCAATTTAATTCTTGGTTTCTTCCCTTGCCCAAATAAATTTGGACACTGCCTTATTTAGCTCTTCAAAAAAGGATTTGATAATACACATCGGAATAGTTTGGTACAGAAATATAATTCGTGGTAGTATATTCATTTTGACAGCTGCAATTCTTCCCAACAGCGAGAGATGAAGTCCTTTCCATCTTTCTAGATCCTTTTTGATCTCTTGAAGCAACTTCCCATAGTTATCTTTTATTAACAAACTATACTTTGCTGTTAAGTACACCCCTAAATATTTTACTTTTTTCTCTAGATGAAATCCAGTCAATTCTAATTAATTCCATATTTTGGGGCATTGTCATATTTTTAGTTATCACTTTTGTTTTCTGATAATTAATCCTTTCTTTTGAATGTCATTCTTACATTCTCCCTTTTCTTTAGAGTCTGCTTATTTCCCACACATAAGAGTTTGTCACATGAGAATAAATTAGACTGTACATGCTGAGTAACAGGTGGGAAAATGCGAAAAATGCTGTTGGATTAAAGCCTGAAGAAGTAGGGAATGGAATCTCACTTTTCAGATTAACTGGCGATAACACAAGCACTACATGGAAAGTGGCCTTGGGGAAGGGTTATGGTTAGTTCTCGTTAGTACTTGAAATTTACTGTTTACTCGAAGAAGTATAACAATGCACTAACTTAGCTGCAGATTTTAGTCCTCTCAGAGCAGAACCACAAGTGACAAAAGGCACAGATTGGACACTTGTCAGCTTCCCTCAAGTTTTGATGGGAAATGTAGGCAGCTTGGCGGAATGTTGGACAAGTGACAGTTGAAAAGTCCATTGGACAGCAGTCAGAGAGCCAAGCTTCAAGACTAGGATGCCTACATTTCCCATCAAAACTTGAGGGAAGCTGACTAGTGTCCAACCTGTGCCTTTTGTCACTTGTGGTTCTGCTCTCAGATAATTATGGGTTACTTATCAAAGAGAAGAGTGCTTTCTAATATATGCCAGTATCTATGTGTGTTTTTTTTTTCTTTTCATTGCACTATTATCTAAAGGCATGCTACACATCCTCCTATTAGATCTTTTTTTCACTCTCAGTAAATCTTTCCTGCTGTGGTCTATTGCTTCCCATCTCACTATATTTTCCAGGGAACTTCCTGCTGAGCAAGTTCTTAATTATTATCTCTGCTCCAAATCTGATTCTAATTCAAATCTGAGACACTGGTACAGTTACTCCTGATTGGTATAAACTATCTGTATGGTACATTATATCAAGGGGATAAGAACTACTGAACTGGGGAGGATTATATTCTTATTCATGGGTTCTCAATGCACAGATGATGATTATCTAAATAATTCTTATTTTTATTTAAAAAACACCCAGAAAATGTATGTTCTTGGAACAAATGTAATTTCAAATGTAATATTGATATGTTTAAAATATGTTTTTAAAAAACCCTGTTTCTATGAGTTTACTACCTAGGTTTACAAAGAATATAACCAAAGATTATATGGCCACTATCCCACAACAACAGGTAATTGTTTCACCACTACTTTGTCATCTTACATACTGCTTATTGCAACTACAACATTGCAACTACTACACTGTAAGAATAAGAAATCTCTTCACTCTTGTTCCATATCAGTGACAATTTTGCTCAAATTCCTGAAGATCTTGCAAAACTATGTCTGAAATAATTGGATGAATGGATTAACAGGTTCTGATAAAACAAAAGGTAACTTTGATTTTGAAAAGGTGGGGCTCTGGAATCAAAGTTTTCTTTGGCATCATGATGGAAGGTCAGCTTAGATTAATTTTAAAATATTGATCAAGCTGGCTTGTTCCATTTTGCTGGTAGGCCCATAATTTTGGCTCTAGTCATTCACAAGTGCTTCATTCAAATTTCCTTTCCTGGTATTACTCCTTGAGATTGGCTGCCTTAATTCTTTCTCTCTTTGGTTAAGAGGACATGCTTTCCAACCAATCCTAATTATACATTTTGGGGGAAATAAGCTAGGAGGCCATTGTTGCTGAAAGTGAGAACTGTTCTTTGCGATTTCTGGAGCTCTTACAGAGTCCAGGCAACATGGCTGAATTCTTGCTTCTCTGTGTGGAAGCCAAATGGACTGCATTTTTTAACCATCCCTGGGGGCTTCAACAACAATACTACCACCAACAGGTACAGTTTAGAATCCAGTCTGGATTTATTTTTGGCAGCCGTTAAAGTTTAGATGTTTTAATAATAATAATAACAACAGCATTCAATTTATGTACCACCCTTCAGGATAACTTGACACCCACTGAGAGCGGTTTACAAAGTATGTAATTATTATCCCCACAACAATCATCCTGTGAGTTGGGTGGGACTGAGAGAGCTCTAGAGAGCTGTGACTGACCCAAGGTCACCCAGCTGGCTTAAAGAGGTGGAGTGGGGAATCAAACCCGGTTCTGCAGAATAGAGTCCCGCCGCTCTTAACCACTACATCAAACTGGCTCACCAGAGTGAGGAATACGCTAAGATTCTATGTTAGAGTATTCCTTACTCTGCCTGCCGATATTAAGATGATCACTGCTAATAAGTTTTATTCCTTATTAATATTAGGGTTTCTTTTGTTCCATATTTTAAAATATTTTTAAAATGCTATCTTCACCTTAATAACTAGACAAATATTTTTAAAATGTTATGTTCACCTTAATAACCAGAGGAAGTTATCCTGTGTTCCTGAAACACCAGATGGGAGCTGCATGTGGCTTTAAAAGGCTTTTAGAACTTCGGTAGAGTCAGGGAGCCTGAACCACAGGAATGAAAACCAGATAGGGTTCTCTTAGAGATCTGGGATCTTTACCACTGGGGGTTTTGGAGAGTGGAAATAATATTTTTGTGTAGAACTTGCAATTTAAAGGAAGAGACCAGTGTAGAAAAGGAAAGGATACTTTGGAAAGGAGCTGTAGCTCAGTGGCAGAGCATCTGCTTGGCATGCAGGAGGTCTCAGCTTCAATGGCTGGCATCTCCAGGTAAAAGTCCTAGGGAGTAGGAGATGTGAAAGACCTTAGCCTGAGACTCTAGAGAACCACTATCAGTCTGCATAGACAAGACTGAGCTGATTTAGTATATGGCAGCTGCATATAGGTTTCATGTGTGTATATATTTTTCTACTTAACTCCATTGTGCCCTTCTGCAGCTGAACATGGCCACCGCAAGATGCATTTACCTGTGCTAGGAAATAAATATGAATATCTGTAAAATATTTTGAAATAAATTTTGAAATAAATTCCTCCACATCTGTTCATAGAATATTGAAAAATGGCCCCCCTTAAGGAACCCTTCAGATTTTTAAGAAGGTTATCAGAACCTCTTATCACCAAAGGGAATGCTTCCTAAAATATCTATTTGCATTCCTTTGGGTTTCTATTGATTTGGCATCCTTTCCTTAGGTCTTTTCCCATTCTTGGATGCCAGAATCCCTTCTGAAGAGACAGGTATATGATCGATTTCTTCAAAAGTAAGAAGAGTAGTAATATAACTGCCTATCTAATTCCCTGATGTATTAAACATGAATTTTTAGAGCACCTTCCCCCCCCACCACACACACACACCTTTTTATGCAAAACATTTTCCTTATATATACAAATTATCATAATCTGTTCTGTCTCATTGGAATTGTATTTAACGTCTTTAATTCAGTTTCCTCTACAGATAATTTCTGATCAAATTCAGCTCCAGTATTCCTACAACTGACCATTTCCCTGTCAATTGTCAGTTTCAGATCTTGAATTTTCTTATGAGTAATATCAATAATCAAAATAATTAAATCTAAGGAACGCTTATTGAGTATCACACACCATCTGTTCATAAATTCTTCATTGTTTTGAAACATCTCCCAGTTTCCTGTTAATTTGTAGTCCTCTTGGGATAGATTTGGATCTGCTCTGCTCTGCAAGAGTTGAAGCATATCAGCTTGATTTGATTTTCTTTTTATGTAATTTTACATGCTTATTCCAGCCTTCTCTTAGGCTGAAGGAGCGGCGGGGGGAGTGACATATTCCGACATTTTGTCCTTTGAAAAACTAGAAAAGATTTCACAGACCATAGCAAAAAAGAAAGAGGGGGACCCTCTTGGAATAATCTTTCCTTGTCATCATAAATTCACCTCATTTGCTCTACTGATGTGGAGCTGCACTACTAAGTGATCTTTGTACATCCCGCATTGCTCTTTCATCCAATGCTGTCTCCCCCCTATCTTTATCCTGTCCGTGTTTCTTATACCTACTGGACTGAAATTAAGCATAATTACCTTTGTGTTTAGAATAGTATCTAGCATGTTCAAAATAACAGCTATCTAAGCAAGAGTGCAGTTTGCATAGGGATGTACTTGGGGCTGCCAACCTCCGGGTGGTGCACAGAGATCTCTTGGAATTATGGTTTACAAACTAATCTCAAGACAACAAAGATCAGTTCCCCTAGAGAGAATATGGTTGCTTGGGAAGTGTACTATAGGCATTATGAGGTCCCTCCCATCCTCAAATCCCACCCACCCCAGGAATATCCCAACCTGGAGTTGATAACCCTAGATGTACTTAAAGGTATGGTTTAATGCAGTCACTTTAAAAACACCTCCATAGAAACGTTACATGAAGACTCAAAGCTGTTATACAGGGCAAAAACAGATAAGAATGATTTTCAAAAAAATCATTCCCTGTCACTTATTGGTTTAGATATCTTTCCTGCCCTGTCATCTAGGTTCAGAGCAGTTTTGTTTTCACAACAGTGCAGTTAAGTATTAGGGCAAAATTAAGTGGCTTGTTCAAAACCAGCCAGTGAGCCCAACTTCTCAGCAATGATGTGCCTGTGAACTGGAGTCTCTCAATCAAAGGTCAATTGACCCCTGGTAGCTTAACTAACCATATTTTCCTCACAAAGCCCAACCAACCCATATTTCCCCCACTAATTTCATGAGACCTGATACATCCATGCCAAACAGCCTTTTTTTTCCTTCAAAGCGATCGGTAGGACCACGTGAAGCAATGAAGTTTGAAATAAAGTTTAATGTTCTCTTCTTCAGAACTCAATATAAGGCACAACAGTAAAACAAGATCAACCGGAGGGTTGTAAAGGATTCCCAAACTCCTGGAGGGAGGTGGCAACAGGTTTGCCGGCTTGAAAATCAAATCCCGTTTCGCACAATGTGCTTCCTCACAAGCCACGTGTAAATCTAGAATAAATATAAATACATCATTTGAAACAGCCGGTGTGCCAAACAGTAATGTATAATTACAAAGTGTTGTCTCACCAAAACAAAAATTTCCAAATAAAAACGGTTAGCTTAACTAACCATATTTTCCTCACAAAGCCCAACCAACCCATATTTCCCCCACTAATTTCATGAGACCTGATACATCCATGATGCCAAACAGCCTTTTTTTTTCTTCAGGTAGTAACTGTTCTGAGGCACCCAGATCATTTTAAAGGAAAACCCTTACTAGAGGTTTCTATATTTTTTCCCTAGATCTTCCAGTGACTCATTTTTTCTGTGTATGAAACAACATCTGTCATTTCATTTTTCTCTCTCTGAAATGGTTAGTGATGGAAGGAATAAGAAACACAATCAAAGTGAAGCTTACAATGGAAGAACACACAAATTGGGCCCAAATCATTTGGAAGCTTGTTTATGGGATTTTTTCGGGGTCAGCCAGGGTTAAATGGAGCAGGGCTGTTTTTTTCCTGCTGGAACATGGTGGAACACAATTCCGCCACCTCTCGGTGCCGGAAGCTGGAGGAGGTAGCGGTGGCAGGCAGGCACCTGCACAGCCTCTCCGCCAGTCCTGCCGAGCAGTCTCTCCATCACAAGGATCTGGAGGAGGAAGCGGTGGTGGGCAGGCAGTCCAGCGGCCTCTCTGCTGTGGCTACAGGAGCTGAAGGAGGTAGCAGTGGTGGGCAGGCAGCCGAGTGCGGGCAGGCAGTCGGCTACATGGTGTGCCCTGACCTCGGCTGGCTTGCATGCTTTAGGGTTGCCAGCTCCAGGTAAGGAAATTCCTGAAGATTTGGGTGCTGGCACCTGGAAAGGGTGGAGGTTGAGAGTGTCTGCTTCCAGCTCCTGAAACTCAAGCTGTATTCCACCCCCACCCCCATCAAGTCTGCCCCACATTATTACCCTGGTATAAATGTTAAGGAAGTTAGGTTCTTGTTTCTTAACACTTTCAGCACTGTATCCAACTTATGGTTGTTTTCTGCAACCCATTCCCTATTGTACTGTTTTTTGGTTTTTTTATTGTATTTTTAAAATCTTTTACAAATAACAATAAATCTTATTCAAACTTACACAAATGAAAATTACAATAGTAGGACATAATATAACATTGCACTTCATTTTGCAAAGAATGTGTTCATTAAAGACAGTTCTACTATAACAAGTATAGGAAAACAATAGCTTTTGAAAACCATATATTTTACATTAATCTTTGTTGATAGTTATATTTCAAACTTAGTAATTGTTTGGTAGGGCAATTTTGTTAAAAGTAACTCATTTTTGGAGAGAAATTCTACCCTATTGTATTGTTTGGTGAATGCCCCATTCTGTTGATTGTTTTGACTTACACTGTGAAATGTGCCTTGAGTCTCAGTGAGAAAGGCTGACTATAAATAGTGCAAACAAAATAAAATAAATAGCAACTCTGCAAGGTTTTTAAGGCAAGAGATGTGCAGAGGTGGTTTGCCATTACCTGCATCTGTGAAACAAACCTGGAGGGATCACCTACTTATTCCAAGATCTAAGATCAGGCTAGCCTGGGTTGTCCTGGTGTGGACTCAGGTGGTATAGTGCCCCTGTACATGGAGTATCCAGTTAACTCTTATGCTAAAATAACTGTGAATAGACCTTTCATCCACACATTTCTCTAATCATTTTTAAAGTCCCTAATACCGTCTAGCAGTCGCCACATCATGTGGCAGTGAATTCTATATATTACAGGTGCACTCTTTAATATCCAGAGGAGTTAGTTATGTTAGTCTGTAGTTGCAAAATAGTAAAAAGTCCAGTAGCACCTTTAAGACTAACCAACTTTATTGAGGCATAAGCTTTTGAGAACCACATGTATAAGTGGGTGTCATCAACAATGCCTCAGATAATCTAATTCAAAAGTCTTTTAATCAAATGGATTCTGGTTTTGGAAAAGGCATGCTCAAAACTTGCAAGTTGCTGCTCACCAAGTAGATTTCTGGCTCACAACACTGCATTGCTTAGAGGGAACACTGCTGCCAGGTAAGGGGCGGGGAGGCAAGCATGCCTGAATTGCAGGAGTGCTCCCGGGGGTGGCCATGACCTGCACAATGACATCACTTCCCGGAAGTGACATCATTGCACGGTCCCAGGAGCACGCGCTTTGCGCACACACATGTGCTACCAGGGACACCACCTCCTGCCGGGAGTTGCCCCGGGTGCTGGCAACCCATGCTATGCCACTGAGTTCCACCACCTCTTTTCCCAGAAAAAAAGCCCAGAATGGGAGTATAATGAAGAAATCTTCTGAGAGCTCCATCATGTGCCCAGATCCTGATTTGACACATCATAGTAAATTCTTCAGTCACAAATAGCTTTTTCACAAACCCATATTCTTCATTTGATAGCTGCGACAACAAGCAGTGACTTGCAACAAACAGTGACATATGAGAGGCATCACAGGGAGGGCACTCATATTACATGATATCACCTCCAGTGCAATATTTTTGATGGAGTCAGAACACAAATGTAGGTGTAAATCAAGTGTTAAGCCATCAAGCAGTCTTCATGCTTGTATGTTTGTGGAGTTGCACTTAATGGAGACCTTGGAGTCTGTGCCACAGCTACATTAATGTCTTCATGGACAAAAGCGGAGGCTTCCATAACTTAAAATAATCTCCTAAAATGGGTGTGGGAATCAGCCTTCAGTGTAGAGATTCATCTGAATGAATTAGAGAATATACAGAAATCATACCTCTAGGCTTCAGTGTCTTTTCATTCTCTCTCTTGTTTCAAATTCTGTGGAGAGTGCATGGTATGATTTCGTCGTTTGCCAACTGAGTGATGTGTTTGAATTGGTTTGGTGACTGTCAGAACCGTGGCTAGATAATATCCTTACTCCAGTCTGCCTTCTGCAATTAGACAATAGTCCATTGTTTCCAAAAAGCATTTAATGAAGAAAAAGATCATTATAGTCCACTGGCCTGAATGCAATATTCAGGTTGGTACATATGCATTGTTACCAATGACTAGCAAAGCATGAGGTACAAAGTAACAGATCACAGAAGGCCCAACCTCCCCCCATAGTTCTCAAAACAACCCCTTTGAAGTCAGGATAGCGAAAGTTCCCAAGGCCAGTTCTTGGTGGAACGTCGGTAGCCAAAACAATCCTCTTCTGTGAGATAGCTGCCTGGGAATCTTGGCACCTGGGGAGAGAGCACTTAAACACTGAAAGGATTAAATATGGAGTCGGTTAAGCAAAAGCATACAAGACAGCATTCTGAACCTGACATTCTGCCCCCTCTAAGATGCTCCTCCCCCAGGTTTATGTGGGTAACGAGAGTGAAACGCTCTCACAAGTCTAGGAGCATGAACATGTACAGAATTCACCCATTCATCAAACCCAGAGTCAAAGTCCTTCCACCTAATGAGGTAAAATAACTGATTTCTTTTTATTTTAGAGTCCAAGATTTGTTGCACCTCATAGTGGGTCTGGTCATCGATCAAAGTGGGGATTGGAGGGGCCCGGGTGTGCCATTGTTCATCAATGGGGGCTTTTTTCAATAGACTAACATGGAAAGTATCATGCACGTGGCGTAGATTTTTTGGTAAATCTAAGGCAACAGTTACTTTGTTGATTACTTTGCGAACAGGAAAAGGTCCTAAGAACTTTAACGCTAGCTTGCGGCTGGTTTGAGTTACTTTCAGATTCTTCGTAGAAAGATAAACAAGATCGCCTGGTTGTAAATCCTATTCTGCCGCATGGTGGCGGTCGGCGTACTTTTTGTAATCCTGTTTGGCTTTGTCGAGGTGTTTTTTGATTTGAGTCCATTGTTGAGCTGCTTCCCCCCACCATTCGGTGACGTCTTTGGAAGCTGTAGGAGGAGGGGGAAGCACTTCAAATGGAAATGGTTTGAAGTGGAAGCCATAGACGACTTTGAAGGGGGTTTCTCCCGTGGAAGCATGGAAGCTGTTATTATATGAGAATTCTGCCAAGGGGAGCAAGTCAAACCAATTATCTTGTTGGAAATTAATGTAACAACGTAGAAATTGCTCTAATATCTGATTAGTTTTTTCCGATTGTCTGTCTGTTTCTGGGTGATGGCTTGAACTGAGACCTTGTTCAACGCCCAGCAGTTGTAAAAGCTCCCGCCAGAAGTTGGCAACGAATTGTCCGCCGCGATCCGAGATCACCTTTGATGGAAAAGAATGTATTTTTACAATATTTTTTATAAAAATGTCGGCCAGTTTTCTAGCGGAGGGAATTGTGGTGCACGGTATGAAATGAGCTTGCTTGGAAAACAAATCAACCACGACTAAAATACAGTTATGCCCCTTTGAGGGGAGTAAGTCAGTGATAAAGTCCATAGAGATTATTTCCCACAGTCGATTTGGCGTTTCCAAAGGTTGTAAGAGTCCTGGGGGTTTGCCCTTTCGGGATTTGGCGCTGAGACAGATGGGGCAAGACGCAACATATTGGGAAATGTCTCTGCGCATGCCCGGCCACCAAAATTGGCGTTGCACTAAGTGAAGCGTTTTTAAGTACCCGTAGTGCCCCGCTGTGGGGGCATCATGACAACGGTGTAAAACTTCTTTCCGCACTTTTGGGTACATAGAAGCGATCTCCCCAAAGCCATTCCCCTTGGGCGGACTGTTGCTTGTCTTTGGGCACATCCCCCCCCTCCTTTTCCACTTCAGCTTTCAGCTTTTCTCTCCAGCCCTGATCGGGTTGACGGGAGAGGTTTGTGCGGCTGCGAGTGGTCACCACGCCCCCTAATTGCGTAGGTGAAAAGACTGTGTCAATTGTCTCCTCCCTTTTGCTTTTGTGTTGGGGCATGCATGATAGAGCGTCGGCCAAAAAGTTAGTTTTGCCCGGGAGAAAGTTTAATGTGAAGTCGAATTTGGAGAAAAATTCCGCCCATCTCAGTTGTTTGGCGTTTAGCCTGCGAGGGCTGCGAAGGGCCTCTAGATTCTTATGGTCCATCCAGACTTCGAACGGATGACGGGCTCCTTCTAACCAATGTCTCCAGTTAGTGAGAGCTGCTTTTACAGCAAAAGCCTCCTTTCCCCATACATTCCAATTCCTTTCTGCCTCTGAAAACTTTCAGGAAAGGAAGGCGCAGGGTTTGAGCTTTCCGTCCGCCCCCCGCTGTAGCAGCACGCCCCCGATTGCCATGTCGCTGGCGTCGACCTGTACTATGAAGGGGCGGTTCTCATCGGGGTGTTGCAGCACGGGCTCTGGGACAAACTGCGTTTTAAGGTGACTGAACGCTGTTTGGCATTCTGGTGTCCACGACAGTTTTGCACTTGGCTTTTTGGCTTGGTCCCCCTTGTCTTTGGTTTTTAACAGTTCAGTTAGGGGGAGTGTAATCTGGGCGAAATTTGCAATGAATTCTCTATAGAAGTTGGCAAAGCCCAAGAATGATTGTAGTTCTTTGCGGGTCGCGGGGGTTTGCCAATTTAATACGGCCTGTATTTTGCCTGGATCCATTTTCAAGCCCTCTTGAGAAATACAATAACCTAAATAAGTGAGTTCTGTTTTGTGGAACTCACATTTAGAGAGCTTAATGGGCAGTTTGTTATTCATGAGAGTGGTTAAGACCCTTTTTACAAGGTCCACGTGTTCCTCTTCGGTCTCTGAATAGATTAACACATCATCTAGGTACACCACAACGCCTTTATATAGAAATTCATGCAGTACTTCATTGATCATGGACATGAAAACTGATGGTGCCCCGGCCAGGCCAAAAGCATAACTAAATATTCATATTGGCCGAGGGGGGTGTTAAACGCGGTTTTCCATTCATCCCCTTTTTGGATACGAACATGGAAGTAAGCGTCTTTTAAATCTAATTTTGTAAAGACCTTACCTTGAGCCACGACGTTGAGTAGATCTCTGATGAGCGGGATGGGGTAGGCGTTGCTGGAGGAGACGGCGTTAAGTCCCCGAAAGTCGGTGCACAGTCTTAAGCCCCCGTCCTTCTTTTTGACGAAAAGCACTGGCGCGGCATGGGGACTGTTAGCAGGGCGAATGAATCCCCTTTGAAGATTGAGATCGATGAATTTGCGGAGCTCTTCTCTTTCGTTGGGACTCATGGGATAAAGACGGCCCTTGGGCAGCGAGGCTCCCGGTATTATTTCTACGGCACAGTCCGTCCTCCTGTGAAGAGGTAAAGCGTTAGCTTCTTCCTCGGTGAAGGCTCGGGTGTATGCTCTGTATTGCTTGGGTATTTGGTTGATTTCTTCCTGGGTGAGGAGAGCAGATTCATTTATAGTTGGGTCATTGCCCCAGTTTTGATCCCAACGGTGATTTTTACATGATTCATGGGTAAATGTGATACTTCCCTCTGCCCAGTTGATATAAGGGTTATGATCGCATAACCACCAGCTTCCCAGGATCAAGGGGTATTTCGCTGTGGCACTAATGACGAATGATCTTACTTCCCAATGTTGTCCCATACCGGTTAAGATTGGAGTGGTTTCGGTAGTAACTGGATTCATGTTGGTGCCATCCATTTGCTCGAAAATCACCGGTATTTCCAAATCTTTTACCGGAAGCACTAGTCCATTAACTAAAGCTGGCGCGATAATGTCTCTGGAACAGCCTGCATCAATTAGAGCTTGTACGCGGATATGCATTTTCCTGTCTGGATTCACCAACGTTACTGGTATGAAGAGTATGGACCCACGGGGTCGGTTCGGAACCGGAACCCCCGAAGGTTTGATCTGCCGTTTGGGCCCTTTTACGACAGATCCATTTTGTTTCCCGATGCGGGGCTCTCTGGATTCTCTCCCCCCGTTAGGGCGGCCGGATCATCCTCCATAACTTCCTCCAATTCCAGTCCTCTTTCGGGGAGGTTTCTCCTCGACGCTCCCCTACCTCTTGGAGCGGTTCTTGGAGCTGGAGTTGGGCGCGGTGGCGCCGGATAGGCTGCGGGGGCTGGGCGTCTTAGTTGGAGCAGAGGTCTTTGCACAGGCCGATATGGGCATTGCGCCGCAAAATGACCACTTTGGCCACATTGCAAACATAGCCCTTGTTGCCATCTAGCATCTCTTGCTCCACGAGTGGCATATCCAGCCCCCCGGCTTCCCCTAAGGGGAGTGGAGGAACGTCTTTGGCCCGGAGGTTGTTGGTGTTGTTCCACTAAACGAACTTCTAGTAGCGGTTTTCAACTTCGCAGGTCAATTGTATCCACCCTAACAGCGTAGGAGGGTTATCTTGCATGAGAGCTCGTTCCAACAATTTAGGGTTCAACCCTTGTTTGTACAAAATAATCTTGGTAGACTCTTCGCACCTTGGGCATTTGGCAGCGAGCTGTCGGAATTTTGTAGCATAGTCTCTAGCCGACATGCTGCCTTGCCTAATTGCCTGCAATTCCGTTCTGGCCCTAGTTTCTTCTAGGGGGTCTTCGTATTGGGCTCGGATTGCATCCACTAGCCCTTGGAGCGTATCTAATTCAGGGGCCCCCACGTTATAAAGTCCCACATACCAGTCAGCAGCTTTACCTTGGAGACATGATCCCAGGTGCTCTATTTGACTGGCCTCACTCCCGAAAAGATGTCCCCATCGGTTGAAAAATTGCACCACTTGTACCAGGAAAAATCCCAATTTGGAAGGGTCTCCATCAAACGTAGCGTCCAGTTTGACCCATCCCATGGGAAGATCTTGTCTAGGAGCTGGTGCCGGCATTGGGTAGGCATCAAGCGGAGCGAGTTGTAAGGGAGGCTGTCGCGGCGTGGGTGGTAGCTGTGGAGGAGGATATTGCGGGTAAGGTTGAGGTTGGTGCGGCAAAGGCGCCCCCGGAATCAGCTGGGGAATCGGCTGGGGGATTGGCTGGGGGATTGGTTGGGTCCCTCTTGGTGCCAGATGCATTGGTGCTGGTCGAGAAGGTGTCGGACGCCCCCTCGGTAGGCCCCCGGGTACTGGTTGGAGGGGAGTGGGAGCTGGCTGCAACGGAGGTGGGAGAGGAGAGGTGGGTTGGAGAGGGACCATATCCCCTCGCGGCCCCGGTGTAGGAAGAGGCCTGCCCGCTCCCGGAATGACTGGCGGTGTGGTTCCTCCCGGAAGGCTTGGGGGCTGGCTCGCTTGTGTTGTAGGTGGTGGATCTATCGGGGCAACTGGCTCCAGCGGTCGTCTTGGTTCTCCCCCACCTCCTCCTCCAGTCCCATTGCCCGTCGGAGTTAAAGGGCGATCGGGACGAGGGTCTTCCGGGCACGGCTCTCCACCTCCCCTGTCGGTGCCGACATCTTCAGGTACAATCGGTTGATTGGGGCGAGGTTCACCAGGACAAGGATCGTCTGGGCAGGGTCCTTCCCCGGTGACCGAGTCCTCTTCTCCCGTCTCTGGTGGCTGTTGCGGCCACAGTTGATTTTGCAGGTTAGCCAAACTTTGGCTGATGTCAGGTAGACCAGCTGGCGGAACACGACCTCTGTCTCCCGCCACTAGCACCGAAAGCAGGTGGACGGCATTTGCCAAACTTTCTTCCATATTTAGGAGTCTGTTCTCCAACAGCTGTACTCTATCCGTAGTTTCCTCCTCCCGTAATTCCGTGGACCCCACATCTCCCATCGTCTGTGAAGTCGGTATAGTTTCGGGCGGCGGTCCCATGGTTAACGTCTGCTGCCACGGCAAGGGTGTTTCTATCCCCTGTTCCTCTTGAGATCTCGCCGCTAACACTCCTTTTGTCAGACAAGTGATTGCCAATATCCCTGAGTCAATGGCAATCGTCCGGCTCTGGAGCTGCACCCATTGGTGCTCGCTTACATCTTGTTGCCCCGACCACGGGGTGACTTCCGCATAATCCCAACTCAGGGCGCCACGGCAGGACGTTTCCCATTCCGTTTGTTCGGTCGTCCTGTTCCAGAACAGCCACGGCCGGCCACCGGTTTGCTCGGGTATGGATTCGAAACTGCGCCGACTATCCAGCTGTAGCTGTGTAAACATCGTGCTGGCCCTCCGCTCTCTCATTTCCCTTGGCCTTGCACCCCACTGCGTCGGGGTGGGCCAGTTGAAGAGTGGTGCGGCTGTGGCTCTAGGCCGCATATCCGCGTTGCTGGGAGCGAGGGTATAAATCGTTGTAACTGAGGAGCTGTCTCCTCGCGGTACAGGTTCAGGGGATTCCAAACCTTGAGAGCCGGGAGAGGCATACGGGTCAAACAAAGGATCCCTGACTGGGACAGCTTTGGAGTCCGTCTGATCCGGCTTAGGCATTGGAAAAGGTGATTGGTAACAAAATGTCAGAACCGTGGCTAGATAATATCCTTACTCCAATCTGCCTTCTGCAATTAGACAATAGTCCATTGTTTCCAAAAAGCATTTAATGAAGAAAAAGATCATTATAGTCCACTGGCCTGAATGCAATATTCAGGTTGGTACATATGCATTGTTACCAATGACTAGCAAAGCATGAGGTACAAAGTAACAGATCACAGAAGGCCCAACCTCCCCCCATAGTTCTCAAAACAACCCCTTTGAAGTCAGGATAGCGAAAGTTCCCAAGGCCAGTTCTTGGTGGAACGTCGGTAGCCAAAACAATCCTCTTCTGTGAGATAGCTGCCTGGGAATCTTGGCACCTGGGGAGAGAGCACTTAAACACTGAAAGGATTAAATATGGAGTCGGTTAAGCAAAAGCATACAAGACAGCATTCTGAACCTGACAGTGACCATCTTTGAAAATTATGCCTGTGAGGAAGTAAGAGTACAAAACGGGAATTGGAAATCTGCTAACAAAAACCCGTCGGCTGTATGTTTGAAGGAACATTCAGCTCATGTTCTTCTAGACAACATGATGGTCTATGCCACTGAATCTGTTAATGAAAGAAAAAATGTTAATTGTGTGGTTCTCACCAGTTGGACTCTTTACCATATGAACTTTTTCTTCACCAGTTGAATTTTGTGACTTTTTATTAATTGTATAATAACATTTGTCTTTGCACTTTGCACATTTAAAAAACTTTTTAAAAATTGACAAATTATTTCTTGAAATCTTGATATTGCTTCCCCCCCCACCCCAGGTTGTATATAGATATTGAATTAGAGAATATACAGAAATCATACCTCTAGGCTTCAGTTTCTTTTCATTCTCTCTCGTTTAAAATTCTATGGAGAGTTCAGATTTCAGGAAAAGCAGAGATCTCAAAGTATTTTTAGTGAAATACTTTGTGGTAAAATGATAGGTTTACAGATATTTATGAGAGCGATATCAAAACTGACTATAACAGAAAGTAAGATAGTTCAAAAAACCCTTGAACTAAATAACTAGTCTATTTTCTATTTCACATGAACGCTAGTTTTAAGCAAGTTGCTGTGGTCTGAATTAGCTGTATTGCAACAGGAGAACAAACAACTTCAAGAAAGAATTTTACAAATGGAGATTTTGTCAAAACAATCAAATCTTAAATTTAGAAACTTTGAGGAGCAAACAACTCTGTGGATGTGCCCTCCTTTCTAGAGCCATGGCTGGTACAGCATTTGCAGCTTGAAAGGGGAGCAGCCCCAATAATCACCAAAGCTTACAGTCTGGGAGCACAAAAAGATGCAAAAATTTAAAAAATCCAGAGACATTCTAGCTACAATTCCAGACTGGAAGACAAGGAGTAAAATTCTGGAAATAGCAAGAAATATAAAGTCCCATACAAAGGATCACAAATCCATATACTCACAGACTTGCCATCTACATTTTTTTAAAAAAGAAGAGAACTTAGATCTACAACGGAAGCATTGAGAAAAGCGCAAATAAAATACAAATGGATTAATTATATGAAACTTCAAGTAAAACTACAGGACACCATCTACCAAGCTACAGATCAGGAACCTGGAAGGCTACTTTTGCCGGGCCTTGGCACTGAGACTTCTATGATCTGCCACAGAACCTCACAGAAAAGAAAAATGCCTAACCTCCTATCACCTTGTAAGGGAAGTAAGACTCTAGTGAGACACAACTAGCAAGCAAAGAACAAACAAACGGAGATGTAAAAACCTAAGGTGAGAGCAAACCAAAATAATCTGTAAAAAGGTTATGATGGTATAATGTATAAATCCTGTACAAGAATAGAGGTATGGGGGGAGGGAGCAGAGCTCGCAGTTGGGGCCCCCAGTTAATTTTACAGTTCTCCAAGTTTGATATAAGAAATACCAGTCATCTATAGGGTGTTACTCTAGGGCTACAGAGAACTGTTTTGCACGCAAACTTAAGTTAATATAGTTTATATTATATAGTTATTAATCATTTATATTATATAGTTTATTAATCAGTAAGTAATTTGTGAACACCTATTATTCAATCAATCTAGACATTAGTATCAAGTGTAGAAGAGGGGATAGAGTTAAGAGAGGGAGGGGGAAAGGAAAGAGGGATTATTTTAGTATGGCTTATAAGTGTTCTACTAATAGTTACAAAATTAATATATTTTTCTATTACTATCTGTATTTGACCTACAAAAAGTTTGACTTTATAAAACCCATTTAATCATAATTACAAAAACCCTAATTTTAAGTATATCTTTATCAATAACCCAATTATCATCAAAAAAGAAATACAATCATTTGATGTTTACATAAAGAATTTTTAATAGTAATGTCAGATCTTAAGATATCACTCAAGAAAAAGCAAGGAAAAATACTTTTTAGTAATTCATAGATAATAACCTTTATTTGAAATCTATAGATGAAACGCTCATATGTAAGAAAACGTATTTGATATGTCTGTATGAAAACCCTCCTTAATTTATGTAATAAAAAAATTATTTGACATCACTGTATAATAATTTTTTTTTTATTTGTAACTGTTTATTAAGCACAACTAAATAAATATTTGAAAATGTGAGGGGGAAACAGCGTACACAAAGTTAAATAAAATAATAAAATAATCATGTTTTTTTTAAAAAACTAGGAAGTTAAAAACAGCTGTAGCTTTTTTTTTTTAAATCAGTGAAACCTTTGCGTTTTTTCAGCCACTCATCAGAGATGTCCCTCTGCCCCAAAAAAACAAAAAACAAAGAGCCAGTATGGGGTAGTGGTCAGAGTGTTAGACTAGGATCTGGGAGATCCAGGTTTGAATCCCCACTCTGGCTGGGGAAAATGTCTAAAAAGCACCACAGTAACTGTTGCTTACATACTGAGTCACAAGAAAGAGTATATATCGGAGTTAGGGGTGAGGAGAGGTGAAAAAAATCTTGCTAGCAGCAATTTAGCAGCAGCTGAGTTCCATCTGGTGTATTTGCCCCCCCAGTTGAAATAAAGAGGCAGACACAAGGCTTGGGTAAAAAGGGCCACTTTTATTAATGGCAACAACATGAACTTCAACCCATGAAAACCTCGCAAGGGGTCCTAAAGCGGTACAGGTCAAGCCCTGGGGTAACTGCCCTGGACCCCGCCTTGACCTGTCTGGGCGAGCCCCGCTGCCCCGGGTGCGAGCCATCCAACTGCATGGCTTGGATCCGGCCAGCCTGGCGGATGGTTTCCCCTTTAAAGCTCCACGCACCCCCGCCGCAGAGCATGAAGGCAGGACTTTTCCAGGGGCTCCCACCAGGCAGCCTGCCCTCTCAACTGGCCGCCGCAAAGCATGCCAGCCGATCCTGATAGGCCCCCAATATCCCCACCAATGGGAATATGCCAAGGGTGCTCACCCTTGGCATATTCCCGCTAGCATCCCCGCAGCTAAATCCTGCCAACGCTAAGGCCGAGCCTCTGCTCAGGCCTTTGCGCCCCACAGGTGACTTACAGAGAGTTGCAGCCCTTGCCTCAGGTCGTCTAAAAAGATGTTGTTGCCAGCCACCGATGGACCCCATCACCTCTGTAGAGGTCAGCCAAACGGGCCTTAATACTGGGGTGGGGAACATAAATACCCAGTCCCTTCCCCAGTGCTACCTGAAGGGCCCTATTAGCCCTACGCCTAGCCCCCTCTATCCCTTTGGGGTTCATAGCTTCACGCCACACCCGGCGCTGCAGTATCTCAGACCAAATAATCAAGACACCAGGCCACCGCTTGCTAATCCATTGCAAGTCGGCCTGTGCCTGCAGAATAAGGCCTTGTCCCTTGACAAGCCCAAGGTCATTATCACCCAGGTGAATGACCAATATATCAGGCAGAGGACCACTCCTCCCCTCGAACAGCAAAGGTAGCAGCCCTGGCCACCTCAGGCTGCGTCGGCCCTGCCACTCAACGGTGGCCCACTCACTTAACCCAAGCTGGGACCCGATGGCTGTCCTCTTGGCTTGGTGGGCTGCCCAAAAAACCATGCTGTGTCCACACACAAGGATCTGCAGCCTTCCGCGGTGAAACACAGCACCTAAAGAGAGAACAGTTCAGTTGAGTTTCCCAGTGGGCAGAGGACGAATGTAAGACTGGTAAGCCTTGGACTTCCACCTGCCAACCTGCTGTATAATCTGACTGGGATAGCCCATGGCTGCAGCTGTCAAAGCCACCCCAATCCGAAAGGAATGGGTGCCAAATTTAACATCCTGCAGCCCCAACTGTGTTAGAGCCCGTCCAGTAACCGTCCAGAACTGGTACTTAGTCAAGGGGGCTCCGTCCTCATGACGGAATAATAACCCCCTGTCATCGCCCCGAAGTGCAATGTATTGCTTCAGAGCAGAGACCGGGCATAAACCAATGTCTGCACAAGGCCCTAGCTGAATCACAGACCCCCGCTGTAACTGATCAGTCTTGGAGTGCCTAATTCTTAAGGTGACCTTGTCTCCAACAAACTTTACATCAGAAGCCATTAAGGCCTTCCCAGAGCCATCCCTAATGGAGGTGGCTACCAATCTGCTTATCCTCAGGGCCCCAAAAAAAGCAGTGAGTGCAGCTGCATGAAAGAGAGCCACCTCATACCCTGAGCAGCACACTGAACCCCAAACTACACTAAGACCACTTAAGATGTCTGGGGACATAGGCTCCCTAATGTCCTGCGATCTGACTGCCTCCCTAGACCAACCCTCTAACATCTTCTTGATGCGGAAATCCCCAGTGGCCTCTGAAAAGCCACGGGCTTTGCTAGCAAATGCTAATGCGGCTAGCTGTCCCCTGATGGACTTTACAGCCAAGCCCCTCACCTTACGATGCACACAAAACTGCATAAGGTGCGTCACAGGGATTGGCCATACCTGTCGCAGTCCCTGCTCCGTCCTAAACCCCACAAACTGCCTCACCACATGATCATAGGACCTCTGTGTGCTGGGGGCAATGGCTAGCTGGATGGCCCTGGAGGCTTCAAACTTCCAAGCTGCCAGAGCTCCTGTGGCATAGGGGTGGGCATCGGGTCAGCCTCTGGGGCAAGCTGATGAAATCGCTCCATCTGCAGGCGAGACAGAGCGTCTGCCACCCCATTCTCCAACCCAGGGACGTGTTTGGCCAGGAACAGAATATTCAACTTCAAGCATCGAAGGGTAAAAGCTCGGACAAGCCACATCACCCTCCGCGACTTGGAAGTGAGTGAGTTCACCACATGAACCACTGCCAGATTGTCACACCAGAAGTGCATGGTGTGATTGGCAAGGGCCCGTCCCCACAGGAATACCGTAACTAAGATGGGGAAAAATTCAAGGAAGGTAAGGTCCCGACTGAGACCCTGTTCTACCCAATCAGCAGGCCACCGCTCGGCACACCAGTGCCCACGGAAAAACACCCCAAATCCAAGGGACCCCGAGGCATCAGAGTGTACCTGCAACTCTGCCTCCGGCATGTTATCTCTCCAGAAAGAGACTCCATTAAATGCACGTAAAAATTCCTCCCAAATGAAAAGGTCCTTCCTAATCCAGCATCTATCCTGAGCCTATGATGAGGAAGCCTTAACTTGCCCATGGCGTCACAGAGCCACCGCAGGAAAGCCCGGCCAGGAGCCACCACTCTACAAGCAAAGTTTAAGTGGCCTACAAGCTGCTGTAACTCATGCAGCGATACCCTATGCTGCTCTTTAAATGAGGCTAGCCGAGCCCTGAGGTCGGCTAGCTTTTCTAGCGGCAGTCTGGAGGTTTGATGGACGGTGTCCATTTCAATGCCCAGAAAGGTGAGGGCCGTGGCAGGGCCCTCGGTTTTCTCATGAGCCAAGGGGACCCCCAGACGTGCAGCCAGATTGGTAAACCCCTCCAATAGCCTGGCACATTGGCCGGTTCCGGGGGGCCCAACGAAAAGGTAATCATCTAAATAGTGGATGGTGTCCCAACAGCGAAGCGGTTGACACAGCGCCCACTCCAGGAAAGAGCTGAAGCGTTCAAAGACTGCACAAGAAATCGAGCACCCCATGGGTAATGCTCTGTCCATGTAGAAACGGCCTTCAAAGGAAAAACCCAACAGCTCAAAATCCTCAGGATGGACCGGGAGAAGGCGAAAAGCAGACTTAATGTCGCATTTGGCCAACTCAGCTCCCGGCCCGCAACACCTGACCACCTTGACTGCCTGATCAAAGGATGTGTACCTCACAGAACAAAGGTGGTCAGGAATAGCATCGTTGACGGATCCTCCCCTGGGGTAAGAAAGGTGGTGAATCAGGCGGAACTCACCTGCTGCCTTTTTTGGCACCACACCCAAGGGGGAGACCCGCAAACGTGGGACTGGAGGGGCCACAAATGGGCCCAGCACCCAGCCCTCAGCGCATTCTTTAGCAATTTTTTCCCTCATGATCCCTTCCATGCCAGCCACCGACCTAAGATTGGCTGCCATGAAAGGGGTCCTGGGACCCTGAAACGGAATCCTGAAACCAAACTTAAACCCATCAAACAAGAATGCTGCGTCCTCCCTCTTGGGATAAATATCCAAGAGGAACTTAATTTCATTCATTTTTATTGGGCTGGGGCCCTTTTCCAGCCTGATGCTGGGCATTACCACCGGCCCCACTGCCACGCTTATTCCAACCTCCCTTATATCGCCTAGGGCAGTAGTTAAAGGAGTGGGAACCACCACAGGTTGGGCATTCATGCCAGTATTTGCACGGTTTCCGCATGCATGTTCCCTGATTTGCGAACTCCCAGCATAACAGCCATGCTTGAACCGGCTGACCCGCGGGCCCGTGGGAACTGGGAGCATTGGATAACCACTGCACTAAATGGCCGCTATCCTAGCGATCAGTGAGATTTGCCTTAGCCGGGGCCATCACCTGCAGCCACAGCTGCTGCAGAATCTTGTCCCACAGCAAGTCAGAGTTCATAGCCGCTCGCATCCTAAACTCTTCGTCGTACTGCATCCAAGCAGCACCAACGAAGCCAGTGTACCCCTTGTAAATAATATCAAGGTACTGGAAAAGAGCGGCCGCCCTCCATGGCTGAGCACGAACAATGACACCTGCATAGATAAGGAACCCATGTAACCAATTGGTCCAGGTCCGATCTACCCTGCGCCGTTTCATCCGCTCCTTATCCCTATCATCTAAATCCTCTTTGTCTTTCTTCTCCAACTCCCTGTAGAGAAGGGAGAAGACGTCCACAAACTCACCCCTCAAAATCTTATCCCTAGTACTCTGAGTGAGATGGTCCCCCAAGGGGAGGGCAGTGTCTCCAAACGGAAGTGCTCGGTAAGGTACCAGGCCATATGGGGTCATAGTAAAAGTAGCGCCCACTGGGGGGGGCATAGCTGGGCCAAGCAGTGGATGTACTAGGCAGGGACTGGCCCTCAAAACCCTGCCAGCCCGGCACGAACTGCCTGTCAAAACCCTGCCTGTCAAAACCCTGCCTACCCGTCTGCGTTACCGCTCCTGGGATACCCATTGCACCTGGGACAGGCTGCGCATATTGACCCCCAAACCCTTGGTTACCCCACACTGGTCCAGCCCCAAACTCCACCTGACTAAGTGAGGGGCCTTGCCACATGCCCTGAGAGGCCATCGGACTCAAGGACATTTGGGCAGGGTCCAGTATCCGGGGACCCCAGGACCATCCGTCACCCTGTTGTGTAAGTGCAGACTTACCATCCCACACTGGGTCAACAGCAACCGCTACGGGTTCAGAGTCAGCCATCCAGCCAGGATCAATGCTTGAGGGTTCAAGGCCCAATGCTCCCTCCTTGTTTTGGGTCTCTACAGCGTCTGCAGAAACAGAAGGCCCCTCAAGGGTACCTCAGATTGAAAGGCAGCCGCTGACAACCGCCTAACTGGCCGACTAGGCTTTGTTGTGCCTCCCGCCCCCACACCCCGTGATTGCTCCAGTGTTGCAGTCACGGCACTAGCCCCCGCAGCCCGTGATTGCTCAAGGGCTGCAATCCGGCTCAGGATGGCCTGGCGACTCGCACTCTCCTCATCATCAGAAGATGACACAGCGGGGGGAGGCCTTTTGGGTAGGGGCTTTTTAGCTGGTTGCTTCCCTTTTGAAGGCCCAGACCCCTTTTTTGGCGGCATAGTTATATATGTAATCTGTAAAATTAATAATATCAAGCGTTGCAGAGAGCTTGGGCTGCAGTACTGTCAACGCTGCCAATCTCTGCCCGGCAACAGAGCCACTGCAAGTAAAATGGCTGGCAATCTCTGCTTAGCAACAGAGCCACAGAACCTAAAATGGCTGGCAATCTCTGCCCAGAGACAGAGCCAATGAACTACACCACCCGCCCCCTATGGGCAAACCAAACCCAGCGCAGGAAGCCACTGACAGATGTGATTGGCTCCTGCAGGGCAAAACTTCCCCTACAACAGGGGGAAATGGCACCACAGCCAAATAGATGGAAAAAGAGGGGGTGGGGTGAGGGGGGGTGAAAGCTGAATATATGCACCCCAACCCCAGAGGGCAAAGAGAGGCACCCACAGCCCTGACACCAGGCTAGACGGGAAGCACCCACCCGTGCTATGATTGCCACACTGCCCTTGAGACGGCCGTCCAACCCCCTAAATGGTGACCCACCCCCACCCCAAAATTATAACCGGTGACGCACAGAATGGAGACTGGCGCTCTCTTTTCCCGCTACTACTGCCACCCACAACCCCGCGGCTGGCGACCCGCGGGGCCGAAGGTTGCCTGGCTCGGAGCCGCTAGAAGCGGCTTAACACAGCTCGGTGCGGCCGTGCGCTGCTCAGCATGGCTCGGCCGCTCTTTGGCCTCCAGAGCCACGGCTGCACGGAGGAGGGAGCAGCACCGACTACCAGCCCGTCTGGGGAGCCGTGGCTGTCCTCGGCGCCGCTCCGTGCCGCTCCGCTCGTCCCTTCTCCGCTCCGCCCGTCCACTCGGCTCACGGCATCAGAGGAGGGAAAAAAACCCTCCAATGCAGCCGAGCACGAGGAGGCGAGTGTAGAGCAGAGGGCGAGGCTGCGCAAAGCTTGTGCCAAGCCCCGCCCCCTCCCAAGAGGCCCTACGAGGCCGGGGAAAGCTGCCGCTTATTCTGCCACGGCGGCAAATGCGGCCCCCGGCCTCAAGCCTATGGCTGCCGGCCAGGAGGGACCGAATTGTCTTCCTCTCCTTGCAGGTACTTAAATCCTTATCAGGGCCAGAGGTACAAGCCCATGGGCACAAGTCAAATGACTATGGGCTGTTAGCCTGCAACTGATGGCCTGGGTCCTATTTTAATCAATCTTGTTAATGGGACCAGCCAAGAATCTGGTATTGTATTATTTGGGAAACTGAATTTGGGTATTTTTCTGTAAGACACTTTGGGACAGCCTGCTAACAGAACTTTGGCGGGTTATTTCACTCATTACATACGTCATCATTTCCTATGCGTGAGTGGGTCGTGATGATCCTGGTTTTTAAGCATTTTTTGTGAAACTTGTTTTGTTCCGTTTTCATTTTTGATGCTGCTTTTTTGTACACTTATCTACTGTATCAATGCATCTGGAGGCTTTTCTTCACTTCAGAAAAGCCCTCCACAAATCTCCAACCCCTCCTCTCACCATCATCCCACCTACCTCCAGACGCATGTGAGCGTCTGGCTCACATGTGCAATCATATAACCCCCTGCCCCCGTCTAAAACTTTTTAAAACAGTCCTTGCGCTTTTACGATAAAGGGAATCATACTACAGTGCTTGCTACATTGGATCATGTAGCCAATGCCATCGGACTGTCAATTATAACAGGCCCTAGCAGCAGCACACACACACACCGCACCTCCCCTGGCAGCATCAGTAGAAGGGGGGATAGGGGACAAGATCAGGGGCTCCTCTTCCTCTGGCCCCTTGGCCACTGCTTGGCTTGTGCACAGCCCTCCCAAGGCCCTGCAGAGGCAGTGGGGAGCCCCACCCTTGGCTGCTGCAGGACCTTGGGAGGGCCTCGCCGGCACACTGATCCTTTCCGTGCCTCTGGAAGCCCAAGGAGGCAATGGGGAGGCAAACAATTTTGCCCCCAAATCACTTCTTATCCCTGCGTGCTACGCCTGCATGGGGATAAGGAGTGAGTGGTCAGGTGGCTTTTATATAGTAGGATATGGAATCATGCAGTCGTGCAACTCTACCGTTTACATATTTATGAAACACTTTTGCATTTAAAACTTTAAGTGAGAAATCAATGGTAGAGAATGCTGTACTACACATGCCCAGTTTCTATAGAAGCTGAAAGACGGGACAATAGTATAGCGCAATCCCACATGTGCTCAAAAAAAAAAAGGAAATTGGGCGGGAATGCGCCAACGTCATTTATGTTGAGGTGCAGATAAAGAACACATTTTCTGTTTTGGGTCCTTTTTTTGCAACACCCACAAAACACACATGAGGATGATGCATATTAAAGGTGAGTTCTCCAAGAAGATTGGGAAGCCGCAGCTTTGGGACAGGGAAAACATGAAAAAAATGGAGCATGTGGAAGCAACCTTTGTGTCTTTTCAGAGAGAGAAGTGCCATATAAATGCCATAAATAAATAATCATAGCAGCAGCCATTAAGGATCAGATCAATAAACCTAATCCAGCATACTATTTCCCATAGTGGCCAACCAGATGCCTCCAGAAGGCCTACAAGCAGGGCATGGATGCTAAAGCCACCCTTTCTGTTCCCTTCTAGCACTGTTTTTCAGAACACAGTAGATTTGTGTGTTCCTTTCATCTTTAATTACAATAATTATGAAAATTGAATGTTTTGTAATTATCATAATTAATACGAAAATGAAACAAATTTAAACAGCCTATAATGAAAAGAAAGCATGAATTCTTTCATTTTGTTCTGGTTTCTTTCATTATTGCAGTCTCTGCCTCTGTTGGTTTCTTTTTTACAAAGCAGCCACCATTTTCCTAATAAAAGGCATAGAGGGAGCCCAGTGTTCCTGAAGGAGAGGGGGAAGAGTGATGCTGTGGGCTTTCTTGATGGACTGCAAATAGTGGCTACTAGGATTCCATACATGTGTGAAGCATTCTGATCCTGACAGATATGAGGTGAGACTATGTCTTCCTCTGTCTTCCCAGTGCCTGCTCACTGTGCCAAATTTTCTCTCCAAACCTTCTCATCCAAGCAAATCTGCCTCAAGATCCTCCTCCTGCTGCTGCTGCTGCATACCTGCCCAGTTACCTTACCCTCCTTGTGCCACCAAATGCCCTTGCTTTCTCACTCTGCCACTTCCTCGTGTTACTGTGACGGTACAAACTCGAGAAGGGGAGGTATCTTCCATTGAAACTTCCAATGGGAAATAATAACAAAATATATTATGAGAATGAAACAACAATAAGAAAAGAAACAAAATTATACAAAACAACCCAATAACCAAACAGTCCCTTTTTGGAATTAGTAAGAAAAATGGAAGAAATTGTACAAATTCCCAGGCACAAGAACACAGTACGCATAGAACACACAGTGGCTAATAGCATTTGATGGAGCTATCCTTTGTGAATTTAATCTCTTTTAAAAGTCATTTAAATGAATGTCCATCACTACATCCTGCAGCAGTGAATTCCACATTCCAATCACTTTTCGAGTGAAAAAGTACTTCCTTTTGTCTATTGTCATTTTCCTTCTGTTCATTGTCACATCCTGTTAACTGCAACTGCAAATTTTGCAGCAACAATTATCTAGGTTGCCATTTTTAATTTCAAAAATTTTTGTCACAGTAACATAATACTTTGCTGTTTCACTGATAGCTCTTCTGTTTTTGATTCTGATGTCTCATGAAACAATCCACAAGGGGAGCTCCCTTCATGGATATAACATAATACATAACCAAGGATGTGGTATACCTTAAGGGCACAAGCAGCTTTTAGATCTCCTTGGCATCTGGGGAGAAGCAATTCTGAAGCAATCACTGTAATAGGGGCACTTCTGAATATAATTCTGAAGAAATGACTGTCAGAGATCCCATATAGACTACTGTGGGGTGCCCCACAAAGATCAACATGTTGCATTTGACAGGCAAGTGTATAATATGCAATAATAAAATATCTAGCAGCAACAAAATAGCCTGTACTTTGTTATAAGGAGCTGTACAGAATATTTCAAAGGCTTATAAGCATGAAGCCCAGGCATGTTACTTACCATCCATTATTGTTGGTATGGGACCCTCTGACCTTTGCTTCATAGCTCACTTTTTCTGGTATCTGCCATGAGGAATTCACTGCTGTGATGTTTTGCCTCTTCTTTGTTATTGCTGTTCAATTACAACCTGTCTTAGTGAAGCCAGATTCAGAGTTAGGCACTAATGCTTTCTACTGCTGATGTATGCAGTGTGCAAAGGTTTTACATAAGAACTGTTCTGTTGCATTCATTGCTCTTTGGAGGTGGTCACAAAGAGAAAACTACCTATTCATATGACTTTTTGCTTGTTCCCTTTCCGGATTGTCACTCAATTGTCATTTTTTTGGCACCCTTAAATCATCTGTAGGTCCTACAAGGACATCAAAGAAGGGTCAGTAATGAAATTCTATTTAAATGTATTATTATGCATGCATCATTTATTTCAAGATACTGTTGTGCAGTTTTGCTGAGTGTTAATTAGTAATGCATGCTCTGTGCTTTGTGACAGCAATTGTACCACAATTGACTGATATGGGGATTTTGAGGGATGCAGCTGCATATCCTACCAGCTGATGCTTGTGTTGTGATGTATGAATAGAGCCCAATAATATCTATGCCACACCAAGTACATATAATTCATTCTACAATAAAACATGCCTGTTTTTTCACCCTTGTTTCTCAAACCCAGCCCTGAACAATCCAACACAAGCATTCTCACCTGCCGCTCACTTGGCCACAATGGAGACCAGTAAAGCAAAGAGGGAGTGAACAAACATGTGGACAAGGGGGAACCAATAGATGTTGTCTACCTAGACTTCCAGAAAGCTTTTGATAAAGTTCCTCATCAAAGGCTGCTAAGAAAGCTCAATAGTCATGGGGTAAAAGGACAAGTCCTCTTGTGGATCAAAAACTGGCTTATGAATAGGAAACAGAGAGTATAAATGGGCAATATTCACAGTGAAGAGTGGTAAGCAGTGGGGTACCACAGGGCTCAGTATTGGGTCCGGTGCTTTTTAACTTGTTCATTAATGATTTGGAGTTGGGAGTAAGCTGTGAAGTGGCTAAGTTTGTGGATGACACTAAATTGTTCAGGGTGGTGACAACCAGGGAGGATTGTGAGGCACTCCAAAGGGATCTGTCGAGGCCGGGTGAGTGGGCATCAATGTGGCAAATGAGGTTCAGCATGGCCAAGTGCAAAGTAATGCACATTGGGGCCAAAAATCCCAAATATAAATACACAATGATGGGGTCCAAACTGGTGGAGACTGACCGAGAGAGAAATCTTGGAGTCATAGATAACTCACTGAAAATGTTGATACAGTGTGCGACAGCAATAAAAAAAGGCCAATGCTATGCTGGGGATTATTAGGAAGGGAATTGAAAACAAATCAGCTAGTATCATAATGCCCCTGTATAAATCAATGGTACGGCCTCATTTGCAATACTGTGTACAATTCTGGTCATCACACCTCAAAAAAGATATTATAGCACCGGAAAAAGTGCAGAAAAGGGCAACTAGAATGATTAAAGGGATGGAAAACTTCCCCTATGAAGAAAAGTTAAAGCACTTGGGGCTCTTTAGCTTGGAGAAACAACTGAGGGGTGACATGATAGAGGTTTACAAGATTATGCATGGGATAGAGAAGGTAGAGAAAGACGTATTTTTCTCCCTTTCTCACAATACAAGAACTCGTGGGCACTCAATAAAATTGCTGAGCAGTCGGGTTAGAATGGATAAAAGGAAGTACTTCTTCATGCAAAGAGTGATTAACAAATGGAATTCACTGCCACAGGAGGTGGTAGCAGTTTCAAGCATAGACAGCTTCAAGAGAGGATTGGATAAATATATGGAGTAGAGCTCCATCAGTGGCTATTAGCCACAAGGTATAGATGGAACTCTCTGTCTAGGGCAGTGATGCTCTGTATTCTTGGTGTTTGGGGGGGCAATCAGTGTGAGGGCTTTAGTGTCCCTTCCCCACTGGCAGACTTCCTGATGACACCTGAGTTTTTGGCTACTGTGTGACACAGTGTTGGACTGGATGGGCCATTGGCCTGATCCAACATGGCTTCTCTTATGTTCTTAAAAGTGAAAAATTTATAAGATATGTCTGTGGTCCTCAGATGAGCGCAAGGTTCTCCACTGCTACAGCTGCACACTGCAGGGTGTGCACTGATGCAAAGGGACAGCTGGTTTTTTGGCAGCTTTGTGAAGCACATGATTGATGATGCAAATGACCGCAAAAAAACATAGGGAGTACATGTTTGCACAAAGATTTAATCCCAGAGAGGGTTTTAGGGCATTTTACTAGGTAAATAATGGCAGCACTAGCCCACAGTGGCAATCCAGTAAGGTAGGAAATACAGAGAACGTGACCCCTTCATGCCGGATAGAGGAATGCAACGATTGGACCAGCAGTGACAGGGAATCAGCTGTGGAGTCTGTGGAAACCACCTGTACTACTGTCAAATGTTTTTAGCAGTATATGTAGGAAGTGTAATGTGTTCCTTTCTACAATGCATAGTAATTTTGAGTTTCCCCCCAAAGTTGAAATAAACTATATTAATTTACTTTTGAAAGCACTTTTTTTCCTTTTTTCCTGCTGTTTAAATTGAAGTGTGTTGATTTCCTTTGGAAATAATGAACAACTTCCTACCCTACCACGAATTTTGTTAGTCTTATAGGTGCTACTGGACTCTTGCTCTTTTCTACTGCTACAGACAAACACACCCGTCTTGATCAACTTCCTAGCAGTTGTTGGTTTTTTTCCCCAGCATACAAGAATTTCTACATAGTAGTTAAAGTTGGTTGTAGATATTTTACATAACATTTTGCATTTTCTCGTGTAGTTTAAGTAATGGATTCATTCATGCAGCTCCTTTTCTTTCCCATTGGCAAGTCTTGCTTGTATCTTTTACACAATGCTGTCTCCAGATTTTTATTTGGTTATTTTCATTTATGTACGTATGTATGCATGTATGTATTTAGAAAATTTTTATGTCCCCTCTCCATAGATTTGCTCAAGGTAGCTCACAAAGTAAAACGTGATTTTAAAAAAGATTATAATTGGCATTTTCATGGTTGGCTATCTATACCTTGAGAAGTACACTGGCTATTTGAGACCAGGAATATTTGAGACATGGAATTCGTTGCCACAGGAGGTGGTGGCAGCTACAAGCATTGCCAGCTTCAAGAGGGGACTGGACAAATATATGGAGCAGAGGTCCATCAGTGGCTATTAGCCACAGGAGATAGATGGTATTCTCTTTGTGGGGAGGTGGTGCTCTGTTGTCTTGGTGCTGGAAGGAAGGCAGTGGGAGGGCTTCTGGTGTCCTGGCCTCACTGACAGTCCTTTAGATGGCACTGGATTTCTAGCCACTGTGTGTGACAGAATGTTGGACTGGATGGGCCACTGGCCTGATCCAACATGGCTTTGCTTATGTTCTTATGCTTATGTTCTTATGACCCCATCCTTGAAGTTAGGTTTTTATGTAGAGCAGCAATACACTGCAATATACAACAATGGAGCACAATTATCATTATGCTTAGTTTGGCTAAACTAAAGCCATCATACTTACTGATCCTTTTCATAGAGGCCTCAACCCTCATGACAGTTTCCTTTATATCTGTAGAGGAAACCTCTATTTGTGTTTCACAAGTACAAAATGTTTGTCTTGCTTGTGAAGTCTGAACTCTGGCTGGCAATAAGAAAACTGACAATCCTGATTTTTTAAAAAGAAAGTTTGTGTACTATCTAAATCTGCACTGTGCTATGGTGGGTTTTTCCTGATTAATCAGGATAAGTTTTCTAACCAAATTAATTTATTCAACAAGAGATCAATCTACACATAAAGGATCTATACAATCTACACGTAACGCATAGTTGGTACAAAAATAATGCCACTGTAAGATACTTCTGGTCAATGTTTTGTTGCACTGAGAGTCTCTAGAGGAACTAATGCATCACGTGGGATTCTGTGGTTTGTGATGCCACAGACTGAACTGCTCCTCACACAGGTCCATCTAATGGCTGCTGCTGATCTTCCTCCTCCTCTAATAAATGTGCATCTCTGCACTAGGACTAATGCATGCAGGCCTTCTATGTTGTATAATATGCATAGAAACATCAGGAAGCATGTACATAATGCGTGGATGATAGATGGGCAGGGGGAAACACACAGGCAGGTATGAATATATCCCTGCCCCTGTGTTCTTTGATATTGTGCTAAGGAAGTCCAAGGCGTGTGAGGTTATGGAAGACCATAATGCATGGTTGTTGGGATGCATTTGGTATGTACATCATAGAAGGCTTGCAAGTGCTGCAGCCATTTGAGCTGAAATAAACATTATGGAACCCTAATAGAAATGAAGTAGACAACCAATCTCTTACAAAGTTCAAAGCTAGGTTGGGGAGATCCTTCCAATTTTTTCAGGAGTACTAAAATGACTTGTGTAAAAAGAGCTCCTACAAACATGAAAAATATACTTCCACTTTATTTACTACATATGTAAGTAGAAAATTAATCATGTGTGCCACTTTTAGTCTTGGGGCCATTTTACTAGGCTATGGCTGCAGGAAGTATGGTTTCAAAATTGCAGGAAGAGAAGAGAAGCACCACTTCCTTGTTTACAGCCACCAAGGACACTTCCAGGCATTACTTCAGCCTGCAAGGTAGCAACTGGCAGTTCATATATAAAAAGAGACCAGAGAGATGGATATAAGTGTCATACAACTTTTTGATGAAATGAGGAAAAATGAAACACACAGAGGATAAGTCAGGTCAAGAAAAAAATTATATAAGAGATGAGAGAAGTGTAATGAACAGGGAAAACTCAGGTCATGAACAATAAAAACTTTATTATCAGGCTCCAAGTTGAGGCAAACACTAAGATAAGTCTGGAAGAACTGAAAATAAGCAAGAACAGGTGTATTTCACATACCCACATATTCATATATGTCTTATATTCTAATAGCCAACTGGGCTGTTTAACTAGTATTCCAGCTTGGTTTCTATCAGTAAAAGACATGAGGAGGAAGCAAGACCCTTTCCAGGGCTGTTTTAACCTTTGAGGGAGGACTAATTGGGACCAGGCCCAGAAGCAACCACTGGGCTACTTGGCACCACATGAATTGCATGACTCATCCAGGCCTGGCTACTTGCTACTGTTCAACAACAATCTCCCCCACAAAAACAGTATAATGTAATGGTTAGAGTTTCACAGTAGGGTCTGGGAGACTTAGGCTCCAATCACCACTCTGCTGTGGAAGCTCACTGGGAGACTTTGATCCAGTCACACATTCTGAGCCTAACCTACCTCTCAGAGTTGTTGTGAAGATAATATGGAGGCAAGGGGAATGATGTAAGCTGCTTTGTGTCCCCATTTTGGAGAAAGATAATGTATAAATGAAATACATTAAGAAATAAAAGTGAAGATGGGAGTCAGACAAAATGTAAGTAGTTTAGTGGGTTTGAAGGAGAGAAGGATGTAGGGAAAGGTATGGAGGCTGCCAGGAAGGAAAGAGGAAATAATGTGGAGACAGGGAAAGTGAAGTAGTTCCCCACCACACAACTATGCCATAAGGGAGAGGCTTCTGGGGGCGGGGGAGGAAAGGCGAAGACAGGAAGATGGACAAAGGTGGGTGGGAAGGAGAAAAGGAAGTGGGTAAACCAGGAAAGGCTATGGGGGCAGGGAAGGGAAAGAGGGCATGGGGGGGGATGAAATATCTCCTGCAAGCCCTTGCAGGTTTCCACGTGTGTGTGTATAAATAAAATAATATTTTCTTGAATTAGGGCCCAGTGTAACAGGTCAAAAAAGTCTTGCAATGCTTCACTGATGTCCTTGCCCTCCATTATGGTTCAGTTGTTATCTGCAAAGTACTCATAGCTGATGGACAGCAGTCCATGTTTCCCCTGTGCATTATGTGTCCTTTGGTTTTACATATGTTGACTGCTGCTACATTCTCCTTAACAACCACTTGACATGCAGCGATACACCCACCTCCCCTTCAAGCAATCAAAGACACATTCAACAATTGAAAGTGTAATTGAAAAGCAATCTGTTACTGCCTAGATGAGGCTACACCAACCACTAAAGCATAGGAGATGACCATTTCCCATTTTCAAAGGGGACACTGTGAACAACTGTGGATAATTGTTGGACTGCCTGGAACAAACAACCTTGAGTTGATGGCTTCACAAAGAATAGAAAGGCTAAAGATGGAGTTTCCACTCCACCAGACCCTAATATCTATATATCTGCTCTTGTAATCATCATGGGTCCCCTGAAGAAGGATGGTGCAGTATTTCTTTCTGTTAACATATTCCTCTTCTTGCAGGATCAAGACAATTTCCAGCATATGACATCCATCCAAAATACCAATGCACTGAGGGAGCCCTAGTCATCCAAAGCCATCCATTATCTGCAGTAATGGAAACATGACAGAAGCATTTATTTTATTTGATCATATTGATCTTACCACATTAGCAATGGAGGATCAAATATGATAACTGTTTGAAATACGGTTTCAGGCAGATGGTCTGCAGTAGAATAGCAGGATTTTAGTTCAGCAGCACCATACAGACCAACAAGATTTGGGGGAGTATAACTTTTTAAGAGTCAAAGCTCCCTTCTCCAGGTATCTGAACCAGAGGTGTTTCCTTCCCAGCCCACCAGATCCATTGAGTAAATGATGGGCTTGAGAACAACAGTCCACCCCCATCCTTAGATAGTTCACAGTGCTTGCCAATTAGCCTACATGTATCGTACCAACTCACAGTACTTCTGCCAAAGCTAGTTATAGTCTAAGCAGTCAAAAGGCCAGGCTCAGTTAGATACTGCCTCCATTATCCAGGACACTGTGGAACAGGTGAAAAAGGCCCTCGTCCCAGCCAATTTGAAGGAGGCCCCAAATTTCTCCGCTACTCCTACATAATACATAAGTAGTCCTGGGGAACTACTTTATTGGTCTGGACTGTTTTGGAGCAAACATTTGCATTCATCCCTCCACATTTTGATTGGTTAAAGACAACCCCTCCTCTTTCCCATGGAATCCCTAAAATAAGGACTAGCAAGGAGGCTTGGGTAACTTTTAATTATAGCACTAGGAATGCTTTACTCACCTCACAAGTGAGATGTGATGACCAGAGATTCCTTTTGAGTTTTAAATTAGCTAAAAACTGTACTTCTATTTTTTTCCTGTTTCACATCTCCCTTCCTAAATTTCTCTCATTCATCAATCTCAGTGTGTACTTAGAATACATGGTTTAAAATTGGATCCTAGCCCTGAGAGACTTCCTTATCTTTCTCCCCGCAGTTGCTCAGCCTATACAACTTCACATGCAAGAAAAGTTGGGGAGGTGCAGTTGCCTAGCTAGTAAGGAGAGACATGCCGCTGAGATCTCCTTACCAGGGCAGAGAGGGAACCCCATCCCCCACCCCAAATACACACAAATACTGGCAGAAAGACTCAGAACTGTTCTGAGCACATGCACGCACACATACAAACACACACACAAACACACACAGGCAGCTGTACCCAGAAAAGGATTCAAAACTATTGAATGTCAAGCATAAAGCCTCTTTAAACACTTGCATCTCACAGCAGATCCTGCAGCTTTACAAACTCTATGTTGCAATTCCACATGTGACCAGGATAGCCCTGACTGATTTGTGGAGAAACCAGGGCTTTTTTTTCAGCTGGAACGCAGTGGAACGGAGTCTTGAAAATGGCCACGTGGCTGGTGGCCCCGCTCCCTGATCTCCAGACAGAGGGGAGTTTAGATTGCCCTCCGCGCCTCTGTCTGGAGATCAGGGGGCGGGGCCACCAGCCATGTGACCATTTTCACCGAGGGCAATTTAAACTTTGAAAAACTCCCCTCTTGTTCCAGCTGACCCAAAGTGATGTCATTGTGCGGTCCTGGAAGCATGAGCGCACTTTGTGCGTGCACATGTGGTACCAGGGGTATCACCTCCTACCAGGAATTGCCCCCTTTGCTGGCAACCCACTGAGTTCCTCTACCTCTTTTCCCAGAAAAAAGAGGTGGAGGAACCAAAGTGGTAACCATGTTAGTCTGTTATAGTAAAATAAAAATAAACTCCTGTGGCACCTTAAAGACTAACAACATTTATTTCAATATGAGCTTTCATGAGTGAGCTGTGAGACTTACAAAAGTTCATATTGAAATATATGTTGCTAGCCTTGGACTTCTGGAGAATGGCCTGAGTGTGAAACAGGCCAGGAGGGAAAAGAAAATGGTATCAGTAATGTGCTGCTTGTAACTAAGTTGTGAGACTTCGTGCTACTTAGAAATGGGAGCAGAAGGGGCTCTGGTTCAAGGTCTTATTTTCATTTCATTCCTTGTCATGCCTAAAGGCTTTTGTTCCACAAGACTTCAAAAATTAATCATTTTTTTTCTTTCCGTGGAAAAGTAGTAATACCCAAGAACAAGGTTTTGCAAGTTTTTTTTTTTTTAACTGCATTTCTTCCCATTTCTTTTTCAGGGAAAGCAACATTTTAACAAACAGCTGTGAAGTCAAACATGACTGAAATGGAGAAGAGAGGTTTCAGTATTCCTCTCATGGAAGCAACACACCTTCCCAATTTCCCAGGCAGCCCAGTGAAAAGGCCTGGAAGCTGCTCTGCTAGTTGGATGCTCTGCTCAGCCAGGTTTGAGTGGAGAATTAAAGGAGAAGAGCTCTAGGGGGTTTGTGCAGAGTTCTACTTAGCTCTCGCTCTCCATTTCATGAAAAAATAAAATATTATTTCTCCTCTCCAAGGCAGCAAATGTTATTATTAAAAACAAAAGAAGCCCAACCAGAAATATAAAGAAATAACTAACTTGAGAATAGGAATGGTATTAGAAAACAGAATTAGAGAGGCAAATTATGAGCAAAGAGCCATTTTCCCACAGAACGATACTTTCCCTCCTACAACCTGACCAATATTTTCTGAAAACTTATTCAAAGTATCCATGTTACATTGGGGAAATCTTCTCACTATGTTTGCCAGTCTCCACTTCTCCTCCGAAACAGCTTTCTCAAACTGTACACTAGCCTCCCCTCTTCTTGATTCTACTAGAAACAAAGAGGAGCAAAACTCTAGAACCAGGGCTTTTTTCAGCAGGAACGCGGTGGAACGGCGTTCCGGCACCTCTTGAAAATGGTCACATGGCTGGTGGCCCCACCCCTGGTCTCCAGACAGAGGAGAGTTTAGATCGCCCTCTGCACACAGCGTGAAGGGCGATCTAAACTCTCCTCTGTCTGGAGATCAGGGGCAGGGCCACCAGCCATATAACCATTTTTGCTGAGGGTGATTTAAATTTTTAAAAACTCCTCCCCTTGTTCCAGCTGACCCAAAGTACAGCAGTTAGTGAAGGAGAAAGTAGTAAGAGTTTATTTTGCTTTTGTTGCATTTAATTAATTGACTTCATTCATATGCGGTTTTTCTCCCCAATGGGGACACGAAGCAGCTTACATCATTCTTCTCTTACATCATTCCATATAGTTCACCTGGTTCAATTAGAGGCTTATACTGTAATGCCTCTGAATTATTTTTCTCCAGCTAGTTAACACCTGGGCAGGCCTGTGCAAGCACTGGCAAAATAGAGTTATTTGGGAAGTATAAGGAAGGGCCATGGCCCACTAGCAGGGCATGTTTTTCATGCAGTTCCAGGTTCAATACTTGGGGCATATCTAGTTAAAGGATCTTAGATAGCAGGTGTCGGGAAAGATCCTTTCTCTGCCTGAGACTCTGAAGACTGTCTGCCAATCAGAGTACACAATATTAAACTAGATGGACCAGTGGCCAGACTCAGTATAAGGCATTGTCATAAGTTTCTAAGTCTCCAAACTGGGATCAGAACACCTGTGGTCAGGTGTCTCGCTACTAAGGTACAATACCTTGATATGGAATGAGCACAAGTAATGATTGGTAATATGAAGTAAAGAGTGATGATACAGATGATTGATAGGGTCTTCAGTGAGATGAAAATGTAATGGTTATAATGCGGAGCCCTAAGAGAAAGAGTGCTAAAATGGGCTTCAAATGCTAACAATTTTGATAAATTAGGGACAGGGCTATAGATGAGATTCAATAGGACCATGAATAACATGATTTATGTGAGAGAGAATAACCACAAGCACATGTATAAAATAGGATGTACTAGTGAGGCAGCCAGTCTGCCAAGAAGAGACTGGATGACAAATTGAAGAATCTACAATGTGACACTGTTGCAAAAAATGACAAGGGCCCCACTGGGCTGTATTCACTGCCAAATCACGTGAGCAGCTTGACTGCTTCACTTTTTGTAAGTCCACAACATCATTCAAAACTGTGAGGAGAGGACAAGAGCTCCAGGGACAGCATAAAAAGTCATAAAGGGCTTTTTGAGATGTCCCCTGAGGAAATGTAAAGAGAAACCGGCATAGTAGTCTTACAGGAAAAGAGAGCTGAGGAGAAGCATGACAGCTAGCTACTATAAAAGATCAATTTTTGCAAGCTATGGGGACAATAAGAAAAAAAGCTGCAGCTGGGAATATTTAGGTTATGTAACTAAAAATGTGTGACTTTGGAAAATGAGCTTAGCTTTAGAATGAAGTAATTGATCCCAAGCCTCACAATGGTAGTCAATCATGAGCTGGCCCAGTTATCTAACTGAACAGAGCTTCAAGTAAGACAGTGTTTGAGGTACTTGCATGGGAAGGAGCAATCGGTCAAAAAGTTAACTCCTGGCTTGGGAAAGAATAAGTAGAGGAGAAGTCTCCAAAAGTCAATGGGGTGGCAGTGGTGGTATCTGAAGAGCATTTCCTTTAGCACAGTTCTCAGGAAGACTATTTAATTAATTTATTTATTTATCGTCTGCCTTTCTCACTGAGACTCAAGGCAGATTACATAGTGTGAGATCAGTAGAGTCAATACCAGGAACATTTCCATAAACAATGCCATAGGGTAAATAGATAAAAGTTCACGAAGACACAGCATTAGCAAGAATCCAATACAACATAATGGTGAGGTCTATGGTTCCTAACTCATTAGTGGATCATCTGAGATCCCCTCCCTAAAATACAGCCCTCCTATCTGAGAAAAAAGTTATTTTGAATAATTCGGTTTTCCATTATTTATGGAAAGCCAGGAGATTGAGGGCTCTCCTGACCTCCTCAGGTAGGGCATTCCACAGGGTGGGGGCTACCACAGAGAAAGCCAGGGTACGGGCTGCTGTTGATTTTGCAGATGTGACGGGTGGCACCTGCAGGAGACTGTTCAGATGAGCGAAGCTGCTGTGGAGGAACATAGGGAGGGAGGTGGTCCCATAGGTATGCTGGACCAAGGCCGTGAAGAGCTTGGTATGAACTGAGCATGGTAACTAATGGGTAGTCAATGGAGTGACTGCAGGAGGGGAGAGATGTTCATGCTCCTGCTCACTCCTGATAACAGTTGAGCTGCAGCATTTTGCACCAATTGGAGTCTCCTAGTTATTTTAGACAGGAGACCTATGTATATTTTATTTATTTATTTAATCGCATTTCTAGACCACCCTCCCCGTCAGACGGGCTCAGGGCGGTTTAACAGCAGCTTAAAACAATAAAAACATTATAAAAACATTAAAACATCATATCAAACAATTAAAATTGGTGGGTATAAAATATTAAAATACAGCATTGTCCTGCATGGGTGGTGGAAGGTCTTCAGTGGTATGGCCGGCGAGAGGACAGCCTAGCCCCCACCAAATGCCTGGTGGAACATCTCCGTCTTGCAGGCCCGGCGGAAAGATAACAAATCCTGCTGGGCCCTAGTTTCCTCAGACAGAGAGTTCCACCAGGCCGGAGCCAGAACTGAGAAGGCCCTGGCTCTGGTAGAGGCCAGGCGGACCTCCCTGGGGCCAGGGACCATCAGCAAGTTCTTAGTAGCTGATCGAAGCGACCTCTGGGGAACATATGGGGAGAGGCGGTGTTATGACCTGTACTTTCTTTGGGGTAGATTTTTCTTTTAATCTTCCCCTTACACCCTCTGGGTAGTTTGCTGCCACCAGGAATATATTATTCCAAAATATTTTATTCAAATTTCCCCTTTGGTAACGTGTTTAAGCCTCAGGCTCCTTCGTGGTTCTATGTGGCCCTGAGGATATGAATGGGATATAGCAATGACAGCTACACTAAGATATAACAAAACAAATGTTTATTTTTCAAGAAGCGTATTGGTTTCATAAAAGTAGTTCTTAGTTCTTAAAGTTACTTCCTATAAACTCATTCACACAGATCTCTTCTAAGGCTTCACACACAGTTAGCCTCCTTCACTAGACTCAATAGTTCTCTCACAAATACTTCAAATATAGGCAGCACACAGCTAGCCTCTCTTTCTCTGACTCTCATTCACAGAAATATTAAACCTGCTCAGGCAGCACACAGCTGGCCTCCCTTTCCCTGACTGAGTGTCCTTTCACAAACATGTTCAGTTCAGGTTCCACACAGGTTATATTTCTCTCATAAACACTTCAACATATTCAGGCAGCACACAGCTAGCCTGCTTTCTTCTGACTGAAACTTTTCTCTCCCTACTGTCAGTCTAAACTGCATTCCACTCCACCCACACTCTCAGTCATCAACCAATCACATCACTCACTCTTCCCTCTCTCACCCCCACTCTTCACCTAGCTCAAACCAAGCATTTAAAGACACATGCACACATTTACTTGGAATCATTACAGGCGGTCCCGAAGGTATGCTGGGCCCAGTCCGCATAGGGCTTTATAGGTCAACACCAAAACCTTGAACCGGACCCGGTACTCAACCAGTAACCAGTGCAGCTGACGGAGGATAGGTGTTATATGAGCCATGATTGGTGCTCTGGCAACCACCCGTGCAGCTGCATTCTGAACCAGCTGCAGTTTCCGGATCAAGCCCAAGGGAAGCCCTGCGTAGAGTGAGTTGCAATAGTCTAATCTGGTGGTGACCATTGCCTGGATCACTGTTGTAAGGTCATGGGTTGATAGATAGGGGACAAGTTGTCGAGCCTGTCTTAAATAGAAGAAAGAGGATCTAACAACCGCTGCGACCTGTGCCTCCATAGACAAGGAAGCATCCAGGACCACCCCCAGGCTCCTCACTCTCGACACCGGCGTAAGTGGCGCTCCGTCGAGAGCAGGGAGCCGGAGTCCCGCACCCATGGACCCTAGACCCACATGCAGGACCTCCGTCTTCAAGGGATTCAATCTCAGCCGACTCTGCTTCAAACATCCAGTCACAGCTCCGAAGGCACGTTCCAGGACATCTGGGGCAGAGCCAGGCCGGCCGTCCATCATCAGATACAGTTGGGTGTCATCTGCATATTGATGGCACCCAAGTCCGAAACTCCATACCAGCTGGGCGAGGGGGCGCATATATACGTTAAATAGCAGGGGGGAGAGTATTTCCCCTTGAAAGGGGAAAGGTGGCAGGATGACAACTTCTCCCCTAGTCCCACTCTCTGTCCCCGACCGTGGAGAAAAGAGACAAACCACTGCAGAGCTGTCCCTCGAATCCCCACATCGGCAAGATGGTGGACCAACAGGTCATGATCGACTGTGTCGAATGCTGCTGACAGATCTAACAATATCAGCAGCACCAACCCGCCTTGATCCAGCTGTCTACGGAGATCGTCCATCAGGGCAACCAGCAATGTCTCCATCCCATGTCCCAGATGGAAGCCCGGGAATCATTCAGGAAGACCTGCAGCTGCTCTACCACCACCTGCTCAATCACCTTACCCAGGAACGGGAGGTTCAAAACTGGGCGGTAACTGACCGGGTCAGTAGGGTCCAAATATGTTTTTTTCCGGAGAGGCCTAACCACAGCTTCCTTCAACACTTCCGGGAAGATCCCGGAGCTCAGAGACATGTTGACAATGGCCTCCAGGGCATCCCGTAGCCCATCTACGCTGGCCTTCACCAGCCACGAAGGGCACGGGTCCAAGGAGCATGTGGTAGGCCTAACTGCTCACAGGATCCTGTCAATCTCATCCCCAGAGAGTGGACTGAAATGGTCTAATATCATCCCAGAAGGCGGCCAAGGGGCCTCCAGTTTGCACACTGTATCAACTGTGGCTGAGAGATCACGGCGGAGAGACAAGATTTTATCAGCAAAAAAGCTCCCAAAAGCCTCACAGCTAATATTCGAATTTGAATTTTGATGGTCCCCTCCTGATAAGGAGACCAAAGACAGAACCACATTGAACAGTTTTGCTGGGCGTGAGCTAGCTGATGCAATGGAGGCTGCATAGAACTCTTTCTTTGTAGCCTTCACTGCCATCTCATAGGCCTTCATAAATGTCCTATAAGTTGCTCTTGCCTCTTCGTCACGAGTTCGCCGCCACACTCGCTCTAGCCGTCTCAGCTCCCACTTCTTCCGACGTAGCTCCTCTGTATACCAGGGAGCTGGTTTGGTATGGGGGTGGAGAGGGCGACGGGGGGGGGGGCGATTTCATCGATGGCTTCGGAAAGACGGACTTGCCAGTCTTCCACCAGCTCATCCAATGCATTATAATAGTCAAGTCTTGATGTTAGCCTGGATCCAGGCGGGCAGGTTGGCCATGTTGAGGTAAGAAGCCATTTTTCAGGCTAGGGAGAGGTTGTAGAAAGCATTTGTTGTGGCTGCCTTAACTTGTTTTTCTAGTAATAGCACTGGATCCAGTATAATCCCTAGGTCCTTAACTGAGTCTGCAAGGGTCAGACAAACTCCATCAAAAGTGGGGAGTACAGTGTCAGGATCTCTGCCTTCCCAACAAGCATCACTTCCGTCTTTTCTGAGTTCAATTTCAATTTGTTCGTTTCTGCCATTTTACCATGGCTCTCAGGCAGTGATCTAAGATTTCTACTGCATCCTGTGGAGACCTGGATAGCGAGATATAGAGTTGTGCGTCATCTGCATATGACATCCAACTCCATAGCTGTGAATGAGTTCTCCTAAAGGCTTTACGTAGAGGTTGAATAACATGGGAGATAAGATTGCGCCCTGCAGAACCCTGCAAGATAGCTCCCAAACTTGGTGTTCTTGTGACAGTAAAAATAATAGGCACCAACCATCGTAAGTTTAAGCACATTAAATCCCATTACTTTCAACAAGACAGTTAAAAATATACATATGTTTAATTCTCTCCAGTTGAAATAAATGTGACTTAACGGCTTGAATCCTAAGAAGTGCACACAGAATTATGCTAGAAAAAATCAACTTCCCTGCACCCCTTGCAGTCTTCTGTGCCCCCCTGAAATTGTGTTTCTATGGGTCAGTGGACCAGAAGGAACAGTGTGTAGAACAAATTAGGAGTCTATAGCAGGAAGGGAGAGTTGGCAAAAACCATCCCACCTTCTGCACATACGAAAAAGCTGTTCCACTGGAGGAGCTGCTGCTGCACCCACAGAATGGCTGCTTAGGATCCAAGCCCAGATCCTTCACTTTGATGGGATCCTGAACAGTGTTCCTGTCTGTCCAGTACATGTCTGCCCCATTGTTCCTCTAAGGAGCTCAAGAGTGTTGTACATGGTTCTTTCTTCCTCATTTTAGCCTCACAACAACCCTTGAGCTAGGTTAAGATGACACAGCAACTGGCTCAAGGTCACCCAGTAAGTTCATGGCAGAGTGGGGTTTTGAACTGTGGTCTGTCAGCTCTTTATCATTCACTCCAACCACTACTCCATACTGGCTGCCTCTGCCAGTTGCAGATGGGTATATGATGTGTGAGAGAGAAACACAGATGAGAAGCAGCATCTTGGTAGCTCTGCAAGAGCAGAACTGTGGAGTAAACATTTTAATATAATAATAACAATAATAATAATGTGGTTGAAAGAAAGGTTTTATTGATCAGTGTGGTAATCCCAGGTGACAGCTGAATTGAAGAAAAAAAGATTGAAAAGATAAAATATCAAGATCTAAGATCTGAAGTTCATTGTCTGTGGGAGAAACATAAAATGGCTATTCCGGTAGTGATAGGAGCACTAGGTGCAATTCCAAAAGGACTAACTAAACATCTAGGCGATATTGGCATAGATAGGATAACAGTTGGACGGTTGCACGCAGCCACACTACTTCGTTCGCGGGAAGGGTGAGCTAAAAATTGAATGAATGAATAAATAAATAAATACTTGGAATGTGCCTCATTCTAATGTGATACCTCATTGACTCCTAGAGTCTTGGATTAAATCAGAGATGATGATGCACCCAAAAAAATCTAGCCCAAACATCTGGTGGACTGTGATAACATCACCTAATTTTTTTTTTTTATAATTTTTTTTATTTTTCATAACTACAAAACACTACAGACTATCACAAGGAAAGGGGAGAGGGAAGGGACAAAGGGGAGTGGAAAAAGAAAAGGGGGGGGAATGAACTACAAACACTAAACACTACACTTCAATGTTTCCCTTCATACTGTCATAATACAAAAATAGCTCCATAGAATAATGATGGAGTGGTTAATCATACAGAGAATAAACATTTCAAAATCTGATTAAACTTTCCTCCCCCTTCTAGGTCCCGGACGCAATTCTCTCTGTGCAACTGCTGTTGCGATGCTCTCCTCCTCCTCCCCCCCCTCCGGCTCCTCCTTTTCTTCTTTCTTGGTGCAGCAGAGTTCTGGGTTTTTATTCTCAAAACCCTTTAGTTGATCTTCTGATAATATCTTATAGGCCTGATCTTTATATCTGAACCATATTCCTTCCGGGAATAACCATTTGTACTTTATTCCATGGTCCCTCAGAAGAGCTGCAAACTTTTTATATTTAAAACGCCGTTTCCAGACTAGAAATGGAACGTCCTTCAAAATCTTGACTTTCAAACCCATAAAGTCCAAATCCGCATTATATGAGTTATATAGGATGGTGTCCCGAATCTTTTTAGATGAAAAGTCAATAATGATCTCACGAGGCAACTGTCGCTTTGTTGCATATTTTGAAGAAGCCCGACGGACCTCCAAAATGGCGCTTTTAACCTCTTCTTTAGTCGTCCTCGCGGGTGTCGCCAGTAGTTCCGAGACCAAATCCCACAGATCCTCATTTTCCTCCTCTTTCACGTTTTGGAGACGCAAAATTGTCTGCGTTCGTTCCACCTGTAGCCCGATCAGCTGGTTCTCCACCAACTTCAACTCCTTTTTTGTAGCCTTCACAAGTGACGCACTTTCCAGAGCAGACTTTTCTGCCCCCCCCCCGCTGCTGCCTTAATGGTTTTCACCTCGCTTTCAATTAAGCCCACCCTTTGATCAGTTTCGTTCAGCTTGTCAACAAAGGGTTTTATGGCTTCCACCACCGCCCTGCGCACCAACTCTTCGAGCGACTCCCCCTTCAAGGTAGCCGAGATTGACTTACCGAGAGCGGGACTTTGCTTCTTTGCTGCCATTTGGGGGGGGGGGGGGCGCCAACAAAATTCTGGAACTCAACGAAGGGGAAGAGCGAGTCTTCTTCAGATCAACCTCTCCTTCACAAACGCTTGTAGAACAGAAGGGATTCGCTTGTTTACAGGCTTCCGCCTGTTTCTTTTACTTGCCGTTTCTCGTTGCCCGGCGGCACTCGAGGCGCCGCGCACATCTGCCGGCCTCCATAGGGACAAACGGGCAATTCCCCCCCCGCATTGATTTCGGGGAGTTCTTCCCGCCGCGTCCCGGACCCTGGCTCCCTCCCTGGGAGTCCTGGGGGCTAATCCTTGCGGATCAGCCGCCCGGTCAGGGTGCCCGGTCGTTTCCTCCCGGACCAGCCGAGAGGAGCGTCCGGCATGGCTGAGAAAACAAAACCGAATCGTGATAACATCACCTAATGATAGCAAGCAGCCCTAGAAATTAATTCTTCTTTACCAAAGTTGGGTAATATTGTACAGGTGTGGCTACTATGACTCATCTTCATATTTCTCATGTACAAGGAAGAATTTTACTTGAATGTAAAGGGCTACTGCTATAATATAAATCATGCAAAGCAAATAACCAGCCTATAACTAGTATAAACAATCAGAGCTGGAACGAAGAAATGTAATCCAAACCCAAGCTAAATCTTTATAAATATGCAAACATGTTCAGGCAAATACAGTGACAGACCAGCTGTGCCACAGGAACAGTAAAATGGCAAGTGTGATTGATGTTCCCCCTTGTAATTAAAATACATGGTGAGCATTCAGTCATCACCAACATAATTTCTCAACTGTAGAATGATCTATCAAAGGCAGGCTTGTTTATCAGATGACCACTCATGCAACTGCTCAGAAATCCAGGGAAGCAGAGGCCACAGTAATGCTCAGAACATAACCAGCATTAGGGAGAAGGTCTCTTGATTAATTTATGAAAAACCATAATTGAATATAGATCCAGAGGAGTCAGCCGTGTTAGTCTGTAATAGCAAAGTAGTAAAGAGACCAGTAGCACCTTTAAGACTAACCAACTGACGAAGAGAGCTGTGGTTCTCAAAAGCTTATGCTACAATAAAGTTGGTTAGTCTTAAAGGTGCTACTGGACTCTTGACATCATTGAATATGAAAGCTTAATTCCCTTTGGGGAAAAAAATCAATCCTCATCATAAACCACAAGCTAGAATGCAAGTTTTGCTTCCATCTATCCAGATTTGAAATACATTCTTGACTGAAAGTGCTAGATCATTCTGTTCCAATGGCCCAAAGCAGGTAACTACCAAGCTAAAGAACATCTAGTTATAAGCAAATAAAAATATCTAAGAATTAATAAGTGCCAAACCTAAGCTATTTTAACTTGAGAAAACAAAAGCCATTCTGAACTATGTAACGTAAGCCTGAACTTAAATTTGCCTGCCTCCAGGGAAACTCCCCAGTTCTGGGGCAACCACCTATCTGCGTGTCTTTAGTGTCTTCTCGACTTGGGGTTTGTATACAGTACACCAGAGGCTAATAATAATAACTGTGCTTATATACCACTCTTCTAAATAGGTTCGTGCCCCACTCAGAGTGGTGAACAAGTTCAATGTTATTATTATCCCTACAATACAGCTGGGGAGCTGAGCTAAGAGAAGTGGCTTACCCAAGGCCACCTGCTGAGCTCATGGCAGTAGTGGGATTTGAACCAGGTGAGTGTCAATTTGCAGCCCAACCACTTAATCATGAGGATATTATTAAGGGCTTTACAAATCTAAATTACCTTGATTTTGCCTCCTTTCCCCCTACCCATTGAACATTTATTTATTTCGTTTATTTGAAGCATTTATATGCCATCTTTTGACCCAACTCAGAGTCCCCAAGATAATGCACATTAAAACATTTCAAATATTAAAAACAGCATTTAAAATACAAATATAAAAATGTTTAAAGCAATTACACAAAACACATATAAACACACAACCAGGGAGGAGGGCTAATATAGTTAGTGAGGGAATGCCAAACAAAACAAAAGTCTTCACCTCCTGGCAGAAGACAATGATAGAGGGAGACAGCCAAATCTCCCTGGGAAGGAGTTCCAAAGGTCTGACAACATGACCAGGAAGACCTTTCTCAGGTTGCCACCTATTTAAGCCTCAAACAGTGGGGGAACCCAAATGAAGACCACTAAAGATGACTGAGGTTGTTAGCAGTCATTCCCCTTTTTCTCACTGAAAGGGAAATTTATGAACATGGAGTATCATAAACCCTTTTCCTCATGTGCCTTAAGCACAGCACACTACCTGGCCAGGCAGAACAGATGGCAACCCCGGTTGGAGTTAGAAAATTACCAGAAGGTGTGTAAGTTTGATTAACTGCCCCTCCATGTCCTGGAGAAGCACTTAAGTGAAACAAAGACGTCTTCCAGAAGTTCCTGCTTTATCTCATCAACACCCTTCCATACCTCCCCCCCCCCACCTTCCCATTCAGGGCTATTCAGGGACCTGATATGTCCTTCCCATCTGGCAATCATGGGAAATCAAGCACCCACCTCACCTATAGTTCCTCCCAGATATGTATAATCAAGCCTTTCCCAATTTATTGTTTCATCTCCAGACAAGCTATCAAGCTATTGTTTTGGGGGCAAAAGACGTAATTCTACCCCAGGATATGTTTTGCACTATAACTAGGCTGCCCCTAGCCATATGCTGTGTATGTGTTCCTTGGATCCATATGCACACCCTCAGTTGCATCTGAGCCTCCTCCTTCTTCTTCCTGCTGTGAAGCACTAGTCGATCATGCAGCTGCCTCTATGGACATCCTCCCTCTCCTAGACTGGTAAATGTCATCCTGTCCTTAACCTCCCTTCCCCTTTCCGCCCAGGTTTTCTAGTTAGACCTGTGTGTATGCTGAGTGTGATTTTCTGAGTTTGCCCTTTATTTATTTAATTTATTTATTTTATCACATCAGACAGGCTCAGGGCGGTTTAACAACAGTTTTTTATTGCTCTGTTAATAAAGAAATCTTTCCTTTAGAACATTTGCCTGTTTATTCAAAAGTTTCTCTAAGGGAACAATTCTGATAAACATTGGGTGGAGATCGCTGTTACCACCTCTCACTGTGAATGCTAATTCCCCCAGCTCACAGGGAGACCATTCCTATTAGGGTAACAAGTTTATCCTAATGAAATAAGTGAAATGGAGGTCTTGTAAGTTCATATAGTAATAGGTGGCCATTAAGAAATGTTGGCCTCAAACTGTATATAGTTTTAAAGGTCCAGAAAGCAAATTGGGAGTACACATGGGCAAGAACAGAATTACGAATAGAAAAAACCCATGAACAGCTCATTTGTCTGTTCACAAACAAGCCGTTCGTGAGGCCCCATTCTAAACGAACAAGTGGTTGTTGCAAGCCTCGTTTGTTGCCTTTGTCAGCTGTTCGTCAAGCCAGACAGTATGGCGCCTTTCAATCAATTCCCCTGGCAACAGAGGCAGAGACTGAACTCTGTCTGAACACCTTCTGGCTTTCCTTCTGGCTTTAACCCTTCAAAGTACTTCCAACAGAGCATCCCGTTTTTACCACTGTGGAGAGAAAATGACAGCAAAAGGGGGACCCATGGATCATGCCTTTCCTGGGGTGCCATCTCTCTGAAACTTGGGGGGATCTTCGGAGGACAGTGAGGACGATGTCCCCTGCAAATTTGGTGGCTATTGGACTCTGGGAAGGTCAGTTTCTAATGCCTCAAAGTAGCTTCAAGCAGAGAGTCCTGTCTTTGCCACTGTGAAAATGACAGCAAAGGGGGGGGGCACATGGATCATGCCTTGCCCAGGATGCAATCTCTCTGAAACTCGGGGGAGGGTCTTCGGAGGACAGAGAGGACTATGTCCCCTGCAAATTTAGTGGGTATTGGACATTGGGAAGGTCAGTTTGTAACCCCTCAAAGTAGCTTCCAGCAGAGAGTCCCGTTTTTGCCACTGTAAAGAGAAAATGACAGCAAAAGGGGAGACCCATGGATCATGCCTTTCCCGGGGTGCAACCTCTCTGTAACTTGAGGGGTCTTCGGAAGACAGTGAGGACTATGTCCCCCTGCAAATTTGGTGGGTATTGGACATTGGGAAGGTCCGTTTGCAACCCCTCAAAGTAGCTGCCTTCCAACAGGCAGTCCCGTTTTGCCACTGTGAAGAGAAAATGACAGCAAAGGGGGAGACCTATGGATTATGCCTTTCCTGAGGTGCAACTTCTTTGAAACTTGGAGGGTCTTTGGAGGACAGTGAGGCCTATGTCCCCTGCAAATTTGGTGGGTATTGGACTTTGGGATGGTCAGTTTGTGGGGTGTTTAAAGGGCCCTGCCCCTTGCACATGGCAGGAAAGGGCCCTTTAAACTATCAGCTGGCAGGCAGGCAGCAGGGGGGAATCCCCCTGCTACCTGCCAGCTGATAGTTTAAAGGGATCTTTAAAGCGCCACGAACAATGAACAACGAACATGTTTTTGAACAAGGTCATGTTCATTACTGTTCGTTGTTCGTGGATGGCAACGAACAACAAACAGCTTGTTCAGTGTTTTTTTCCATACGTGCCCATGTTTAATTGGGATCCAGTGTAGATGCAGCAAAACTGGACTGATAAGATTCCTACGACCCACTCCAGTCAACATTCTGGCTGCAGCATTCTATCCCTACTGAAAATTCCAGATAGTCTTCAAGGGCAGCCCACATAGAGCACATTTCAGTAATCAAATAAAGATGTTACCAGGTCATGCACCACAGAGGCAAGACCTTTCCCCCCAAAAGGGCTGCAGTTGGCTCACTAACTGAAACTGGTGAAAGGCACATCAGGCCACCACTGCCACCTGTTGCTCCAACAGGAGACCTGGATCCAGCAGCATGCCAGCTACAAAGCTGTCAATTTAGGGGGATTGCAACTGTATCCAGAACACAAGACATTCCAATTCCTAGGGTAGATCTCTCCCCACCTCAAGTAGCACTTCTGTTTTGTCAGAATTAAGTTTCAGTTTATTTTTTATTTATTTAAAACATTTCTATGTTGCCTTTCCACCCGAGGTGATGTCAGGGGGTAGCAACTCTTGTGCTCACCTACTCCAGAGGAACCTCCATCAGGGGGAACCTTCACCCAGGCACTGTTGAGTCAGGCAGATCCATCAGGGGCTCTGCCAGTTAGATCCCCAGATACTTCACAGTAGACACTCCAACAGTCCAGTTAAAGTTTCTTTATTAGAGATCCATCAGTATCAGTGCACTCAGAGTACAGCATTGGTAGAAGTGACGAAAAGGGGGAAAGTAATGTTAATTATAGGGCAAGGTTCCTGCCCTGGGATAAAGACCATTAGAATTTAGGCGCACAGGGCCTAGAAGGATGGATGGGGCAGGGGGAAGGGGAAGAGGAGGATGAGCTCATTCCATTTTTCAGGGAAATACGACTCTGACTGCCACTTCAAGGACATTTTCCCATGCCAGCCAAGAAAGTGAAAGTAGCCACCTGCAAGACAAGTGATTCACAGCTACACAGTTACCCAGCTACACAGTTATTCCTCCACACATTCTCAGAGGCCCAGAATATAACACAGAGTGCAATAGACATACATGGCAGATAAGCAGGGCACATCTGACAGGAAGGATGCAAGGGTGAGGCCACACCCAGAGGTGCGCCAGCAGCAACCTTAGAGCCTTGCAGGGCTGGCACATATGAAGGGAGATGGCGGAAGTCAGCAGCAACTCTTAAAACCTCTGAGGAGGTAAGGGCAGGAGAAGGGAGGGTCCAGCCTGGGAGCACATTGGCCCAGATTCCCTTCACTCACCCTGGGCCCACCCTAGAAGAGAGGGCATTGGGAATGTTCAGAGTCAGCCCATCCCCAGACAACCCATTATTAGGCCAACCTGGGGAGGGGAGGGAGTCAAACAAGAAAGGGAGGAATAACACCTTCCTCTGCAGATTCTGAAGCTCATTCATGGTTAAACTAAGAAGAGGGGGTGCTGGTAAGATGCTACAGCCCTGGACTCTGACCCAGTACAGGGGGAGTCTGACAAAGGGCAAAACATCAAGACATTAAAGTAGGATTTAAAATATAAATATATAAAAATATATTAGCCCTCTTCTATCCTCAAAATGCCTCTAGGCATCGATTCACAGTTTCCACAGTCTCCCTGGGATCTGCTGGAATCACAAGATAGAGCTGTGTGTCATTTGTGTATAGGTGGTAACACAGCCCAAATATCCAGATGATCTCTCCCAGCTGTTTCATGCATGTTTAAAGGCATGGGAGACAAGATGGAATTTTGCAGGATCTCATAGGTAAGAAGCCAAGGGATGAGCAGCAGTCCTCTCTGAACCTTTGAGGTAAGACCAAAACCACCATAAAAAAGTGCTACCCAGTCCCTATATGAAAGGTGGTCCGGAGGGTTACCATGATCAATGGTATCAAAAACCTTGAGAAGTCCAGGAGAATTAATAGGGCTGCACTTCCCCCTTCACCTCCCAGCATAGGACATCCATCAGGGTGATCAATAGGGGTGCACACCAAGAAAATTTTCATTTCAGTTTCAGTTCCAGAATAATTCCGTTCCATTACTAGTTTGTTCCTGGTCGGACGCTGTTCTTTTCAAGGTGGGGTGGGGTGATGATGCTCTGGGGCAGCTGTTTTCATGCTTAATTAATAACATAAAGTCTCTCTCTCCTTGGGATCTGATTGCTGTATTCTGTTCAGAAAAACAAACTGCAGCCCTGTGAGGCAAGCTCAGTGTCTGCCTGCTGCCAGAAGGTATGAAATGAAACACACACATCTTTTGGTGGGAGGGACTCATTAAAATTTATAGTCCTAGATTTGGTTTAGCATTCCGTAAGCTACTTTAATGAGCCAAACCAGCATTTTTGTGTGTATTTTTTACTCTTTTTTGGGTCTCCCCCCCACCCATTATTCACATCTGATCCTATTTTTGCTATGTTCAAAATAGCCAATACATTACTCAGTTGCTACAAAACCCAATAAAACAACAGTAATCATATACAAAACCACTCATAATTCAAACCACAATTTAAAATAAAGAATCTCATTAATCAAATCCCTGCAGTTGCCTGACATGAAATAGCTCCCCACCCAGATAACGGATTACATGCTAATTGGAAACGGAAGGTTTTACAGTTTCTATGAAAGCTTCAATGAGCCTTTCCTTTCTTTATCTCCTCAGGGAGGTAGTTCTATAGAATAGGCACAACTACCAAGAAGGCTCTATTCATTGTATTTTATTGTCTTCACTTGATGAGAAAATGCCATCAACAGACTGCGTTAAGTAGATAGTTTCAGGTATGTAGCTGTGTTCAGGGGTGTAGCTGTGTTGGTCTACAATAGAAGAACAAGGTTTGAGTCCAGTGGCAATTTAAAGACCAACAAGATTTTCAGGATATGAGCTTTCAAGAGCCAACACTCTCTTTGTCAGATACCTCCATCAGGTATATCTCATCAGGGTATAATGCTATAGAATCTACCCTCCAGGGCAGCCATTTTCTCCAGGGGAACGGGCCTGGATAGCAGTTGTAATTCCAGGACATCTCAAGGCCCAACTTGAGAGTGGCAAGTGTAGTTGTAGAGACCTTTCAGCCCTGGGCTTATCAGTGGACCTGCCTCAGCTTGCAATGCTTCTCTCAATACCTAGGGTTGCCAGTCTCCCGCTTACCTGGCCAGTGGTGGGGGGAGTACGCCACCTGGGTGTACTCCCAGGTGGTTCCCGGAGCTAGCCTGGATTGGGATGATTTGGCCCAGATCTAGCCTGCTTGGGGAAGATTTGGCATGAATCTGGCCAGATTCAGGCCCATTTTGTCCTGGATTGGGCCACTGTGGAGCATGGGAGCACTCTCACACTCCACAATGGCCCAATCTGGGCCGATCCAAGCCGAGTACTTCCGTGCTCTTCAGCGGCCCAAACTGAGCCTGAATCTGGCCAGATCCATGCCAAATCTTCCCCAAACAGGCCAGATCTGGGCCAAATCGTTCCAATCCAGGCTAGCTCTGGGCCAAATCTGGCCACTGTGGAGCGTGGGAGCACTCCCGTGCTTCACAGTGGCCTGATCCAGGCCCAAATCTGGCCTGAATCTGGGCCGATTCAGCCCCCTGCTGATTTGGCAGGTGTGCTCCCAGGGTGGCTGTGTGATATCACTTCCTGGAACCCACCAGCAAGGTAAGTTCCAGGCCTCCAACCTCCCACTGGGAGGTTGAGGGGGTCTGGCAACCCTACTCAATACCACAGTCGCCTCATTTTGAATACTGGTAGTGAGTGACACATGCAGTACAGGATCTCATATGCACTTTGTTCTGGTGTTACTGTATTTTAAGGATACTGCCTAGTTTTCTGTTGTGACCTGGGAGTACTAGCTTTAGTGATTTACAGCATGCTGTAGGCCTTGCTCTTTGTAAATAATTGTTGTTCTTTAGTTCTACCTGTAGCCTCATCTTTTGGTCTCCAATAAAGTCATTGGAAACCTCATGTTAAGTGTGTGTTCTTAATAGATTTGCCCACAAGGAATATAGTAGAACTAGGAGCCATATTCTGCTGACAATTTCAGATAGATATGGTAAAACAAAAACTTAAAAGTGGATTATTTCAAGATTAAAATGACTGATGACTACCAACCTAGAGGCTTGTCAGTTCGTGAAAGCTAAAAACAAGAAGGGCTCCCCCGGAAATGTTTGTAACATATATTCTTCTCCTTTTATTTTTATTCCTTTTATCTTTCTGATTTCATTGTTTAGCACTTCCAATGGTCAAGATGAATAGAAGTGGCGATAAGAGGGCACCCTATCTTGTCCCTTTTTCTATTTTTATACTTTCTGTTAAGTCCCCATTCACACTTATTTTTGCCTTTTATTCCGTATATATCATTTGGATCATGTTTACAAATTTGGCTCCATATTTCATCTCCTTTGGTTGTTCTACCATAAACCTCCAGTTGATGTTGTTGAAGGCTTTCTCCACATCCAGAAATATTCGAGCCATTTGTTTTCCTGGGTGTGCTTCATAATATTCTAAAATATTTTAATTCTAAAATAAAAGCATTTGCGGATGACTTGATATTTATTTTGGAAGAACCTATAGAAGCAATTGATTCCTTGATGGAGAAATTAAGATTTGGCAGGAATGAAACTTAATTACCAAAAACCAAAGATGATTACCAAGAATATGACAAAAATACAAATTAAGAAGTTAATGGAGAAATCCGGTTTTCAGGGGGGGGGGAGTAAAATACTTAGGAATCCACATAACTAATAGAGTTACCTCCTTAATGGAAGACAACTACCAGAAATTACTAAAAGAAGTCAAGGAAGATCTGAATAAATGGAAAGGCATGCATATCTCTCTCGGGCTGAATAGCTACAATTAAAATGAACATATTACCAAAGTACTTATTTCTATTTCAGACCATTCCAATGATAAGAAATCAATCATATTTTCAAGAATTAAATAAAATAATCTCAAAATTCATATGGCAAAGTAAAAGACCAAGAATAAGATTCAAAGTCCTACAGAACTCCAAAGAGAAAGCAGGATGTGACCTATCTAACTGGGAGCTATACTACACGGCTTGTATGTTGGTATGGATAAAGGAATGGATCCTACTGTGCAACTCAAGACTTTTAAAATTAGAAGGACATGGCCTTAAGTTGGGATGGCATGCCTACCTCTGTTACCAAAAAATATATACACATAAATATTTTAAGGATCATATAATCAGAAAATCCCTGATGAATGTTTGGAAGAAAATAAAATCCCAAATATATACAAAAACGCCAAGATGGATACCACCTGTGAAAGCATTTACCCAACCAAACTTACTAAAATGGGAGGATATGTACACCTATGAACAGCTGTTAGGAGAGGATGGAAAGCTAAAGTCAACAGAAGAACTAAAAGAACAGAGCATAGAGACAGGATGGTGGCTAAGAGCGCAAATAGAATCCAGATTTACTAAAGATAAAACACAGGGATTCTACATGGAATGATGCCCTTTTGATATGCTGCTGTTAGAAACAAATGGAAAACTAATTAGAAAATTATATGTCTTCATGAAACAATTGAAGACAGAAGAGGAGGCACTAAAAGATCATATGGCAAAGTGGGAACAAAACATGGGGCATGGCATAGATTTCGAACAATGGCTACAGATATGGAGAACAAATATTAAAATAACAAAATCAGCCACCTTCAAAGAAAACCTATATAAAATGATTTATAGGTGGTATGTGACACCAGAAAAATTAGCAAAGATGTATCCCAAAGTACCCAATAAGTGCTGGAAGTGTAAAGAGAAAACCGGCACCTTTTCCCATATATGGCGGCTGTGTAAAAAAGCGAAGAAATATTGGAAAGGGATACATGAATTGCTGCAAGAGGTGCTAGAAATGAATATACCCTTCAAACCAGAAATGCTCCTACTAAATATAATGCTGGAGGAGATAAATAGGGAAAATAGATATTTGATAATCCATTTAATAACAGCAGCAAGAATAGTATATTCCAGATATTGGAAAAATATAGATATACCAACAAAAGAAGAATTGATAGAGAAAATCTTAAGAGACGGCAGAACTGGACACACTGACAGAATTAATAAAAGAAAGAAACAAACACGATGGGAAACAAAAATGGACCCCGCTCTATAGATGGGTTGAACGGAAGTATAACATAGAGACATAACTGTATGTTAGCAAAACACAATTAAATGAATGAGGAATGAAAAAAAGTACTAGAATTAAAGAAACTAGATTTACAGTGATAATAGCTTAGTGAAAAATAATATAACTATGATGGAATTTGTAGAGATGAAATGAAATGCAAGGTATATATCATGTAACCAAAAAATGTAAGATTTTTGATTAACTCTGCTATCAGAATAAGCTGGAACTAAAAACTAATTTAAAAAGAGAGAGAGAAGGGCTCCCCCGGACCGAACTGCAAAGGAAGGAAGGCCACTGCCCACTGTAGGGTAACAAGTAGACATGGGCATGAACCAAAAAAAATTACCGAACCAGAGGATCGTGGTTCAGTGCAGACCACGATCCCGAATTCCCGAACAGCAACGAACATCTCCCGTTCCCGAACCGAACCGTGGATTGTGGAGGCCACAGCGGAGGGGCGCCCTGTTGTTCCCAGCAAACCAGAGGCGATAGATCCCTATCCACCAAAGCCAAACTCAATTGTACTCTCTCAGTCTCTCTCTCCAAAGGCTAACAAGTGGCAAGCAAGAGCTCTGTCCCACTCCACTGCTAGCAGAAAGTGAAACCCAGCCTGGGAGACCATGGCTACTTATAAGCATGGGTCCCATTCAGCAACACAGGAGGTCTGTGTTTGGCTGTCAGAGCTGCCTATCAGGGTTTGCAGGGATGAGATTGGAGTGCCCATGGCTACAGAACACCCCATTCCCCCTCCCTCCCCTGGGTGTCTTCTCCCAACTTGTAACTGCTTTGCTGCTCCGTGGTTGGAAGGAAGCCCTGCTGATCAAGGAAAGCTGGGCTTCCATTCAGGTTTCCAGGGCGACAGAAGGAGGGCAAACAGAGCTCAGGTATTCCCCTGGCTCCGTTGCCAGGGGAATAGATTGCTGGCGCCTGAGTGTCTGGATCCCCGAACCGAGCCTGAACGCCCCGATCAAGGCCTCTCCCGACCGCTGGATCGTTGGCCATGGACGATCACGATCCGCCGGGTCACGATCGCGGATCACCATTTTCATGGGTTTTTGACGTTCGTAATGCGGATCATGCCCATCTCTAGTAACAAGTATTTTTTTTACAATTCAGAAGTGTCAATCTGCAAAAAAAAAAATTGTAAGTGCTAGAAGTGCTCTATTATGTAAACAATGAACATAATAAATACAATTTTATGTATACAATATATAATTTGGAAACCTCATTATTAAGACATTATTTTTACAGTGATGGTCTTAATAATGCTGAGCGTTTGAAAAAGTGGGTATCACGAAACGGGATTAATAATGCTGGCAAGCGCCCGTTAGGCCCCATCTTGGCAGTCTCTTCTTCGAGATTCTGTACAAGTAGTTCCTTCTGAAGAAGTTAAACATCACATTTTTTCCTATATGGACTTAAACAGAAATAAGAAACAATAACAACATATTTATGGACTAGAAAAGTTGTTACTTACCTGCAAAATTTATTTCTAGTATTTAACTATTTATGTATAAGAACTAGTATTTATTGCATTAAGCTGTTCAGACTTATAATATGTATGCTGTGTCTATTGGAAATTGGTCTTTAATGTTAAGCTACTTTTTGAACTCTTTCTAGAAATCTTACTGTTATATATTGTATATATAAATTGTATTTATTATATTCATTGTTTACATAATAGAGCACTTCTAGCACTTAAAAAAAATTTTTTTTTGCAGATTGACACTTCTGAATTGTAAAAAAAACCTTGTTACTCTCCGGTAGGCAGTGGCCTTCCTTTCTTTGCAGTTCTTGGAAGCTGTCTCCTGAAGCTGAGACTGTCAAAAGCTCAATTAAAGTTGGTTCCTGACAACTGAGTTGTATTTCACAATCAACTGAGGTTTTCTGCTGTCTGATATAGCCCTTTTGATCTGTAGTCAGGTTATCTGTATACAAAGGGGCTATGGTCATTAGAGTTCCTTGAAGAGAGATCTCACCTCACTTCACATCAAACAAGCTTCATGAGAGGATTTCCCTGCCCTGTCATGACATTAGTTTTGATCATGAATGACCCAGGACCTTAGGTGAGAAAAAGATTTTATCTGTCTCTGAAGTCTAAGCAGCTTTATTTGCTTCTTAGCTGTGTGTGAGAAAATTGTATCTTGCTTCTCTCTATGATTTCTGAATCTTGTTTGACTATGACACACTGAATTTTAGACACAACAGTAACCCATTATACCTGTTAATCATTGATGGATAATCACACACATTTGCCTGGATTGTGCACTTTTTTCTAGCCATCAGAAGCATGGTTGCAGTGCTTACTATATTTCTACATCCAGTTCATACTAAAATTTTTATGAATGGTAATGTTCCACTAATGATTGAGTGTATGTTTAAAAAACCTGCATGCAGATGTGAATGCTGATTCTCAGGCCAGAATTTCACTACAACTGGAGCCTGAAGTATCTAGTTTCAAAGACAGATGGGCACAAGTGTCTATATAAGTCCTTCTCAAAGCCTATATCAATCTTTCTATTTATTTCAGTAAGCTTGGCATGCTTTTGTGTGTGCAAACAGGGAACATTTGTGTTTCTGTGTGCTCAGTGTGTGCTCTGCAAGGAATATAAATGGCTTTCACTTTATTTTCCCCTTCCTCTTCAAGTGATATAGCACGGTATCTAAAATTAAGCCATTCATCTTGCAGTGGTCTTGGATCTAAATAGAGAAAAGGCGCAAAAAAAAGGTGTTGGGGCAGTGCTGTAAGCGTGCTCTCTCTTTGTCCAACTAAATGAGAATCCAGTGACACACACATACACCCCCGCCTCAGGGCCCACTTAGAGACTGTATACAAGTCATAGCTTGTAGATGATATTTGAGCTCATTTTATTTGTAGGAAGAGTTATTCGTTATTAATTGTGCTTGTGACAGCACATATATGTTATTTAATTGCTGCTGTTTTAGTCATCCATGCGCACAGAGGGACCTGATGATCAGAGAATTTTATAAATTGAAATAATAAACTGAACAGATGAGTCTGTTCCCAGGGGTCAGAACACTCCCATGCTTGCCCCTCATTTCCTAGCAAAAAGTGCTATCTGGAGATCTATTTAGCTGTTGATACTGAATCCATGAATCCCAATAATGCAGACAGCATTCTTGAAAGCCTCCAACTACTGTCGTGTTTGCATGTGCATCTCCCCCCCCCTCAAGAGAGTTGCTCATAAAAAAGGTGCAGGCACTGAGTCATTACTGACCCATGGGGGGGATGTTGCATCACGACGTTTTCTTGGCAGACTTTTTATGGGGTGGTTTGCCATTGCCTTCCCCAGTCATCTACACTTTACCCCCAGGAAACTGGGTACTCATTTTACTGACCTTGGAAGGATGGAAGGCTGAGTCAACCTTGAGCCGGCTACGTGAACCCGGCTTCCACCAGGATCGAACTCAAGTCGTGAGCAGAGCTTGGGCTGCAGTACTGCAGTTTACCACTCTGTGCCACGGAGCACAAGTTGCTCATACTAGTTAAATCGAAAAGAGTCCAGTAGCACTGTAATGATTCCAAGTAAATGTGTGCATGTATCTTTAAATGCTTGATGAGATAGGTGAAGAGTGGGGGGTGAAGGAGATGGATGAGTGATATGATTGGTTGATGACTGAGAGGGTGGGCGGAGTGAATGCAGTTTGAGATGGAGAGTAGAGAGCAAAGTTTCAGTCAGAAGAAAGCAGGCTAGCTGTGTGCTGCCTGAATATGTTGAAGTGTTTATGAGAGAAATATAACCTGTGTGGAACCTGAACTGAGCATGTTTGTGAAAGGACACTCAGTCAGGGAAAGAGAGGCCAGCTGTGTGAATGAGAGTAAATGAAGTAACTTTAAGAACTGAGAACTACATTTATGAAACCGATACGCTTCTTGACTAAATAAAAGTTTATTTTTGTTTTGTTATATCCCAGTATAGCTGTCATTGCTATATCCCATTCCTATCTTCAGGGCCACATAGAACCACGAAGGAGCCTGACGCTTAGGAACGTTACCAAAGGGAAAATTTAAATAAAATATCTTGGAATAAAATATTCCTGGTGGCAGCAGACTACCCAGAGGGTTAAGGGATAGATTAAAAGAAATATCTACCCTAAAGAAAGTAAAGGTCATAACAAGCACCTTTAAGACTAGCCAACTTTACTGTAGCATAAGCTTTCGAGAATCACAGTTCACTTAGTCAGATGCGTCTCTTTGCATCTGACGAAGAGAACTGTGATTCTTGAAAGCTTATGCTACAGTAAAGTTGGTTAGTCTTAAAGGTGCTACTGGACTATTTTTGATTTTGCTACTACAGACTAACACAGCTAACTCCTCTGGATACTAGTTAAATAATTCCATTTAGTCGCCTGACCAGTCCTGCTCCTCCCCACAGTGTTTACATAGAAAGACAAACAAGATGCTTTGTGGCCAAAGTACTCCGCTTCCTATTAGCCAAGGAGAATGATCGTGGCCAAATCCTGTTGGGTTTGAGCACATTATATTGTAGCAACTGCTGTGTTACAAGGCATTTCTAGATTCATGTAACTCCCCCCGCCCATACACACACTTTATCATACTTTTAAATCAAGTGATCAGAATAAAACACAAAAGAAAAGTTTTCTCAACAAAAGAAACAAACACAATAAATAATAATACTTATAAAGGTAAAAAGTTGACAATTATCTTCTGAGTAATAACTAATCAAAATGACTCAGACAATAATCATAAATTGTTTTATACAGAGGAATATAGAAAATAGTGTAATTAACAAGAATATTATAAAACTGTCAGTGCACAATTTACGCAAAACAATATGTATATAAGATTCAGTGTCGTGCAGGGCCAGATCGAGCGGGGGCAGGGTGGGTAGCCTGCCCCCGGCGCCGCCAAAGAGGGGGCACCGGGCACAGCTGCCAGCCACCCAGGAGGCTGAGCGCAGGATTGAGAGATCCTCGCCAGCCCTGCTGATGGGGCAGCTGGCTTGCCACGCACGCAGGACCTCCCAGCCCTGCGCTCAGCCACCAGAGTGCCCAGTGCACGCCCTCGCTGCCACCAGCTCCACGGCTCACCGTGCGCTGGGGTGGCCGGCTGGGTGGGTGGAAGAGACTTCAGCCTACCCAGTGCTTCTGTTGTTTTAAAAATAAAAGGTACCTGTTTTCATATATAAGGTTGTGCTGATTTCTACCAATTCCTGCCTCAGGACTTGGGAAAGTCCTGAAAAAGGTGCCAGTATTCAGTATCAATGAGTGCCATCACCAAAAAAAAAGCCCTGAGCCCACCTTCTGCAAATAATGGACAGAGAGGGGGATGTCCATGTCTATCCCCTTCTCTGAATTTCCCTTTTACCATTCTGCTACACTCTCCTTCACTCTCTGCCTCATCCTCCAGTCCCTTCCATTCTATATTGCATTTCCTTAATTCTCTCTACCACAACAAATGCAACCATGTGTTTGTGGTTTGAGGTGCATCCCACTGTACAATATAAAATGGACTCTATGTGTGGTATAAAAAGCAAAGGCTATAAAAGGCAAAAAGGCTTCTCTTCAAAAGTAGAAGGTCTGCCCAATGAAACGAACAGAAGGGAACACAGGGTCTCACAAAAGAATTGTAAGTGGATAATTAGGCATGCAAAAAGAGAATCTGAGGACTGGAGGGCTAAAAGCATCTAGACACACTGTAAGCATTTCTTTAAATATATGCAGAGCAGGAAAACAGCCCAAGATGCATATGAGCCTTTGGATGACCAAAGAATAAATAGATTGCTAAAGGATGATCAGGAGATGTTAGATAAACCAAATCAATTCTTTGTGTCTGTGTTCTGTGGAAAGTGTAGAGCATGTACCCATGTCAGAGCAACTATTTCTAGAAACTTAAGGACTACGTCAAATTGAGGTGATGAGAGATGAAGCAGTAGACCTAAAGAGCAATTAAAAACTAGGAAGTCTCCAAATCCCAACAGTGTACACTCAAGGTTCTTAGGGAACTCAGTGTTGAGCTACTGACTAGTATATGTAACTTGCCACTACAATCAGCCTCTGTACCAGGGTACTGGAGAGTAGCAAATGTTACACCAATTTTTAAAAAGGGACCCAAAGGGTAATGAGGAAATTACAGGGCAGTTAGCATAATGTTTGTCCCAAGTAGGGAGGCTATCCCTCTGGTCAGGGCAAGGGATGCCTCCCCCCTTGAGCTTCCATTGCCCCCCCTCTACCACTTCAAGTGGTGGCCAGGATTAATGGGGAAAAAAAACAGCATTGCATGCAGCATTAAGTCACTTCTGGGTAAACAAAATATGGTGATGAGAAGCTCTAGCAATAAACTAGAGCTACCTGCCATCACTTCCATGTTTTTCCTGGAAGTGACATCACTACATCTGCAACACCCCCCACACAACATGTCCCTGCCTCCTGCTCTCCCTGGCCAAGCAACCCTAGTCCTAAGCAAATTAGTAGAAACTGTTATCAAAGAAAGAATTATTAGTCACAAAAAGGAACAAAACCTGCTGAGAGAAATTCAGCATAGCATCTACAAAGGGAAGTTCTGACTCGCCAACATTTTGGAATTCATTGAGGAAGAAAAAAAAAAGTAAATAAAGTTGATCCAGTAAACATTATATACTTGGACTTTCAAAAGGCTTTTGACAAGGCACCTCATCAAAGAAACCTGAGTAAGTTTAGTATAAGAATGTTAAAAAAATCACTGCTGGATCAGAGCAGTTGTCCTTCTATTCCAGCATCCTGTCTAGGGTTGCCAGGTACCTGGAGTCCCTCGATGGGGGATCCCCAGGTCCCTGGACTCTCCCGGTGGGGGATTGGGAGCTGGTACTTACCCTGGCATTCTTCTTCTTTGCGCGCGCTCCCAGCACACGTGATGACATCACTTACAGGAGTGCCATTATCATACGGGGTCAAAAGGCACTCCCAGGTCAAAGGGTGCCCCTTATCCTCGCAGCTCACTCTTGTTTGGCACACAGGGGCAGCGGCGGCAAGAGCAGGTGGCAGTGAGAGCAGGCGGCGGCGGCAAGAGTGGCTTGCTCTTGCTGCCACCACTACCGCCCACTCTCGTGGCGCAGGAGTACACCCCCTGCCCGAGAGCATACCGCACCACCCAGGGAGGGGGAGCCCCAGGGAGCACGCCCCCTGCCAGCCATTAAGTGGGCGCAGGGGGGAAAGGGTGGAATTGGGGGATCCCTCACCCTGGGCAGAGGAATGGCAACCCTAATTCCTGTCTCACACAGGAGCCAACCAGTTACTCTGGAGGCCCAACAACAGGGCATAGAGGCAGAGGCCTTCCCCTGAAGTTGCCTCCTGGCACTGGTACTCAGAGGTTTGTTGCCTCCAAATGTGGAGTTCCCTTTAGTCACCAGGACTAGTAGCCATTAATAGACCTATCCTTCATGATTTTTTCTTATCTCCTAAAACTGTCCTCCGGCAGTGAATTCCACATTTTAATCACTCATCCTGTAAAGGAGTATTTCCTTTTGTCTGTCCTGAATCTATTGCCCATCAGTTCCAGTGGATGACCTCAAGTTTTAGTATTTTGAGAGAGGCATAAATTGTCTACTCTCCTACCCTTTGCATAATTTTATAAACATCTATTATGTGCCCCATTTAGTTGCCTCTTTTCTAAAATGATAACTCCCAGACTCTTCAGCCTTTCCTCAAAGGAGAAGTTCTCCAAATCCCTAATCATCTTGGTTGCCCTCTTCTGTACTTTTTCCAGCTCTACAATGTCCTTTTTGAGATATAGTGACCAGAACGGCACACAGTATTCCAAATGAGGCCACACTATAGATCTATACAGGGGCATTAAAATATTGGCCGCTTTATTTCCTAATAATCTCCAGCATAGAGTATGTCTTTTTCATTGCTGCAGCAAACTGAGTTGACACTTTCATCGAGCTATCCCCTACAACCTCAAGACCTCTTTCCCTCTCAGTCTCAGCAAGTTCGGACCATTAGCATATACTTGAAGTTGAGATTTTTTGTTCCAATGTGCATTATCTTACACTTGCCTAAACTGAAGTTCCTTTGCCACGATTGCCCCAGCTCTCCACAGTTGGCCCTAGCTGTCACCTTCCTGTATAGTTTAGTGTCATCTGCAAACTTGGCCACTACACTGTTCATCCACAGTTCCAGATCATCTATGAACAAATTAAATGGCACTGGGCTCAATACTGAGCCTTGTGGGACTCCCCACTTCCCTCTAGTCATGAATTAAAAATTAATAAACTACAGGAAGTACAGATGGAATAAATGGACAGTTCTCACAATAGATGGAAGAGTAACTGGAGAGACAGGATGCTGTTCTAGATAGACCAACGGTCTGATCCAGTAGGGCTCTTTTTATGTCCTTATCCCACAAGAAAGCTTTCCCAGCATTGAGTACAGCCTAACGTACAAATGGCAAATATTTAAGGGTAAATGTCTCAAAAATATCATGCATGCATGAGCCCTTATCTATGTCTGAGTCCCTATCTAAAATGGAAAGGAGCCAGCAGGTCTGCTTTTGTTGTATCTGTTTAGGCAGTTCAAAGCAAGGACTCTATCTGCCTTTCATGTGTTGTTAGCAGTTTGCAAATTTGGCTGCTTGTGTCACCATAATAAAAGTAAATAAATAATCAGAAGAAAAAATGATATATGTGAAACATATAAAACAGATACACAGCGAAAATCAACAGATGCTTCTATGTGAGGATGTCAAAAGTGCTGTGCAAACATCAATTAATTAAGCTAAATATTACCTTGAATGTTATAGGAGGACATAATGAAGAGTGGGGGAAGAGAAGGGACTACCAATTCTGTACAGTGGATAAGTGGCTCCAATTTGAGCACAGAATGAACGTGTGTCTTCTTTTCAGCCCCTCTTTGGTAATCAGAAGAAATGCTCTATTTGTATCTTGGATCTTTCTTTTTGGTTCTCTCTTTTTCACTGCTGGCACTTCTCTTCTTTTAAGTATACTTAATAATGTTAAGTAATAGCAGTTGGCTTCTCAAAATCACCATACAAATGTTAATGTGCAAAGCTTTTATGAGCTAGGAGCTATATGCTTGAAAGCAGTAGGTGGCTTTTGTTATTAACTCATACCACAGGAACATTCAACCCACATTAACTACATTGAGGAAGTCAGATGGCCTCTCAAGCTTTTAGAGGATTGCCCTTTGATTCCCAGGTCACTGAGCTGTTAGCAAAAGAAGTGGGGGATACATCAACTACCTTTGCTAAGCAACTTACGTTGATGAATTACAAACCTTTTGCAAATTGCTTCATGCATTCTTCTGACTGGAAGACCTTTCAGAAGAGAAGCATAAGATATGTAAGTGGCAAGGAGAGGGGAATAGTTGGGTCCTGGCACCTGGCACCAGCACCCCTTCAGTAAAATTCTTAATGTTTATTTCTTACCATATCTGTTGTCCCTTTACCTTTTGCAGCGTGCTTGGTAATCTCCATCCATTGCGTCCAGTTTACAGTTCAGATGGGTTTTTTTTTCCTATAATAACTTATTTTTTTTAATTAAATGCCAAATAAGTGCATTGCCAAATGACCACCTCCTTCTAAGCATTGCTGAATTTGTACTTAAGAAGGAAGAGGCTTTGTGTAATAGAATGCACAATAAGGTAGGTGTGTGCAAAATTACAAAGGAAGAAATACCAAGTTAAAAAGAGAGCTCACCTGGCAACTGGAAAGAAGATGCCATTATACATGTGGAGATCAGCACAGGCATTTATATGCAAAGCCTGAATTCACAATGAAAAATCTAAGGGGGGGTGATGAGGGTGCTCTGAGGCTTGCTCTGACACTCTGTGACAAGGACATGCTGAATCCAAGTATGAAGAACAAATAGAGCATACATAACCTGAAAAATCATGTGACGTGACTGTCCCTATTTACCAGAGACAGTCCCTATTTTCTGGCCACTGTCCCTGCAAAACTGTTGCTCCTAATTTTGTGTTTTGAATATGCCTTGTTAAAACTTGTTCTTCATGATTTGGCTTCCTCCCCAGCATCTCTAAAAGTTAAATCTCTGAGTGGGTAGAGTAGTGCCTTTTAGTGCATATTCATATAAATGCATGTGCACGAACCACTACACAGTGTGCAACTGCATAGAAACATTCTCTTTTAAAACAGTGGAGACATGCTGCTATATAGTAAATGAATACAGTATAGTAAATGAATAAAGCATACAGAAGGAGGAGAAGAATCTTCACCAATGTGTTTAACAATATTTGTCTTGGAAGAGGGGCTGGGCAATGATCTTTGACAGAATAACTGGGGTGTTCCTAGAGTGTGTCTGTTTTCATCTGTGAAGTGTTGGAGGGTATGCATACCACAGAAATCTCCCCAGGAATACTAAAAACTCCACATTGGTATGATATTTTATCGTTACAAAGCGAGTTGTGCCATGTTTCCAGGCACATCTAAGAATCAAGAAAGAAGTCCTGATTTCCAGTTTTCTGAACTGGAATGGACCTTGTATCATTAGCCAAGTGATAGACTGCAGCAATCTGGATGCAACTGCATGAGACCATGGGTGTATGGAGGGACCTCCATAGACTGTAATTAGCTATGGGGAACTTCTGTCGATGATGAAAGGCAAAGGGAAGTTTGTGGCTGTGTGTGTTACATCCGCAGCATGTAAAAGTCCTGGACAGGGGCATTCCATACAGTGCTAGGAAAGGCACAGTTTCTTCCCTATGCCCCAGGAAACCCAAGTGCTGTGTATAAGCTAGAACCTGCTATGTGAAGCAGCACTTAAGCAAAATTCTGCTTTTACTACATCTCTTCCTGGTATATTGTTGCCAGATCTAATACCAGTTACTCTGCAACTGTAATGCCTGAGTTTAAGTGGTATACGTTATATTTCATGGGGACTGGTTTTCTAAAATGAAGGACAGTGTTTCTGTTCTGAGGCTGTGGTGCTCTGCAACAAGCTTTTGAAACAAGAGGAATCCAGCAGGCATAGTTCCTTCATCTATTATACTATAGAATTTTTTATGTTCCTATATGGTGTCCCTTTACATTTCCAAGCACTCCAGCCTATTAAAGCGATACAAGTGTACTGTATTGCTTGAAGCTTTGTGGTTATAACTTTTTTTAACTGACTCAAAAGCTACAGGAAAAATAAGTTTCCAAATGGCAAGTATGAAATGCTTTTAAAAAAACCCTAACCTCATGAGCATGACACAGGAAATTCTGGTGTACTGAGTTAACTTGTGCTCTTCAGAAGCACATTTTCCTCTACATGCGTGTAGATTTCTTAGAATCTTACTTTTTAAAATGAAAGCTCAAGCTTATATAATCATAAGCCGTTCAATTTATTTCAGTTTTCAGAATATGTTCACAAAATGGTGTTCAGGTAACTCCCTCCAACCTCACTTTGAAATATCTACTTTTGTTCTCAAACTGGGAAGAAGTTGGTACACACACACAGTGTTCGAAGGAAACTTGGCCAGATACTGATTTTCTGAGTCATCTGATTGTTGACCCTCTCTTCCCTTACTAATTATCACTCATTAAAAACTGTCAGATGCTTCCTTCCTCCTCCCAATCTCCCCTTCCTTGCTTGTGCTTGGTTAACACACAAATCAACTGTACTCAGCTTGCAAATAGCTCCAGGTTCAAAAACAAAAGTGGCTTTTTTATACTGCCAGCCTTATCTTTAGCATATTTATTCTGATGTAAGTTTAACTGAGTTTGATGGGATTTACTTCTTAGAAAGTAAGCATAGATTTGCAGCTTGCAACACAAACCTAAGTGTGTTTACTCAAAAGTCAACCTAGTTGTGTTCAAAAGGATTTACTTCCTGGTAACTGTTTGTACAATCACAGCCTTGAGAACACCTGCTTGAAATTAATCAAGAACTGGGTGGGCTGAACTCACATTTCAAAGCTTCTTGAGGAGATAGAGAGTAAACAGGGTTGCACTTACATGTAACTGTTGTTCGTCTAGGTCTTCATGCAGGCACACATTGGGACTGTATGTGTGCAGACCAGCTGCTCAGAACAGGATTTCTTTAGCCTATAGGCTATTAAGGGGGGCTACCTCCCCCACAAACTGCTCCAAGCTGGCTTTTCCTGCCAAAACGGTCATGTGATAGGAGAGGTTGCCCTCTTCTTTCCCCAGATCTCCTGTGCCACCACAACTCCCTTTCAATTGTATTAGCTCACAGCAGGGCAGGAAGGGAGGAATGTGTACCTGCACAAAGACCTAGATGAACAAATGTTGTATCTTTACAAAATGACCGAGTTCTGTCATTGCAGAATAAAATGGCCCTCCTGACATCTAATGCATGTAGTATACATTCTTGGGGGGTTGCAGGGTCAGGAAATACTACTGGGAGAGATGCTCTGTGACACATGGAACCTGGAGACCACCTTAGTGTCAGGATGTCTCCTGTCATACTCCATAAGGCCTGTTTGATTCCGTGGGGCTCTGATGTTATAAGCTGTTCTCTGCCTGGAATGTGACAGCCTGCTGTTATCTCTTTCTCAGCCTGTGGTTTCTCTTTCGCCTGAGAAGCCGGGCCTCATGGCCTTGGAGTTTCTCACACATCATCTCTGCTATGTCCTGCTGCTCATTTATTAAACTTAGCTAACTATTTCCTGAAGGGGGGTGGGAACTCTGGGGCTGGGCTTAGAATCCTATATACATGATGTGCTTGTAGAGAAACGCTACTCCTGGTAAGGAGTGTAATAGGGAATGAACTAGTAGCTTATCAAATAAAATGCTTTAACTCATGCAGTTCCTGGACTCATGCAGCGAAGTGTTTGAGAGTTACTCGGCAGAACCTCAGAGATTGCCAGGAATCCTTCCCTCTGATCTCTGAACATGAGCAACTATTGAATCCTAACACCCAAGCCATGGCAGAAGGGGGAGAGGATACCAGTGCTACAGGGCGGACAGAGGAACACCCCAAAGACCCTGCAGATGAGCATGGGCCCAATGTGAGCACGTTGGCTGAAGGAGGGGAGCTGCCCCATTTCATTCTCCCAAGGAGTGATTTCAGCTTCCAGAGATTGTTTGAAGGCACCCCACGAGCTTGGACCCCCTCATGTGGCGTCGGCCAGGGGAGGAATGGGCTTGCTGAATTATAGACAGAGTTACCTGTTTAAACAGAGTCTAGGCTTGGGAGAGGACTTCCTTGAGGGAGAGGAGGATTTGGACAAAGAACTAGAGCCAGAGGAGTTGCTGGGAGCAATCTCCCAGGGAGCAGGACAAGAACTTTGGACCAAGTTGGGGGAGACGAAGAGGGACATGTATACCTTCATGTAGAATGTTCAAGACTTCCTGTGGGTTGCCCTCCAACTCAACTCGGGAGGGGGCCATGGTGGCAGATCTGGGCAAGAAGCCTCAGTGCCTCCAGATGAACGAGAAGCCCAGGTGCCAGTGCAACCACCAATTCTACCTGTACTTCCAGGCAGAGAGCTGTCTGGAGGACTCCTGTTACTGCCAACAGGAGGAATACCGGGACCCAGCTCTCTCAACCTGGAGACATTGGCTTCCTACAATTAACACCTGGTTCAACAAGATATGGGATTTTCTAATAATGGAAAAAATAACAGAAAAGCTATACCTACAGAAAAACCCCACTGGTACTTCGAATTTTTATGTTAAGTGGGAGCCTTTCCTCGAATTTCTTTCTAAAAATGATCTACTTTTGACAAAGCTACCTTACCAAGAAGTTATTGATATGGAAATGTGGGGTTTGTGGTGACCTTTTGTACAGATTGTTATATTACTATTAATATCTCTACTGTTAAGATTGTTCTGTTTGTTACATATTTAAAATAAGTATTAATGGTTTCTTGTATTGATAGTGACAAACTTGTATCCATCTTTGGTTTTAATTCGAGTATATTGTTGTTTAGTTTGATGATAACTGTTAATGTTATTAAAATTATTTAATTTTTTTTTTAAAAACCTGGAGACATTGGCTAGAGAGAGCAAAGGTACCTTTTGAAGTATGGACAGACCACAAAAACCTAGAGGCCCTCTGATCGCCTCACACATTGGGTGCAAAACAACTCCGGTGGGTAGAGTTCTTTTCAAAGTTTCAATCCACCCTTAAACACCTCCCCGGATCCTCAAATTTCTTAGCAGACATCTTGTCCCACCTACCATAACATGAAAGTCAGTGGGAGATTATTGACACTATAATAATAATATAATAATAACATTCAATTTTTATACTGCCCTTCAGGATGACTTAACACCCACTCAGAGTGGTTTACAAAGAATGTCATTATTATCCCCACAACAGCAAACCCCCTACAAGGTGGGTGGGGCTAAGAGAGCTTCTAGAAGTTGTGACTGATTCAAGGTCACCCAGCTGGCTTCAAGTAGAGGAGTGGGGAATCAAACCAGGTTCTCCAGATTAGAGTCCCACGCTCTAAACTACCACACCAAACTGGTTTACACCAAACCAGCTGGGAGGGGCAGTGATGACGTGATGGCAAGCGTGATCTCCAGATGACCCCACCCTTGGGTAGAGAAAATCAAGGTGGAGCTGGAAAAGGAAGGGGATGAGGGTTTGAAAGATTCTCTGATAAAGGAAGAGGATGGATGCTGGTATAGAAATGGCAGGCTATATGTGCCAGAAGGCCTCCAGGGGGAGGTGCTAAAGAAATGTCACAATGACGAACTGGCTGGGCACTTCGGGTTCGTGAAATCTTTACATTTAGCTCAGAGACAATTTTGGTGGCCAGGTATAAGAAAAGACATCTCCCAATATGTGACCTCTTGTCAGATACGTTTGATGGGGAGGATACGTTTGATGGGGAGACAACCCCCAGGACTGTTGCAACCATTAGAGACCTCATCCAGACCCTGGGCTTCGATTTCTATGGACTTTATCAGATCTTCCCCCTAGCAAAGGGAAAACTGTAATTCTAGTGATAGTTGATTTGTTTTCCAAGCAAGCTCGCTTCGTACCATGTTCTAAATTACCTACAGCAAAGAAGCTGGCTACCCTTTTCATGCAGAATGTGTTGTTTTTACCTTGTTTCCCTGAGAAGGTGATTTCAGATCATGGGAGCCAGTTCGTTGCCAAATTTTGGCGGGCGCTTATGAAAGTGACCAGTACTGAACAAGGACTCAGTTCTGTACATCACCCTGAAACTAATGGGCAAACAGAATGTACTAATCAGATTTTGGAGCAGTTTCTGAGATGTTACATTAATCACCAACAGGACGATTGGGTTGTCTTTCTGCTATATGCTGAGTATTGTTATAATCAGTGCTTTTTTTCTGGGGGGACGCAGGGGGACGCGTACCCCTAAACATTTTATAAGTCTAACAGGAGAAAATAAAAATTTTAAAATGTTGGAATTCCCACTAAACCAACTCCAAATGTATTATTATAGATATTTATGTGATTTGTTAAGTTTTATGTAGCGTATGTTGGCAACAAAGATGTTTAGTTATATTTAAACTCACTAGGAGCACTGTTTGTCTTACAAAAAATGGAACGCCTTTGAGCATCAAACACGCCACCAAGATTGCTGGCATAATCGGTGATCGTTAGGGTGCAGACAAATACAAACAAGTCTTCTCTAAGCCACTTGGAGCTCTGGTAGTTGGAATCTAGCATGGTGATTGTTCAGTCTTGTTGCTACCCCCAGTGGTAGAGACCAATTTGTGTATTTGTGTACATTTTGCATAAAGAGTGCAAAGAGTTTGTCTATACCAAAACTCTTTGGTTGTGCGCACGTGTCACTATAGAGGGGCTTGGTTGGCAATATTGATACCCATAACTCTCATCACTGACAGTCTTCTGACATCATTTCCTTTCACAGTGTTTCCTGAGTCTCAGATGGAAGCGAGTGTTTCATGCCAATCTGGAAGTTATTGTGAGCTGTGTAATATGAGGTAATGCATGTTCTTGGTAATTTTGTCCATTGACTGCATTTATTTTTTCCGATTTGAACTATAAAATGGCGATTTTCTTGAGTCAGACTGAAAGTACCCCTAAACATTTTTTTAGAAAAAAAGCACTGGTTATAATAACAGCATCCACAGTTCTATTGGGATATCTCCATTACAAATGACACAAGGGTTTGAAGGGAAACAAATGCCCCTATTGGGTGAGAACGCCCAGGTAGAAGGGGAGGATTTAACGGAATGGTGGAAGAAGGTGACAACTCAATGGGTCTTAGTGAAGCAGACTTTGGAAAAGGCTAAGATGGATTATAAGAACCAGGCAGACAAGAAACCTTCCCTTCCCTGGGATCTGAAACCTGAAGATGGAGTCTATGTCTCGACTAAGAACAGGGGGCAGCAACCAAGTAAAAAACTGGGCTAAAAATATTTAGGTCCTTTTAAAGTAATTCTTTTGATTAATGTTGTCATGGTTGAACTTGACCTGCCTAAGAACCTGAGACATGTACATCCTGTTTTTCATTTCAGCTTACTCAAAAGAGACCCTGGGCCAGACAAGTGGCATCCAGGGCTGTTGGCCTCACCTCCGGTCATGATTGGGGGCCAACCACATCATGAAGTTGAACAAATACTGGACTCTGAGTGGAAGAGGGGTGTGTTGTTTTATTTGATTCAATGGAGGCATTTTGCCAAAAGCCAGGCTGAATAGGTTAGGTCCACTGATGTTAATGCTGATAAATTGGTTAAAGCCTTTCACAGGAAATACCTGGACAAACTGGGGAGGGGGGTGATTAAGCTTGGGGGGGCAGGATGTCAGGATGTCTCCTGTCATACTCTGCAAGGCTTGTTTGGTTCTGCGTGGCTCTGATGTTAGAAGCTGTTCTCTGCCTGGAATGTGACAGCCTGCTGTTATCTCTTTCTCAGCCTGCGGTTTCTCTTTCACCTGAGAAGCTGGGCCTCATGGCCTTGGAGTTTCTCACACATCATCTCTGCTATGTCCTGCTGCTCATTTATTGAACTTAGTTATCTATTTCCTGAAGGGGGGTGGGAACTCTAAGGCTGGGCTTAGAATGACCTATTTTAATAATAGAAAGAACCAAAACGTCAGAAGAAATGCTCTGTCAAGCTTGGAGGAACTTAGATAGCCTGTTTTCAAAAAGTGATGTGGCTACCACTGCCTGAGCCTCTAGTCAGAACTGGCTTATTTGGGTCCATAAAGAATCTTTATTCACTTAGCTCTGAGGGGATGATTTTGGATGACCAGACAGCCTCTTTCTGGGTTGAAACTGGCCCGAATAAGGAGTCTTATACAGATATTGTTGTCAATAGGGTTGAAATCTGTAGGGCTGGTAGTCATGCCTCTGTTGGTAATTGTGCCGTCCTGGACGTCTATAGGTAGTACCTCAGCTGATGCCATAGGACTTTGCTGTTTGTCAGTCTTTTTTCTTCTTAGAAAATAAAGAACACCTTCAAACAGCATGTCTTCTATTTTAGCACGTGTTTCAAAGGGTAATGCTGTTGATCTCAGCCAAGCATGTCTGTGGAGAACTACATCTATATTTAGGCCTCTCATAGAGACTTCCAATACGTGTTTGCTGGCACTGATTTACTGCTTTGACAGAATCATCACCTCATCAGAGATTAACTTGGCGAGAAATTTTTTTATCAACTGAAAGAGCTTCTACAAAGGAGGCCATCTTTTGCCATAAAAATATCTGGTAGCCACTCATGATAGCAAGATAGTTTGCCATCTTAATGTTCAAAGCAGACCCCGAGTATACTTTTCTACCCACTACATCAATTTTCTTTCTGTCTTTGGATACAAAAATTGCTGTACATGGCAGAAATGGACAAAATGACAAGAAAGCTGAGAGAACAGAGTCCAGAGGAATTCTTTAATGATTGGGGGAAACTAAAACAGTATGTGGAAAAGAAGTGGGACGTAAAGGGAGAAATGTGGGTGCTAGATAATTATTAATTTGGCAGAAGGGAAGAGAAGGTGATCTTTACAAGAGGAGAAGAGATAAGTTAGAAACATGTTGTAACTGTTATTTTGATATTATGTTTTTTATAGTTTAACATATAATATCTATTTTAGTAGTTTATTAGAATGAATAAGAAAAGAAAAAGAGATATAAGCAGTAGATTTAGACAGCGGGTTGGAAAACTGTTGGAAGTCTGAGATAAAGGGGGGAGGGGAAAGGGTGGGGGAATATGGAAATGAGGGTATTAATAAAAAAATTGTAATATTAAATTTTACTCACCCAATAAAAATCTTTTTTTAAAAAAATTTCTTTCTGTCTTTGTCTGCAGGTATTGCAAGACTATGGCTGAATCCACATGCCTCAGCATAGTGCTAAACTGTTGGAATGATAGCATCTTCCTGGCACAATTTCTGATGTCATTGTGCCACGTGAGCCGAATCATGGTGCAATGATGTCAGAAATCACACCAGGAAGACGTTATCATTCTGATAATTTAGCGCTAAGCCAGGACACGTGGATTCAGCCTACCTTGTCTATGCTTAGCTTGGAACTCCTCTGTGGTCATAGAAGAAGTAGGTGGATGAAGAAAAAGGTAAGGGCACTTATCCTGTTTGATTTTGTACAGGGCTTCAACTTTTCTGGTTGTCACAGGTATTGATGAAGGCTGCTAGCACAGTTTATCCATAATTTTTACAAACCCATCTATCACAGGGAAGGCACTGTACCCAAATAGACGTACTTTAGGATGCTGTACCTTGGTTTTTGTTGTATTGTAGAAACATCTATGTTAAGTGACTTTGCCATCTGAAGCATCTGCTCAGAGTATAGCTTAAAGTCAACATTGGGTGAATTTTGTTCAGTCACTTAGTCTCTTCTGGAGACAGATCTGAAGTAAAGCTTGGGCTATGCTCTGAGCCCCTCACTTCTGGCTCTGATTCTAAGTCAGATCCAGGTCCTGAAGTTGTCGCATGTGATCAAGGATACCAGGTTCAGATCCGGGATATGGGACATCTTCTTTGGAACTGTGTGGCTCAAGGTTGGAGTCATATATGGGTAGGTTGGGTATAGCTCCCAGTCATGGGGGTAATTGGTTGGAGGATAAGGTTGGTGTTGGTAGAAAGGGTGCGCCCGTCCAGAGACCAGGTAAAGCTCTTGATGATCTCCTGGTGTCCATTCTGGTTTCATTATTGAATGCTGGGGACATCGAACTCGACCTTCTGTGGGGTGCGGATGAAGATGCCATATCCACTCTTGATTCCGAGACTAGTGTTGGAACTGGAGAACTGCTATGGTTCCGAGACTTTTGTCAAGACTTCTGGTGCTTCGACTTGTCTTTATGCTTCTGTGGCAGGGGATCTGAAAGAGTTTCTTTGGGTCCAGTTGACAAAGTCTCTCTCCAAGACCTAGGAAGGCTATTATCTAGTGGTATCACACTTGCTGACAAGTGGACCAACACCAAGGTCTCTCGGGACCTTAAGCATTGTTGAGGTCAACCTTGAGGGTGAGCCATCGGATCCAAGGCTGACACCAACTCCAGTGTAGGCGGAGATCAAGCTGAGTGCTCTGCCGGGGCAGATAGCTTTGCTGCCAGGCTACTGGTGCTGGACATGGCCTTTTCCCAAAGCATGGCTCTGAAGTGGGAAGCCCAATCCCCTCTTGCCTTTGGGGTAAATATAACTGGTAATGTTTGCATCTCTCTACTATGTGCCCTTCTCCTAAGCACACTAAAAACAATGAAGGGCCATCTGTCTTGGCCATCTTGGTACAGCATTCTCCACACTTCTCGAACAGAGATTTTTCCGCCATTTTACTGTCTGAGGTACTGAATATGGGGGGAGGGGGTCACAAATGCAAGAACTTCTTTGACTCATCACCTCCACTGTCCATTGAAATTCTGAGAATTTAAATAACTCAAAGAACACTAATTACGAACTATAAACAATTAACTATGAACTATGAACTACTAGAAACTACTAACAACTATCTACTAGCTAAGGCAAAGCCAGAGGGAAGAAAAACAGCATGTTTCTCATGGCAGCAAAAAAATAAACTGGGGAAAGAAGAGGGTGACCGCTCCTATCATGTGCAGCAACTGCAGCAAGTTTTGGTACTTACAGTGAGTGATGCGGGGGGGAACGGAATAGAGGGGTCAAGTTACAACCTAAAATAAAATATATTCCAGGAGATTATTTATAATAAATGTGTACAAAATATATGTAAAAAAGGAGTTTACAACATAAGGCCGGAATGGCTGGCTACATACGTATGCTAAAAATTGCTAAAACGTTCTCCATACACAGATGATGGTACAGTTCAATGAAAAACACAAAGACTGATCAGACACGTTTCAGCCCTAAGGCCTTCTTTCCAGTACTTTTGGGCTCAGGCTGGCAGCAGCTGACCAACTTGACATCCATCTCACACTCATGACCACCCTGCCCCAAGGTTTGGGCAGCAACTGGCTCATATGCCCATTACCAACCAAAACGAGAGAAATCTCCGAACCCGAATAAAACACTACAAGGTGTACAAAATAGTATCTCTATATTCCATTCAATAAATGTGTACTATGCATACAATAAATATATATCATCAACAATGTGAATTCTCAGTCCATTTGTTTATTCAGATATATACCCAGTCCTATTCCTACACAGTCCAGTAACCTGTGAAAGTTATGTTTCAATCCGTCCAAAAAATTGTTTAAAGCCCGATGGCTACTGTGGCACCAGGACAGAAGGCCAATTCGTCGCTTCCTCCTGACAGTGTGTTAATCCAATGCGCAATGATGCCTCCAGCTGAAACTCGCCTCACAATCGGCCAAAAGGTTGGCCGGGAGATTGGCAACGAGCCTGTCAGTTTCTTAATATGCTCGTTTTGGCACTTCTTCTTCACAGCCAGTATTAGGTACAGCCAAAATATTCACTGCAATAAACACAAATACCGAAAAGCCACTATACATACACTTTTTTTTAATATTACAATGCAAAGCTACTTCCATACAATATATATACTCACTTTTTCTGATCCATATCCGGAATAGCACCTGCCCATTGCAAGTGCTACTGCTGTTTAGCATGGGTACTCACTGTTGGAGCCATATAGATTAAATACTGCAGACGTTAATTTAACGAGGTTAACTATGTTTGAGCCTTAAAGGAAAACTGCCCAATTAATTTCACTATTGAGACCATTCGGAGATAGGCTATCCATCCTGTATATCCACCCAGCTTCAGCCCTTAACAAGTCCGCTTTGTTGCTGTTGTGAGGTTTCATGACTTCCAAGACAGAATAACTTAACTCACGTTCACTAGCGTGGGAATTACAAAAATGCTCGGCCAATGGAGCTGTCATACTTCTGGTCCGGATCTTAGAAAGATGTTCCTGTATACGTTTACGAATTGGCCGAGTGGTGCTCCCTACATAGTTTAAGGCACATGTGCATCTTATAATATAGACCACATTTGCAGACGAGCATGTAGAGTAATTGCTCGAATACAGGGGTCGTTTGGTTACAAGGTGGACGAATGATGTTATAGGCACACTCAAGTCACAAATGCTGCAGTGACCGCAAGCAAAGTGTCCTTTTGGTAAACCTTGCTGTGTTTCCTTCCTTCTGTAATTGGAATGGACCAGAAGGTCTCTGAAATTACTTGTACGTCTATAACCTATTCTTAAAGGTATATCACAGCCAGGTACCTCTCTCAAAAGATGCCATTTTTTTTTAATAATATTCACTATCCTTCCTGAATGTTGTGAATAGTCGAGAGCCCACGTAATTCCCAATCCATTAGTGTCCCTTTCAGTGGTCAATTTCAAAAGTGACTCCCGGGGTACCCCATTGGCTCTACTTCTGGCATTCCTGACAACGTGGCTAGGATAACCCCGAGCGAGGAATGCCGCACTCAACCTATCTGCTTCCCTCTTAAAGTCACCCTGTTGGGATGAATTCCGCTTAATGCGCAGTAATTGGCCATAGGGCCAAATGAATGAACAAACCTCCAGGGATGTATAAGGAGGATGAGACCTTTAAAAAACGCTGGGCTTCCATCCTTAACAAATGCTCGTTTGACTTGATGTTGTTGCTGATAGACAGGATAGTTAAAGAGAAAGATGAGGTGAATTTAAAAATAGACCAATTAAAGGAACAATTGAAAAGCACACATACCAATGAAGTTTTTGAGAGCAGAATCGGCGAATTGGATAGGCTGACCAAGGAATGTGAGAATAAGTTAAAGGAATTAAAGTTGTGAAAAATCAATAGAGACAAAAGAGACTATAATCTAGGCAATATATATGATTGGAAGGAAAATAGATCCAAGAAGAGAGTGACTTGGGCCAAATTGCCAACTGAGGGATCGGATTATGAAACCACTGATCCCTCGGACACAGATCAGTCTGGAGATGGGCAGGGGACTCGTACTTTGCATAGCAGAACAGTCCCGAGATTACCACCCCATTTTTTAGACCAGGGACGTTGAGCCAAACGCAGGAGGTTCAAAACTTAGTTTTTAATCTGTCGGATAGGAGACTAACGGATACAGAAACAAACTTACTTAATAAAGGCTTAGGGTTCGTTCCATCTCCAAAGTATAATGCATTTTGAACTAGAATAGATCTCTTTAAATTGTTTCGCATGATAAAATTAAAAAAAAAATGGAAATGCCACGGTTCCTTTAAGAGAAAATTATGGCATTAAAACAAGAACTACTTTTACTCCCAACATCAGTGATGGTCTCATTGAGTCCTTTGAGAAGGTAGTGGTTCGAGATGTGACTAGATTGGAACAGACGGAATACAGAATATGGCAAAATATGACAACTCAAGAACGGATAGCATTAAGGGACTTATGTAATGATGAGTCCATTGTAATAAAACCGGCAGATAAAGGTGGTGGTATTGTGGTTTTAAATGCCTCGGATTACGTACAGGAGATAAATAGACAGCTGGCAGATACGGCATCCTATAAACCCATAGACCACAATCCACTGAAGGACATCAGTTGGGTTATTAAGATAGTGTTGGACGAAGCATTGGGCTTGAATGAAATTTCACAACAATTACATCAGATCTTAATAAAAAGTGACCCACGTACGCTGGTTTTCTACTGCTTGCCAAAAATACATAAAGGGACTCTTCCCCCTCCAGGCAGGCCGATAGTATCCGGTACGAATTCGATCTTGGAACCGTTGGCCATATGCCTGGACCATATTCTGCAACCATTTGTCACCAAATTGACCACTTACATCAAGGATACAACCACTTTCATTAGATTCATTGAGAATCTTCACGTCCCTTCCGACGCCTACCTCTTGACGCTCGGTGTGCAGTCTCTATATACATCAATTCCACACCATGAGGCAAGGAGAGTAGTCGAAAATACTTTAAGATCTAGAACGGCGGACACCCCACCCACCCCGTTTCTGCTTAATCTTCTTGATATTGTACTTGAAAGAAATTATTTTCGGTTTCAGGAGCAGTTTTATTATCAAGTTAAGGGGGTGGCTATGGGGTGTCCTGCGGCTCCGTCCATTGCCAATTTATTCATGGGGGATTTTGAAGATAGATTTTTATTGAATCGTGAAAACAATCCCTTCTTTGATCAAATAATAACATTAAAAAGATTTATTGATGACCTTTTTCTTGTGATTAAAGAGGCTGCTGCAGTTGAAGGGTTTATTAATTGGTTAAACAGATTAGATCCCAACATCAAGTTCACTGCGCAGGGCAATGAGAGTAGTGTTCCATTTTTAGATGTTATCGTGTATAAGACAGCAGCAAATCAGTTGAATGTTATGCCTTACCGTAAACCCACGGATCGGTCGGCATATTTGAACTATAGTTCATATCACAGAAAGCAGTTAAAGCATGCCATTCCCTATGGCCAATTACTGCGCATTAAGCGCAATTCATCCCAACAGGGGGACTCTAAGAGGGAAGCAGATAGGTTGAGTGCGGCATTCCTCGCTCGGGGTTATCCTAGCCGCGTTGTCAGGAATGCCAGAAGAATTTTAATATGTTAATAAAAATATTACTTAAAAAAAAAAGGAATGCCAGAAGTAGAGCCAATGGGGTTTCCCGGGAGTCACTTTTGAAATTGACCACTGAAAGGGACACTAATGGATTGGGAATTACGTGGGCTCTCGACTATTCGCAACATTCAGGAAGGATAGTGAATATTATTAAAAAAAATTGGCATCTTTTGAGAGAGGTACCTGGCTGTGATATACCTTTAAGAATAGGTTATAGACGTACAAGTAATTTCAGAGACCTTCTGGTCCATTCCAATTACAGAAGGAAGGAAACACAGCAAGGTTTACCAAAAGGACACTTTGCTTGCGGTCACTGCAGCATTTGTGACTTGAGTGTGCCTATAACATCATTCGTCCACCCTGTAACCAAACGACCCCTGTATTCGAGCAATTACTCTACATGCTCGTCTGCAAATGTGGTCTATATTATAAGATGCACATGTGCCTTAAACTATGTAGGGAGCACCACTCGGCCAATTCGTAAACGTATACAGGAACATCTTTCTAAGATCCGGACCAGAAGTATGACAGCTCCATTGGCCGAGCATTTTTGTAATTCCCACGCTAGTGAACGTGAGTTAAGTTATTCTGTCTTGGAAGTCATGAAACCTCACAACAGCAACAAAGCGGACTTGTTAAGGGCTGAAGCTGGGTGGATATACAGGATGGATAGCCTATCTCCAAATGGTCTCAATAGTGAAATTAATTGGGCAGTTTTCCTTTAAGGCTCAAACATTGTTAACCTCGTTAAATTAACGTCTGCAGTATTTAATCTATATGGCTCCAACAGTGAGTACCCATGCTAAACAGCAGTAGCACTTGCAATGGGCAGGTGCTATTCCGGATATGGATCAGAAAAAGTGAGTATATATATATTGTATGGAAGTAGCTTTGCATTGTAATATTAAAAAAAAGTGTATGTATAGTGGCTTTTCAGTATTTGTGTTTATTGCAGTGAATATTTTGGCTGTACCTAATACTGGCTGTGAAGAAGAAGTGCCAAAACGAGCATATTAAGAAACTGACAGGCTCGTTGCCAATCTCCCAGCCAACCTTTTGGCCGATTGTGAGGCGAGTTTCAGCTGGAGGCATCATTGCGCATTGGATTAACACACTGTCAGGAGGAAGCAACGAATTGGCCTTCTGTCCTGGTGCCACAGTAGCCATCGGGCTTTAAACAATTTTTTGGACGGATTGAAACATAACTTTCACAGGTTACTGGACTGTGTAGGAATAGGACTGGGTATATATCTGAATAAACAAATGGACTGAGAATTCACATTGTTGATGATATATATTTATTGTATGCATTGTACACATTTATTGAATGGAATATAGAGATACTATTTTGTACACCTTGTAGTGTTTTATTCGGGTTCAGAGATTTCGCTTGTTTGGGTTGGTTTTGGGCAGAACCCCTCTGCTTTCTTGTTGTTTGGATTCATATGCCCATTATACTTTAGTTTGAGATGGACCATACCAGGGGCAGGGGGAGAATGATTCTGCTGGCCTATCCAAGTCTTTTGCCCAGACCCCCAGAATTCCTAAAACTGCCCCTACCCTGATGTTGCCTCCTAGCATCGGTATTCAGGCTTTCTGTTGCTGGACCTCCCCTCCATTAATCTAACTAATCCTCTCTTAAAGCTATCTGTGCTAGTGGTCAGTTCCACACTTTAATTATGCTTTCAATAAACATGTATTTCCCCTTATTTGTCCTACATCTATTGACCATCAACATCATTGGAGGCCCCCAAATTCTAGTATTATGGGAGAGGGAGAAATGTACTCTATCCTCTTTCTCTGTCCTATGCATAATTTCACAAAGCTCTATCATTTCCCCCCATTATCTTTTCTAAACTGAAAAGTCCTAGACTCTTTAGGATTTCCTCATAGGAAAGGTGTTCCAACTTTCTAATCATCTTGGGTGCCTTTTTCTGCACTTTTCCCATCTCTGTGATATAGAAGTGTTAGGCAAAGAACTTTATTGGCTTGACCAACAAGTTTTTCAGAATGAAAACACATTATAGAGGTTCAGGAGGAGAACGGATTGTAACAAGGGGAGAGGATATGAGGTTGTACAGCTGACTGAGTACTGAGCGTTTCTAAAGAAAAAGAAAATATTGTGTTTATTTATTTAAAAAATACATCTGACTTACAAATGTGACCACAAGTAACAAAGTTTTTTAAAAAACATATAACCATAATGTCCTGTGCCATTCCATTATGCAACAATTATAATCCCTTTATAAAACTGCCCTCCTGAATATCTCTGTTTTGTATATTCTGCAGAATGATAGATATGTGAATGCAACATCAACTTATTCTCCTGCCAGAAAATGTTAACATAATTTAAGCTTTCAGTTTAAAATCTGCTCCTCTTCAGAAAGCACTCTGAAAAAAAAAGGTCTCCATCACTTTTGGTGCTTTCCAAACTGCTTCTGATAAGGCAGTTTATAAGCATGAAGTCAGCAAGGCATAAAGCCAGGGGAATGGCACATAGGTTGATACAGAGAAAGACAGCCCTTTGGAGATGGAGACTTTGAATGTAAGCAGAAACCTTGAAGTTAAGGCAGAAGCAAAAAGGATGCCAGTGCAACTGCTTCAAGATTAGTGGCTAAAGAGAGGCTAAATTCTGCAAGCAGGTGGGCAGCCACACTGAACGCTAATTGATGTTTAGAGGGAGTCTTCAAAGACCATTGCATTGCATTACAGTACTTCAGTCTAGATGTTACAGAAGCATGGATAAGAGTGGTCAGTCTGCAGACAATACAAGGAGAACATTTTTCTGAATCAGGTATAGATAAAAGAAAGTATTCTTAGCAACAGTTCCAACCAGATTTTCCATTAATAAGACTAGATCTAAGAGCACTCTCAAACTCTTTACCTGACTTGCTAATGATAACATCACACCATTCAAGGCTGGAAAATCAATCCACTCTAGAACATCTGCTTTCCCACCCCTTCTGTCTTTGTTGGCTGATCTGGCCCCATCGATGCATGGCACAGCAACCTTGAGACTAGACTATTGTAAATGCACTCTCCATGGGTCTGCCTTTGAAGACAACTCAGAAACTTCATCTGGTACAGAATACCACAGCTTGATCCCTATTAGGAGCTAGGCAGAGTATCCATTCTGCAATTCTATTCTGCAAGTCCCTCATTGGTTACCAATTAGTTTCCTGGTTCAAGGTGCTGGTTATTACCCATAAAGTCATTCATATATCTGCAAGATTGCCTTTCCAAATATGCTCCGTTACAACAGCTTTACTCAGGGGTCATTTCGTAGAAAAAGAGCTGAAGGAACTCATTAGCATAACTCATTAGCATAACTCATTAGCATACGCCACGCCTCTTGCCATTGCCGGAAGTGTGTCATTAGTATAACTGATTTGCATATTCCATGCCTCCTGACATCACCTATTCTGGCTGTTTTGGACCCCATCCTGGCTATTCAGGGCCGAAATTGGGCCCAAAATGGCAAAAAGGGGCTGAAAATGGCCGAAAAGGGGCCCAAAATGGTCAGGATTGGGCTGCTGATGAGCGGGAGAGTGATCCACAACCCGTCAGAGGCCAAATCCAGGCTGTTTCAGCCCCAATCTAGGCTGATACGGGCCCAAAATTGCCGAGAGTCAGGTGGGCGGGGCCACCTGACATGTGACCTCTTTGGGGAACTGCCAGAACTGCATTCCTGTGCATTCCCCCTCGAAATGAGCCCTGGCTTTACTCATTTGAATAAGGCCTTTTGAAGCTGCCATCCAGAAAATAGGCAAGATCAAAAGCTATAGGTAAGATCAAAAGCATTCTAGTGGAATGGCTTGTGTTTTATTCTCAAGGTTCCCATACTTTTATCATGCCACTGAATGTGTTCAGGAGCGCATTTTTATAAAGGAAATAGGGTTGTAGTTCTACTGTCTGTGAAAAATTCTTAGGCAATATTTTTGAATATATTTTGTGCTCTTTTACTGCATTGTTTTGAAAATTCTGTAATCCTCCTTGAGTCTCAGTGAAAAGAGTAGGCTATAAATAAAGTAAACAAACAAATAATCTACATTTAGTTTCACCAGGTTTCCCGTCATCCACTTGACCACAGCTTCAAGGCATTTTAGAACTAATTCAGCTGCTTCTAGGGGCTCGTAACATAAGAAGAGCCCTGCTGGATCAGACCAGTGGTCCATCTAGTCCAGCGTCCTGCCACACAGAAGCTAGTTGCTATGGATGATAAACAACAGGGTATAGAGGCCAAGGCCATCCCCTGAAGCTGCCTCCTGCTACTGGTATTCAGATGCCTCCTGCCTCTGAATGCGGAGGTTCCCTTTAGTCATCATGGCTAGTAGCCACTAATAGACCTATCCTTTATCAGTCCCCTTTTAAAGCTGTCTATGTCTGTGGCCATGACTATATCTTCTGGCAGTGAATTCCACACCTCAATCATTCATTGTGTAAAGAAGTATTTCCTTTTGTCTGTCCTAAATCTACTGTTCATCGGCTTCATTGGATGCCCTCAATTAACTAGCAATGCCAGCAAGGTGTCATCAGCAAATTGATTAGAACCCTCCTCCAAAGCTTTCAATTACCTTATTTCATGGCTGGACATAAAAGCTGAAAAGCTTTGGTGAGAGTATTGATCCCTGGGGGATTCCTCAATTCAACACACACATGACTCAGCCTCCCTGATAGTAACTCGTGTCCTCTCAGACAGAAATGACTGAAGCCACTAGGGGACAGTCCCTGAGAGCTTTACCCTCTGCTTTCCAAGCACTGCTGCAAAGTTTAATCATCTTGCTTGTCCAAAACCATAGCTAGATTGAGAAGGAATTATCAAGAAGCATTGGAGGGAATATACAAATGCTAATACTCTGAATTTCACTGCTTTGTTCAACCTATGTGGCTGTACTCAGATTTCATGTATCAGATTGAAAGATTATTTCAGAAGGTGGCTGAAAATTCAAGATGTCATTTTTAAAACAGTAGCCTATTTGGTATTTCCTAGACAGCTGAGCTGACTAGGAAACAGCCTTCTTCCCTGTCTACACTGCTGCTTCTTACTGGTATAAAAAGGGATGTGACAATTCTTCTTTTATCCTCTGGAGGATTTATCTGTAAAAACCACTCAAACTCTTTTCAGGAAGGAAGGAAGGAAGGAAGGAAGGAAGGAAGGAAGGAAGGAAGGAAGGAAGGAAGGAAGGAAGGAAGGAAAAGTGCATGGCTTATTGAACACACTTTAAAAATTTAGCATATTCATCTTGATCTCTCTCATGTTTTGTGTGTCTGTGTCACATCTAAAGGGCAAAATCCCAAATCAATTAAACTCTACAGTAGCTTTGGCACAAAATTCCATAAGCACAGGTATCAAATTTTTACTGGAAAAATGGGAAAGCTTTTTTCTGTTAAAATGCCATGATTTTAAAAGCCAACCATTGTTACCAGAAGAAGCTTGCAGATACATTTCCCTGTGCCCTGAATAGCCAACAATGGAAGCTCTTTGCCTGCACATTGAAAGCTGTCTCACTGGACTGCAGCTGCTCTACACAAATGATTCCAGTGGATGTTGTCAATCAGTGGAACTTGCTTTTATGTCATATGTTTTTGGGGCGAGGGGATTGGACTGGGCTGTTCCGTAATTCAGTGAAACGTAATTCTGAAATAGAATGCATAATTCAGCTAATATTATCCTTGAGAAGTACCAGTTTAACTGTTCTGTGACATTAAGTGTGACAACAATACACTGACAATTTCAATGTATTTCTATTTGCAGTTCACCTACAAAGGTTAATTAGCAAGCTGTTCATTTTCTTGTAATATTCTTTGCATTATTACTTGCATTCAGTCTGATGTACATAGAATGTTATAGAAATAATAAAGTTTAGAAAGAAGCAGTCCCATGCCTGCTTAACATAAGCACATAAGACGAGTCCTGCTGGATCAAACCAAACATCCTTCTAGAGACCAACATCTTGTTTCCAACAGCGACCAACAAGATACCCAGGGATCCCTGCAAGCAAGCCACAAATGTATTTAGTAGTAAATGTTTCTGAACAAGGAATTTCCATTTAGCCATCATACTGACAGACTAATCTCCCATGAATTTGACCACTCTCTGTTCAAAGCCATCTAAACCACTGGCCAGCACTCCTATCTTGTGGCAGTGAATTTCGTGAATTCTGTGTTGTGCAAACAAATACTTTCTTTTGTCTGTCCTGAATCTACTGCCAATATGTTATAAATGTCTATCATGTTCCCCTTCCAGTCAGTTGTTCGTAAACTAAAAAATACAGGTCTTTTTCATAGGGTAGGTGCTTCAACCACTTGAACATGTTAGTGGCCCTTTTCTGCAACTTTTCCAGATGTATATCATCCCTTTTCAGATGGGATAACCCAAGGTATTACAGGGGAGAGTGATAGATTGCCTGCAGGTCCACCCTGCCTCCACTGGTTGCCTACCTAAGGGTTTCAGCATGAAAAACAAGAAATTGTTTCACCATCCTGCTTCTTCCTCATTCCCCTAGATGCCATCTCTCCATCTCCTTGTCTGAAAAAAGAAACCCTGGACTCAAGGCTGATGGAGTTTACATAACCTACAGCAGCTTCTGCAAGCTCCTCCCTCTCCCTTTCAGTCATGTAAAATGTCCATCTTGCAATATCTTTGTTACTGTAATAATGTAGCTTATGCCTGAGGTAGAGTCCCTACCACCTGGCAAAGTCAAGCCTGATGCCCGGCTAGCCAGCTGTTCAGCCAGCCAAGTGTGGCACTTCTGATTCCAGCTGCTACCCCCACTCTCTTTCTATCATGCCACACTGATCAGCTGTCTCACCAGCCCGGGAAGAAAGCCCTCCCTGAGAAACTGTACATAATATTCTAATGTGATTTCACTGTAGATGTGCAAAATAATGGCATTATTGATTGTGAAATCAAATTTGACCACACTGGACTTTATAGACAACTTTCAATATGCAGTTTGATAACACTATGGCCACTGCTCTCATATAGGTCAACAGCATTTACAGGTTCAGCAGCAGCTGGTCTTTAAGGTGCTACTGGACCCGAATCAAGTTCAGCAACAGTGTCATGTCTTGGGCATCCACTCAGAACTCAGGTCCCAGTCTCCTTTCGCCTGTTCTATATCCATCATCCCCAAACAAACATGGGCTACAATCAAGGCTACTAGTCTCTACAAGGAGGGGGAAATTTGTGTTGCCTGCCCTTCCATACCTTCTGTAAGCCTTTGGGAAATGATGACCTTCAAAATTACAGCCACCTAGTGGCGGTGGGCAAAAGACAAACTGCAGGAAAGACTGCACAAACACACAAATAATATGCAGAAATGACTGCACAGACACATAAACTGAATAGAGAGATGCATCTTATTTACATGTGCATTCAAATATATTTTTGAAATTTAGGAACACTGCAGTAAATTGGAAGACCAGGGTTATGCTTGTAACATTTAGTAGTCAAAGAATTGTGAGCTGGCTTTTACATGAGGAAGATGTTCTTGAAAATTTTGTGGCACTTGTCTAACCTCTCTACTATATATACAGCTACCACACAAAGCAAGCCTCCCAGGACTACAAAACTGAAAACAGGAGTGGAGACCCACAATCCGGGGAAAAGAATAATTCACTCTAGTTAACAAGATTAATTTCTATTAGATTTAGAAGTATAAAGTGTACAAGTGCTCAGTAAGGTTGGTCATAATAAATAATATCTTACGCAATTAATGAAAACAATATCCGTATACAAAAATACATCTATATACTATATAGTCCATTCTCATATGCAACAGCCAGACAGTCAAAGTAAAAAAGTCCAACAACACCTAAGAATAGATATTCTGCTCTCTTGCAGGTACATGAATACAAGGTGCTCCAAGAAAGGTATGTATAATTCCACAGGTAAGAAAAGGACGGTTCAGAGACTCACATCCAGATTTTATTTTTGTATCGGTATATTGTCTTCATTCATTGTGTAAGATATTATATATTATGACCAAGCTTACTGAGCACTTGTACACTTTATACTTCTAAATCTAATTGAAATTAATCTTGTTAACTAGAGTGAATTATTCCTTTTCCCGGATTGTGGGTCTCCACTCCTGTTTCTCCATATATACAGCTATAGCTGTATCACTGTTTGTACAGCATTCTTGTGAAAGAAACTGCTGCTCAGTGGTGAACTTTTTAATCTCCTTACTTGAGATTCCTTATTGGGAAGATAGCTGTCAATTTCCAGGGCATCAGATACTAAAAAGACTCAAAGTCACATATGCTAGAGCCACTGTGGTATAGGGGTTAAAGTGTTAGACTATGATCTAGGGCAACCAGATTCAAATCCCCAATCTGCTATGGAAGTTTGCTTGATGATCTTCATCCAGTCACATACTCGCAGCCTAACCTACCTCACAGGGTTGTTGTGGGAGTAAAATGGAGTGGAGGAGAACAATGTAAGCCACTTTGATTCCCCATTAGGGAAGAAAGGCATGGTGGGTATAAATGAAATAAATAAATAAAAACACTGTAACCTGCCAAGAACAACACTTTCAACTAGGAAGCCTCTCCAAATGTGGCTGCATCACAACTCCATTACAACTATATGCCTTGACTTTAGGGCAAAGCTTTTTAAGTGTTTGAACAAGACAACAGTTTTCCATGTCATTGTTCTTTTTGTGTGTGTTTGAATTTTGATTTGTTAGCTCTCAGATGTGTGAATTTGCCAAGATACTCACATTAGGAGTCTCGGGTTTTCTAGAAGTGGACTTGAGTTACTAAAGATACAAATAATTTAGACCTTTAGACTTGTCCTTTGGTTCTATGCAGGAGTTACACTTCTCTAAGTGAATGGCTTCTGATTCAGCATGTCTACTAGTTTTTTCTATCATGCCAATGGGTGACACCAGGAAATAGGGTTTTCATTCCCCTTCTTCACAGTCAAAAACGGAATTTTGTTCCCTTTGACTATGATCATGCAAAGGTAGGCATTTCAATGTCACTTCTTTATTCTGCTCCCAAGGTTCTATTGCTAATACTTCTGCATTGTTTGCAAACCCATTCAGAAAAAAACATAAAGCATGAAAGAATGCACAGGCTAATTGGAAGGGGTTACTGTAATACCATTAGGAAACTGACTTTCATGATCTAATACAAGTAACTATTTGCATATGAATTCTTATGCAGAGCAAAATTGATATTATATCCAAGTAGACAGTAATCTTATGAATACTTGTTGTGATAAAGGCTAGCGGTCCCCCCCCCTTCGTTTTTACTCATATCCTAAACTATTTCTTCCCCACAGTGTAGTAATTTCACATGCAAGGGACTTAAATGAGAGACTGCCAGTAGGTTAAAGGTGGTCCCTGCACTCCTATGGTTGCTTGCTCAAGAGGGATGCTACTGGCTTGCTTTTTGCTGTGTTACAGCACCAGATTATGGCTATCAATTCAGCAGGGGCTAAACAAAGAACAAGAAGAAGGTGCTGTTGAGTGGCAATCAACTCGTGGCAACCCCACTGCAGGGTGTTCCAGGCAAGAGACAAGAAGGAGTGGCTTGCCATTAACTTTCTCTGCACAGCAACTCATGTCTTCCTTGGTGGTCTCCTATCCAAGTACTGACTGTACCCAACGCTGTTTAATTCCCAAACTCCAACAAGTTTGAGCTAAACTGGCCTGTTCTGGCTGCTAGGAGTTAGATGAACCAAGAAGCAAATAGGGTTTTGGGAGGCCCTATAACACTGCCTCTCTGTCCTGTTTTCTAAATCTGAGCAACTGAAAGTGTTTGTACCTGGCTGATATCTCTTTACTTCAGGATTTTCAACCTTGAAACACAGTATACTCAAGAAAGAAAATTTTCTTAACTGTGGTTTGTCTGGCGACTCGGGAATAACTATAAGCATCTCAGTGTGAGAAGTAAAAAATTCAACACTAATTTTATGACTTGGAGCTCAGTCATGAAAACCCTTTCCACAGGTTATTGCACACCTAATTATTTTGCTGTCACCTGCAAGAAGTCAGGACATACATGAATTGAACTATTACTAACAGGGTATTACCAATTTAGCTTGGATAATAGACTCTCTAGCATCAGGGCTGGCTTGTTTCTCTGTCAGATTAGGAATTTAGCTTATTAAGTCTTCTTTCTAGTCTTAATATATGGCAATATCAATTCCACCAATGTTTCTTAGGTTTAACATATCTGTGAGAACAAATTTCTCTATGAAACTGTGTCTTGTTAAGGGTCCCCACATTATCTGGTGACCTCAGTGGTTTTTTATTTTCTGTTTCTTCCAGCTGATAGAAAAAAAATGTTTTATTAGTCCCTGAATGCATGACCTTAAAACTTTTGTCTGTGGAATTTTGGCCTGTTTCCATTACTCCAGTTCTTCATTAAGTCACCCAGTTTATCCTGCAGAATTTCTTCACACAGTTTTCAGAGTGCAGGACTGGGGCCCAAGATGAAAAGATGGTATCTCATTTTTCAAAACAAAAGTTTAGAAGAGTTATACACTGCTTTTATAGTAAAATCAATATTCCACACAGTTTACAAAAATTGCAGCCACACCAAAAATCAGAATCATGTTTTGGCTGTATCAAAGGTTCATTAACTATGCTTAGTCTAACAATACTGACATTTCTTTTGTGCATACAGGTACTGAAGGACTTGGCTATCCAGAACAATGAAAAGTTAGTATCTCTCGGAGGGAGGTTTCTGTGACCTATCCCTGCATATAGTGAGTATTTTGCGGTGATGAACATGGGATATGGGATGCCCAGCAGTGGAGAACTGTGTGCATACTTCTACATTAAACAGTTCACTGAAGAGCATAGGATTAAGATTTAGCTGGGGCGGGGGGAGCGAGAGAAGCAAGTTTATAAAATGTGGTGGTTTAGAATGGAGCAGAGGCTTCCCTGTCAATGGTTTAATAAAGGATCCTATATGCAAAAAAGGATATCTCCTTGGCCTACAAAAAGCCCCACACATCAGGTGTGTTAGCACTCACCACATGGAGTGTAAAGACTGGGCAAGCTATTTATTTGCCTTCCCCATTTAAACAAAACTATTTTCTCATAGCCCCAGGGAAGCAAGCAAGATCAATTGGCAAACAAACTTCTATTAAGTGCAGTTGCTGGAAATGTTTATACATTGTTCCTGAAAAATAGGCTGAGTTTGCTGAAACTCCAGCCCAGTGTTTAACAACTCGTGTTATATTAAATGCTGTATGTGTATGTTTGTGAGCACCTGCTGTGTGTAGCAGAACCCAAGTGTCCCACAATCCTTCCTTCCAACCACCTCTTTATCAGCATATGGCAAATCTCTTTTGGGGAAAGGAGCTGGCTTGTTTGGTTTCAAGCCAGCACAAAAATAAACTATCTGTAAAAAGGCCACCAAATGCTTTTCCTAACCAGGCTGGCAACACAATTGGAAGAAACAAAGGATCTCGATTGTGCATTTTTACAATTTATCCTATCCAGTTCACAATCTATCCTGTTCTGCCCCTTAGACACAATCCTTTCATTATTAATCATCATCATCATCATCAATATATCTAATTCTCAATGTGGCCCAATCTTTGGATACTTAAATCTAGAGACTACAGCCATAAACAGACAAGACACATCTTTCTACAAATCTAAGAAGAATTCCAAGTTTGCAGGAAACGCTGAAATCTCGGATAGAAAAAAGCCTTGGGGGACTAATAGAAGAATATAGGTTTTCCAATGTATTGGAAAGCAGCTCTATCTTGGATACACACCTTAAACCAGTGAGAGGGTTTGAGTGAGTCAGTGAAGCTGAGAGCAATACTATCAGGAGCACAGACTCAGTTAAGACTCTAAACTCCTAGCTAGACATGGGCACAAATTGAAACACGAATCAAATTTTGTTATGAATCGAAGCGGTTCTTGTATCACAAAAATGCGTTTTGTGGGGCCATGGTTTTCACAAAATCCACAACTTTTGGGGCCAATTCGTTCAATTCATGAATGCTTCATGATGCAAGACAGGCTGGCACCAATGTCTGCAGACCTTTTGTTGCCATGGAAACTCCAATCTTAGCCCACATAACCTTGATAGGCAGCTCTCCCTGCCAACCTGAGTTTGGCATCTCTGGGCATGAAGAGGGTCATTGTAGGGCCCTGGGATCTGATGAATCTTGAACCTAACAAATCATTTCACGAAAGGGGCCTTTTTCGTGAATGTTTGTGGTTCGTGTTTTGTGGAACGTGACGCACCACGAAACTCAGGGTTTGTTTTTCCCCCCATTTTGCGCCCATCTCTACTCCAGGCACAGTCACTCAAGGTGGAATGGTCAGAGCTGAGACAGCAGACAAAGATGTATCCACTCCCCTTCAGGAATCAATGGTCACATCAGCAGAAAAAAACTAACTGTTCAATGGTGATGGGAGTGGAGGAATTTTTGAAGGCTAGCTACTGCAGCAGTAGTGGAAAGTGACACTGGTAGAGGATCTTTTATAGGCAACAGCAGTGGCACTTCAGCTAATCCTGGTTAGTACTGCGCAGAAGAAGGCAATGGTAAACTACTTCTGACAATCTCTTATCTCGAAAACTCTATGAAGAGACAATCCAAAATAAAAGAAGATAAAATGTTGAAGGACAGGACTCCCACATTGGATGGCACTCAATTGGCTACTGGGGAAGAGCAGAGGACAAGTACGAATAGCACTGTCCTTAATGATGGGACTGGATTAAAGCTGAGAGAATGTCCAGTTCCTCATGTGAACTGATGCAAAAGAAAAATCCAAAGCTATATGACACATATAATAGGAATACAGAATACGGAAGTATAAATGAAGGTAAACATAAAATTGTAAAATGAGAAACAGAACATTTAAACATTGTGATCCTGGGCATGAGTGAACTAAAGTGAACCGGATTAGGACATTTTCAGTCTGAAAATTACAATGTGCTTTACTCTGGAAATGATACAATCAGAAGAAATGGCATTGCTCTAATGGTAAGCCAAGACATAACACAAGAAATCAGTGGCTATAATGCAAAGTCTGACTGAATAATATCAGACTTGATTCAAGTTTACACCCCAACTACAAATACTGAAGAGGAAAAAGCTGGACACTTTTATATAAATGTCTAAGAAGAAATCAATCATACACCTAAAGAAGATGTGCTGTTAATCACAGATGACTGGAATGCAAAGATAGGAAACAAAGCTGAATCAAACAGTGTCATAAAATTTGGACTAGGATTATGAAATAAAGCAAACGCATGCTTCAGGCAACTGAAAATGATTGTATCAGTGGAAGTCACTGGATGGCCAATACGGAAATCAAATAGATCACATAATTGTAACTAGAATATGGAGAAGCTCTATTCTCTCTGCTAAAAAAGACCTGGAGCTGATTGTGGTACAGACAATGAACTGTTAATATAAAAAACTAGAATAAAGCTGAAGAAACATGCTAAAGCAATCATACTGCTAAAATATAATCCAAATAATATTCCTGAAGATTCTAAAGACCATGTAAAGAATAGGTTTGCATTACTAAGTTCAGCTGAATGTGAATTGGAAGAACTATGGGTTGAAACCAGAGACATTATCAAGGAAGAATGTGCAAACAAATGGAAAGCTTCAATGGATGACTGATGAAACTCTTAAAATTACTAAAGATAGATGAGAAGCAAAACTAAAAGGTGACAGAAACTGAATCAGAATTCTAAATGCAACTTTTCAGCTACTTGTATGCAGAGACAGAGATAACTATTATTATAATCAGTGCAAAAAATAGAAAAGAAAGAATTATATATCTATTTCACAAGATCCAAGAAATCAAAGGGAAATTCACACCATGGCTTTGGCTGCTGAAAGATCAACACAAATACATTATCTAATCAGGACAAAATAAAGAAATGATGGAACCAATTCACTGAATAACTATACGAAAAAGATAGAAGAATGCTTTTAATGTAGGTGCCAGACAACTAGCTATGAGGAAGAAATTCCACAAGAGAAGTACCACTACATAAAAGTCTCTACATTTTGGATTTACTATTTATTTTAAAGTATTTAAAATATTTATATACTTCCTCTTTCCAATCGTGTCTGAGGAGGTTCACAACATACTAAGGCAAACACAAATTAATGAAATAATTAACAAAGAAATCAAATAAAACCATCTCCAATAAAATTAAGAGCAGCAGCAACAGTAAAAACCAAAATAGACCAACTAATAAAACACCTCCTGAGAGGGAAGGAGTTCTTGACCGGAAGTGGTTAACTCAATGATAATGTCAACTCAGCGTGTGGCAGCAGTGAAAAGGGTAAACTCCATGCTGCGGATTAATAGGAAAGGAATTGAAATAAAGTGGCCGATATTGTAATGCCTCTGTAGAGACAGAGAGCCATGGTGCAATTGCATTTGGAATACTGCATATAGTTTTAGTCCACCTGTCTCAAAAAGGTTATCATAAAAATGTTGAGAAAAGAGTAACCAAAATTATCAACAGGACATTCCCTACAAGGAAACACTAGAGTCTGGAGCTTTCCAGTATAGAAAAACATGTAAAAAGGCAGACACATGAGAGGTTTACATAATTATGTGTGGAGAAAGTAGACAGAGAGAACTTTTTCTCCCTCTACCATAATAATAGAACTCAGTGGGCCCTTTTCACACGCAAATCTCGCGCAGGAAAACGCGATGTTCCGCATTTTTAGTGCGATGTTCCACGTTGTTGCGAGTCAAGGTAAGCAGTGTGAAAACGGCCCTGGTGGGAAATAGATTCAGGACAAACAAAGGGAAGTATATCTTTACACAATAATGTAAAGCACAGGATGCTTGACTAGATGGACTACTGATATGTCCGAGGGGCGGCGGTGCCACGCCCTCGGACTCCGCGACCCCCACCCCCTCCCTCGCCCCCGCCAGCGAAGAGACCTACCTGCGGCCCCTGGAGACGACCGGGAGACACGCCGGGAGGAACACCGGCGCGGCCACGGGAGCGCCGCCCAGACGAGGAGGCCCCTTCGACCCCCCGGCGGAGCTGACGGCCGCGGCCGCCGACCCGCCGAGGCCAGGAGCCCGGCGCCGAGCAGCAAGCGGCCGCGGAGGGGGAAGGCCGTCCTCTCGGCCGCAGCCGCAACCCCGGCAACCAGGGCCCGCGCCGGCGGGACGCCGCGGCCATGGGCGAGGCAGAGAGCGGCCGCCCAGGAAGCCGGGCCGCGGCGGGACGCCCGCGCCGGCGCAGAGCTCGAGGGGGAACCGCATCCCCCAGCAGGCCAAGGGAGGGGGCGGGAGCAGCCAGCAGAGGGACAGCCCGGGCAGCCATCCGGCAAGGCCAGCTAGAGGGGGAGGAGGAGACAGGGGGCGGAACAGAGGGAAGGAAGGGAGGGAGCAGGGACAAGGCAACCAATGGGGCCAGGGCGGATGGGGCAGCAGGATGTGGCCACGCCTGGCCCAGGTGGTGGGAATGGCACTGGGGGCGGGCACTGGAAGGGAAGGGTGGGGTTGGCCATAAGGGGCAGAGGTATTTAGGGAGGTGAGCCCCGAGGCCGAGGAGGAGAGAGTCGCACGTGACTGGGCCAGTTCATCCTGCTGTTGGAAGGTTGACTGGTCGGGTGGAGCTAATTGCTGGCTGGCAACGCCAGACCAGACGGTGGCCGCCCATCTGAGGCCTTGAGGGGGACTCGCCCAGGGGCCAAGCCGGCCCTCACCCGGGGAAACTTCTCCCCACCCACTGACAGGGACCCAGCACGGACCCGCCGGGGGCGTCCCGCGCCGACCCGCCGCCACCCCCCGCCGCAAGGGGGCGCCCACACGCCTGACAGATATGATCCAGCTGAGCACCTCTTGTATCCTAAGCATATTCCAAAAGTGGGTCATCATCACTGAGAAGGCCCTATTCTTTGTGGCAATCCTCCTCACCTCTGAAGGTAGGGAACGTGAAGCAGCGTCTCTGAGGAAGAACAAACTGTCCAAAATATCCTTCAGATACCCTTCTCCCAGCTGGTAAACAGCCTTAAAAGTTCAAACCAACACTTTGAATTGAGCCTGGAAATTAACATACATCAGAACTAGTGTTATATGTTGCCTGTAATCAGTTTGACAGCAATCTTGCTACTGCATTCTGGATTACTTATTTTATTTATACCTTGCCTTTCTCCCTAACGAGGAGCAAAAGCTGTTTACATCATTGTCCTCTGCTTCACAAAACTCTAACAAAGTATTCTGTGGCTCAGAATATGCGACTGGCCCAAAGGTCACCCAGCAAACTTCCACAGTAGAGTAGGGATTTGAACCTGAGTCCCCAATATCTTAGTTCAACACTCTAACCACTATACCACACATGGTCTTGTAACTGAAGTTTCTGAACCATCTTCACAGACAGCCATACACATAGTATACTACAGTAACATCAGATCTTTCTTCTCAAAAAAAGCCACAGCTTATCACGTTTTTTTCTTGTTGGGTAACAGCTAGCAAAGCAGCAAATCTGGTTAAAGAGGCTTTGTACAACACCTGAAATTTGTGCATCCAAACAGAAATTCAGATTGAACATCACCCCCAAGCAGAGAATCTGCTGCTCCAGGAAAAGTACAACCCCATACAGAATAAACTATAATCCAATTCCATGACCAGGACCACCACCTAACAGTACTTCTATCTTTTCTTGATTGAACTTCCATTTACTGCCTCCATTTACTGCCATTACTGCCTCCAGCCATAAGTTCCAGATGTCCTCTGCCTCACCTGACACAGGTAGAAAAAACAGAATTAACGAGTATCTCCATATTGAAGGATCCAACTCTGAGTGAGCTCTCCTAGTAGTTTAATGTAGCTGTAAAACAACACGAGAGAGTGAGAAAGAGAGGGAACTTCATGATACAATGGCCAAGTTGCCAAACAAGACTACCTTTTGAAAATGGTTGGCCAAATTTTATCAGAACCATTGGAGCAATGTGCCCCAATACCCAATCCAGCCAGCCAGTTCAGAAAACTACCCATGGTTGAGGGTACTAAGGCCACTGAGAAGAATTAACAGGGATGTGCTTTCATTGTCCCATTCTTTGCAAAAGTCCTCTGTCAGGGCAACCAAGGCAGTTTCCATTCTAAAGCTGGTCTGGAAACAGTTAAAATGGGCCTCAATAATCAGTTTTACCCAAGACCTCTTTGAGTTGGGTAGCCCCTTGAGAACCTTGCCCCCAAATGGGATATTAGCAACTGGTCTATAGTAATCCAAATCAACAGGCTCCATAGAGGATCCCCCACCCCCTAAAGGCCATATCATTCACTCTTAACAGATTCCCCACTCCTAGGCTGTTTAGGGCTTTGTAGGTTAAAACCTGCAATATGAATAGTGCCCAGAAACAAACTGTTAACCATTGGAGCTCTTTTAAGGGCTGGGCAGACATGCACACTCCTACTAAACCCATTCTGGATCAGCAATTGGTATACTAAAAGTTGCTAATGAGCATTTATACAGAACTTTCCCTATGTGCTCAAAACAGAACCAACAACACTGTGAAACAAGCTATCATTTCTTATCCCAGTATCAAAAATTGCTGGGAGTATGGAGCTGAGAAATGGTAGCTTCCTTAAAGTTTGTCTGAACTGAGATTTGAACCAAAGACTAAATATAACAACCCCAAGGCTAGAGTTAAAAGGAACTGCATATGGATTATTTATTTATTTATTTAAATTTTCTTTGGATTTCTATTCTGCCCTCCCCACGAAGGGCTCAGGGTGGATGCATGTCTCATTGAAATGAACCCAAAACTTGATTTCCAAGACTGAAACAAAACTACTGAGGGAACTTGTGGGAAACTGTTTTCAGTTGTTAGGCCTCCCTCTGACATTATACATCAACATACATCATTACCTCACACATCCTTGCAGAGGATATATCCTGTGGGTTGGGTTTCCCTTTGTTTACTGGGGTATTCATCCCCCCACTCATGCTTAGGAAATAAATCAGAATTAAAGGAAGCTCTGTGTGCATGTGTGTTCGATCACTTTTTTCAAGAATATCAAGACCTGTTTTCTCACACATAGAGTACTAAAATTCAATCACCTAGAAGAAAGCAGAAAAATCCACTCCTGGTTTTACCTATGATTATATTAGTGAAGAAATTCTGTGTTTAGCTTTAAATGTGAGAGATTATGCTTTCTTTCAATTTACTATAAAACAAACAAACCGTGAAGTAGAACTATATATTTACTGGAGGAGACTTTGGTTACAAAGAGAACTGGTTTCAAATGGACCTAGCAGCTCAAATGTTGTGGGGGAAGACTCTAGAATAATAATATATCTACAAGAGTGGAATCTATACTCGCTGTGAATCAACACTCCAGGACAACCAGCGAACCACCTATTTGTGAGAAAAGAAATGATCACACATGTCTTTAGTGGCCAGCCACTAGGGAAAAAGGGAGGTATATTTTTGTACCTGATAGCAATCACTTCTGGGTTGGATGGGAATCAGTTTTGTACAGATTACCAGTGGTTTTAGGGATATTCAGCAGCAAAAAGATCCAAAGTGGTCTCTGTGCCACGTGGACTGGTCTCTTCTCTCCTTGAGCCATCTTCCCTCCCTCCTGCTAAGTCATCTTCACTTGGGCACATCAGTAGGCCCTTTTGAATGTACTAGCACAACATAGTTTACCTGCAAACCGCCCCCCTTCTAGTGTGTACCACAGGTGCCCAGGACAGCAATCTACTGTGTTTTTCTTCCTACTTACTCTTTGAACATCAATGCATTGCTGTGAGCCATCGCGTTAGCAGTGAGCAATACCGCATCCCCCGAAGGATTGATTGCAGGCAATCAAAAGGAGCATCAATCTCCCGCGCTGCTGCTGCTACTGCTGCTGCTCTGGGCTGTGTCTTTCCATCTGTCTGCCTTGCAATTTCCTCTCTCACCAGCAGCGAGCAGCAAGCAGACGTGTGTGAGAGAGGCGAGCGCGAGAGGTGCGCGCAGGCAGCCTCACAGGCTCGCAGCGCGCGCGCACACACTCCTATCGAGGGGAGGGGAAGGGCTCCAGAGGCTTGGCATGTTCCTGTGTGGACGTGAATCAGTGAGCGAGCCCCGGAGCTGGAGGGCGAGCCCTCGCCAGTAGGCGCCCCATTCATTGCCTCGCCTCCCTCCTCATGCCGGCTTGCACTCTCTTGCAGCCAGTCGCCTGGGACTCCAACCTGTTTGTGGAGGTCACTCTTGGGCCGCCAGCAGCCTGTGGCTTCTTTTTTCCTTCGCCGCCACCTTGCAGCCTCCAGTGGTTTTGCTTCTAGGAAGAGGAGTCGGAGCTGGATATTGACTGAGAAGCAGCCCCGACGCCCCAGCGCAGTCTGGGACATAGCCCCCGCCCCCCGCCCAATTATATAGACGACCGGAGGGATTTACTTCTGCAGGAGAAGCCCGCGGGGCTGCAGGCACTGAAAAGAAAATGTACCTGGACCCAGAAGCAGCCAAAGGTAAGCACTACACATCCTCGGCGACCGGCTCGGCTCCTGCATACTTATCGGGGCAGGGACCGGCCCCTCACGCCATGCCGAGCGCTAGGTCCGAGCGCAAGTGGGCTGGACCGCCGCCTTTGTCTTGCGGGTGTGTGCTGTGTGCTTGAGAGGCGGAGGTCGAGGCGCCGCTCCGCTCACCTGGAGGAGGTGGAGGAGGGAACATGCCTGCGGCTGATTGGGCGGGGGGAAGGGAGGGGGTCGGCGCTTGGCTCGGAGGCGAAAAGGGGGTCAGGGACTTGCTAGTCGCGGCGGTTGCGAGGGAGGGAGCGAGGGCGGGCGGTGGCTGGAGGCGACGCAGGCTGCCCGGCAAGGAAGCAGCGACGCGCTGGGGATGGCTGGGTTGCGAGGAAGCTATGGAGCCCTGTGAGGAGCCTTGGCGGGAACTTCTTGAGGGAACCCGCGAGCCGCCTCCTGCCCCGCTGAGGAGCAAGCCCTGTCGCTAGCCCTGAGGAGAGGGGAACCAAATTGGGATTCTGGCCACACGAGGTGGCTGCGAGCGGAGAGGGAAGCGCCCTCTCCTTTTCTACGCCGCCGCGTTCCTTCTTCCCTGGCCAGGCTTCCTTCTGTTTCCCCCTCATGCCATTCTCCTCCGTTTCCTTTCGGGCGCCTTTCTCTGGACTTTACGGAGTTTCCCAGTTCCTTGTAGTTTGGGCAGAAAGTCAGTCCCCGGCTGCCGCTCTTTTCTTTCCAATGTGTCACTCGGCGCTGCCCCTCAGCCACGGCGACGGAGAAGGCACCTACTGTTCCTGGAAGAAAGCAACAGAAACCGAACACAGTCGTTGCAGACGCGCTTTCTCGCGCTTTGCCCCGGAGCAAGGCATCGGGGGCGAGGGGGGGGAGAGAAGTTGACTGGCTTGGCCTGCATTTTCTCCTCCTCCTGTGTCAGACTTGGGCTTCTGGCCACAGTTCATCTCTTCTACTTGCGCGTTTGCTGCCTGCTGCCCACGAGCACTCTGTCTTGAGGGAATCTGTCCAGGGTTGTGTTGGTGATAAAAGGCTGCAAACAAGACAGCTTCCAGGAGAGCAGCAGGTGTAAATGCATGCACTTAAAAATCCTTTTTATTCTGCAGTAGGGAACAAATTAACTCTGGTCTAGTATTCACAGTACTTGATGGAACACTCCACAGGTGTAGCACCCTTTATGGGGAAAAAGAAGCTTCTGTCCACATCCCATGTGGTTCAAGCGTGCTCAAAAGGTGTTTTAAGCACCTGAGGAAGTGGTGTAGTTTTCAGAATCCTGTTCTGATAAGGATGACTTAAGATGCAGTTAAAATGTTAGAGCTGCAATGAGGATTCACTTCCCCTTTTATATATTCTTGGTATTGCACTGGTCTGATTTCCGAAAGTGGCTGGAAACAAGTCATCAAACCAAAAACAATTAATGGGATGTGTGAGCAATAAACCTTACTTCATAACCTTACTTCACTTATGAGAACAGCCATTTAGAAATTATGCTTTGAAGGTTCATTCAGACTCACCGTGCAGTTCTAAGCGGAGTCACACTCTTCTTCCATTGAAGTCAGTGAGCTTAGAAAGGTGTAAGTCAGGTTCGGAAGGCTCTGTAAGTCTTTCCTAGAGAGCAGAACCTGCTGCTTCTACTGAGAATACTATGTGACTTCATTTAAGCGAGAAATGATTGAACTGGCAAAAGTTTTTTCCCTGGTTTCCATTGCATGGAAAGAGGAAGTATACCTCTGAGGAAGTATACCTCTGAGTATAGAAGCTTGGAGCAAAGAACAAGAGATGGCTGTTGGAACACATGAAACTGCTTTATGTTTTGTCAGATCAGTGGTCTATCCAGGTCGCTGTTGCCTAGACTAACTGGCTTTCCAGGATCTAATCTAGAAGTTTTAACATTACCTGCTATCTGATCCTTTTTACTGGAGATGCTGGGGATTGAATCTGTTACCTACATGCAAAGCAGATGCTTTAGTGCTGAGCCATAGCCTGTTACTTTCACAGACTATCTGAAAGCTTGGAAGCATCTGGCTGGCCAGGGGTAGGGGGGATGCTACTAGGTTGAATGGCCCGTTGAACTTATGTTGCCAGGCTTTTCTTACATTCGTATTTTAAACATTGCATTCAACAGTTGGCCTTAATGATATCTTTTGGCAATACTTGCCACAACCTAATTATATTGAATTTGGATATTATTTTTTTTCCTGTTTAGCATTTTGAAGTTTGCAGTCTTTTCTTTCTCTGCCTGTTCTTTGTTCAAGTGCAGGTATAAAAGGAACACTCAGCATCCCCCCTCTGCAGTGCTCACTATTAATGTGCATTATGTATATAATCCTTCATTCAGAACAGCTGTGTTTTTCTTCCCAGTCTCAACTCAGCTTTTGTAGGCCTCAGTTAATTTTCAGTACTCATCTGTTAATCCATTTTTCCTGCTGTATTAAGAAATAGGGAAGTCAAAACTGCACATACAGCTCCAGACAAGAGAGCGGGAGACCACTAAAGAACAGAATAGCTCTGCAATATTTTTCACATACTCCTTCCTATTTGCACTAGGTGATTTTTCACAGTTGCAACACACTAAGCAGATTATATTAAGGTGCCTATTGCTGTTCAAGTTTCTTTTCTGAGCTATCCTTATTGCAAATAGTAGCACTTCAGTTTCTGCCAAGTAAGTCCTTAATTATTGGACCTCCTGTATCATCATGATAACTTTTTGCTATGAAAACTGAGGACCAGTACATCATAATGGTGTGTGCACTGATACGGTCCCACATTCTGACTTTGATAGTTTTATCTCCCCACCACCACCATTATCTTTTATTTCTGTCAGGCAACCAAATCAATTAACTTGAACTGTCCTTCTCCAATTCTTGAAACTTTTGTGATCTGTTTTCCACCAAACATCTGCATTAACTAAAGCCTACCATGCTATCCATATCCTCCCCCCGCCCCCCACCACTCCGGCTGTCACTCAGGACAGTGCGCCAACAGTTATCTTTCACTAAAAGTTCTGCATAAATCTTTTCCCACACAAATGACTTTTCATTCTTTCTGCATTTATATTGGCATAATGTGTGGGCAGTCATCTTTTAATTAAGAGTCCTTGCTCATTAAGAAAAAAGACACAAAGCCCATATATGCCAAACCATATTCTGAATCAAAGGAATTGCCATGTTGGGTCAAATCCATAATTTATCATTCTGTGTGCTGAGTGTGGCCAGTCAAGTGTGTCTTGAGGGGTTCACAAGTATGTAGGGTGATGTTTGTTCATCATCCAGTATCTGATAACCAAAGAATGTATGTTTGAAAACAGATTATGCTTATCTAATCCTATTTAAATGGCTTTAAATTGGTGGCATCCCAAACTTTCCCATATTTCACTGACCCATGAGCTGCTATTTTTGTTCTACCACCAGTTTTCTAAAAAGGCAGAAATATATGCATGCAGAACCACTCCTCTCCCCCCCAACTGTTTCCAGGAATCTTGTGAAATAAAATACAGGTGAAGGAAATTTTAACTGTCAATAGCTTATACCTTGGAAATCTTGTTGGTCTTTAAGGTGCTCCTGGACTCTAATTGTGCTCCACAAAAGATATCTTGTACCTCCTATTGATGTTGATATCAGTATCCTAAAGACTTCTGTATCTAGTAAGCTCAGTATAAGCAGAAGATGCTTAGCAGAAGATACTATCATGCTGATAGAGTACCATTGTGCCTGGGGTCCTATTTTATATCTTGCATAGTGTAATGCATAATCCAGACTAGAGCACCCTTGAGTACATTTTACTTGTTCACTGTGTGGTGCAGACCATGTGGTGCAAACATTCTCAATGTCTAGAGCCTTCTGTTGCCCAAGAGAATAGTTGATTACTAAGTTCCAGAGAGCTTAGTCCATAGAGAATACCACCTTAGTCCTAAGCATGTTAACTCATAAACAATCCAACTAATTTTATGGGACTTCATTCCAGGAATGCATGTGTTAGGATTGCAGTTTGCACAATATAGTACAGTTTTTAGTGCACACATATACAGAAGCATGGGAAGAAAGACATTTGATTATTTCTGTCACGATACAAATGCGTCTTGCACTTTATTCCCTCTGTAGCCTTCAAATCCTATTGGGGCAAGTGGGAACTTAGATAGAATGTTCTTCGTACTTTCACTAACCTGCCATGTGACATAACTGACCCAAATAAAAAGCATCCTAGAAATCTGTTTTGATCCTGCCGATAGAATCACCAAATTAGAAATACCTGGGACAGCAGATGACCTGTTGTAGGCAGCAAGAGATTCAACATCCACGGGTTGAAACTGATTCAAAGACTTTAGTTGATGCCGAAGACTGCCATTTGATTATTATCAGAAGCTAGTGGCATACATATTATTCCCATTCTGCAGACACTCCATTGGCTACCTATCAGTTATTGGGCTCAGTTCAAGATTTTGGATATCACATACAAAGCCTTGATCCCTCATATGTTCAGGACTGACTCTTCCTTCCTATGCCTCGCCATGGCACCTTCAGTCATCTGAATAGGTCCTTCTGCCACCCTGCAAATGGGCAAAACCAGCAACTTCCCATACATGTGCATTCTTTGTGATGGCCTTCACCAAACGGAATTACCTGCCTGAAGAGTTCAGGAAGCCCCCCCCCCTTTCCTGGTTTTTCACAAACTATGTAAAACTGAATTATTTTGGAGGGCTTTTTTACACAGGTAATAGGGCTGTATTGTAAGGAAATGGTTCAGAGAGATACTGTGGTAAAGCGATAGAGACTGTAGACTATACTACTGCATACTGTCTGTTGCTGTGAGTTTCCTCCTAATTGCTAGTGTCCACATCGTTTAATATCTTATTGCTTGTGTTTTGTAACAGCATTGTTTCAGCTCTATATTTGAATTTCTGCATGCTTTCAAATTTCGGCAATCCATACCCTATTGAACTGTTTATTGAATCTCATCTATGGATCATATTCACCTACACTGTGTAATCCACCTTGAGTCTCAGTGAGAAAGGTGAACTATGAATAAAGTAAATAAATAAATGCATAAAATTTAGGAGAGTAGAAAAAGCATTTCTCTAAATAACCCTTTTCATCATTACACTGCACGTAGCTACTGTCTGCTATTTAGTGGTAAATGTTCATCCCACTTGAATACAAACCTCTCTGCAGATGTTAACCTACTAATTGAAAATAATATCAGATTCTCTAAGTTTATACAGCTTCTATTGCCATAACTGAAATGAATAGCATAGTTTGCTCCATCTAGAAACTGTTGCTAGAGTGCTTTCAAATTTGGCAGATAATATTAGTATTCAGGTAGAATCCTGTGTCCAGATTAGAATGCTTAAGTTCTACCAATTTCAGTGGAATTTATATCTATCTAGACACAAGGTGTTGCTGCTAGTAGAATGCTAGGTGCAGTAAAAAGTCCATTCTCAACGTGTATGGAGGAGTGACAGAGAACAGGCAGCGTTTGAATGAAGCACTAGCAATAATGATGGTAGGAGATAACCTAACGTAGTTGGAGACAATGCATATGAGTTGGTGAAGGAAGCCACATAAAAGTTCTTGTGGAAAAGACCAAGGTTTAGGAAGGGTTTTTAAAAGAGGGCCAGTTGACCTAGGGACACTTATAGAAGAAGGCATGGTGGGGAAAGGGGGATTAATAGCAAATTATCCTGTAAGGAGTAAGATGAGCAAGAGGGGAGAATAAGAGTAAAGAGATAGATGGGGCAGAATGGTACTCTTAAATATGGAAAGTAAGAGGAACCTGAAGCAGCTGCCCTTGTAGTTCAGATCCTCTTTTTAGAAAATAGTTCATGGCATGAGAGACAGCATGCTTTGGGTGGAAATACCCAAATAGAAAACTGGGAAGATTCTGGTAATTCCTTTGAAATTTGCGTCAAGAGAGCGCAGGTCTAGCCATTGTCCAGGACAGGAGAGATAAGAAGTGGTGATGGTTCCTCGGAGGGGGAGTGTGACACGCTCCTGAAGTAGGTGGCACGATATCTGTGTTCGTAGCCGGCCCCAGATTGAGCATGGCGGTCCTTCTTTCCCCTTTACATTGAGAACGGTATCACCTACCTGGAAGAACCTGGGATTGAAATAACAGCATGAGAAGAATGAACAAACTAACTAAAGGAAGTATTTGAAGGACTAGAGCTGGACTGAGTTTCTACCAAACCTAAGTCCATTTGTATACTGCGCCGTCTTTGGATTATTGTATGTTTAGGAATTGTAGTTATGAATGGATTTGTAACACTGTTTGAAGAAGTAAGAGGCATGTGCACTTTGTAAATCAAATATTTATTATTATAAGAGAGATTTTGCACATTGAGTGTTGTTGCTTCCTGCAGGGAATTTTCCCTTCTTCTTTCCAACCAAGATCAAATATGAAGCAGTCCAGGCACATAAACCACGGATTCCAATGACTCTACACTAATGTGCATACAAGAGGAAACAAACAAGAGGAACTTGATACAGGAAAGGAACTATAACCTAATTGCCATTACTGAAACTTGGTAGGATGAGAGACACAACTGGAATACTAGGATTGAGGTGTACAACTTGTTTAAAAGGAGTAGATAACAACAATAACATTCAATTTATATACCACCCTTCAGGACAACACCCACTCACAGCGGTTTAGAAAGTATGTTGTTATTATCCCCATGACAATCACCCTGTGAGGTGAGTGGGGCTGAGAAAGCTCTGGAGAGCTGTGACTGACACAAGGTCACCCAGCTGGCTTCAAGTGGAGGAGTGGGGAATCAAACCCAGTTCTCTAGAGTCCCATCGCTCTTAACCACTACACCAAACTGGCTCTCAATAAGGAATGGTGGAAGAGTAGCACTGTATGTCGAAGATGTATATACTTGTGAGGGAATACCTGAATCTGAGCATGGAAGGTCAGTTGAAAGCCTCTGGGTAAAAATAAAAGGAGGAAGAAATAATGGAGATATTATGGTGGGGAGCTGCTACAGACTACCAGGCCAGGCAGGAGACTTGGATGATATACTCCTAGACCAGATTACAAAATTTTCAAAGAGATGGAGCATAGTCATCATGGGAGATTTACCTTGATATCTGCTGGAAGTCAAGCTCTGCTAAAAACATGTCTAATAAATTCCTGGCTTGTCTTGCTGACGTCTTCATCTTCCAGAAAGTAGAGACGGAAACAGGGGGGGTCTGCTATTTTGGACTTGATTCTCACCAACAGGGAAGAACTGGTTGATGAGGTAAAAGAAGTGGGCACTGTAGGAAGTAGTGACCATATAATTTTGGAATTTAAGATCTTGGGTAAGGGAAAGGCTGAACATTGTCAGACGTATAGGTTGGATTTTAGAAAAGCTCGTTTTGACAAGCTCAAAGTCATGCTGGGAAGAATTCCATGGTCAGAAAAACTCAGGGAGAAAGGAGTTCAAGATATTGAAGGCACAATCACAAACTATTCCAATGAGAAAGAAAAATGGGAGGTACATATAGAGCCAGGGTGGCTCCATAAACCGATTTCTAAAGATCCGAAAATTTAAAAAGACACATTTAAGAAATGGAAGGAGCACTGTATAGCCAAGGATGAATATAAACATCTTGCCAGTGCTTGTAGGGACAGTGTTACAAAGGCTAAAGCTCAACATGTGGTTAGGCTAGTGAGAGATGCTAAACCCAACAAAAAAGGGTTCCTGGGTTACGTTTGGGGCAGGAAAAAGAATAAGGAAGTGTTAGGCCCATTGCAAGGAAATGAAAGTGAGATTTTAACAGGTGATAAAGGGCAGAACTGCTCAATTCCCATTTTGCCTTGATCTTCACTTGCAAGGGGAACTGCACTCACCCTGGCAAAAAGGGAACAGATGAGGAAGAAATGGATTTGCAGCCTAGGATTGACATTGGGGTGTTATGTAAACATCTAGCTTCTTTAAATGAAATCAGATCCTCAGGACCAGATGAATCTTTGAGACTTATTGGAGTACAAGTGAAGTGCCAGAAGATTGGAGGTGGGTAAATGTTGTTCCCATCTTCAAGAAGGAAAAAAAAGAGGAGCCAGGTAATCATCGACCTGTGAGTTTGACGTCCATATTTGGCAAGGTCCTGGAACAAATAATCAAACAGTCAGTCCTTGAGCATTTAGAAAAGACAGGTGTGATTACTGAGAGCTAGCATGGGTTCCTCAAGATCAAGTCATGTCAGACTAACCTTATCTCCTTTTTTGAGAGAAATACTACTTTGGTGGATCAGGGGAATGCTGTGGATATAGTTTGTTGATTTCAGTACGGTTTTTGATAAGGTAATTCTGGTTCACAAGTTGGTAACCTGATTTGGATCTTATTACTGTTAGATGGATTTGTAACTGGTTGACAGATTGTACCCTAAGAGTGCTTGTAAATAGTTCCTCATCTTCTTGGAGAGAAGTGACAAGCGGAGTACTTCAGGGATCTATCCTGGGCCCTCTATTGTTCAACATCTTTATAAATGACTTGGATGAAGGAATAGAGAAGAATCTCATTAAATTTGCAGATGATACTAAATTGGTAGGGGTTGCAAAAACAGTAGAAGACAAAAGCAAGATTCAAGGTGATCTTGACATGCTGGAAGACTGGACTAAAATTAATAAAATTAATTTCAAGACAGATGAATGTAAAGTTCTGCATTTAGGTAGGAAAAGTCAAAGGCATGCTTATAGGATGGGGGAGACCTGTCTTGGCAACAGTACATGTGAAAAGGATCTAGGGGGTCTTAGTAGATCATACGCTGAAAATGAGTCAGCAATGTGATGCTTTAGCTAAAAAGGCAAGTGTGATTTTAGGCTGTATCAGCAGAAGTATAGTGGAATCTTTTTACTCGGCTCTGGTTAGACCTCATTTGGAGTACTGTATACAGTTTTTGGCACCAAAGTTTAAGAAGGATGTTGACAAGCTGGAACGTGTCCAAAGCAGGGCAAAAAAGATGGTGAGGGGTCTGGAGACCAAGTCTTATGAGAAAAGGTTGAAGGATCTGAGTATGTTTAGCCTTCAGAGGAGGCAACTGAGAGGTAATATGATAGCCATTTTGAAGTGTTTGAAGGGCTGTCACACAGAGGATGGAGCAGAGTTGTTTTCTGATACCCCAGCAGGTTGGACCAGATACAACGTGTTAAAATTAAATCAAAAGAGTTTTTGGCTAAACATTAGGAAGAACTTCCTGACAGTTAGAGCAGTTCCTCAGTAGAACAGGCTTCCTCAAGAAGTGGTGGGCTTTCCTTTTTTGGACATATTTAAGAAGAGGTTAGATGGTCATCTGACAGCTGTGATGAGTCTCTGACTTAATATAAGAGTGTACACAGATCAAGAGAGGGAGGGCATGAAGAGATGAGCTGGTGCTTGGCTCTCGTGGCCCTTTCTTATATGCCCAGAGTAATGCTGATTAGACATGGGCACGATCCCAAAAAAATTTCCGATCTAGCCGTTCATGGATCTGGGCTGCCGCCAAACGCAGGTAGCCAATTCTAACCGATCAAGTCTCGTTTCCGGTCCAGAATTGGGAATCGGGGAGGCCAAAGCGGGAGGGCGCCCCTCTGTTTCCAGCAATATAGGAACGGTGGTTGGTGGCAGTGGCCGCCAGGCCTGGCGGGCAGGGGGAGGCAGCGATGAGTCGCCTCCCCTTAGGGAGGGAAGGGACATTCACACACACACACACTTAGAGTAGAGGGGGGGGGAGTTTTTAACCCGGCAATGAGCCGCCTCCCCTCAGGGAGGGGACATTCCCAGGGCCGGATCTACGGTTGCCAGCGCCCAGGGCAACCGTAGTCAGGCTCTTGCGTGCGTGTGCTCCCGGGTCGCCCCCCCCCCGCCCACACAGCAAGCTGGCTGTCCCAGTGCGCTGCAGAGCTGCCGGCAGTGCGAGTGGCTTGGAGGCTGCCCGCGCCGTTCACCTGCCCCGCAAGACAAGGGGCGGCCGGCTTGCCCACGCGCCCCTTGTCCTGGGGAAAGACGAACGTGCGGGTGGCCTCCCAGCCTCCCGCGCTGCCTTTTGCCTTTCCCCAGGACAAGGGGCGGCTGGCTTGCCCACGCGCCCCTTGTTCTGGGGAAAGATGAACGGTGCGGGCGGCCTCCCATCCACCTGCGCTGCCTTTTGCTTTTCCCACAAAACGGCCGCCCCTTGTCCTGGGGAAAGACAAACAGCGCGGGTGGCCTCCCAGTCACCCGCACTGCCTTTTGCCTTTCCCCAGGACAAGGGGTGGCCAGCTGGCCCACGCGCCCCTTGTCCTGGGGAAAGACGAACGGTGCAGGCAGCCTCCCAGCCACCTGCGCTGCCTTTTGCTTTTCCTGCAAGCCAGCCGCCCCTTGTCCTGGGGAAAGGCGAACGGCACGGGCGGCCTCCCAGCCTCCCACGCTGCCTTTTGCCTTTCCTTTGTGCCCATGGCTTTAGAACACCCCCTTCTCCCTCCCTCCCCTGGGTTGCTGCTCCGGGGTTGGAAGGAAGCCTGCTAATCAAGGAAAGCTGGGCTTCCATTCGTGTTTTGAGGGCAACTGAAGGAAATAAATTACTGGTGTCAGAGTGTCTGCAATTCCGAACAGAAACTGACCCATCCGATCAAGTCCCAAACAAGCAGACTCCCGACCGCTGGATTGGATGCCGTGGACGGAACCGATTAGCTGAGTCACGATGGTGCAAATGCCAAAATCGGGTTTTTTTTGAAATCGTAATTCCGATCGGGCCCATCTCTAATGCTGATTGCCACTCTTGGGTCAGGAAGGAATTTTCCTCCAGGCTGGATTGGCCAGGGATCTTGGAGGTTTTTTGTCTTCCTCTGGGGATAGAGCAGGGGCCACTGAGGGAGGTGGGGAGGGGTAGCTGTGAATTTTCTACGTTGTGCAGGAGGCTGGACTAGAGAACCCTTTGGGGTACCTTCCAGCTCTATGTTTGTATCTGAACATTGAGATAACTGGACAGAAAAAAGTGTCTTGTTCCTTTAATAATGATTTAACAAGTAGAAATAGGCAGTTGGAAGTTTTTCATCACATGAAGTTAAGTAATATTAACTGGTTAGTGCTGCAAATCAAAACAATATTAAAGCTACAACTAGATGAGCCAGTTTAAAAGCTGGCAACCTAACATTGAGCACAGCTATCCATTAAGCACTCTCACAAGATCTTGCCACATTACAAAATGGGCATTGGACAGCAGGATTCAAGGAGGGACCAGTTCATTTTGAACACAGGATTGATCTGGCTTCACTCCCCCTCCCTTCTATTGGCCATTTATTCAGACGTTATGGACCCATAAAGGAGTATTTCAATATTATTGCGGATTAATTAATCTGGACTAAACATTTCTACAATGAGACTTAAAATTCATGCACATGTATTGAAAGTTGTAAAATAAATTCATTCCTCAGGTGAATATCTTATACTGTAGATTACCAGGCTATGACTATAATTACTCGACATTAAGTACATCCATTTTATCGCCCTGGCGACATATTCACCAGCCTGGTCCAGGATCTGTCCTGATGGTGCGGATTGTTGTTGAAGAGCAGGTAATGTGTCCCTGGATATTGAACTGCTGAAATGTTTGCTTTTTAAAGTGGCATAACAAATAAGTAGACTCAGATCCTGGCCATTTTCACACTGGTTATTTGCCCCAAGCTTGATGCTCTTGGGAAGTGGGTTTTCCCCCTACCTTCCTCACAGCATCCTGATGCATTTGTGAACCTCCCAGGATTTCCTTGGCTTTTCTCTGATGTATGCCAAACATCCTATTCTCTGAAGTTTAGGAAAGATCACATCAGGGCTTGGGTTGGATGCCATGTGTTTGAGAAAGTGCCCTGGTGGTACATGGTGTGTGTGTGGGGGGGTGGGTGAGTCGCTGCTGCCAGGGGACTGGATCAGAGAAACTACAGGAAACCTGCCATGTGGAAATCTTGTTGCTGCTGAGCTATATTGGCAGCCACAGTACCAATAGAGAAACTGCACAAGCCTGCTGTCCCTATGGAAAGCGCCAAAGGTATCACACAGGGTGTTTACAAATATGGTAGACTTCAGGTGGTCAGCTAGTATGGGAAACAATGTAGGCAGAACTTTGTTGCTTGACAGGCTCCTGAAAATGAGATAAAGTAGGCAAGATGATGTCTTATGGTATGCTTGTCTCTGTTGAAAAGTGTAGACAAGGGAGGAGGGTAGCCTTTTCCTCTACTCCCTTGCCCATTCAGTTTAGTGACGTGTGTGCGTAAAGAGTCCAGCAGCACTTTTAAGACTAACCAACTTTATTGTAGCATAAGCTTTTGAGAACCACCACTCTGCATCTGATTAAGAGAGCTGTGGTTCTCAAAAGCCTATGCTACAATGAAGTTGGTTAGTCTTAAAGGTGCTACTGGACTCTACTATTTTGCAACTACAGACTAACACGGCCAGCTCCTCTGGATGTGTGCATATGTGCTCTTAAGCAGCAGCCGACTTACAGCGACCCCAGCAAGGGCGATCGAGCCAGTTGAAAAGCGGAGGTGGTTTGCCAGTGCCTTGCTCTGCAGAGCCTTTCTTGGTGGTTGCCCTTCCAAGTACTGCTTAGTTTCCGAGATCTGACAAGATCAGGCTATACCATGCTGCCTCCCCCACCACCCTTTGTTTAGTGACAAATTATTATTATCAGAACACCTTGTTCCGAGTAGACCATCATCATTTCCCCTGTCACTCGAGGGAGGGTCGATGGGCGACAGAAGCAAAGGAATCAGGCCCTTCCTTCCCCGTTGCAAAACCCTGCGCTCCACCCCTTCTGGCTGACGACTTATTAAAAACCTCTGGGCTTTGCGGTTCCTCTGCTGCCCGCCCATCGCAGTTGTAAGAAGAACTCGCCCAGTGGCAGCAGTGATCCAAAGGGAGATTTTTAAAAGGAGACCGTGCGAATTGAGTGTATGTGCCCTTCCCCCTGCCGGGGGTTCGTTGAAGAGGAGGTGACGGAGAGGCTGAAAAGGTCCGAATGTTTGAAGAGCAAGTGTCAGGGGATGTCAGAGCGGGTCTTCAGAAAGGAAGGTGACGCCAGAAAGCTCGAAGCTAGGCTGGCTAAAAATAAAATGAAGCAACATCAAAAAGGTTGCAGCCTGTGGCCTTTGTGCCCACGGAGTAGCAGTCGGAACTCACAGCCAGAGAAAGAGGCATCCGCCGCCAAAGCAGTTAAAGACTGAACGACTCTAACTCGCGAAGGGTCCCTGGAGGACAGACATTTCCATGCATGCGCGGCTTGCACGCTCCCTTTCGCTCCCCTCAGCGCATTAAGCGCTTCTTGGAGCATGGGCAAAATTAGCCGGCGGGGCGTGGTTTGCGCCGCAGGAGCCTGACGAACAAACCCCCTTCCTGCCTCCGCAGGCGGCACGCCCTCAGCCGCTCCCATTAGCTCTAACCAATGTGTTCCCTTGGGTATCGGGCATTTCGCCTTTCCCCTTGTGTGCACGTTTTTTTAAAAGTTGGCCTAGAAGAGACAGAACCTCTCTGTCTGTTAAATGCTTTCGAATTCTGCTGCTCCACCTCGATCCCCACCCTTTTTCTATTTAAATCAGAACGTCCTCCATGCTGTCATCATGAGATGCTAATAGTGATACTTAACGCAACGGTCCGCTCTGGTTCTGAAGCCACTGGGTGCTTGGAATCCTTTTGCCTGTGGCTCAGCAAGAGGCTGCTGTTCTGCATTCAGATTTTCCTAAACAATACTGTTACATCACAGTAGCCACCGCCTTTCCCTTTTCCCTTGTCTAGATCCCTCCCACTAGCTGTAAAATTCCTCTGATTCTGTCAGGTGCCGTCTCCCGGAATAGCTCCCATGTTGTGTTTTCCCACCCATCCGCCCCCTCTCTAGTCTAGTGGCAGGTGAGGTCAGGCTGCTAAAATTAAAACTGATTTGGCTAGGAAAGATAGGACCCACTTGCAAGATGGAGCCTTCGATTTTCTGGAGACGTGGAGCGAGGTGGGAATGAGAGTTCAGAAGATGGCTTCCTCCCCCCATCTAGGAACAAAAAAAAGCTGCAAAGGAGCTGAAGGCTATATAGTTCCTACAGTCTGTTTCCTTGTAGATTTCATTCTGCCACAGTGAAATGAAGCTACCAGGAAATGAAGACAGATGCAGATAATATCATTGCTACCACCACTCAAGTTCTCAGAGGTTGGGCTACAATATCTATGATGAATTTGGTAGGAGAAGGGCTTTTTTAAAGGCAGGAGGAGGGCTGCCACTAAGGGACCATGTTCAAGAAGCAAAGAGCTGAGAAAACAGGAGGAACAGAAAGGCTAGACCAGAGAGCAGGAAAGTAATGTCCAGCAATATCCTCTTTAAAAAATTGTAGTGAGCAGGATTTGAAATGCCCACAGATGTTTTCCTTGTTAGAGGTGGAGAAGGAGGGGATTCATTCAGATTTGTCCTAGAAAATTGTATCCCTCTTTCCATCTGGAGATAATGCAGGAGGGGGCAAGAAGCTTGTACAATTGTCTTGTATTTACTGTCTCTGTTCTTTTCTGTCCGGTATGGAATGGAATTCTCATATCTCATCATAGCCTTGGTCTTATTTTACAGCTCAGAGTTGGAGTCAATCACATTTTAATGGTACATTTTACTCATAGTTCTTCTTCCATTTTATCCCGGACTTCACAGTATAGATCCGTATCAGTGCACTGCCCAAGCAGATGCTTGTGGCAGATGTGCATATAAAACCCAGATTTTCTATCTACCCGCAGATTTCCATCTGTTACATAGTTAGAAGAGGAACCCACCACCACAAACCGTAGTGTCTGTTTGGTAACATATGCATCACGTACACAAAAAGGAGGCAATATAGATGTAGACAAATGCTGACATTAGGAGAACAATCCTAAGCAAAGTTACACCATTTTGTGTTCATTGAAGTCAGTATTCTTAGAAAGATTCTTCTTAGGATTGCAGTGCAAAACTTTTTATTTCTTTCATTGTTGGTAGAGGACTGTCTGTGTGCCATTTTGAATGGCAAAACAGTTGGAGGGCATAGAGTTATGCTGCCCCTCTCTATTCTCTCTAATTCTCCTCTCAAACTTTCGGCCTCCTGTGGTTGCTGTTGGTTAATACAAAGAAAGAAGGAAGAAGGATTTATTTTTTAAAAAAATATTCCTCAATGGAGCATTCAAGGCAACTCACAGTACATCACCACTATGTCCAATAGCAGACTGAGCAGTATCTGTGTGGATAATGAAAATTACACAACGGGGCCAACTACAGATGGTAAGGGTCTGCATATATTCAGGGAACTCCCCAAGTATGTGGAAAAGTATGATTTTGTAAATTAGTTTTTTTAAAGGGCTTGATGAGGGCAAACTATGCTCCTGAAGGGGAAGACTGTGCAATTAAATATCAGTTAAGAAAAAATGGGAAGGAAAAGAAAATATTATTAATTTACTTTATTTATCCCCCAATTGGGACCCAAGGTGACTTACATAATTCTGCTGTCCTCCATTTATTCTCACAACAACCCTGTGAGGAAGGTTAGGCTCTGTGTGTGTGTGTGTGTGTGTGTGTGTGTGTCTGGCTCACTTAAGCATCTGAGATCTTAGAGAATTGTACAGAGAGAATCATACAGGGGACATTTTGCAAAATGATAGAAGGTGCTAGAGGAACTCCCCATGCATGCAGAAAAAAATAGTTGGTAAATTAATCAAAGGAACCACCCCAAAAGATGCCAGATGAAGACAAAAAATGCTGCAGGAAGCTGCAACTGGTTAATGGTGAAGGGTGGGATAATTAGCCCAAAAACATTAGGATAGAGATGGATGCTGCCCATAGATAGCCAGTTATCACTTTTGTATAGAAAGCTCTTTTATCCCATTGCATCTGTATTTAGATCAGCCAGTTAATACAGACAGTGGCAGCCTTTTTTGTCTACCTACAGTGTATATGTAGGGGGGTAGGGGGATCACATCTTCATATAGCCACCTTGGTGGTTCTTATGAGGACAGAAAGATGGGATATAAATTTTGTTAAAGAAATAGATATAGAACAAACAGAATTTTCCCCACACTTTCCCCCTGTACATAGAAACAAACACATGATTTTGCGGCCCATTGTCAGGATAAATATGTGCTATAGGAATTATTAGCCATAATCTCAGGCTTGCACATGAATCCATTTATTGCCTTGCTAAGCTATAAACCAACTAAAAGCAACCGCTGCCTAGGCCCCTCTTGCTTTTGAAACAGCTCCAGTGTAGGAGCAGTGACTCGTGTTGAACTCAGCCCCAGAACTGCTAACTGAAAAAGGTATGAGTCAGACCCTTGCACATCATAAGATTTAAGTCACATCATTTAAAAAAATAATGATAAATTTGTTTCTTTTATATCTCTACTTTATGGCCATAGCAAACACTGCAGGCATGCTCTTTTTGCAAGCATAAAAGCTGGAACTTTTCCTTTTAAAAATGTAAGAGTCTCATCCTTCAGTTTGAGGCCCTTAAAATCACAAGATTAAGAAATACTGTGGTGGAGAGGAAAAACACTGTTTGGGACAGACTTAGACCAGATCACCTTTGTTAGCTGGATTTCCGTAGTGCTGATATTTATGTAGTACACTCATGTCACACTCTTCCTCCAAAGTTTCTGTGACTCACCATCCCTATTTGATTCTCACAACAACCCTGTGATGTGGGTTGAACTGGTAGATAGGAACTAGCCCATGGTCATATGATAAAATTCATGCCTGAGTGAGGAAATTAAGTTGGGTCTTCTTCAGTTCAAGTCTAGGACTCTATCCAGTGCGTTATGCCTTAGCTGACACTTTTCCCTGTATCAATTTTATTTTCCTAACATTATGTACCTGCTATCTAGCCTTACCCTGAACTGGATAGCCCAGGCAGCCTGATGTCATCAGATCTGGGAAGCTAAGCAGGATTGGTCCTGGTTAGTGGAGGCTAGTGCTGTGCTGTGCTGTGTTAGTGCTGTGAAGAGGCAGGTAATGGCAAATTGCCTCTGAACATCTCTTGCCATGAAAACCCTATGGGGTTGCCATAAGTGGCTGTGATTTGATGGCAAAAAAATCTAGCCGTACGCTGGCACATACTGTGGTGGTGTCTCAGTATCTCTCTTCCCATTCCATCTGTTATCCCTTTTTCATTATTCTCTCATCTTCCATTCTATGTCTTCTTGATAGTTCTATGTGTGATCATTTCTTTTGGTTTGTAGGAAGCAGAACTGACAGGTACCCAGGTGAGATTGCCATTGATGGTGCAGAATAAGGAGGATAGGAGAAACAGGTGACCTTGTGTTAAGTTAATTAAGTCTGAGTGGAAAGTAGCCAATTGCATGAGAGCAGATAAAGCAGGGCTACAGTAGGAAGCTCAGGAGATACTGAAAAGACATGATTATCATGATCTTTGAGGCTTCATATGCCATATTGTTGATTTTTGACAGTGGCTATTAAAAAAAGGATGTTCATGGTCTTTTAGGCTTCGTAAACCATTATTTTTACAGCACATATATCTGTGTTGGAGAATTACTGGTTTTATTACTGTATGTTAGAAATATTTACATGAACAAGCATCACAGCAGTTAACAACAGTTATTTTAATAATGACTGTTACGTGGGAAGAATGTTTCAAAAATATAAGGTGCTCTCCTACCTGTGGCAATAAATATTTACACACTTAATGGTATTTAATTATCATGGGTGTTGTTCTACTAGTTACGTATTTTTAAACTTTAGCTCCAAAGGAATTATTTCCACATGTAGAAGCATAAAATAATTATTCTGTAAGCCTACCATCCTGCATATACCCACATGTACTTGTCATTGAAATTGGTGGAATGGGATGCAGTTGAGTGGAGGACTGTGGCCTAAAGATTTGTATGGCCAAAAAGGAGAAAAGTTCCAGAGCCGTTTCCAAGTCAATAAGAGTCACATAGATTCATACGTATGGAATTTCAAACAAATTACATACAGAAGTTGTACTTCAGTCAACTCACATCACATTTTTACGAGCTAGGTGGTACTACATCAGTTTGCAGAGAATAGAAAGCATTCTTGGTAGTGAGGATTGTTACTATGAATCAGACATTGCAAAGAATGTTGGACGGAAGGGCTGGCTTTTTCCTTCTTGCTGTGCATAAAAGTTTTGATTGTCTCGCCTGCCCCCTTAAAGATACCTGATTATGAAAATTATATCCATATATTGGTAAGATCAGGCTTGGTGGGGGAAGTGCCCAACTGTTATTTATAAGACTGCTGCTGTAGTTTCCAAAGCTAGTAAAAATACAATTAAAATATCTTCCAATGCAACCTGATGATCAATAAAATATCAGCATAAACAACAAACCAGCAACATAATAAAAACAAAGTTCAGAATCAAGCTGATTCAGGAAGGGAAAGAAAACCCATGTAAGCAAAGATATTAAATCATACCAAGCACATAAGCAGGTAAATAAGCACAAAGCCAAAATGCTGTTTTAACCTTACATCCGAAGCCCAAGCCTACTGCTGGGAAGGAAAGTCAACAATAAAGGTACCACCACTTAAAAAAACGTCTATTTCTGGTCACCACCTACCTCACCTCTGAAGGGTGGATTGCACAGAGAAGAATATTTGTGGAAATTGATGGCACTCATATTGGGGCAAGTAGTACCTCCGTCCGTTTAAGGCTTTAAAGATAATCACTAGTGCTTTGAAAGAAGATCAGCAGTAGTAGACAACCTTTTTGACCTGAATGACAGACATCACTTTTTTTTTAATCTGTGAAGATGTTGGTATGCCAGCAAACACAGATTGGGGTGGGGAACGAAGAGGTAAAGGTTGCACTGTGCATAGGTTGTACATAGATCTAATTTTTTTTTACCAGGAGCAAAGAACTGCTATAGAAGTATCAATGTGAAATAGCAGTGGTTTTGCTTTCTGTATGCTCACTTAAGAATACAGCTGCATTGAAAGAAAACAATACCTCTGTAATATCTCCTCCTAAAATGTACATCATCTTAAGGGTGCATGAGGGCATCAGCATGAGATATTACAGTCGGACTGTATTTCTGAGAACTACTGAGCTCCAAATTATAATTTTAAATAACTACTGAGGTACAGGAGGGTACTTTCTGTCAAGAAGATCTAGCATGATATTCTCCCTCCCAGTAGCCCCAGTCCCCACTGATCAAAGAGGCAGCTTCACTTTGAAAGGGCAGTAGCAGTGATAGTCTGCTTCTCACAGAGGCAATGAGTACTGCACTGAACAGCATCACTGTGCCCTTGTGCAGTACATTACCAGTTGTTGGCATGGAACTTCAGACACTCACTGGGGGCCGGGACCAGAAGGTACTCCAGGTGGTGACATTGCCCCTCCTGCCATGCCTCCCAAATCCTTGAGTGATGCTGAAGTTGTCATGACTGCATCTCTGCTTTTAGAGTAGAGCAGGGAAGCTGCTGTGCCAGCCTAAACGGCCAGGCACGTGCACCAGGAGTTTATTTTATTTTATTCAATTTATATTCTGCTCTTCCCACATGCAGGCTCAGAGCACCTGAGGGTTAGGAGTTGCCTAACCGTAGAACAGATAGCTAATGCAGCCCTTTTAAGATTTGTGTGATGTGTTTCCTGCAACTAATACTCATCAGCCATCTTGCTGTGGTGTTCTGCACCAACTGGAGTTTCTGAACAATCTTCAAAGGCTGTTCTGTGTAAAGCATGTTGTAGTAATTTAGTGCCAGCACCTAGGAATTTAAAATGGTTTCTAGCTTCTATGAGATGCAAAACCACATGCTATTGGTGATTCTTTTGTAGCTGCATCCTTGATGTTTCATGATGGAATGGTACAGAGCAGTGGTTCTCAACCTGGGGCCATATGCCCCCCCAGGGGGCCCCAGGATATTCCAATGGGGCCCCAGGTAAAAATTTCAGTTTCCCAATAAGAACTGCATGTGTGCATTTTGTGTGGCTGTTTATGCTTATTTGTTCCTTGGCTATTTACAAACAAGACACTGAAATAGCTACCTTCAAGTACAACACCTTTATTGGCATATAAAATAGCTACCTTTATACTGGTAGGGTCACAGGAAGGAAACAAGGTCGGAAGGGGGCCACGGTCGGAAAAAGGTTGAGAAACACTGGTATAGAGCCTTGATTTTGTGTGGGCATCATACTGGAAGGGCAAGGAGATATCCTTGTGTGTAAAGATCAGCAATTTGAGAGCTGGAGGCTAGATTGTTTCAGGATTTTGCATGAGGAATGGAACAGATCTTTCTATGAAATGCGACCAAATATGCCATAAACTGAAATGTACCAGCATTGTTCTTAGCTTTGCAGTGTTTCCCAGTGATAAGCCTAAACCTCTAGGGCTGTGATAGGCTGCCAATCTAAAATATGTAAAGGAACATGCAGAAATCAAAATCATAGCCACATAAGAGGGATTCACATTGGAGTAGTGAGCCAATGAGTGTACACCTTGACTTATTCCACAGTGTCTTTGCTACAGTAATTCATGTCCTCCGTTACTTCAGTCTCTTTTTCAACAAGGTTCTCAGCAGTGATCCCTGTGGCATGCAGAAGCCTCTTAGCTAAATACGTCTGAGCTATTGTGAATATATAACATGGGTTCTTGACTTTGGCTGAATGGAAAATGCTGAACTGATTGCATTGAGTGTATAAAACTCTAGGAGTTCCAAGCCTGGCTAATATTCACCTTCTCTCCCTCAGTCTTACTGGTATGGTGTCTGCTAGACAAGCAATTTGACATTATAGCGTCACACCTCAATTTGTGGGTAGGCATAACATCTTTAGTGGTGAGCAGCAGTAATGTGAAATTTTGGGAGCATAATACCATTCAAAACCTCAGGCTTCCCAACCGGCATTACTTCCATCTTGTCTGTGTTCAGTTTCAATTTGTTCACTTTCAGCCATTTAACCACAGCAGTTAGACAGTGGCTCAAGACCTCAACTGTGTTGCCAGAGGCTTTGGATATAGAACTAGGCATCATCAGCATATTGATGACACCCAGTTCCAAAGCTACATCTGATTTCTCCTAAAGGCTTTACATAGAGGTTAAATAACATGGGGCATAAGATGATGCTCTGTGGAAACCCATGGTACATGTCCCACACTGAAGATAACTGGTCTCCGGTGGCAACCCTTTGAAACCAGTGTATAAGGAAGGATTTAAACCAGTCCAAGGACACCCACTGATACCTACTTCTGCCTCCAATTGCCTCAGCAGAGTAGCATGATCTACTATATTAAAAGCTGCAGGTAAAGGCCAAAGAATGGCCTTTTTCTACCTTCAGATGGAGGGCATCAACTAAAGTCACCAGGGCCATCTCTCTCCCATAGTCCAGCCTGAAACCAAATGGAAGAGAGTCCAGGGCAGAGAAGTTATCCAAGATAACCTAAATTTGGTCTACTACTGCTCAATAGGGTTGAGCTGATCCTTGCTGACTTGTTTAAGAGCCCAGAAGTTATACTGGTAGAGTTGCCAGGTGTCCAGTTTTCCCTTGGACAGTCTGTTTTTTTGTTGAACTCTCTGGAGGAAAGAGAATTAAAATACTAGACACCTGCATGCCAGGGAAGTGGCTGCCTGCCCACCCACCCTCTTGCATGCTGGGGAAGCAGCCGGCCCTCTCACCCACTCAGCCTCCTGGATACTGGGGAAGCAGCTGGCTTCACTCGCCTATTCTGTAGTCACTCAGTTGGCTGCCCATCAGTCACCAAGCTCAGTTCAAGGTGTTGGCTATCACATACAAAGCCCTTCTTGGCACTGGTCCCTCATATCCTCAAGACCTCCTCTCCACCTATGTCCTCCCATGACAACTTTTGCTCATCTGAGCAGGGCCTTCTGCAGGTGCCTTCCAGCAAATGAGCAAGATTACAATTGTCCATACATGTGCCTTCTCTGTAGTGGCCCCCACCCTGTGAAATGGCCTGTATAAGGAGGTCAGGAAGGCTCCTGAGTCCTGACATTTCACAAACTTATATAAAACAGATTTGTTTGAGAGGACTACATCATACCAGACTGGTCCAGAAAAATGCATTGTATTTATTATGTAACAGCATGTCCTGCATTGTTTAACATGCCGTGTTTAATCATGATTGGTTCAAATTATGGCTGTGTTTCAGATTTCTGCAATCCTAGTACTATTCATTGCTTATTTGATGTATCAACCTATTGATTGCATTGATTTACCTTGTTTAATTTGCCATGAGTTTCCATAAAAAAGGTAGACTATAAATAATGTCAATAAAATAATAAATTCTGAGAGAATCCCTGGAGTTAATATACAAGATTATATAAAATAGAACAGGTATTTTTCTGAGCAGGACTTTTGGTCATCAAGGCAGTCCCAGGTCCGTAGGATTTGGAAATTGTTCTTGGGTATCAGTCCTGTGGAACTGTTGGATTTTGAGATGTACAATATCTATTGTGTGTACCAATGAATCTGCCTTATGTGCACTTAAGCACAGTGGGTGTGTAGTTTCAGTCAGACAAGCCTCGTACAAAGTGAAGATTTGTTAGCTAGCCAGTTTCCTCTGGATATTTTTGTTGCCGTACCATCAGTTTCTATTTGAGTGGAGTCCAGCCATATTGGCAGTTAAAAATGCTTCACACTCCACGGGGCAGCGCAAAAGGAAGTGATGATAAAGGAACACAAGCAAGACAGAAAGGAAGTGAGAGCACGAGTCGTGTGCTTCATATTTCATCTCCTATGGTACTGCCTTCTGGGACAAGCGAGGTCATAGAAGCAATTTAGAGATGTTAAAACAGAATTTATTTTTTCACCATTTAGATATTCCCCTCAGTATGCAGTTACGTAGAGAAATACGTACATGAAGCAGGCTATGCATAGCTTCCATCCACGATAACCAGCAGCCATTTTCATGAGAGTGGTGTGCTGAATTTGTGGTGTTATTATAAAAGAAATGGCTTTGTCCACTTTAGTACAGACTAGTTTATGTGATTCCATACCAAGGAAAGATTGCATTGAGGAAAAAGCAGCCATTTGACCAACTACAGTTTGTGCTTCTCCATATCCAGTATCCTTAAATCCGTTACTTTCCTTAGCATTGCTATGTCATTCTAGGGTGATGACAAAAGTGATAAGCTGAAAATAGAGAACCAGGGAACACTTTCTTGTTTCAATTTCCTGCAACTCCATTTCTAGCTTCATTCCAATTTCCTGCAGTGGTTGATTGTTTGCAAAAAAATGGGGGAGATGTTGGCCCCAAGCCGATTTTAAAGTCACATCTGTTATTTAAAATCCTTCTAATCCAAGATTTATAGGAACTGATTGTAGCTGCAGAGGGAGGAAAGAAATGCCCTTGGTGTATGCTCAGAGGCATCTTATCTATTCAATACAAATTGTTATTTTATGTCTTTAGATCAGTTCTCAGTAAGGCTGTACAAGTGAAAACATGCTTTAAAGCACACAATCAGTAAAACTGGTCAAAAGAAGAAAGCACTAAAATAAGTGGAGCAGCAACAGTAACATTTCTAAATATATAGCACAGTGGACAGAAATGTAGTAGAGCAAATAAAATGGATGTTGCACATGCTTTGGTAGATTTTCATGACATCTATTGGTCAGTGTTTTCTAGGGATGGATCCCTGCATTCAAAGCAGGTTCTGAATCAGGAAGTGCCTTATTTCTTGTGATTCTTTCCCTGTATTGCTCTATATGTGTATAAATAATTGAAGCCCTTGGAGGCAGAGTGGGAAAGTGATTTTGAATGCCATTGAGGTGTGAGAGCTGGTCCAAGACATCTGGCAGTCTCAGGCACTTCTTATCTCACAGCCCAATACACAGAAACTATTTTAGGGACTGTCATTGCAGAAGGGGAAGGATTTCAGCTGAAAGAGCCTTGAAGGGATGATGCTAATATAGGAAGCTGCTGAGGTGGTATAGCTTTCTTCCCCCTCCCACTGTGAAACATACAGAGGGTTAAGGAACTGCATTAAATGTTTAATGAGAGCCTGGCTGAGCAAAGCTGGAGGAGACACAATCAGAAGAACTGTTCTCGCCTCATGGGTCACTGGTTTTACACATAGCTCGCTTTATGGCAGCATCAAGAGTCCTTCCCTCATGGGAATGAACACATAAGGCCAGCAGAAAGCATGAATATTAATATTCACAAAGCAGGCAAGCAAGTTCACCCAACTGCACTCAGCACTACTGTGGGATTTTAACAGTATGGAGTCTGTAACTGCCATTCTACTCATTTCCAGGACTGATGGTTTGCTTTTCAGTGGCATGTTGAGCACAGTTCTCTAAGAGTTGGGGACATCTAAGTGCTGCACTCAGTGTCTTTCAACAGAGAGGATGAGGAGCTTATTTCTCTCTTCTACCAACCCAATAAACATGAGCTATCTACAGTATTTTAGAGCAGAGAGCCATACTGAATCCTTGCACTGTGAATGGGCTAGACATGCATTGGTTGTTCTGCTAACATATGTTGGGGCAGGTTGAACAGTCAGCTGAGCGACCAAAGGGATGCTGTACCCAGAGGATAAGGAAACTTAAATTCCATGCCAGCACTATCTCCCTCAGAGGGTTTCCAGCAGATGATGGGAGATTACACTTTGGCCACTTTTTTTACTGGTATTCTGTACTGGCTTACTATCACACACAAACACACACACCAGTTATATTCATGAGACTGAGTTCTATATGCATCTCCATTGTGAAAGATACTTGCAGTGGAAATAATAGTTACTGGCTCTGCCCCAAGACTCAAGGATTTTTCTCACTATGACTAAGTATGAATAATCGATTTGTTATTTTTATCAAGCAAAGGCTGCTTGAAACAGCCCCTGCTGTGCTGCCACCATGTACAACACCACTCTCCACATAATTATGGATGCACAGAATTTCCCCCTTGCACCAGGTGAGACCAATGAGTTTACAGTACAAATCTATGCAAATCAATAGGTTGAGACTGGCACAACTCTACATAAGATTGTACTGCTGGTAATCTTGGAGTGTCAGATATCTAGACTGTGATTTAGGCAGTTTCTACATGGGCTGTTTGCCCCAAGTTCAATGCAGTTGAAAAGTGGTCCCCCCCCCACTTCCCTACAGCATTGTAGTGTGTTGATGCACCTCTTTGGGGTTCCCTGGATTTTCTCTTATCTTTCCCAAACTTGCTTTGCTATGAAGTTTGGAAGATATCACATCAAAGCCTGTATGTTGTCGGCCAGTACTTCAAAGACTGGCGGAGAAAAAATAGAAGAATATAAGGAGGGTACACCAGCATCATGCTTGTATGTGATATCACTTCTGACAAAAACTGGACATAATGTCACAACATTGGGATGATGCTCTAGGATTTGCCAAAAACTCTATGGTTTAACCATAGATTTGGGTGAATTCTAGTGTTGCCCTCAAAGTAATAATGTCATTTCCAGTTTTAAGTGGCATTGTGTGCTGGTGAACCTATCCCTATCCCCAAATCCTCCTGGGTATTTCATGTAATGGCTGGCATCCTTACTAGGAAAGTTCTTATTTTCCTGGCCTGCCCCCTGCACAGCAGCCATTTGCTGTGCCACTGTCCTCTGACAAGCCACTAAGGGCTTGTTAAAAAAATGGTCACAATTATATTCAGTGTGTGTGTCAGGTTCTCTGAATCCCCAGCTTTCTTTCTTTCTTTTTTAAAAAAGTAAATCTCTAGCTCTTTTGTTGTAGAGGTATTAGGGTAAAAGTATATTCCTTGACCTGGATGGCCCAGGCTAGCCTGATCTTGCTAGATCCCAGAAGCTAAGCAAGGTTGGCTCTGGCTAATACTTGAATGAGAGACCACCATGGAAGACCAAGGTCACTATGCAGATGGAGGCAATGGCGAATCACCTCTGAATGTCCCTTGCCTTGAAAACACTACATGGTTGCCATAAGTTGCCATAAAAAGGGGAGAGAGGACCCTCATGGGAGAAATGAAGAATAAATACACTTTAACTCAATAAAGACAGCATTTTGCTAATATTTTTCACTACACATACGTACACAATTGGCCAGCACAGAAACAACAATATGGCCAATCACCAAAAATCAGGGACACTCCCAATATTTCGTTCTCACATCTGTTCGCACAAAGGTGCTTAATGTCCATACAGGATTTGAAAAATAAAATCTCTTAAAGTCCAAAGTAAGGTGTCCTACGTTCTTCTTCTTTAATATCCGCAGACTGTTAATATCCAATAATTGAGGAGTCCGGGCCGTGCGCCTACTCTGGGGCTGGCTAAAACTCAGATTTCGTAAGCCATCTTCATCAGGGGCGTGGCCTAATCAAACAAATAATAAATTCACACATAATTGTTCTATACCCCACATATTGGGCGTTCTAAGTACAAAAATACAATGATACAATGATGCACTAGTATCCATAACAGACCTGCATGGTTAGATTCTTAATCAATTTACATGGACAATCCCAGGACGTGGCGGCTGTATTTTCTTTAGCGCGCCCTTACCATGGATCATATGCTGATTTATATACTAGCCCACCTTAATTAACTAAATGCTCTTAAAGGGAACACCCAAGTTCAACAACCTCATTTACAGAAAACAATTTAAAGATAATTCCAAGTTCAGACCCAACGGATGCATTGTTTGTAAAGTATGTATCCAAAAAGCTTCTTTTTGTAATAGCGTCTTTTGACCACCCTTTCGCAGCTGTGACTTGATGGCACTTCCCCCCACCATATCTTCACGTAGAGACTTACTTATTAAAAACAATATTATAACTATATTCAATTACTGATTTTTTTTTAAAAAACCTGGAAAATCCCTGGTGGCACATGGGGTGGGGTGTAAGGGATGGGGGAATGCCTGGGGACTGTTGCCAGGAAACTATAGGGAAACCTAAACCTTGTAGAAGTATAGAAGCCACTACAGTGTATCAGCAGCCACAGCAGCAATGCGGAAACTACACAAGACTGTCTCCTTGTGGAAAACACCTTAGTTAGCATGTTTCAGTATGAGTCAGACCATCATGGATAAGCCCCACAGTCTTTTTTTTCCACACTTGAGTTCTGCTCTGGGACAAGTATCATGATAAGAAAACAGAATATTGAGGCAAGAGTAAACACAGCCTTTTGCACATAACAGTAGCAAATCCCCTGCACACCTGGGACTGGGAAGGAACCGAAGCTTCTGAAACAGAAAGAGTGAATTCCAGCACCTAGTTCATTTTAAAAGGATAGTGCATCCTTATCGAGAGGTCTGAGCAATGGCACCTTTCTTGTAACACTTTAAACCTTGTGGGCGAGTGAGCCTAGATCCAAACTACAGGTTATATTGACTACATGATTTCCAAAGGGACTTGCAGCTATACAACAGCTGCAAGTTTCCCATGGGAAACTCTATTTAGAAGCACTGCAGGTGTCCAATTCAGATTACCTCCCCCCGCCGTGCCATTTTCCTGACCTGAAATGGCCACAGCAGATTTTATTTGTCCCATGGCGGGGGGTGGGGGGTGGGAATAAGGCTCCCCCTAGAGCTGTTTCAGCTTGAGGAAGCAATACAGGGGGAGGCAGAAGCCCTTCCTCCCCTTGTACCATGATCTCAATTTGAATAGAACTGCTGTGGCACTTCTGTATTGAGCTCTCATGGGGAACTTATAGCTGTGATCCTGCTGCAAGTCCCCATGGTGATCACAGGGTAGATACTACACATAGTTTGGCCCTGAGAGTGGTGCAGAGAGTGAGGTGGATGAGATAAACTAGGGAAAGGTAAGGGGGAAGGATAATCCAAATTCGTATTTGTTATTCGAGCCAAAGGCTATCACATAGGAAAAATTTGGTGCATGCAGTGTACCTTGTGTGCGGCAAAGGATGACTCAACTATACAAGCAGTCTGAGCAGTCACTTAGGGTGGCTGAATGTTCAGAAATTAAGCCAATCATTTTATACTCTGAGAGATGCATTCCATCTCTCCGGAATCCCTTGCAATACTGCAAAGGATGCTAGGAGCAATTCTTGATTGAGTAACTTTCCCATCAGCCAGACACACCGCTTAAAGAGGATAGTAGCCACATCCATCTGTATTTCAGCCTACATGTGATTATTACTCAGGATCAATTGCATTTTTGGCTAAGTAGTATACAACTGAACAACCACGGTTATGAACAATTTAAAATTAGCCTGTGTGCCAGCTTTGCTTGTAAAAGGCACAAAACAAATCTGTGTTGAAAACATTGCTATAGTTTTTTAAGATATAAAAAGGGACCCTCAACACATTATGCTGATTCTTTGCAATTTAATCTTCAGCATACTCAAAAGCAGGCCATTAAACATGCAGGCAGTCTTCCTCTTCCATTGATGTCTCTTTGCCCGACTCCTATAGAGAGAAGTTGGGCAAAGAGGGAAATGAATATTGTTTTCCTTGAGGCTTGAGATCAAAATGGAAAGTGAGGTTTAGAAATGAAAACAGAAGTTGAAATTATCTAAGATAATTTATTGAGGAGAATTGGGGTTACCAGCAAGCAGGGCTGGCGCCTCCATTGAGGCAAGCCGGGCGACCGCCTCCAGTGCTGAAGCGCCATAGGGGGCATCAGGGCCAGGGGCAGTGGGGCGCGCCACGAAGCTGGCAGCAGCAGCATGCGGGTGGCTGACCGGGAGGGCTGGGAAGTTGCCCATGTGCTGCCCTGGCCGCCTGCCACGCCTGGCCTGCAGCTACTGCAGCCTCCCAGCTCTCCCATGCTGCTGCCGCCGCCAACACGTGTCCCCGCCCGGGAGCAGTAGCCATGGGCCAGGCGCGGCAGGCATCAGGGGCAGTGCGCAGCACAACGGAGCAGGAGGGCTGGGAGGATGCACGCATGCCTCCTCAGCCACCCACCATGCCTGGCTGGGCCGGCAGCCTCCCAGCCCTCCTGCTTAGCCGCCCACAGTCCAGGTGCCCATGTGCAGGGCCAGAAGCAGTCCTGAAGCTGCCCCCCCTCCCCCCGGCCTCAGGCGTCAGAAACCCTGGCGCCAGACCTGCCAGCAAACAGTCATAGCAATATTTCTATACATTTGAGCACATGATTCATGAATATCATACAGTTCATCAGACCAGTTCCCAATTTTGTCATCCACCCAGTAGAGAAGTGCACACCTCAGATAATAAGGAAAGGGGATCAAGAAGTAGAAGAGTGGGAAACCATCTGTGTTGAGAAATCATTTGGGGTGGCTTAGTTCTTTTGGTCCTCAGATTGGCACAACAACTGTGGCTTAGAAGGAAATCCAAAGAAGATGCTTAGGAAGGGAGCCAAGTGGGTGATTCAACAGTAATTCCAGGAAATAAATAGAAAGGAATGAGGCTGGGTCCAGTCAGTGTGTCAAAAGAAACTAGGGCACACAGATAGGAGGCAAGCAAGAGTGCAGCTATGAGTACATATGTGAAGAGTGTGTGCATGTGGATCCAAATTGGCAATATGCAATTTGTCACTAGGAAGAGAGCTCAGGTTTAGGGACTGAGCACAACAGCAAAACAAAAGTTGACTTTTGCAGTCTTGCAAAGGAGATGGAGAAAGTCTCTGATAGACAAAATTAGAGCTTCAGATTGGTACAGGAGGGGGGAGAGCAAGGCAAACTGGAGGCATTCCATTCCTCCAATGAGAGAAGAATGGACTGGAGATGTACAACAGGCATGACGGGTCCATATGAACAAGAACTGGCTGCGAATGAATCTTTGGTAGGGAGGAGAATGAAGGTAGTTTTTGCCTTATACTATACCTCTGAGTAATTGACAGGATTAAAAAAATACAACATAATTGTCATGCTGGGTTGGGTCTGCTTCCCAGATTCTTCTAAAGCTCCTGCATCCCCTCATTGACGTGCCAACCATTGGTTCATGGGGCTCAGATTTGATCATCCATAGTGTCTAGTCCTGGCATCAAATTCCTTTAATAAGCTCACTTCATTCTTGTCTAGTGATTTTTGTAAAATATGGCAGGCTATTCCAGATCTTGAAAAAGTTGAGCTGGGTTCTCCCCAAAGTGGTAGGGACTGTTTCCAACAAAATGCCAGCATATTGGTCCTGGCAACAATATGGTAGGTAGATGCGTAAAAGGGATCTTGCAGTTTGTTGTAATGTCATTGTGGAGCTGAGTTCCAGGGCCTAAGATGCTGCTTGTGCTCATGGGAACAGTTACATTTCATCAGGGTTGCATGAATGTAAATGTTCCATTCACACTACCTCAAGCTTCATTAATCTTTTCTGAAAGATTAGCAAATAGACCATGCAGTGCTAACAATCTGAATGGTTAACCTTATTCTTATTTCTGCATCCAACATGTTTGCATGTGTGCATGGAACTGAGGGTTACTGATCATTTAGTATGGATTAGTAATCCTTTTAATCATCTTTCCATACTTACAGTCAGGTTAAATTTTTTGCTGTCCTTCAGTGCATGTTTATTTACTAAGTGAGGATGTAAATTTGTGTTAGTACTTTTGAGCGTTCACCCAGCTGTTGTGTGACAGGGCCAGGTTGCTCCTGCTGAGTTTTCTGTCTGTTCATTAAGATATGGCCATTTACAGTAGACAGGAAACTGAAACTTAGTCCCTAAAATGGAGATAGAGCTTCTGTCAATGCTCCCATTATTCAGGGGCACACTGGAAAGGTAAAATGGAAAAAAAGCACCAGTGTCCCCGTGTGCTCTGAATCTGGAGCCTAGAAGATCAAACAGCACAGAACTATAAGGGGCTGTGCCAGATCCCCTGACTAAGCTTTGTGTCTTCTGTTTCCATTCCTTGAGTGCTCTAGATCATGTTAGCTAGTTGTTTTTAAGCATTCAGGTTATCTTCATTTTTAGCTAGTGAAATATCCATTGAGACAGGTAGGATGTGCCGTGGCTAGTATGAAAGGGATAATATAAGGAAGGCAGCTTTTGCTTGCGTTTTAGTCACAGCAGCCGTAGTAAATGAGAGCATTCAGGATCCAAAGACAATTTTTCTAAGCTTACTATAAACATGTAACACAGGGTTTCCTGTTCTCACATACAATCCATCCTATATATACAGTCATGAAATTAAAATTTGCATTTCTGGAAGGATCTAAATAGATCGTATGAAGGTAAAGGGCTTAGGCCCCATGGACTCCAGTAAAGCATAACAGGATGAAAACAAGAGGGGGGAAAACTGTGGCAGTTTGAAAATTACTGAAATATAACAAAAGAAGAGGGAAGTGACTTTACCGAGGGGAGGAGAGTTAAATGAGAAATTCTAAGCAAATATTTTATTTGACTACTATATATAGTACTAAGTAATAGAGGTGTTATTATAAGAATTATAAGGATAGAAATTAACTAATTTTATTTCTGGCAGATAATTGTATAATGGAGGAATTATATAACCACGATAGAATGAATATAAGATAGAAGGAAGTAAAGAGCAACATATAGAGTATGAGTTAAATTGATTGACTCACAGTGAATGTATATAATGCTTATAGAAGTACTTAAAGTTATGCAGAATAAGGGACAAATTGTTTGCCCTATATTGATGAGACAAGAAATAAGATAGAATTTGGAGTATAAAAGTAGACAAATGATTGTTATTATTAAAGAATATATGCCAGGAATGTAACATTTAGTTGATAAGTTAAGTGGGAAAGGGAATAGAGATAGCACTGTGTTATAATAGAAGCTTAGAAGAGAGTGAAAGTATATGTTTAATAGAATAAAATAAGTTTGAAATGAGTAGGGGGAAAAAACGGATAAGGGGTTGGAAAACTGTTGGAAGTCAACAAAAGGGGGGGAAGGGAGGGGGTTAGAACTGGAATATTTAAAGGAAATTGATTGTAATAGATATTATAGAGATTTCTAATCCAATAAAAAAAAATTAAAAAAAGAGGGGGGAAAACCCAAACCTAATAAACAAGTCAGGAACCAACAAGGTTCAGCAGCCAAGGACTTATAAAATATAAAAGAAATATAATTATTTATTACTCAGTGCAAAAACAATTAAAATCCATGGATCAAAGTTAAAAACCTAGCGACCTAATAACATCAGTTACACAGAGTCACAAAATTGTTGGCACATATAAGAACCAAGTCACAAAATCAATTGCACATATACAGAGACTAAATGTGTTTTGGCCTTCTGGGCCTTCCTCAGTGGTCTAATTTGTTATTACACACACATAAAAATAGTGACTGATAAATATAAAACGTTGCTGGTTCAGGCCAGGTAGTTAAAATATGGAACATTTGCTCACTCCTGAGTGACTTTCTCCCCACCCTGATTTATTGCACAGAAGGTTGAGGTTCTATTGATTGTGGAGAATTAGACAGAATGACAATGTGGTAGAGCAGCAAATTCAAAATAATCTCAGTGAGAATTTAACATTTAAAAAGGAATTGTTTTTATTAAGGCAGAACACTACAAAGTTTTTGGGAGGAAGGGGAGTGATTCTACCAATCTTCCCCATGCCAGACCTCTGAAGCCCCTTCCACCATGGTATCTGACCTTCTACTTTTTGACATTGGATCTGCATGGATCTGCTGGTAAGTAGTCCTTCCTGACAGGATCTCCTCTCTGACTAAAAACACAAGGAATCCTGTCTGCATCTTCCTCAGCCAGCAGAGCAAGAAGCAAAAATCATAACAAAAGTCAGAGTGTGCCTGTGCCTTATTTCAAGAGTTCCCCTAGGTAGCAAAAAAAAAAAGCAACAAAAAGAGGGGGGTGAGTGGGAGGGAGGCCCCTGTTCTCTAGAGCAATTTTATTAGGCTATACTAGTGATAGGTAAATTTGAATAAACCAATTATGTATTGTCAAAGGCTTTCACGGCCGGAGAACGATGGTTGTTGGGGGTTTTCCGGGCTGTATTGCCGTGGTCTTGGCATTGTAGTTCCTGACGTTTCGCCAGCAGCTGTGGCTGGCATCTTCAGAGGTGTAGCACCAAAAGACAGAGATCTCTCAGTGTCTCTCAGTGACACTGAGAGATCTCTGTATTTTGGTGCTACACCTCTGAAGATGCCAGCCACAGCTGCTGGCGAAACGTCAGGAACTACAATGCCAAGACCACGGCAATACAGCCCGGAAAACCCCCAACAACCAAACCAATTATGGCTCTTTATTTTTTAAAAAGAGGCTCCTGCTATCTTTAGCATATATGAGCTGTGTTTGAAATCAGACATGTAGATAGAATATACAAATAATTGCCCAGTACTTAAGGCCATTTGAGAAAGAAAGAAAACCAGGAAAAAATAATTAGTTTAGCTAGTCACAGGTATATGCCGTTTCATAGCTTTTGCAAATCCACTATCCATTACCCACCTCACAGCGTGTTTTGTTGTGGGGGTAATAATGACTTACTTTGTAAATCGCTCTGAGTGGGCATTAAGTTGTTCTGAAGGGCAGTATATAAATCAAATGTTGTTGTTGCTGCTGCTGTTCTTATATGAAACAAGAAGAAGGGATTAGAGGTCTTTAGCCAAGATTAGTTTTTCTTTGTCTGATACAACACTGTGCGGGGGAGCCAGCAACCCCAAGTGGCCAGAATGGAGCCCTCCCCCACCGACTCACCTGGATCTGGGAGTCCTGCTGGAGCTCCAACTATGAGGCCTTGCAATGGCCCCGGCAGCCCATGGACAAGTACACCAAGGCCTCCACAAGATCAGGTGATGGTGGCCCCACAAGGGCTTGTTGGCAGCCTCCCTCCTCACCCAGCTCACATGGAAGAAAAAACGGATGAGCAGAAGAGAGGAGAGGCCAACAATGGTGATGATGGGGTCCAGCACCAAGGCAGAAGACATCAGAGGGAAAGGATGCAGCAGGAAGAGAAGGAGGGAGAGACAGAGAAGAGGGGCAGATGGAAGGAGACAGAGGACCAGAAGGGACAGAGCAAGAAAGAGGAAGAGAAATAGAAGGAGTTTGGGGTCTGAGTAGGGGAGATGACCTAACAGACGACCATCAGCCTCTGGTCTGTCTTACTTGTGGCAAGGTATAGCAGTAGCCACGAGTGTGTCTCCTTCTTTCAAAATGGCTGTTGAGTGGAATAATACAGACTAACTGGAATCTGGCAAAGAGAATAGAAGATGATTATTAAACAGTTACTGGGCATACATGGCTTTCTACATTCCCAAGAAAGAACACACACAAACGCATTATTAAATGCAAAGCTGTGGCAGGTGGTAATTGTTCATGAGCAAAAGGATTCTCTGTACATTCTGAAAACAGGCACAGCATTAGGGCATAGTTAATTGTTTGACCTGCTACTGTGTCTTCCAGCAGAGTCTGTCTCTGTGTAAATGAGCTTTAGCCAGTGGTATGTGTTCCATAGAACTGTTGGAATTCTTTCAATCTGCTTGTGGAGAAGCCTTGGGGTGGTTAGTAGAAAGCACAAGAAACCATATTTCAGCCAACTAAGGCTCCCCAGGTGAAAGTTTTCTCTGGATCCTTATTGAAATTAAAGCTCCACAAGAGAGAGTTTCCCTGAAGTAATTGCCCTTCCCACACAGTAAGTTTCATAGAACTCACTCAATTTAGTTGTTTATTTGGAGGCAAATTTCCAGGAATGTAATAGTGAACAGTCCTCCTTTCAGTCAGGAATAAATTCCAAATTTGAAATAATAGACCCAGCTCAAGCTTATACTTGTGAACATTCAAAAGTCAAATGCATTTGAATATTATTTTCCAATTGAATTATGCATGGCTTGGAGTTATGTGTGAATCAGCTCTTGTTCATATTCCCATTTGGTGCTGGATTCTTTATTTATTTATTTTGGTATTTACTATTCTGGCTAGGCAGACTTGCCCAAGTGAATGTCTAATCCCTTTATTTAATCCTGTTAATCTTTGGCTTCAGTGATGAAGCAATCAATTCTGCAAGCTAATTATATGTTGTGTGAAGAAGTATTTTCTTTTATCAGGTTTGAATTTACCACTTTCCATTTCTATTTAATGTTAATCAACAGTTCTTTAGAGGGTGTTAAAAATCCCTTATTGGGAACAGAGAGTCACTTTGAGGAAATAGCTGTTGTTGTTGAAGCTTTTTAAAGACCAAACAAAGTCACATGCAGAGCAAAAGGAAAGAACAGTCAAGATAAGAAGCGACTGCTTCTGTCTTTTGTGCATGGAATTTAGTAGCTGGAAGAAAAATCCCTGACAAAGCAAGTATTACACCCAACCTTAGTAGCCACTTGAAGCTCCATCAAGGTCAGACAAAAGCATCATTTTCCAGTTGTCTTTTGGTCTAAGTGGTGCTGCAATGGGAAGTTTGTTCAGGCTGCTGTAGCTGAGCCAGACTTACTACACCAAAGGCAAAAAGAAAGGCAGAAGGCAGATAATAGGAGACAGGAAAGAAGAGGACAGGAAAGACTAGACTGGAAACTGAGTCATATGATTGTTTTAGCAGGATAGCTATCTTAGTCCATTATAGTCAAACCCACAAGTTTGAATTTACCACTTTCATCTTTCTTTCTTTCTTTCTTTCTTTCTTTCTTTCTTTCTTTCTTTCTTTCTTTCTTTCTTTCTTTCTTTCTTTCTTTCTTTCTTTCTTTCTTTCTTTCTTTCTTTCTTTCTTTCTTTCTTTCTTTCTTTCTAACATTTATTAGCTGCCTTTGTACCTTGCCGGAACTCAAGGTGGCTTACAAATCATTACGATATAAATAAAAATAATAATAAAATGAATAAAAACAAAGTTTAAAAGCCCAATTTAAGACTGCCACTAAACATAACAAGGTTAATTAGAGGCAGTCCTAAGTATCTTAAATAAAACCGACTTCAGCTATCTCCTGAAGATTGGCAGTGAGGGACTGCCACCAAAAAGGAGCATCTAATGGACCCACTGGGTGAGCTTCTTTAGCTGATGGGACAGTTGGGAGTGCCTTTCAATGTGATTTTAATTCCTGAGCAAGAACATGGTTCCAAAATATGTAGGGCTTTAAAGGCCAAAACCAACACCGTGTATTTCTAACAAGGCCATTGAGGAGATATCTACAATTATTCAGATGTATTAGCATTATCATTCATTTTGTCAGGTAGAATAGATTGATTCACAATTATCAGAATGGCATGGAGGATGGCATGTGGAAGTTACTCCAAGTGATCCAGAAGGCTCAGCATACCAAAACATAGGTGAGTTACATTATATCACAGAGTGCTGATAAACATGAGATTCCAGTCAAAAGAGTAAATGATCCAGTTGGAACAGGTGTGGACCATCCCCAATGGCTGATGAGTTGGCAAGGCAAAATGAATTGTGAACATAAACTTGTGAAAAGGGACAATCATTTTTTGCAGTATGCTAGCCACTTCTGGTTGATACTGAGCCCAAGCTTCCAAGTGTTATGTGCTTATGTGTTCCAACACTGTGACTCCTACAGGAGCATCCTTTTAAAACTTTTTGGCTAATGCATGGTAACTCTTAAATCTATTATTGAGTAATTGCAGAAGTTAAAATACTCCCCTGCTATTTCTGAATGTTTCCATTAGACATGGGCATGATCGGAATTACGGACTGAAAATTGCCCCGATTTTGGCGTTTGCGCCATTGGGACCGGGCTGATCGGTTCCGTCCATGGCTCCCGGTTCAGCGCTCGGGTGGGGCACTCTATCGGGTCTCGATCAGATCGATCGGTTTACATTTGGGATTGCAGTTTGCAGACAGTCTGGCGCCAGCCATCTGTTCCCGAGGGACCGGAGCCCCGTGGAAACGAAGCCTGGGGAATGCCGGAGCTGTTTGCCCTCCTTCTGTCGCCCTGGAAACGCGAATGGAAGCCCAGCTTTCCTTGATCAGCAGGGCTTCCTTGCAACCACGGAGCAGCCAGAAAAGCGTGCGCCCGTCTCATCCATTTGGGAGAAGAGAGGGGAGGGTGGGGGAAGGGGGTGTTCTTCTGTAGCCATGGGCACTTGAATCTCATCCCTGCAAAGCCTGAGAGGCAGCTCTTACGGCCAAACACAGCCCTCCTGCTTAGCAGACCCAGGCTTTATAAATAGCCATGTGCTGCGCAACAAAGTTTCACTTCCCGCTCGCGGATGGAGTGGGACAGAGGCGAGCTCTTCCTTGCCGCTTTTGGAGAGAGAAAGCGCAAGAGAGAGAGGGGGGGAGCTTTAGCTTTGGGCTTCAGCGGATAGGGAATTAGGGAATAGGGAGCTATCTCCTCTGGTTCCCCCCCCCCCGTGACAGTACCGGCACACTCCTGTGGGGACAGACCCCCCTGCCCCCTGAGGGGAGGCAGCTCGCCGCCGCCTCCATGGGCCTGCTGAGCCCAGCGGCCGCCATCCTCCTCACCCACCATTCCTTTAGCGCTGGAAACCTCCCACGTCGGCCTTCCCAATTCCCGATTCTGTATCGGAAATGGGACTTGATTGGTGAGGTTCAGGTACCTGGGTTTGGCGCCGCCGCAGAATCACAATCAGCTAAATAGGGATTATTTTTTGGATCATGCCCATGTCTAGTTTCCATTTTTAATGTCTGATTATTCTTCATTTATTCTCTTGTGTGAAGACAGTCCAGTTTGACAAACATAAATGGCAGAAGGTTATTACAGGTAGGGGGATATGCACCAGGATTTGTTGGAGAGGATAGTTGAGTAGGAAACAATCATGGACATGGTTCCTTGAGTTTGTATAGATTTTCTTCTGCACCTCTATAGGAAGTTCCTTCAGCAGTTTGCCTTGGTCTTTATGGTATTCTTCAATGCAGCCTGACCTGCAGAAGGTTGGTGCTGGGGCTGCCCATTAGCCTCCAGTTTGTAATGGGACTTGTCCATGACCACCGCAGCTATAATTTTTGACTATGATGTCAGGATTGTTTCTGAGGTTGTGGATGGCATTACCTTCTGTGTGGCTGAGATTCTGATCTGGTCTACACATGGAAAAAATAAGGCAGCAAGCACTGAGCGGTAGAATGGAGTGTACTGCTTTAGACAGCACATTTCCCAAAGTTTCCTATGCTGTTAATTTCCTGTAAGTAGAATGCAAGCATAGAATAGAAAGGGTTACACTAGAGCTCCTGCATGTGCTATTTTCCCTACATTATGCATGGGAGAACATTAAAAATGTTACTCTTCCTACCTACCATCTGAAGTGATACAACCTGTTCTGTTACTTCAAGTTTCTACTTTCTCCCGCTTCATTAGCTGCATGTGAGACAATTGATGCTACTTGTCCACAGTTCCATCTTGAGCCCTGTGACAGAAACATCCGGAGTAGGCATTTGTACTAATGTTTCAACCAACACACTGAACTGTCATTATGTGAATGGCATGTGTATGTATAAAACTCATTATGAGAATTCCAGGCTTTGTTTTGTCATTTCGGACTGCTAGATCTGTAGAAAACACTGATAAGTTTTTATTCAATATCTGAGCAGCAATGGCATAGTAGGTTTCCAAAATACAAATATAGGCTCTAGATGCTGCCATAAGAGAAACCATTAACTTAGCATCCTCTTTTATCCTACTATGGCAGGTACTATTTTTCAGAATCAAGAAGGAAATGGCACTGGCAAAGGCAGTAGCCATGAAATGAAAAGATATTTTGTTTCTTCTGTCTTGCAAGACTCATTCTTAGGGAAGCCATCAAGTTTGACTAGTCAAACATTGTTCTAAAGGGATAAAGTCCTTGTTCAATGAAAGTTAATTTAGCAGAACAGAGATTGAAGAGGTTTTGAAACAGCTTCAACAGAGGCCTTGGTCCTTGTGATTTTTTTCCTGTTTAAATACTGTGTCTGTGTGCACGTGTGTATGGTTGCATTTGTTTATGTGCACTCACTGATATATACATCAACAAATACATGCCAATCAACTGAAGTATTTATTTATTAGATTTTCAGCGTATGCATTCTCCAAGAAGCCCAAGATAGCGGTCATGGTTCCCTCTCCCCATTTTATCCTCTCAATATCCCTGTGAGGTGGGTTGGAATGAGAGATAATGACTGGTCCATGGTTCATAGCTGTTTGGTGTTTAAATCTAGGTCTCCCCAGTCATAGTCTGCCACTCTAACTACTACGCTATATTTAGGGTTGCCAGGCTGTCTCAGGCAACTAGTAGGAGGGCTGTGGGCAGGGATAGGGGGCTCACAACACCAGCTGCAAGTGTCATGTCAATTTTGTGTTGATGATAAAAGCATAGCATTTCTGGCAACGACATCAGGAAAAAACTGGAAGTGACCTCATATCATTGCTGACAGCCACTCTGCACAGCTCCCCCCCCCATCTTCCACTGGTTGCCAGGCTAGGCCTGACAACCCTAAGTCTGGAGACAAGCTGTAATTCCAGCAGAACTCCAGGCCCAACCAGATGGCTGACAACCCTAATATCAGTAGATTCTGACAACTATTTTCAACTAACCTCAGTAACAGCTGAGACCAAGCCTTGCTGCAGGTTGAGCTCTGTTTGCCACAGCTCTGTGTAGCAGACCCAAAGATCTTTTACAGTGTCAAGCTATCTTATGCTGACTTGATAATTTTTAAAGCATTGTATTAGTTCAAAAACATGAAAAATTAAGTAAACAGGAGACAAAGAAAATAGTGCTGGCTACAAAAATACTGTTGGCAAATCTGTACAGTTATCTATAAAAGATTTCCAAATATCTAAAAATAATTCCATGTGCAATTGCCTTTTGTACGTGATACATTCAAATGTTGATAGGTTTATGACTGAGGTCTTCAATCCAGTGATGTATAGGAAATGGGCTTTTGATGCTGACTTGACGGCACTCTCTGCCTTCACACGCTATGCAGTCTAGGGCTGGAATAGAAAACCCAGCTGGGACTGGCATGGGGAGAAAAATGCACACCTTTGAGGCTTATGGGAAAGTAGGAATGGTCTATGACATTGAATAAATTAGGTAGGACACTTCTCAAATATTCAGTTGGAATTCACCAGTAACAACTACTTAATTGTTATGGTCAAAGACCAGAAGACAGTTCAATAGTTCAATTCAATAAAATGATTAAATGACGAATTAAAAAAATACAATTATAAGATAGAATACCATCTAAAATTATACCTAAAAGTTAAAAATTCTAAGGATCTAAAAGTTAATGTTAACATCAAGGTGAAATGACACTATCTGTACTTCTTTGTTTCTTCCCTAATTCGGTAAGCCAGCCAACCAAATTTGGCAACCATCCTAGTCAGCTTTTGATTATTACCTGCAAGCATAATTGACAGAAGTATTGTTCTGTGGCGACCTGGGTAGGAATTGACAATAGGCATAACCAGAAATTCCCTAATATTTTGGTATAGGCTGCATTAAAAAATAACATGTTCTAACGTTTCATCAGTTCCCATCCTGCTCAAGCAGCCTTTCTTCAAAGATCTAGTAAATCTGCCCTCCAATATAGCTCAAGGAAGGGCATTATACCTTAAAAGAGTAAAAATTCTCCTATGGTTACAATTATGTAAAAATTTATTGTAAAGAGTTAAAGATATCTTATTAAATGTGCTTACATCAAATAGGGGGTTCCTAATCCTACTCGCATCCATCTGTCATTCGACATCTAAAATTCTTCATTTTAAAATAGTTCTAGCCTGAGCATAACCCAAGGACTGTATATCCTGCTTAGAGAAACCATAATAATTCAGTTTGGCCTCTATTTTCTTCCCTCATGGGGAAACAAAATTATTTTGCATCATCGTATGAGCAAGGCCAGTGGGTGAGAAAATCAGTTTTAACCAATAATGAAAGGTAGAAATCCATAGTTTTGCCTGTACCAAGAGCAGGCCTGTCTCTAAACGAATTGCAGCATTTGAAACACTTGTTGAAACTTGGAAAATGGCTCCTAAAAATTTCAATCGCGTTCTTTCAAGTAAGGTCAATTCAGTCTGGAGTCACAATGATGCTCCATATAATAACTGAGGTAATACTTTTATAGAGTATAGCTTAATAGCAGCTTCTAAATTATGACCTCCTTTGGACCAGAAAAACTGGTAATCACTTCACTGCACATTCTGTATAACAACTAGACATGGGCACGAATCAAAATACAAAGCAAATTTCGTTATGAAATGGGCCATTTCATTTATCGCAAAACAGTGTTTTGTGGGGCCGCGGTTATCATAAAATTATCATGAAATTCAGAACTTTGGGGCCTGTTTCATTAGCTTCATGAACGATTCATAATTACAGACAGGCTGGCGCCAATCCATTGATTCCCTAGGCAACAATGGGCCCAGACCTTTTGTTGCCATTGGAAACCCCAATCATAGCCCACTTACCCTTGATTGGCAGCTCTCCTAGCCATCTGGAGAGCTTCCATTCTGCTCTATACAGCCAGGAGCTGGGGGTCAATCCCCTAGGCAACCAAGGTGGTGGGCCTTCTGTAGCCATGGGCACACCAATCTCACCCCTCCAAACCCTGTTAGGTAGGTCTGTCAGCCAACCAAGATGCTCTATGTCAGCATCTTCCCAGTCCAGCTCCACACCACAGCCGGTCCTTCATCTTCCTCTGATCCAGTAACTTCTGGTCCCCGTTTCAGTCATACACTCTGGCAGCACCTCCCTTCCCACCCTTCCCATTGACCTTCCGATCAACGTATTGCAAACTGGGAGGGTGGGTGGAGGAGAGCCTACTGAAGTCTCCCTGTGAGTTTGGCATCTCCAGGTGTAAAGGGGGCCGTTGAAATGCCCCATGTTTGACAAATCACAAAACTAACTAATCGTTTCAGCAAACATGTCAATTTTGTGAAATTTGTGATTCACGATTCGTGGATCATGACGAAAAACAAAACTCTTGTTTCAGTTTTTTTCTGTTTCGTGCCCATGTCTAATAACAACTAGGTAAACCATAAGTGGTTAAATTCAGTAGATAGAGAAAGACAGAAATGTCCTTGTGTGTGCGGGAAACTGCCAGACAGCAGCAGAATTCCCAGGGAGAGATAAGCAGTTGTCTGGATTTAAAATTTTCTTAGGAAATCAGCAACTCCTGCCTGCCATCCAGCTAATGAGATGCATTGATACCTTCAGTTCTGTTCCTGTCCTATGGTGTCTCAGAATCTAAAGTATCCTTCGAGGGTATGAACAGAAGGAAATAGAGGAACTATGGGTAGCTTAACTGAAAAGGAAAACATTGCTCATTTACTGACTCAGATGTTAGGGTACCAGCAGAAAAAGTTATTAAACAAGACAGTAAGCATTGGTAGCTGAAAAATGATGCTATTTCATTATTGATGTTAAAGGGTATTTTATATGACCAAATATGATAGGAGTTGTAATGTTTTGCATGTAATATACTTAATTTGGATTTTATTTCTTCTTGCTAAGGTGTTTGGGTTTTTTTGTTACTGTGGGTTTAAATGCAGGCCTCTGAGGAAAGAAGGACTGGATGGATGAATGGAGTCTGCGCTGTAGCTATATGCTACAGGGTGGAGTGAACTGCAGTTTTTAGTCAGAGTGCAGAGGGAAACATTGGCAGTCAGTCTTTGAGTGTCTCGGAGAAAGGATTCTGTCTAAGTCAGGCAAACTGTGTGTGTGCCTGTCAGGTTGCGTATATCTGAGAGATCAATCTATCTATATCAGCCAAGCTGTGTGGAAAGACCTGAGTGAAGCTATGTCTGTGTGGATAAGGTTGCCAGATTTCCTTACCCTCCAGCACAGGGGGGCCAGCACTTGCCTTTCTCTGTGTCTTCACATGCGTGTGATGATGTCACTTCTGGGAAATGATGTTTGGGGCCCAAATCAGCCTGATGCGAAGCTCAGGAGCATTCCTGGGGCAGCATGATGATGTCACTCACAGGAGTGACATCGAACCACACCGGGAGTGCACCCAGGAGGCCTGTTCCCCCCCATTCCCCCCTGCCAGCCAGGTGAGTGGGGGGTGGAGAGTAGGAGTGAGGATCAGTAGCCCCCACAGGGGGACCTGGAAGCCCTGTGTATGGATGAGATAAGTATTTAGTCTGTTAGTGAAGATCTGTATGGTAAATAAATCTTTGTAACGGGTATGTGAATATATAACTGTTTTTTTAAAACCACCAAGCTTAAGAACTATTCTGAAACCAATAAGCATATCTAAACTTTGTAACTTTTACGTTTATATACTTAGGTAAAGGTAAAGTAAAATACTTAATAAGTATGATAGTTGTCAGATTGATGGGCCAAGTGAAGGTGAAGAACCGTTGGCTTTCTTTAGTAATGGGGATAGGAAAAAAAGCCACATATAAATCTGTCAGGCTATGGATGACATGATATGGTAGACAGATCCCTGGACTATTGCAGCAAGACACAGGTTCTTGGATAAATGGCTTTTATTCAGAAATCAGATCATTTCCATATATATGTCCATAGAACTACTCAGAAGCAAGGTAAGCATCTAAGCAGCAAAAGTAAAAGTTGACAGGAATGACATCATGTGAGACTTCTCTTTTAACATTCAAGTCCACTCCTTTCCCCCCTCCCAATCATAAAACAAGATTTTGGTGCTCTTCTTGTTTGAGAACATTTCACATATTTGTAATATCAAGTTGAGTCACTAGAAAACAAGATATAGCAAAGTTAGAGAGGGAGTAGCATACAAGGTCAGAAACACCAGAAGCTGATAAACACCTGTGAAAGCCTGTGAAAGAAATAGTTATGGCATTGGTAAAATGACATCGCGTTACAGCAGGATACACTGGTTCAGAACAAAAGGGTCATTAAAATTAGCATGGATGGGGCTCAGACATGACATTCTGCCTCCCTAAAGATGGCCCCTCTCCTCAAGTGCCAGGTTTGTCAGGATAACATTTATGGAAGTTTGAAATCAGTCTGGGAGCATTCATATAGGATTGTTCTACCCATTCACGGTAAGATTCATCAAAGTCTTTCCACCTGACCAGGTAGAAAAGTTTGTTGTGTTTAATTTTAGAGTCTAGGATTTCCTCCACGTCATAGTGAATATGTCCATCCACCAGCATTGGATGTGGGGGTCCGCTTTCTGGATGCCACTGATCTGGTGGGGGAGCCTTTTTTAGAAGACTGAAGTGGAATACTGGGTGGATTTGTTTCAAATTCTTTGGGAGTTCAATTTCTACAGCCACATCATTGATTAACTTCTTTACCGAAAAAGGGCCTAGATATCTCCATCTTAGTTTTTTGCAAGGTTGCTCCCCTTTTATGTTTTTGGTGGAGATGTATACAAAATCTCCAGGTTGTAGTTTCCATTGCTCTGAGCATTTTTTGTCAGCAAATTTTTTGTAGTCCTCTTTTGCTTTATCCAAAGTCTTTTGGATGATTCACATTGGGAAGTTAAATTAGTCCACCATTCCTCCAGGTCTCCCATCTGTGAGGAGTTAAGGGTTGCAGAGAAAGGCAAGGCATTTCCTTCATATCCATGTACTACTTTGAACGGGGTGGCTCCTGTTCATCTATGTACTGAGTTGTTATAAGCATATTCGGCGAAATCAAGAAAATCAAATCAATCATCTTGTTGATAGTTAATGTAGCACCTTAGGAACTGTTCAAGCACTTGATTTGTGCGTTCGGATTGTCCGTCACTTTCGGGATGGTAGGCGGAGCTAATTCCTTGTTCGATCCCCGCAAGTTTAAGAAGCTCCTACCAAAAGATGGCAACAAATTGTGGACCTCTGTCGGATATTACCTTATTAGGAAATGAGTATAGTTTTACTACGTGCTTCAGGAACTGGCTGGATAGCTTCTTAGCTGTAGGAATTGTAGTACAAGAAATAAAATCAGCCTGTTTTGAAAAAAAATCCACCACTACTAAAATGACTGTGTGTCCTTTTGAGGGGGGAAGATCTGTAATAAAGTCCATTGAAATCACAGCCCACGGTCTAGGAGGGGTTCCCAATGGTTGTAAAAATCCAGGAGGTTCCCCCTTCCTTGATTTTCCTATTATACATACTGGATGATATGTATTGAGATACATCTTTTCTCATTGCTGGTCACCAAAATTGTCTTTGTACTAAGTGTAGGGTTTTACGATATCCCAAATGTCCAGTGGTTTTTGTATCATGGCATTGGTGCAAGATTTCTTTTCTTAAGCTGGTTGAGATGTAAAGTTTGCTCACCTTGAACCAGTGTCCATCCCCCTCCGGTTTCAGTTCAGCTTTGAGCACATTTTCCATCTCCTTTTCAGTTTCCACTTTTACTCTCTCTCCCTATTCTGAGAGATCAGGTTTCATGTTGCTTTGCATTTTTGCGGCTTGGCTACGTGTCGTCACCACTAGACATGGGCACGATCCAAAAAATAATCCCGATTTAGCTGATCGTGATTCCGCAGCGGCGCCGAACCCAGGTACCCGAACCTCACCGATCAAGTCCCATTTCCGATACAGAATCGGGAAGGCCGATGTTGGAGGGTGCCCCGCGGTTTCCAGTGTTAAAGGAATGGTGGGTGAGGAGGATGGCGGCCGCCGGGCCCAGCAGGCCAGTGGAGGCGGTGGTGAGCCACCTCCCCTCAGGGGGCAGGGGGGTCTGTCCCCACAGGAGTGTGCCGGTACTGTCACGGGGGGGACCAGAGGAGATAACTCCCTATTCCCTAATTCCCTATCCGCTGAAGCCCAAAGCTCTCCCTCTCTCTCTTGCCCTTTCTCTCTCCAAAAGCAGCAAGCAAGAGCTCGCCTCTGTCCCACTTCACCCGCGAGCGGAAAGTGAAACTTTGTTGCGCAGCACATGGCTATTTATAAAGCCTGGGTCTGCTAAGCAGGAGGGCTGTGTTTGGCCGTAAGAGCTGCCTCTCAGGTTTTGCAGGGATGAGATTCGAGTGCCCATGGCTACAGAAGAACACCCCCTTCCCCCACCCTCCCCTCTCTTCTCCCAAATGGACGAGACTGGCACGCACTTTTCTGGCTGCTCCATGGTTGGAAGGAAGCCCTGCTGATCAAGGAAAGCTGGGCTTCCATTCGCGTTTCCAGGGTGACAGAAGGAGGGCAAACAGCTCCGGCATTCCCCAGGCTCCGTTTCCACGGGGCTCCGGTCCCTCGGAAACAGATGGCTGGTGCCAGACTGTCTGCAGACTGCAATCCCAAACGTAAACCGATCGATCTGATCGAGACCCAATAGAGTGCCCCACCCGAGCGCTGAACCGGGAGCCGTGGACGGAACTGATCAGCCCGGTCCCGATGGCACAAACGCCAAAATCAGGGCAATTTTCAGTCCGTAATTCCGATCGTGCCCATGTCTAGTCACCACTCCTCCCTATTGTGCTGGTGAGAAAACTGTATCAATTATCTCCTCCCTCTGGCTGTCATGTTAGGGCATGCGAGAAAGGGCGTCCGCTAAGAAATTCAACCCCATGGGACATACTTCAATGTGAAGTTAAATTTAGAGAAGAATTCCGCCCACCTTAATTGTTTGGCGTTCAGTCTGCGGGGGGTGCATAGGGCCTCTAAGTTTTTGTGATCAGTCCATACTTCAAAAAGTACCTTAGCCCCTTTTAGCCAATGCCTCCAGGTTGTAAGTGCTAATTTCACTGTAAAAGATTCTTTCTCCCATACGCTCCAATTGCATTCAGTCTCAGAGAATTTTTTAGAAATGTATGTGCAAGGGTGCAGTTGCCCTTCATCACTGCGGTGTCGTTTGCATCCACTTGGACTATAAATTTCTGGTTCTCATCAGGGTGCTGTAGAACCGGTTCAGAAATAAACAGGTTTTTTAGGTTTTCAAAAGCCTCTTGGCACTCTGCTGTCCAGTTTAATTTGGCACTGGGCTTTCCCCCTTCCCTTGCAGTCCCTTCCCTTTCGTTTTTAACAAGTCTGTTAAGGGGAGGGCGATTTGAGCAAAGTTCTTTATGAAAGGTCTGTAAAAGTTAACAAACTGTAAAAGCAAACTAGGAACGACTGCAATTGTCTTCTTGTTTTGGGGGCCTCCCACCCCACTACAGCTTGGACTTTTGCCGGGTCCATTTTCAGTCCTTGGTGAGAGACTCGGTACCCCCCAAAATCCAGCTCCTCTTCATGAAATTCACATTTAGATCATTTCACAGGCAGTTTGTGTTTCTTTAAAGCGGTCAATACCTTTCTGACCAATTCCACATGGGATTCTTTATCAGCAGAATAAATCAACACGTCATCTAGATAAACAACCACATCTTTGTACAAGTATTCATGCAGCACCTTGTTGATTAGGTTCATGAACACACCTGGTGCCCCCTGTAGGCCAAAAGGCATTACGAAGTACTCAAACTGCCCTAAGGGGGTGTTGAAGGTGGTTTTCCAGTCATCCCCCTCCCTTATTCTCACTCAAAAATAAGTATCTTTTAAGTCCAGTTTCGAAAAGATTTTACCTTGTGCCACCCCCACTGAGCAAGTCTCTAATTAAGGGAAGGGGGTATGCATTCAACATGGATACAGCATTTTTTCCACGGTAATCAGTACACAGTCTCAGCCTCTGATCTTTCTTTTTGCGAAATAACACAGGCACCGCATGGGCGGAGCTAGCAGGGCAGATGAATCCCCGTTCCAGGTTTTTATCAATGAACTCTCTCAGTTCTTTTGGCTGGGCTCATCACGTACTATTTTCCCTTAGGTAACTTTTCCCCTAGAATGAGTTCAATAGCACAGTCCGTGCCTCTATGAGGGGGTAGCTCATCAGCTTCTTTTTCATCAAACACTTGTTTTAAATCTCGGTATTTGGAGGGAATGGCTTCTTCCTCTTCTGTGGTTAATAACACAGCCTGTATCGGGGAGGGTGCCTCCCTGCCCCACACTTTAGTCCATGCATCTTTTGCACAACGATCTCCTTTAAAGACCACCATTCCCAGTGGACCATTTGATGTATGGGTCATGGTCCCATAGCCAATGACTTCCCAGTACCAAGGAGTATTTGGCTACATCACTGACTATATATGTTTGATTCTCCCAATGATCTCCCAAGCCCATAGGGGTAGGTGCAGTTTTGTAGGGTGCAGGGTGCATATTATACCCGTCCATTTGTTCAAATACTATAGGGTCTTTGAGTTCTATTAGTTCCAAGCCCAGTCTATTAACTAAGGCCGACGATATTAAGTCCCGGGAACATCCAGAATCTATTAAAGCTTGCACCCGCACATGCGTTCCCTTTTTCGGATTTAGTAACATCACTGGCATAAACAGTATGGCCCCTCTTTCTCTCACTTTTGGTGGTTTGAGTTCCTTAGAGACCTGCTGTCGGGACCTTTTTACGGCAGGTCCGTCTCATTTCCCGCCAGTGGGGTGAAATCCTCCTCGGCTTCTTTTGGTGTGGGTGTCTCAGTATTTCCAGGACTCTCCTCAGCATCCAAAGCGGTCTCTGGCTTCCCCCCATTTGGGGCCCAGTTTCCGACCCAGCGGTTTAGGGGGGCCTGTGGGTTTGGGTACGCTTTGGCTCTTTCCCCACTGCACCGGCCTTATGGGGCATTGTGCTGCAAAATGTCCCATGCTCCCACAGTTGAGGCATAGTCCTTGTCTCCATCATGCTTCTTTCCCAGTCATGGAGATAGGAGCTTTTGGACCCAGCACTGTACGGCCCGTCTGCAGTGGTTGGACTCCTCGCCCCAGCATGCTGCTGCATTCTAACAAGTTTTACTACTTGAGTTCTATTTTCGACCTCACATGCCAACTGGATCCAACCTAATAGGGTTTGTGGGTCATCCTGCATTAACGCTCTATCTAGCATGTCAGCATTCAATCAATTTTGGAAAAGTTCAATTTTTACTTCCTCATGGTAGCCCTGTACTTTGGTGGCTAGCTGTCTAAATTCGGCAGCGTATTCCCTGACGTTTCTGGACCCCTGTCTGATGGTTCTGAGCTTTGTTCTAGCTCTCTCCCCTTCCAGTGGGTCATCAAATTGGGCTTTGAGCGCATATACAAAAGCATTTAAGTCATGCAGCTCAGGTGCTCCCATGTTATGCAGGGTCACATACCACTCAGCTGCCAATCCTTCCATTCGAGATCCCAGGTGACTCACCCAACTGTGTTCTGAAGGAAACAAATGTCCCCAATCTTGGAAAATCTCCATGGCTTGTACTATAAAAAATCCTAAATTCCTGGGGTTCCCATCAAACGTGGCTTCCAATTTGAACCACCCTTGTGGCAATCCCGCTGTAAGAGCTCCTGCTCCCTGGTACCCCACCACCTGGTGAATCTGGGCCACTCCAAAGGGGGATGGTTGAACGTGTCCCAGTGCCACATAGAGTATCTGGTAGGCTCCATTTGCTCCATTGCCCATTGGAGCAACCTGCGGTATCCCTCCGCACTGTGGTTGAAAGGCTTGTGCTTGGATTCTTGGGGCTCCCTGAGGGAAATTCATTGGAGGACCACCCACTTGCAGGTGTCCTATTTGTTCTCCTTGAGGGACATTCATTTGAGGACCACCTACTTGCAGGTGTCCTATTTGTACTCCTGTCCCCATTGGGACAATGATGAGGGTTCCTTGTGGTTGGCCTGGTTGGGGTATGCTCATCCCTCTGATGGCAACCGATGCCCCTGTGCATGTTTGAACTTGAACTGGTAGGTTCCTTGACACTCTCTTCCCCATTGTGGCACTTGGCGCCCCTGCGCCTCTCACGATCGAAGGTATGGTCAAAGGCTGTGAGGCCCCTCTTGACTGGGTCCCCCCTTGTTGGATCTTCACTCCCCTCTGGGGTGGTAAAGTGGAAATTGTCAGTACTGGTAGGGGAGTTTGATTATGTACGTTCATTGGCACTCTCATCCCCATTGTGGTAGTTGGTGCCCCTGCACCGCCCCCAATCGGAGGAATGGACAACGATTGTGCTCTCCCATACGGACTCATCCCTACTCCCCAGGATGGTATATTCAGTGTAGTCACTAGGGGGGAAGGTGGTATGATACTCCTTCCTACTATTCCCGTTGCTACTACTGGGACCTGTGTAATTGAGGGAACTATTTGGTCATCCACGAACTGTGCGGGAGTCATTAAAAGCTCTTCCCCCTTCCAGTGGTACAATCCCTGCAAAGTCTATTGGTTCTTGCCCAATTTGTGAGACTCTCCCCCACTGTGGCAGGATAGGGGGTCTCTCTGACTCCTCACTAGCTCCTGTTATTGTCCTCACTGGTGCCTCTGGTGCTCTTATGTCTCCTTGCTCTTTGAGGAGGTTCCGTTCCCATTCTTGTTGTATCCTCAAGGCATGAGCTAGTTTCTCTTGAGTTGGATGCATCCCATCTCTCTTGATTTGTGGTGTCTGGCCCCCGATAGGGATTTCTGGCCCAGCCACCCCCTCTAAGTCACTTGATTCCAGGGATTCCATCTCTTCCTCGATGGTATAATCCACCAAAGCATGTCTGTTATCAGGGGTTAATCCACGCCCCCCTGCCTTTGTACATCCGGCAACACCAATTGTGTTGCTTTATCCTGCAGTGCGAGTAGCTGCGACATCTGGCCCCAATCCTGGTGTGTTGGTACTGTTGCGGTCCCCAGCTCGCAGGTATCCAAAGAATCTGTTCCTGGGTTAATAGCAACCCCACGATATTCCACAGCATTGCCAGGGGGTAATCTAGGGTCCCCCACTGTTTGTAATTCCTCCGATGTGTCTTGCAGGAAGTGGGACTCTTCGGTCTCCTCCATTCGCGGTGGCCTCAAGCTCCAGCATGCGTGGGTCACTAAAGCGGTAGTTCTCCTTGCTGTTGGCTCTCCAACATAGCCTTCCAGTTCGAGAGAATGCCAAAAATATATTGTTCCATGGCACTGCATCTTCTCCTCTGCAGTTATGGATCTGCGAGGGCCCCACTCATGCGTGGGTGGCAGATTCCATTGCTGGTAGGTAGACCCGGCTTTGGAGATAGCTCCCAGTTCATGATACATTGGGAGGGTTCCTGCGGCACTGAGTCCCATCATAGCAGAGATATTATGGTCCATTAAATAGTCCAAATGAGTATGGGTCACAGGTACCAGCTCTCTGGAAGTCCTCTCCAGAGTTACACCTGGTCCCCGTTGATTGATGGGATCCTCTGGCGCTGTTGGCCCCAGGTCAGGCTCTAACAACGGGAAGCCGGTAGCCATTATCCAAGAGTTGCAGGTACAGAGGAAAAAGAGGATTCCTGTCAAAATGTCAGGCTATGGATGACAGGATATGGTAGACAGATCCCTGGACCATTGCAGCAAGACACAGGTTCTTGGTTAAATGGCTTTTATTCAGAAATCAGATCATTTTCATATATATGTCCATAGAACTACTCAGAAGCAAGGTAAGCATCTAAGCAGCAAAAGTAAAAGTTGACAGGAATGACATCATGTGAGAGAGACTTCTCTTTTAATATTCAAGTCCGCTCCTTTCCCCCCTCCCAATCATAAAACAAGATGTTGGTGCTCTTCTTGTGTGAGAACATTTCACATATTTGTAATATCAAGTTGAGTCACTAGAAAACAAGACATAGCAAAGTTGGAGAGGGAGTAGCATACAAGGTCAGAAACACCAGAAGCTGATAAACACCTGTGAAAGCCTGTGAAAGAAATAGTGGTATTGGTAAAATGTGACTCGATGTCATTTTACCAAAATAGTGATGTCATTTTACCAATACGATGTCATTTTGCTCATTCATCGCCACCTTGCTAGCTTTTCAAAACACTAATGTAACATTATTTTGTTGTTCAACTAAAGATTTGCAAGTTTTATTGAATGTAAAGGGTAATGTGTATTCTTGTTTAGTTGATACAGGGGCGATTAAGTCTTCTCTTGCTTCCCAAAACCATAGACTCTGTAACTGTCATAGTGATTGAAGGGAGGCAACAGGTAGTGTCATACAGCAAAGAACAGATAGGTGCTTTGACAACTGAATATGCCTTCCTTCTTTGCCTTGAAAGCCCCATTAATTGTTCAGGCCATGATCTACTGTGTAAATGTAATGTTTTCCACTGATGGTGGTACTCTATCTTTGTCTTCTGTTAATCTGCAAGCTTTCCAAAACTTCTTCCAGGCTCCTGCCAACGTGTCTAATTCTTTTGAACTACCAGAACCCCTGCGGGGCCTGCCAGATTCTCTTTGGTGATGGACTTTAGATGTGGTGGGACTTGTAACCTCTGCTGTGCCTGTTGTTATAGCTCACAAAGCAGGTCCTTCTCCTTCTATACCACAGTATCTGCTTAAGCCTGAAGATATAGAAGGATTGTACCCTCGGTAGACTCTTATATTAAGAAAGGTATCTTACACTGGTGTACTTCCGCAAATACTCCTATCCTTCTGGTCAAGAAACCTGGTTAGACCGATGAACATGGCCATCCGGTTTACAGTTTTGTGTCAAGATCTCAGGACCATTAAGAATTATGTGATCTCTAGACACCCAGTAGTGTCTAATCTGGCCACTATTGTGTCTCTTATTCCTGCAACTGCTGCATGTTTTACTGTGTCTGAGTCCCATCCATGCCAATTTTAATGATCCTTTTGTTCTGAACCAGTGTATCCTGCTGTAACTCGATGTCATTTTACCAAAAGATGGATATAGGTTCATAGTGGGGCCAGAATAAGGATTAGGTGGGGTTGGGGAAACTAGCAGGCTAGACCCAGCTGGAGGCAATTGCAGGATATTTTATTGACTAGCCACATTGGACCAGGTATATCAATAATCCAGGGGTCTGGGATCCCTGGGGTCTTTAGGATTAATATGATCTTGGAGATTTTGCAGTACTGTAGGAAGAAAGGAGCCTTCCTTCAGCCATGGGAGGGAAGTGCACTTAGTAAGGCATGGCCATTCCTTAGACCAAAGTTTAACCAATTGTTCTGGAGTTTGATTTTCAGAACCCTTTTTAACACAGGCCCAATACTTTAATAGGTACCCTTAGTGGGGGCAATTCCAAGACTTTGGGCTTCTTTCCTTTGAGCACTTGTCTGCTATGAGTTTGACCCATCCTGAATCCATGAGGAAAAAAAATAGAGTTGGGATAGTAACCTTAGCTGACTTCAGGACAATTCCAGAGTCAACCCATGGCAAAGATCAGACTCAAATCCGAGTCTCAAATGTGTCCACTTGACGCTCGCTGGTCAGTCCTTCAATCAGTCCCCTCAAAGTGTGCCTCCTGGCGCTGAGATTTTGATAGCACACTGGACTATCCCAGTCAGCTGAACCTGGAAACAACAAACACCCTAAACCAGACACTCAAAAGGTCCAAAAGAATTTATTAAACCAAAACCAGTTTTACATACATGCATGGGCCTAAGAACTGAAGTTCAAAGACCCTGTTCTGATGCAGTTACAGAGCTTTTATAGGCACTTACATTATTTTACATGGCAAAGTAGGAACAAGTAGACTTTGCATAATCTGATTGGCTAATCTGTTGCAGGGCAGAACATGTGCTCTGAGGACTGGTAGATGTGACTGACTCACATCTACCATTTCCACACGCCCTTAAAGGGACAGCCCACTCACAAAATCCTGGTGGCTTTTCTGCAGGAATTCAGACATCTCCATTTGCAAAATGGTTGCAGGCCCTTTGGCTTCCGTTTTTTTGGCATCTTTTCTGGGAACGCATTTTCTGTGATCACAAAAAATGTGCCCCCAAAATGGAAGCCAAATAGCCCGCAGTTATGGCTGCCAGGTGACATAACATCCTTGAGCCAAAGTTTCACACAGGGAGAGAGAGGGCTTCAACCTCCTCCTTCTTCTTGGCAGAAGGGGGTACCTGGCACTCACCTTTTTTTTGCTCTTTGCACATGTGCGCTTTCCAGGTGATGTGATAATGTCATTTCCAGGCCCTATTCAGGCCGTTTGGGGCCCAAATTAGCCCACTGCAAAGCTTGGGAGTGCTCCTGAAATGGTATGATGACATCACTCCTGGGAAAACGCCTGGAAGGCCTGTTTCCCCCACCTTTTCTTCCTGCCGACCAGGCGAGTGATGGCGGGGGACAGAGGGTAGGAACAGGGGATCCCCCACCCTCCCTGGGGGACCTGGGATCCATCCCCCCTTCCCAGACACAGTTTTTTTCTACCTGGAATGGCCCTAGGAAACTGCTGTTTGTCTCATTTAGAAATTTTGGGTGAGCTAAAATCATAGTTTGCTCCTTATTTGAAAATAAAGGGGGAAAAAAACCATAGGAGATATCTAACTCACAGTATAAATGTATGAGGATGGAGTGCATGAATAGAATACTCCCCAAGACTTATTCTTATTAGACTATAGTATTTTCTTTTAATCACCTATATCTTGCTTACCAATATTTTAGCCTATCGTTTCTTCATTCATATTCATGTTTGTTCACTCTCCTTCATATTTATAGTATCATTTTATTATTTGATTGCTTTTAGATCTCTTCCTTACCCTTCTATTGTCCAAAAAAATCTGGTTTGTTTGTTCATTGAGTCTTTTCCTTTCTTTGTTCCTTCCCGCTTAGAATTATGGTTTATATTTCTAAATACTTTTATCATTTTTGACATTCTTCTCCAAATAAATTTGTGGGCAGTTTCTTTGGAGATATGGGAATTGACAAGCAAGAGCAAGGAAAGGCTGTCTCTCCCCTCCCACCCACCCCCTGCAGAGTCTCATGCGCATGCTTGTACATGTGTATGCATTGCTCTTCCTGCTCCATGACAGATTTAGCACTGTGTTATACCACCATACACTGCCTATAAATATATGGACTTTTCTTCTTTGCTGAGAAAGGCAGTGGGTGGGGGAGTGGGGATCTTAATTCTTTTTATCACATTTAGTACATCATTTTGTGTTTGTATGTGTATGTGTTTCTGTGTGTGTGTGTGTGTGTGTGTGTGTGAGAGAGAGAGAGAGAGAGAGAGAGAGAGAGAGAGAGTGCGTGAGTACTAGTATGTCAGCCAAGCTCAGTTTGGTTACAGCATTCTCTGCTGAGCATGTGAATATGCTGAGACTGGTGGTATTGTTATGCCCCTTGGTGACGCTATAATCTATCCAATGACATAGTTTTTGACAGATTATAATAAAAGTTCTATCAAATCATGTGTGTGCATGCGTGTGCATGCAGACATGTGCATAGGCTGTAATACTTCTTAGGTGTATTGCACAGGCATTGGATTTTAAACAGAGCTTATTACCTCACTTATACATGCATATATAAAATGTGCTTAATTGTTCATATGAGCTTCGGCTGGGGAGTGCTGGAGTGCTGTCTCAGAAAAGGCAGGGACTATCTGTTTGGACTGTTCCATAGACAAAATTCCCCGAGTTCTGGTTTGCACAGGAACCTTTGCCATGGGAGAAGAAGTGCAGGAACCTGGGCTTGTGCACTACTTCTGACTTGATAGATGATTTTAAATTGACACCCCACAGTTGAATTGTGTCTTAGATATGAGGGGCACAGGGAGTCAGCAATTCTTACTAGAAGTGCCAGTAAGAGGGTTGGGATGGAGATGGAGCCAGGCCCTTCTTGGTCCCACCTTGTAAGACACAGGGAAACTTTTTACATGCGTGTTGAAGTACCATGTCAGATACTTGAACGTTTCTGCAGGAGCACAGACAAAATCATTATCTATTAGTGTGGCAAAGGACCTTTTAAAATCTGGCCTAGAGCTCATGTAACAGAACTCTTGTCAAGAGGTGAATCAAATGGTTTTGTAACACATCTCATGGCTATTTTTCCCCTGATTGTTAAGCCTTGTGACGTTAACATATTATCAAACAATCCCCTAATCTCTTCCCATAGTCCTGTACTGTTGTGTGAGTGAGGTTATAAGGACTTTAATGGGATTAGACTGGAGTAACTCTGCGTAAGATTTTGCTGATAATGGTTTCCCCACTATCCAGGGATACCTAAATCTAGGAGGAAGGTGAAAATGAACAAGAAAAGAGTAGTCTAGCCCTCAGGAGAAGTTGTATAACTCAGGTTGGGGCTACAATTGGTATGAACATGACATCTATGGGAAAATAAGGGAACTAGAACCAAAAGGGGATAGGCCTCCTATACATCTTAATAATTGCATAGGAAGGCATTAGGGTTGTAGCAGATGCAATTTTTCTCATTGTTGTTTGGTAAATTTGCTTACTAGGATTTCCTGTTCTACGCAGTTTTTAAAGATACAGGAACTCTTTGAGGTAAGACATACAGAATGGACTCCATATTCTCATTCCCTTAGGTCAAGGGTCTGCCACCTCTTACAGTTAAAGAACCAAATGATATCAAAATTCAGAGAAAAAGATCAACGAAGGGCCAGTATAGAAAATACCTTTTCTATAACCAAAGACATACAATTTATTGTTAGTGATAATTGGCATGTTTAATAAAGTTTCTATAGCCATAAACACTAGATGTTGTGAGTCTTTTATTAGGAAGTGGCACACACGAGACCTCACAATATATACATAAGGACCCTGCACAGTTACTTTAGTGCACTAGCATCAATCTGTGCGTGGTTTGCACTTGGATTACTGGCAACTATCATTTCTTTTTCTGTAAAGCATCTCTAAGAAGTCATTCAGTCCGATAAAAATCTTTGCCTGCCATTCCCTTCACATACTGATTATTCTAACATCCCATCTACCCCTCCATTAGAGCATAACTTTTTTTTTTTAAAGAACCATATTTGGTTCTGTTATGGCTCTAGAGCCATAGATTTCAGACCCTTGCCTTAGGGAGTCCCTTGGAAGAAGAGTTATCTGGATATATGGTTACGTATCTAAGAGTTGGTATACAGAGCAAGACTTATTTTCCAAAGGTTACCTTTTCACATGCAATGGTTTGTTTAAACAAGTGCTTTGATATTGAGAAAACTGGTCATGGAAGATTGACGTAGCTGCTTCTGTGTACGAGGTACTCTCAAAAAACCATATCCGACTGTGATCAGTTACGAGGAGGTTTTCTGATGTTTCCAAGTAGCCCACATACATGAGCAGTTATTTGCACAGAGAAGTTCTAAATAATTGCAATAATGTTGACCATAATTTCCTCCAAACCACAGCTTTTATGTGTGTGGTTCTTTGACAGTCTAGGCAGCAGCCAACTGCCTTTCTTTTTTTTCCAAGAGCAATTATAATTTAATATATGTATAAATCAGTTAATATTTGCAAAAGTATTTCTGTTTCCATTAAATTCAGTGGAACAGACACTCTTCAAGTTCCTACTACAATACAAACTCCTAGTTTTGCTCAAGTTTCACAGCCATTCACAAAGTATCTTCCATTTGTTTGATATCCTGCATTCTGGTTAAAAGGCTTTGTTTGCTCCATTTTAGGGGCAGCTCACACATGTTGATTTTCCTGTTCACCTGTAGGAAAAAGGGTGAGGAGTGAAAAATAAGTGCTTATTTTGATACAAATTAAAAGGATTAGGATGCTCAGTGTTAACACAAACACTTGTATTGCACTACACAATTGACATCATACACATTTCCAATCCTACCAGTTTTTGCAAATGCAAAAGAAAAATTTCTGGTCTAAATGGGACCTGGAAATATGAACACTGATAACATGAGTTCTTATTTATGTTAAATAACAAATAGCAGGGGACTTTCTGTTCTAAAACCAAAGCCTCACTCATTCACTCACTCACTCATTCAATCAATCAATCAATCAATCAATCAATCAAGTTTATTACTATGCAAGGTCAGCTCCTGAAAGCAATAATGGAAATAATAAAAAATAAATAAAATAAAATAAAAAGCAAACCCTCTTTAACCATGACCTTTAGTGCCAAACTAGATATGGTGGACATCCTCATGTCCACCATTATAAAGATTAAAACAAGCATTTAAAACAAGCAATTTAAAAATGCTGTATGAGCTCATAGCATGGCAGGATGAGCGGTCTTGTTGTCGTCGTCCCCCGGCCTGCCCCAGCACTTGAAAAGGCATGGGGGGCATGGGGGGAACAAGGTGCTCTTCTTCTGCCATGCTGAAGGCCTGAGAACGATTGAACCTTACAGCATTTTTAAATTACCCATCTTAGGCTTTACAGCAGAGTCTCCAGGGTAGACAGGACAAGGATGCTATCATGTCTAGTTTGGTCCTCAGATAGAAAAGGGAATTGCTTTGTGTGGATACCAATACAAGAATCCTGTGGCACCAATTCTCAACTCTGTCCACTAGTCATGACTTAGAACAGCTATTACAATCAGGTTTCCAAGTAATACACCAACCCCTTCCCAATATGCCAGTGCTCCAATTATCCATAGGTACCCAAATGAGAAAGGCCCATCCTCCTCTACCACTTCTTCCAGGGTATTTAAGTCCAGAACAGGACTTGAGCCCTCAAACCCTGTTCTTTAACAGCTGGATCACACCCTAACTTTATTGGATGTCTACTGGGTTATGTTATATGATTTACTGGTAGAAGACAAGAAGTCATTTCACTATCCAGTTCATTGGGAAAGGAGTCTGTTAACTGCCATGTGATCCTTATTTGGAAATATGGATCCAGAGGAGTTAGCCATGTTAGTCTGCAGTAGCAAAAATAGAAAAGAGTCCAGTAGCACCTTTAAGACTAACCAACTTTTGGTGGACATGTAAAGAAGTCCACACATTCTGGATAATGGTGCATAATCTGTTACAACAAATTTTACAATGTACAATTGCTTTTAAACCTGAGATATTTTTGTTAAATTGTGTACCAGAAGAATTTGGAAAAGACCAGAAATATTTTATAATTCATTGAGTAACAGCAGCAAGAACTCTATTAGCATCCTTCTGGAAAAGAGCAATAATACCCTGAGAAGAAGAACTGATAGCGAAGATAAGAGAAAATGCAGAAATGGACAAATTAACTTCACTAACTAGAAGAAGATTTTGCAGCCCCATGGACACCATTTTATGATTGGATAAAAAACGAATATAGCGACTTTAATGTAGTAACTATATGAAGACACTATTGTAACGTACTATTAATAATCACAGTTAAATGTTTGTTGAAATGTTATGATGAAAAGATATAGATAAGTAGAATTCTAACTCAAGCAGACTCTATTATATATATTGGATATTCCCTTCCTATCTTCCCCCCTGTCCCCCTACTCCTATATGAGAAAACCAATAAAAATCTATTAAAAAAAAAGACTAACCATAACCAACTTTACTGTAGCATAAGCTTTTGAGAATCGCAGTTCTCTTCGTCAGATGCATGGAGGGTAAGAAGAAACTGGTCAGATATATAGGTGGAGAGGGGAGGGGGAGTAGATGCAATCAGTAGCTTCTGATAATGGGATCAGTTGGCTTCTGATAATGAAATCAGTTACTTCTGATAATGAGATAACCATTCATAGTCGCTATTCAATCCAAGCCTGACCGAGTCAAATTTACATATGAATTCCAATTCAGCAGTTTCCCACTGGATTCTGTTTTTGAAAGGTTTCTGTTGAACTACAGTGACCTTTAAGTCCTTGATGGAATGTCCTGATAGATTGAAGTGTTCTCCCACTGGTTTCTGGATGTTGCCATTTTTAATGTCAGATTTGTGTCCATTTATTCTTTTGTGCAGAGGCTGGCTGGTTTGTCCAATGTACAGAGCAGATGGACATTGTTGGCACATGAGGGCATATATCACATTGGAGGATGAGCAGTTGTAAGAGCCAGAGATAGTGTAGTTGACACCATTGGGTCCTGTAATTGTATTTCTTGGGTAGATATGAGGGCAGAGCTGGCATCTGGGTCTGTTGCAGGGTCTGGTACCTGTGTTGGTGACTCTGCTAGCCGATTCATGGTTGTAAGTGAGAAGTCGTTTAAGGTTGGGGGGCTGTCTGTAAGCAAGGAGAGGTCTTCCACCCAGGGCTTGTGAGGGAGAGGCATCATTTTCCAGGATGGGTTGTAGATCACTGATGATACGTTGGATGGGTTTGAGCTGGGAACTGTAGGTGACAACCAGTGGTGTTTTGTTGTTAGTTCCTTTAGGTTTGTCCTGGAGTAGGCTGTTTATGGGTACTAGTCTGTCCCTGTTGATTTGTTTCCTCACTTCATTTGGTGGGTGCTGTAGCCCCCAAAATGTTGTAAATCTCTTAAATGGGAGTCCCAATCAAGAGCATTGGAGCAGATACGATTGTAACGTAAGGCTTGGCTGTAGAAAATCGACTGAGTGGTATGTTTAGGGTGGTAGCTGGAGGCATGTAGATATGAGTATCAGTCAGTGGGTTTCCGGTATAAGGTGGTATTTATCTGTCCATTATGTAGTTGTACAGTGGTGTCCAGGAAGTGTACCTGTTGTGTAGAGAGGTCCAGGCTCAGGTTGATAGTAGGATGAAAGTTGTTGAAGTCCTGGTGAAATCTCTCAAGGGCTTCCTTCCCATGGGTCCAAATGATGAAGATGTCATCCAAGAATCTTAAGTACAGGAGTGGTTTCAGTGGATGGGAGCTGAGGAAGCGTTGCTCCAAGTCCGCCATGAATATGTTAGCATATTGTGGTGCCATGCGTGTTCCCATGGCTGTGCCATTAACCTGTAGATATAAACTGTCACCAAATTTGAAGTAATTGTGAGTGAGTACGAAGTGGCAAAGTTCAGTGGCGAGGTGTGCTGTGGTTTTGTCTGGGATAATATTCCTGATGGCTTGCAGTCCATCTGCATGTGGGATATTGGTGTACAGAGCCTCAACATCTATGGTTGCTAGGATGGTGTCATCTGGTAGGTTGTCAATCGATATTCTACACTATCTCTGGCACTTACAGCTCATCCTCCAACATGATATATGCCCTCATGTGCCAACCATGTCCATCTGCTCTGTACGTTGGACAAACCAGCCAGCCTCTGCACAAAAGAATAAATGGACACAAATCTGACATTAAAAGTGGCAACATCCAGAAACCAGTGGGAGAACACTTCAATCTTTCAGGACATTCCATCAAGGACTTTAATGGTCTGTGCTGTTTTATGGATCAGTTTCATGCCGCTTGTGTCCACTAGCTTGTGTTTTAACCCTGATTTTTTTACTGTAAGCAACCTCAAGCAGGACTTTGAAGAGGCAGCACAGAAATATTCTAAATAAATAAATGAATTAATAGGTATTCCTCTGGGAACAGCATTAAGGGGCAAGGACTATTCTGGGACTATGTAAAATTCCTCCATATGCTACTTTCTCTGGAGCAACTAGGGGAGAAAGGTGCAGTGTGTAATTACAGACTGGCAAGGGTTGTGACAACAATGCTCTGTACTGATGTATTCATTGCCATTCCAGTCCAGAATGGCTGGCCACTGTGACTTCAGAGCCTCAACTGGAGCCTCCAAGCAAAGTGCAACAGGTTTGTGTCTGTGATTCATCCTAGGCTCCATTTTCTCCCCCACCTCCTGCCATCTGCCAGCCAACAAGAACACTGATGAGAGGATTCATAGTGATCCTTGGCATCAAACAGCACTTTGAAAATCCTTTTTGTGATTTTCTTAAGTAAAAACTACAAGGCATCAGAATGGAGTTGCAGTGTAGGCTGGTAATGGTGATGTCATTGTCAAGCCCCCTCCTGATAGTAATGCATACAAGATACAAGGTATTCTCCCCTCTAATGAGTGTCCTTTCTTTGTGCCCTCAAGCCATAAAGAAACATAGCCCACAGCTGGTACAGATGCCTTGTGTTCTTCCATCACCTCTCTTCCCTGTGCAGCAGCACAGCTCAGAGGAACAAGGCATGAAGCCAGTCAAGATAGAAATTTCACAAGCAACATCCATTGGAATGCTGGTTTGAAATGGACTGCTTATTAGCCTTGGAAATAGGATGTGTCTATGTATGCGTGTATGTGTTTTTAATACAGACTGGGAATTAATACATTGGCAGATCTTAAGAGCACACTGGAGAGAGTAACTTGACAAGTCAGTTCTCAAAGAGAGAAAAATCAGGTCACCTATTCTGAAAAAAAAGCATTCTTCATACTGGAAAATCTGAGCTGCCAGAGAATCGAAGCCTGAAATAATGTTGCTATTTATGCCTTATATAGTACTTCTAATGTACAAAGCATTTAAGAAATTTGGTTAACAGCAAAGCAACCCTGTGTGAATTGTCCTAATAGTTACATTTTGCTATTGGGGTTGACAGAGACTCGCTTTACTACTGTCTGAGGAAGAATTTGAACCCACCAATCAAGTCCTTTCTTCTTTTCAATAACTGATTAATCTATAGTTTAAAGTCCAAAGAGTTTTTGTGGGGTTGTAGACTTTCTGGAAATGATTGGCAGTGCTACCTGCTTGTCATAAACCTGCAGGCTTATCTGAAGGGCCTCTGACAACGATTGGCTTCCTTGTTGCCTCTCACAGAGGAGCTAGACAGAAGAACTTCTGGCATTGATCTACTGATGTTCGCATTGATTTGAAGTAATCAGCAAATTATTTGATTGCAAGGTTCTTGTATTTTTGCAGCCCCTCCTTGTTTATTATATACTCTCATTTCATTTGTCATTCTTTAATCTTAGCATCAGATATGTTTCCAGCCTCTGGTGTGCTTTTTTATCTAGCGCATGTCAATCTCAAAGACTCCATTTGTGATCCTAAAAATTTGGGATCTTTTCTGGAGTTTATAGTTACAGTGATACTTGGACACTATAATTTAAAAAAAGGATTGGAAAGAATGGTGGTGGTAGTTATTATTAAAAGCCCAAGTGCATGAGCTATTAAATTCTCATTATTTTTAAAAACAGTTTAGCAAGACTTTTAAGGTCTGACTCATATTTTCCATGTTTGAGGGTTACAATTTCACAAATAAGGGCACTACAGTTCAGCTTTTTATGTTTAGAGTTTTGATGAGGTAATCCACCCAGAACATCTAGAATAGGATGGAGGCAAGTAGATGATAATAATAGGATTTTTACTTCCTTTTCTCTTTCACATACGTTAATGCATTTGTTTGAAATAAATTTCATATTTTCTGGTAAACTAATGTTGGGTTTAAACTTTTAGAAATCAGCTAAATTCCAGAAAACAGCCAGGCAAATTTTAATCTGGATAAGTGTCAGTCTTACAGCAAAAATGTAGCATGTCCACCCAGTGTACTTGATATTTGCTACATTCATGAAAAGGATATGCAAATTATCTTACTTATATAATGCTAAAATATGCAGATTTGTCATGGCCTTCCATAAATGCAATGCAACTCTCAGCACCAAATAAGTGCTGCTTCAGGCTTCTACATGTTCCATTTCCATCTTCTGCTCCTGAGCCTCTTTTAAGGAGACTTATCTTTTTCTGCTGCAGTCAAGGATTCTTTTTGCACCTGCCATTTGCCATTCTCATTATTTGCCTCCCTTAGTCTTAATTTCATAGGTGCCTGCATAATTGCTATTTTATTCCATCACTAAATGTGTACATTCAGCTAATCCTTGAAATGGCATTAAATCTGAAGTCAGTACCACAGTTAGCTATAGCCAGTCTCCTGCTTTGATGCTCTCAGCAGGATGGGGAACAAACAAGGATCCTATTAGAGATCTGCAGCATCACCAAGAGAATGCCACAGCGTCATGACAATGCCCTTCTGCAACACACCTGAGATTCTCAGTGCAGTAAAACAAAACTCTTTCTTTTGAGTGTGCCCTCAGCTTTGGAGATGTGCTTGAAATTACCTGAACTTTAGTGACAGGTATTTGAAACAGACCCAAATGGACAAGCAAGGGCTCCCTGTGAAATCATCCTTGTCATCCTGTTGCTTGCTCAAGAGGCAGAGTCCCCTGGGGTTTAATTGTGCTTCTCTGCGAACATACATTCAAGTGGACAGCACTGCATGATGGCTGGCTATGCTGCACAGAAAGCAGAATGGGCCTCTGCCCAGGATTGGTTCTTTATTTGCTGTGGCTCAGGGCAAATTATTTCTTCAATACTCTAGAAGGGCCAGAGTTCTAGTACATGTAGCAGTTGACCAGGCAAGTTTTCTGGTGAAGTTTTCAATATGAGAGTAGCCATCCATGGTGAAAGCAGGACCAAACATTCCTCAGAGAAAGCACTTTCTTAAAATACTTGGAAATAAGCTGTTTTCATCATACTGTGCACCAATGATTCTACATCCAATTCTTAAAGGAGGAATATTTTCCAAGTAGCAATGTTTTTTTTAAATTTATGTTGGTATATTCGTGTTGGTATACTATATGGGGTGTGTGTGAGAGAGTGTGTGTTGTGTGTGAGAGAGACAGACAGAAAGAATAGGTATGTGTGTACTTTAAAAAATATGAATATGACCTGAGCTGATATGTGCAGTTGTGTATTTCCCGTCTTTCTCTCTATGTATATTCATTGGTGAACAGTGTGTTGCATATAGAGGTGTGGAGGCCTGTTCCTGGCAAAAGTGTATATGCCTAGGGTGAGGCCATTCATATATAACAATGTCTGGATATAGGAGTCACTGTGTAAATATTTTCTGTTATGCACAGATCACTGCAGGTAGGCAAATTAAACTATTATGACAGCCCACACGGAAAGCCAGCATCTAATTTGGCATGAGAATGTATAGTTTGCATTAGGTGTATTATACATAGTTTAGCATGTCCCAATAATATATTATTGGGTGTGTTGCTAGGCCAGTGTCTATTGTTTTAGGTGTATGCATCTGAGGTTGCAGTAAGCAAATCCTTCATGGTTGCAGACCTGCTGGTATTCTGTTGGAGCTGTAAACACTATGCTCCAATTAGTGTGTTTATTTTTGGGTGTCTCAGCAAAGTCAACACCAAACAACATGGAGCCTAGTGGTTTCTATTTCTCAGATGAGACTGCTGCTGTGTGTGTGTGTGTGTGTGTGTGTGTGTGAAAGTGAGAAAAAATCTGTTCATAGCAGCTGCACAAGTACAAGGCTTTACTAATATGCATAAAGGTATGCATTAAGCAGGGTATATGTATGGGCCACCTCACCACATTTCTGTTCCCTTATCCCCCATTTCTTCTTCCTTGCTATGTGTAGTACTGTCATGTTGATGAATAGATGCAGCACTAGAGTGGCTCTTAGCAAAAGTCTAGAAAGTGCACAAACCTTAGTTCATTAGTTATTTGTCATCTGCGTTTACACTGAAAAGAAAACCAGCAGAACATAAGGTACCTCTGTGAAGAAATAACGCCTATAAATATCCACACTGTTTTGTTTATGGAATGAGAAGCAATTTAAGGGATTCTCTCAAGTTACTCCAGGAAGTCTTGTTTAGGGTGACAGATGGGCTGAGAAGCAAGATGAGCCAAGAAGCCCCAAATTGCCATTTGGCCAAGACCAAGTGCTAAGATGGATGGTTTTCAATTTGCAGCGCAAACATCACAACCATCACTTATCACAACTGGCAATCATTGGTCTTTGGGTCTTAGTGGGAATTGTGTAGCTAAGCCCACAGGGTTTCAGTTGGACACTCTTAAACTGATGAAGTTAAAACTGTCTACTTGGTTGGGCAGTGTGCAGTAAGGGGGAGAAACTGGGAAAATATAGCTTGAAGCCTGTGTCCATGCCAAGGCTGGAGAGTCTTTATTAAATTTCTACTTCACTTGAGCCCATTTCTAGGAAGGAAATGCTGAGGTCAAATGCCAGTGTTTAGGACTAACAAATTATCCTCTTTTACATTTCTTTCTAGTAATCTACAACTTCTCTAGCTGTGCTCTGATTAATTCCCATGTTTTGGTTTATCATCATCATCATCATCATCTTTTTACACTGCCTTTCTGCCCCTAAAGGGCAACCAAGGCAGCTAACAAATTAAATCATACAGATTCCACTTTAATGATACTGCTCATTTTGCCAACATGCCTTGAGCAATGCACATACAGATTAAAATCATCTTAAAAACCATTGAAACCAGCACACAAAACATCATTAAAACAATTTGAAACTAGAACTTAAAATAAATACAAAAGATAAAAACAACATTTAAATCACTGTGGAGGAAGGAGGGATGACTGAAGGAATGCCAAATGAAACAAAAATCTTCACCTGCTGACAGAAGATGGCAACAGGAGGAGACAGAATAATTTGCCTGGGGATAAAGTTCCAGAGTTTTGGTGCCAGAACTGAGAAGGCCCTCTCCCAGGGTTACCATTCCCCTAGAGGGAGCAGGGGATTCCCCACTCCCAGCCTCCACCCACCCCCACCCCCACCCCCACTCACCCGGTTGGCAGGAGGGAAAGTGCAGGGAATGGGTCCAGGAGTTCCAGAGTGCACAGGAGCATGCTCCAGAGCTCTTCCTTGTCACTCCAGGAATGATGCCATTTTCCCTTCCTTGTCGTGCTGGGAATGATATCAGCGTTGATGAGCCAGGACAGCAGTGATATGTTCCCTACAACCCACTACAGTCACCATCCTGGCTGGAGCATTCTGTACCAACGGAAGTTTCTGAACACTTTTCAAGGGCAGCCCCATGTACAGTGCATTGCAATGGTCTAATTTAGATGTACATGTACCACAGTAGCCAGATATTTCCTGCCCAGGAAAAGCCACAGCTGGCTAACCAACCAAAGTCAGTAAAAGGCCCTCCTAGCCACAGCTGCCACCTGATTATCCAGCAGTAGGCCTGGGGCCAAGAGCACTCCCAAACAACAGACCTTTTCCTTCAAAGGGAGCACAACCCTGTCCAGAATGGGTGACATCTCAAATCCTGGATCAGACCTTCAGTTCCCCAGCAGCACTTCTGTCTTGTTGGAATTAAGCTTCAGTTTATTAGCCCACATGCACTCCAAAACTGCCCCCAAGCACTTGTGGAAGGCATCAGCTGGGAATGAGAGAGAGAGAGAGAGCTATTATCTACATATTGGTGACAACCCAGCCCAAATCTCTGGATGACCTCACCCAGCAGCTTCAGGTAGACTTATGCTTAGTTATTGTTAAAGACCTTTAGCTTTAAAGGTTCTTGCTCTTATCTACACACCAAGACCCAGCCAAGCTAGAGGAATAACTCAGGTTACAGAATAGAAAGTGGTGCATTCTCACATGCTCACACACCTCACCACCTAATGAATCAGGGCACTGGGAGGGGGCAGCTGGTGGAAGGATCAAGATCCTGATTGGTAGCAGATCTAGCAAAGAAGAGCTCTCTAACCACAAGAAGGGGGATGGGAAGGAAGGGATTTCCTTAAGTGGGTTGGGATACCCCACCCACATTCATAGACAATCCCTTCTTAGTGGCAGAGAAAGGGGGCAAGAAGGTGTGTATATTATAACTTCAACTTAAAGACGGCAGAAAGTCTTAAGTAGTTCCATTGTGGGTGTGCAGCAGTTACACCATTCAATTGGCTCGCCAGACATATACTGACAGGTCTACATCCTCAGAGTCATGGATGAACTGAATGTTACTGTCATGGGGTAAGACTCTCATAGCAATACAATGCAAACCAGCAATAAATCCACTGATGTCTGTGAAACTGAATTACTACTATTGGTTCAGGACTAGAGGTAAATTAAAGATTACGAGTAGAGAGACCTGGAGCTGTATCAGTCCTATGATGTTAGCTTCTATTTGTGAATAGCTGACAGGAGAAAAGATTTTCTGTCCTAGCACCATTTAAGTGAAAGTGCTTTATCATTTGCAACTAAATCCCCTCCCTTTGAATATGATATTCATATGTTGCATGCAGTTTCTCAGAGTATATTCTATTTACTCAGCACTACTTCTGCCTCTGGTGCCTGTCACCATGATGTCTGATGGCTGATCTGACTATGTACAAAAAGATTCTTTAATTTAGCAGAGCAAATTAGGAAAGCATTATTTTTATAACCTCATGTATCAGTATTCCACTTTTTTAACCATTTAAGTTATGACTGCCGAGTTACCCAGTCACAGGCTGGATGATGCTAGTTGTTCTGAGTCAATATGTTTCTCAGATTAAGACCCAGCCCTGGCATTATTTTTAAAGCTCAGTAACAGGAGTGAGCAGTGATAAAATGTGATTTATGATGATTTGGTGATTCCATATCTGTATCTCATTAGGAAAAAAACAGCGCTATTCTGGTTTCAGTCACCCAAAAACTGTATCAGTAATGCTGTTTTGGTTTTTGAAATTAACTATCTGTCCCCATCCTGATAATCAACTCTCCTGGCAAAAAAAGCAAAATAATAAAAACTGATAAGTTTGTTTCTATAGCTTGAAAGCTTGCTCAGAACAACAGTTTAATATGTTCCTGTCTTTCAGCAGCTATTGTTCCTTTCATACGCTAAGACATAAGTAGCCAATCCTACTGAAGAGAAATAAGTATTTTGAATCTCATTGTCTTCTTTTGTTAAAGCAGTTTACTTGTGTAATGACATTTACTCTTGCAGAAAATGAATTTATTGCTACAAACCAACCACAGGAATCAACAATAACTCTCTAGATGTTAAGATGGTTTTTGTGGGCCCATGCATTGGCCGCTTCAACATGTCCTTAATGGAACGGCCTGCCAACGGAACTCTGCCGGGTTATCTCACTCATTACACACATCATCATTTCCCATGCACGAGTGGGTCATGATGATCCCAGTTTTTAAGCATTTTTTGTGAGGCCTGTTTTGGTCTGTGTTTATTTTTGATGCAGGTTTTCTGCGCACTTATCCTACCGTATCAATACACACGGAGGCTTTTTTGTGCTTCAGAAGAGCCCTCCCACAAATCTCCAACCCCTCTTCTCACCATTACCCTTCCTTTAAACATCACACACACATCTGGCTTGCATGCGTGATTGTATAGTTCCCCACCCTTTAAAACTTTTTTTAATGGTCCCCATGCTATTACGATACCTATGTATACAAAGGGAATCATACTGTAGTGCTTGATACATTGGATCGCTCAGCAATCAGACTATCAGTCTAGGAACAACATTGAGAATGGAATGTCATTTCTGATTCTATTTTAAACTAGCAATAAGGCCCATTGTTTGGGAAAGTACAACAGGCCCTAACAGCATTCCCCCTGTGCCTCCACCCATGGCATCAGTCGAGGGGGGATTGGGGAAAGAGATCGTGGGCTCCCTTCTCTTCTGGCCCCTTGGCCACTGCTCGGCTTGTGCATGACCCTCCCAAGGCCCTGTGGAGATGGTGGGGAACCCCATCCCTCTGGCTGCTGCGGGACCTTGGGAGGGCCTCACCACCACACTGAGCCTTTCCGGGCCTCTGGAGGCCCCGAGTAAGCTGCGGGGAGGCAAACCATTTTGCTCCCAATTCGCTTCTTATCCCTGCATACTGCGCCTGCATAGGGATAATGAGTGAGTGGTCAGGAACACGATCTGCCTTTTATATTGTAGGATATGGAATTGTGCAATCACACTACTCCACTGTTCGCATATTTATTAAACACGTTTGCATTTAAAACTTTCAGTGGGAAATCAACAGTAGAGAACGGAGTACTATGCATGCCCAGTTTCTACAGAAGCGGAAAGACAGGACAACAGTATAGCGCAGTACTGCATGCCCTCAAAAAAAAAAGTTGGGCAGGAATGTGCCAATGTCATTTGTGTCAAGGCGCAGATAAAGAACACATTTTCTGTTTTGGGTCCTTTTTTTTTTTGCAACAAACACCCACAAAAATGCATGAGGATGATGCATGTGAGAGGTGAGTTCTCAAAGTAGATTGGGAAGATGCAGCTTTGGGATAGGGGAAATTCAAAAAAATTGGAACGTGTGGAAGCAGCCCTTGTCTGAATTCCTTTGTTCAGTTCTTTGTTGGTTTCTCTTAAATACCCATGGTTTCTTGTTAGCAGTCAGTTACTTTATTTTAGTTTTACTTATTATATTGATAGAATTTTAAGTGCATCTTGCTGGAGCTTTCTTTTGATATGCTGGAGCTTTCTTTTGACATGGGTGTTACAGTCAAAGTTACAGAATTTGGTTAGTAATCTTAGCATTTGTAAGTAATCACAGAAGAGAGCTGTAACTTCTAAATATCCTAGTAGTGTAGTATCTCCTAGTTTATGCCAAGAATTTCAGACTGTTTTTATGATAAGACCTATGATGGTTCTGATAACTGCAAGGGCCAACAAATTTTATAAAAGGGTCAGGTAAAGGACTACCTGGTCTATAAAATGAAAACAAATGGTTCCATATTTAAATATAAAGAGACCGTTATAATTTGGGATGCAGTCATTGGCTGAAGGTTGATACTGAAAACCATCTTTATCCCCTTCCCTATTACTGCCGAATACAATTCTAGCAATATGGATACTGTTATGTATTGCTTGAATAGGAATGAAGGCTCCTAGGCCTACAAGACTAATCATAACTGTTGCCCATCAAGAAACCAATTATATATTTGGTCATTCAGTCTACATCCGTATTCAGATGCAGCTATGGATTATCACCAGAGTTAACAGATACCTGAAAAAAATAACATAAAAAGCAAACTAGAGGTACTGTTTCTTATCCCATAAATACAAGGAATGACTGACTGCCCAAAGATCTTCCTCTAGGATACAGATACAGAATCTGAGAGCAGAACCACAAGTGACAAAAGGCACAGATTGGACACTTGTCAGCTTCCCTCAAGTTTTGATGGGAAATGTAGGCATCCTGGTCTCGCAGCTTCGCTCTCTGACTGCTGTCCAATGGACTTTTCAACTGTCACTTGTCCAACATTCCGCCAAGTTGCCTACATTTCCCATCAAAACTTGAGGGAAGCAGACAAGTGTCCAATCTGTGCCTTTTGTCACTTGTGGTTCTGCCAATATAGTCCAATCAATGTGCTGCAGGTAGTTACTTTGTATATAGTTCGTGCAAATGAAGGATTCTAGCTGCTTACCTTGTATTGGCTGTTGTTAAAAGTGGGTGTGGTTTCTGTAAGTATAAATTAGTAACTGTTGAGCCTGTCTACTGTCTATCTGCTTCCAGCTTCCAATAATGATGTTTACTAGAATAAAGAGCTGATAATCTCAATACATAATACATACCATTATTTCAAACTATTGGTATTCTTTAGCCTATGAATTTTTTGAACTCAAAGCCTTCATATTGAAAAAAGGAGTTAATGGCCTTCAGTCTCATCAGAGCAATGCAATCTATGCCCTCTTTTTAAAAAACTGGTGATCTTGATGAGCAGGAAATAGACCTCTAAGAAATCTAGTGCTAAATTAGGAAATGATGATAAAAATAATCCACCTGACCCCAATTTCTCTATCGTGCCAGCTGTGGTATCAGGCAAACTGTAACAATCCAAAAATACCTTTTTCAGAGTCTAATAATGATACGATCTATTCCAAGGACTTTTCCATTGTAAAGTCAAATCAAATAATGACTTCCAAACATAACATTTAGATCTTTGCAGTCCTTAAAGAACAATTCCCCATTAATTAAGCCATTTTTGTCTGAAATCTGCATAATGAAAGTGGTGGTTTGTTTAGAGAAAATGACAACAAAGGGGGAGACCCATGCATCATGCCTTTTCCGGGGTGCAATCTCTCTGAAACTTGGGGGGGGGTGTCTTCGGAGGACAGTGAGGACTATGTCCCCTGCAAATTTGGTGGGTATTAGACATTGGGAAGATCCATTTGTAACCCCTCAAAGTAGCTGCCTTCCAACAGGCAGTTCCGTTTTTGCCACTGTGAAGAGAAAATGACAGCAAAGGGGGGGACACATGGACCATGCCTTTTCCGGGGTGCAATCTCTCTGAAACTTGGGGGATCTTCGGAGGACAGTGAGGACTATGTCCCCTGCAAATTTGGTTGGTATTGGACATTGGGATGGTCAGTTTGTGGGGTGTTTAAAGGGCCCTGCCCCTTGCATTCTTTATTGGATGTTCCATCATGTTGATTGTGTTCACCTACTCTATGTAATCTGCCATCAGTTCTAGTGAGAAAGGTGGACCATAAACAAACAAACATGGTAAAAAGTATCTCCTCCTCAAACTGCTTGTTTGGGGCTGGGTACCCTGACCCCTCACTCAGCTGTGGCAGCAAATCTCTGTCCCAACACAGCAGCATCCAAGGCATCTGGAGCAACATCAGGGAAGTCAGTGAGCCAAGGGGAGGCAGCCCTTAGGAGACAGATTCCAAGACTGGCCATAGAGGAGCTGGAGCAAGCAGCAATGCCAGAGATGCCAAACATCAGGGCAGTGCCTCACCACCCATCCACGTGGCCATCCAGTTGGGAACAACCAGCAGAGCCACAGGGAGGCCCATCTGAGGTGGCATTGCCATTGGGGGAGATGGAAAGGAGTTGAGAGATGAGAAGAACAAGGCTCCCTAGTGGTGGGAAGAGGGAGGGGGTTGGGGCAGGGCTAACCCTAGCTAGGCCTTTAGAAGGCTGCCAGGAGAATGGCTAGGGAGGAAGGGCCAGAACTCTTAGAAACGGTGAGTAGAGATGCAATGACAGGGGACAGAAGGACCCAGGTGTGACCCAAACCCTTCCTCATCTAATTCTGAGGTGCATTCTTCCCAGGACCCTTTAAAAGTGATCAGACTGGAAGCAGCTGATGCCTGGGCTCTGACCCAAACCCTGGAGATTCCTAACACTGCAATTGGTTTCATGAGAGCAACATGGTTTTGCAAATGGAGCCAAAAGCAGCTCCACTGTTTGGGTTGCCAACTCTGGGTTGGGAAATTCCTGGAGATTTGGGAGTGGAGCCTGGGAAGGGTGTGGTTTGGTGAGAGGAAGGACCTTAGGAGGATATAATGCCATGAATTCATCCTCTAAAGCAGCCATTTTCTCCAGGGTAGTCAGGAGATTAGTTGTAATTCTGGGAGAATCCAGGCCCCAGCTGGAAGTTGGCAACCATATCCATGGAGCAGTTTAAGGAGGAAAAAACAGCATTGCAGGGAAAGTTGCAGCTGCTTGTGCCCATGCAATGACAGGGGACAGAAGGACCCAGGTGTGACCCAAACCCTCCCTCATCTAGGAGAGGAGAAAAGGAGAAAAGGGCATGTGTGAGTCTGGCAGGTACAAAACTTCTATTGAATGTGCGGTTCAAAGTCGTTGTGTTATTGCTCAATAAAATGAGGCCTTTCTAATGGGCAAATTGTCTCTTAATAGTAATATACTTTGCTATATTTGTTCTGTTGTGTTTGCTCTGGCTTTTTACAAGTAAACTTGTGCCACAGCCCTGACTTCACGATTCCGCATTCTTGCTGAAAACTTGCTCCTAGCTGTGTGTTAAGTAAGTCTTTTTTGGAAACCATGTGTATTTGAGACTTTGGGGTGGGGGTGTTCAAAAGTTATTGGACAGAAGAAAGCAAAAGTCAGACAATTTGCAGAACTGGCCCGCAGAAACCTGGAGTTTTAAGTGTGACCTCCATTTCAACTTGCCAGACATTATCTCACGCCTTCAGCTTGGGCCTTGAATTTGTCATTTTTCATGTACAAGACAGGGTTTATTCTAGTCAGTGCTTGGATGGGTGGTCTCCAGGGACAACTTGCTTCTAGAAATAGTACTGGTGCTTCAGGTGGTAGCATTCTTCCCTTGTCATCAACATGCTAATGGGTTGTTATGACTTCCCCAAAAAGAGGGTAGATGCTTGTGGAGAGAGCTTGTGGTCACTGTAGTTCCCTAACAGACTATCACAACGCTATGGTTTCTCAGCCGATGTAACATTCTTCTGACTTATGGAACATCCTCAGGTACTGCACATCCTTTTGGTTACATTAACTTAGAAAATTGTTATGAACATCTGTTTCTTCTATGCTCTGCATGAAGTTGACAGTGTTATGCTTTGCAGTTATGTTTGTAACGCTCTGGGCTTCTTGAGATGAGGACTGTTTTCAACAGCAGCTAGGTAGATGGCAGAGTTAGAGGTATGTGGGATAATTTCCATTGCACTTATTGTTCTCTGCAGGAAATTAAAATGTTGTCTATATTGCAGTCTAGCAGAGCACAAATATGCAAGATATTCATTTGTATACCTCCTTTGTATCTGCTAGCCATTCTCTTTAACTGTTGCTGAATTAGAGATAACTTTTCCTTTATGTAACAGTGAGCTATCTCACACCAAAAGAAAAGAAAAGAAACATCCTAAGAAGGTTGCCCCTCGATTTGTAATGAGGGCTGAAAGGCCAGAAGTTATTTCCTTCCAAATATTTTGTGTCATATGTAGAAATTGTTAATTAAAAATTAGCCAGTGGAATTCTGAGCACTTGTATCCACATAGACTTGCAACCAACAGGAGCTGCTCCGGAAATACAGTTGCTCACACAAAAAACCCAACTATCTGGAGTATACCATATATAATCCAAACATCAAGCATTTAATAATAGATATAAAGTGCAGAAGTGCTTCATTGCTAACAGTCAATGACATTAATCAATGCAATTGTTAACATATCCAACTGGTGGAAAAGTACAAAGACAGTTTCATATACTCTCCAGAATGTGCACAGGCATTCAGTAATACATAAAGGGAATTGTAAGTCTCAGTCTCTGTGGCTTATGCTTGCAGGAATCTGTGTTAAAGTCCACCTTAATTAAACATGCCAGAGTATAATGTCTTATAGTCTCTAGAATGCACACAAGCATTCAACAACGCTTTATCAGATGACAGTCTTTGTAGCATACTCCTACATAAATCAACGTGTAACTTTGTAATAAGACAAGCCACGTCAAGCCACGCCAACGTTTATCTTCAAGCACCCCACCATGTTGGTTAGCTCAGGACGGTCTGACGCTGTCTCTGCATGTGCAGTCAAAATACTCTGTTTCGGTCTCCAAATTGCTTCCCAGACTTTTTTGCATTCTGCACAGGAAAAGGCTGCATCTGCTGCAGAATCAATCTTTCCCTGGATTTTCTGCAATTTTTCTCCCTGCACATAAACCTCAATTCCCCCCCCCCCCAGCAAAGTCAAACCGCAGCTTTTTTGAAGTGCAGAATGCTTTTTTCAGTGTGAGTCCCGGCCCTTGCCCTGCCTTTTGAACTCCCCTTTATTCCTTTGAGCCCTGATTGGTTGATCAGCAACCAATCCTGGTTTTTTCCCCTGGTTTTTAAAAAAAATTTAAGCAGCAACCTGGTAAACTTGGTGCCTTAAAAAAGAACTGATGTGGGGTGTGTGTGTGAAGACTGCAATATGGTTAACACAAAAACTCTGCAGAGAGCCATGACATCATTGTGCCACAGCAGGAGTGCATGCACTCAAAGTTCATGTGTGAAAAGGTGACTTCCAGATCCCCCAGCCTTCTGCCAGGAAGGTAAAGGGACATGGCAACCCTAATGAGTACTAAGGCCCCAGCCGTGTAGCACAATGCCTGCAGTTTTACAGACTGCCAACTACAGGACATAGTGTAGATTGTCAGTTGTAGATATGGTTGCCAACTCTGGGTTGGGAAATTCCTGGAGATTTGGGAGTGGAACTTGGGGAGGGTGGCGTTTTGGAAGGGAAGGGACCTCAACAAGGTACAATGACATAGAATCCACCTGCCAATGCAGCCATTTTCTCCAAGGGAACTGATCTCTGTAGGCTGAAGATTGGGTTGTTAGCTCCCCACCCCCTCCACTGGGCAGAGAATTTCCCAGCCACCAACTAGTGTCCCCTGTGTTCAGCAGGCCAGTGGGAGAAGAAATGGTGGGAAACAGGGACTTACCCAGAAGCGCAGGCCCCTGCTGGTGACATTGTCATGTTGCCAGTGATGTGCTGACATCATTTCCTATATGCTCAGAAGTGGCATCATTACAGTGTGGGGTGAAGCCTAAATACCAGAGCTGTTCTGGCAGGCCAATGATATGATGACGTCATTTCTGGAAGTTATGTTAACATGTCACTGGCATCCAATAAGTTCCACCCTCTGCCTCCCATGCCCCCCCCCTGCCAGTTGCCAGGACCTGGCAACCCTCGGATCACTTGTAATTCTGGGAGATCGCCAAACCCACCTGGAGGTTGGCAACCCTAACCATAGGACAATTGTGGTTTTCTTTAACAAAAACCCCCACCCACTTGGCTTTTAAATTAATGGAAGTGGGCTACTGCAGAACTATTAAATACTCAGAGGCTGTTATTAAAGTTATTAAATACAGCATGCAGCAGGTAGAATCTTCAGCAATGTGAGATAATGTGTTGGGAGTGGAGGACACAGGCAGTGGTCCTTAGTATGAAAACAGAGGTGGTGCAGGCACGTGCCCCTAATTGCATCAGAGAGATGTTGGAAGGCATGTCATTCGCAAAGCAGGGAAAGCAAGAAGCAAAAACTGATGTTCTTTTATAGTGTCAGCTGGCAAAAGCCCAGTCCTCCAGTGGAAGTGTCAGTGGGACTGCTTGGTGTACTTGTAGGAAGCTGGATTTTTTTAAAAGAAAAAATATATGGAACACTTTAAAAAATAAGTTTTTAAATTTGTCTGTACAACAGCCCTGTGAGGTAAAACACTGTGCTTTCCATTTTATAGCTGAGGACTTGGAGGTGGATTAGTGTTTCCACAGGCTTGGGGATTTCTGCCTTCAGGGCACAACTTTTCTGCTTCCTCCCCGCTCTCACAACAGTCTCAAATCTTCCTGCCCCAAATCCTGGGAAATTGCACTCTGCAAGCAGAAATTATTGTGCTATGAGATTGCTACTCTGGATCCAAGATCATGATCTGAGATCAAACAACACTATTAGCCAAATGTCACAAAAGGAGTTGTAATGGAATGGGCTTTTAAATGAAAGGTTTACTAAGTGCAGCACTCAGAGAGTGGAAAACAAGGGGTTAAAACACTGCCTGAAGTGGTAATGATCGATAGGCTGCTCTCCCCTCTCTGTGATTGTCCAGTGAGAAGGTAACAATTGGCAGAATTGATGGAGGAGTTGAAGTTTGGAGTCTGACAAGGAGTGTTAGTTTAATAATCCTCTGTATGAGGAGAAAGGAAGTTTGTCCTAACTGAGACAGCTTTAGGTATCTGAAGAAGTAAGCTGTGACTGATGGAAGCTCATACTCTAACACAATTTTTGTTAGTCTTATAGGTGCTACTGGACTCTTGCTCCTTTCTACTTGTACAGGCAGACTAACATGACTACCCATCTTGAGCTTTAGGGTTAAAGAAGACTTTAGTTAAAGTACTTAAGTGTGAAAGCCAGCACTGATTTACATAGACAAGTTAGAACTGGTGGGGGGGGGTTGTTGTTGGCAGAGGAAGTATGCAGTGAAAGGAGACTCCCCTTCAGCAAAATGAACAGGGTTATGTCTTTTGAAGGAGAATAGTTCCTGTCCAGTGTCTGAAAAGAAAGGGGCAGGGTTGGCTTTGAGGAAGATCCTGGGTCTGGTGTAAAGGGGAAAGAGTGCTGTATTGAAGTCAGGGCACCTAAGCTGTAAAGTGGAATCTCTGAAGGAACTTTGTTAAAGTAACCTAAGTCCGAAACTAAAAACCTCTCACTTTTAAGACCTGTAACTACTGAAACTAAGCTTTAAGAAGATTATTGAGTTTAGTGCTTGTGAAATATTCTGTTCTACAATCAAAATTTACCTCAGCTTTGCTTTTCCTACCTACATGTATACAAACCATGCCTGTTTAATAAACCTGCTGTTTCCTTTTGAACTTTACTCAGTCTCTAGTACCAGTTCATTTAAAGAAGACATGAGATCTTGCTTCTAAAGTGTGGGACAAAAGGAATAAGATTATACCCAGAGACACTCTACCAGAGGCTGCCCAGCCACAGCAAGCAATCTTGACCATTTTGGGGGGGAAATCTGTCTTCCAATGGGGGAGTGAGTGGGGTTTACCTCATAGGAGTCTATGGCAGTTGTAGAACTGGGATATGAATTGGAAGCCTGGTTACCTAACTCCACTGGGCCACCATAACTATGACCAAGATACTCTTATATCTCTCACATATAGAAGGATTCAACTCCTCTGCACAACAAGTTCTACTGGTATGCATAGAAAACTGGAATCTAGTGCCCAATGAAAGTATAAAGGAAAGCAGAAAAAGGGATCCATGATACTGAAGATTACTAGCATAACCAACAGACATCTTTCTTTGAAACCTGATATGATGGAAAAGTTCTTTTTTTAAAGTGGATAAGGATGTGGCTGAAGAGATAGTAAAACACTTAAGTAAGAAATAATGCAGGGAAGCTTTTTATATAGGGAATGTGAGGAAAGGAAGTGTCCAGTTGCAACTGGGAAGGTAAGGAATAACAGATGGAATTTTTCTTTGGAATGCTATCATTAGGAATGAGTCTGGGGGAGATTATACTGCTTTGGTTCTGTGTCATGGCACAGCCAAAGGAATGGTGCTGTTGAAAACATCATTGTTAGTGAATGAAGCAATTTGGTATTCCTGGTTTGGATGAAAGGGGACAGGAGTGAGAGACTAGTGTATCCAATTAAAGAGTTAACTGTGCTGTAGAAGCCACCTGCCCTCTGTGTCCCAGTGGAAAAGAGAACACAAGTGAGCTTGTTCTAATTATCTCTCTGGCAAACACACATCGGCTAAGAGAAAAGAGCACCTGTCATCTGTGGCCTCGTCGGGACTTGTTTTCACATGGAGGGAAGGAAAGGGTGGATGGGCTTGCTCCTCTATTGTTTGTCTGTACTCATGTAAAGGCCCTTTTAACAGACCCTGTGTTTTCAAACCTCATCCCAGTGCAGCAAGGCTGAAGAGACAAGAGAATGAAGAAGCAAAGTGACTGTAGTTGCCTTCCATACTTGAAACTACTTCTTGGGTTGTATGACTGTGTGAATACAGTGTTCTTGCACAGCCTTTTGTTGGATGCTACTGCTGCATATGTAGGGTTTCCAGGTTCCCTGGATCCCAAACCGGAGGTTCGCCAGGTCCCTTTACTCCCCCGGTGGGAGATTGGGAGCCTGGTACTCACCTCGCCACTCAGGGTGGTTTCTTTTTATAGAATCATAGAGTTGGAAGGGGCCATACAGACCATCTAGTCCAACCCCCTGCCCAGTGCAGGATCAGCCTAAAGCATCTCTGACAAATATTCATCCAGCCTCTTCTTGAAAACTGCCAGTGAGGGGGAGCTCACCACCTCCCTAGGCAGCTGATTCCACTTTTGAACTACTCTGACCATGAAAAAGGTTTTCCTAATATCATGCCAGTACCTTTGTGCATGTAATTTAAGCTCATTGCTTCAGGTCCTACCCTCTGCTGCCAACTGGAACAGCTCCTTGCCCTCCTCCAAATGACAGCCTTTCAAATATTTAAAGAGAGCAATCATGTCCCCCCTCAATCTCCTCTTCTCCAAACTAAACATTCCCAAGGCCCTCAGCCTTTCCTCATAGGGCGCAGTCTCCAGACCCCTGATCATCCTCGTCGCTCTCCTCTGCACCCTCTCAATTTTGGCCACATCCTTTTTGAAGTGAGGCCTCCAGAACTGCACACAATACTCCAGGTGCGGCCTTACCAAGGCAGTATAGAGAGGGGCTATGACCTCCTGCGATTTCAACGCTATGGCCCCTTTGATACAACCTAAGATTGAATTAGGCTTTTTTGCTACCACATCACACTGACTGCTCACATTTATTTATTTATTTATTTATTTATTTTATCGTATTTATATTCCGCCCTCCCCGCAAGCAGGCTCAGGGCGGATTTAGTTTACAGTCCACTCTTACCCCAAGATCTCTTTCACATATACTACTGCCCAGAAGTGTATCCCCCATCCAGTATTTGTGCTTCCCATTTTTGTGGCTCAGATGTAATACTGTGCACTTGTCTTTGTTGAATTGCATCCTATTCACAGCTGCCCACTTCTCCAGAGTATTCAGGTCTTGTTGAATTTTAATTCTATCTTCTTAGGTGTTTGCTACTCCTCCCAATTTGGTATCATCAGCAAATTTAATGAGCAGCCCTTCCACTCCTTCATCCAGATCATTGATAAAAATATTGAAAAGTACCGGGCCCAAAACTGAGCCCTGCGGCACCCCACTGGACACCTCCCTCCAATCTGCTGAAACGCCGTTGACCACCACTCTTTGGATGTGGTCCTCTAACCAGTTCCCTATCCACCGAACTGTGCTATAGTCCAGTCCCAGCTTGCACGATTATGTCACTTCTGAACGTGATGTCCTCGCACGGGTCAAAGACCATCCAGGAGTGCTCCCACACTCACCAAGGGCCGGATCCGGCCCTGTGGGGCATGATTCTCCCAAAAATGGGCCCGCTGTGGGTGCAGGAGCAGGAGGTGTGGCTCAGGGGGCATGGCTTGGGGGGGTGCACTGCCGCTTGGGGGCACTTCCCCTGCCAGCCAAGTAAGTGGGTATGGGTGGCGGAAGGGTGGGAGCAGAGGATCCCCCGCCCCCGGCAGGGGAATGGCAACCCTATGCATATGCCTTGATATAACAGTGTGCTCCATCATCGCTCACCTCCTCATCCAGTCCCCAGAGGTACATGGAAATCCAGGAGATTTAATAAACTGTATTTCTGCTTTTTAGACTAGGGTTGCCAACTCTGGGTTGAGAAATTCTTGGAAATTTGGGGATGGGGCCTCAGGAAAGCAGGGTTTGAGGAGAGGTCTCCAAAGCAGCCATTTTCTCCAGGGGAATTGATCTTTGTATTCTGGAGATTAGCTGTAATTTTGGGAGATCTTCAGGCCCCACCTGGAGGCTGGCAACCTTATTTTAGTCTGAGGACCAAACCACTTGATGTGAGAGATCTGTGATTGGATCTTCAAATGTTTTAAATTTGTTTATATTTAGAAGCAAGCACAGACTGCTCAGAACTTGATTGGAGTACCGTGATGCTATAGAAGGGTGAATTATTTATTTTCCCATCACTGTTTTCCCAATATGTATTCCCCTTAAAGCTACTATTAGTTCCACAACAGAAATATGCAGGTACCTATATTTTTTCTATTGAAAATAATATGCAGGTGCCTATATTTTTTTCACTTCAGAGGCACAGTTTAGCAAAGGGAAAATGACACCAGGGGAAAGAATTAAACCTCTTCCTTTCTGCTGCACTGCCTTTTCTATTTAATTCGGAGCCTCCAATGGCTGATTTGAAGGAAAATAAAAACAGTAGAATGGTAAATCTGATTATGGATCTCTTGTGTTGGTGCTTGGATCTGATCAAGAAACATATAATCCCTGCCCTTTTTTTACTCTGTTTCCCTCCTTTATCATGTGCCTACAGATGTCAGAAATGGAGATATTAGCTTTTACAATCTCATTTAGTGACAAATTGCACTTTTAATAATAGCAGTTGTTATTTTGGGCTGTCTGGGACACTTCCACTGAAGAGGCCCTTTCTGCAGAGGATCTAAGAGGTACAGGTGGGGCTGAAGGTCTTGATGGGGCCATGCTTGCTGGGGGTACTGGCCTTGAGATTGCCCAAATGCCTGGTGGGCTCTGTTCTGAGTCTTAATGAGATTTTTGAGTTGATATTTCACTGTTTAGGTATCTGACAGTGCAACCCTAAGCAGTTGCACCCTTCTAAGCCCATTGAACTCAATTGATTTAGAAGAATGTAGCTCCACTTAATATTGCACTGTCAGTGTGCTGTCAGAGTCTTCTCATGAACCCAGCTAATGGCACAGTCAGTTATTGTGATAGCTACTCATATAGATGCCACTGAAGGCATGGGGCAAACCCTGGTTTTGTTTTGTTTTTAATCCCCTCTGGGTCTCATCACTGCCAGCACAAGAATGTATTGGGCAACCCTGCACTTTCCAGTACTCTCTCTCCTGGTAACCTTTGAGTCCACATTTAAAGTGCTCAAATCTTGCTCTTCTATTGCAGACTCAACACAGCTACCCATATGAAACTATCCTGCTAACTTTGGCTTCCTGGTTGCTGCCCCCGATGGAAACTGTGTGACTTGTCACTCTTGTATTTCAGCCTTGCCCATTTTGCCTGCCAGTTGCCAAATCAAGCATGCTTGTGTTATCTGAGTGTTCCGAATTAGATCACAAATACTTTGTGCATACTTGCTCTGCCCCATGGGAACTGTAGTTCAGTCCAAGATGAGCAAGTGCCAAGATGATGAATGCCGCTAACTCCACAGGTGTAAAATCATACATTTGATATGTAGCATTTTAAATAATGTACAACCTATTCATAATAGCCTTGGAGCACACAAACTGAGCAAACCAATAAATTGTAAATATGTGCCAGGAATAACTACCTAGCTAAATGCTCCACTGAATGCTGTCATTGCACAGACACAAAGCTACTTGAAACATCGGTGGCTTTTAAATAGCAAACAATCATCAATACAATGTAATGCTCAGCTTAAGAGAAAATGAGCCTTGCAAATAAAATGTGTGATTTTTGCATGCCTTATTCGCAAAATCTAAATCATCCCAGACATCTGTTCTGTAAGATAAATCAGTATTATTATCCCCATAGGGAGATCTTCAGGCTGCACCTGGAGGTTGGTAACTCTTCGTGTCAAAATTGGAAGTACTGGGCTAGGTCTGAGAAAATAGCAGTTTGCTAAGAGCCAAGATACACCTAACACTAGTTCTGTGACTGGAATGCCAGATTTAAAAAGCCATGGGAAGAGTGGAGCTTATGAATCAAGGATATAACATTGAGGAAAGGGTTTTTTTTACCCTTTGTCCCACATATCCTTTTTGACTGAAAATGCCTCCCTATCTACTTTAAGCCATCACTGGGTAAAAAGACACATAAACACATGAAGCTGTCTTATACTGAATCTGACCACTGTCTTGTCCAGTTCAGTATTGAACTCTGATTGGCAGTGGCTCTTAAGGGACTTCCTAATCACCTACTCCCTGATCCTTTTATAGCTGCAGATGCCAGGGGCTGACCTGGGACCATTTGCATGCAAAACAGATGCTTTGCCCCAGAACCATGGCCTAAGATTTTTTGCCTGTTGCATATAAGGTACACATGAGGTTCAGGTTGGGAAGAAAATTGTATAAGAGCAGAATTGAATGAGATTTTCAATTAATTATTGGCATATGTATTGAAGTGTATTTTGGGGGGTTAGGAATATATTTTCCATCTTGTAAAATAATTTAAAAAATATTTTATCCTAACATCCATACTGAGAGGAGTTAACCAAGGCCATCCTATGAACTTCATCATCAGAACCCAAAATCTATTTTTCCCGCATCTAAGCCAAACATGTTGTAACTTGATGACCATAGGATTCACTGAGAGAAAGTACAGAAGTTATTTTCTAGCCCGTATTTCAGCAATGCTTACTCAGGGAACTCTTTCTTTACCACACAATCATGATGGTCCCTCAATAATTTTCAGACTAAGCCTTCAACACCCACCATACTTTTGAGGGTAGCCAAATTGCATCATTTACCCATAGGCATGAAGTAGTTGTTATGAGATCAGCTGAATTGGCGGGAGGGGGTGGGCATATGCTGGATACAGAGACTTGTAGCTCCTTCTCAAAGCCCTGAGAACTGTTGAGGTGGCATTGGTGCAGGTGCTCTTGCAAAAGCCTAATTATTACTTTAAATTATTCAGTTCTGTTGATAAAAAGCAAATAAAGTAAGATGTACACACCCAGGTGTACACACCCAAGATATATACTGTATGAGAAGCTTTCACTTGCATATTGTAGTACTGCCTCTCCCTGTGTATGGCAATTATGCCGTTTAGATCAAGGCCTATTGGTCATACATGCAGGTAAAAACAGCCATGGCCCATTCTGTTGGAGCCCCTACCAACTGGAATCGTCTTCCTGAATATCTTCAGAAGGCCTCAATTCTGCCGAAGTGTTGTAAGATCTGCTGAGCTCTTTGGGAGATTCTGTTTGGCTTTGCATTGTACTGAGGAAAGTTTGGCTGCTGTGTTTTGTTACTCCTGAGCTAGCACAGGTGTGAAGGGTGCACATTCAGAGCATGCCAACTGAAATCTAAAAATACACAGATTTATTGGGACATGCTAGGCAAATGTGGAGGAGGGACTTAGAGGCCCAGAGCCAGGCATGCTGCTCTTAAGCATGCTTGAGGTCCAGGTCAGTGATGAAAAATGGGCACTTCATTTTTCCTTTTGTACCGAGACAGCATTTTGTTCAGTCACCTCACTGAAGACATTCTGAAAGCAGCATAATATACTGCACAGTTCCTCTGTCTTCGGCTCTGAAAGATGGAAGCACCTAGCAGCAGCTCCATGAAGCAATGAAAAATATATGCACTTGTATTGTACAAGGGTGAAAATAACTTTCTCTGTCTCTCTCTTGGCGGGGGGGCGGGGGGGGAGGGGTGTCAAAGCAGAAGACGGGAGGTACTGCTTCAGCCGCTTTCTTACTGATACAACTGGCTTCTACTGGCTTACTTTTACTTGTGTTATTATCTTCTGGTCAGAGCTGCAGATTCTAAATCTGTACAAAAGAATAAATTCTGTGACCAGCATACATTATACAATTTATACAACTGTACAGTTTGCCTAACTACCCTTATGCAGTTGTATAAATTGTATAATGTATGCTGTATAATTTACACAATGTATAATGTAAAGCTACCCTTTAAAGGTCCAAGAGACTAAACTCTTTTCCTCTGTTTCTTCCTCCTTACTGGATCTTCTCAATATATCTGGTTTAGTCTGAGTGACTGAGATAAGTCACAATGACATTTTGTGAGTGCAAATTCATCTGCATGACTCAGATTCTTATAATCTCACCAGAGAAATGGCAATTTCTTTGTTTTACTTGTCATAAAAATACTTCTGTAAATCCTTGGTGTTTACTAGATTGGAAGTATGATCAAGATTCAGTGGGGATAGGATCACAAGAGTCCTGCTGGATCAGACTAGTAGTCCGTCTAGTCCAATGTCCTGTCTCGCACAGTGACCTACCAGGTACTCTGCAGGACATAGAGGCTAAGCCCTTCTTCTCGTGCCACCTCCTTACACTGGCTTGCTGCCAGTGTGTATGGAGGTTACCTTTACTCACCATGACTAGTAGCCATTGATGGGCCTGTCCTCTATGAATCTATCTAACCCCTTTTTAAAGCCAACTATACTCATGGCCAGCATTGTGTCTAGTGGCAGTGAATGTTATTGCTTCTTTACTGAGGAAATAAAGTATTTCCTTTTGCCTGTCATGAACCTATTGCCTATTAACTTCATTGGGTGCCCTTGAGTTCCACTGTTATTGAAGAGGGATAAAAAGCTCTCTCTATCCTAATTTTCCAACCCATGCATATAAACGGTTGTCATGTTCCCCCCTCAGTCGTCTAGATTGCAAAGCCCCAGACTCTTTGGCCTTTCCTCACAGGACTTCCTGGCAGTTTTCCTCTCAGCCAGTACTGTGAGGTTCTGCTGCACTTTATGCTAATTAGATGCCATGTTGAGATTTTAATTGTTTTTATGTGATATTTATTATATATTTCCTATGTATTGTTCTGGTTGTAACCTGCCCTGAACCTGAGCCTGCTTGCAGGGAGGATGGGCTAAATATCCAATATAATAATAAATTACATAAATAAATAAGAAAGGAGTGCCAGCTTCCAGCTCCTTAATAATCTCCGCTGCCATTTTCTGTACATTTTTTCCAGCTCTGAAATACAGTGACCAGAATTGTATTCCCTTTTTTTATTAGAAGTATGTTTTTTACAAATATGATATAACCTTTTACAGTTTTTCCGAAAAAAGTTTCAAACAAAACTAAACTTATATTACAATTTGTATATATATATATAACAATTGTATTATTCAAATAGAGATAATAAAACCATATATAGATTAAACCTTGAGTTGTGGTTCAAATACTTAATAAAGATTGTAACTTACGTTGGTTGAAGATTGTTACTTTCTATATATTTGAAGAAGGGATACCATTTCTCCACAAAGTTAGCATGATTTGGGTAATGATCTGCATAGTATAACTTATCATTTATTTTCTCTAATATACAATGGTCCCATATTTTGGAAAACCATTTATCTGTTGTTGGGAGTTGTTTCGATTTCCAATTTGATGCAATAACGCTTTTGGCAGCTACCAACAGGATAGTTATAAGTAGAGATGGGCACGATCGGCATTACGATCGAAAAATACCCACGATAATGGCGATCTCGTGATTGGGACCCGGCGGATCAGTGCTGTCCACGGCGACCGATCCAGCGTTCGGGGGGGGGGGCTTGATCAGGGCTTGATCGGGGCGATCGGGCTCGGATTGGGAAGCCAGACACACAGGCGCCAGCAATGGAGCCAGGGGAATGCCTGAGCTGTGTTTGCCCTCCTTCTGTCACCCTGGAAACCGGAATGGAAGCCCAGCTTGCCTTGATCAGCAGGGCTTCCTTCCAACCACGGAGCAGCAAAGCACTCACCAGTTGGGAGAAGACACCCAGGGGAGGGAGGGGGAAGGGGGTGTTCTGTAGCCATGGGCACTCCAATCTCATCCCTGCACACCCTGAGAGGCAGCTCTGACAGCCAAACACAGACGAGCAGCCAAACCCCCCGCCCCCTGAGGGGAGGCAGCTCGTTGCCATCTCAGCCACCGTCTTCACCCACCATTCATTTCTCACCAGCATGCTCCTTTTTGGCCTGGCGGGCGGGCACATGGGGGGTGCCGCCGTCAAGCGGCCAGACCCCCTGCCCCCTGAGGGGAGGCAGCTCATCGCCACCTCCCCATGCCCACCAGGCCTGGATGTCGCCACCACCACCCACCTTCCCACATAGCTGGGAACAGCGGGGCGCCCCTCCACTCTGGCCTTCCCGATCCACAATCCCCGATCCACAGATTGGAAACGGGAGATGATCGGTGTGGATCGCTAGTTCGGGATCGTCGCCGGTGCCAATCCACGATCAGCTTGATCGGTAATTTTTTTTTAATCATGACCACCTCTAGTTATAAGGTCTCTTCTGATCTTGGGTATAGGGATATTTTCCCATTGGTCGAGAAAAATTGTTTTTGGCGCCAAGGAAACATAACCAGTTATATCTCTTATTTGTTTCAATACCTCTTTCCAGAATTTTTCAATGTAATGGCATTCCCACCAACAATGTGCAAAAGTTCCTTCTTTTCCACACTGTTTCCAACAAAGCCGTGACGATGATAATTGTACACAGTATTCCAAATGAGAGTGCACCATAGCTCTATATGAGGGCATTACAGTATTGGCTGTTTTCACTCCCTTTCCTAATAATATGCAGTATAAAATTTGCCTTTTTCATTGTCACACATTGAGTTGACATTGCCAGCTGGAGGCACGGCATGATGTGGGGCTGAAGAACTAACACACTCAAGACAGTAAGGGGATCTGAGAAAGGGGAGTGATGAAGGAGGATGAAAAGAAAAAAGGAACCTGGAAAAAAAGAAAGAAAAATAAGACTATAGATGAAGTTAAAAAGTGGTGTGTTGGGAAGAAATTCTATAATACAAGTGTTGGATTCAAGGGTGAATTTAAGGTTTAGGGTCTCAAAGATCCCGTCCTCTTTTTTCTACTCACACTTCTTTATAATAAAACATCTGTATTTATTGTAACAGAGGGACATACAATTTGCACTGTTGGTACACCTCACCCCCCCCCACCAAACTCGTTTCCCGTCCCAAATCAAAGGCCTAGAGTCTGAAGACGAGTGATGGCCTATCAAGTCAGGGCATTTGTCATGGTTCATTTAGAGTGCAGCTCTCAGAGTCTTTTCTACACAAGTCCTCTGGCATTTTTGTTGGTGGACAGTAGTTCCTCTGGTCCTGAAGCAAATGTTCTGGAAGCTCAGACCAGGCCACCAATCTGAAGAGAATTAGTGAGGGCTAGCCTCCTTTCCAGAAAGCAATTTCAGCAAATAGAGGCTATGAGGGAGAGCCTGCATCACAAAAAACCAGTTCGGTGGTGTGAGAGGAAGAGATCAGCAACAAGCTCCTGAATGAGAATGGAACTAGCTTTCTGCCTACTGTGGGCCAAGCTAGAAGTGACGAATTACACTTGAATGGCAAGTGAACAGACTCACATGTATTCCTCCCTGTTCACTTGCACTCCACTAGTGATTGAGTGGAGCACAAGTGAACAGGGAGGAATACATGTCTGTTCACTTGCCATTTAAGTGTGATTAGTCACTTCTAGCTTGGCCCTGTGTCTTCAGCTGAGGCCTTTACAGCAATTAGCCAGCTGCTGGAAGCAAACATTGGAGCTTCTAAAAGTCCTCCCCCTCTTTTTTCCCCCTAGTTCAGGAACAACAAGCGCTTGTTCTCCACAATCCACAAAGGTTACAGTGAAACTAGTTACATACAGTCCTCCCAACATGCAAATTGAGTAATTGCATTGCTCTGTTCAACAGCCTACATTTCCTAAATTCTACAAGTAGCACATCTGTGTGTGCCTTAGTATCCACCAGTGCCTCATTGTGGATCACTGGTGTAAAGTAAAAGAAGGCTATTTGTTAAGTTCCATCAGCTTTATTGGCTTTGTGAAAGCAACAAGTGCTCTAAAACAAAACACAATCCTAAGTATTTCAGTGTTTGCCCAGAGCAAGAATGTGCAAAGTTTCTGTGTTGATGCATCCATTAAGATTGTCTGTTTCTAAGCTAGCAGCAGGTTGCTGCATGTTGTCAGGTTATTGCTGACGTCTCTGTCACTTCTCCCAGAATTCAGGTCATTTCCCGCCCCCCCCCTTCTTCCTCCATGCCTAAGGGAAGGTTGCTCACTTTGCCCAATAATCATTCTTGTATCTCTTGACATTTTGAAAAGTGGAGAAGAAAGTGCCCCTGAGTTTAATCTCCTCCCTGTCACAACAATTACAAAATCGTCCTTCACTTTGTTTCCATTGAGTTGTGTGTTCTCTCCTTTCCCCATTTCTTTTTCCCAGTTTGTCATCCTTCAGTCTTGTCACTGATGATGGCTTGCCTTTATTCTACGCATCCAATTTTTAAAAAAGTAATGTATATGGGATACAGTTTTTGTGTATGCTCTTCTTGAGCACTCCACTTTCTACAAACAGTCTATATACCTAGATTCTTGCCATTTAATTCTGGATTAAGCTATGTAGACTTTTCTTGCCCTTTCTCAAGTGATATGAAATTTGGGGCAGCCTTTATGGTGTCCGTTTTGTTTGGAGGAGAGAACACTGGAGAATTACAATATCTTAGTAATCTTTTTGATTATTTACAAATGTATATTGAGTGCAGTTCTACAGGATACAGAAGTGAGCTCACAGAGCATTCCACACTCATAGCAACATCCTTCCTGTATCCAGATCCCCAACAATGTTTTCTTTCCTTCTCTCCTTGCACATATTCTCTAGACCCAAGCCCTTTTTAGTCACTATGATTACATGTACTGGAAGCTCAGCAACCATGTGTACAGGGAAAGCATGCTACATATGATCTTCAAGTACATGAAATAACAACATCGTCTGAAAGGGACGTATATTTTCAACTGCAGAGATATTTTCAGCTGAGATTGAAAATATGTACATTTTCCCTTTCAGACAAAATGTTGATCATGCATGTCAAGAGGCTCGCATGTAGCATGCTATCCTTGAAGTAAAATGTAACAACTGAAAAGGACTCCATAGAAAATAGTTTTCTGCCTTCACCTGGTGACTCCTTATCCCAGATATGTTGAAAAGCAACTGACCAGTCTCCATCAACAACTAGGCCATATAAAAGGCATGTCTTTGAATAGCGGAACAACATCGCTTGAAACAAAACCAAATAAATGCAAATAATTCTTGGCAAATTTGGGACAATATCCTTGTAGTTCTCTCTCTTGTGCTGCAAGTTTCTTGCCTGGTTCTTTATAGTGGGCTTCTTTAAAATCCCCTTATTTTAAAACTTCAGATTCTTCACAGGGTTTAGAAGCAATAATTCCAGCAGTGCGGAATGTCAACACCTGATATGACACCTTTTAAAACCACCTCAACAATATCCACACGAACATACAATTCACCATGGAAAAAGAAATCGAGGGTAAACTCCCATTTCTAGATACCTTGGTCATCCACAAAGCAAACTTTCAATTATGTCACAAGGTCTACAGGAAACCAACCCACACGGATCGGTACTTACACAAAAACTCCAGTCACCACCCTCGACAGAAAAGAGGCATAATAAAAACATTAGTAGACCATGCAAGACGGATATGTGAACCGCACTTTCTCAACGAGGAAATTAAACATCTAAACCACGCACTTCAAGCAAATGGCTACTCCAGAAATGAAATCAGAAGTGCAATTAAACCAAGGATAAATCAAACAACTAAGGAAAAACAGTCCCCAACAGGAAAAGTGTTTTTGCCATATATCAAAGGAATCACTGATCAGATGGGAAAACTTATGAAAAAGCACAACCTACAAACAGTATTCAGACCCACAAGAAAAATACAACAGATGCTATGATCAGCAAAAGACAGTAGAGACCCCCTCACCTCTGCAGGAGTATACCACATACCCTGCAGCTGTGGACAAGTTTACATTGGGACCACACAGCGTATCATCCAGACAAGAATAAAAGAACATGAAAGACACTGTAGACTTGGCCAACCTGAAAAATTAGCAGTGGCTGAGCATAGCCTAACTCAAACAGGATACAGTATCTTATTCCAGGACACTAAAATATTGGACAACACATCCAACTACTTTTTCAGGTTGCACAGGGAAGCCATTGAAATTCATAAGCATAAGCACAATTTCAACAGGAAAGAAGAGAGTTTAAGAATGAATAGGGCATGGTTTCCAGTCCTGAAAAACACCAGACTAACAAAATACTCTACATCTTACAATAGCCCTGCAGATAAGATTAGTATATCAACCACCAATCCATATGCAAAAGAATCCCCTCATGATACAGTGAAGCTTCCCCCCATTAGCATTCACACCCTGGGAAACTCTTACAGGATGACTCAGCCCAAACCCACCTTCCTGAGTAGATATAAATTACCTGCTAACATCTTCTCCACACATTGACACTGAGAGATCTCTGTCTTTTGGTGCTACACCTCTGAAGATGCCAGTCACAGCTGCTGGCGAAATGTCAGGAACTACAATGCCAAGACCATGGCCATACAGCCCAGAAAATCTACAACAATCAACACGTGAAGTTGGATCAGTATGCTAAAGATTAGCTGAGTGAAAGGAAGGGAGCATCTCCCTCTCTTTGTATAATGAAAAAGGGCAAGAGTCCAGTAGCACCTATAAGTCTAACAACATATGTGATAGGGTATGAGCTTTCATGAGTCACAGCTCACTTCTTCAGATATCTGAAGTGAGATGTGACTCACAAAAGCTCATACCCTACCACAAATTTTGTTAGTCTTATAGGTGCTACTGGACTCTTGCTCTTTTCTACTGCTACAGACAGACTAACACTGCTACCCATCTTGATTTGTATAGTGAGTAAGGGGAAATGATTCTTAGGGTTGCAGGAAAGGATGCCAACCTCCAAGTGGGTCCTGGAGATCTCCTAGAATTACAACTGATCTCTAGACAACATAAATTGGTTCCCCTGGAGAAAATGGCTGCTTTGGAGAAAAGACACTATAACACTCCGCCTGCTGAGGTCCCTCCCTTCCTCAAACCCCATCTTCCCCAGGCTCTATCTCCAACCCAGAGTTGACCATGACCATTATTGGGTACATATTGCTTCTGCCTGTTGCATCCTCGGCATATGCTTCTACTGCCATGGGCGTAGTCAGGCTTTTCACGTGGCAGTGGGAGGCAGCATGCATCCATGTATGGTACTGGCTGGTGGGTGCAAAGGAGTGGTTTGCCATCGACAGAATGGACATGTGCAACAATTATAAAAGGTCATGAGTTTCAGCCATCAGAGCGCAAGTCTGTATATATGCCTCTCCCATATAAAGATCCTCAGGTACCTAGATCCTCAGATACGCTGAGCTCTTGCTTGTGTCTTTTAGGGAAGTGAGACCTTGTATTCCTTAATGTACAGTTTTCTCACTAGTAGCACTGCATTCATGGAACATCTTTTCAGAGAGATCTCCAAAGCAGGGAACCCACAAGCCCTTTCATAGCGCAGTTTGGGGAAGCTTGTTAAAATTGTTTTCTTTAGGCCAGTGTTTTGAGATTGTATTATGGTAGAGATTTTATTCCATTTTGTTGGATTTTATACACAAACACACACACATATATGTATACACACAGATAACTTGAGTTATTTTTTTTTTAAAAAGGAATCAATATATTTTCAACTTTAATAATCTGTATGAGTGGTGGTGGAAAGTATATCTGTAGCTGTGTGAACTCCAGGATATGGAGCAACACAAATTGTATCCATTTTTCTGGCTTTGTTTAGCAATTTACATTATCTATAATGGTAGTGTTTTTAAGGCTTCTTCAGCAGCAAAGAAACAAGTTAGGTTATATTTTCCTCAGTTGTCTGAGTTTGGTCTTCTAGTTTTTTGTGATGGTGGGAGTCCATGTGGCTTTGACAGGGATCACAGCAGCATACTGAGGAGCAGTGAGGATTGCCCTAGTTCTGTTCTGCTGATACTGAGAGATCTTTCCTATATCTGCTTAATACTTGTTTGCAGAACTGATTATCCAGTGTCTCCCATCTGATTGTGGCTTTCGTAGGAAAAAACTGGAAGCCAGCTTTTGCCTCTGAAGGTTCACTGGTGCTGCCAAGTAGTTCACATCCAGGTTTGGATGTTTAAGTCTAGTTGTCTCTTTACATTGAAGGAGGCACACAGACTTTTTATAGGTAGAGAAACAAATGTAGAGCTCCCTGATGAGTGCATTATGATAGTGAAAAATGAAGACCATTTTTACTCTGTCTTGCCAATGAAAGTAGTTTTCCTGAGGTCTTTTATAGGCTGACTCTAAACAGATTTTTCCTCCTCTATTTTGGCATTCAAACAGGAGTGCTTTTTAAAAGTATCTATTCCACGGAACGTTGTGCTTTAATTGTGCTCCAGTTATCCTTTCTCTGTCCTCAGTACTCTCTTTCCCAAACCTGCTTTTCTATTCTACTTTTGTGAAGAGCATAGTCCAAGCGCATTATCATGCTGTCTGCACAGGAAGGTGCACATTTTCCAAGGTTTTGCCTACATCAGCACCATTTTCCTTCTTTCAGCCCTTCATTTCCCCAGGCACACCACTGAATGCCTTTTTGAGGGATTGTGTGTATGTGTGTGTGTTATGTGCCATCAAGTCACCTCCAACCTATGGCAACCCTATAACAACAACAACAACAACAACAACAACAACATTTGATTTATATACTGACCTTCAGGACAACTTAATGCCCACTTAGAGTGGTTTACAAAGTATATCATTATTATCCCCACAACAAAACACCATCCCCGACAGAAAAGAGGCATAATGAAAACATTAGTGGATCGTGCAAGACGGATATGTGAGCCGCACTTTCTCAATGAGGAAATGAATCATCTAAACCACGCACTTCAGGCAAATGGCTACTCCAGAAATGAAATCCGAAGAGCAATCAAACCCAGGATGAATCAAACAACCAAAGAAAAACAGTCTCCCACAGGAAAAGTGTTTTTGCCATATATCAAAGGAATTACTGATCAGATGGGAAAGCTTATGAAAAAGCATAACCTTCAAGCAGTATTCAGACCCACCCGAAAAATACAACAGATGCTACGATCAGCAAAAGACAGTAGAGACCCCCTAACCTCTGCAGGAGTATACCGTATACCCTGCAGCTGTGGACAAGTTTACATCGGGACCACAAAGCGTAGCATCCAGACAAGAATAAAAGAACATGAAAGACACTGCAGACTTGGACAGCCTGAAAAATCAGCAGTGGCTGAACATAGCCTAACTCAAACAGGGCACAGTATCTTATTCCAGGACACCAAAATACTGGACAACACTTCCAACTACTTTGTCAGACTGCACAGGGAAGCCATTGAAATTCACAAGCATAAGCAAAACTTCAACAGGAAAGAAGAAACCTTAAGAATGAACCGAGCATGGTTGCCAGTTCTGAAAAACACCAGGCTAACAAAACATTCTATCCCTGACAATAGCCCTGCAGAGAAGATTAGCACATCAAGTACCAATCCATATGCAAAAGAACCTCCTCAGGATACAGTGAAGCCTCCCGCCATTAGCATTCCACACCCTGGGAAACTCTTACAGGATGACTCAGCTCAACCCCACCCCTCCTGAGTAGATACAAATGACCTACATCTCTTCTCTTTTCCACACTGTGACACTGAGAGATCTCTGTCTTTTGGTGCTACACCTCTGAAGATGCCAGCCACAGCTGCTGGCGAAACGTCAGGAACTACAATGTCAAGACCACGGCAATACAGCCCGGAAAACCCACAACAACCAATAATAACTTTAAATAATGTTACATATTATGGGTGGGAGAACAGAGATAGGTACAATTGCTATATTATATTGGACAAAGAGACAAAATCTGTCCAAATTTATGCTCTTTTAAATCCCACTGATTTCAGTAATTCTTATGGATGCCTTATTTTGGCTTCATCACACCCTGGCTGTTCAAAAGTGACAGACGTTGAAACCAGAGTTTGCTCAATCATTGGTGTTAAGAACACCCATATGCCTTGAAATCATTCTAGGGCATGTGAAAATGTACTCCATCTTATTTTACTTTTGCTCTGACCTCTTAGACCAGAAAAAGATTTTTGAAGGTTCAAAAACTTGAGGCCCAAATTTATTCTTCATCTCTTATTCAGAAGAAGACACCCAGCTATAGAAAATAGTAATGCTTAGTGACTGGGCATATGATGGGATATATGATAGGAGGAGGCTTGAGAGCTCTCTCAGAAACTGAGAAATTGGACAGACCAGACCTTGTTCAAATGCAATGTCAGGTATGTTTTAAGAATCGCAGCTGCAGGGATCTTTGTACTTGGTGGCACATACAAATCAGATCACTGGCACTTTAATGTACATCACTAGCACATTTGTATCTCATACTCCTGTGCCGTAGTTTCTTAGCCATCTAATGTTGTACTTGAAGTTTCTAACTATCAGATTTGTACATGATGCTGACCACATTCAGGTTAATGACTGTTTGTTGCCTTGGGAACCCCAAGTTGGGTGGAAAGGTGGCATAAAAATATTTTAAATAAAACAAAGTGTTGCATCTAAATGGAGTCTCAGACAACATTCCAGTGCATGGATCGGAAGGCATTCTTTGGATCACAGCCATCCACTGTGCATCTCTGCTGGAATAAAGTGTTGTAGAAACAAATATTCGTTACAATGGTGGAGGAAATGGCCACCAATTCACAGGTGACTTAGATCAACCCTGTGTCAGGTGCTCAGGATCACCTGTCATATTTGATACCCCCCTCCAGCTGAAGCTGATGCCGTTGGGGTGTTTCTGTTATTTGAGCCTGGGGTGAGAAACTGAGAATGAAAGGTGTTTGTTCCTGTTGTAATCTCTCCTGGGCCTGGGAGCCTGCTTGACCCTGCACAATCCATGAATCACACAGCCTGTTTTCCTGAATGCAGAGTCCAAGAGCTGTTAGGAGAAAGGGGGGGATTAGGAGTAGCTTTGGGGGACCTATATCTGCATGATACTTGTCTGTAGTCCCCAATCCTAGCAAAGATGGCGTAAGTGTATGATACTGGCATCTTATCAATAAAGAACTTTTACTCATAAAGTGAAGTCTCTTGAGACTTGGCTGGCATCCTTACACCCAGTACAGTTTTCAAGCCAAGCGACATTCAAAGGTGCTTTGCCATTGCTTGATTCTGCATGATGACCCTTGTCTTTGTGGTGGTCTCCCATCCAATTGCTAACCAGGGCCAATACTGCTTAGCTTCTGAGCGCTGTTGAGATCAGGCTAGTCTTGGCTATCCAGGTCACAGCATTAGCAATAATACCGCATTATTTATTGAAGAGTACAGACAGGGTGAGATATGGGTGAGAACAGGAGGCTAACACTGTGAATGGGGCAGGATGCCAGTCTTGGTTGCTTTGGTCACTTGGACATTTTTCCCTTTCACCAAGGCCATGAAAAGCATCTGGGTGGAGCAATCTGCAAAACAGCAAAAAAAAGGTCCAGCTCAATGTTTAATGCATTGTTTCTTTTCTCTTTGCCTCATTGTGTTTTTCTCATGAGTATCTGGCCCCAGTAATTATATGGATTCTCTGATGAGGTTAATTATTTTCCCTAGTGGAACTGTTTTTCTTTAATCATGTTGTTGTGTTATTCTTGAGTAAGTTTCTCTGCCTGACTCTTCAGATCTAACCCACCTATGTCACTAAGCGTATTTCTCTTTCCTGGGGAGATATTCTCATAAGGTTTGCTAAAGGGAATTGATACACATTTTAATTTTAATTCATGACAGATTTTTTAGATAGCCTGGTATGACGAAAGTTCTGTACAAACAGCTGAAGGACTGTTAAGGGTTAATCCCTCACAGACAAAGAGAGCTTTGAGTGACAGGCTACTCTAGGGAATCTGATTGGATAGCACGAGCTAGAAAGAGGAGGGTCTGTTTTCAGTCTTAGCTTAGAGGAATCCATTGTGAACAGTTGCAGGAGACAGCGTCCTAATGGAGAGCATTTTTAATACCAACGGGAGAACTGGGGAAAAGTTGGCAAGGACGTTTGGGAAGTAGGTGCAGACTCCCATTCAGGCCAAAGAAAGGGGATAGATCTTCTAAGGAGAGAAGACTTTCCCTACCCAGTTAAACAGGGAGGGAGGTCTGAAGAGATCCCTGGTCGGGTGTGGTTTGGAAACTGCCTTTGGAGATCTTAAGATTCAGTTAACAAAAAAACTGAAGGAAAGTACTGGTTTTGGAAGAGAACAGTATGGGATACTAGAAAGTGGGTACCAGCTTTCTTAAACCCAAATGAGGGAGAGACTATTAAAAGAAAATATTCCCAAGTGTTTAGGGAAAACACAGGAACAAAAGCCTCTAAACATAAGAATCTAAGTATCTGAAGAGCATAAGAACTAAAGTCTGTGCTTGTACTGATTTTACCTCAGAGATTTCTATGTTCTGTGTTACGTCAGAAGTTTCAACCCCTAATTTCACCTGACCTTTTCCCTCTAAAATAAATGTTAGTTACTTTTGAATTTAATAAATGCCTCTGGCACCATTTCTGCTGTTTAAGAACAAAGAAGAGGGGGAAAGGAGGAGGGAACGTCATACCTGACTTTTCTTTATTGAAGCTCTTATAGTTGGTTTCAAAGAGAATTTGGGGGATATAGCTTACTCATATGCACCTGCCAAGACTATGCACCTGCTCGATTTCTAGAGGCTGCAGAGGAGTGTCGAAGGGAAGTGTTTTTAGCTATGGGCTTTATTTAAGTTTTTCAGTTTTATTGTTCAAGACTTTGGTCTAAGAACAGGGAGATGAAAAGGGGGGGAAAGGTACCACACTTGCATGGCAATGATGGTCCCTCAACTGGAAATGTGTGCTTTGCAGACTGTACCCCACACCATACTGTGTGCTGCAACTGCTCCTGTGTATTGTTCTCAAAGCAGGGTAGGGCTCAGTCAGGTGAACAAACACAGCTTTATCACAGCAGCGTTTAAAATGAAATATGAATGCTTTTGCATTGATACTTTCTATTTAAATAAAAGATAGGCTATAATCCTGGATTCATGTAACAGTATCATCGAGGCTAGACTACTGTAATGCACTCAACATAAGTCTCTCCTCAAAGTTGACTCAAGGACTCCAGCTGGTACAGAATGCTGCAGCTTGTTTACTCTCAGGAGCAAGATGGAGCATGCATATCACTCCCATTCTGCAGTCACTCCATTGGCTTTCTATCAGTTACCAGGCTCAATTCAAGGTCATGATGACTATCACATTCAAAGCCCTTCATGGCCTTAGCCCATCATATCTGTGTGATTGCCTCTCCCCCTATGTTCCACCATGGCAGCTTCACTCATCTGAACAGGACCTTCTGCAGATACTACCTTGCAGTTGGACAAAATCAACAGCTGCCTACACATGTGCTTTCTCTATGGTAGCCCCCACCTTATGGAATGGCCTGCCTTTCCATAGGTGGTCAGTAAAGCTCCCACTCTCCTGGCTTTCCACAAACTAAGCAAAACTGAATTATTCAGGAAGGCTTTCTACCCAGATTATAAGGCTGTGTCATAAGCAGTAGCTCAGACAAGGAGTATACGCTACTCTGTTGGGTACTGTCTGCTGATGTATACATGCACCTTCTAGGGAGTTTCCACATTGCTGAACATGCCATGTAAATTAGTTATACTTTGTTTCAGAAAGATTTCTTCTCTGTTCTTAGCTTTATGCTTGTTTTTCAAATTTCTGCTACCATATCCTATACTGTCTCTTTCACTGGATGTGCTTATTGTTGTTCATTATTGTACTTAGCTTGATGAATGTCTTAGTGGTTGATTATATTTTATGTTCACTTTCACTGTGTAATCCACCTTGGATCTCAATGAGAAAGGCGGACTATAAATAAATAATAAAAATAACCCTAAGAACACTTTCCTGGGAGTAAGCCCTGGTGAATAAAATGTGATTTACTTCTTAGTACACCTGTTTAGGATTGCTCCTATAATCTCCTAGGTCATTAGGACTTCTCTCAACCACTGCTGCATCTCTTGTTCTGGTAGGTTGTGTGTGTGTATGCACGTGTCATGTGCTGTCAAGCTGTATCCAACTTATAGCAACCCCTACTGGGGTTTTCAGGGCCAGAGATGTTCAGAGATGGTTTGCCATTGCCTGCTTCTACATAGGAACTCTGGTCTTCCTTGGTAGTCTCCCATCTAAGTACTAACCAGGGCTGACCCTACTTAGCTTCCCAGATCTCACATAACTGGGCTAACCTGGGCCATCCAGGTCAGAACATTGATAGGATATACAGGATGAAACGCAGAATGGGACTTGCCTGTCTTGGGTCAGTTCTACTCTTTTAGAAAAATATAATATAAATTGTTCATTTATGCATTCATAATAATATACAATATTACTATATATCTGCCATCTAACTTTTTTCACTGCTGCCCCCACTACCTGAGCTGGGCAGATGGAAGAGGAGCCACTCTTACCACACTCACTTGCTGAGTTCAGCATGGAATAAGGAGCTGCCACAGTAGGCAGGCAGCAGCAGTTCTTCAGCCTAGGGTTGCCAGGTCCCCTTACCCTCCCTGTAGCAGGGAGGTCAGACTGAGGAAAGGAGATAGCAGGGAGTCTAGCAGGAAGTTGATATCAGTGTTGAGGATAAACAAAGAAGGAGTAATCGGGTATGGAAGGAAAAAGATGGGAGGAGGAAGTGGCATTGAGTGGAAAGGGTAAAGAAAGGTGACTGTGAGTGGGTGTCAGAAACCAGAGGACAAAACAGGGACCATTGAAAGAGTTTCCCCATGAGTTTTGCACAGATCTCCAGTATATAATATATCGATATACTTGCCAATATAGCTACTAGGGGTGTGCACTTCGGGTTTCCAATTTCAGAAAAATATCTGAATTGGACCCAATCTGTAAAGATTTGGGATTTACTAATAGGAGCCAGCATGCTGGCTCCAATTCGGAAATCCCGAATCAAAGCTTCCCAAAGCAGTTGTGTTGCTTCAGAAAGCTTTGGGCCCAGGGCTGGCTACAGTTGGCAGGCTGAGGGATTCCCTCCCCACCTGCCAGCTGAAGTTTAAAGGGCCCTTTCCCTGCCACTTGCAAGGGCCCTTTAAACTTCAGCTGGCAGGCAGGGTAAACCCGAAGCGGAAAACCGAATCTTTTGGCCGTGCACACCCCTAATAGCTACTTCTCAGCATGGGCTCCATGGATGGAAAAAATATTGAAGAGTAAAACCCTAAAAATAATAAAAGCAGTGCCTGTACCTTTAAGAAATTAATGCTGTCTGAGATCTCGGTGGCCTTTGTGAAGGTTGCTAGACAAACACAACAATATTGCCATCTTTCAAATTTGTTTTCTGTCAGTAAAAAGCTGGAAGAGGGCTCTTGCCAGTCCTCCAAATCCACACCTGCTCCCCACACCTGTCCTAATGCAAGGACCCATTAGGCCAGGCCAGGCCCAACAGCAATTACCAAGCAACTTGCTGGCATGCAATTTTTGAACTTCACTCAGGTGCAGTGGTGGCTGTTGGATGACTTGGTACTACCTAATTCATCTGGGCCCACTGGCAGGTTCCACTCAACTTTTAGGACTCATCGAGGCCCAACAGTAGCCCTCACACAACTCGCTTGAACATGCTAGTTGAACAACTTTGCAACTGGGCTGAACTTTTCCCAGGGAGAGAAAGAGGGAAAGCTGAGGGCCAGTGTGGTGTAGTGGCCAAAGGGTCAGATTAGGATTGGGGAGAACCAGGTTCAAATACCCACTCTACCATGAAAACTTGCTGGATGACTTTGGACCAGTCACTCTCTTTCAACCTAATCTACCTCACTGGATTGTTGCGAAGATAAAATGGAGGAGGATGTAAGCAGCTTTGGATCCCTGTTGGGGAGAAAGGTGAAGTATAAATGAAGTAAATACAAAATAAACCTGAAGACTCGGGGGAGATAAAAGAAATGTTCGTTGCTGAATAGAAAGGAGAGAAGGAAGCAGGGAAATGCAATAGGATATGAGGGCTGTCAGGATGAGAGAAAGAGGAAATCAGATGGAGAAGGAGATACAGTGTAAATAAAGTGACCCCTGCAAGTCCTTGTGGCTTCCCTGCTTGTCATTTTCTAATGCTGTAGACCAGTTGTCTTCAACAATGGTTCAAACCCTTCAGGTGAATCACAGAGCCCTACCTGCTGTTCATGTTCCCATACTGCCACCATATTTTTTAAAAAATGAATTATATAAATATTTTCTGCTACTATACATCCACAAATGGGGACCTGCAAGGACTTGAGGGAGGTATCTCATTTTTACCCCCACCATGCCCTCTTTCCCTTCCCTGCCCCCATAGCCTTAGCTATGCCAGGCCCAGTTGGATGACGAGGAACCTGCAAGGACTTGCTGGATGTACTTTACTTTTCCCTGTATTGCCTTCCTCACATTACTTCCTCTTTCCCTCCTCCTGGCACCCTCTGTATACTCACCTTTCCCTACATCCTTCTCTCCTTCAAATCCACTAACCAACTTGATTTTATCTGCCCCCCATCTTTACCTATATTTCTTAATTACTTCATTTATATATTGCCTTTCTTCCCAGTGAGAAACCAAAGACGCTAACATCATTCTCCTTGCCTCCATTTATCCTCACAACAAACCTGAGATGTAGGTTAGGTTGAGAGTATGTGACTAGATCACACACTCTGCAGCAGACTGGTGAGTCAAACCTGAGTCTTCAAGATCCTACTCTGAAACTCTAACCACTGTGCTACACTGGAGGGGGGATTGGGGAGGAGTGCTGTTGAAGAGTGGCAAGAAGCCAGACCTGGATGAGTTATGATGTGGTGTAAGGTGCCCAATTATCCTCCCTCAAAAGCCAAACCAGACCTGGAAAGGGCCCTGCTTCCTCCCCCTGCCTTTTAGTTACAGAAACCAAGCCTGCAATACTGGCTGAACAGTTATGGTTGCCTAGCAAAAGGCACTGAGGGTACCTGGTTAAAGCTACAGGTGCTCCTTTTATCATTTTGGGTTTTTAAAAAACATCTCAATGTATTTTTTTAAATTTCACATTTTTCTGCAAACATGAGGCATTTCTCAGATCTGTCTTGTCCATTCTTGGCTCCGATATCTAGATTTAAGTATCCTGAGATCTTTGCCTCTTGGCTATAACAAGCAGGAGCCCACAAAAAAATTGTGTGTGTGTCTGGGGGGGTGGGGCCTGTTCAGAGAGCCATCATTTCTCACTTCTTCCTCATCCACTTTCCTGCCACCTGTTTGCAAGATTTGTGAAACTGAATCCAGGTAAGCAGGATGCTGTTTTAAAGAACATCAGAGAATGAACGCTGCTTTGACATGGCAGTTCACTCAATGTGAGTTGTGCATTGAGGCAATGACTTCCAAATCCGGTACTAAGCTTTTGCAGAACTAATGAAGCAGGTAATCCAGTCATCAATAACAGGCAGTAAAAATGGAATTATATTCCATCAAAAGATCAAATAGCATTAAATACAAATGAAAGTGCTACTGTAAAAGAATAGTTGTTCCTTAGTTCTGTTCACTGCTGCTCCCCTCCCACTTCCTTCTCCAGCCTTTTCAATCCCTTGCTCTTAATCTCTGTTACAGTAGCTCTGCTTATCTGTATGATAGTAGCACCCATTGGGTCATTCAAGGACATTGCCCATGAGTCAGCACGAGGGGGAGATTGTGAACAGCAGAGGGGTCTCAAAGCCTTGTGCAAGGAATCTAGGCAAGGATCTGACATCCAACTTTTATCAAGTCTCTTGGAATTTTGGAAAATACTCAACATGGCAGGGGCCCAGTTCATTCTGTTTGGTTTTTAACCATTTTATTGGGGTTTCAATTGCACATTTTTTGGATTCCACAGCACTGGGGCCTTCATACAGTAAACTCTGATTACTGCCATGGGAGTGGTATTTTGTGCTCAAGTATTCACTATCTTAGAAGGAAGAAAACTTGGAAAAGAAGGTTTGGGGACCACGTTCCACAGAACCAATGGATAATGCTGCCATCTGAGAGAGATAAGGACTGCAGCTCACCCCATACCAAGCATTTTCATCTGTCAGATAGCTGTAGAACCACTAAGGGTCTGCTATTACAATTAATTTCTCATTGACTAAATGGGTGCAGGGCTCTGTCACAGCAAACTCACCTAAATCACATCACCAGACCGCCACTATATCTGGTGCCCAGGCACACGATGGCCTCTGAGGACTCCCAGAGCCTGCTGTCTCTCACACTTACACTCTGATTCTGTCTGCTTCAGCAGATAAAAGAAATTTATTGAGAGAGTCAGAGAACGAAGGGAAGAGAGAATAAACAAGTGCCTTATTTATCATGTGTGCTCGTTTCAATGTGTCCATGTGCCCAATGCCTCTGCCAGAAGCAATTACCATCTAGGGTGAAAAGCCCAAACTGATGAGAAGATCAGCTTGGTAAATGAATCATGGCATGGTGCTCTGAACAACACTCATAAATTGCCAGCCAAGATGACTGGGTCTGGAATTTCAGAGGCCCTGTAAAGAAAAGAACAGAAACTGTAGGATTCCACCAACTAGTTCCTGCATCTAATCATGCCCACACTTTTGAGAGCCACATGACCGTCTCCTTCCTGGTACTCTGTCTATTCTTCTTCTTTGTTATCCATTCTGTTAGTTACCACACATACAGGCTGTATGCTCCTCTGTGACATCCTTATGCTCTATCCCCAGTCTTTCTCTTTATCTCAGATCCTGTGGACTATTTATTTATTTAGAAAAAAATTGTGTCGTGTCACCAAGAACTTGCCCAAGGAGGTTTATAAAATAAAAATAAAACCCAAACATTAAATATATTAATTAAAATCCAGCATTAAAAAACAGCCCAAAATTATTTATTTGTTAATTATGTTAATTATAGTCCACTTCTTTCACTGAGCCTCTAGGCAGATTACTCAGAGTACATCAATACAATCAATAGCAGGGAGATTCAATAAATAATGAAATAGGTATACAAATACAAATTTGCAGAGATTTGAAAATGAGCAGAAATCCAATACAGAGCTGAAACTGTGTATAAGCAATTCTAAAACTAACGTATTAAACAATGCAGAAACTACCCAGTAGAATTATATCGCAACAGACAGTACGTAGTAGTATAGTCTATAGTCCCTGTGCTTTCACCAATGCATCTCTTTGAAACCACATCCTTACACTACATCCCTTCTATCTGAGTAAAAACATAGACCATAAAAACAGATTCCTGACAACTTAAAAACACTTATCATGTTAAAATAATGTTAAAAAATCAACCCCTTAATTAAAAGCTTGAACGAAATAACAGTTTTAGCTTGTCACCCATAAGAAAGCAATTTATGTGCCAGATAAGCCTCAAGGGGAAGGGATCTCCATGAGCGAGTTGCCGTAACTGAAAAGCACCTCTAAAGCTGGGTGCAGAGAGAGCAAGGCGTGTGGGGCAGATCTTACTGGCAGGCTAGACAATATGGGAGGAGGTGGTCCATAAAGTACCCTGGCCCTAAACCATTAAGGGCTTTAAAGGTAAGACATATTAAGCTGTGTGCTTAATATTTTTTAATGTTACATCTACAAATAACAAGTATGAGTAAGGGAAAAACTTATTTGCAAACACATATACCATATAGTAATACTTGTATGGGAGAGGCTAGGTTGGCTGTAACTCTCAGGAGAGTAGGTTTGCCTTCAGGTTTGGTCTCAGATCTCTGATTTCCACTCTAGCTAGCCTTCAGTACCCAGTTCTTCTTTCCCTCCAATGTGAGTTCACAGACATTCACAAGTAATTGCCTGATACTGCAGTCACCAAGTAACTACCACCTGTACCACAGACAGAATTTTCATATATTCTGATGTTCCCTCAAGAATAGATCTTTCCAATGGAGGCAGTTTGCATGCCCACACGTGTGTGAATCAGACCTCATGCCAGTTTAAGTTTTTCAGGAACACCATGAACATGAAGATAAGTTTCCTGAGCTATATATTTACCCTGTATCACATTACATGGATGTTGGTTGTCTATCATCTTGCTAGAGGGTTGCTAAGGATTCTCTTTGTATATTACTTTAAGGCCAACTTCACAACTAGAAAATGAACTGTGGAACATTTGCACAAATGCATGTGTGTGTTATACATACCTACTAGCAGTGGCTGGTTTTCTTCTCTTGAAAGATACAAAGAAGGCTAATGTAAAATCTTTTATTCAATGAGCCTTTGGTCATAAAAGTGGGCACATCTCTGAATTACATATCTGATTTGTGTTAACACAGCAACAGCTCTTTATGCCAAACTTTCTTTCTTGGAATTGCTGGCAGCTAGTCCAGTCCTGATATATGAATGTGCCAGCATGAATTACCATAACTAAAAATAAAGCACATCAATACTATAAAATAAAGATTAAAAGTGTTCTCTGCCCTCATGAATTCTCTAGAATGCTGGGGTGTTGAGGCTTATGAGCACTGTAGTTCCCAGCATTTCAAGGGGAAAGGGAGCCATAGCAGTTGCAACCACCTAGATTTGTTGTGTAAGTTGGAGGAAAATTTTCAATACAATAAAGAGTAGCTGTTCTTCAAATGTATGGTAGAGCCCCCCCCCCCCCCGCCCAAGGAGAGTTGCTGCAGTTGGCCAGGACTAAAGAGAGAGGCCTTGTGCCCTCTCCATGTAGATCAACATGCAGTTTTTTTCATAGGTGCTTTTACCCCCATGTTCTGAGCATATTAATTCAACTCCATAAGGTCTCCTTTTCCTTTGGGTTCCCAGACTAAGGGCAAAAGTTAGCAACAGCCTGAATCAATGACTTTTTAAAATGGATTCTTACTTTTAAATCACGTTTTTCTTTTTTAAATTTTTAATGATTTAAATGGCTGACTCATTGAGGTTGTATATGATAAATAGTATAATGTCAAGTTTTGTAGTTCTTGTTCTGGATTTCCTACTGGACCGTGGAACTGAGACGTCATCACAGCCGCAGGATTCAGGAGATGCCATGCTATGTCTCATCAAGATAATCAACTAAGCACCTATGAGTGACTTTGAACTCTTGCTCCCCAACTACCAGGATTATGCAGTGTATTCAGTACATGAATATTTATGACTGTAGCAGCCAAACAAGTGTGGACATTTATTTTCCATCTCTTGGAGAATTTTTATTTATCCAAGTCAGTCTTCGCTTTTGAAAAGTGTCACGTACTGACAACCAAACTACATACATTACCAGAATTCTGTGATAAGGATTTCAGACATGTAATTTGGACCTGAAATCAGCCATTAGATCAGGACTTAGTGGTGGGGAAGAATTTTTGTTTATTTTTCTTTTCTGCCTCACCCCAACGCACACCATTTCAACTACTGGAAATGACCTCTCTAGGTTGCTTAAAGCCCCATTGCAAGGGGGTAGGGATGGACAATATGTTTACTTATCTTTTTTTCCAATGTGTGCTTAAAACAGCCTATGGGGGTCTAACTGTGGGAGAAAGAATGAACATTTCCCCTTTCCCAACACTGTGTCCCTAAACCAGTAATCCCTTGCACCTGCTTTAAAGCCAAATGATATCTTTTAATTCTAATTATGGATTTCAAACATTTTGTGTATCATTATGTGTCTTCAACTAAATTGGCTTGAATCCACACTAGCATGTTCATGGGTACATGCTCTTGTACCCAGACAATGTGATTTCCCCTGCTCCCTCCTTCTGCAGCAGCCTGATATGCCCCCCAAAATCATGTTGCTGGGAGAGGGGCACCCCAGGAATAGGATTTAGGGGGCATATTGGGCTACTGGGAGGGAAGAGCAGGAAAATCATGCTGCATGCTATAAAGGTGCAAGGACTTGCACCCATGAAAATGCTAATGTGGATCCAAGTCAGTTATCTTGCTTAATATACTTATATGGATAAAGACAATGCAAACAAAAATCCATCTCTTTTCTCTAAGCAGATAGATTTCCACAGTATAAAAACCATGGCTATGTGACCAAAGATTTTAGATTGTGTTCTGCACTGTCCGATTTTATCCATGTTTAAATCAGAAGTAAGTTCTACTTCATTCAGTATGATTTTTTCACAAGTAAATATACATAGGATTGTAGACCAAGTTGTATATAGGTACTATTTAGTTGCAAACCACTATATTTTTTAATTGCTACAACAACTAGTTGATATGCATGCCTCTTCACAAGATTTCCAAATGGGAGACTTGGGCCATTTTCACACTGCTTACTGGCCACGGAACATCGTGCCAAGCTCCTGGAACAACAGCATCTTTCTAGCGCGATTTCACGCAAGAATGGCTCACTGACAAAAATCTGTGAATCTCTGGCATGGAAATCTCCTTTTGTTATATATAAGCCTAACAGTTAACATTATAAGCAACATTTTCTGCTTCCCTGACAGTGGTGACCCACTACTCTACCAGTTGCAGCACTGTGCTGTTAGGCATCTGCCACTAAGCAGTGGCGGAGGAGCAAGAAAGACTTGGGCTATCCCCTGTTGCCGGGTAGAAGAGTCAGGGTCTGGTCTGTGCACACTGTACATCTACGGAGGCTTCCAATGGTACATGGCAGCCAATGATGTTGTAGTTCCTGGTGGTGCTCTCTTCTTTCTGTCCTACCCAGTGGTGGCAGCTGGTGGATGTATACCTCTCCCAGTTTGCTTCTTAATAGTATAACATGAAGCCCGCAGATTGCACAATTTGTAATGTGCTTTGCTTATCCAGCCAGCATCTACTCTGATTCTTATCTCAATTGGCAGCACTGGCTTTTTCAATGCATACATTTCCTTCCTGGGTTTTAGTGCTACAGGTTGACTAAATAGAAAAGAGTCCAGTGGCACCTTTAAGACTAACCAACTTTACTGTAGCATAAGCTTTCGAGAATCACAGTTCTCTTTGTCAGGTGCTACAGGACTCTCTTCTATTTTGCTACTACAGACTAATATGGCTAGCTCCTCTGGATCTATGACCAAGGTTGGCTAAGTAATGTAAGTTTCTTCAAATGTCAGTACTTGTATCATATTTACTTCTAATTAGCCTGTGTTTCCTAGTCCCTTCTCCACCCACACCAATGCAATCATTATTTGAAGTTACAGTAATGAAGACAGGTCTACCAATGGACTGGCAAAGTATAGATAAGAGCAAGATGAGTCCTAATCAGTGGTGGACTTCCTTATCAAAGTTATGAAAACTTTGTAAACAAAGTTCATACCATGCCACAATGGTTTTCATATTGGTTTTCTGTAATGTACAAAAAATGCTTACTGTCTTCACAGAAACACTGCCGTTAGTAGTGTCCAGCTGAAGCTAGCTAGTGAGCTGTCATATCCAAGCTTAATATTCTATTTCTTTGGCCTTTGGTGAACATGATTTTCTGACTTTCTTTCTCTTCCCATCCCTCTTATCAAGTCTCCTGTCATCCCCTCTGCTCTGCTACTTTGGCACGTGCATGCCCACTTGCTAAAAAACACTTTCTATACTTATTTTCTAAGTTGCCATCACACCTCCCTTACTGAAAGTCTCCTGTGCCATGTTGACAGAAGCCCCTGCTGCTGTCAGTGAGCTTTGCTCCTTCATTTTCATGTATTAGATTCACACTGTGGAACATGATACCATGCATTGGCAGTATTCTACCCAGTATAACAACCAAATGGGACACTGCTAAATTATAAGTCTACACACATCTAGAAGAAAATCTTGGTCCTAGCTTCTTCCAGAAGTGGAATAGGTCAGTGACAGGTGCTGGGGACCAATGTCCTTTCTACCTAATTAACTAGTGCTAATTGACTGGAAAAATAATTCAGGGTGAGAGTGAAGACTCCCCCACTACATGGTTCTACTGTTTAATGCTATTAAGGTAAGAAAGTAGGGCACAACCTAATGAGGACAGGCTCAGTGAGGAGCTAGAGTATGTTGTGTGGAAGGAAAATGCTCATAGTTTGAGAATGTAAATTGGCCTACTCCCCTTATCAAGGTCTATCTGGGACAGGAACATTAACTGCTGCTCCACAGAGGTGATTTCCTTGTAATGTTAGATACTCAAGAATGTGTTTTTGAAATGATCCTATTGGAATACATTTGTGGAAAATTAAGATGGAATTATGTGTTAATTTTGTAGGAACTGAGAGAGTAATCCTATACAAGTCTACTCAGAATCCTATTCATGTCTAATCAGTAAGTCTTACCCCCAAGAAAATGTTCCTAGAATTGCTTGTTAACGTATGCACAAGTTCCTCTAAAAATTGAACATCCTATTTATGGACAATCTCCAGAAAGTTTGTGGCTAACTATTTATGACCTAAATTTTCCATGTTTACAAAAATGGGACTACTTCAAAAATTCATTTGTGAACCCCAAATGTTATGCATGGATTAGCCTTGAGTATACTACAGATGATCTGGGTCACAATAGGATGCAGGAACAGTTCCAATATAGATCTGTGTTTTCAGAACTTTACCTGGAAGGGGAGGTTCATGAAAGCATGTTCATCCGGTGCTCAAAAATGGGGAGAGAACCACCACATTATATCAAGATAAGGTCAGTTGTTTGAGACTGATACCATGCTGCGTCACTCCTTTGCTGCTGCTGTGAATGTGCAATGAACAAAGGCAGGAGTTGAAGAAGGATTATAGAGATGTCAAAGGACTAAGAAAGATGGGAGCAAAAGAAGAATGGAGGGAATAATGAACTCCAGCTTGAGGTAAGAAGGGAAAAGTTGGGGGAAGGGATGCCCAAGAAGGAATGGGAATAAAAATGTCCATAATGAGGAGGAGTAGCAGGATCAAAGGGAACCAGAAGAGTTGTAAACATGGAACTGAGGGTACTAATTAAGCAAAAGTGAACTTTATGTTAAGATGGAGCAGGGACCATCTATTCAGGGACAAAAAATGAATGAGAACAGCTGTGTTCCAAATTAGCAGAAGGACCAAAGGATCTGGAATTTGGATTTCTGTTCCTTTTCTTTGTTTTCTTGACACAGTTTTCTGTTGCCTATCTGTTTGGATGAAAAACAGGAAGAGGGTCCTAGTTCTTATCATTTTAATATATCAGCATGATCCTGCTTTCTGATTTTTCTTATTATTCTGCCTCTCCCACTATTACACTGTCAGCAAGTATTCTTACCACCAACTGTCTTTCTCCTCCAGAGGAAAATATATTTTTCTCCATCCGTTGTAATTTCTGCTTTTACCTCTCCATAATGCTTTACACTAGCTGGGGTAGATACAGAAACATAAAAGGAGTAGCAGGATGCTATAAAACCTACAGAATAAATACACAAAACGAGGTGAAAATATACTACATGCACATGTACAGACCCAAATCCTCCTGAATTTATCCATAGCATTTTTGATACTGTGCTGGCATTTATGCATGACAGTTTATTCACACACAACCAATGGAAGAGTCAACCTTCCATAAAACATTTTCTGCTACAGAATATTTACACACATCGTAGCCCCCTGCGTTTGCTGCACCAATGTCCTCCAATGTGTTTTAGTATGACCGTTGTTTGGGATGGGACCCAGGACTTCCTGCTCTAAAAGCGCTGCTGCTTCGTCAATATTCTGATTTGATAATTTGTGTGTGTTTTGGAAATCCAATTCCACTTTTTTCCCCCTGGTTCATAACCCAAATAAGTGCAGTAGAAAGGGGAAAGTTGGTAAGCACAGCAGATCCTCAGTGCGTCAAGTAGTTGGTGCATAGGGTTTTTGCTGGCTCAGTAACTTGTAACACATCCCATGCATATATTAACTGGGTTCAGGTACTACTCGTGGAGAATTGTAAAAGCATTCCTAACTGACAAGAGGTTGAGTTCTGATATGAAAAACTCTTTTTGCAAACAAGTTCCCTAGCAAAGAGGATGAACAGGTGTTGTTGCATGTTCAGTCCGCCATCTCCCATATATAGGTAGAAATACTGGGAAAGGCAACTGCTTGGGAATATTTGAAAACTATTGGACAACTAGTATGATTCAGTATAAGGCAATTTTAAATGTATTTCAACCAGCCTGGACATACAATTCTACCAGCCAACTTCCATTTCCTTCTTATAAGCCAAAATTTTTCTGTCTCAAATCGCCTTTCTAGAATACCAGCTACTCTCATATGAACTTGTTGAGCAGCTCTAAATCCTCACTGGATGCCCTGCTCCATATGCCCCCATGTTCGGAGAAGAGGTTAGTGGCCACTAAGGACAGGGCCTTCTGTGTCATGGTGCCTAAGGTGTGGAATGTATTCTATTTTGTACTCTGCTTGGTGCCTAAACTTATGGTCCTCTGGCAGTCAACTAAGATTTTTTTTCTGTTACAATTTTTATTTTATTGTAGAAAAGTTAAAAAGATAGAACAGAAAGGAAAAAAGAAACACATGTAACTAATAAAGGCCTACAGTGGCCTACACAAACTAATGGACATAAAGAGAAAACTAGCTTATATTATTAGTCAGTACAGTTTTTCCCATACAACACTTCATCCTTTTCACAGCAATCAGCTTGTGGTCTAGTTAATTTATATATATGTAATCTCATCTCCTTAACATCCCAGCTCCTTATTATTACTTACACCAATCATTAAATCATTTTTCTCCACCATTCTCAGAGAATCATCGAGGGATTCCAATTTGCCATGTACATAAGCAATATTTTTATCTCTCTTTGCAACTATGAGTTTGGCTGTCTCAACTAAAACCCACATCTTTCCAATCCAATCCCTCCACCGTTGGTAAATAAACCATTTCAATATTTCCCCATATAACATTAGAAAAAACATACTCTTTTTCCAGTTTTTTCATCCATATTTCCCAACTTATAAAACTCCAGTCTAAACTATAAATTAGTCTTTCGAATTCACATAACATATATAATTATAGCAATTTTTTTCATTTTTACCACTCTATCCAAGATAATAAAATGATCTTTCCTTCTATTCCCCTTTCTAATCTTTAAGTTACAAATCTTTAATCCTTTTTACTATTTTATAAAAGCATATACCATCAATAGTTTTATAGGGAGTTCTCCATAATAATTTAATACACAATAAATTGGGGGGGGGGGCGATATTTACTGTTCATCCCTTATTTATCTGTGCCCAAAGTTCTTTGTTCAAGTCCTCATAACTGTTCTGTTCTTGTTCCTCTTCCTCTTCCTTTGTGCATTCCAATTCCACATTTTGGTTTCAAATCTGTTATTAACCTTATACAGTCCATTTCCACTCTTTGGGTATAGAGCCGTAAGAGGCTAGCAAATACTTCATCCGTTCTTTGGCTAATATCTTCCTCTTTTCTTTCTTTGGTCCCATGAAGTAAATTCCTTCTCTCTTAAACTCCAGTAAAGTCAAATTATTTTGATGCGTAAAACTCCAATTTCATAGTGCTATTTCTCATAAATCCAGGAGGTAATGTTATTAAGGCCGAGTTTTATTGTCAGGAATGTAAAATAACTTCAGAGGGGAAAAAGAAGAGAGGCAGAGACTTTCCAGCATGAGTTATGTTGTTTACCCACTTATCTCCTTTCAAGGTTGTTCTGCTTCACATTACTTTTCCCATTTCCAGGCCAAACTATTACACTTGCTGAAACAAAAACATAGCCTTCATCAAACATAGCAAAGAGTCACCCTATGTCCGTTTAAATCGTTCTTTTTCCAATATAAATAAACCAAGCTCCTGCGTATATTCATTTTCCTTTAAATCTTATTTTTCAACATAGAGAACATTTCCAAGTTAGACAAGAGACTGTTTCTCACCCAACCTGTATAAACTTCATTCTGTGTCGCAAGTTCCAGACTGTAGTTAGATCAAAGAAAAAGTTTAATAGATAAGATTGGAAGGGGTCATCCTTCACTCCAGCACAGCTTCAGCTGGAGGACGGGAAATGGAACTTTGCTGAAACTAAGGGTATTTTTGTTTGACCATGCATGTGTTTACTTAAGTGGTTATTTTCTGTTGCTGCCTTTTACACTTGGCCCAGCTTTTGTAGTCTTATTCTCTTTCAGCTTCTTTTCTATGGGCCAAACTACACATTTATGTTTTTAATGAGTTGCACCTAGATTCCCTGAAGCCACAAACAGTAGCTGTGGGGAATGGCTTTTTAAAATAAAGAGTCCAAATGAACTCAGAGCACCGCCATTGAGGAGGAAGGCTCTTGCCTCCCTCCCCCAGCTTGGAATACTCTACATGGAACAGGGAAGTGAGGAAATAACTCCCCCCACCGCACTGTTTCTCCATGGGGAAAATGGCTTGGGGGGAGGCAGGAGCTCTTCCCCTTTGGTGGTGTTCCAAGCCCATTTGGGCTCACCTTTGTTTTTAAAAATCCCCACAATTGCTGTGTGGCTGCAAGGAACTTAAATTGGATCTGCGAAGCACAAATATCTAGTTTGGCCCTGTATCACTGCTGCTTACAACTCCATAGAAAGCCAGTTTGGTGTAGTGGTTAAGAGCGCGGGACTCTAATCTGGAGAGCCGGGTTTGATTCCCCACTCCCCCACTTGAAGCCAGCTGGGTGACCTTGGGCTAGTCACAGCTCTCTGGAGCTCTCTCAGCCCCACCCACCTCACAGGGTGTTTTGTTGTGGGGATAATAATGACATACTTTGTAAACCGCTCTGAGTGGGCATTAATTTGTCCTGAAGGGCGGTATATAAATCGAATGTTGCTGTTGTTGTTGTAGATAATTAACTTTATTCATTTCCTGCTGCTGCAGGCTGTGATGTGGCTTTGTTCAGTTTGTCTGTTTATTGAATTGTTGGAATACTTCATGTTTTTATAGCTGTTTTATTTGTAATTGAAAATTTCTTTAGGATTTTTTTTTATTGAGAGTGCCATGTGTTTAAAATATAATTCCTAAAAATGTAAAGTGTAATGAAGAGCATGACTTTAAAATACATGTAGAGTGCAACCATATTTGTTACTGAGCTGTTACTGACCTTGGCTCCTTGTCAAAAATATACTCAATGACAAACTCGGCTTCACCATCATGTAATATGTGAAACGGTCCTTACTGAAAAGAGAGGCTGATATCCCACCTAGTAGATTTCTGTAAAATATGCACTGTCCCCTCTGGGTTTAGGCAGTATCCTTTCAAGTCCCCACTGTTCTTTGCTTCACCTCTCCTTCCAGCCAGGGGTTGCATTAGAACCTTGCAGTTCCCTGTAATTGATTTTTCTGCTAATGAACATCCTGGCCTTGGCCCCATTAATACCCATCTGAAGCTCATGGCACAGCTTGGGTGGGGGAGTTGTACACTCCTTGGAGCAGAGCATGAAGTAAGCCAACACCAATTAGCATAGTGAACCATGCAGCTCCATTAAGGTGGACTGTGGAAGGCACTGGCATTCAGCAAGTGGTCAGTAAGCACCTGGGCAGCCAGTCTATTAGTCTAGATGCACATTTCTATTTGCACGCACATATGTACATACCTACAAACATTCAACACTGCTCAAGAGAGGTTATGCACTAGCCTCCTAATCTGTATCATATAAAACTTCAAGGAAGTGACCAGGAAGTTACTAAGGCACAATTTAGGGGCAAGGAAGCAAGGCATCAAGTACTTTGCAACTGTGACTCTTCTCTCTGCCCATGTTTAGAGGCATATGTGCCTTTTTGGCTGAATGCCTTTTAATTTCTCATTTAGAAAGAAATCATGCTGAGTGAGATAATAAGGGAATGACATGTCAGTGCTGAGCTGAGATCACAGCTAGATTGAAAGACAGAAGTTGCAAAGCCATCTAAGGAAAGAATGCATGGGAGGGTGTGGCACTGAAGGGCAGCATTACTGAACTTGCCTGTTCACAGTCAGGGGTGGGAGGCTGCCTGAGTATCCCATCCTTCTAACTTTCAGAGATGAGCCTCATGAGTCACTTCTCATACAAATCAAGCCTAGTGTCCAGGTCTAGCGCAACTCATCGCCCCCTTCCAACCCCCACACACAGTGTGGGACAAGGCACATGTTCTCCATTCAGGTGCCCGATGAAGAGTGGAGCCAAGCACAGGGAATATCATCTACTGCTTGTAAATGTGTGGTGTAGGAGTGCATGTTTGTATTTCTTACAGTATGAGTGATTGTGTGTGGGTGCAATATATGTGAGCTTGAGGGAAAGTGTGTGTATAGAGGAAAACCGGCACACGTGCTGCTGCAAGAAAATGAGAAGACTAAAAATATAGTATCACCTCAGATGTCACAGTCACTGGCCATTAATGCCCTGATGTTAGCAAGTCCTAACAGCTGTTACCAGGAAAGTTCATTCCTCCTCCTGCTCTTAAATATTAAACATCACCTAAGAGAGATGATCTGCTTTCAAAAGTGACTTTAAATCAACCATCCTTCTCCATACACAGCCCCCTGTGACAGGTTGATTCTGGTTCTGCTAAAAGGGTTAATAATCTCCCTTCATCCCATTCCAGATTTTCAGTAAACGTAGAATAATCTATTTGAAAGTGATGTTGTGAGAGCTCCATTTGAAAGATAGTGAGGGACAGCCACGAAACAGCCACTTTGCCCATTTGCTTCTTAACACAATACTCGGGTTTTTGGTCGCAGAACTCTGTTCTTCAATCAGTGCTGTGAGTGGTGATTGCCAATTGGTATTACAGATCCGTTTCTCACCTGTCTTTCAGCCTGCCTTTAATTCACATGTGCTGAGCTCCTCACTTCATTACTTCAAATGTAGGTAGTGTGTTTGTTCTCACTACACGTGAAGTGCTTAAGTCATCTCCTTGCTGTCCAATTTACATTGGTGTTGCAATCCCTTGTGCTTTATTTCTCAAACATAACAGAGGGCAAGACTGAAATGCAACATACTTTGCATGAATAGGCACTACCTGTAATACATATGGCAAATCTGCATGTGCTGAATTGGTGTGCTGAGGTCATGTCAGTAAGCTCAAATTTCAACCATTGCAAATCTCTAAACTCCCTTTGAAAAAAATCCTAATTGTCAGTACCACGGAGAGCGTTCATTAGGCAAAGAAAGAAATCCAAAGGACTTTGGAAAAGGAAAGAAATCCAAAGGACTTTTTCAGGCGGGGGCGGGGGGGGCAGATTGTGTATGAATAGTGTCTGCCTGTCGACCCAATCCAGTACTTTTTTTACTCAGAAATAAGTTCCACAGAGTTCAGGGGGGCTTAATGAGTGTACTTAAGATTGCTGAATCAGATGTTGCATCTGAAAAGAAAAAATCAGAGCACTATTTTATTTATTTATTGCACGTGTTATTTAAACTATGTTCCAAGCCCATGTGATTCCAGTTTTCTTAAAAGAATCCACGGTATCACGTGGATTTTGAATAGATTTTCCTCAGTAGCTGTGAAGAAATTGCACTGCTGGCTGTGTAGATTTCAGAAGCTTTGTAGGCTACTGTGAAACAACAGGATACTTATTAATTAGAATGTAAAGATAGTACAGTTTTAACTATCTTTCAGTATGCTATTCCTTTTAACTTGTCAGAATATATTGTCTATTTTCAATCTATCGTGATTGGATAGATATTACTTATCTGGACAGATTTGGGTTATGAATAAGGGCAATCCAAAATGGATCAACTTACCAGTTGTCCCTTGTTTAATTGGAACACTGGGAGATACTGTGTGCATTCATGCACTTTTAAGCAGTACCTTATCCCTTTTTCAGTTTTGTAACTTGATATTCTCCATATTGTTTTGCTGCAGTATATGTGCTTTATATTTTTGACTGCCATTTATAACTTCAATTATTATTTGCTAATACAAAGTAGCGTAGTCCTTGGGGAGATGCTATGGCTCAGTGGCATAGCATTTGCTTTGCATGCAGAAGGTTCCATGTTCAGTCCCTGGTATCTCCAGTTAAATGGGTTTTAGGTGATGTGAATGGTCACTGTCTGTGCCCCTGGAAAACCTCTGCCAGCCCCAGTAGACAGTAATGACCTTGATAGACCAATAGTCTGACTCAGAATAAGAAGGCATGCATGTTACATTTTTTAAAAATTCAGCGTGATTTTTCCTTTTTGCTTCCAAGTTCTTTACAAGTATTTTTATAAGGGTTGGCTTCCTTTTAGGCTTGTTCTAATACATTTTACCCTATCCTCTTTGTGTGGCTGTGTGTAAGTGTATCATTGTAAGTCATTTGAAGTGCTATAGACCGATGATATTTATCTGAATGCGACAGCATATATGTGTACATATCACCATTTCTCCCCCTAGTGGTCAGCAACAGTAGATAACCTGCACAAATTTATTTGAGGTGATCAGTTTGTATATTTGAGGGGGCTAAAGTGAAAAAGAAATAGAGTGGCATTGTAAAGACAAACAAAGTTTATTCCAGCATATGCTTTCATGAGTCAGACTTCATTGCATGTTATAACATGGGGCTGTTGCTGAAAATGGTGTTCTTGTTGTTATTTTCTCCCACTCTCCATGGTAGCTTGTAGGGTCACTAATGGTGGAGCGTGCTCTCAAGTCATAACTGACTTATGGTGTCCCCTGCTGGGGTTTTCAAGACGTTCAGAAGTGGTTTGCCATTGCCTGCCTCTGCATAGTGACCCTGGTCTTCCTTGGTGGTCTCCCATCCAATTACTAACCAAGGCCAATCCTGCTTAGCTTCTGAGATCTGACGAGATCAGGCTCATTCTCATCTCCACACTGTATATATCTACAAGCCTGTGTAGAGAAGACAATAATATTATGACGCTAGGTAAGTGATCTTGCTCATTACAGGGCACAAAAGGAGAATTTGATATGGAGACGCTGCTTTCAAGAGCAGCCTTGTGTTGCTAACGATGTGTAGTTGCATCCTTAGGCTCACAGACTTGATGTTCATAAAGGCAGAGTCTATAATATTGTTCCCAAACAAAAGGAAGGATACCTTCTACTTCTGTTTAATATTCATGTTGGGACAGATCACAGGGTGTTTTTCAGGTCAGAATTAGATGCTATATAAATATTCAGGCTACTTCTGAAGTGCTCTGATACTTAAATCTCATGAATTCTGGCAAATATTTATGCAAGTCATCTCAATTAACTGATGAGCTGCTCATCTGACTAAAGATTATCCGTCAGAGTAAGGGTAGTAAAATTAGAACCATTACTCTTCCAAAACAGTTAGCCCTTAAGCTGAAAAGCATCATATCAGAATTTTGCCTGCAGGGGAATTTTTCAAGGAAAGGTTTTTTTGGATGCGTCTGGGTATGAAAACAAGTTGTTCTCAAACATTCAAGGTGGAAGGGAAGAAAGAACTTTTTTCTGTTCATTCCTATAAATAAAATTGTCTAAATTTTAAGGATCAAGCATGATGTTTTTGTTATCCAGGATGCACTTTACCTTATATGAAGATATTTGCCTTTTAAATCAAGCCAATGTGTTTGCCAACGTGTCACAAGAATGCACATTTATTACCCTTCTTGCTGTGTTAGGCATGAATTGAAGTGCAGCAGACACAAGCAATTCAGCTGCCTTTGCTTTAGTAATCATTATTCTAGCCCAGCATTGAAAAAATTGTCATGAAGAAGCACCAGTGTAAGGAACAAGCCTATTATCATACTCTTCCTAGGATAATAGTGCTGCACTTGAGTTCTGACACTTTGAGCATATAACCTAAAGCTGGGTCAAAGCGTTGCTACTTAAACAAAGGGCTGCTTTTGATGTTTGATACTGTACTTTTTTAGTCCATGGAAAGTGGCACCTTTGATAACACCATTCTCCACAACAGTGCCCATTTTGGCATATTTCCATAGTGCTCCTGGTGAACTGATTCCTTCCTCCCCTGGTTGAGCATTTAGCATTAATATTTCCTCCATGTGGATGCTGTTGGAAATAGTACTCTGTATATGACTTAATCAGCAGGTCATACCTTGGGTTGTGCATTTCTAATATGTGAATTTGCATGTACAATCACATGAGCTGTGGGCACAGAAATTCCTAGATGATCCTGTTACAATAGAAGCGATCCTCAATCTCCATTGTTAAAGGAATAAAAAGGATTTGGATGCATCTGCAGAAAAATAAGTACAGACTTGCATTTCCTGGTTGCCTTATTTCAATTTTTGCAGAATTTTGAATAAACTAGCTATGATAGGAAGGATTTATGAAGGAGAGAAAACAGGCGTAGCAAGATTCAGGCAGCAGCTCCTTGATATCTCAACATGGGAATGGGTTAAAACATCGCTTGAGGTGAAAGGAGTGGATATGAAAGTTCTGCTCACGGAGCTTGAGCGCTGTGACATTTTTATACATTTAAGTAATCACTTGTTGCATCATCAAGGAATGAACTTGTATATATGACCTCACCTAATGATAGCTTTAAACAAAATTAGACTATTCATAGTAAGCAGTCATCTTTGAAGGGCCTGCTTCAGGTGTCCCCAACATCTGAAGCTAGACAAGGTGGCACTTGGCCCGTGGTGCTTAAAATTTGGAGATTCCTCTCTAGGGAGAATCATATGTCTGCCTCCATCATTGCCTTCTGAAGATGCTTTTGTTTATGTAATAATAATATATATAATAACATTCGATTTATATACTGCCCTTCAGGACAACTTAACGCCCATTCAAAGTGGTTTACAAAGTATGTTGTTATTATCCCCACAACAATAACCACCCTGTGAGGTGGGTGGAGCTGAGAGAGCTCCTAGAAGCTGAGACAGATCCCAAGGTCACCCAGCTGGCTTCAAGTGGAGGAGTGGGGAATCAAACCCGGTTCTCCAGATTAGAGTCCCACGCTTTTAACCACTACACCAAACTGGCTCTGTGTGTATGTGTGTATTTCCTTTTTAATATTTTGTTTTAATGTTTTGTTTTACTGTTCACCGCCTTAAGAACTCTGAATTGGATGGGGAAATGGGATAGAATTTTTTTTAAAAAATAATTAGTAAATATTTACCCATGGCTATTAGCCATGAGAAACCACCTCTGCTTCTCACTTGTCTTGAGAGCCCCAGCAAGGTTGCCATACATCAGTTGTTACTTTATAGCACTTTGCACACACTATATTCCTCCATATTCAGAGGCTTAACATACCTGCTTAACAGATGCTGAGTACAATCAGTATGGAATGGCTGTCTGCTATGTCCTGAGTCATGATCGGAGCTTCTGGCTAGTCACTATCAAGAGAGGGTGCAAGACTGGATGAGCCTATGGTTGGATCTAGCACAACAATTCTTAATTTTTTATGTCCAGAATTTTTATTCTCTTGTGCATTTAGGTGGTGTATGAGCAGAGGTTGTAAGCGTTTGTACAGAACCCAGAGCTAATCTGTTCATCTGCTTAGTTTCCCTCCTTGTTAATCAGCCTAGAAGGTAGAGGTTATTTGCAAAAAGATCTCAAGAACAGTTCAGAAGTCCTGAGATTCTCTTCTTCCAGATTCAGAGTCCATTTTGTTTTCTTTTGGCTTAGTTCCCCAGGGAAAATACTAACTCTGCTTCCTCCAACATGTGTTGAGAATAAGGAGCACAGCAGGGTTAATTTCATTCTCCTCTTGCTGCCTGGAAGCTTTGGACTTGTTCACTGAAATGTGCAGGATAGGTGTTGCATGCGACATAAATAAGCCTGCTAAAAAATCCACTAATTTCCCTTTTCAGGTAAGGCTGCTGTAGTCTCACTAGATAATTGGGAGAGAAGGGTGGCAGTTTTTTGTACTCAGAAACCAAGCCTTTGATGGCAGTGTAAATCTTTCAGATGCCTGAAAGGACTTCTGTTTCCTACCCACAAGCTACTTTTTGTTTGTACTAATATAAGGACCTTGCCAGAGTCTATGATCTCTTCCTCAGTGTGGCAGCACAGAGCATTGCACTGTTAGACCTGAGATGGGGGAAGCTGCAGATCAACCATGAACTCAGTGGATAGCCTTGAACAAGTCACTATCTCACCATTGGTTCTTTAGCTGTAAACCAGGAATATTAATACATTTACTGACCTGGATATTATGACATTGAATTAGATAAGGATTGTAAAAGCACTATGTATACTTTAAAAGGTAAATATCTTCTAGCAAATTTACAATCTCAGTTGGAGCTGATTTACTACTTTCTCAGCAAACCCCCTCTCCTTCAATATACCCTGCTATGCATGCTAACCAACAAAAATCAAGCTCTGTTTAAAAGCAGAAGCTATAGACTATCACGGGGGGATTCCGCATGATCAATTTTGATTGGACTTTCTGAGCAGTCATGCCGCGGTGGAGTCCTACAAATCCACTTCTCCCCAATTCCACATTAGGCTTTTGTTTCGCACATTTCATCGGCTCAAAGTCCATCATGCAGAATTTTTGACAGGATAAAAATCGATTCCTCATTGCTTTTTCCGGGGGAAGTGTCGAATGATGCACATCTTCATTTTTTTAAATTTTTTTCCCCAAAAAACGTTGCTACACATAAACGTTGCATCAAATAAACATATTGGATAGGCCAGAGCACTTCCCGCTGATATTGTGGAAGAGTATTGGCTATTGACATTTGGAGGGAAAATTGTTACCAATGACCCCGCGTCTATCTTTCCCGCTTTCTTCGTGAGCAGTGTGGTTTAGTGATAGGTGTTGTGTTGAGGACGGTCTCTTTCTCCCTCCATGAAATGCCTAGGGCACTAGTTGAACACTGAAGTCCCTCCATCACACTTTCACTCTACCTCAGAAGCTGTCAGCTGTCAACGAGCAACAAGTAACAAATTTGGCGTGTTGTAAAATGAACCCGATATTGGTCAGCTGTTGTCATGTGACACATAAGTTTCTGCATAGTTTTGTAGAAACGTTGCAACGTTTTTTTACATTTTAAAAAAAAAAATAGGGGAAGGGAAAGGGTAGTGGGTGTAGCTTAGAAAACATGATTGGCCAATCAAATTAAGTTGATTCAAAGGGCGAGAGAAAAGGGCAAGGGTGGGGAGAACATCGGATAAAGAATTCCGGACGATTAAAATCCCTAATCTGCTGCGCATGGACAAATAAGTCGGGGGGAAAGCAGGATGGAAAAAAACCGGACAAAACGTGCAGTGACTTTGAATCTGCTGCTAGGATTGCCTTCCCACGTGTGGAAACACAAGAAAAAATCGAGGTCATTTAGAAGCTGAAGCAGGGAAAACCATTCGTGCGGAATCACCCACAGTTAAAGCTGGGTTAGCAATAGTCAGTGTTGCACAATTGCAGAACTTTTTCCCTGTTTCTGTGCTGACTCACATAGATGGCTGGGTTTGTATAGATCAGTTTCACAGCCTTCTAAAATGACTAGAACTTAGAGGCTTTCCAGCCTCTCCTTTCTACAGTGATGTTTTCACAGGCACAAGTGTGTTTTATGTAATTTGCTTTAGTTTCCCTACTAATGGAACATAGTTGTGATTACATTATAGGTTCTAAAACCAAGATTTCTTTGCAGTACAAACAATAGTGCCTGATATTGTTCAGCAGAAGGGCACTAGGGTAATAAGCAGTGTATTAATGTCAAAAAGAGTGAAAAATGCTTCAGAGACTTATAGAAAGCTTTGGTCAAAGAATCAGAGCTATTGTTCAAAAGCCTGCTTTAGTTGATCTTCACCTGTAGCATTTTTATTGAGAGCCAATGGGGATCAAGATGTCTGTGAGTCAAGAAGAAGGAGAGAGACTCTTCCTAAAAAAGTAATTTTGGTGTCTTTTCATAAAAGATTGCTTATGAACATCAGGAAGATCTGTTGCAAAGATGGAAAACCAGTTCTCCTTCATATTGTTAAGGAGACTTCCTTCACGGGGATAGATAGGAGGTTATGATGTAAGCCCCACTCACTCCCCCAATGTGAGGCAGATTTTACCTCCAAAATGGTCAAGATTGCTTGCTGTGGCTGGGTACCCTCTGGTAGTTATTTAAAAGTCTTTTTGTCCCATACTTGAAAACATATATATTTTTAGCTTATATCTCAGCCTAAATATTTGGTAGGGGTGAGGCAAGAGCCCACATCTTCTTTAAATGAAATGGCACTAGAGGATGAGTAAAGTTCAAAAGGAAATTGCAGGTTTATTAAATAGGCAGGGTTGGTATATATGTAGGTAGGGAAATAAAAGCTGAGATAACTTTTGATTGTAGAACAGAATACTTCACAAGCATTGGGCACAATAATCTTATTAAAGCGTAGTTTCAGTAGTTACAGATCTTAAAAATGAGACTGGTAGTTTCAGACTCAGGTTACTTTAACAAGGTTTCTTTGTAGATTTCACTTTACAGCTTAGATGTTTTGACTTCAACACAGCACTCTTTCCCTTTACACCAGATCCAGTGTCCTCCTAAAAGCCAAAAAAACCCTTTTTAGACGCTGGACATGAATTATTCTTTTACAAAAGACATAACTCTGTTCACTTGGCTGAAGGGGAGTCTTCTTTCACTGCCCATTTCTTCTGCCAGCAACACGCCCCCCCCCCCCCGGTTCTATCTGGCCTGTGTAAATTAGTGCTGGTTTTCACACTTAGAAGTCTTCCATAAATCTAAAGCTGTCCCAGTTAGGGCAAATGTTTCCTTTTTTCTCATACAGAGGGTTACTAGTCTGATCCTCCTTGACTTGTCAACAACATAACAACAGATCCAGAGGAGTTAGCTGTGTTAGTCTGTAGTAGAAAAATAGAAAAGAGTCCAGTAGCACCTTTAAGACTAACCAGGTTAGTCTTAAAGGTGCTACTGGACTCTTCTAACATAACAACAATAACTTAACACCCACTCAGAGCGGTTTACAAAGTGTTATTATTATCCCTACAACAAACAAACACCCTGTGAGGTGGATAGGGCTGAGAGAACTCTGGAGAGCTGTGACTGACCCAAGATCATCCAGCTGGCTTCAAGTGGAGGAGTGGAGAATCAAACCTGGTTCTCCAGATTAGAGTCTCACTGCTCTTAACCACTACACCAAACTGGCTGAGCACCAATTGTTACCTTCTCACTGGATAATGACAGAGAGGAGGGAGCAGCCTGTCAATCATTCTTCCTTCTGGCAATTTTTAACCCTTTCCCTTCTACTCTCTGGGTGCTGCACTTAGTAAAACTTTCATTTTAAAGCCCATTCCATCACAGAGGTCCACTGTTTTACTGTAAGCTGCTTCTACACAGCTGTGATACTCTTTAAATGAACCAACCATGTGCATCAGGGTTGACTACTTGGGTCTTTCGCAAGAAATTAGTACACACACCCCATTGCAATTCTGCCAGTGGTTTGATCATTTAAACATTATCATCCCAGGCATGATAGACATTGACCATGGCCATGGTTAAGATCCTTGTAGAGCTAGTGAATTTGGAAGGTCTTAGTTTTGTGATCACACTGTGGTCATGCAATAAATTACTATATTCACAGAAGTTGCTGAATGTAATATGCTGCTTTACTCTCAACCAACAACCAACTAACTCAGATAAGAAAGTAAGAAAGAAAGCAGTCTAGGTGGTAGAGTTTCCTTCCTTCCTATAATCAGATTCCAGTTACCTCTTTACTGTCCATTTTACTACAATTAACTTACAATTATCCTAGGACACTTTCCTTATAATTAAGGATAACATAATCAAGGATAATCCTTCCTTTGAGATTTGCTTCTTGGGATGCCTTTTTCCAGTCAAGAGATCTTGCAAAGATTTATTTCTGTCTTTCTCGCTCACACACATATGTATGCCAGAATGTACTTAAGAGATGGAGACTCACAAGTCAGTTTCAGCTTTATTTGCTAATTCATTTTTTAAAAAAACTTTCACAGCTATAGACTGATCTGGCACTTCCTTTTAAAGCTTCCTACTCTTAGCAACTGACAACTTTCCAAAACAATTAATTCTCTGGGATGACATTTCCATTGCTTGCTCTCTAGCCAGAGGAGATTCCCCCTGCTCTGATGCCAAAAATATACTGATTTTGAAGTTCTAATAATACAGATCTTCCCTTTTAAACCTATACCAGTAGCTGCTATGCATCAGCAAAACATTATGCATGACCCTGGTATCATCATTAAAGTGAATGATGTTTTGAAGTGTCCATGATCAAGTTAGATAGACTGAAATTGCAGTGTAAAAATTGATCTACCACAAGTTAGTGGTAGGCTGGAGGAATAAAAAGTCTACTGGCTATCAGTCCTACTGCAATTGGGTCAATTTACACGGGCTGTGCAATTGGAAATCTACCTATCAAGACCTGACTCAAACCATGTTCATTTTCAATATGTTAAATGCTCAAAACTGAGACAGAATTTATATTTAGAAGTGGTAGAAACTTTCTTATCTGGCAGATCTGGTACCTCAGTGTTTGGTTCCATTTTTCCAGGCAGCAGGAGCTGAAAGGAGTAGTAGAGTGCCGAGCCAATATGTTCCTGAGAAGGGGCATCATCCAGCCAGAACACTTAGCTGATGTATTTTCACTTTCCACCAATTATTACATTATTTCACTGACTTCAGGAGGTGTTCTGATTCTATGTAACGATAGGTCCTGTATCTTATCCACTGGCATTGTGCCAGCAAAGTGGAGGTTAAGTCTTTGCTTCCACATGCTTGCAGGCAAGGGTGATAGAGACAGAGGCCACAGCTTCCCTTCCCCCGCTCCCCTCATAATAAATAGTTGATCTGCTGGGTGGCGGTAGAGGTAGATGCTAAAGCTTCACCTCTGACATGATATTTTAGCCAGTCTACCTGGCAGGCAGGCAGGCAGGCAGGGCTGCAGAGTTATTTATTTCATTGTTGTTTCTTACAAAAAAGAAAGAAGCATATTCCACATATTTCAAGAGAAGAATAACATTTATTTATCTGAAGAAGACAATTTGAAACTTTTTGCTAGCAGTTGTAATATATATGTTATCTATCGGGGTTTTTTAAATTTGTTACTGACTTAGTGATGTTATTCAGTTCTTAGGTATTCTTCCAATTCATGTCATCTTGCAAGCAGTCATTTGATTTACTTATATTTTGGTATATATTTATCTATATATTTGTATATGTTTTCTAAATAGATTTTTTCATTCTTTGTGGATGTAAGGTTTCCCCCCCTTTTCTGTGATTGTGCTTTTAAAAAAAAATAAATAATATAAATCAGCATTTCATCACTGAAATAAATGAAACATGGAACTCGATATGAGTGGTTATCAAAAATGTTAGTGCCACATATACCAGCTGAAGTAAAATCCTTCTCAAATGACCACAGAGGACTCTTCATTTTTTTCTCAGTGTTCAAAATTCAATGTAAGTCTCCTTAGTCCATTAAGATCAGTCTAATCCCACCCCCTTACTGCCAAGCCCACCTGTATAAGCTCAGTGCTGGATGGCACTGATAATGCAGCTGAGACTTTTGCCACATCTGCAGTTGAAATGCACAATTCATCCTCAATAATATAAAGGATGTTCTAATTGGTATACACTGCCCATTTTCACTGAAGCCACTAGATAGTTAAATTGGTATATAGGACTTTTCAACACTGTCTATGCTCTGTCCTTCTTTTCCTAATCCAGTTTGGCTAGGGATCCTGACGGTGTTTTACCATCTTCTGGGCATGGAGCAGGGGTCACTGAGTGTGTGGGGTGGATGTGGGGTGTGGGTGTGGGGTGGGGTGGGGTGGGGTGGGGTGGATGACACCCAGCTTTATCTGTTGATGGACAACCGGCCTGGATCGGCCCCAGATGTCCTGGAGCGTGCTTTTGAAGCCGTGGATGGATTGTTGAGACAGACCCACCTGAAGCTGAACCCTACGAAGACAGAGATCACGTACTTGAGTCATGGAAATGTGGATTTGGGACCCTGGCTTCCTGTACTTGACAGGGCAGTGCTTACACTGGTTCCGAGAGTTAGGAGCCTGGGGGTGATTCTTGATCCCTCCTTGACGATGGTGGATCAAGTCTCTGCGGTTGCCAGGCAACTTGCTCCCTATCTATCATCCCGTGACTTAACTACAGTGGTCCAAGCAATGGTCACCTCTAGACTGGACTACTGTAACGCACTCTACTCTGGGCTTCCCTTGAGCCTGATCCATTGATTACAGCTGGTGCAGAATGCGGCGGTGCGGGTTATCACCAGAACACCAATATGGGAACATATAACACCAGTGTTACACCAGCTGCATTGGTTGCCGGTGGAGTACCGAATCAGGTTCAAGGTTCTGGTATTAACCTATAAAGCCCTAAGTGGACTGAGACCGTAGTATCTGCGGGACCGCCTCTCTCCATATAAGCCCCAGAGGACCCTTCGCTCAAGCGATAAACATCTGTTAAAGATCCCTGGCCCTAGGGAGGCCCACCTGGCGTCGACCAGGGTCAGGGCTTTTTCAGCCCTGGCCCCAGCCTGGTGGAACGCTCTGTCTTGCGAGACCAGGGCCCAGCAGGACTTGTCGGCATTTTGCCAGGCCTGCAAGACAGAGCTGTTCCACCAGGCATATGGTTGATGCTAGGCGGTGCCCCCCCCTTTGGTGGGGGGGTTAAAATCTTCTGCCCTTCTGCCCAGTGTTGCCTCTTGTCCTTCACATAGTTGCTGTAAAATGCTTACGTGCTGCCATGTTCTTTGTTTTTATATTTGTATTTATATAGTTGTAGTATACATTTTAACTGAATGACATGTATTATTTATGCTTTTAATGGTGATGTGTTTAGTTGTGTGGTGTATTTTAAGTCTGTTGTGATCCGCCCTGAGCCCACTTGTGTGGGGAGGGCGGACTATAAATTGAAGAAATTAAATTAAATTAAATTAACTATTAGGCTATGTCCACTACTTTATCTTATATTTCAATTCTTTGGGGGGTTTGCCTTATCTTTTGTCTGTGCTGTTGTCTGCTGTGTGGATTATACATTCTTTTGGAATTGGGACAGTAGTGTAATGTAGGACCTACATTAAATAGGAATCCAGAGACTACTATCCATAATATAAAAAATGAACTTCTTTAAGCATGACTTTCTGCTGAAGGGTTCGTAGAAGACATGTTTTATAGAGAAATTTGATACAGTAGAGTATTGCTGTCAATACTGCCATGTAAGTATATGGAAATAAATTTCATGTGATCTTGAGCAATCCCTCCATGCTAATATAATAGAGATGTATTTTTATCTTTTTTTGAGGGGGACCCTGGGACGACATTGGTACCACTAAAAACAGAGAGGTTGAGACAAGGTTTCTGCAACAACCTAGATTGTATTTCTAGCTCTGCTAGTTTTAGTTTGGCTTGCCTCATTCACTTCTTTTAGCCTCTGTTTCTTACCACTGGCCTTTTATATTTAGAATAAGAAATCTTGATGCTGAGATTATTGGTATACATTATCTGTATAAATTATGTGTATACAATGTAAACATCTGTATACATTACTGACCCTAATCATATTTGGAACCTCTCAAATGTTGCTGAAACATTATTGCATAAGTAGTTATTTACCTCTGTGTATCAAGGTGCATTCATTACGCAATGAAAGCTGAAAGCTACTTGCAAATAAAGCAGGATAACTGTAGAGGACATGGGGCATTTTGAGGCTGATTAAAATCTAGGGTGGGATGGGTGACCAAGTTCAAAAGCAGAGAAGATGGGCCAAAGCAGCTGATCTTGGTGAAATAAGTAATCATGCCTCTGATCTCAGCTTAGCATTTGGATAAGAAAGAACTGGTCTAGCTTTATCCATACAACCTGCTGCTTGCTTGAAAAGAATCATCTTTGTTTCAGGACCACAGACAGAGCTCAGTGTTCAGGCGCTTTCTCTATCCGCAAAGGAGACTTAGTTCTATTGTCTTACCTTACTGGTCTCTGATCAGCGCGACGGAGAGGGATGGAGAAGGCAGGAAGTTTCCCTACACCAGCCATTATCCTCAGAGCTTTCATTGGTTCTTCTGTGCAGACCAGCAAGATTTCACTGCACAGTCCTCAGAGCAGCTTGTCTGCTTGCAGGTTATAAACAGTTAAAATTAAGGGATAGTCCCAATTCCCTTCTAGGCAACAGTTGCTAAGCGCTTCATTACACAGATCGGATCAAGGGTTTTGTGGTGGGTTTTTTAAAAGTGCCTCTCCACTCCTCCCTTTGTTATTAGGAAGGTGAATGGGAGATGCCTAGATCCAGGGCACCTGTCATCACAACAGCCCACAATACAGTTATTACTCTGGTGTAGTTCACTTTGTTCCTTTTGTCAGGCTGTTATTTCCACCACTTAAAAAAAACACCGAAACATCTGTTGAGACTCATCTTACAGCCTATTGACAATGACATTGGGCTGTTTGATAATAAGGCATTTGTCTGCTTTCTCTCTCCCCTGCATCATTATCCTTTCTGACAATTCATGTATTCCCCACCACCACCACCCTGACACATGACACTGTACTATAATTACTATTTCTCCCATCATCCTGTAAGCCCATGGCATTCTCCTGAACAGAGGCATGAGAATAACATAGCTGATTCTTCAGAGTATTCTTCTCCCATTTTTTCTTATTTCCTGGAGATCATTGCATTTGATTTCTATAAGGTTGACTTGCAAAGCTGTTGGTACCCCAGAAAAAGAAATAGGCTCTAGCCAGGAAGACCAGACCTTGCTACAATTGCTGCTTTTTGCTGCTGCATGGCATCTTGGCACTTCTCCAGATACGTATCTTAACATTGCTTTTCTGTTAGTGATTACTCTTTTTTTGCAACTCTCCCCTCCAGCACTGATGGAGTTGACAGATCCATTTATGGCCTCTATTTAGTGTCTTTAAAATACTTTTCTTTTTCAATTACATGCAGCATATTTTTGCCTCTGATTTATGCTAGGTTCACAAAGGTGGTCATTTTCCTGTCCATTGAGAAGGTAGTGATGCAGAGATGAATTATGAGAGATATGCTGGTTGAAGAATCAAGAGAAAAGCAGCTGTGGGGATTAGAGACTGATATCAGTAAGTGTGACTTGAGAAACTGACTGCAAGAAGAAAGGGGTGGGGGGTGTTATCAGCATGGCCTAATATAGCTCTGTGGACATGCTAATTAAAAGAAGAGCCTTGGAACTGGAACCCTCGAAATATGAATGTACTGTGGAGATTAGAGGACTGATAATGAAAGTGGTGCACCCTACGGCTTGTGACTCATAAAGCCCAGGCAATGAGCACAAAGCACGGCCTCTTTATTCTAGGGCAGCTGAATATAAGTGCCTCTGTATCAGCCTACATAGAGCCCTTTTATAGCAAGACAAATGGTTCTCCTCTGCTGTTCAAGTCTCAACTTGGAAAGCAGTGCTTTTCCTACAGGTAACCAATACCAGTTTGCAGTCATTGGAGATTAGTTACAAAGTTTCCAGTTTAGAGGGTGTGAATTGCTTGCTGGATGGAGCCTTGGTACCCTCTTTTTTAGAAGTGAAGTGCTGATGGTGTACTTTGCATAGATGACCACTGCTGCTTTGTTTTTATTTATACATAAATCATGACAGCCAACTCAAAACTGGCAAAAAGGATTATGGGTTTGTGAGTTGTATCTGTGGCTCAGTTATAAAGTATGCCTGGATGTCAGCCTCTGTCTTGGTATCTCTCAAAACACAAGCCTTGGGTCCCTGGAAGAAAACATAATAGGGCACGCAGGTGAAATAAAGGAAATTCAGTGCTCTAGAGTTCTAGAGAAATCTCACAGATTCTTTACTTTTTAGTCCATTCTTTTTTGGTGTTTTTTAAACAAATGTTAAAACAGCAAAGTTGCAAGGTTGCAATGTTGATGCCTTTTTAAAAAAATCCTTGTAAGCCCGAAGTGGATCCAATCCTCATAGATTGAATATCCAGAAAACTCGGTGTAAGTGTCCATGCAGAAAACAGCTATGTATCCTCAGTTGATGGGGAACATCATGTGACTGATCCAAGAAAAGTGGTAGTAGTAGTAGTAGTGAGAAGCCAAAATGGGACTAAATCTGCAGTTCAAAGGGGAAACACGGCTCAAGATGAATATTGTCACAATTAACAGTTTTCATGAAACATTCCTTCTTTCTGAAAGCACTAACTGAAACTGAAAATCAAAATGGGAGAACATTTGTCATAGCTATACTAGTAATAGAGATTATCTTGATGAGGATTCTGGTAGTTAAGGATTCCTCTAGTGTCCACAGTTTCTCCTCTACCTGCTGTGTGGTATACATGTCCTGCAGCTTCCCCTCCCATTTCATTAATGGGTTTACAGGAAAAAAACAAATTTTCAGGTTGCAAACTGTCAGTCTTAACATAATTATCTTTGGTTTTGGTATGCATAGGGAGTGATGCTTATGCAACCATTACAGTTACAATAGCCATGATGCAGAGAACCTAAGTGACACATATAAACATTGTGTGGGTTTTAATTTGAATTGAGCAATTTACAATATTGAAGGAATAGGGGAATAAACAGAAGTAGCACCTAAAATTTGAGCAAGCATATGGCATTTCCACCAAAATCTTACCATTTTTCTGCATCCTGCAGAGTGAACCATTTGCCTTTCCACATCTAGAGGTTATCCAGCACTTTCATATGGTCTTCTATTAAGATCACACAGGGCAAAAAAGCTAGATAGACCCAACAATGTAAGGCTTTCCTCACCCTTTCTGGTGGGTTACCAGCTCTGAAAGCATACAGTGAATGTTTTTGTGAATTATGCTGCCCATGTTGTATCAGTTAATTGCAGCAGTGAATGGAAGACTATCGGACTGCACAGAAACCTAGCTGTAGATTCTACCACCAGCCTCAACTGTTATTGTCTCTTTGTCCAAGAACTTTAGCTTTCTGAACTTCTGCTTCCTCATCTGCCAACCCTGGATGGTAATATCTAGCATTGTGGAGATCATTCGGGAGACCTTTCCCCATTCAGTTCCAGGAGAATGTGATTGTGGCAGCAGATTGCTACCTAATAACATAAGCACTGGTGCAAGAGCCGGTGAGGCATCTGCCCTTCTTAGTACCGCCTCCTTGATTATTTTCTTCTCCTCTTCCTTGTATAGACTCACTTTTGCTACCACCAACGATGCATCCCTTCCTGCTAAAAAGAAATGTGCTGAACTGTGAAGAGTGCTGGTTTCACAGGGCTCCTCCAAAAAAACTAAACCCTAACAGCAACCCAAACCCAGATTTCTGTGTTCTCCTCACCGCCACCCCCACCCCCTTTTCTCTCTCTCTCTCTCAGATTGTTCGCAAGGGTCTTGTGCTGTAGACTAGGCGGGGAAGCAGCAGTGAGGCTGCCACTGAAGCTGAGCCAACGGCATCAGGGGAACAGACGGGAGTCATTGTCTCCATTTGGTTTCCATAATTTGAGCCATATTTCAAAAATGTCAGAGGCAAGCTTGCCATGTTCTCTCTTTTCTTTTCTTTCCTTTTCTTCTGCCCCTAAGAAACATGCACACACAAAGGCATTTTAAAAATCAATTTGGGAACATTTTGCCTTTGGCGAACAACTCCCCCCCTCATGCTCACACGTACGCACAAACCCTCCCCTAAATTGCTCCAGGCAGAGAACACTGGCTCTTTCAGCCATTGTTCACTCCACTGCCTGCAGTATGGAACAACAGCAAGAGCAGGCTCTGGCATCTGTCACCCAGACTGAGGGTTCCTTTACCAAGCCATTGCGTTCAGTAATAGCAGCCAAACATGCGGGTGGAAAATGCTGTTCCATGCCTTACCATCAGAGAGACAGTGAGAGTGGGCTAGCTAGAACAAGTTTGGTGCCAGCAGAGGGCGCCAGGAACTTGATTGCATAGGATCCAATGGTTCTACAAAACATGACAAGATCATCTTTGTGGAAAGTGTACCTGTCTCAAAGTGAAGAAAAGTAAAGTATTTTCTGTGTGACTAAATTGGAATGTACAAGAGAGACAACTGTTCAAGCAATGCACTTCAGAATCATAAATGCTTCCTTAAATGGCATTATATTTCTTATTGGTGGCATCTTTACAAAATCATTTGGGATTAATTAATCCATAATCAATAGCACACGTGTTACGGTTCATACCATTTTTATCATGATTAGATCTACCATTTCATACATTAAGGCACATTGTCAGTGTTTCATGCTGTGTACCTTTTTAGCAACTTCAAAGCAATATTGTAAGTTGTCACTACTCAAGATACAAGGTTAATTTTTCCTGTTTCCCTGTGGTCTCAGTTCTAAGTGGTTTCACAGATTTTGGTAGTATTTTGAGTGCAGGAAAGTATTAAAACCACCTTTCAGCAGTATGATCAACATCATTGCAATAAATGTGTTATAGCTGTAGGGAGTACCTAGTGGATAGCAACAGTGATGTCCACTGGTAATTAACTCTCCCTTCACATTTCTTTGGGAAATCTTTTTGAAGATTATTTTAAAATTTGTTTTAGTATGGTGAAGAATATGTGAACTTCTTATCCGCATGAGATACAACCTTTGAAGAAAAAAATAATAAGAAAAAAATAATAATAAAAAGAAAAAAATAATAATGCAAGGTTACCCACACCTACACAATGACGTTCCATTTTTACAAACAATGCCTTATTTGTTAAAATCCATTTCTCTTTGAACAATATGTGCTCCTCTTCTCAGAGTACATTCAAGAACATTTCTTTTTAGGTTTAAAGTTCTCATTATGACTAAACATCAGAAACAGTGTGTGAGCTGGTAAGGTCAATCCCACAAGTCCATTAAGTTATATGGAGACTGGCTGCAGTTAGGATTGCAAAACCAGGAAAATGGAGCAAGTCCTATTCCCCACCCAGCTGTTCTACAGCTCTCCTTACTCCATTATGCTTCTATAGCAATCAAGCAAGCAGTGTTTTATCAGAGTTAGCACTGCTGTGGTTACTTTACAGAACTTACTATCAGTCCAGACGAGACTTCGTGCCAGTCAGAGAACAGGAGAATGGCAAAACAGTGGATTTTGTCCTGTAATTAAATGGATGTTATCACAATCCTACCTTATTTATTTATTTCATTTATTTAAAACATTTAAAACACTTCTTTTTAAATTTTAATTAGAAATGTATTTAAAAAGAAAAGTTGTAACAATAGAAAGTGCATTAAAAAACTTATACAAACACTACATTTGGAATTAGTTTGAAACTTATACAAGCACTACATATGAAATTAGGTTAAACCAATAGAAATATACAGTCAAAATTTATAATAATAGAGCTTAATTGTGTAATAGCTCTCCTTCCCTCTCCTTGGTTACTTATACAATCTTTAATATCAACTCGTTTGGTTAATCATTTCCCTGTGTTTTATCTTCTTATCTTTGTACTGAGTTACATTAATTAATCTTAATTTTAGTCTAAGTAGTCAAAGAAATCCTTCCATTTTAAAACATTTCTATACTGCCTTTCCACCCAAACAGGATCCCCGGTGAGGCACACATCAAAACATTAACGTGTTTAAAATATTAAAACAGCATTTAAAATGTATATAAAATAATTAACATTACAACAAAAACATGTAGACATACAAATACAACACAACTAGGTAGGAGGGCCAATAAGAATTTACTGGGGGTATGACAAATGAAACAAAAAGTCTTTATTTTCTGATGGAAAACCATGCTGGATCTCTTCAGACAATTGTTGCTGGGTTTTAATTCTTCTGTTTATAGCCTCTCATCAAGTTCGTTCCAGATCTCCAATCTTTGTATCAGATGATAATACTCTTAGAAGAAGCTACCATCTCAAATAACTTGAAGGGATGGAGACTAGACATTTGCATGGAAGCTCTGCCATGCAACTTTTCTACAACATACTAATTTTGTTCTTATGTTCAGTGATTCTGATCTTAATCAAATCTTTGTGCATTTTGGTATCTTCAGCAATAGGATATGCAGATACAAAGGAACATGAGGCTCATATAACATTACACAGAACAAGGAACTTCTACTTGGTGTATCACATTGTATCAATGGTGACTCATTGTATCTGGTCCCTCTAAACTAGAGTATCTGTCATACTTTAACTCCACTTTAAAATGCTTAATATTTTAACAGAAGTATACTTAGTTAACTGTGAAGTCACAGAGCCTGAGCCACTGAGAGCCAGCCTGAACGATGGAACAAGTTCATAGATACAATCCTGCACCTAATAACTTGGGCATTAGTGCCACTGATGTCAGTGAAATTTACCTCTGTAATAAGGTTGTTCCCAATGATTTTATAACTCTTTAGCCACCCAACCAATGTAAAGAGTAGCTAAAACATGTAATAAATCAATCTTGTCAGCGTTCCCTTGACAACACAGTTTGCACTCACAGGACAAGATCACTTTTTTCAGCTGCAAATTAATCTGGATTCAAATAACTACCACCACTAGTCCCAGTTCACAATCACCAGCAAGGATTAAGCTTTTTACTGATACATGAAAAAGATTGGGAAAGAACTGCATTTCATTAGTATACTTCACTTATTATCAGTATACAATTTAAAGTGCATTATGGAGTCCTAATTCTTCTTTAAATGATCTTTACATAACTTATATTCTAACAGGAGCAATACCTGGGTCTGTGATGAAAAAGCTCACACTGTCAAAAGGATATTACTGCTTCACTGCTACCAGTTGGGGTCTCTCTTTTTCTGAGTACAGAGAATCCAAGTGTGCCAGGCAGAGGAGTCCCTGGGAGATATTATTAGCAACTAGTTTTGTAACGAGCTGTTGCCCGTGTCTAAAACTAAGCTTCAACTAGCCAGGGGAAGCCAAAAGCAGTTAGTCTTTAGACCTGTCAAACAGATAAGTTCTTTGAACCAGCTGTTTATCAGTACATGTATTTATATAGGGTTCAATATTGCTTTGCAACTCCTTATCAAACACACAGACACCAATCTAGAGTTTATTTCACTTTATTGAAAATACACCCTAGTTTTTTAATGAAGCAAGTAATCAAAATATAAATGGCTATTAATATGAATCCTATAACAACAGAACATAGAAAGGCAATAAGAAATAAGTTTACTAACATTTCTTAATAAATTCTAAGTTTAACATTGCTCAAAGTTTCTATGAAATACATAGGTAGAGATAGGTTCTCACCTAGATTCCCCCAAGAGATCTCTTCCATCAGTACCCTGCTTATTCTATCTGTGTTTGCAATTATATACCTAATCATATGCAAATATTTAAGGTCTATTCACATGATAGCACAAACAAAATGATTGGTTTGACACTTCACTGAATATTCATAATTTCATAGTACAGCCTTCCAATTAGTTAAAAAATTATGTCATAGTCTGATCTGCAAGAGAAAATTATAAATCTCTGACAAGTGTCAAGAAAAGTTAAGTTGGGCGATCACCATTGGTTGAATCTCTGATAGAGGAACATCAATCTCGGTAGAGTCCGCTATTTTAATTAATTGTCAAAGGATGAAAGCACACCTGCTGAATTACCTTACACATAGAAAAAATACACTGAAAGTTCATGCAAAGTTTAAAAGTTCATCTAGAGAATACAGAAGCTAGGCCTAGTATTGTTCAGTATTGATTATTGGCATATGATTTTAATCTATATTGGCATAACAGTTTGACATCCATAATTAAAATTCTGTTCTGTGGGAAATGCAGGTTATGAAATTACTTTGTATAACTCTGTGTCCTTACACCAAAGGAACCAAGTCCCGCCCCCCCCCCCCTTATGCCATGATGTAGTGTGAATGTTTCTTCTCCTCTCATTCCCCTGACCATATGCATAGAGCAGAGGCAAAGATAGATCCCTCTGAAGGTGTGGGGGGTAGGTTGGCTGGGTGTGTGTGTGAAAGGAGAGATGGAAACAGGATAAGGGGAGAGGTTTTCAAGGAAGGGAAGCTGGAAATAGCAGAGAAGGAGGAATGAGATTCCCACCCAGCAAGTCCTTGCAAGCCCTCATTCCTTATGTCCAATTCTTTTTTATGTTTTCTTAGATTTTTTTTTTGTCTTTTCAGTGTCTTTTTAATGTCATTTTAGTATTATGCCTAATTCTTAAAATACAATCCTGCAAGGCAGGCAGTAAGGTCAAGGCAGTCATAACTAGGGTTTCCAGTTCCCCCTATTCCCCAGGTGGGAGATGGGAGGCCCAACACCTACCTGCCATCCTATGATTGAGCGTGCACACATGCTTCCAGCCTGCACGGTGATGTCACTTCCAGGAAGTAACATCATTGTGCGGGCCAGGGGCCACCCTAGGAGCACTCCTGTGCTCTGCAGCAGCCCAATTTGGACCCAATCCGGGCTGATTTCGGCCCTATCTGGGCCGATTCAGCCCCGATTGGGCCGCTGTAGAGTGCAGGAGTGCTTCTGCACTCTGCAGCAGCCTGATTTGGGCCAATTCAGCCCTGATTCAAGCCCGAGTTGGGCCACTGTGGTGTGCGGGAGTGCGCCACATGGCCTGGCAGTGCACTGTGCAGCTCGGGAGCCCACCCTGGGAGCCCCCAGTGTGGAATGGCAACCCTAGCCATAACCTCCCTAACTGCCCTAGTAAGTTTGTTGCTTAGGAGAGTTTAGAACTTCCCAGCTCACTGTTCATCCTCATTTCCATTCTGCTGTATCAGCTCTCAGCTCTGAGACAGCATTCCTAAGGAGGATTTATATTGTGCTTTAGCCTGAATAAGGACTGTCAAAGCCATTCACTCTTGGTGTATGCCCAGACACCTTTGCTTCATGACTGTTCATTTCTTTTGGCACTTCCAATTCTTACAGTTGTTGGAGCATCCCACTTCAGTCTATCCAACTGGTGTGGGCTGTGAAGTGTATGTAGTCTGTTTTCCGTACTAAGTACAGCTTCATTCTGACCTGTCTGACCATACCTTTAGAAAATTCCATGCCTTTCTAGCCTCCTTCTAGAACTTGTATGTCCTTAAATGATGTTCAACAACTCCCCTGTCCTAAATGTGCTTCTTGTGCAAGTTGTCCTGACTAAGCCTACTCATTGATGTATAAATATTGTGTGAGTGAGAAAAAATGGAAGCAACATGGTAACGGATGAAGCCACAGACAGAAGAGAGGAGCAAGACAAGTTAATAGAGTTCTAACTGGGGGGAAAATCCCAAGTTTCTTGCTTTGTTCAATTAACAGGTAGCAGAATTTTGTGCTGAGGAAAGCTGATATATCTCTACAGAAATGGAGTTGCACTGCTTGTATGAATTAAATTTAGTATGTCATATACCAGTGCAAATTCTGGGTCCAAATCCAGAGGCTATACAGTGGTCCTACTGATTGGCTTAGTTGGCACATAAAATTTCTAAAGTAATTTTACCATTTACGACTGAGATGGATGTAAAGTTCTGCATGACAGTGAGAAAGGACAGACCCATCAGAAAACAGCTCTGCAGAGAGTTCAGCACAGCTCTGGCACTAACATTTAAGTTCCCGATCCAGCACAGCAGGAAGGAGCAATACACAAACATACACACACATACCCAGCATTATCCCATGTACAATCAGACTTTTGGAATATGTATATCCCTGGCCTATGTTCTCGTTCTGTGCTCTGAGTAACACAGACACAGACACACACAGAGAAAGAATTCTGAAACTGCAACCCTGACAGCTAGTGAAGCCCTACAAGGATGACTGCATGGTGCCCACTGAGAGCAATCATTTGTTCTTGCAAAGTAAGACTCCTCATTTTGAAGTTTCAGGCTCTGTTAGATGGCCGATTATTTATTTAAATGATATAGTGTTCATAAAAAACTGATTCAAGATCTTGTGTGACAGGATAAAAATGCTGTCTTCGCCACTCCTGTTTCTCTGCCACTATTCACCAAGACAGCCAGGCAGCCATCTGCTTCTTTTCTGCATAGCTACTGAAAGCCATGCTTGCCTATTAGAGCAAAACAGAGTGTCATTTATTCCTACTTATAACAACTAAGTTTCTGTACCCTGTCCAAATAATCCAAATCTCATATGACCCATCCACGTTCATTTTACAAAGGACCTATCCAGCCCTCCAGAAACCATCCAAATTTCAAATATCCACAGATTTTGTCTAGCACCTACACTACTTGTCAAATTCTGTGCAGTCTTTTCAGTGTAATCCAGCCTACAAGGTTATCAAACTATCATCCACACACATGCATATGTTCCCTTCGTCCCTCATGCTTCTTGTGAACCTGCTTTAAGATTCCTTCTCAGGAAACTATGTGGTCCTGATTGAGGCTCAAGAAAACCAGATATATAATATTGACCGTAAGTGTCAACTTCTCAACTCCCTCTATGTGAATCTGCACATTCCAGGGCCTTCATTAGTGTTAGTTAAACAGAATTAAATTTAGATTAATCTGGGAATATGTTGGTGCATCTTTCTCTCTATCATGGATAGTGTGCTCACTTCGGAATCAAAATTCTTTTATGTGATTGCTGTCTTGTAGAGAAATTATCAGAATATTTATAATTGATATCCAATCTGCCAATGTAATCTTGAGCAAAAAGATCACTACGGTACAAATCAGCACAGTCAGTTGAACAGGACCAATAGCAGTGGCACAGTGTTCCCATAAAGGTTATGTCAAGCGGGGCAGGTCACTGCTGTAGCATATTGGTTAAGTAGTTGGGCTATGAATCATCTCTCTAATGGTTGGAATCCCACTGCTGCCATGAGCTGAGCAGGTGGCTTTGAGTAAGTCACTTCTCTCAGCCCCAGCTCCCCAGCTGTATGGGGTAATAATAACACTGACCTTGTTCACCACTCTGAGTGCGGAATGGCAAATAAGCACTATTCATTTATTATTATTATTATTATTATTATTATTATTATTATTATTATTTATTATAACAGCAAGAACAACAGACTTAGCTTTGGTTACAGTCCTTTCCTATTATTAATATCAGATCCTTCTGACAGCCAGTGTGGGGTAGTATTAGAGTGGGGGACCCATGTTCAAATCCCCACTCTGCTATGGAAGTTCAGTGGGTGACTTGAAGCCATCACTCTTTCTCAGCATAACATATTGCCGGGGTTCAGAGGCGGGTCCCTCTGCCATGTTCCCTGGAGTGTTACCCTACTCCCCAGACTACCTGTTTGGTATGCTGGTTCCCTCCTCTTGCCCAAGCAGACGCTCCTGTAAGTCCTCAGACTCGGCGGGAGAAGTGCCAGGGCGAAAACTCCCAAAGCTCCTCTCTTGCCTGGGAGGATGACCTTTTACAGCAGGGACAGCACCTCCACTATCCGCTGCTATCCTCCCTGGCCAGGAGTTTCTGTCTGCCTTTTATCCCTCCCTTCTGCTTGCCGGAAGAGCCCAACGCCCCTCTGGTGTTGTCAGCTACCGCAGCAGAGGTTCCCTTGGTGACAGCGAGGCTCCTTTCTCCAACTTCGGCCCGGCTCATCCTGCTGGGGAGCTCCCTCAGCAGCATGCCAGCCTGCTGCCCACCTGGCTTCCCAGGCTCGCCGCCATCTTTCCTTCCGCCAGTGGCTTCCCGCGTTGCCATCAGCTGCCCTTCAGGTGGGTGCTGAGGACCTGAGAGGGTGGTCATGGCATTGCTGGGGAGTCTGGACCAAGCTGTGGGGCCAGCTCCAGACACATACCTCACAGGGTTGTTGTGAGAATAACATGGAGGAGGGGGAAATTCTATATGATGCTTTGGGTCCTCATTGGGGAGAAAGATGGGATATCAATAAAGTACATAAATAAGAAAATATTGCTGAAGGATCCTCCAAAATCATTATAAATGTGCATGAAATTACAGATGGTTGATTTCCAGATGGTTATCATAGCATCAAGCAGCTATGAGGCAGGGGATCTCTCCAACACTCTTATTATAGATCCTTCCATCTTCTGCCTCTTTCCTAGAGAGTAAAAGAAAGAGTCATCCAGAAGCGATAGAAAAGCTGAGGAAGTCTGTTTTGCTTCAGCAACTCAGTGACGCAGGCTGCTGCATCTGTGGCCTGGAACACTTCTCTGTTTGGAGGAACATGACTACCAAGTTCATTAGAGTAATTCGGAAGGACCTTGAGAGGCCTGGTCCCTCAGGACACTGGTCAGAGACATGTTGACATATCATTTAATGGCAAAAATGAATAGAGTCTACACAAAGCTCCAGGGAGGAGGCAGACAGCTATGGACAGCACTCCATATGTCACAGCCAGTTAGCTCCTGTACTCCAAGTATTCCTGGAGGGCTTTGGGATGAGCTAATGTTGAGAAGGTGACATTCCACCCTGAGCAGCAAAATGTTTACAAAGCAAACCATAATGGCTTTCGAGTTGAAAGGGTGCCCCAATTGTTTCACTGATGGGTTAGCTGCTCCTTTCCAATGGTGCTCTAGCAGTGAAGACCCTTTTCATTCTGTTACTTCCCATTTAGCAAGGCATCATAACCATGTAATTGTCCAAAAATGGGACAGCTTCACTCTTAACTTTTTTATTCGGTAGTGAATTGTAGAACATAAGTAAAGCTTGCTTTGTCTATGCAGCACTGTATTTCTAAAGGTCTTGGAACTCATTAGGATGCACTTGTGACTACAAGACAAATCCAGCACTACAAATTTCTCATGCTTTCTACAGAATATGTCAACCCTGCAAGTCAGACTAAGTGAGGTCATTGCTTTTATTGAGCTAGCTCATGTTCAACATAGCTGTACTCGAAGCCAGCTGTTGGGTAACTCACAACTCAGTTCTTTTTCTGAGATGGATCTTCAAAGCAAATTGTTAAATACATAACTATATGATATTACATTTTTGACCAGATGTTGATCTAGAGCTTTTCTAGGATTCACTGTAAGTGGGCAGAAAGCAGACTGTGGTTCAGTGGCCAATCTGTGGTAGACCACAGAGAGCCTGAGTATGATGGAATTCCAACAAAGAATGCTGGACTATGTGGCCCTTGATATGAACCATTGCTACCCTTCTGATGTTTGGGAGCAAGACTGTATATTCAGGAGGTTCACTTACTACAAATGAAATGTGACTTACTGTTAAGAGGTCACGAGTATGTTCTCTTGTTCTATAAACTTTAAAACAGATTCTAGTGAGTGTGTGTGTGTGTGGGGGGGGGTTAATGGAACAATCAAAAGTCAGCCCACTACTATTCTAAAGCACAAGTGGTAGGTTTATTCAAACAGACACTATGGACTGATCCACATATTATGAAGGTAGTAGATACTCATCTGCAGAGCACATCTATCAGTAATATTTCAAATCCTTTCCTGGATTTTGTTATGGAGATGTCACAAGCAGCTAATTGGTCTTGAGTCCCCAGAGTTTGTCACATTTTTCCCTCTTAAGACAGAGGAAGTTCCAAGCTCTAATAATTGCAAGGGAACTATCTTCAGATTTGGAGATGTTGTATGCTAAAAGTTCAAGACCAGGAAGGCATTCTGTTCTTTATAGTTCTGGAATTCCTGTCAACCCTACAGTCTACTCCTCCTTAAACCAAGTTCAACTAGAAGAATTTTTTTAATTAATGTTGTAATTGATCTTTTCTAGTTTTCTAGTTTTCAATTTCTTCAGGTAATTTGCATCCTAACCGCACACACATTACTGATGCACACGTGCATATTAAAACTTCAAAAACTTCTTACATTGCTGATGGCAGTGTCCACATATTGCAGACTTTTGGGACACAATCCAGTGACAAATTGCACTTATTACTTCATACAATATACCATCAAAGCCAGAACTAATATTCTTAGACATTTAGAAAAATCAAGAACTTCCAACTATTAAGCAACAGTTAATTTCATCGTTACTAGTAGTGGCAAAAACCTCCATAGCTCTTAATTGGAAATTTCATAAGTCTCCGAGTTTGAACACATGGTATAACAAAATCTTGGAACAGCTAATTATGGAAAAATTAACTGATAGATTGCAACATAGAGAAAGGCCATACTGCACAACAAATTTCTGAGCAAAATGGAAACTGTTCTTAGATTATCTGACGAATTATGAATTGTTATTAACACAGCTTCCTTACCAGGCGATGGTGAATCTGGACTTTTAATTCTTCTGGATCGAGCTTAGCTCAAATAATCCATCAGAATTACTCTGTATACCTCCTTTATGGATCTTAGCTTAAATCTACTTGTGAAAGCAGTTATTTGATGTATGGTTGATAATGACAGTTGCACGTTACCTCAGTTGTTATTGTTATGGTTCTAGTTCTTGTTCTTATCATGTTATGAATGTATTAATAAAAGTTAATTTAAAAAAACTTCAAAAAACAAAAACCTTAATGTCACCGTAAATGATAATCTCCTCAAATTTCTTCTTCTGCAGTATTTTAATAATAAGCAAATGTACTCCTGTGAATACACCACACCAAAGAAGAATTGTGTCATCGCTGTACTTACAATTACATCATTTGTATTTTTGCAGTGTTTTAAGATGCACATCAGTAATACAGAAGGGGGGAGATTTGTATAAATTAGGAACTGAAAGTTATGGAAAACTGCATTCACAATATATGGCACTAAATTTTAAAAACAAATCAACAGAACAATGGAAAATTTCTAATGCACATATTCCAAGTTGGAAATAAGATTTAGTAATTCAGAACATCAAAATTAAGGAGAAGATGAGATAAAAATTCAAGAAGCATGCACCATGGATAATCCACAGAATCTACACTATACTGTGAACAGTATCAGACCATGCACATTTTCTTAAATGCTAATTTATATAGTTAAGTAGCTGTTCTGAAGATCAGGAAGAAGCCACTGGGGGAACCCCCCCCCCCAATCTCTGTCATAATTTAAAATTACTCTCCACAGCTGCAATTAGTTCTGATGAAAAAATACACAGGTTCGGGCACACAAGCCCATATATTTTCCTGCAAGAGCTAAATCTCAATTCTTGGCTAAATCCTATGAGCGGCTGCACTTAAAAAGTGGCTCATAGGATTAAGAGCTATCCTGACTGGACAACCCATTCTTTGTGTCAGTGTTGATACTCAGCCTCTTCTTAGCACTGGCACAGCTTTGGCCTCTAATACTGCTAGTGTAAGTCTGCTTACTTTCTCCCTTGCATAGTACAGTTCAGATGCACAAGCAGTTTATTGGGTATGAGGAGAGATTAGGATAAATGTTGAGTAAGGAAAAGAGGCTATGTGTAGAGACTTGTATGTCATTCAAAGGAGCACTAGCATCGCCCTTACTCTTCAGCACTGTTGTGGTTGGAATGAATAGCAACTGGGGAGTTAGGCTTGTGAAATGGTGAGTAGAAAAGTGTTGAATAACTCTGCTCTTCCTTGTATAATTTGTTTGGGGATTTATTGTCTAGGGAAAATGTCCCATGGGATCAGACTGTCCATGTGCAATTGTAGTACACTGGTTAGATAGCCAGCTGTGATGTTACTCTAAATTGGGGGGCTCCTTGTGAGTTGGAGGAATTAACATACAAGGAGATGCAGCGAGAGGGGGTAACTAGCAGGATTTCCACCAGTGTATACCAGGATAGTTCCCTTAGAGAATACTCTAGTAAACAAGCAGGTATACAACAGGAAAGGTTTCTTTATTAACAGAAAAGTAAAGGCAAGCATCCTGAAAAATACATACAGCATACACACACAGCTAACTAGAAAACAGAGGAAAATCAAGACTAATTGGGGTGGGGTGATACTTACCAGTCCCAGAGAGAGAAGAAGGTCCACCGAAGGCCAGCATCTCATGGAAGGGGAAAGAGGTGTATCAGACGTAATCTGAGGGTGCGTGGAAGGGTCCAGGACACACACATTGAGCACATGGCTGAGAGCCCAATTATACTGCAAAACATATCCTGGTGCAGAACTGACATCTTGCTCCCAAAGTCAATGACTTGATGGCTGTCTCCAGAGGTGAGACAATAAAATGGAAAAGGCTTAAGTATACCTGGGTGGAACTGCAGGTAAAAATAGTAATTGATAACCTGCGATTGTTGGAGAGGAAGAGTTATCAGGCCCCTGATTAACTCTGATTAAGGAGGAGGAAGGGAGGGAAGATCAGCAGGGTGTGGGTGATTAAATCAGGGACTCCTGGAAGACCTCTTTGTCTAAATCTTTGCACATCTCTGGGGTGTGGGGCTGATAGTCAATCTTGCTTCATTACTCACATTCCAGTATTTGTCTATCTCCAGCCAGAGTTGGGAACCATTCTGCAAAGCCAGGCAGCATGTCTGGTGCTTGAAGCAATGGGGGGAAAGGCTTATGATATTCCCATATTCATAAGCTGTCCTTTCAGTGTAAAGGAGGGTTAGACCGTTAACAGTGAAGCTCCAACAAGTTAATCATGGAGGGTGCAGAGGTGAAATACAGTCAACAAGTATCAGGCAAATTACATAGGAACTCTGCAGGTTCACAGAGGCCCCTGCTCAACAAGTGATTATCTTTCATTGGATTGTTCTTTGGAATGCCAACACAAGGTGTGCCAACATTTGTAAGCTGTGGTGTTGTTAACAAAATGAACAGTGTTCAAGAGGTGTGTCTTGATCAGTGTTGATTCTTTCCTATTTTGCAGGAGTCCTTAAGAAAATATTTCAGATCCTCCCTGTGCTTTCCCTTGAACTTATAGCTTGGGGGAGAAGGAGCAAAGCATGGCGGAATAGAGATGTATGACTTTCTCATGACCCTCTTTTCAGGCTGTTAATGTATTTCTCTTTCTGTAGCCTCAACTTCCTTGTCAATGCAACCATCTCAGCAGCACAGTCCTGCTAGCCCCTCTTCCATTCACGGCCCCTTTCTGCTGTTAAAGCTGCTATCTTTTCCTGTGAAGGGCTTTTAAACAGCTGTGTGGCAAACACATATTCAACAGTGTATCCAGAACTGAGGAAGGAGGCAGTACAGCCTTTGAATATAAGCAGCAATTCCTAAATCTCTCTTAAACACAAAAATAGTGGATACCTGCTAGATCCATCTGGATCTCTGTCTTCTTTTGGTTCTAGTTCAGGATCTGATCTTCATGAAGGAACTAGATGGGACATGCTCCTTCCTTCAGTGCAGAGAGGCAAGGAAAAAGTAGAGAGGGCTTATTTTCTTGGCTAGACTGAGCTGAGACAAACTCTTCAGCAAAAGGGCGAGACAATACCAGTGTCCCAATCTGACCAGCAAAAAGCCCAACCAGCATAGTGCAAGCAAGATAAGGCAGTGTACCTGCCAAGGACAGGGGCTCTCAGAAACACATGAGCAAGAGGAAAGAGGTTAGGAAACTTCAAGCTGGAAGCAAGAACCAAGCATTGTCCAAGGAGCTGTCCATTGTGAGCTTAACTAAACGGAAGCTTATGGGGGGAGGGAGTGTCTATAGGGAACAGTCCTAGACAGCTAAGTTTTAAGACTTTTGCATCTGCTAAGACTGACCCATTTTGTGCTACAATTTCCTCTTTAATCTTTTTCCATCCTGGAGTATTCTACTGTGTTTGCTTTTGCTAGAACTGAATGCTCATCTGTGGTGGCCTAGGTTCTTTTCTGGACAATATTCAGACAGCCAGTAATGTTATCCATTTCACATGTCTGACATTGCCATTCCTGGTATTGCAGGAGACGGTAGGGTTGCCAGGTCCCTCAAGTCTCCCAGCGGGAGACTGGGATGCTGGCTCCTACCTCATTGGGGGCTGTCCTTGTTGTGCCCGCCCGCGCATGCAAAGCGCGCATGCATGCTCCTGGTGTGTGTGATGACATCACTTTTGATGTCATCACGCAGGGAGGAAGGGCAGAGAAAGCGGGCAGCTCTCCGTGTCTCTCTCGGCGGCGCTGCCGCTGTGCCCCTTGTCCCTGTCAGCACGGGCAGCACACGGGCAGCGGCAGCAGCAAGAGAGCTCTCGCATGTGCCGTGGCTGCTGCTGCCCCTGTGCTGCCCGCGCCAGCAGGGACAAGGGGCATGATGGCAGGGCAGCAAGAGAGAGCAGGCTGTGGCCACCGCAGCTCGCTCTCTTGCTGCCGCCGTGCCCCTTGACCCAGCTGGCGCCGGCTGCAGAGCGTGGGCAGCGGCGGCGGCAGTGAGAGCGGCATGCTCTTGCAACCACCACCTGCTTTCTCTCTGCCACCACCTGCTGTCACGGCGCGGGAGCGCGCCCTGCACCCAGGGGTGCAGGGCACCACCCGGGGAGGAGGCACCCCAGGGAGCACGCCCCCCCCTGCCGGCCAGGTAAGCAGGCGTGGAGGAGGGAGGGTGGGATCGGGAGATCCCCCGCCCCAAGCAAGAGGATGGGAACCCTAGGAGAGGGACTAAGTATGTGTGACAAACCTGTGAAAGAAATCAGAACTGAATATCGTTATCTGGGTCTAAGGCTTCTGTGTTTGACCCAGATAACTGTTACCAAAAAGTCAGATGGTCAAGAATTCCCTGGGCTTCACATAATCATATATAAAAAGGTTTCCAAATATCTAAAAATAAGTTTTTTATGAGGTTTGTTTTAATTTTTAAAATACTTTTTTTAAAATAAAGAACACACACAGAGAGCCTTCAGTTATACTGATTTCATTGTTCTGCTCTACCGATTTGATAACACCCGAGCCAGATATTGGGCATGTAATGAGCAAAAGGAGGAGGGACAGGCCACCCCACAAACTGTTTAATAGCCACCTGTCATTATGGGTAATTACAGAATCCAAGATATCCTGAGGCAGAAACTGTAGGTTAGACATTAACAAAAGGAAGCTGATATGTAAATTGACTTCAGAGGGGAGGAACAGGGAAACAGATTTCAATGACTTGAACTGAAAAAGTGAGGGCAGGGAAGAACCACTGAATCATTTAAACATAAATGTTCTTATTTTCATAATCATCAAATATACAAAGTCCATGTATCTGTTGCTGCCTCTGCAGCCTTTTTTGTGCATTCATCCCAGTAAGCTCCAGGAAAAAGTGTATGGAATCTTATAACACATTGATTACCCATTTTACTGCACTATTCTTTGGGGAAATTCCTAGCCTTTAACTAATAATTTCTATTCAGAGGTAGCAGTTGTCATGGCTAATGCTGTGCAGAGTCACATAAATGTCTGACCCTTTTGCGAATTTCATTAAATTGTTTTGTCTCTATAAGATGGTCTATAAGTGAATTAAATATTAACTCTCATTTATTTAATATTTAAACTGCAGTAGTGCTCAGGGGCTGCAATTGGCATTGGGGAGTGTGGCTGTGCTGAGGGGGGGAGTTTGTTAGAGACTGGGTAAACCAGCTGATTTGTTTCAAAATTCAATACAATATCCAAGAGCTCACTGTGATTAAGTTCAGATGTGATACACATTGCAAATTAACAGATTTGTAAACCACTTTCCATGATGCCACTTTCATATTGAAAGAGGACTTTGTCTTGGCTGCACCTAAATTACTTGTGCTCAGTTGTTAAGCAAAAGTACTAAAATGAAGAAGTGCTAGCTCTTCCTGGGTCAAATGGGGTTTGGTAACAAGGTTTGAAAAGGCTTGGCACAAAAACCTGTCACCTTTTGTGTTCTTAAGCATTTCAAGCATCCTTGTTGTATTTAAGTCAAAAAGCAAGACAAAAATTGAAGCAGTTCATGTTCTTCATTTCCTGGATTCAAACCCATAATCTTTCTCCTCTTATCTAGAATACTTCAGGACGGTCTCTCTTAACAATGCTATTGCCATATTTTGATCCTGTCTTCTTTTAAATCAGAAGCCTGAAAGAGAGCCAAGACCAAAAATATTCTGCCAAATAGATGTGCTGTATTATGTAACTGCTTTTTATTATTTTTATATTCACTATTTATGCTCTAGACCCACATCAGTGGTCTGCTGGACACATTCTTAATGCATTCTTTGGTGCATTAAGCCAGAGACCTTGGCTATCTGTAGTGATTCCTTGGGAGGTTATAGCTATCTCAAAGCCCATTCGCATGCAAATAGTCTAAACTGTATTTAACAGTGTGGGGTTTTTTTAAATATAGGCCTGCCCAAGGTGTCACTTGTGGTTGGCCTTGTCCAATTTCTGATCTATTTTAGGTCTAGTCTGTCCTTCCTTGATCTTTTTCTTGCTTCTGCTAACCTGAACCATTGGGTCAGCAGCAGCATTTGCCACCTCATTGCTTGCTCCTCTCCCAGACTATTAATAAACATCCTCAACATTGTTTCTTGCCTTATGCAAGCCATGCATACGCACACTCACAGGCTCACATTACAAACTGATAGGCATTCTGATTGTTTTTACAAGGAAGGCATTCTGTACAAGCCACCTCTATGTGCAACAGATAATTGCTTTAATGGAACAGGAATATACAGCTGTTTGCCGTAAGTATCAGTAAGATTATTATTTGCAACATATTATTCTTCCATTGCAGTGATTTTCAAACTTTTTGCCTTCATGGAGTACTTTCAGAAATTGGGAGACCACTTCATACCAGTTCACTGCAGAGAATTCTGGGATGTATTCTAGGATACACACAGTTCAAATGGTGCAGTGGTCATTCCTATTGGGCTCCACTTGAACAAAGAACATAATTAGCATTCTTCTTTGGCTGCACATTGCAGAGAAAGGTCAGTAGTGGAGAACAAACTGTTTTTTCAGATGCTGAGGCATGCAGCTAATTGGGCTGGAGAGAGAAATCCTAACTAAGTCATGCCAGGGGTCAGATTGCTCGAGGGTCAGAGACAGGCAACTGATCTGTAAGGAACAGCAGAATTAAAGGCAGGGTCAGGCCAGAAGGCAGGATCCATATAGGCAGTATAAGATTAGGCAAAAGTGTGGTTGAAATTCAACAAGGAGTCAAAATCTAAAAGACAGAGCAAAGGCAAGGTTAAACAGGCAGCAGTCAAAACCCAGGATTACCAGAGCTAACAGTCTTGCCATGATTGAGTTGCTCAGATGAACAACCCAGCCCTGAGGCAGCAGCTTTCTACTTCTAGATTAGGTCTGGGATCAGCTGGCCCTTCAGCGAGCTGGCTCCAACAGCTCTCATTGGATCCCTCCAGAGGAAGTGTGGTTCTTCAATTGGCCATCTTGGTGCAGGGGAGAATAGGCTAGAAGAAAGGCAAATCAGCTGGCACACAAATCAAGGCTGTCTTCTTTTGAGCCCATAGGGCACCTGGCACTATAGTCAGGGAAACTTCTACACCAATATCGATCTTTCCATTGAGGAATCCTTGGTACTCTTCCAAGGAGGATAGACTTATTGCTAAGAAGAAAGTTTGAAAACTAAACTTGCTCCTGTACAGTCACAATAAAGTTTCACATTACACAAGACACCAAACGATCTTCCTCTTTTAAAATTCAGATTGAGACTACTGAAAAACTGTACAGGAAAAATGGCTTTAACCTTCCGTCCTTCTTGGTCCTGATCTAAATTAGGGCCACATGTGCCTACTTTTTCAAAGAATAAGTGCTGTGTCTCCAAGTGTCCCATGTAGTTTAGTTCTAAAGGAAGGGTACTGTATTATTCGTTTTTCATATCAAGAGGATCCCAAGTGAAGTCAAATACTGCTGAGCCTGATACTTACTATATCAATAAGTGCAAGACAGCTTTGGTTTTAAGAGCTTATGGCTTAAACTGAAGAGACAGAGAAAAGGAAATTGTCTCTTTTTGCTGATGGAAGCTTTTAACTGTGACTGTATTGAATGTGGGTCCCTTGACTATGTTAGTTACAAGTAGAGATGGGCACAAACTGGAAAAAAGAACCATGTGGTTCGTGGTTCATCAAATTTCATGAACCATGAACCACGAACCTGCCCCTGGTTCGCGAACCGGTTCGTTTGGTTCATGAAAACGGCACAGCCAGGTCAGAAAATAATCACTTCCGGGTCAGCAGAAGGTCAGTTCCGGGTCAGCAGGAAGTCCATCCCCTGTTGCCTAGAAAACTGATTGATTGGCACCAGGCTGTGTGCAATGAACCAAAAAACCAACTAAACAAACCAGCCTAAAGTTCGTGGTGGTTTGTCAGAAATGGGATCTGATGGGGGCGTGGCGCTGACTCCGAGCAAGACAGTCGCTTGAGAAGAGAGCTCCGTCCCTCCCCGCCCCAATTACTCATTGAATATCATCATAACAGACTTAAAAATCAAAAAAGAAAAGAAGATGGGTAAACAAGGCACTGGAAAGAAAAAAGCGAAGTTAAATGTTTCAAAAAGACTGCAAGATTTCTTCCCAAACTCGCAGCAGACAGTGGAGGAAGAATGCAATGCAATCAAAATGGCGGATGAAAACAGCAGAGGTAGGAGCAATTTAACTACCCTTGCCGATCCGATGCTTATTGAATATCTGGTCCATATGGAACAAAAAATAATGAACAAAATGACAACCTTGCTTCAGCCACTGATAGATCAGTTTACAGAAATAAAATCGGCTTTAGATAAAACTACGCAGATTGCTGGGCAAGCATTGGCATTAAGCATGTCGTTACAGTCAGAACTATCTGGGTTACAACAAGAGAATAAACAACTCCAAGAAAGAATTGTAAATATGAAGATCATCGCAAAAAAATCAAATCTTAGGTTTAGAAATTTTGAAGAGCAAACGACTTTAAATGTAGATCTGCCTTTTTTTCTGACATCATGGTTGGCACAACACTTACAACTCAAAAAGGTGCAACCACTCTGATTACTAAAGCTTACCGAGTGGGAGTACAAAAAAATCCAGAATCTAAGAAGCCTAGAGATATTTTAGCTACAATTCCAGACTGGAGAATACAGAGAAAAATCTTGGAGATAGCGAGGAATAAAGGCGCAATCCTTTATAAAGGAACACCTATCCTGATGCTTACAGATTTGCCATCCTCGGTCTTAAACAAAAGAAGAGAACTTAAATCAACAATGGAAGCATTGAGGAAAGATTAAATAACATATAAATGGACCAACTATACGAAACTTCAAGTTAAAATACAAGACACTACTTACCAAGTTACAGACCAGGAATCGGGAAGATCACTTTTGCAAAAACTTGGCATTGAGTCTCCTATGAACTGCAATACTACCGCACAGAAAAGAATAAAACCCAATTTTCTATCATCACGGAAGGGAAGCAAGATCCCAGTGAGATGCAGCCAACAAGGTGAAAGTAAACAAAATGTGATGAAACAAAGCAAGCTAAATGCAAAATAATAATATCATGTAAAAAAGTTTAAAATGTTATGACTGTTTAATCTTTAAAATTCATATAAGAGTAGAGGTAGGGAGGGGAGGGAGCGGATCTCATATAGGGCTCCTAATTATTACAATTCCTTAAGTTTAGTATACATAGATACCGATAGTCTATAGGGTGTATCTCTTAGGCTACAGAGAACTGTTCAGCATAATTTAGATCATAGTTTATTCATCAGTATGCAAAATAATCATCATTCAACTGATCTAGGTATTAGTATCATCGAAAAAGAGGGGGAATAGGGTTAAGAGAGGGAGTGGGGAATGAAGGAAGGGATTATCTTAGTTAGTTAATAGGAGTTCCAATAAGAGCTATAAATCAATAATTTTCTTTTAAGAAGGAATAGAGTTAAGAGAGGGAGGGGAGAAGGGAAGGAGGGATTCATTAAGCAAGTTAATAAGTGTGTGAATAATGGTTACAAATCATTGTTTTCTTTTATATATATATATATATATATATATATATATATATATATATATATATATATATATATATATATATATATATATATATATATATATATATATATATATATATATATATATATATATATATATATAAAAATTAATTTTTGGTAATCAACCTACTGAAGATTTGGCAATATGACAATCTTTATTTAATCAGCTTTATAAAAGAATCTATTCTTATATATTATCTATACCAATATCCTGAGTGTTATCAATAAAGAAACATAACTTTATATTATGTATAATTTTATAAAGATTTTTCAACAATAATGTCAGATCTTTAGATAATGCTTAAGAAAAAAATTATTCATTTATTTAATTATTCCTCAATAGTCAACAATCATTTGAAAGAAAACTAATATCATTGTATGAAAACTATCTTTAACATCTGTAATAGAAGACTTATTTGATATCATTGTATAATAACTATTCTTATTATATTTGTAACTGTTTATTAAGCATAATTTAAATTTAAAAATATTTTTTTAAAAAAGAAATGGGATCTGACGAACTATGGTTTGCGAACTATGAACCGGCCTGGTTCGTGCTTAATTTTGGTTCGTATTTCAGTTCGTGCCCATCTCTAGTTACAAGAGCCCCTGTCTACTGACCATCTATTTTTCTTTTAATACCTTCTGCAATGTCTACAGAAAGCTATATACATTTTGTCTGTTTTCTTTGTTTGGTATTGGAGTACACCGTATGTAATCATTGAAACTGTGATAGAGCTGTATTGTCGAAGGCTTTCACGGCCGGAGAACGATAGTTGTTGTGGGTTTTCCAGGCTGTATTGCCGTGGTCTTGGCATTGTAGTTCCTGACGTTTCGCCAGCAGCTGTGGCTGGCATCTTCAGAGGTGTAGCACCAAAAGACAGAGATCTCTCAGTGTCACAGTGTGGAAAAGATGTTGGCAGGTCATTTATATCTACTCAGGAGGGGTGGGGTTGAGCTGAGTCATCCTGTAAGAGTTTCCCAGGGTGTGGAATGCTAATGGCGGGAGGCTTCACTGTATCCTGAGGAGGTTCTTTTGCATATTTTCTTGACTCCATACATGCCTGATTTGGGGCACAAATTGGCCTCCTGTGAAGTGTGGGAGTGCTCTCAGAGTGGCACAGTGATGTCACTTCTGGGAATGATGTCGGGCCACCCCAGGAGCACAACTGGGAGGCCTGTTCCTCCACCTCTCCCCCCACCCCATTGGCCAGGAGAGTGGTGGGGGGAAGAGGAGGGAGCAGGGGATTCCTAGCCCCCATTAGGAGACCTGCGATCCCTATTTCTCAAGCAAACGTAGGTTTGTGTGTTTTAGTTTTACTGCACTTCAGCAATTTGCTTTATGACAGTTCTGCAGAGGATGCAACACATGTTCCAATCATGTATTCAAACAGCCATGTACAGAGGCAAGGCATGTATGAGTGTGGTCAATAGGGGCATGCATCTAGAAAATGTTTGTTGTGGTTTCAGATCCAGAGCTGTGTTGAGTGAAATGTTTAACATGATTGGGTAGTTTTCCAGTAGGGTGTTTCTGGGTCAGGGTCAAAATTTGTTGTTGTTTTTTTCATTCTCATGATTTTTATTGCTGTTCTTTTCAATGGAGAAGGGAAGAGGGGTCAATTGAAGGCTCTGGGGCAGCTGTTTCTGCACATAACAGCACCGAAATCACACAGAACACAGACTTTTCTCTAATCTAAAGAACCTATAAGTATCAAGCATATTGAACAAAAGGGAGCTATTTTACAGACCTTCAAAGTAGGTCCCTCTGTGAGCAGCTGCATTAAGTTCTCTCTACTAATTCCTATAATGGCCATCAAGCTGCAGCCAGTAGGAGAGTTCCAGATGGCCACCAGTGTTTAAAAAAAACAAAGCCCATTCTGCATTAATTTCACTTCCCTACTCTTATAGTGACTAACAATTTTAAAAATTACCTTTCCACTGAAAACTTTGAATTTTCCTTCCTTCCTTGTTGTGTTTTGTTGTTTATTTCCTTATAGAAAGTGAGAAAGGCTTCCCTTGCAGACCCCTCCTCCAAACATCTTTACACTTTCATTTATTCCCTATGAGTGACTTTCAGGGTGGATGGAGTCATTCTTTTTCAACCAAATGTCACCAAATTTCAGCAGTGTCTTCTGCCTGTCTTTCAAATAACCTCCAAGTTTCAAGCAAATTGGGCAAAGTGTTCATATTCTATGGGCCCCTGAGCAAGCACCCCTGCCATTGTTACACTTTCATTATTCCCTATGGGGGATTTGGGGGTGGTAGAGTAGTTGTTTTTCAATTAAATGTCACCAAAATAGCAGTGTCTTCTGCCTGCCCTTCAAAGAACGGTTTCAAGCAAATTGGCCAAAGCATTTCAATAATACGGGCCGCTGAACAAGCCCAGATTTTCTACCTTCACAAGAAAAAAGTCTCTCTTCAGCCCACAAAGAGAAGCGAGGGGGAAAGGGGAAAGAAGAATCACAGTCCTCTGCAGTTTAGGATTATCTGGGAATGCAAAGAAGCCAGGACTAGCATTTCCACACCAGAGAGTCACAAGTTAGACCCAGAAACAGTTATTTTCATGATTTTTACAGTTCTTAAGATTCATTACTCACACCCCTAGTGGTGGTGACTAGAGATGGGCATGAACCACAAAAAAAACCCGAATCATGAGGTTCGTCGTTTGTGGGTTTTCACGAACCAGGAACCACGAACTGGCACGAACTGGGGCAAGTTTACCAACCGGTTCATGGTTCGTGGGGTTTAAATGCCCCTTTCCAGCCGCTTAGCAGAGGCAGGGAAAGGAGCATTTGACAGTTTAAAGGGCCCTTTCCTGCCTTGCAAGTGGCAGGTCCCTTTAAACTATCAGCTGGCAGGTGGCAGGGGGGATCCCCCCTCGCCGCCTGCCAGCTGAAAGTTTAAAGGGACCTGCTGCTTGCAAGCGGCAGGGCCCTTTAAACTGCCTAAACCCCAGCCAGTGGAGTGAAAAAGTGGGGGAACAGGCCTTCCGGGCATGCTCCCATCATGGTGTGACGACATCACTTCTGGGAGTTATGTTATCCTGCAAGCCCTGGGAGCGCTCCTGTGCTTTGCACCAGGCCAATTTGGAGCACGTTTGGGGCCCAAATCGGCCTGGTACGAAAGTGTGGGAGAGCTCCCGGGGCCTGCGTGATGATGTCACTCCTGGAAGTGAAGTCATCACTTTGTGCATGCAAGGAAAATAAAAAGGTGAGTGCAAGGTCCTCCACCCCCACTGGGAGGGTACAGGGACCTGGCAACCCTAGTTCTGATGTAAATACTAGGGTCATGGCTTTCTGTTCCTGCATGGCCAGCAGAGCAGTACCTCAGTACCTCTACATACAGGCTCCAATGCAAGCTATTAACCTCAGAGACCCTGAGGTAAAGGATCATTTGGGATCTAAATGTAGGTATTGATGATTTAAGCAACACACTCCCTTTTTGCTCTGTATTCTATTCCCAACTCAGTGTGTAGAAGGTGCATGGAATATGTTCAGTGCTCACCTCCATCTGCCAGGATTGTTAAAAAATAATTCTAAGCTAACAATATTTATACTGGTGAAGGTTTCTTTGGTTTTACTGCAGGAGGAAATTGAACCATTGGCTTTACTTGAAGGTGTCTACATGAAAAGAAGTAAAAAATTATATACAGCTATGTTTGAACAGGGCACTAAAGGAAATTAAACAATGTATAATGTACTGCTTGATCCTTTGGCTGTTTTATTAGGTCTATTAGATGACGTTATGCAAAATGAGCATTATTCTTTGATCTCTGTCCTGCTGATGGTTGCTAAAATAGTAAGTGCAAAGATTTGCCATAGTGTTTAGATGTTATCTATAAAAGAGAGGACTACCAACGTTTTGCACATTTTTTCTTTTTAAGCTATAAGTGTATGGAAAAGGTTTTGTATTTTTAATTCATATATATATATATATATATATATATATATATATATATATATATATATATATATATATATATATATATATATATATATATATATATATATATATATATATATATATATATATATATATATATAAAGTGAAGAAATGTTCTCTCTTTTTCACTCTTTCTATATATGTTGACACTTGTAGTACTCAATAAAAAATCCTGATACCTAAAAACAGGTATGTAAGGCTGTGCATTCTCTCTCTAAATAATCTGCTGTGAAACTAAGATTTAGTTCCAGCCCCTATTGTAATGGGTTTTTTCTGCTCTCTTCCTAGCACTGATGTAAAAATCTCCGGTCTATAATTGCCAGCATCACCCACAGCATCTTTTTTAGAAAAGGAACATAGCACTGGCCATCCTCCAGTGTACTGGTAAAGTAGCTGCTTTTAATGATGAATTATACTTTTTTGTTGGCGGCCCCATTACTTTGCTCCTGAATGCCTTCCGAACTCTGCCATAAATACCATTTGGCCCTGGTGATTTATGAGCGACACCAAGCTTATGTCTGAGAAAGCAGTTTCCTTCATGGTCACTAAGAAGAATGTGACTCTGGGCAGAAGTTTCTTGGGGTTTTTTTCTTTGAGCGCAGCAGCTACTTTAAAATGTGTGTGTGCGTGCACGCGCACATGCGCGCGCACACAAAGCTTGATAAAATTCATTTTGGCCTTTTTAAAATATATGACTGGAGGGGAAAAGGATAGATATTTTCCTCCAGATCTCTTTTCTGGGTTCGGATCATTCAGATCTGACTTTTATTTATAACTTCACACTTCGAAGGAGGCAGGCCAGTTAGTGTAGCTTTTATGAATGCTCAAACTGAAGGCATTAAGAGCAGCAGGTATTTGGCTTCTTTGAATGAAATCAGGTCACACAGTCTAATAAAAATAGCCTGGGAAACAGGCAAACAAGCCATTACTGTTTTTGTCGGAAGCTGGTGTGGTTTTGTTTGATCCAGAATAAATTCTGGTTCTTTGTGCTACAGGTGTTGATCAAGCCAATTCAATTACAGAAGGGAAGGTTTGAAATGGAGAATCAGGTGGTTATATAACATTGGTTACAGTGGTGCTAGTGGGTTTTTTAAATTGTTTCTACCTTCACTCCTAGATTAACCGTCTCTCAATTGCTTCTTTACATATATTGTGAAATTGCCTACTACCTTATACTGAAGCTAGACCAAAATAAAAATGGCTAAAATGAGAAAAGGGTGGCTTGGGATGAAACTCTTTATACAACTTACAGAAAAGTAAAGCAAAGGTGTCCTGGGTTCCGGTGATCCTAAGGCAAAGTATTGCAGAGAGTATTCTAGTACTAGTCTTGCTGATTAATGAAACGTTTGGATATCTCTGAAGAAAATGTAAGATTCTGTAAAAGTACAGATAACCCATCATAGAAATTAGCAGTGTGATTTGCCATTTGTCATGGAGAGATTTTAAAAAATAGTTACTTTATAATTCAGTTTCTAATCATCTACAAAGAGTGTGGCACATGTGCCCCCTGCTGTCTTCTACTAATTTTAACTGTTATCTTTTGATATAATAGTACAGTACAGAACAAAAATAGCAGCTATCATAACACCATTCACTGGAAATGTTACAGATGTGAATGAAAACCCAACACATGTCCATGGAGGAAATATGGGCATAAACAGCACATTAAGAGATAGGGAACATGTGGAAAAGTCATGCAAATAAGCCCGTTCAGCCTGAACATATGGGCACATTTAACTGAGACTAAGTCCCATTGAACTCAACTCTTAAGCAAATATAGGATGGGGTTGCTAGGTGCCTACACTATGAAATCAGGATCCTAAAGCCTGTTGTTGTTGTTGTTGTGTCACACAACATTATGGCATAGAAATTATGAGAATGAAAGGACATTAGAGTTCCATCCAGATGGCCCTCCCTCCCCCAGCTAATTTAGCCTGCTGGCACTAAACTGGAAATGGTGAGGAACAGCTCAAGGAGAACTACCAGCTGCTGCAAGATTGTAAACTGCCAGTTGCATATTCACCTATGATGAGTAAAAATGACTTCCAGGTGACAAGAAAGAGAAGCATTTATAAAGTGGAAGAGATTGAGTTTTTGTTGTTGCTGCAGTTGCTTAAAGCCATCCATGTACCACAAATCAATAACAAAACTATGTTCGGGCAAACAAAATAATAAAGGTTTTTATGGGGTTTTGTTCACTTATTTCCAGGACTAAATTGCTCCATAAAATATTAAACCAACCCCTTTGCTCCCAAGAACATCCTTCTCTGCAGCTGCATATCAGTGGCCTCTTCCAAAATGCTTTGTGCAGCATCTTGCTACTCTCCTTTGTATCCTCCCCAAAACCATGTGAGATGGATTAGGTTGAGTGCGTGTGACTGGCCCAGTGAGCTTAATGATAAAGAGAAGGACTGAACCTGGGCCTCCCAGATCCTAATCCGGGATTCTGATCACTATACTGCCCTGGCTGTATCCACATGGCTAGTTAATTCACTTCTTTCATTGCTTATTGCATTTGCACTTTCCAGCACTAACCTAATATAAAGCTACTTGTAGCCTGTGTCCTCATGAGCTGGAGAATTGTGGAGCAGCAGGAAATAAGTGGCTATTAGCCTGACAAGATGCTATGTGGGACAGAGGTCCAATATATTTTTAATGACTGCGTAAAAGAGAACATCAGCAGGTGCATCTTTTGTCTTTTGACAGTATGACAAGCCTTGCTGCCGAAATGTCCTCTTTGATGCAACTCTTAACATGGTAGGAGTCTTGTCGTCCTTGGCATCGCATGACTAGATATGGCTGAGTATCAGCCATCTTCCTGTACTTTTCTCCTCCTCTTTTTTAAAATCTTTGCTGATTCAAAGGATGTTGAGGAGTGGTACTTGTTTAAGATAAACTAAATTACTTTTAATAACACAGAGGAGCAATGTTGCGTGTAAGTGTTTGTTTCTTCTTGTTTCGTGCTGCCTCAGGCTCAGCCTGGGGAGCTGCAAGTGACTCCCCCCTTTGCCCCCCCCACCATCCCTGTAGAGTGTAATAAGCAAGGGCATCCCATCCCTGCTGTCTCTTTGGCAGTTAAATTACACAGCATTCTCCTGCATTGCTACTAATTCTTCTGCCTCTCTGAGCTAAAATGTGTAATTTGTAACATGGGGGCAAATTCACTTTACACTTCTTGTCAACATAGGTAGGAACAATAGGCAGGGAAGCTATAGGGGCAGAAGCACAAATGTTAGAAATCTACAGAAGGGAACATAGACCCTGAGAGGTATGCATGCCTAGCGCAATCTGCCTTCTCCGGGTCCAGTGTTCTCCACAATACATAGCTATACATTGTGGTAGCTATCGTGCGGGAAACTACTTAGTTCTGTATTATCCTTGACAACAGTATGGCCATATTGTCTGTTCCCCAAAACCATGTTTGAATGAAAACTAGAAAATGCCAAGATCAAAATTCAGCATACTAGAACTCGTGTTCTACATATTTTATGTAGACTCTGTATCTATTTGAGCCAGCTAATACTGATCTCGGTGCTCATGTGTATAAATAGTGGAGAGGAGTTTATTTGAGAGAAGGTATTCCCACAGTTATGTTGGGCTCAGTGGCGGCAGCACTCTGAGTAAAGCCTCAGTGTGAAACTTAGACCAAAGAGAGATGTTACAAGAGACGTATAGCTCTAATCAAAACCTGTAGCCTACATCTTTCTTTCTCTCCTGGTAACATGTAGATGATGTCATCACAGTCAGCGCTGCTCAGGCCCTGCTCTGCTTCATGGCTACCACTGGTGGGAGGTTGGAGAACTCAGAGAGTAACCAGAGAAGAAGGGAGAGGAAACATGGTGCAGCCACTCATTCCAGTAACATTTAGCTCAAGCTTTTTAGTGCTAAAAGCATAGCTATTTTAGATCATTCTTGATTCCACTGGTAACCTTACATAGAATTTACCATCTCTTCTTGTAAAACAGTTCTAGGTAAGTAGAGAATTACTCAATAAAGCTACACTGAAGACAGACAACACAGAATGAAATATGGAAACGTTAATAATTAATACACAATTATTTCAAAGATTAATTATTAATGCATATTGAATGCTATTTATCTAGTGTCACAAGTGAATATTATTGAACTTCAGAATGGCCTCTGAAAGGGCTCCTCTCTCTCTCTAGGTATGTGTGTGTGTATATCCTAAGAAATATACTGAAGGAGAGTACCATTGACAGTAGGAAGGAATATCTGTCCTGACACTAATTTATTTCCACTTACAAGCTTTAGTCCTTACTCCCTCTAAACTGAGATTGTCTCTGCACTAACTTCCCAAGCAGTGTACCTGACAACAAAATTAACACTCATGATACTTCACAAGTAATAGTGTGCTTGTGTCAAGAAAATATAATTTATGAGGTAACCCAGACTATTACTTCTAATTGCTTTATATGCTATTTAAAATTTCAAACACATTTCCACTGGTTCAGTATCTTTTACGCTGGCTAACACAACCATCCTTTGTTAAAAATGGCTTTGTGTTAACATTGTGATAGTTTTAATCTAAAGAACAATTGAATGACTGTAAACACTTTTATTTTGCATTTCTTTTGCTTACTGAATATGTCAGATAATTTTAAAGATGTGCAATCTGCCAGATAATAAAAGCCTTTGGGAAATCCAGGCTCTTGAGTAAGCAAAGATGACTCATTCCAAAAAGACTTCAAATAGGAGCACCCAAGTGCCACTCCAGAGGATTGTTTTGTTGTGCAATAAATGTACAGAAGTTTCAGGGATCGAGATGTCTTTCCTAAAAACAGTACCGCTGTTGCAGTTGTGGGGAAGACATATTTTCCCTGTGTTGAAACCATAACAATTTTATTGCTGAGGAAATGTGGATCTCCCCTTCCACCTCAGCAGTTACATCAGTTGCATCAATGAGTGTAGCTGGATAATGCCCAATGATGTCTGCTATTGATAAGGACGCAACTTCTGTGCCTGGACAAACTGAGCAACTTTTTATCTTATTTTGTTACATACAGATAGGTTTTACAATTCTTTACATACTAAGAATTTCCTTGCTGTTGTATTCAAACATGCTAACGTTCAGCAGCAGTCCTTTTAAACAAAATAAGAAGAATGAACATGCATGTCTCCTCCTCTTGGCATCCATGCCCTGTCACTATGTGACCTGCTTCCTCTTCATATTTTTAGTTGTTTTCAAATCCCACATGCTTCTCTCCATCCCTACAGCTTCCATTTCCCCTATCTAATTTTCAGGAAACAGTTTGCAGAGCTACCAAAAAAAAAAAAAGATGCTGTTGCATGTCATATTGCTTCTCTGGGTTGGGATTATCATTCATAGAGTACTTTTAAAAGTGTGAGGGGAGTTATCTAAAAAGGTAACAAATGGCATTTCTGACCTAATCCTACTATATAAAAGACAAGCCATATTGGTGACGACTCACTTTTTATCCCTGCTGGGCGCACTCACAAGCTCCTCCGCAGGGATAAAAATTGAGTTGTCTGCAACACAGCTAGCCTCGGAGGCCCCGAGGAGGCTGCCACAGTGGCGGGAAGGCCCAGTGTGGCGGCGCAGCCTTCCTGAGGCCCCAAGGAGGCTGCAGTGGCGGTGGAAGGCCTAGCACGGTGGCACAGCCACTGCGAGGACTTGGGAGGGCTGTGCCGACACGCTGGGCCTCTCTGCTGCGTGTGCCAGGCCTCTGAGGGGCTGCAGAGGCGGCAGGGAGGCCCAGCGCAGCAGCCCAGCCCTCACACAGCCTAGCAGCGGGGATCCACCAAATCAGTTTTCTAGAACCTGTTGTTTTTTCCACACAACAGGCTCTGTTGCTAGTTGTACTTATAATGAGACAACAGGGAACGTATTGCTGTAGAGATGTGGCAAATAAAGTTCTTTCATGATACATCGCAAGAGAAGCCAAAATGTCTAGTAATCAAATTAGTGAGCTAGATCCAAACAGGATGCCAGTCCATTATACTAGAGATGGAAAGTGAGATTGCCCTAATAGATGGAAGCTGAGATGAACACAGAAATGGTGGAAAAATGAACAACAAGAGAGGAATTTAATCTCCATGTGACTGTTTCTTTGTTTCATAATTGTTTTATTTGCAACCTTTTGAGGATTATTTTTGTAAACATGTAAGCTAGTTTGAATGTTCCTGGACCCCCATCTTCAGTGTCTTCTGATTGCCAAGAGTTCTTGCACAGGTTAATGTCATTATGTGGAAAGAGAGATTTTCTGTCATTAGTTGCACATTTGTTGCCTTTACATTTAATTGGGCATCTTCTTAATTGTATCAGCAAAATACTTTGGAATACTTGGTTTTCTGTGGCTGTGATATTCATTATTTTTTCAGACCTCTGTTTTGTCCCTGTTGCTTATCGTTTTCCGCCCTAAACTAAAGAGTCACAATTCTTCAATTGCTGCACCTATAAATGGATAGGTAGAGGTCCAGTTGCTTCTGGTGCCCTTCTCTGTATGTGTATAAAAATTTCCTTTTCTGATTTTTTTTCTTTATTTACACACAGTAATCTTGCATAGGGGCAACCTATAGCTCTGCACTTACCATATAGTAGACATGATTCATCATTACCACATCAGTGTGGTAGACATGGTGGCTTTCTCTTGACTCATTTATTTATTTATTTATTTAATTCACTCTGTGAATGGGCTCAGAGTGGCACACATAGGGTTGCCAGGCCCCCTCGATCTCCCAGTGGGAGATTGGGGCCTGGCTCTTACCTGAGGGGTGTGTGTGTGCGCACAGTAACGTTACTTAGTGATGTCACCACGCAGCCCCATTTGGGTGTGGACCGGGCCCGTTGTGGGCCCCTGCGGAGCGCAGGAGCATTCCTGCACTCTGCAGGGGCCCACAACAGGCCCAATCCACACCAAAATGGGCCCAATCCGCGCCCATTTTGGCACGGATCGGGTCCGTTTTGGCACGGATCGGGCCCATTTAAGGCCCCTGTGGAGCATGGGAGCATTCCTGCGCTCCGCAGGGGCCCACAACGGGCCCGATCTGTGCCCGTTTGGGCATGGATCAGGCCCGTTTTGGTGTGGTTTGGGTCCGTTGTGGGCCCTTGCAGAGCACAGGAACGCTCCTGCACTCCACAGGGGCCCCGATCCAGGCCAAAACAGGCCTGATCCTGGCTGCTGCTGTGCATGGGGGCGCGCAGCCCTGCAGGGGGGCGCGCATTGAAGGTGTGTGCCCCCCCCGCTGGCCAGGTAGGGGGAGGGGGAGGGGGCAGGGGATCCCCCGCCCCCACCGGGGGTCTGGCAGCCCTAGGGGCACAACATATGTCATAATATTAGGATGAAACATGGTAGCATAAAAACAAGATAAAACCTATAATATAGATTACTTAAAGACGGCAGCGCACATAATTGCACAACCTATTGGAACAGAGCCTGTGGGGCCAGGTGGCCAGAAGTTTTTAGGGACCAGTAAAAGAATGCCTTGTTTAGGACCAACTAATCTTCACAGAACAGTAAGAGATTTCAGATTCTATGAAACTCTTTCACAAGCTGGGAGTGAGGATGAGGGAGTTCAGTTTTTGCTTGTGGTTCATTTCATCTGTAAAATAGTAATTGAGGAAACTCACAGAGTTAGTTAGATTAAGACTATACTCTAGGACAAAAAATGCTGGAGGATCTCTTACCAGCACCAGTCAGAACATATATATTTAAAGTTTGATAAATTTCAAATATTTTCCCATTTCAATAACTTTATCCATTTTATCAGGTGATCCTGTTGGGGGAGAGCACAATAAAATACAAAGAAAGTATAATGATATACTGAATAAAATGGAAACTGCCTTCTGTAGCACCTCCCATCCAATATAATTACCAAGGAGTTTAAAGTGTATTGTTAATGCAAAATTTCCATGGCTTCCATTTCCTTCATTCATATTGAAAATAACTGCTAAATCACTGTGTATTTTGTCAGCGTGATGGGTAGCTTTGATGCAGCTTTCATTGGCAGTGTTTGCCATCAGCTCAGAATATTTAGATATTCTATTGATTAGCACAAGATGGGAGAGTGAATAAAGAGAACCAACACGGGATTCTAAATGAGTACTATTACTGATGTTTATAATAGGACTATAACATTTATTGTTCTTTATTTACTCCCTTGCATCTTTTCCTCTTCATTTTGTGCTTTAACAAACAAAATTCGATTACATTTTTCATGTTAATATTTCAACAAGCTTTCCTTGAAAGGTTACCTTTAATTTAGAACACATTGCTATGTCTGACTGGTTCAAACATTCCTTTCACTGGGCATACCTTGAATTTATATCTGTGGGATTTCATAGCCCTTTGTGTTGCTTCATTACTTCAGTATCTTAAATCTTCCTAGTACAATGTTAATTTACTAAGTAAGTGTTATGCTACCTGCCATTTTGCCATTTCAACCATTTTTCTCTGTGGCTGTATCAAAACATGACAGTATCACAAATGTAACCCATGCTAAAGTCTGAACTTTACAGCAGGGTAGAGATTTCCAGCCTTTCCATTATTATCAATAGTTTCAATAGGCTGGTTTCATCACTCCTGTCCTTTCAGTGGTAGATCTCATCCTGTTTTATGCTGACTCCCCTACATTCTTAGAAAGTGACCATGAAAACAGCTTTGCATTGGCACAAATAGGTCTTATTTAGTTCATTCTGCTGATTTATTTTAAATTCCTTTTGCCACTTGAGACCAAACACTCTGGCAACAGGATTGCCAACTGGCTTGGAAAAAAATGTCTCATTTTTTAAATAAAGGCTTAATATATGTTAATGAACAGTTGAATCTTTTCACGGAATGCTGATAAATAACATCACCTGGTAAATAACATCCTATTAAACCTCTTAAAGGGACAGGACATTTTTTCTCCAGGCCAATTGGCAACCATTGTTAGGAAGAGGAAAATATGGGCAATATCCATACTTATATAGAATCAGAAATCTCTTCCAAAGCCAATGCAACAGTGCGCCTTGGCAGAAAATGAAACCGCTGTGCAAAAAAAATCAATTGAAAATACCCTGTTTGATGAGTAGATGAGCTAACTATTCTAGTTGGGCAACATCCCAGTCAGGCAAACATTGCCCAAGTTATTATTTTCCTTTGCTGGCCCTTCCACTACTTGAGAAAACTAAAACAGACAGTGAAGTACCAGAATAACTGTCAGATCCAATGGTTTCGAATTGCTCCCAAATTATTTTGCTTGGATTCGGAGCACTAAGATTTTAGTTAATGTGTGTTGTTCAGATGAATAGTAGACTTCTGTATACACATCCCAACCATTAACCAGCTTGCCAGCAGCCTCTACCTGTTTCCTTTTATAGATGCTACTGAGAGACAGGAGGTATAGAAAACAAGGAAGCTGAAGTGGACTCAGATTAACCTATATTTGGGTGGGAAGGGGCTGAGGGGCTATTCCTGACACTGCCTCAGCTAACCTGTGGGTCTCTTCTCAGGGTTGCCGTCCCGTGATGTCCTTTTGGTCTCAGCCATCATCACCATCAGCCTTAGTGCCACCATTGTTCTGTGTGGGATCTGCCAATGGTGCCAGCGCAAATTGGTAAGTTATAAAAGTGTGCAGTCAGCCATGCAAAGAGGGGAAATTCAGAATCAGTGGGGGAGGGAAAGCTTTTCCTGGGTAAAACAGCTATTTAAAATCTTGAAAAATTCAGAGTCTTCTGTGCTAGAATGGAATGTTTGGAGTATGCTGCAATGGAGCATGCTTCTGGCAAGAGGCAGGCAGGAGTTTAATTACATTGCTGGTTGATAATAATAATGGTATTTATACAGTGCCCCTAGTCCCTGCTAAATGCTTGGGGCATAACACCAGCAATTAAAGTGGTACTATAGCTCTTTCCAACAACAATAATTAAAGGATCAGGAGCTACAAAGCAAGAAACCAAACCAAGCAAACGAAGGACTGGAAAAGGGTAGGGGCTGAAAGGGGGAAAGCAGGTGGCGAGCAGGGAACAGTGGATAATTACTGATCCTAACAGATAGAGTGGAAAGGAATGGGACAAAGGTGTACTGGGGCTGGGGAAAACAGACAAACACAGACAAACACAGAAATCTTAACAGCTTCCCATCCACCATTCAAATCTACCTAAAGACAAAGGTAAAGGAAACTTTCTTATAATACACATGGTTTATAGTAAAATGTATTATATAATATATATAATATAAAATTATATTAAAATAATGGAGTAAAGAGCCACTCTAAAAAAGCAGTTGCACTGACTGTATTTGGAAAGGGACTGTATCTACATTTCTCTGCCCTGCAGATCTAACCACACAATACATTTTTCCCTGGGTATGTCCTAGGTTGGGTCAGCAAATGTTTTCTAGGAGTCCATTCATGCCTTTCAAGCATATATAAACACAGACTTAGGTACAGTAGGATGTCAGTGGGCTTCCTCTTATACTATTTTCATGACCTGAAATGGCACTGTGTGGCATTATTTGCCCTATCAGGGGCTCTGTGTGTACTGATGGGATGCACACAGGTTTCTCCAACAGGGCAAATAGCAGCTTCCCATGGCAATTTCAGATTAGGAAAATGGCACTGAGGGAGGAGGGAGGCTGAAAGCCCTGCTTCTCATTCACCATAGTCCCAAACCGAATTCAGTCCCTCCAGTCCTGGAAATTGAGTTCACAGCAGAGAACTCACAGCACATGTCTGACTGAATGTCCCAGTTTAACCATAGAGTTTGGGTGAATGCTAAAGTGTTCCTCAGTGCAGTGGCATCACTTCCAAGTAATGTAATGGTGTTAGCAGAATGCTACTTTCTCACACACACACACACACACACAATTTCTTCTATCATTTTCTCCCCACTGCCCAGCTAAACATCAGCAAGAAGACGGTGGGAGATGGCAGATCTCCCACCAGAGTGGGATATCTGGACCTCTTAAGTTAGGCCCTGAGTCAGCTGTTGTGTGCTATACTGTTCCACCACCAGAAACTTCATTTTTGCCCTCATGTTCCCCAGCAGGCAGGAACTGATCATGATGAATACCGTTATACTGGCTGTCAGAGACAAGATGGTTGTTGTGGGTTTTCCGGGCTGTATTGCCATGGTTTTGGCATTGTAGTTCCTGACGTTTCGCCAGCAGCTGTGGCTGGCATCTTCAGAGGTGTAGCACCAAAAGAAAGCGATCTCTCAGTGTCACTGGTGTCACTGGTGACACTGAGAGATCTCTTTCTTTTGGTGCTACAACTCTGAAGATGCCAGTCACAGCTGCTGGCGAAACGTCAGGAACTACAATGCCAAGACCACGGCAATACAGCCCGGAAAACCCACAACAACCATCGTTCCCCGGCCGTGAAAGCCTTCGACAATACATGTCAGAGACAAGATTTCTGCTTGGATTCCTTGCCCTCACCCGTATATTGAACACAACACTAGAGTACCTGAACCTCATAGGTAGGGTTGCCAACCTCCAGGTGGGGCCTGGTGATCTCTCAGAATTGCAATGGACTTCTGGACTACATAGGTCAGCTCCCTTGGGAAAACTACTGCTTTGGAGGGAAAACTCTATAGCATTATACCCTGCTGAGGTCCCTCCCCCCCCTCAAACCTGCCCCTCCAGGCTTCATCTCCAAATCTCCAGGTATTTCCCAACCCAAAGTTGGCAACCCTACTCTTAGACTATCAGATGCTCACTTAGGGGATAATCTGTAGACAAGAGAGTTACACCAATCCTATGCTAAAACCAAAAAGAATTATGCTAAATGGCTCTATATGAATTGCTTTTATTGTTAAAGGACTGATGGATTTTTAATTATAGCATTTTTCCTTGAGGCCATTTTCTTTTTTCCTTCAGTTCTTTGAAAAGAAACTTGGCTTTCTTTCTTTCTACCCACTTACTTGTCTCTACAAGCAAATGGCAAAAAAGAAAGCCTTGCTGCTATGGAAATAATTTAGAGAGGTGATTTCTATATCTGTAGATTGTATTGAACAATTGTAGCCCTTTTTTTGTCTATTTCCTTGACCTTTCCCTGTCCTGATTCAAGTATTTGGAAAAAGAAGAGTGAAATCCTGATGCCAGCTATTGCCAAGCTCTTGGAGGGAAGCAGTTTTCCTCAGAACACATGACAAATGTTATTGGAGCAAGGAGGTCCTTTCATAGTCCATGTAACCATCAGCCTGTGCTCTGAGACATGATTTCATTCCCTAGACTGTGCTTACATAAACACCAACCCAGGAATATTAGAGCACTGCCAAACACACACACAAAGACAACTTGCAGAGGAGACTGCTGCAGGTGAGCTTTGCACCTACTGCAAAATGCTGAATTAAAAGTCTTTTATGCTGAACTGCATTTTAAGGCCCCCTATATCTTCCATCCTCTGCACTTCTTCCATACTGATCCACAGATGTAAGAATACCTTTCTCTTGTTTCAGTGGGTAGCCGTGTTAGTCTGTACCAACACGGTGCAGTGTTGGTGCAGAGCCCAGTGGCACCTTAGAGACCAAGAAGATTTTCTGAGTATAAGCTTCCAAGAGTCAGAGCTCCCTTCTTCAAATGTTCTGAAAATATTGTTGGTCTCTGAGGTGCTACTGGGCTCAGATCCTGCTGTTTCTCTTGTTTTGGTTATCCCACAACTGAATCCGTTTGCACTCTGCTCATGCATTCTGACAAACTTGCTGGTCACCCATGCTACCAATATTTACAAATTCTCTATAGCTGAGAATATGACTATTTATCTGCTGGTCATGATGCGACGTCCCCCCATGGGTCAGTAATGACTCACTGCTTGCAGAGGGGACTACCTTTACCTTTATGGAAATAGACTGTGTGTTCTATACTGTGATAAACTTCAAGCAACCAGATATGAGGAAGCAAAAGAGGCAACTTGTTGACATAGAAATACCCTGGAATGATTATAGGAAGGCTACTTTTGGATCAAAACCCTGCTCTGCACCATATTTTAGCATGCTTATTTCTGGATAAAGATCTTTCATGCCTTTGCAGGGTGTCCCACCCCTGCAACATGAAGGGGTTTCCAGGCAGTCAATTTTCAGTACAAAAACTACCTATATATTACCCATTGTTGTGCAGTCAACTCAGGTGTCTTCCTATTGCACTAAAGGCAGGGCAAAATCTATGTACAGTAAAGCACTGAGGCTCAATCCCTTATCCAGTATTTCACTACCAAATTCTTATTTACATCCATCTCATTTCTAATCATCTGCAGGAAAAAAATTGTTAATTGACTCAAACAAACTAACTACCCAAATATATTAGTTATTCTCCTTACTCTATTAACAGTAAAGCAAAGTATTCCATGCAAATATCATTTGAGAGTGAGTGGGTCTCTTGAGAGATGACATATAAATTCTATAAACAAATAAATAGTATCAGAACTGCAAACAGTTTTCAGAGATCCTGCTCCTGATTAGAGGTGGGCACGAACCACAATACGAACCAAAAACACACACAAACCGGGCCAGTTAATGGTTTGATAAAACGCAGTTCGTGGGGCTGCATTTTCCATGAACCCCATGACTTTTTGGCCTAGTTCATCACGTTTGTAAGCGGTTCATGACCCCAGACAGGCTGGCGCTGCTGAGGGGTGTGTTAAACTGACAGCCCCGTTCTCCTGCCACCAGTGAGTGGCAGGAGAAGGGGGCTGTCAGCTTCACACACCCCATGCCAGGTTTAGCCCATGGGCTGAAGCCGGTGTGGGGTGTGTGAAGCTGACAGTCCGATTCTCCTGCTGCCAGCGAGTGGCAGGAGAAGGGGGCTGTCAGCCCATGGGGTGAGTGAAGCTGACAGCTCCTGTGCCGGGTTCAGCCCATGGGCTGAGGCTGGCATGGGGTGAGTGAAGCTGACAGGAGAACAAGGCTGTTAGTTTCACTTACCCCGTGCTGGGTTCAGCCGATGGGCTGAAGCTGGTGCAGGGTGATTGATCCTGACAGCCCCATTCTCCTGCCACTAGGGGAACAGGAGAACAGGGCTGTCAGTTTCACATGCCCTGCGCTTGCTTCACCCAATTGGATGAAGCCTGCGCGGGGTGTTTTGAAACTGACAGACTTCTGCTGCTTCGGGGCAACAGGGGAAGGGGACTGTCGGCTTCAGAAGCCGGCACCGGGCGTTTGAATTCCACGAACTACGAACCACAAACCGATTCGTGAACTGGTAAAAGTTTGTGGAAGTTCATGGTTTCTGGAACAGCAATGAACCACGAATCAGGTAGTTTGAATTTTTTTCAGTTCATGCTCATGTCTACTCCTGATTCAGGTAGATAATTTTCTCACATTCAAAGGGAAAGTAACACAACTAGTAATTGATCTTCAGCCTTTGGGATCTTTTCCAAAAATCTGAGTAATGATGTACTTCTTATACTGTGTACACACAAAGCTAACCTGCAACGCTGATGTACCTTGCTGGCAGTTATCCAAGATTAGTAATGGTTCAATGGGGGTGGGTAGTGCCTTTTCAAGTGCATAATTGCCTGGCATCTCTTGGTGGGAGAGTTGGGTTGTCTTATCTTGCTGAGCTTCCTCCTCAGGTTGTTTCACATTCTTGGCTAGGTGAAGGCATATGTGCTATTCTCATCTCCGATTTACAGAGACAAAATGGATTCTGCTTGTGTTAATGCCACAGGTGGATCCTGCTGTGGCAGTGTCTTTGCCTGCTATTTCATTGATTACCTTTTTGTTGGATGGTATTCAAACACAGAAGGAATCACGACATAATTCCCTCAAGGTTGCATTTCTGTGCATTTTTTCAGTTTCCATGTATTCAAAACACCATATTTTATATTTGAGGAAATATGATTTTCTTCTCAGTTAGCACACTCATTCCAATTCAAATGTTATTTGAAATAAACAAGTGTCTTAGGGGATATTGCCTGAGACATAATTGGTGACAGACACCTCATGCCTGCAACATATTGTGACTTTATTTTATTTTATTAACGTCACTCATATCCACCTTTCTCTCCCATGGGAACCCAAAGCTTACATTGTTCCCCTCTCCTCCATTTTATCCCCACAAGAACCCTCTGAGGTAGGTTAAGCTGAGAGTGTGAGATTGGCCTAAGGTCACCCAGTGAGCTTCCCTGGCAGAGTGGTAATTTGAACCTGGGCCTCCCAAATCCTAGTCCAACACTATCCACTACACCACAGGTTTTGTGATTTTTTAAACTCTCCTACTGAATCTCTGTAGTGTGAGAATTCTTACCTAGTCTTTAAAAAAATGAAAGCTTCTTCCTGTGACATGAATGGGGATGAGTGACACATTTCCTGCCACCCCAAGTTTATGTAACTTTATGGCCTTTTCTGGATTACCCCACTCATATGTGGGTGTACTTACCTAGCTAGCCCAATATTCCATAAACCTTTCTTTTTATTTTATTTCATTTTAAAATTTGTGTGTGTTGCATTTTTAATAACAGTTGGACTATGTTTTCAACAAGAACTGTCCATGTAATCTAATTTTTAATTAAAAGGGGTAAGCAGTGGTATCTCAGTCAAGAAGGATGTTCTTGTCTTGTCCACAAACTTACCACCTCTTTGGTGTGACCTGCAGTTCTCCTGGAATTTCAGCTGATCTCAAGACTATACACATCTGTTCTCCTAGTGGAAATGATAGCATTTGGGAGTAGAGTGTACCACAGAGAAAAAGAAGTCCTAGAGGAAAATTACATCCCTTATGAGCACCCTCACCTCCCCAAACTCTACCCTCCCCAGGCACTGCCCTCAGATTTCCAGGAATTTCCCAAGCCAGAATTGGCATCCCTACCAGTGTAAATGTTGCTTTTTTGTTTCATTTTACTGGGGACTTGTATTGGGTTTTAGTTAAGGCACGTTTACCAAACAAACTGCACATAGAAACCTTTCTTCCAAGTTAGAGAACCAATAACTGTTTATTTATCTAAAGAAATATATTTACATAAGTTTAGTGGAGAGAAAGAACTAGTAACTGATCTAACTAGCTAGGATGGCTTTAAGTTGAAAGTAGGCCATCTCTCTCAGGAGGAGACACCATGCTTCCTCTCCTGGTGCATGCAGGGAAGAAGAGAGAGGAGAGGAAGAGAAGGGAAGGAAGGAAGTTCCCCTGGCAGGAAGGAGACTGATAGCAGCCTATCTATCTAACTGACTCTATGGTTGTTGCCTTCCTTCTTCTCTACTGGCAGTCCTAAAGGCCTGAGCAAGAGATGTCCGGAGTCTAACAGACTTGTGCACAAATGTAGTTCATTTATCATATTTGTGTCAAGTATTTTCTCCAAAGAGCTTAGGGCAACACATGACCCTATGAAACAGGTTAAACCTCCTAGTGAGCTTCATGGCTGAATGGAGATATGAACCCTGGCCTCTTCAATAGTTCAGCCCTTTGTCCATTACAACACAGTGGCTCTCTGATTGTGGCAGGCATTTACTGATCACCTAAATAAGAACCAGAGGAGTTAGCTATGTTAGTCTGTAGTAGCAAAATCGAAAAGAATCTTTTCGATTTTGCTAAATAAGAACTTAATACAAGCGATCAGCTTGGCATCTCTTCAGTCCTGACTAGGGTTGCCAATCTCCATATGGGGCCTGGAGATCTCCCAGAATTTCAACTGATCTCCAGACAACAGAGATCAGTTCTCCTAGAGAAAATGGCTGTTTTGAACAGTGGACTCTATGGCATTGTACCTTGCTCAAGTCCCTCCCCTCTCCAAGTCTCCAGGAATTTCCCGACCTGGAGTTGGCAACTCCTGTCCTGAAAGAAAAAACACTTCAGTCCCAGTGAAGGTAGGAAAGCAGAAGATATCAAGATAAACATTGAAGAGAGATGCCCAGGCCCCTCTTTGCATATACTGCTTTTCAAGACCCAAATATTTGCAGGTTTCAAATTCACTGCAAATTGGATAAAGAAGATTATAGCCATGCAAATCCAGAGTCCAGCACAATTCTGGGATCCAGATCTTTTTGTGATTTCAAAACCCTGCCCATATTTATGATCAAAATGATATCTGGCTCTGATAATCTGGTGAAGTAATACAAGCATACTCTCACCCCATTTGCTATCTCACTGAACAACAGGAGCTTACTTCCCTTGTAGCTGAAAGAAGCCACACGCACATATATATATAAGATTTGTGTATATATATATCTAGTGGTCAGGCCCCATGACTGCTTAAGTTAGACAAATAGACCTAAGGTGGTGATCACAACATCTAGTCACTTTAATGTTCTGATTCAGTTTGTTTTGGCATTCTTCTCTGTTTCAACTTCAATGGCCTGTACATTATTTTGTAGCACAAAGCTTTCAACAATACACAAAGTTTCCGCCTTCCCTAGCACCCACACAACCAAGGCAGCAAATCAGAATCCCAGTACTTTAGAGGGTGCCAGTATCTGATTTAATTAATCTAGGATAGTCTGTTTTATTTATTGTTTGCTCATCCTCAGCCTTTATTTTTTTAATTAATATTAAGGGATGAGACATTTACTTTTATATTTTGTTGGTATTTATACTACTTCATAGTGGATATCATAAAGCCCTGGACTATGAACCCACTTTCTTAAGCAGAGCTGTGCTTAGAGAAACAATATATTTTACACATATCCCCTTGGCAAAATAACCTGTTTCATTGCTTTGGAGTTTCTTGCCTAAACAAGCTGCAATAGCAGCAGATCCATGTTTAAACTGAGATCTCTGTAGTCATGAAGCAAGTGGAGGATGTCTGATTTAAAGCAAAAAGATTGGGTGAGTGAAGGACTCAAAACTCTGCCTCCATACTTGGCTTACTATATCTTGATGTAATTTTTTGCATTTGCAACTTGCCTTTATTTTATGATGGAACAAGATAGCCTGCATGGGTTTCCCAAGTGGTCTCCCATCCAGACTCTGACAAGATCTAGACATGCTTAGCTTCAAGGCATCTTCCACATACACCATGGGACCTATTTTTCCAGCAGGAGGATACTGAAAGTGAGCACTGCTGAAGAAAAGCACCTGGTGCAGGCAGATAGTCAGTGGATAGAAGGAGAGTTCATTCATCCTCTCCCTCACATCCCCTTTGCTCTTTATATCAGGCCTCCCACTTTCTATATGAATGGAGCAAATCCAGTTTTAATCACTCCTGCCACCATCAAGTCTACTTTAAACTCCTGTCTGAATTCTTTTACTTAAGATACCCAAATATCATAAATATCTCTTCTCTGACAGCAGCACTTATTTTCTAAAGGTGAAAAAGGTTAGCTTGTTGTTAGGAATGTATCTATAAATGCTATATAAAAAGGGCACTAGCCAGGCATACAGAATCAAAAACTCGTCATCGTGAGCTTGCTATGTTGGCATGGCTGACATTATTTAAATGTTAAACAGCAATAGTGGCATAAATACCCTTTGCAAAATGACTTTTGTGTTAATAATACTGGACATTGGAGTAATTTCGTTCCACAAAATTTTAGTTGAGATAAAGTTATGGGAAAAGTTATTCACCGACAAATGCTGCTAAGCCAGGAACTGGAACTTTTTGCTCATTTTAACATGAATAGCTACCTTAATGTTGCTGTGAAACAGCATCTTCTACTTATTAAAGAAACCAGTTGGACTAAGTGCATAATAAGCAAACAAGCCCTAAATTCTCTGTGAGAGAAAAGGGAAAAGGTACCTATGAGCTCAGATTGTGCCAGATTCAGTATAGGCAAGGATTCCCATACCTTCATAAGAAGTTCAGCTAGTGAGCTTCTCCTTGTACAATGTCACTACGATTAATGCCAAAATCAAAAATGTCATTGAGAGTTAACTCCCACATATAGGGCTGCCACTTCATGTACATGTGAGAGTGAGAACCATTGATTCGATGAGACTCACTACCAAGTAAAGTTGCATGGAACTGGGCTGTAAATAAGAGTCTCACTACACCAGACATCTTACATTGGAACGCTCAAGTGAAAGATCTTGCACTTGTTCTCCCATTGTGGATACACATTCATTGCTAGAAAGAAAGAGTACACTTGAATGTAAGACCACCCAGAAATTAAGTCTCTTGAGTGTCCCCGTGTAAGATGTCTTGTGTAGAGAGACTCTAAGCTGCAACCCTTCTTACTGGGGTTTTAATCCACTTAATCATGTTTAGAGTTTGTAGGACTTGCAGACATGGCAGCCTATTGGCAGGGCTGGCACTTCAATTGAGGTGGAGCCGGCCCCCGCCTCAGGTGCTGAACTTTGAAGGAGGCGCCATGCTGGCCCTCCAATGGCCTGTGTTCCCTGCAGTGTGCGCACTCCCATGCACTCACGCATGAATTCTCCTCTCTTGGCGCGAGGCATTTCTTCTGGAGTGCAGAAGGGCAGCCCTGTCTTCCCGCTCAGCCAGTGCCTGAGGAGCTTTGAGTTCAGGTTCCAAGGCATATGTGGAAGATGCCTTGAAGCGAAGCATGTCTTTGAGTTCAGGAAGCTGCCTGTGCTCTGCTAACCAGGAAGGCTACTCCATCGAGGGCTGAGCTTTTGCACCTGCTCAGCCCCACCCCCTGAGCGCTCTGGCCTCAAAGGAGCTGCTGCCAGGGGCTGCTGCTGCTGAAGCTGCTTGTTCTTTGCTGACCAGGGAGGCCAGGGAGGGTGCGGGGCAATGATGTTGTGCTGCTATTGTTGTATGTTAAATAGTGAGGTGGGATTTGCAGAGGATGGTAGATATGAGAGAGGAGACCGGGGTGGGGCTGGGGATCCCAATGCTCTGGGGTTGTGGGAGGTATGGTGGTGGGATGCGGGGTTGGAAAGGAAGGTCACGGAGACATGGTAGGGCATGGTGCCCTTCCAACTTGCATCCCACCCCAAGGCATGCTGGTAGCAGGGCTAGGAGGTGTAGCCTCCCTCTGGCACTGATGTTGTGCAATGCCAGGTCCATTAATAATAAGACCAAAACATTGCAAGATTTCATTGCAGCGGAAGGAGTGGACCTGGTGTGCGTGACCGAGACCTGGGTGAGGGAGGGTGAGATGGTCACCTTGAAAGAGCTGGCTCCCCCAGGGTTCTCAGTCCTTCATCAGTCCCAGAAGGATGGGTGGGGGGTGGGGTGGAGTGGCAATACTCATTTGAGAGTCTTTCTCCTTCAGGACTCTCCCTGCTCCAAAGATCCCCAGTATTGATTGTGTTGGCCTGGCATGGGATGCTGAGGAGAGTTTGGCGATCTACTTGGTGTACCGACCACCTAGCGCACAAGTAGCTACCCTGTCAAGCTTGTTAGAGGCGGTGTTGGGGTGGGTGTTGGATCATTGTAGACTGTTGGTCCTGGGTGATTTCAATGTCCATGTTGATGACACCACCTCTTCTCAGGCTTTGGACCTGGTGTCTTTCATGGCAGCACTGGGACTCTCCCAATTTGATTCAGCTCCTATGCATCAAGCGGGCCACACGCTGGACTTGATCTTTGGGGCAGGGATTCAGGTGGACCTGGATACTATTAAAGTGGTGCCATGGTCAGACCACCATGTCCTGAGGACTGGTCTGGGTGTGCCAGCCCCCTCCTGCATGGGTGGTGAGCAGATTTATGCTCACCCGCAGAGACTTATGGATCCAATTGGCTTCCAGAATGCCCTGCGGGATCCGATGCCCACTGGCGGTTTGTTGGGATGAGCTGGTGGGGGACTAGCATGACCGTCTATTGAAAGCCGTTGACAAAATCGCTCCCCGTCGTCCTCTCCATCCCTGCTTCAGATTGGCTCCCTGGTATACGGAGGAGCTACATCTGATGAAACGGGAACTGAGATGGCTAGAGAGAGTGTGGCAGCAGAATCGGAGCAAAGAGGCAAGAACATCTTTTAGAGTGTTTATGAAAACCTATGAGGTGGCTGTGAAGGCAACAAAGAAGGAATACTTTGCCGCCTCCATAGCGTCTGCAAGGTCATGCCCAGCAAAATTGTTCCAGGTAGTTCGGTCCTTGGTTTCCCTATTGCAGGGAGACCGTCAAATTGGAAATTCGGCTATTAGCTGTGAGGCTTTTGGGAGCTTTTTTGCAGATAAAATCCTGTCCCTCTGTCGTGATCTGCTGGCTACAATTGATACAGTGAGGGAACTGGAGGCCCCTTGGCTGTCTTCCGGCCCATATTTGGATCACTTCAGCCTGGTTTCCCAGGAGGAAGGGGACAGGATCCTGCGGCTGGTGAGGCCCACTACGTACTCCCTGGACCCCTGCCCGTTGTGGCTGGTGAAAACCAGTGTCGATGGGTTGGGGGCCCAATTGGAGGTCATTATTAATACATCATTGAGCTCCGGGGTTTTTCCCAGGGCGCAAAAGGAAGCTGACCCGTCCAGTTACTTCCCAATATCGAAACTCTTGTTCTTGGGAAAGGTGATTGAGCGGGCGGTGGGGATCAGCTACAGGTATTCCTGGAAGAGACCTCTGTCCTGGACCCATACCAGTCCGGGTTCCATTTGGGTCATGGGGCGGAGACAGTGTTGGTTGCCCTCACAAACGATCTGCATAGGCAGCTGGATTGGGGCGGGTTGGCGCTGCTCATCTTGTTAAACCTTTCAGCAGCGTTCGACACAGTCGACCATGAGTTGTTGGCCCACCGCCTTGCCGATGTGGGGATTCATGGGATGGCCTTGTAGTGGCTTGTCTCTTTTCTCCACAGTTGGGGACAGAGGGTGGCGCCGGGGGAGAGACAGTCCACACGCCAACCTTTGGAGTGTGGCGTCCCACAGGGGGCGATACTCTCTCCCCTGTTGTTCAATATTTATATACGCCCCCTCTCCCAGTTGGTGCGGAGTTTTGGACTGGGTTGTCATCAATATGCAGATGACACCCAGTTGTATCTGTTGATGGGAGGCCAACCTGATTCTGCCCGTGACACCCTGTTGAGAGCTCTGGAGGCCGTGTCTGGGTGGGTAGAACAGAGCAGGCTGAAGTTGAATCCTGTGAAGATGGAGGTCCTGTACTTGGGCCGTGGACTATCAGAGGCAGGGATCCTTCTCCCGACCTTTGTGGGCGGGGCACCACTTGTGCCCATACCATCAGTTAGCAGTTTGGGCGTGATTCTGGATTCCTCCTTGTCTATGCAGGGCCAGATTGCGGCTGTGGCTCAGGCGGCCTTTTTCCATCTTCGGCAGGCCCGGCAACTGGTGCCCTACCTCTCGGCCCAGGACCTGACGACAGTGATCCATGCAATGGTCACCTCCAGGTTAGACTACTGTAATTTGCTGTATGCAGGGCTGCCCTTGGGCTTGATCCGGAGACTTCAACGGGTCCAGAATGCTGCTGCGCATGTCCTAACTGGAGCTTCATGTAGGACACACATTATGCCTATCTTGCAGCAGCTTCACTGGCTCCCAGTAGAATTCTGGATCCCGTTCAAGGTGTTGGTTTTATCCTATAAAGCCCTAAATGGACTGGGACCAGCATACCTAAGGCACCGTTTCTCCCTGTATGTGCCCCAGAGAGCACTTTGTTCAACCGGAAAACATCTACTGGTGGTCCCTGGCCCTAGGGAGGCTTGGCTGGCCTCTACCAGGGATGGGCCTTTTCGGTCCTGGTCCCAACCTGGTGGAACTCTCTGTCTGAGGACACTCGGGCCCGCCAGGATCTTGTATCATTTAGGCGGGCCTGTAAGACAGAGATGTTCCGCCACGCATATGGTGGAGGCTAATTTTAGCCCATCATTGCCGAGCCTTCCACCGGTCTCTCTCTACAAGGCGTATGGAGAGTCCACTCACGCTGGTTGCCCAAAAGGGGTACAGCATTTTATCTGTTTTTATGATTGATTTTAAGTTGTATTTTAATCAATGTTGTACCTCATCCTGAGCCCACTTGCAGGGAGTACGGGTTAAAAATCAATCAGTCAATCAGCGGGGACATTTTTCTCTCTGCCTTTTCCTCTCTCCGTCTCCCTCTCCCCCTCTCTCTCTCTCTCTCTCTAATAAACCAAGATCCTTACCAGCCTAGGTGGATGTGGATGGTTAAGAGCAACCTAGAAAGATTGGGACTCTTGCCTGCCGACCTACTGACTCAGGGCAGTGACCAGGCAAAAAGTATTGTTAAACAAAGGGTGAGAGACATAGAGCGCCAATGAGATTTAGCACAGTCTCCTCATTTTATGGCCCCTAGGGAATCTAGATATGGTATGGGTATGGCCAGATATCTCACTCATTTGGATGTCCCATCTTATAGAAGAGCTTTCACCCTAGCCTGATGTGAAGTTATCCCTTCAATGGTCATTGAAGGGAAATATAGAAAGATCCCATATGAGGATAGATGCTGCCATTGTGCCATTGGTGAAGTGGAATCACTTATTCATATGTTCTTTCGTTGTCCTTTCCATCAAGTCTATAGGGACAAGTTTATTTCCCCACTCTTAGACACACCAATTGCAGAGGCAAATAAATCCTACCTGGAGAAACTCCTAATTGATGAAAATCCAACTATCTCCAGGCAAATAGCCAAATTCTGTCTCTGTTTGGTTAAATTCCATAATAAAAAGAATAGCCATACATAGTCTCCTGCTCTTTTTACGATTTTAACTATTTTAATGTCAGTGTTTTAAATATTAGAATTCCTGCATTTTCCAGAGAACTATACACATTTTAAGATAAGATTTTAAATGCTAAATGTATTTTTTTATGTCCTTTACATTTTTACACTGGATTTAATTATTTTATTGATTGATAAGGATGTATTGTCATTGTTATGGTCTCTGACCGCAAATAAATTTATTCATTAATTCAAGCCTTGGGAGAAGCTTCCGGGAGCAAGAGACACTCTAGCTGGCTGGGGAGCAGCGAGCTCCCATCTGACCTTTGGTCCCCCTTGTTCCCTCCTTTCTTTCTTGCTTCCCCACCCCCTACCATGTATTAAAAGGAATGACAGGGGGGTTACCCATTGAAAATAATAGGAGAGGCTTGAAGGCCCGTTGGAGATAATGGGAGCCAGGGGTGCCAATTTACTTGCCTGGGCTCCATTGAAATGCATCACAACACAAAAAAAGGTGTAAAGAAAATGTGGAATGGATTTTCCATAAAGGTCTCTAGATCCAGATGGAATACACTGGAAATGACAGCCCCCAGAGTGCAATGATGGTCCCTAGCTGTAGAATTTGTGCTCCAGGACCAGAAGGACAAATTTCAGAGTGGAATGACAGTCCTTGGAATAGGCTCAGTGCTCTGGGACTGGAAGGGCAGCCCCCAGAGTGCAGTGCAATGACAGCCCCTGGGAGTAGAAGAAGCATTCTGGGACTAGAATGACAGGCACCAGACTGGAATGACAGACCCTGGGAGGAGCAGAAGTGTTCTGGGACTGGATTGACAACTCCCAGAGTGCAATGACTGCCCCTCAGAGGAGAATCTGTGCTATGGGAAGGAATGATAGGTTGCACAGTGGAATGACAGCCCCTGGTAGTAGAGAAACATTCTTGGAGTGGAATTACAGGCACCACAATGAAATGACAGCCACTAGGAGTAGCAGAAGTTTTCTTGGACTGGAATGACAGCCCCAGAGTGGAATGGCAGCCCCTAGGAATAGAACCTGTGCTCAGGGACAGGAATGACAGGTCAAAGAGTGGAACGACTGCTCCTGGGAATAGGGTCAGGGCTCTGGGACTGGAATGACACCCCCTGTCATTCCACACTCACTGCCATTCCAGTCCACTGATTCTTCTCCCAGGGACTGTCATTCCACTCTGGCCTGTGTTGATGGATCAAGATGGGTAGCTGTGTTTGTCTGTAGCAGTAGAAAAAAGCAAGAGTCCAATAGCACCTATAAGACTAACAAAATTTGAGGTATGGTATGAGCTTTCATGAGCCACAGCTTCACTATTGGAGTCTTGCACTTTTGTGTTGTAATGCATTTCAATGGAGCCCATGCAAGTAAATTGGCATTCCTGGCTCCCATTTTTGCCAATGAGCCTTCAAGCCTCTCCCATTATTTCCAATGGGCAATCCTGTCATTCCTTTTAGTACATCCCTTCCCCCCTCCCCAGCTGGCATCAATTCTACTTCTCAGCTTTCCTCACGCCTTTGGGGGGGGGGGCTCCTTTTGGTGGAAAAAGTGGCTGGTTGTGTGTGCACCGCCACAGAGGAAGGAGGAAGTGAGGTGAGAGACACACAATTCCCTTTCAGTCCCTGTGCGACAAGTAGGAGCAAATCACTGTTGTTGGGTTTAAAGTTGTTGTTTTAAATTCTATCACTTTCCTCCCCCCTTCTCCCTTCTCCCTCCCCCTTGCTATTCTCCGATCTCAATGCTGCTCCCCCTTCACTCCCGCAGAGCAGCGCCCCACACTGCACCCCCTCTTTATCACCTTCCTTCTCTCATTCCCTAGTTTACATGTATCACCCCACATTCCCCCTCTCCCCCAATAGTTTATTTCAATATTTATGCACCACATGCTTAGCTGTCAGCTGCCGTTCACTTCAAACCTAAGGGTGGGGGAGAGGGACGAGCATGGAGGGTAGTTCCCGAAAGGGATCGCTGACAAAGGTGATCGATATTTTAAGGCTTGGAGAGGATTGGAGAGAAAGAGAAGGCTTCAGCTCAGTCCCCCTTCTAAACATCTCTCTCCTCCAAGGGGACCCTTTATGAGAAGCCCTCCTTCTACTGCCAAAAGTCTCTGGGTTCAGAGAAAGGTGGGAAGAAAGAGAGAGGGAAACTGTTTTACACGCACACACAAAAGGAGGTGTGCTCAAAACTTCAATGCAAGTTGCTGTTTCTGCTCACAAAATAGGTTTTTGGCTCACAATAAGAAAAACAAAGATTATTGTTATTCTCACACATTTAAAAAATTAAAATTTAAAATTTAAATTAAGAAATAAAAATTACATTTAAAATGTAAAAAGTTTCAAGTTTTGTGTTTTTCATTTTTCCTACATTTCTTCTGGTTTTTAAAATTGTTAGCGGGGGGGCAGGGCGTTGCAAGTAGGTATCTCGCCTCAGGCACCAGAAACCCTGGCACCGGCCCTGCCTATTGGCATGCATATGCTTTAGAGAGCAGGCATCTCTTTCTTATATCTTGAATCCATTTGAAACCTAAAGGTTTAAGTTGTGTTTACCTTTAGATGGACTATCTGGTTACATCCAACACTTCACCATACCCATGTCTTTCTCAGTTACATTAATATATTGTGTGTCTGGGGTGGGGGAGAGATGAAAGATTACTCTTTCTTAGTGCCAGCCCCTCCTTTCTTTTGTCTGAAAAATACTGATCAGACTTGAAGGGTGAATTGGTAGCCTTCCCTGCTCTTGGCTCATTCATGTTTTAAGGTTAAACCAGACATTTGGTAGCAGACCTGGGTACAAACAGCTGAACAATGCTAGAAATATGATACAGTCTGCAGAGGAGAAATGATGGGCAGGAGGGGGAGTGAGTAACCTGTCACAATACCTTTTCCTTATGCCCCCTTACTCCTGCTGCAGTAAACATTATCTGGAAGCACTGGCTGTGAGAGAGCAGATAGAAGAGAAGCAGTGGAAGGGAGACGTGTTTGTCCCCCCCCCAGTTGCTGTAATCACCACCCCTACCACCATCCATTGTTTTTCAGAAGTTTATAAAGCAACCTAGAGGCCTGGGACTTCTGTTGAACATAGCATTGGTTCACAGCTAGAGACAAAAGAAGCAGTAGCTGCAGAACAATTCCTAAAGTGGCTTAGAGGTTTATTTTTCATATCCATATTGCTTCCTTCCCTATATTACTTCCCTATACAGTCTGTTTGCAGCCAGCAGTTCCTTGCTTCTGATGTGGACAGGCAGAGAATTCACTACCTTGCATTGAATGAACATACAATTGCCAAAGCCTGCCCAGAAATTGTCTCAGGCCTTTTGCAGGCTGAGGAGGGGGTGGGGGGAGAATAAGCAGGGAGCAAAAGAAAGGAAGCTATAAAAATTCAAATGCTTTAAAAAAATGTGGTCCCCTTGCTCCCTTTGAAAGGACAACTCCAAATCATCTTGGATATACTGAGAGTAAGACTCCTGTTATTGTTGTTGTTGTTATTAACTACAGGCTGCATCATTTCTAAAATAATTATTTTCCCTACACAGAAACAGAAGTAATAAACTGGATTTATGAAAGGACTTCAAGAGGTATTTGAGGTACTTTGAGAACAGAAGCTCGGGGTAGGCAGTGAAGTAGCATTACACAATTGTTTGGGTGTTACAGGTAGAGGCATAAGGGTTGTGTGAAAAGGTAAAAGAGAAGCCATAGATCCAGGTTTGCAACGGAGCAGTTTATCCTTGGTTTGTGATGGAGAGTTTATTGATGGTGAATCCTATCAGTGAATGGAGATGTGAAGTCAGTGAGAGAATTTTGCTGAGCGTGTCTTTGTCATAGTTGCTGCAGCTTTTATTATTTAGCTTGTTAGAAGATGCGATAATTGAATACTTTGGTGTAGTTTGAAGTTTTCAAATCATATATATACAAGTAGAAACCTGTGGAGGAAAAAATTTCATGGTTTATGTATTTTTTGCTTTTACCTTTTTCTTTTTTGGTTACATTCCACCACTTCTTTCTTTTACTGTAAATAGCACTGCTCTTTTAAAGTTTTAACTATTGCTTTTCATCTTTTATTTATATTGCTTACTCTCTTCAATAATTTTCATATATTGAAATATATTACATATAATACATGAATTTTAAAGATACATCCTAGGAAAAGAAAGCACTAATCTTTTGAAATAGTAATGTGGTAAATTTCTTTTGTTTCCATTTTTATTCACCTTTTTCTTTTATTATACAATTGTTCAGATTTCCTTTTTTATACCTCCCTTTAATTAATATACATTGTTCATAGTTAAAAATTAGAAATTGGTTTACGATTCACTCTATAACAGCCCTTTCTCTCACCATACCCCAAATAAGGATGCTACTCACAAAATTGGTTTCAAATGGGATTTATTTATTAAACTGAGCTGAGCCCTATTATTCCCAAGCGGGCTCAGACACCCGCCCCCTAAAGGGGAGGTGGCTTGTTGTTGTTTCCCCGTGGCCACCAGGCCCGGCGGCCACCATCAACACCCACCTTCTGTACACTGGGCCAACGTCAACCAGTGACTCTAATTGTGTCGAGTGGGAGTTTCCTGGGGGCCTTGGATTGGAGAGGGTATAACTCCAAGATCCCTTTTGCAATCTTGTCCAAACTTGGGTGATGGCTGTAGGAGAGCCTGCAAAACACTCCCCGGGAATATGGGCTCTCTAAATGCCACGGGGGGCGTTCCGCGCCCCGCGAACCGGTTCGATAACGGAAAATGTTCACTGCAGTTCGCGATTAGAGATGGGCACAATCCCAAAAAAAATACTGATCAAGCCGTTCGTGGATCCGGGCCGCTGCTGAACCCAGGCCACCGATTCTAACCGATCAAGTCCCATTTCCGATCCAGAATCGGGAAGGCCAAAGTGGGAGGGCACCCTGCTGTTTCCAGCGATACAGGAATGGTGGTTGGTGGCAGTGGCCACCAGGCCCGGCGGGCAGGAGGAGGTGGCGATGAGCCGCCTCCCTTCAGGGAGGGAGGGGACATTCACACACACACACACACTTAGAGTAGAGGGGGGGAGTTTTTAACCCGGCAACGAGCCACCTCCCCTCAGGGAGGGGACATTCCCAGGGCTGGATCTACGGTTGCCAGTGCCCAGGGCAACCATAGTCAGGCTCTTGCACGTACGAGCTCCTGGGTCACCCTCCCCCGCCCACGCAGCAAGCTGGCTGTCCTGGTGCACTGCGGAGCTGGCGGCAGCATGAATGGCTCGGCGGGTGCCCGCGCCATTCACCTGCCCCGCAAGACAAGGGGCGGCCAGCTTGCCCGCGCGCCCCTTGTCCTGGGGAAAGGCGAACGGCGCGGGTGGTCTCCCAGCCTCCCGTGCTGCCTTTTGCCTTTCCTTTGTGCCCATGGCTTCAGAATACCCCCTTCCCCCTCCCTCCCCTGGGTTGTTGCTCCGTGGTTGGAAGGAAGCCTGCTAATCAAAGGAAGCTGGGCTTCCATTCGTGTTTCGAGGGCGACAGAAGGAGGGCAAACACAGCTCATTCCCCTGGCTCCGTTGCCCCGGGAATAAATTACTGGCGCAAGAGTGTCTGCAATTCTGAACAGAAACCAATACATCCGATCAAGTCCCAAACAAGCAAACCCCCAACTGCTGAATTGGTTGCTGTGGATGGAACCAATTAGCTGAGTCACGATGGTGCAAATGCCAAAATTGGGGGGGGGGTTTGAAATCGTAATTCAGATCGTGCCGATGTCTATTCGCGATCTCGGGATCGTCGTCAGCACCAAACAAGCAAACCCCCAACTGCTGAATCGGTTGCTGTGGATGGAACCAATTAGCTGAGTCACGATGGTGCAAATGCCAAAATCGGGGGGGGGGTTGAAATCGTAATTCAGATCGTGCCGATGTCTATTCACGATCTCGGGATCGTCGTCAGCACCAAACCGCGAACCGCTGGTTCATTAAATTTTTTTGGTTCGTGCCCATGTCTATTCCCAACCCTCAATTGGGGACCCTTATCTGATGGGCTGCCAAAGGCATGTCAGCATTAACAAGCAAACCCACCCTGGCACCATGTGTGAGGCGGCCTTAATCCACCAAATACTTTTCCATGGCCTGCATAATAATGTGCACCAAGAGAGGCTGTTTTGCCACCACCCTTCTCCCCATGCTGGAAAATAACAGGGTTCAGTAGGTGAAGCCCTAGCCCCAAGGGGACCCCATCCCAACCCCTCTGACTGGTAAGCCATGACAGACCAGTTTGGGAAGCCTCCCCCCATCATAAGATGCCTGAGGGTGCTCACTAGGGTTCCCAGTCCCCCAGTAGGAGCAGGGGCTTCCATTCCCAGCCTCTGCCCCCTGCTGCCTTTTACATGGCCAGCAGGGAGGGAAAGATGTGGGGAACAGGCCCAGGGGCAATGGAACATGCTCCCACACACTCCTGAGCTTTTCTTGTCATGCTGGGAATGACCAAAATACCGAGATGGACAGGTGGGCAGCTCAAACTGGCAAGTGCCATTACAGGGGAGGAGCAAGCTTGTTTGCTTGCTCTTCACCCTTGATCGGCAAGTCTCCCAGTCTCCCAGCATGCCCCCCTCAGCTTAGCATTGTCCTTATTTGGAAAGGAGGTGAGCAAAAGCAGCTCTCAAGCTGCTACTAGGAGTGGGAGCTGATATACCTTTCACAATTTCTACTGAAATTGTGAGCAGTTAGTTGCAGTTTTCAAATTCATATGCCTGTCAAACTGTTACAATCCTAAATTTTTCACATATGCCTTAATGTTTTCTCAAAGTTTGCTTGCTATCATTTTCATTCTGCATATGTCCTCTTATTTTGCTCCACACACTGTCCAATTATTCCAATACATTGTTCACAACCATCAAATCTAACAAGAAGCAACATACTGTCCCACATTCACTGTCCCTGTAGAGTCCCAACAGTGTCCTCCAAACTTACTGTGGTATCCTATATTGCCCTATTTTCTCACCAAGAATTGCCCCTGGCAGTAATAAACTAGTTTGACAATTGCTTTGCCACAGATATTTAAGGATTTTTGCCCTCTGGGGCCTTTAAAAAAATTTTTTTTGCTCTTTTGTCAGTTTATATTTGTTTGTTTTCTCAGGAACAAATCTAGGTGATGAGCAACCAAAATTACACATATTTTTATTCACTTTATATCTCAATAAAATTGCATTTTTTTTCCTCTAGAAAAATCAGCTTCTCTGCCCTTATGCCATCCACATCTTCCTCAACAGTTTCATGCTGGTGATTTCAGACATGCATTGAGATGAAATCTGTTTTTTTGCATACCTGGTGCTCCCCTGCTGTACATATAGCCATACATCTGAAGGGATCAATTATGGTAACATAGATAATATGCAATCTTAAATTAACCGTGCTTGCTTCTTTTCATAGTCCCTTCCTTCATCTGTACAATGCCATGCCATTTCATCAATTATTTAGTTCTTTTATTGAATTCTGTGAAGGCTGTGAGCGCCTCCTCTACAACACACAGCTGCCTTGATTCTTTTTTAATGTGAAATTCCCACAGCAAAGCTATTCTGCGCTCCAGCAGAAAGGGTCTATCCCATCCATGGCATGAGGCTGACTACTAAGATACTGGCAATGGAGCAGGAATTTGACACAATTACAGTAATACTAAGAATAAAATCCAGGTGAAAGGGCCTTTAGCAGTTCCAGCCACCTCATTCTGCACTGCACTGCACATGGCTGGGCATTCAACATCATGCTGTGTCTTATTTTCCCTTGAAAAGAAACCTCACTTGGCTCGTCTAGGGATTCATAACTAGGTCAAGTGCTCCAAAGGCAGCTATATTTTTTTCCCTTTATCAACACTGAAAATGCATCGATAAAAATAAAACTGAATCTCTTTTCAAAAGACTTCATCTCCCCCAAGGAGAGGACTGAGACGTGTTGAACCAGCTTCAGTAATAATTAAAGACCCCATCCAGAATCTAGTATTAATTTACAACACTGTCTCCACCTTGAAGCAAATGCTAATGGCATTAGAGCTGCCCTGCTTGGAGCTCTGTCACACACACAGGCAGACTTGCTTCCCTGGCTGCAGTCTACAACAGGAATGCCAGCAAGTTTATATCCGGTAACTATTTTCTTCCTTCATAAGATGCAGGGCTCAGCTTCCTGGATTCAGTTTGCCAGTGACTTAGACAAGAGAGGAGTTTGTGTATGGAATGCATTCATGAGTTCAGCAGAAATATTGCCACATTAATAAGTAAAGACTTCTGCCTGAGACCAAATTCATAAATGTGGCTGCCACAGAGTGAGCGAGATGAATTGGAGATCTCACTGGGCTAGAGCTTTGTCTAGTTCAGTTTCATTCCACTGAATGATACCATATAAATAAATAAATAAATAGTCTTCACGCTGACAACAGAGAGACAACCTTCTCCTTTGCTTGCTGTCAGATGGAGCAGATCGTAATAAGTGGCTGTGGAAAAAATAGATGCTGTCTGGCTGAATGACCTGCCTGACAGGTAGGGGAGATATAGGATGGCCATCTTCCCCAGAATTCAGTCTGGTATCTTCATTCTTGCTAAAAGAGTGCTTCTGTCTACTATTACATCTCTGGCATAAGTTGACACTAGTGCTACCTGTATGGAGCTTGGTAGGGTCAAGAAAAGCAGCTGAAGCAGAAAAAAGGTTGCAGACACAGCAGCCTATTGGTATGCACACACTATAGAGTGCTGGCAGCTCAGAATTTTAATGAATGATTATGTTCTTCCATCAAGCTAAATTTAGAAGCAAAACCAAGAGGGTGAAACCCTCTCACCTTCTGCCAAAATGTAGATGAAACACGAACAACCTGGTCTCAGTCTGCTTCCATCTTGCTCACTCTCTCTCTTCAGCATCCCAGGGTTCCTACACGGGTTGGGGTAAGAGGAGCCCTGTGCACTCGACAGAGTCTTTCCATCTGCCACTCTGTCTTTCTTCTTGAGCAGTCAGTGCTGCTTATTTCTTCAGTGAGACTGAAGACCCTTTCCCTAGAGATCAGACCAGGTTTCAGTACAGGACATGGCTTAAGATCCCTTGTACTCCTATTTAATAGAAGAGCATTTGATATGTATCAGAGACATTTAAGAAATGCATTTTGTCCAGGAAGGGACATGTGTCTGTCTTCTCATGCTGCTATTTAGAAGTTGAAAATAAGAAACAGCAACTAATAGTATACACGTGCTTTCTATATCTCCCCTCCCCTCAGCAAGTTATTTTAAGAACCACAGTGATTGAAGTTGCATCACCTTGCTGTACCTTCTCCACCCATAAGAGCCGAGAATATCACCATACCTCCATACTGTATGCATTAATAAGTATGTTGATCACAGTGATCTGGCAGATGCTTGGATTTTCAGGAGGTGTTTACCAAAGCCCTTCACCAAATGCTTCTAAAGAAGCCTAACAGGTGTGGTTCTTATGAGCTGCCCATACCTCTCTGGAGTTCTCGTTAAATGTAAAACCCTTTCATGCATGATGGTGAGGAAGGCTAAAGTTGTCAGAATCAATTGAAGAAAGGGAGATAGCCTGGAAAGTATTAGAAATAAGATCAAGCTGTGTCTGCCAGAGCAGATGGAAGGTCCCTGCCCTTACTGGAAAGTATGGGCCTTCAGGAATTATGGGGTTCCACCATATGCACACACTCAGGACTCTTGCACACCTCATTTGTTTCAATCAGTTCTAGGCTGGAAAAGTTACCAGCTGATTACATATATCTCCATGACTAACATGTTTTTCTGCTTAGGGAATTGCATAGCCTAGGATAGCTGCTGCCTCTGCTTGCTTCTTGAGTCATGCTGTCCTGACAGCACCAGAAATGGCACCTAGTTCAGTGCTGATCCAGCCAGAAGAAATGTGAGATACCTTCAATGTCAAGAGTCATTTGTATGTATTTGTATTTTGAACCAGCTTGTCTAAAAGAAACTGAGTAAGATACTATTCAGAGACAGATTACTCTTTTATTCATCCCTCTCCCCCTAGAATTGTCATTCATCAGGCCCTCTTGTGTACTAGCTGACTAGATTGCACAAGGCATGTGGTTGTTATTGGGCTGTAAGTATGTTAGATGTCTTAACCAAAACTTATTTCACTTATCCTTAGTTCAACTTTCATATCCTGTTTCACATGGCTGGTCCCTCAGTCCTTACTTCTTTTCTTGCCTAACAAATGCATACGCAGCACCAATAATTCTCTAGCAAATTTTTCTCATTTGTTGCATGCAGGCTAGGTATTTTCCTTCAAAGTTGAACTTCTGTTGCAAAGTTGAACTTCTGTTGCCTTTGCCCAGCATTTAAGGTACGATACTTTCTACTGGGGGAAAGATGATTTCCTTTGAGGATTCATTGTATTACAGGCACATATTTAATACTGCATGCATGGTGAAAAATTGATTACCATCACCCATCACCCGGCATACACAAATACACTGTGACTGAGCTATTATGTAACTTAATTAAGGTATGTGTGTGTGGGGGGAGGGGGGTTCAATGTAAAATCTGAAGGCCTTATTTCTGTGCTGTACCACAGTAGCATAGAAGCACTCATCTAGATTTCACCATAAGATTGTTCCCTTCTGCTGCAGCATCCCCAACCACTTCATTAATCTTTTGCTCTTATTTTAAGTTCTGTGGGAAAAAATTGTGATAAAACTTGTAATGGTTTGACTGTTCCATATTTCTACCTCTAGTTAGTATGAATAGACTTGTTTATTTTAATAAAACAGGAGTCCAGTAGCACCTTAAAGACTAACAAAAATTATTCCAGCATAACCTTTCATGTGGCAGAGGTCACTTCATCAGATGCATGAATTCTTTATCCATTAGGTAGATACATTTCTACTAAAAGTTGCAAACAACAGAAAGGTGGTGTGGTGGTGGTGGAATTGTTATAAAGAGTCTAATTTAAAACAAAAGATTCTGTTGAAAGAGTAATTAATCCACTTTGAGTGGATGAGGACCACCTCCACCTGTTGATAGAGAGGCAAACTAGAATTAATATAAAATCAAATCTTATCTAAGAAAGTGTAGTGTTAAAATAAGATAAGCAAATCCAACTAGAAAATTACAAGTAGGGGTTCAACAAGGAGTTGCAGGAGGTATTTCATTTCCCCGTCACTCACTATTTCCTTTTTCCCTTCCCTGAAAGCCCCTATAGTATTTCAAATTTTCCTGCTTCTTCCTCTCCTTCCCACCCACCAGACAACCTATATTTATCACACTTATATGTGTTTTGTGCAACAAAAAGTTGATATAACGCAAGTGTATTTTAACTGTCACATAAAGTATGAGCATATCTGAGGAGAAAAACCACCTTATTGTTCAAGGCATCATGTCCTTTCTTTTCTCTCATTGTTTTCTTAGATATACAGGATTTTGTCCGGCTCATATTCCCAGATAGCTAGTATAGTGGTTAGAGTGTCAGACCACGATCTGGGAGACCCAGTTTTAAAGCTTGCTGGGTGACCTTGGGCCAGTCACACACACTCAACCTAATCTACCTCAGAGGGTTTGTTTTGAGGATAAAAAGGAGGAGAGAAGAATTATGTGAGCCACTTTGGATTCCCATTGGGGAGAAAGGTGGAATATAAATAAAGTAAAATAAAAATAAAAAGAGGGCCAAAATATTGTATGATTCCAAAAGTGCAGTTTTTATGTATACGCAAGAGGATACTGGGATATTGATTCCACTGAAATAAATAAGGCTGTGCTAAAAATTATCCTGTTTTGTTTTTCAAGCAGAATTTAGGTATTGGGGGGTGGGTAGAAATTGTTCTCAAAGTGCTTTAAATGTGTATATATTCACCTTCTTCATTCATGTTTAGTACCATTGTTTCCCTTATCTGGAGCTGCTTCACTGCCATTTTTCCTGGTAACGGTTTCTTTCTCCTTAACTGATATTGTGCTGACATGACTGAGAGTAAACAAAAGTCAATTCACAGCGAGGGCTTTGCTTTTTGAACAAGGAAACTTTATTTCAGAACAATTACCAAAAAAATTACCAAAAGTATGTGTGTATGTGTGTTATGTTGACTTTTCAGTATTGCCAAAATTAGTAATTACTTTATAAACCAACTAGTTTTATAACCGTGCTTCACTGCAGTATTTAACTACTTTAAATCCAGTTACCACCTTTCTTCAATTGTCTGCAGTTTCCTTGACCTGATTTTTACCTCAGAACACAGAGTTCATCTACGGTCTTCCTGTGCAGTCCCGCATGGAACTGCACACGCGCAGGCCTGCCAATTTCGGAGGTTTTTTATAGCTCAAAAACACTAAGGGGCACCCTTGCCCTCCAGCGTGCCTGCGCAGCCGTCTTTCCCGCCGAAAACGACTCCTAAAGGGCGGGGCACCCCCGACGTACCCTCAGTTCCTCTTTTGCCGCCGACTGGAGAGGTTCTAGCTCGTTGCTCATCTTATTGAGAGAGGTTATTCTCCCACTGCAATCATGTCGGAGAAGGCCTTATTCAAACAGTGCATTTCGTGTGATTGGAAAATGACTAGATCTGATGGCCATTCTAATTGCTTGTACTGTTTGGGGGAGACCCATAACACACAGGCCTGCAAACACTGCCGTACCTACACTCCGAAGGCCAGAGCAGAGAGGGCGGGTAGACTGCAAGCCTCCTTATGGCAGTGTGCCATGGCGGCGACTGATCCTCTGACTGTGGTTAAGCCTTCCACCACTGCTGGAGCATCTACCCAGCCCAGGCCCAATTCGTCAGGAGCCAAGACACCTTGCTCCTGCTCTCCCCTGGCCCACACCGAGTCCCACCCATCGTAACTGACCACCACAGAAGTGTGAAGTTCTTCGGAACCGACTCTACTTACCTCTTCAGATCTGAGCACTTTGGAGTTGAGACCAACACGCAGTAGGACTCCCTTGGCGTTGGTAGCAGTCACTTCACACTCCCCTTCACGTATAGTTAATCCTGTTCCTATCAGTTATGTTTCCATGTGAAGGCACCTCTCTGTTTGTTGTTTTAGCCACACAAAAAAGCCAGCCCCCACAGGGAGATTGGCAACCTCAGTGAACTTTGAGGGGAAGACTGGGAGGTGCATTTTACCTCAGAACACATGCAATGACTCCCAATAGCAACTGCATACTGTTTAGAATGTTGAGGGTGAGGATCACTCAGGCCACATATGCAAATGACCTTGAAAGACTGGCCCAATCAGGAAAGAGTGGCCGAGCTGGCAGTGGGCAGGGGTGCAAGCAGGCAGCAGCCTGCCAGCCGCAAAGGGAAGCTGTATCCCTTTGAGAAAACACATTTTACCCCTTTTTATCCCCCTTAGGGAGCGGATTTCTTAAAATCCCTTCTTAGTGGGTGTTTATATCATGAAAGGAATGTACTCCCCAAATTTCATGTTTCTAGGTCCAGAGGTTTGGGCTGGGCATTGATGAGTCAGTCAGGACCCTTGTCTTTAAATATATAGATTTACTTTCTGTCTAAATCCCTGGCTAAATATAATACATCCATACTGATGTTCATAAGGAAAATACTCTGCTGATGCAAATTCATGCATGTACCAGAACATTTCTTGATACATACAATCACTTTTTTGCTGCAAGCAATGTATCTGGAAATTACACTCATTTGGTTTTGAATCAGAATCACGTTCGCTGATTAGAATCACCATGCTGCGCACTGACAGAGTGAAATAATGTTTCCGCTATTCTGATTGTGTGAACAAAAGGAGGTTGAAGCACACTGTGGGGGAATTCACCCTTATGAATGATCTTGAATACACGCCCTGTGAATGAGATGCTTAGCAGGTATAACTGAATGCTGCTGCTTCTCCTCAACAGTTGCCCACAATATATAAATTATCATCCTCTTGTGGATTTGACCAAACTATCTCTTGTAACGTATCCTTGTTATAACTAAAAAAACCTGAGTTTTGTTATAAAACAAAGGTATTTCAGAAGCAGCAGAGCAGGTTATGTTTATCTGTGAGCGCCTCTGACACCTGAGACCTAGAGCAGTCTGATCTGCATATTACTCCCTCCTCTTCCAGTCCTCCTGGATGGGGCTGGTGATGCTGCTGGCTGGCCGCTCCCTGCCATCCATCTGCTTCTCATTTTTCGCCATCTCTTTCAGATGCCCTTCTGGGGCTAGAATTATGAAGTTGGACTATGAGAGGCAGGCAAGTGCCTTCTGTCGCTTTTCTGTCAGGTAGCCCCTAAAGAACATTATAAAAAGCATAGAAGCAGAGAGTGCCAGTGAAAGTCAAGGCAGAAAGGAGTTGCCTCTCAAAAGTATCATGCTGACATTCCAATGACATACAGGTTTGCCATTAGGGAAATTCCTGTAGATTTGGAGGCAGGGGTGAAACCTGGGGACAGTATGATTTCGGAAGGGGAGAGAGCTCAGCGGGGTATAAAGTCTTAAAGTCCACCCCCCAAAGCAGCCGTTTCATCCAGAGGAACTGATCTCTGTTGTTTGGAGATCAGTAGTAATTCTGGGAGATCTCCAGTCCCCATTTGGAGGTTAGCAACTCCAGTGACGTAGGCAGAGTCTAGAAGAGCTCTGGGATATGAATTTGGCTATTCTTTCCAGACATTGTGATTTACTTGGGGGAAACTACAGAGCAGTCACTGAATGGCCTAAATAATGTCCACCCCAACAATTACATCACTTGTAAGGAAATCACTAGTTGCAGGGGAATTTTGGCAGCCACTTGTATTTGCCCCAGCAAGCACAATTATCACATCTTTCACTACGGTGACAGGGGTCGCATTAGCCTCTGTTGGGTGCTGCCTGTGATGCTACTGTGAGACATGATACTGTTTGCTGCCCTGCCATTACCAGTTACTTTCTCCCTGATTTTTGCTTCTGCCTGCCCTGATTTTATTTAGGATCCTACACGCGTATCTTCTTGAGCAGTTAATATATATGTGCCCTACAATATTAACAACATTCAGATATCCCCCAACACCCAGGCAAGCTCTCACTTTCTATTGCTTGGGGACAAGGATATCCATTGGGGTCATTAGAGCCAATAAAGTGATAAGAGGTAAAGGACTTTACTCCTCCAATAAAAGAACATAATCTAGAAAGGTCCTCGGACTCCATGCTTTGGATATTCATGCTTTCTATTTGAAGAGGTAATGCTGCTTATTTGTTCAAATTTTATGTATGTATTTATTTGTTGCGTTTGTATTCTTCCCCTTGTCCAAACATCCTGGCACATGGACTAAATTTTACCCTAACAAGAATTCTGTGAGATAGATTGAGAGAGACTGATTGGCTCAGGATCACCCGGTAAGCAGAGCAGAGATTCGATTCTGCGTTTCCCTAATCTAAATCCACTACTTTAGCAACTATACCTCACTGGATTTGAAATCTTCATTTCAGTACCACCTAGAAGAAGACTCCATTGTCATTCAGTTGCTTCAAAAAGTCAATTGACAAGGAAAGTTTATCAAACTGTGACAGAAGAGTTCCATGATAATTTACTAAGAAGCAGCCACAGGACGTCCAGTTAAAATGCTTTTAAATAAACTGATGATATTATTTTAACTTTTTTTTTAACTTTTTTAATTAATTCTTTGCTATGTATTTTTAATTATTGCTCACACACACGAAAAGGCTTTAGGCATTATATTTTACTGTGTTGATTTTTTCAATAATATCACCTCAATTGTGTTTATACAAGCAAAGGCTTATGGTTTAAGAAATGGAAAATAATGTGACTTATTGAAGGCTGTAAGTGAGAGGAGGAGCCTGTATCCAACTGTAGTCTCTCAGCAATCTTAAAATGAAGTGTAAAGAACCAAAAGAGAAAAACCTAAAATCAAGAAGTGGCTGAAATATGCACTAGTTTTGGTACTATACAAAGAGAATAGCATGGTGCAGAATTGCTGTCACTGTACATCACAGTAGTGTCACCAACCTTGCATTTTCCTGCAGGCTCAGAAAGCATTTGCTGAAGAACTGTACATTTCTGTTGTAGGCCATCCTTTTGCAATTATCAGCCCCATTGTTCATGAGCACAGCATTCTGTAATTCACCTGAAGGCTTAGCCAGTTTCTGTCAAGGTGAATGTAGTTTTCAGCAAGTATAAAGAAGATGCAGTTAATTTTTCTTCCCTAAATGAGGCATCTGATTACAGCATCACACCAACAGCTCCTATCTACTTCTGGTTTTTTTCCCCTCCAATGTCTCATTGCCTGCTCTATAGACATTAATCTGACCAGTCAGAGAGAGAGCGAGGAGAAAGAGAGAGAGAGAGTTTTTCCCACTTGGTTTATTTGCAGTCCTCTTCTTATTCGACCACATAGCACTTCTGTTATTTCCAGGCCAAGGACTCTTTCTTTTGTTTCTCTTTCTGCTCTCCTCACCTTATTTGACTCATTTTTCTGTATACTTTAAACTCACTATAGCCCTGTTGTCCCACTCTAAAATACTCAACATCTGCTTTCTTTATTTCTTCACTCAGTATGTTGAGCACCTTAGTCTGAAGATTACTGTGGTGTAAGACCATGCTACATTCATGTATCACTGGATATTGTGCTACCATTGAACTATAGCAAGCATTCACTACAGGGTTTTCCTATCTGGACAAGCTAATCCACCTGTGAATGCTTGCATATCAAACAATAGCACAATATCCAGTAATGTGTGGATGCAGCCCATTAGATATGTGCTCTTGCTCTCTCTCCTCCTTCAGTTCTACTCTCTTTCTTGCCAAGACTCTTGATTCCCTAACTCTTCATCCTGGCTGTCTGTTTCCAACTGTGGCTACTCTTAAAGAGATCCTTTTTTACTCTTCATCACTTACATATTTTGACCTTCTCCAGTCCCATTCTCCTATTGCATTGTCATGAAATATTTCCTAGTGGTAAAGATTTTTTAACTTTCTTCTTGTCCTGTTTGCAACCTTCCACAACATGGTATAGGACATGTCCTCTCCTATTTGTTGGGTTACTTTTGCTCTTTGACTGTCTGCTACCTGTGTAGTTTCATGTGGTGGCCATCACTGCATACATCCCTTCCCACTTTTCTTGCTCCATCCCATTTCCTAAGTGCTCTGATTCATGATCATGCATTGGATTACCGCTTTTAATGCTTACATAGATTTTGCTCAAAACACAGCATGAATAGCAAAAAAAAAAAAGAAGTGTAAATAGTGTCTATTGTGAAAGTTATTTACATTTCCTCACAAACATTACCTGTTTAACTTCCATGTCACAAAAATTCAAGGTGCAGTCTTGTTTGAAGTTGTATAGCAGTAGCTTTTCAAAGATGTCTGCATTTAATGCAGTCACTGTCTTCCTTATATGTAGCCATTAGCAAGCTTAATCCATAGAGCTTAAGTTCGTGATATTTGAGTCAGTGGATCCAAAGAGTGTACATGCTCCATAGGCTGTCTGTGGATCCAAAGAGTGTACATGCTCAATAGGCTGTCTGTGGTTAATGATTATTACTTCTGTGAATGTAACCACTTTGAACAATAGTCCACAAAAACACTTATTGGTGGGCTTGCATGCAGAGAAGATTATGGTATTGAAGCCGGCACAGGAAAGCTTGCAGGTTTACTGTCACAGTGTCTAACTTTCTGAAAATCTCAACTGGATCTTATGCGTTGATGAGTTCTGCCATGCTGTGCATAGATTCAGGCAACCACTTAGTGATGAATCCATATGGTACATTCTGGGTCATCTGTATGAGTTAAACATCCGGTGTGCTCTGCAGCCAGACTTCAGGAATCTGATTCTCCTAAACATCTGAATGTACCTGGGAATGTGTTCAAGCAGTTTAGAAAGATATGGCATCATATGTGCACAGAACATTAAAGGAGGACTATGTTCTGTGCACATTTGGTGCTATATCTGGTGCTATCTAAAGACTGCCTAAGTTTCAGGTAGACTGAACACAGAGGTTCACTTTGACAGAAGTAGTTGCCTCGGACACAAGCATACTTCTCTCTATTGATTCCTGGGGAAAGGGGGGGGGGTGATGGTGGCCTATCAGGAGAGCACCAGCCAGCTACCAGCATTAAAAAAAAACCAGTCTGCATTCATTTCAGCTTCTTACAGTGACTGACTGACAATTTAAAAACTAGCTTTCTGTTGAAAACTGCATTTGTCATCTTTCCATGCTGTGATCTGTTGTTTGTTTTCTTTTACAAACTGAGGAAGGCTTCATTCCTTTGCAGAAGCCCCCTCAAACCCCTCACACACAAAACTCCCTGTCCCATCCCATCCTACAGCTCTGCCATTATTCCCTATAGAGGATTTTTCAGAGAGGGTGGAGTAGCTGTTTTTCAACCAAATGACACTAAAATTGCAGGGGAGCTAGGGTTGCCTGTCCTCCAAAGACCTCCAAGTTTCAAACGAACTGGACCAAGGGATCCAATTCTATGGGCCTATGAACAAGGTGCTCCAGACATTGTACTTGTAAAGAAAAAAGGTGGCTGCCTCCATAAAGAAGGAGGGAGGGAGAAGGAGTAGGGCTGCCAGTTCCCTGGTGGAGACAGGGGATCCTCCACTCCCAGCCTCCGCTCCCTGCCACCAATAGGGTTGTCTGGTCCCCTTACCCTTCTGGCAGGATGGGGGGGGGACCTGGCACTTACCTTTTCTAACTCCTCACATGTGTGTAAAGCACATGTGTGCTCCAGGGGGTCGCGCAATAACATCACTTCTGGGAAGTGATGTCATCGTGCAAGGCCTAAGAGTGCTCCTGTGCTTCATGGCAGACCAATTTGGGCCCCAAATGGGCCCAATTGAGCCCATTTAGGTCCCAAATCAGTCCACAGTGAAACATGGAAGTGCTCCTGGGGCAGCGTGATGATGTCACTCCAGGGAGTGACATTGTCACACTTCCCTGGAAGTGCACCTGCAAGGCCTGTTCCCACCTTTCTCCCCTGCCAACCAAGTGAATGGTGGTGGCAGGTGGGAGCAGGGGATCTCCCACCCCCATTGGGGAACCTGGGATCCCTAGCCACCACTCACCTGGCTGGTGGTGGGTGTGAGACATGGGGAATGATCCCAGGAGGAAGCAATAACAAAATAGCCCTACACAGGGGCCTTCACTTCCTTTGTTGCACCAGGAGTGATGTCACTTCCTTTGTCATGCTTGGAATGACATCATAGTGCACATGCAAATTAAGGACTTCATGAACACCCCCCCACAACCCCCCTTATCCCCTGGTTTTAAGGCTGGAGGACTTGGCAACCCTAAGAAGGAGCCAGCCAGTCCCTGTGCCTGGCTTGTGCTGGCCAGGAGCCGTTTTCTCTATGCCACTGCCCAGGAAATGAGTAGAACTGATGCAAAACAAGATGCCAATTTACAAAACAGTAAATTGCAGTAACAACCTGAAAAAACAATTTTCATGTACATTTTCAGCTTGGGAATTTCATAATGAAAACCTGGCTTGAGCAGTCGAAGTCCTCAGTAGTTCACTAGATTAAGACCTAGCCTTGCACCCTCAGATTTTCAAATAATGGTTCTTCTTGGAGCTTTTAAAAAAGTATTACTATGTTAGATTGCCTAGTCCTGCTGGATTCTATCTGTCATACAGATTTTTCTACTTGAATTCTCATCCTTGAAGAACTAGTTGGTGTTGTAGTTAAACTATTGAACTAGAATCTGGAAGAAGCAAGTTAAAATTCCCACTCTGCCATCCCAGCTCTCTGGGAACTTGCTGGTGACTGTGGGCCAGTCACACACTGTTAGCCTAACTTAGCACATAGCATTGTTTTTAGGGTAAAACAGAAGATAGGAGACCAATGCATGCTACCTTGAGCTTCTTGGACGAAGCATGAGTTTAAAATGCTCATTAGCCTTATGCCGCTAAAGTTTGTTCTCCAACAGATCTCTCCTTGTCCAGCTTCTTGTTTCTTGGGCCATATCATAACTGATTATTAAGAACATACTTCTTGCTTTGGCCATTCTTTTGTTCTTTGTGGTTGTACTTACTATATTTTCACATCTATTTCACAACCCAAGTAAGAAGGACTTCCTTTCTGGAGGTCCTGGCCTGTTCAGGTTCCTGAGATGCTTCAAGTTAAACTGAGATGCTCACTGTGTGCCAGTGCACTTCCACTAAGAGGAGAAAACTGTCTTTCCTTTACACCTGTGTCTCACCTGCTAATTGTTCACTAATTAGCATTAATTGTCTCTTGTCAGCCTGGAATCATGAAGTATGTTAAACCTGCCATCGGATATCACAACCAAATGGCCTTATTATCGAGACCCAATTAGGAACAAAATGCACCCTTCATTATCTTGTGACATGATTTTTTTTTGTTACTGTGAACTTAATTAATTAGAGTTCAATTAATTCTAAAATGGCCTGTTCCTTTCCTGCTGTGGATGTGGCAGTGGAGGTGCAACATAGGCCTTCTGCACTGATTTGCAGGTGTTTTGTGTATTCCAGTGTTTTGAAGGGCATGGAGCACCAAGCAGCAAAAGTGGTGCACTATTTCAATACAGCTATGCTGTGATGATGTAGCAGAGGGAATCCTGACCAGAGAATTCTCATGGACCTCTCTGCCTTGGGGGGGGGGCAGGGGTAGGGAATATGAAGAAAAAAGTTAAATGCTACAATCTTCCAGAGGTTTCAGTTTATAAGCTCCCATACACTGGAATTAGGAAATGAGACAGCAGTGGCCTTTCCCCGTCATTTCTCCTCTTCTCCCTGCATCCTTTCATCTTGACTGCCAGGAGCAAACTCTTTCACAAATTGACAGCAGTGCAGGAGGAGGCCATTGGTGAACTGACACTGATCATCATTGCTTCTGAAGGTCTGAATCAAGTAGCCCCTGAGTGCTGGAAAATTGACAGGGCTAGGCCCAGCTTGCTCCTGGCCACCATTGGCTCATTAGGGCACCAGCCCGCCAGGAAATTTTCCTATATGTTATATTGCCAGTCCACCCCTATTGCAAAATACGAAGGGCCGGGAATCAACCCGTTAACCAAAATTCAATACTGTTTTAGTGACAAGTGCAAAGTGCAAGTGCAATCAATGTAAACAATATACAATAATAATAAATATTGTAAACATAGATACTCAATGTCCGTGTGGTCTATACATAAATAATCCGCAATGGGAGATCCAGAGGTAGGAGAGCAGTATACCAAGGTATCAGGTGAGTAGACCACAGTCCACACTGAAATGGAAGATGGGCATCTGATGCGTGCATATATTTTTCTCAATTCCCGTTTTGTGTTAAAACACTTCTTCTTGGGTACATTAATAACGCAAAGTCACAATTCTCCTGGGCCGTTTCCAGACGGCTTACCTGCCTCCAGAACGTTGCGCCATCTTGCGGGGGAAATGCAAAATATCGCGTTTTCTCACGCGAGTTTTGCGCGACGTCGTGTGACGCCCGTCGGCACGCCCTTCTTCCATTTCAGTGTGGACTGTTGTCTACTCACCTGATACCTTGGCATACTGCTCTCCTACCTCCAGATCTCCCATTGTGGATTATTTATGTATAGACCGCACGGACATTGAGTATCTATGTTTACAGTATTTATTATTATTGTACATTGTTTACATTGATTGCACTTGCACTTTGCACTTGTCACTAAAACAGTATTGAATTTTGGTTAACGGGTTGATTCCCGGCCGGCCCTTTGTATTTTGCAGTACCGACTACCTGGGTTTGTCTTCCCTATTTCTGGTCGTAGTCCACCCCTATTGCCTGCTGTGCAAGAGGCAGGATAGACAAAAGGCATAAGGGAGCATGGGTGAAAGAAGCTACCACTACATGCTCTCCTAATCCAACCACTAATTTAAATGTGCAAGGAAAATTTCTGGCTTTGCAATCCTATAAATGTTTAAGAGAATTTCTGATTTACTTAAAAATGAAAAAAATGAGAGAGATAAGCCACCCTGCCAAATAACTAAACTAGAAACAGAAAAGACAAATTTGAGAATTTGAGAATGTAGTCTCATACAAAGCAAAAACTGCTGTTGCTGCCCTCTCTAATTAATTAGCCCTTTCTCCTAAAGGTAATGCCCTGCTGTAAGTGGCATCATAAAATATTTCTATGTATAGCCTATTGGCTGCTGAAGAATTAGTCACATAGAATATTCACCATTACATATAGGTATGACCAATTACTTTAAATAGGGAATTAGCAAATGACAAATTGCTTGGCAGGCAGAAATAGACAAGAGTATGACTAAAGGCCTTCAAGTTTCAGCTTGGCCATGGGCGCCCTTTAGGAACTAAGCACATGATGAAATGTTTTCCCCCATCATATACATCAGGAATGACAAATCAGTAATTTTTGTGTATCACAATTGCTTAGTGACCCTCCAAATCTTTACAAATAATGTATGTTGATTCCAAAGAACTAAAAACTATGCTCTTATATGTACTTGGGGGTTTTTTTGCAAAGCTCTTTTTAAAAAGAACTCTGCGATCTTCAACTATGATTATGTTTCTTAGCTAATAAATATTACTTTATAGGAACCCTATGATGAAGAAAAGTATATAGCTAAAAAAACCACTTACAGAGTTTGGAGGAAGTTGCAATAATAAAGAACTACTAGGAACATGTTCCTTCTAGGGGAGGAGATAATTAAATTGCAGTGGCCTGATTTTCAGAAGTCAAAGGCACTCAGCCGTTCCAGCTGACTTGATTGTGAACCATGATTAGTCATCTCCATTGAAATCCAGCCTCCTTCTAACTTTGATCCCCCAATATGACTTGAAGTTTACATTACCTAACCTTAGAGGCACAGTTGTTGCCATTGTGGTCTTGGTGCTTCAGTGCACAATTAAGAGACCAGCCTTTTATTCATGGAAAATTGTAATGGAATGCAATACAGCTGTCAGATATGGTGTGCCACACACACTGGTCTCTCTAGCTGACAGAGTATTAAGTCTAGCATGGTGGATATTTAGGGAAGCTTCTGGTCATTTAAAAAAAACTATTCAAATGTCATTATTTTTAAGTGAACCAACAAAAGGCCATACCAACAAACACTACCAGAAAAAAGATGGAAAACAGCACCAAGAACTGGAAGTAATTACACAATCCAGCTCTGGATTTATTGTTTTGCTGTTCCTGTTTTGATTTGGCAAATGCTTCCTTAGCTACTTAGCAGGATTTATCTGCAGAAGGAATGCCTGTGGAATTACAGCACTAAGAAAGAAAGTGTTGAATTACTCAGCTGTAATTAGCATATATGTGTAAGGTTTTTTAAACATATATATGGAGATCACCCCCAAATTACCCAGATCATCTGCTTATGTAAATGTTCTACTTGCAATATGGTCTACAGGAGAAAGCTGGGCTGGATTATCACAAACTGTATGACAGCAAGAATGAGAAAGGGTCTACCTGGATCTCTTGCCATTTCCCTTTTACAGGGAAAATCTTCCCACCCCATAGGCAATCTTTTTCATTTTTTTCTCTTTAATTTCAGGGCAAACGCTATAAAAATTCCTTGGAGACAGCGGGGACACCAGATTCCAGCCGAGGCCGCAGCGAAAAGAAAGTAATCAAGTAAGTCCCAGGAGGAGCACATGATTTGGAGACCTCTGATCACAACCACCACATGGAAAAAACACATCTGAAATATGCTGGCTATTGTGCCTTAAGGCAACCCTGAGCCTACAGAAACTCTATATCCCTATACATGTTTATTTCAACAGCCCCAAACACATTTCCCCATCCCTTCCACTCCCTTTCTGCCACGTTTTTGTTTTATCATACCTAAAAGCCCAGCCATACCTACACCACTTTGTGCATATCAACTCCAAATAGTGCAAATTTTTGCAGTCATTCTTATACCTTCATATACAGCATAGACATACCATGATATTTTCCACCTGGATGTTCTCTACAGTGTTTTAACTTCCAGGCATCTTGAAATGTTTCTTATTCCAATGTTTGCTATCCTGGCCCACTTTTTTAGTATCCCAATTCCTCTGACATTTTGTCCATCCTAAATAATAATATCTTCTTTCTATTTCCCTTACCTCCCCACCCCCGCAAGTTGTCCCATAATTGACAATGCCAATGTATCACTGTTTCCCATGAAGTCTCAAACCCACAAATGCAATGCCTCAAAAACTTCCATCCATGTTACATTTGTGTTGTCTCTCTTCCTCCTACTCTACAGCACATTTGTTCCACTGCACCATCACTATATTTCAGAAAATTTCAGATTCCCTTTCTATCCCAATACATGTGACATCAACAGATACAGATTGCCAAAGAAATCAGTCCAAAATTGCATTGCTGGCCAGAATATTATTTATTATAATTTATTTTATTTTTAACCCGCCCTCCCCGCAAGCGGGCTCAGGATGAGGTACAACATTGATTAAAATACAACAAAATCAATCATAAAAACAGCAGCAGGTAAAATACTGTACCCCTTTCAGGGCAACCAGCGTGAGTGGACTCTCCATACCCCTTGTAGAGGGAGACCAGTGGAAGGCTTGGCAATGATGGGCTAAAATTGGCCTGCACCATATGCGTGGCGGAACATCTCTGTCTTACAGGCCCGCCTAAATGATACAAGATCCTGGCAGGCCCGAGTGTCCTCAGACAGAGAGTTCCACCAGGTTGGGGCCAGGACCAAAAAGGCCCTGGCCCTGGAAGAGGCCAACCAAGCCTCCCTAGGGCCAGGGACCACCAGTAGATGTTTTCCGGTTGAACAAAGTGCTCTCTGGGGCATATACAGGGAGAGACGGTCCCTTAGGTATGCCGGTCCCAGTCCATTTAGGGCTTTATAGATCAAAACCAACACTTTGAACCAGATCCGAAATTCTACTGGGAGCCAGTGAAACTGCTGCAAGATAGGCGTAATGTGTGTCCTACACGAAGCTCCAGTTAGGACACGCGCAGCAGTGTTCTGGACCCATTGAAGTCTCCAGATCAAGCCCAAGGGCAACCCTGCATAGAGCAAGTTACAGTAGTCTAACCTGGAGGTGACCATTGCATGGATCACTGTTGTTAGGTCCTGGGCCGAGAGGTAGGGCACCAGTTGCCGGGCCTGCCAAAGGTGGAAAAAGTCCACCTGAGCCACAGCTGCAATCTGGCCCTCCATAGACAAGGAGGAATCCAGAATCACGCCCAAACTGCTAACTGATGGTACGGGCACAAGTGGTGCCCCCCCACAAAGATCAGGAGAAGGATCCCTGCCTCCGACAGTCCACGGCCCAAGTACAGGACCTCCGTATTCACGGGTTTCAGCTTCAGCCTTCTCTGTTCTACCCACCCAGACACGGCCTCCAGAGCTCTCAACAGGGTGTCACGGGCAGAATCAGGTTGGCCTCCCATCAACAGATACAACTGGGTGTCATCTGCATATTGATGACAACCCAGTCCGAAACTCTGCACCAACTAGGCAAGGGGGTGCATATAAAGATTGAACAACAGGGGAGACAGTATCGCCCCCTGTGGGACACCACACTCCAAAGGTTGGCAAATGGACAGTCTCTCCCCCAGTGCCACCGTCTGTCCCTGACCATGGAGAAAAGAGACAGGCCACTGCAAGGCCATCCCACGAATCCCCACATTGGCGAGGCAGCGGGCCAACAACTCATGGTTAACCGTGTGGAACGATGCTGAAAGGTCTAACAAGCCCTAACCTACCCCGATCCAGGTGCCTACGGAGATCGTTCGTGAGGGCAGCCAATACTGTCTCCGCCCCATGACCTGGACGGAACCCGGACTGGTATGGGTCCAGGACAGAGGTCTCTTCCAGGAACACCTGTAGCTGATCCACCACCACCCGCTCAATCACCTTTCCCAAGAACAGGAGGTTCGATACTGGGCTTTAACTGGACGGGTCAGTGGGGTCCCAAGTTTTTTCAAAAGAGGCCTCACTATGGCTTCCTTTAGCACCCTAGGAAAAACCCTGGAACTCAATTGAGCCCCCAACCCATCGGCACTGGCTTTCACCAGCCATGACGGGCAGGGGTCCAGGGAGCATGTAGTAAGCCTCACCAGCCGCAGGATTCTGTCCACCTCCTCCCGGGAGATGAGGCTGAAGTGATCCAAAAATGGGCCAGAAGACGGCCAAGGGGCCTCCAGTTCCCTTACTGTATCAATCATGGCCGGCAGATCGCAACAGAGAGATGAGATTTTATCTGCAAAAAAGCTCCCGAAAGCCTCACAGCTAATAGCCGAATTTCCAATTTGACGATGTCCCTGCAATAGGAAAACCAAGGACTGAACTACCTGGAACAATTTTGCCAGGCATGAGCTTGCAGACACTATGGAGGCAGCAAAGTATTCCTTCTTTGTCGCCTTCACAACCACTTCATAGGCTTTCATAAATGCTCTATAAGATGTGTTCGCCTCTTCATCCCGATTCCACCAGCACACTCCCTCTAGCCGTCTCAGTTCCTGCTTCATCCTTCGTAGCTCCTCTGTATACCAGGGAGCCAGTCTGACGTGGGGACGGAGAGGGCAATGGGGAGTGATTTCGTTGATGGCTTTCGAGAGACAATCATGCCAGTCCCCCACCAGCTCATCCAACAAACTGCCAGGAGGCATTGGATCCCGCAGGGCATTCTGGAAGCCATAAGTCTCTGCGGGCGAGCATAAATCTGCTCACCACCCATGCAGGAGGGGGCTGGCACACCCAGACCAGCCCTCAGGACATGGTGGTCTCCATGGCACCGCTTTAATAGTGTCCAGGTCCACCTGAATCCCTGCCCCAAAGATCAAATCCAGCATGTGGCCTGCTTGATGCATAGGAGCTGAAACAAATTGGGAGAGTCCCAATGCTGCCATGGAAGACATCAGGTCCAAAGCCTGAGAAGAGGCAGCGTCATCAACATGGACATTGAAATCACCCAGGACCAACAGCCTAGGATGATCCAACACCCACCCCAACACCGCCTCTAACAAGCTCAACAGGGTAGCTACTGCTAGGCAGTCGCTACACCAAGTAGATTGCCAAACTCTCCTCAGCGAAGGAGAGAGACTCTCGAATGAGTATTGCCACCCCGACCATCCGTCCAGGACTGATGAAGTACCGAGAACCCTGGGGGAGCCAGCTCTTTCAAGGCGACCATCTCACCCTCCCTCACCCAGGTCTTGGTCTAACTATCAGCACTTGATAATACTGGTCAGAACAAAGCTGCAGCCTTTCCCCCGTCTCACAAGTTCTCCATGGACGCAACCCAGGCTTGGGCAGACACACAGTAGCTTTTGGGAATGGCTTGCATTAAAAAAGAAGAGCCCAAAAGGGCTCGGAAAGTTGCCACAAGGGGAGGGGAGGGGAGGGGAGGAAAAGCTCCTGCCTTTCTCCCAAGCTTTTTTCCTCTGTACAAAAGGAGGGGGGGAGTTTCCCATTTTGTCTGCTCCACATGGAGGTATTTTGTGCATGTGAGGCAGCAGAAATGGGAAAATTACCCCCTCACTGTTTTTAAAGTTGAAAATGGGTCTTCATTCAATCTAACCCTTTCCTTTTTTCCTATGTTAGCAATTCAGTAGGGTGAGATTTTGTTATTATTTTATATGAATATGTCACCATGAGATGATGTTTTTCCTGTCACAGTTCTATTATTATAGTTTCTTATAAATGAACTTGCACATCATGAAATTGATATTTAGCTCACCTTCAAGAATGATTTCTTGCTTCCAGAGTAAGATTTGAGTGCTTTGGGGAGTCAAAGCTCCCTTCGTTAGACTCTCAAAAGCTTATACCCTGGAAATCTTGTTGGTGCTACTGGGTTTGAATTTTGCTCTTCTGCTGCAGACCAACATGGCTACCCACTCCAAACTACCTTCTTGCTTCCAGAAAACAGAATTCAGTACCAGTTTCACAGTATGGCTAGTGTTTTGCTGCCAATGGGTTGGATCCCATGATTCATCAGCAGAAAATGCTGGGTCACCAGTCTTGCCATTCTCCTCCTCCCCAGCAGTCATTTCCAACCATGGGATGGAACCTATGTGAAGTAATAGTCACATTGGTTGGGAGGTTGTAGTGGTGAGAGAGAAGAGGGTGAAATCACTCCTTCTTGTCCATTGTAATTTCAACTGGCCCCCACCCCTGTTATGCAGCTTTCTAACCCATGTGACTACATGAGTCCTGCAAACCCAGGAATAATTTTTCCCAGAGTCATAACAGCTGCTGGGGGGAGGGGTGTATAAGGGTGGCAAACAATCCTTGCACAGTCCTCTCAAGAGGGCTTGCTCTGGATATGACCCAATACGATTATAAATTCTCACCTTTGGTTCCCCTCTGCTACTTGTCTGTGTGTTGCCATATCTAATTTTTAAAAGGGACACAGTGGATATTTGTTCCATGGAGTTCATTCAGGAGGCTGGAGTATGCTGAATTAAGGGACACTAAGTTTTCCCTGGAAAGCTACGGTAATCTGGTACAAGGGAAGTTCACTCAAGAGTGTGGACATCTGGCACTTTCTGCCTTGTATCTCCTCCTTCTGGGTACAAAAAAGCCCACTTGGATGGTGATACTCAAGTAAATGGACTGGTGACATTTGTTTATGTCTGTGTACATATGTGTGTTTGCTTGTGCATGCATCTATGTGTGATTGTGCAGATATATGTGCATATTGTACAAATGAGTGCTGATGTGTACATATTTGTGTACTGTGCATATGTGCATTTCTGCATATATATGTGTTGTTTGTGCAGGTATGAAAAAGGTGTGCTTGTGTATATATACATTGGTGGGTCTCTAAATACATGGGCCTATCGCTAATTTGAGACTCTTGGCCATTCTGCCTTCCTTTAGCTGAACTTGTAGTGAGCCAAAATATTGGCTGAAGAGTTCAGAGGTCATGTTCTTTGATCAAAAGTATGTAACACTGACTGTTGTCTCCCTGGTATGCTTCAGACTTGGCTGGCTGTGTGTATACTCTGCTGTCAGCAGAGACCATGAACTATAATGCCTGAGTATAGGCCAAGACCACTACAAAACAACAACTCTAAGGCCCTTTTTCTCATGAAGAGTCAATAGGCAGTGAAACAGCCACCAGCAAACATATGGAAAGCATGAAACCCTCTTTGCTCCACTGCAGCTGGAAAAAAATGTCCCTTGCTCAGCCCCCATAGCCACATTAAGATAGATCTCTGTAGTGCCTCTGATCCAAAGCTCAGCAGGGCAGGTGATATATGAGGAAACAGACAGGCAGCGATATACAGCTGAGAGGCTTTGTCTCTTGCTTTTTACTTCTCTGCTTTCCTACCTCCTTGCAACCTTTTTTTCTCCCCGTTTCCATTCTCTAGCCTCTGTGAATGAGTCTTATGCTCCTTGGTGAAATGCAGCAGCCCTTTATACCAGGCTTTTCATCTCCCCTCTCTAGAAGTCTCAAGAGGCCTGTGGGAAGGCATTTCATCCTCAAGCCAAAGAATGGCAAGGACAGCTAATGAGAAGAGAAGGGGCTGAGTGCAAGGATGTAGCCTGGGAAAAAACCTTTGATGTCTATAATAAATATGCCATGGAACCATTTGACTTCAAAGGCCATTGTTGTCAGATCTCATGGGCTGTGAATCAAGTGCTGCGGAGACATTGGAGGCTTTCTAAAAGGAGGAGAAGGTTTGGCTGGGCTCTAGATGGTCATAGGGTGGCATCATGATGACCTACTTAGAGCATCTTGTCAATGGATGGCCATCTGTCTGCCTGAGGCAGGTCACCCTCCCCAGCTCCTTCGGCACTAGTGAGCAGAAGATCTATGAAAGGATGAGCCACATCCCTTGGGCCTCTGGTGAACAAGCAGCCAAAGCATTATTAAAGCACACATCCCAGCACTGGATGCGGATTCAGATTCTGAACCTTGGTGGAACTTTGCTCAAATTCATTATGTCTTAGAGAGATTTTATTACCTTTAATTCAGGACAAGAGAACACGGTCTAATGCTTCTTCACCAGTACTAATCCTATGGTTCTCACATGTTCTTCAGCACCTTGCATATTTGGTGGGAAGAATTTGAGTAACACCTTTAGTCCAATGTCTGACAAGAACTGTCTCAGGATTTTTTGCTGTTTGGGATATTGCTGCTTCTCTTCTGTTTGTGCTTCTCTGTAGTCTGAAACTCAATTCTGTGCAGGAAATTGGAAAATATATCACTTTCCTCAGTGGTAGATCCAGCCAGTGTTGGAAACCTGAGGCAAAAATTCCAATTGTGTTAGAAACCATGTTAACGCTGCACTGGATGCAGTGCAGCCCTTCTCCATGGGACTGAAGAAGGCAGGAATGAAGGGAGAAGCCAAAGATTGAATAACAAGTAGTGCTGGCAAAACAGTAATTATCTTTCCCAAGAGGACAAGTGTGGACATGAGAAGGCAAGGTATATCACTATCTGACAGGAACATCTTTAACCTGCACTCCATCTCTCTCTCTCTCTCCCTCTCTCTCTCTCTCTCTCTCTCTCTCTCTCTCTCTCTCTCCACTAGCTTCTGGAGGTGCGTGCTCCTTTCTCCAGCTCTACCTCCTGTTGTCACCTGTCCCTCCATGTATGTGTGTGTGTGTGTGTGATTGTGTATGCATGTGAGTGTGAGGCACAGAGCTTACCTTCCACAGGAGAAGAAATCACCGCTCTAACTTTGCTGCCTCTCTTTTGGGTTATTTTTTTTCTCCTTCCTCCTCTTGCAGGAATTTAGATTCTCTTTCTTGTATTTCCCTTTTTTTTTCTTTTTCTCCCCTCATCACCGGCCGATGTAGTGATCTAGACAGAGACTTTTGGAATAACAATGACAACACAGTACAGCAGAAATGGAGCTCCTACCCTCCCAAGGAGTTTATACTAAACATATCACCTTACGCCCCGTATGGTGATCCTCGACTTTCCCTCAAGTGAGTCTCTCTTTACCTGATTTGATCATATATAGTGAGTATATGCGCACCCTGCCTCCCACCCTCCTCTTCCTGCTCTCCCCTTCACATTCCTCTTCCTCCCTATTCCACCTCCTCCTCACACACTCTACTCCCCCATGGATAGATGGCCATGGAGACGAGCAACCCCTCCTGCCTTCCCTTCCTTCCCTTCCCCACTTTTTAATTCAGTGGTTCCCGACTACCAGCATGTGTTCAGGTATGTCAGGCTTCTGTGGCTGTATTCCCCCCCTCCTTTTCCTTTTGGCTCCAATTTTGGTCTTAAGGAAATGCTGAATGTTCTATTGATGGATTGAGTGGCACCAACATCAAGCCAGTGACTCAACCTTTGGTCTGGACTGCAAAAACAAAATGGCTGGCTTTCATATGTGGGTTGATCCCAATAAGTAACTGGTGTGTTCAGCCAACTGAAAGCAGAGTATAGGCAGGCATGGAGTGACACTTCATAAGTCACTGCAGTACTCTCATTTCAGAGGGGTCTTCACTCAGACTTTCAGCCTGCCAGGTTTGTGTGGTGTTCCCAATGGGTTGAGAACCACTGCCTTAAGCAACTTACTGAGAGAGGCCAGCACTCTTCCCTTCCCCTCCCTTGGTCCCTTTGGCTCTCCTACCCCTCATGTCCTTCTCTACAGCATAGGACGGGGTTGCCCGTTTTGGTCACCCTCTCAGCGTGTTCTCTGCATCTGCACTGTGTGGTGGTGGTGGTGGTAAGCTCTCTCACTAACATGCCTTTTTTTTTCTCCCTTCGCCTGCACAGTGCCTCTCCTAACGGTCTTATCCATTGTTTAACCCTTCGTTGTCTATGGAATAAAGTAACTTTGGCTGCCATCATAACCTCACAACCAAGCCAGGGCTTCCTGCTGTCTTTGCCTGGTACAAAGGCTCTCCTTGGCCCTTTCTTTTGCAGTGCTGATGTCTCTCTTTCTCTCTGTCTGTCTGTCTGTCTGTCCCTTGTCTGTCCGTCTCTCTCTCTCTTCCCCTCTCTCTTTTCCTCCCCTTTGTGCAACCTCCTTCTCGCTGCAATCTGCCTCCACCCTCCTTTCTTGGCATGCCCTAGTGGTTCGTTGCTGTCAGGTGCAAAGTTGGCCGCCTCAGCCACATCGGGGTTGGCAGGGGAGCGAGAAGGACGGCATGGGGAGAGGCAGCAGCTCCGAGAGGACGGCATGAAGAGCAGCGTGTCTGCCCAGAGTGAACCCAGCATTGGGAAGGCGGGGAGAGGCCGATGGCAAACGGTGCAGAGCCACCTAGCAGCAGGGAAGCTCAGCCTATCCAAGTGAGTGAGAGTACATCAAGGGCTTGGCCCTGTCTCATGGCCCAGAATTGCAACTAGGAGCATGAAACAACAACAACTACCCTGCTACAATCTTGGTGCTGAGTCAGACAGAGCACAGGAATGCATAGGCTGTGGATGATGTGACACCCTCGTGGAGAGGTCAGTTTTGTGGCCCATCAGGGATCAATGAGAAAAGTCCAGTTGTGCAGGAGCAGAAACAGAGAACTTTATTTTCCATTACCTCACCACCACATAGATGATTTTATCTGGCAATAGTCCTGAGACTGTGCAAACAAATAAATAAAATAGGGTTCTGCCATGTGGAATGATTTCTCAGTGCAAAAGGTTAGAGCCCCATTCCATTATCACAGTTTATTCTCCAAATCACCATTTTCCTGGTGCTGCTCAGCTAGCCTATCCATAACCATTCCTCTTCCCAGCTAGCAACAGGACAGTAAATATTTTCCAGCAAAACACTTTTTTCCTTGTGATAGCAATTGGAGCTCTAACAGAAACAACCTGCTTAAAGATTAGTTCTAAGTTTGTATGTCCCATATGGTCTCAGTGTAACTTTGGGGGTGGCTAGGCATGATTCCTTCATTTCTGCTGTAGACTTAGAGTGGAACTACAAGTGACAAAAGGCACAGGTTGGACACTTGTCAGCTTCCCTCGAGTTTTGATGGGAAATGTAGGCAGCTTGGCAGAATGTTGGACAAGTGACAGTTGAAAAGTCCATTGGACAGCAGTCAGAGAGCCAAGCTGCAAGACCAGGATGCCTACATTTCCCATCAAAACTTGAGGGAAGCTGACAAGTGTCCAACCTGTGCCTTTTGTCACTTGTAGTTCTGCTCTTAGACGCATAAAAATGGGAGGACAAGTAAGTGTTGATAATGATAATGCAAAAATAGTAGTTACTATTAATTACTATATGGTCCTAATAAAAAGGCATTTTACTGCTGTTTCTGCTAAATAATATTTATTAAGGTATGTACAATAATGAAAGAGAATAAGCGTTGCCTTCAGATTAATCTACAAAAAATGGAAAAAAGACACAAAAGGAAAGAGAAGGGGAGACCAAGAGAACAGAGAAGAAAGGCTCTGACTCAGATTTTCTGGTAACTTTTGAGTACATTGCTCATAGGCACATCAGAGCTGGCCTCTGTACCAGATCAGGTTAGGCTGCCCCACTGAGTATTCCATCTTCAGCAATGAACTTAAAACGAAGTGCTTCACAGTAGACATACTGAATAACCATGCTTCAGAGTAAACGTGCTTCAGGGAAATTCTGGAATCCTTCAGAAGTGCAAGTCTGGAATGTGATTCATTCCTAATTCCATTTTGAGTCCAGTTCTCATTTTTGAAGCTACAGGCATTCCAGCCTCCTAGAACTGCTTTGGATTAAACAAATGGTAATATTCCTTCTACCCTCAGCTGGATAGCCCAGGCAAGTCTGATCTCATCAGATCTCAGAAGCAAGGTCAACCTTGGTTAGTAATTGGATGAGAGATCTCCAAAGAAGACCAGGGTTGCAGAGGTAGGCAATGGCAAACCACCTCTGTTAGTCTCTTGCCTTGAAAACCCCACTAGGGTGCTCCATAAGTCAGCTATGACTTGAGGGCACTCTCTACCACCAATCTACCTTCTATTTGCCCCATTCTTGAAGCCCAGGAACCATCCCACTAAAGTCTTTTTATTTGTTACATTTTTGGCCACATGCCAAAAGTCTGGTGGCCTCCAATGTGGCTCATCTTTGGTGACAATCCTATCTGCAACTAAAATATAAACAAGTAAAGCTTCTTGTGATGTACTGCATGCCCCCTTTAGGTCGCTTGTAAGTGGCACACTTGCAACTCAAATTAACAGTCAGCAGTAACCTCATGGTATAAATATTACCCAACATTTCTAAGCTCCACTGCAGAAACTTTCTATAAGAACTTTTTAAAGCAGTAAACTTGTTCATTAATCAGTTAAAACTGCTATATTATCTTATTATTCAGTGAATAACATTTATAGTTCTATTTTGTAGCTTGTAGTAGCTTTTTATACATAATCATAATGGCAGAAATTGTGGCTATGATACAAGAAAAATAATTGATGTTGTATTGACTGTTTTTACTTAAAAACCCATTAGAAATTTGCCACTATAAACAGTATTTTTATAAGCCCAAACTGCAACTCTCTGATCGAAGAAAATAATAGGTCAACTGAAAGAAAAGTACACATAAAAGAAGCACAGTGGTAGAGACAAACCACCATTCAGGTGTACACTGGGGCAGTCTTAGTGAATCTGGGGTCATGGGCAGAATTCCAGGATGGGGCCACAAAATCATTGCCACCATCTCACCTGTAGCCCCCTCCTCTTGGGCCAAACAAGCTATGGCCCTCACCCCACAGAAGGCTGATAGGAGCCACCTCTGCCACTAAAAGCCAGCTGCCCAAACCCTAGATGGGGCAGGTGTGAGCAGTGGCAGAAGCCTGCTCTTCTTATTCTTTCCTTTGATGAATCGGGTCAGGGCCCCCTCAAGCAAGGGGCCTTGCATAGCTGCCCCCCTTGCCCATTAGCTAAGACAATCCCATCTATAAAAGCAGTTTGTCTCATTGGTAGTGAATATGGCTTTGGTGAAAACAGCAAGAAACGCTCCAGCTACTCGTGCTGTTCACTCCTGAGTACTTCTTTGGATCATGGGCTAAGACAATATTCATGTGTTTATCTCTTACATATCTGTGGCATTTAAAGCTGCCAAACATTTTTTTATTTTACTTGTCCAATGAGTAAAACCCATGTACTGCCAGATAAGCAGTAAATTTTAGAGTTGGCAAAGGATTTGTTTTTTGCTATTGAGGCATCTCATCAGGCTCCAACAATTATTTGCCAGATGCTGCATTGACTCCTCCCATGGCCCACCAGATTCCATATTTCCTGGACCAAACTTGCTTGTGCCCTGGCCCCATCTTCTGAGTGGGTTGAAAGGAAAGTGTTCCAAATAACACAGTAAAGTAAGGCAAACAATGAGAGAGGCTTTAACTGCCTGATCCACATCCATGCAGTTTTGACACACATGAAATTACCCCCTTTCCCCTGCTTTATAGATGAAAGGGAAGAGATGTGAATAAATGCATATGTCTGCCTCAACACAAATAGTACAAGGCCCTCCTGTGTCAAATCAACAATCCTGAAACTCATATCAATGTCTCATTTCCAGGAAGTACTTTCATTTACAGCCCTGAGATCTATTAACAGTATCAATGGTAATGACCATGAAGGCTGTTTTACAAATTGCTATGTGGCATGAATATTTCAGTGGGAACAATGGCTTAGATCACATGAAACATTTTCACTATTTCCATACGTGGAACATAACTTCCTTCCTTACTCTCATCACCACCACCTCCTGCTGCAGCCCAAAATGTCCACTGAACTGCTGCTCCTAGGAGACAGGGGACTTCCAGGAACAACATGAGGGCAGAGTCAGAGGTTTAGCAATGGAAGGGAGAATTTGCAAAACATCTTCTCCCAGTTCCAGCACAATGTTTTTATTGACTCTCATGCTATACAGGATTGACTCTCATGCTGTACAGGATTACTTCTTGCTATTTAATGGATGCTGGCCAAAGATTTCTCCCAAATGCCCTAACAAATTTTCATTCGGAAACCTACCATCAGTTGCTACTCCACTGCCATACCCACCCACAGTGTACAAATTATTAAACTTACTGTTAGACATGGGCACGAACTGAAAAAAAACCAAACATGGTGTTCATTGTTCGTTGCCATCCATGAACAACGAACACTGACGAACATGATCCTGTCATGAACATGTTCGTTGTTCGTGGGGGCCAGTAGCCTCTCCTCCAGCCATCAAGATCCCTACTGCACCACTCCCAGAAACCTGACCTGAGCAGGCAGCAGGAAATGTACCAATAATAAATAATAGCTTGGCCCCAGAGCCTGGCAGCAGCCCTGGAACTTGAAGGGGTAGATCCCTACCGCACCACTCCCAGAAACCCTACCTGATCAGGTAGCAGGAAAGGTACCAATAATAAATAATAGCTTGGCCCTAGAGCCTGGCAGCAGCCCTAGAACCTGAAGGGGTTCCCACCACACACAAAGAAAATTCAAGCTCCAATGCACTCACCCTGTCTCTCAAATAGCAGCTATCTCTCGCTGAAAGCCAGAGCTAGGAGCCCCCCTCCCCCCTGGTCTTTTCCTCTTGTAACAAATTTGGAGCTCCAGTCTACACTTGGAAGGAAGACCTGCCTATCAAGCTAAATTGGGCTCAGATTGGGGTTTCCCGGGCAACAGCAGGAGTTCAGACAGAGTTCAGACAATCCCTGCCTGATGGTTGTTGTGGATTTTCCGGGCTGTTACCTGGAAATCAGTTACCTGTGATACCTGTGATACCTGTGATAATGAGATAACCATTCATTGTCCCTATGGACTATGAATGGTTATCTCATTATCACAGATAACTGATTTCCTTTACAGAAGCAGGATCAAGGGGAGTCCAGTGGCACCTGGCGTGGGCTTTCGAGGATCACAGTTCTCTTCGTCAGAAGCATCTGGCGGGGAGAGCTGTGATTCTCGAAGGCTTGTGCTGCAGTGGAATTGGTTGGTCTTGGAGGTGCTACTGGACCCTTTTTGATTTTGCTACTGCAGACTAACACGGCTAACTCCTCTGAACCTTTACAGAAGCAAACTGATCTCCATATCAGAAGGAGCTGTTTGCATCTCCATATCAGAAGGAGCTGTTTGCATCTCCATATCAGAAGGAGTTGTTTGCATCTACTCCGCCCTCCCCTCTCCTCCTCTATATCTGACCAGTTTCTTTTGGCCCTCCATGCATCTGACGAAGAGAACTGTGATTCTCGAAAGCTTATGCTACAATAAAATTGGTTAGTCTTAAAGATGCTACTGGACTCTGATTTTGCTACTACAGACTAACACGGCTAACTCCTCTGGATCACTGATTCAATAAAGCTTTGTATTGAGTAAACTGAACTGTACTACATCCCTTACAATGGGAATTCTTGTGACTGGGTTGTCCTTGTATTTGGCATATGTGTTTCTGTGGTGGAGTGCTACTTTGCTTTGTTTGTCTGGCTGAGAGAGCTCTTCTGTTCACTTGCACAATGACATTGTGAGAGAAACTACAAGTGGAATAAGGCACCAGTGGATACCAGAGAGCCAGGTGTGGCTGGTACAATCCCTTCAGCACTGGGACTACTTCTTGCACAGCAATTACTCTTGATAGAAATTTATATATTCTGCTGGCTAGAGGCCTAGAGGAGCCAATTTTAGTTTCCTATGACTGAGAGGTTGAAAATTGGACTAATTTAGGATTTGATAGAAACCTGAAATGAGGTCACTGCATGCAGAAAAGGCAGTGAGTGGGAAAGGCCCATTTCTGCTTCAGACCTGACAGCTGGTGGGTTGGGCTTAGAAACCCAGTTCATATTCAAGAAGACCTATTGGTATAAGATTTACACAGAAGTATTGAAATAATTTACAAGGCAGGAAAAGGGAGATGGATCTCTTTGCTTAAATAGGATTTCACAACCCCTTCCTCTTTTGCCTTCTCTCTCTCTCTCTCTCTCTCTCTCTCTCTCTCTCTCTCTCTCTCTCTCTCTCTCTGTGCCAAGTTTTCTCTTCATAATATACAAAGACACAACTTTGCCATTGATTTCCTGGCATCAGCATTTTTCCTGCTTTTGGTGGAGGTGGGCACTCACTCTGGCTTTCAGTCCAGAGCTGCAGCAAATGAGAGATGTTAGAATCTCCTGCTAAGAGCTCCTAGTTTCCATCCATCCTTAAGGAATTTTGATAACCAGGTTGGGTGTATGTTTTAAATTATGATAAACTGGCCTGTGAGCATTTTGTGACTACCAGCCCCATCTGGATGCTCTGCAGTAACTGATGTCAAAAGTTAAAGCCTGAAAGCAGAGATTTTACAGAAGCAGAGATTGTGAACAATAAGACTTGTGGGTGATGACCTGACTGTGCACCTCTCTCCTGTCACATGTTCATTTGTCCAGTCAGTGATTGTCCATCTCTGTGTGATACCCAACCACGTCCTTCAGGGGTACACCCAAATATATCAATCACTGTATGACTCTTATGCCTTCCATCTCTCTATCCCATGCTGATGCTTTGTCATGGGTTTACTACCATGACCCCTTCTTGCACAGTTCCCTTCTCTAAATATAGCTTTGGTTTTAACTACAGGTCGGGCTCTTCATGGAGGGGGAGAACTAAATTTCACGCCATAGAAGAAACAACCCCTGTGCTCCAACAAATTGTGCGAGTCAATACAATGTCTGCAAATTTGCACTCAAAGATCAAACTTGATACAAACGTTTCTGCAAAATTTAGAAATTGGGACAGGTATCAAAAGTAAGAGGCAATAGAGTTTGATGGGTATGGTAAGGTGGTTGAAGATCATAAAGGGGAAACGAGTGGCTATGCAGGGAACAGAAGCTAGTCATGCCTGTGAACTTTTAAATATAACTATACAAATGTAAGAGCTGACAGCCCATTTCTAATTTAATGAAGGCTGATATTTCCAGGCATCTAAATCCTGTGCTACATGATAGATTCTACCTGGAGTTTTACAAATGCAGTCTTGTAGAAGATGAACAGCCCTGACTATGGGCGCTCTTTTAAACTATCTGCATACATCCTCCCGTATGTGTTCATAGCCACTCCTGGTCTTCTCATATTTTTGGCTGAATTGCCATTTATATTTGATATTGTTTTTCTGAATGGCTCAGCCACCTGCTCTGTACGGTTAGCTGTGGGGGTCTGTCATGTCTTTTGACACTTGTTTGTACCTCTGTATTGTCTTTCTAGCTTTATGTCCTGTCCTGTCCTGTCCTATCCTGGGCTTCAGAGGTGACAGGTCTTACCTAACAAGGAAGTCTCTCATGTGAATGACTGTGTGGTCACCTTACTTGTGTATTTTAACATCTCTCTTGTCCTGTCAATCAAGAAACTACCTACTCATGCAAATGCATATACTAGAATTGAGGGGGTGGCAACGGTTTTGACCTTTTTTGTTTTAGAAAAGCCATTTTTGACTGCAGAACAGTGACTGGAGAAAGGGGGTACATAGCTGTCAAGGACTTTGCCATTTCCCTGTTCCAGATTGCCTCCCCAGGAGGCTTTCCCCCACACCTGTGAAGCTTCATGTCCCCTTCTATCTTGCCACTTTTGAACCCCTACAAAATGACTTTTCTAAATGAATCAAATGGTATTGAGGCTCTAATATATTCATTAGTTACCCCCTTACATTTTTAGTTGTACACCTAAGATGTTTACAGGCATGCCTCATGCAAGTGTGCTTGTCATTAACAGTATGTATTTGCAGTTCTGTGTGGAATAACTTCTACATGGGGGACTCAGATTTGTCTCTGTGTAATGTATTGAAAGACCCTAAGAATCAAGTTCTATAGTGACAAAGAGTTCCATCTCTGAAATATATGGAGACCGTGGTAGCAGATGTTGAAAATGCCACCTATTAAGACATAGTCACTCCTGAAAACATTGAATCTTGACTCAGGAGCTCCTGTATGTTCCATTACTACTGGGAGGATGGAGGAGAACTTGAGTCCAGCCTTCCCTTATTTTTATGCACTGTTTCTAAGAGCAGAACTAGATGTGATGGCAGCACAACAGAACTGGAAGAGAACTAGATGTGACAGCAGTTGTAAAATAGAGAGAGAATTTCAAGACAAGATGTAAAGGCTCAGAGCGGTTGGTGAATCTTTGCCTGCTTTTTTACACACACACTTCAGTGCACACAAAGGATCCATTCCCCAGCCTCTGTTTAACTAGGCTGCATCCACACATCTTTGGATGCTGCATTCTCCTTGCACTATAGTAATCATTTGCAACTGGATTTTCCTATGTGATCAAGAAAATCCAAATGCAAATAATTTCTGTAGTTGCAACACAATATACAATGATGCATGGATGGAGACCCTGGTTGTTATCCAAGAATGGAATTCAGCCCAGGTAGGGGAGAAATGGCCCAGGAGATGAATTGCAAGAGGAAAACAGTAAGGCGAGGAATAGGTCAACATCCACCCTCTCTGCCCACTTTTCTTTGTGAGAAATTAGCCCTGTGTGGTAGTGACCCCATTTGAAGACAGAGATTTTCCATCTTCAAACTTTCATTTGAACAGCTTGCTCAGTTTCACTGAAGGTTTCCTTAAGTTTTTAGGAACTTTACTGACCTAGATGGCAAGCTTGACACTGCTGCCATAATGTTCCATGGCCTCAGTAATGGGGGTGCCATCTTTTATGGGCAGGTTCTCCTTCAAGAGCTGCATGATGGGTGTAGGTGCAATAACAGGCATGCAGCAGTATTTCTGTTGCAGTTCTGGCTGTTAAAGGGACACAAAATATGACAAAATATTTTGAATAGTTGTTTGTCATTGAAGGACGCTGCTACCTTAATTCCCAATGAAAGCAGAAAGGTAATAAAAAGAAAATGGGGCATGGAACGTGCCATCAGCTTAGCTATCAGGGTCCATGAGATCATTCCCAAGGAGAGTCCCTAATCCCATTGCCAGTTCTGGGAGGTGTGCTGAACCAGCCAATGGGGAAAGTGGTTGTTGAGTAGGCTGCTTGTTACTGGCAGCAGCACAGACACCAGGGGATTTGCCTGTGCAAAGCAGCCTAATTAGTTCTGAATTAGGGCTGTCACGCTGAGCCTCCTTACTAGTTAAGGGGAAGGAAGAAGAGAAGTCATTTCACAGGCAATCTCACGCTGAGGCCCCAGGTTTGGAAATCGTCTCTGGGACAAGAAAGGCCAGCAAGATGGCCACAGGACAGGGGCCCTGTTCTGCTAGAGAAGCAGATAAGAAGCCACAACTCTGGAGGACAACTTTCTGGTTCCAAAGGTGCCTGGCAGAGAAAGTGCTGTGCTGGGGCATTTTCTCTCTAATTCTCTACTTTTCCTTCCTCCAATTTTGCCCCTTCACCTTCTTTTCCTTTTTCTCCTTTCCTTCATCCTTCACCTCCCTAAGTTTTGAGGATTCCACCCTGTCCACAGCCACTACCCTTGAGTATATCCCCACTTCAGCAGGAGACCCAAAATGCCAGCGCCCACGCACCCTGATGCGCCAGCAGAGTCTCCAGCAGCCGCTCAGCCAGCACCAGAAACCTAACCACAGCCAGCCCACTACCAGCCAGAGCCTGGGTCAGCTGCAATCTCACACCAGCACCTCCACCAGTGGCAACCCTCGGGGCTGTCGGAGTGGGCAATCACGGCAAGGGATCCCTGCTGGTGCCAAGCACAGGACAGCTGGCGGACGTAGCCGCTCCAACCCGGGGAGCTGGGACCATGTGGTGGGGCAGATTCGGAACCGAGGCTTGGATATGAAATCTTTTCTGTAAGTTTTCTTGCTCTTTTCTCTTTTTCTCTGAGTGTCTCAGGCTTGATTATGATTCTGCTTACTCCCCATTTGTTTTGTTCCAGCAAGTTCTCCTCACTTGGCACCCCTAAAGGCAACAGTGTTAGCAATGTTGTAAGCTTCTTTTGCACAACAGCTAACTGTTAGCAAACCAAAAAAAAAAAGCGCTTTATCTACCTATTCCATGTTTCTTGGCCAGGAAGATAACATTTCACCTTAGATGCCATATACTGGCTAGTTTCAGACCCAGACTCTAATCTTCTAAAATGCAGTGCTGAGGAGGAGCAGGGAGTCTTTCACTATCTCCATTTGGACCCCAAGGACCTTTTGCTCTCACTCCTTCCTTGTTCAGAATTATTCTGATCATTCCTTTGATTCCACAGCTTTGTAATAACATGTAGAAGAATCTCCAAATGCAACATTCGTTTCTTAAATATTTAATATCGCCAAATTGTTATCCTCTGAAAATAAACATATATGAAGTATGAGTTCTTCTCCTGATTTTCAGTTCTGTTACACCTTGGGACCCTGCCCTCTTCATTTTGAGCACACTGTAATCTAAATGGTCTCATTTGAAGCTTTAAGCTATGACGGATCCAATTTCAGTTTAAAGAATGGACAAAATGACCATCCATTCTTGCTTACTGTGCTTTTGGTGGATTCTTGTAATAAAGGAGTATAGGGTTCTGTGTTAGACAAGTAATAGTAGGTATGTGGTGGGGTGAGGTCACATTAAACATTCATCAGATGTTTATATGGAAATTGCAAGTAAGAGATCCATGGCTTCCTGGGAGCTTGAGAGCTGAGCCGGGAATTGCCACTGATACAAAGTCATCTTCAAACCTAGCAGCTGAACCCTAATTTTGCCTCTTAGGGGGAGAAAGCAACTGAGCAGATCTAGGGAAGGCTTTTTCTTACCTTCTTTTCTGTTATAGTGAGGTTTCTTTATATCACTGCAAAGCTGACAAACCCTCCTAGAAAGAGGTGATGCTTTTGTGCCCCTTCACAAACAGGCATTTGGTCGTCTTATCCATGAAATCCCTGCCTATCAGCCCTTCAGATCCGTCTTGCTGTGATCTGGAAAGGCAGCTTTGTCAAAGCAGTTTGAAATGTGTGATTTTTAATCTGTCTTAAATACTTTCTCTGGTGGTGACAGCTTCTAAATTCCAAGCACCAAGGGCTAATCTGAAGCCTTTGCTGTCACCATATCTAGGAATATGACTTTTACATATTTTCTAGTAGGAGGGTGCATTGCTATGCCTTCTTTTGCCTTACATACTAATATTTCCCCCAGCATACTGAGGAGACCATATTCAAAGTTGGGGAGAATAGTTTTATTGGGCTAGACACCAGTCATAGGAATCAGTATATGGTTAGAGAGGAAAATTCCTAACTCACACCATCAGTGGCAAGAGAATAGCACTGGCGTTAAATGTTTCTTCTTCGTTTGTATCTGTTTATTACACAAAAGACACAGGAGCTACATTGGTATATAGCCAAATTCAAAAACCAAAGCTGTGTAATATCTTTTATTAAAACACACGATATAGTGTGCAAGCTCTTGCGTTCCCAACAACTCTTCATCAGGCGGGATGGTTTAAAAAAGGAGGAAAATTGTTACTATTACACAGGTTACCATCAGTGATATTCCACCAGAGCTAATCTGACGTTTGTGTCATGCTCGTTACAAACTATTTCATAGAGAAATAGTTATTCTCCTGTTGTAACTCTTGCAATCTTGAGTACAGATAAAATGGAGGACATAGATAGATGATACATACCTAATGGAAAGCTGCGTATGCTTTGCGGGTAGAAGGTCCCAGGTTCAAGTTCCCATCATCATCTCCAGTTAAAGACTTTCAGGAAGCAGACAATGAAAAAGACTTTTCTCTGCCTGAGACGATGGAGGATGCTGCTACTAGTCTGCTGCTGCTAGTCTGAGTAAGCAGTACTGGGTTCAGGGGTTTACAAAGCGTACATTTCTTACTGGTGTACTGTCTCTGTTAGGGTGCTCAAAGCACAAGATGGGAAGTACCACTTTGGCCACTTTCTTACCAATACTCTATACATGCTCATAGTGGCTTGCTTTCAATCCTGACTGAGCTGAATGAACAAATAATCTGACTCGGTACAAGGCAATGCCATCAGTTCTTTTCCCTAACAGTGATATACTAAGAAAGAACTGTCAAAAGCTTAGATAGTTACTAGTTTCAAGAGTCCATTATTATGACCAAGTGTAGAGCATCCAGCTGAAATACAGCCCAACTCTGCCAAGAGAGAAAAATAGGACAAGAGCAGAGGAATTCTGCCTGCCTAAGATCTCCCTGGGACTTTACTAGGTTCTCCTTTTGTTGGTTGAAGGAATCAAAACTCAAAAAAGAAATATGTACTTGCTGTCTTGGGTCCATAAACAACAGAGTCTTATAATGTTTTCTAATGACCTACCAAGGGAGGACTTGGTAAACCAGTCCCAGTTTATCATTTGAAACAAAACTTCTAAGTGCCTTTGCAGTTTTGAGATCACTGGGGAAAAGGAAGTAGAATATGCCCAGAAATAACAGAGAAAGAGGTTTCTGGGATGGGAATAAAGTATCATGGTCATCATATCAGTTGCTAGTCTGTGATAATAAAAATTAAGACACAATTCAGAATAAAGTAGGGGGCATATGTTTTAAATAGCCCATCATATGAGGAAAAGCTGAAGATACTGGATGTATTTAGCCTAGAAACAAGACAAATGAGGGAAAAGAGCAAGTATGTCTTAGTTATAGGAAAGATCTATGTAAAGCATTAGGGAAAACAATTATAAGAAGCTGAATAGTAAAACACAAGCAGTTTAAGAGGACTATAGACTCATAAAGGTTTCAGGGAACAGCAGTTCCTAGACATATCCCTTCCAACTCAATTTCCATGACAGCATCTAATATGTGCCTTACGCACTATTTGTGTGACAGATACTGCATTTATTCTTTCCTCTTTCGGGGCAGTGGCCCATACTCTGGTGATACCTTGCTCTGGCCTCTAGGATAGTGTAGGTAGGTAGCTGCGCTGGCCTGTGGGAGAAAAGGTTGAGTCCTGGAAGGCATCCCTCCCTCCCTTTTCTTCCCAGGCTATATTTTTCTCTGTGTCAGCAAAAAGAAGGTAGAAGATTGAGAGTCTGGTCTGCTCCCTAGCTTGACCCAGAAATAGAAAACTGACTTTTGATTGCAGCTTGGTCAACAATCTCCAAAACTGGGTTGCAAGTTGCAACATTTAATTAATTTGTGGTTTTGTTAAGTGTTCTGAGATCTTCAGCTTAAAGATGAAAATGGCCATTATTTATCAATGTTGTGGTGATCATGTAACTGTGAAGCAGACATGACAACAAAATGTCTCCCTAAGTGGCTTTTGCTCATGTCCAGATTCTAATTAATCACTATATTTGGAGACAGGAAAGAATGGCCCACCAGGTCACATTGGCAAGTTAATGAAGGTGCCTTTATTCTCTCATGTCTTGAAAGCATGTGCTCTCTGGCAAGATCAATTGCTTAGGTCATCAGGACCTCTTTGCTTTGTTTGCACCATTATGGAGTATACCTGTTGTGGTCTGGATTCTGTGTGTTGATCTGAAATGAGATTCTTATGTAAGGTAGTCCTGCCTTTGGAATAGGAGGTTAGACTAGATGATTTTTTAGTTCCTCCAAGTTTGTTCCAGGATTGTATTCTACTCCTTTTCTATTATTCTGGGCTCACACCTTCCTTCCTGTCCAGTCATATCAGTGCCACAGAATATTCCCTGATCTAAAACAGAAAGATGGTCATATGCAGTTTCTTAGACCTCTCTCTTCATTTGCACATTTCCTGATTTATAGATGAATTTCATTTGATCTCTAGAGTATTACGGACTTCTCCAATTGCACATCATTTGCTTGTTCTTGCCTTAATTGGCTGAAAAAGTACCCACAGAAAGAGAACAAAGTGAACAGCTCAATTGTTCTTCCTTTTTTAGAAGGCATTGCCTTTTAGTACCATCACTCCCCCAACCTAAAAAAAAAATCCCATTAACTTTGAAATTTTAAAATCTTGTTTACATCAAGCTCTACTCCTTCCATTTTAATGCAAATGCCTTTATTAGCCTCCCAGGACTTGCAGGAGACTGCAACAGCAAGGCTGTGTCATCCTCTCAAAGTTACATGGGGTACTCTGGTGAAAATGTCCATGCTCCGAGGAGAGGATTAATATCCCCCATCTTTTACTTTAAAAATGTAAATGTTATAAGGATATAATAAAGAAAAAGGAGGCATATAGAACAAAGGCAAGCAAACAATTCATAATATCTATTTAGGGTTGCCAACCTCCAGGTGGGGACTGGAGATCTCTCAGTATTACAACTGATATCCACATGAAAGAGAAAATGGCTGCTCTGGAGGGTGGAGTCTGTGGCATTGTACCCTGCTGACCTTCTTCCCTGCTGCAACCCCCCTGACCATGCCCCACCCCCAAATTTCCAGGAATTTTCCAACCTAGAGTTGTCAACCTTATAACATATTATACAACTCCAGCTCTAGAAGTGGTGTGCCAGTTACAAAATCAATGACCCATATAACAGTCAATTTCTTCTATGTGAACAGAAGGAACAGATCCTAATAGGTTTATCCGTAAATGGATAAATAACATTTATGGAATCCATAAATGCCACCAAGAAAAAAAAGCCAAGTACCTAAAAAGGTTTGGGTTTCCTTGAGACTCTTGTTTCAGTTTTTTCCGTACAAAATGGGTTCCGCACCAGTATCTTAAGCATGCCAATCAGCTGCAATGACCACCTTCATTTTAATGAGCAAGAAAATTACACAGGCTCACTCAAACAAACCAAGATAATATAACTTTCATAATAATTTAATACTTAATTTGACACTTCAACCCCAATAATATCCCAGATCCAAGATACTATTAGTGACCAGAAAGGCTTGTTCTTTTTATAAAGCCCATACCAATGTACTCTTGTGGCCATACTCTTTCCAGCACCTAGCCAAAGATGTGATACAGTTTAGAGGATTTCTAAATAGCATTGGGCCAATACCTTAAAAACAAATGTTCTGAGATAGAATCACAGCCTTTAAACAACAATAGTGTAAAGGTCAAGCCAAACTTGATGCAGGCGATCTGTGATTAGGATTTTCTGTATTTTTTTTTTTAAATCAGCAGCACTATGCTACAAAGACTGGGGGAAGGCTGCTAGGGAAGGAGGTGTTCTTTGTCCTTTCCCCAATTTAAATCTCACCCCCCCAGCTGCAATTAGTGCATGAGAGCTACAACAGGAATCTTTCAGATTATGTATACTTTGGCTCTGAATGTTATATTTCTTGCACTTCAAATTCATTGAAACTGAGTACAGATACTTATATTATTCAGTGGAAGTGGTCATTGAGCAGTTCAACCCCGAAATTTCACTGTTCTGAATGTATCACAGCCATCTCCTAGACATGCAGCTGTGGATTTTTGCTACCATGTGAATTTTACTCTTGTCCTTGTAGAACAGAAGGCAAAAATGACTGCATGGTGGCTGGCAGCAAACAGTGCTTACAGAACAGTGTTTAAGCTATTTATAGCATATGTTTTCTTGGGCTCCACAGCTTTTGCTGAGGTCAGTGAAGTGATCTGTGAACAATTGTAGGGCTTTATTTTGAAGCCAAGGAATACAGACATGGTGAAGGGTCTGCAGAGTTTCTTAGCTGCATAAGGAACACTTGTATTCTTCATATCCATTTGGTACAGTTCTTTCAGTACAGAATTCAGGTGAGGGATACAACTTTTGAAAGTCCCCTTCCCCTTATGTAATATGTAAATATTGCATCTAAGAAAGAAGGGTTCTAACATTGCCTTTTCTCTCTATGTGCTCATTTTCTGCATGCAGAGAATTTTCCATGAGAGGAAGTATTGCAATACTCCACACTCACAAGCTGAAGTGATGTGATTTCATGTGGAATTTCTAAATGTGAACTCATTCAAGAAGAGTGCACTTGGCTGGAGTGTATGTGTGATTGCTTTGTGTCTGAGTAAAGGGTAGAGAAGCAGAATGTTACCCCACATGACTTCAAAACAGTTAACCTAAACACACATGATGAGTATCTATTGAAGTTTTAATAATTTTGCTGCCTATGAATTCCATCATACTCCTTTCAGGTTTCACAAACAAGGGGTCTGCATTTTAGAACACCCTGAGAAAAAATGTCAACCAAAGTTGACAGAAATCAAAAGCAGCCCCAGCATCAATGGAGACGCCTAACCGCTAGCAGAAGCATCTTTTCTTTCTCAAGACTGCTTTCACTTATTCTCCAGCAATCAAGTATTCATAAAATTCACCTGGTCATCAGATGAAATACTTTGTGGAGGTGCTCCTGTTCGACATAGCAATCTCCCTGGGTTAAAATATGTGGGAGGGTGATGATAACCAATGTGGAAGCTGATTAACCTGATGCTGTTCTTGTGCACTACAGAATTAGCTTTGAATACAAGAGGTATAGAACAGTCCTCAATCCATGACAGACGTCTCTTGATTTGCAAAGGGAATCAGGCAACCCAGTCTCCCTCCTGTACTGAAACAGGGTCTATGAATTCAACACTGCTTTGTTCAGATCACAATATATGAAACATAAACATTATAGAACAGGTTATACCATGCTAGCATTGCCGTGTGATGAATTGTAAGATTTTAAAGGTACATGTTCATCTTTTCAAAAAGAGTAGCAGTTCTTCAGTTCTCAGTGTGAAACTGCATGCTCAGCCCATCTGAAAAATTAGGACAAATTATTACCTAAGCAAAACTAATCTAGACATTCAGTTTCATTTGCATTTATTCACCTTGTTTTCTGCCTGCTTTAGCATAATTGTACTTGATCTATTCAGAATTGTCAGAGAATGCTCTAAATATCAAAGACACTGACCTGATTGTGCTAATGATGATTTGAAAAACCAGATGGACGCTCTTGACTGTTCCATCCTGTTTATAATCTAAATATTTTTACAAGAAAATAACAAATTATAGTCTATAGTAGTATTTATTTCCATTATTTATTTCCATCGCACCCTGTCATAAAAACTCATGGTACAACATTCCCTTTATATGCACAACAGCTCTGGAAGTTAGTGAATGACCTGTGAGCCGTGCAATAAGTTCCATGACTGAACATGAATTTCATCCTGGTTCTTCAGTACATCCAGACCTAATGGAGTACTGTACCCTAATTTATCTTTCAGTAGTAGTAGAAATGTGCTTTGAAATATTATGACAGAACCATCCTAAGCAGGTTAACTCAGAATCCTACTCAGGTGTATTAAACAGGGCTTTGCCTTGGGAAAAATTTCTTAGAATTGCAGTGAAAATGAATTTGGGTTTGGAAGTATGAAGGAAGAAGATTCGTTCTCTTATAACTGCAGTCAGTATAGCTTTTGTGGGACAGTGCTATGGATTAAAGAGGGAAAAATGAACCAGAATGTTAACTGCAGTAAGGGGGTGAGAACAGGTTACAGTCAATGATTGGTGCCTGGTGGGCAGTTGTATTAATTCAAAGTAGGCTATTTTAAGAGCTATAGCATACACATTTGCCACAGAAATATTGTTGATGGCTCCCTTCAGCATAGTAGGTGGAAAGTTTCCACAAGAATGCTGGTTTTGGCAATAACACCCCCACCCCGAGCATATAATGTGTGCTGTGCCACTACCTATTTACATGATTTTATTAATGAGTAGCTTGATCTAAACTACAAAACGTTACTTCCTATGCACACTTACTTGGAAGTAAGTCCCAATGAAATTAACAAGACTTGCTTCCCAATAAACCTGCATATGATAGTTTAATACACTTTTTTTTAAAAAAAAGTTTACTGATTGCTTTTGTTGAATTCAGAGAGTGAAGAGATGAGGGAATGATAATGAAGGAGGAGCCTAATAGTAGACTGCTTTAGCACACTGATTCAGCTGAACAGCTTGTTTGGGGGGTTTTTGTAGAAAAAGGTGTTTATCAATATTAAAAAGCATGCTACCATAAAGCAGTGTATCATACATAAGTAGACTTACAATATATTAACATTTATATATTTATCTGGAAATTTTATCTACAACCTCTCCAGAGATCTACTCAAGTGGTCTAAAACAAAAACAGTAAAACAAGGTGATTAAAAAACATGAAAAACAAGCTAAAGCTATTAAAAACAAATTATAAAAAACAAACTGAAGCCATTAAAAATAAGCAAGTGTATATAAACAGCATAACACAAATACTGAACCACCTAAGATGATATTGATAAAACAGACTTCCAGCTAGAAGCAAGCATTCCAAAGGCAAGGTGACACCACTGAAAATACCCTGTCTCTAGTTGCTGCCTTACCTCCGCAGGGCTTGAGGGGCAGATCTTAAATTGCAGGCAGGATAATATGGAAGGAGGTGGTGCTTCAAGCCCCCTGGCTCTAAGCTGTTTAGTTCCATAGAGGTGAGAACTACTGCTGAATTGTACCCGGATGGAAGAGTGCAATTAAATAGGGGGGGGGGGGAATTACATCAAATGCATCAATAAGAAGCACCATACAAGTAAGCTTTACACACGCAAGAAAACACCCCCTTAAGTCTCCGTACATCCTTTCAAGCCAAGCTGTCCAAACCTAAGCAGATGAACAGCTCTTAAGCATGGCTTCTGATTTCCAACTTTTTTTGGCAGTCATGGATTAATTCTTTGAATATTGAAGCTCCGACAGACGCCTTCTGCTTGCAGATTAGGCATCCCAAATGAGGCACAGATAGGTTTACTCTTGACCCAAGGTCAGACTGTAAACCAGCAGCAACATTTGAGCCAGAGCACTGGCCATGCTCCCTTTCTGAGAGAGATCAAAAGGGATGTGTTTTGTGACCTGTTTATTAGACATGTTTCAGTCTCTCACAGGAAAGAGGAAAGAGTAGATGGTAATGCTCCTAGCCAGATCGTTTTGGTTGAAGTCTGCTCTTTTGACCTGCCACAATTCTTGCCAGGTCTGCCTCTTTCTCAGTTGGTGTGCTTATCTGATCTCCCATACTCACAGCTCAACAACTTCAAATCTACTTACAGAGCTCCTCAAGCACCTTTTTCAGTTAGTTGAGTGTACTGACCCATTCTGAATTCAGAGATGTGAAAGGTTTTGCAAGGTGTGATGAGTAGTGATGCATGCATGTCAGAGAGCAGGCAAATTACATCTCATTGGGACAGGTACGACTCTTGAACTGGGATTATGGCACTGTTTCTCCTTTGCACCACACTCAGCAGCCTGAGGCATGTAGTGCCAACAAAGGCTAAGAAGCTTTCTTGCAGAAAACTAAAAATCTTTCAAGTCCTCAGCAGAGGTGAGCTTTAAAATAGGAGCTGACATTAGTGTATAGAATCTGTACCTCAGTGTGACCACTTGTGCCTGGTTGGTAGGATTTAACAGTGTCATAACATAATTTATTAGCTGATTAAATCCAACAAGGGACTTGACTTTGTTTCCCCCACTATATATCAGAATTAACAAGGAAATATGAAATATATCAAACAATTCCTAAACTGACAGTCGTAACTTAACAGTACCAATTTCTTATAGAAATTAATTCCCCACATGCTCGGCCCATTTAAGTAGTTGTTTACAATAAAGAATTTAAGTGCCATTCAATGTATATCTAGGCACCAAAGTGGGGGAAACTGTCCCTAATATTGATTTCTTTGGCCAGACATCAGTTTCAGTCACACAATCAGTAGTTGTCAATAACCACACAATTCCAGAATCTTCTCTGTTCAGCAGTAACTCACATACCATGCGATCCCAAGAATTCTTTCTTGGAAGTAAGACCTATTGAATAAACTGGTCTTTCTTACTTCTGAGCAAGTCTGCTTAGGAGTCTTCCATCAATCTTGTACTGCAAATCTAGCCTGTCTTTAGATACTGAAAAACCCACTGCATTGAATGGCTGGACCAAATACCAAGCAAAATAACATTCTATATAATTCATCAGCAAACCGAGTGCGATACTGCAATTCTAAACCACTTTCACCAGACACTTGCTACATTTGTCTTTGACTCCCCAAAATCATATCAACAATTAGTTACCATGAGATCATTCAGCTCTTTCCTTTGTGCCTAAACTAGACCAGGGCCGTTTCCACACGGCTTACCTTTGCTTGTAACGACCCGTAAGATCGTGCAAGAAACGCAGAAGATCGCTTTTTCTCGCGCGAGATTTGCACGACATTGCGTGACATCTTGCAAATCTCACGCCAGAAAACACGATCTTCCGCGTTTTTTGCGCGATCTTACGGGTTGTTATGAGCAAAGGTAAGCCGTGTGGAAACGGCCTATCTTTAAATGCTAAGTAAACTCCAGTGATGAGTCTTAATGATGTACATCCAAAATTACCAGGCTTTGTGGCCTTTTATTCCAAACTGTTCATCTTTCAACTTCGCTTATCCTTGTTGCTTGCACAGTAGCAGTTTCAAGGATTACTGGCTGGCTGGCTATAGACCATGATATCACTAATCAGTGAAAAGAAGAGGTGTCCACGTGACTGTCTGACCATGTAAGACAACCATAATGTCTGGAGTATATCAACCAACAATGAAAGTGTGTTCTGAAATTCAGATGCATGTGGTCCATGAGGAACAGATGCCTCTGGAGACAGAATAAGTTTTATTGTATGCCATTTTACAATGGCAATTTTACTTCTTCTCCAGGATGTTTGCCCGTTTAGACATTCCATGAGCAGTTTTATGCAGCTATCCTTGTGAATCAGCTACTCTTTGTTCTTTCTGGCCTCTGAATCTTGCCCAAGAAGCCTAAGCATTCTATGTGTGTTTTGTACAGTTCATATATATTCAAATCTCGTTGTGCTGAAGTTCTGCAGTACTGTTTTCTTGCCAGTTTTATTTCTTAAGCTTTGTTCTCTTTCTCTTTCCTGTCTGTCTTCTTTATCTGCAACCTGCATACTGAACTTGGGGCCTCATCGCTTCCCTGGTTGGATCACCTATGGACAGGGAAGGCCGTATGGTGGTGTTATCCCTTGTACTGGGGCTCTCAGAACAGGACGACTTTGCCAATATACCTGATCTACAATCTACCGGCAACCAGCAGAACCAGAACTCTCAGGGGGACAAGAGGTATGAGTAGGAGACAGGGGCTGCAGCAGGAGCAAACAGCAAAAGCAAAGCCTCATAAGGAGGCTTACAACATGGCCCTTGAGAGTAGAAAGCTAGTGCAGAAGAAGCCCCATGGTTGGTCCTGGTGACACATCTAAGCAGGTCTAGCAACATCTTTCCCTCCTGCTTAGTACCTCATTCCACCTCTGATAGTGTGGTGCCTCTTGAAGAGGGACATTGGACTTCCTTTCCTGTGTATTTCTTTCCCGTGGGTACGATTCTGGGAATATATACGTCTATAAATCCTTCCCTTTGTATCCCTCTTCAGCTCCATCCAATTCCTTGTTCTTTCTCAGCCTCGATAATAGTTATATGTGGAGTGTGCATGACTTATCAGAAGGATTTCCTATGGGGAATGAGTTGGGGGGAGAGGCTGGAATCCAATATATTGTTTGAGAATGACCAGGTCCACCACTGGCACACTGTAAGGAATAAGTGAGGCCTCCAAGTAAAAGACAATATTATTTCCTATGGAAAGGTTCCACAAAGTTTCAGGAAGCCTGAATAAAATTACATGGTTGTTTTTCAAAAGAAAGTAACATAAACATTATATCTCATTGAACTCTCTATGGTCCTGGAAAAGGGCATGAATTCTGTTAGAGAGAAATAATTGTCTGCCCAGTTACCTTTCAGCAAACATGGTCAATTATGGTCACACATACAATATCAGATTAGAATTTCCTGACCTTGCAAATGAGATTAAATTTTATGAGAACTGGGGACTTTCAATCACAATGCTGAGGAGAAAGCTTCTCAGCAGTTCCATTACTCCAATGCCTCACTCCACCCTGTCGCTCCCATAAATTTGGTAGAGACTGGGGACTTCCAGGTTACCCCAGAGACAGGTAGCATAAACTATGGAGCAGTGAGAAAGCATGCTCAGAATGTGTTAACACTACCAAGCCCAACAAGCACAGAAGAGTTCTATTGGCCCTAAGCCCATTTCCATCAATAACCTCTCTATGCTGAAGAACACCATTATAACCAAGGCTCTACATATCCTGGAATTTAGCATTAAGATGACTCATAATCACAAGGAGGCCATGGCTTACTCAAGCCATATGTATATGGCACATTCCTTTACTGAAGGTGCAAATCACCATACCCATCTCTTCCTATTCTGAGCTACATTGAGTATCCTATCATTAAATGCAGGATGCTTTCTTTGGAGCAACAGCAGTGTCTCATTCCCAGCTTTTCCCATCCTGTATGCATTGCTCCCTTACTTGGCTAATGGGATCTAACAGGGTCATGTTGTGTGATTTAGAATACAGGCAATTGGGAGGGGGGGACTTCCTGGGTAGAGACAGAGGCTTCAGACAGTTCCACGTGTCTGTTAAATTCCATCTCTGGAGGAGAGGAGGTGTGAAGGAGCAGATTTCACATGATCAGTGTATTAATTAAAAAGTACTGCTCTCACTTGCCAACTATTTTTAACTTGCTGTGGCTATATTTCACTACATATTTTAGCACTTCCCATTTGATTGTCCGACTGGTCCACCCCTGCATTTTCAAACTGCAATTCTAAGTAGTAGCAGGTGGATGAAGAGGCCCTTCAGGCCATTAAAATCCAGTAGGAGTATCACTTGTTGGCACATGCCCATGCTATACAACATCTATCTGGGAAATTCTTCTGCATCATCAGGTCTCCCCAGTCCTAGCTCAGTGAGCTGGCCCTCTTAGCTTATGTACTCAACTTCAGTAATAAGAACACCTGCATGTGTTTATTGCATCCATTGTATAGTGATTCCAATAACTCAAGGACAGAAGAAGGCAGGCAAGTAGAAACTGCAGATATAACAGGCATTTTGTGAGGATTAAATATGAAGATCACTCCCTGTTCTATTCTTAATGTCATTCTTCTACACATATAGTCATACTTTTGCCAATAATCTTTCCAATGGCCACATTAATGTATTTTCTGAACTTGATGGGCTTTCGTAAGCTATTGCTTGTGCTAGCTTATTAATGCACGCTTCTGAAAACTTCATGAATTGTAGAGCCCTTTGTTCACATGTTCAGATATATGTATAAGAATCTGTGCATAAAACTTAACATGAGAATAATTCATTCAAAATATCTAGGATGCATATCTTTGATTGTTCATTATTTAAATACTCCATCTGAGTAACTTCCATAATCTCAGCACCAGAAGTATAGAAATTGATTCTTTATTTTGCTAACACTGGGCACAAAGGCCCATGCTTATTTGCCCTTACATTGGGCTGCATTCAGACAATTAGAAACAATATAATAGCCAACTGAAAACTTCTCATGTGATCACATAGAGTTGGAAAGCTTGTCCTCTTTCATAGGTCGCAGGGTTCAGACTCTAGGTAACAAGAGGTGCTTATAAGTAGCTTCCACATTATTAAGCCCAGTTGAAGTCACTAAGAAATCAAGAGAATAAAGAGATAACTCTGGGATAGCTGCCTTATAATTACTGCATAGTAAGATTTTAAGTGGACTCTACTCCAAGTCAGATGGTTCTCTGCCTTGCTGCAGGTAGCAGAACATCATATTAACAGCAATGGTAATTTTTAACTGGTGTTAAGCTGGAAGTATGACTAAATCTGTGGTTCCAAATCTAAGAACATATTCAATGACTCTCTCGATTGCATCTTTCTGTGCCAAATACCTTAGGCCATATCTATAAGGATACAAATTTACAGGACCATTTTACAATCACTATATACATGTTTGGATTGAGTTGGATGTGACTAGTTTTGAGCACATACATGTTTGGATTGAGTTGGATGTGACTAGTTTTGAGCACATGGTGAAATGGACTTTATCATGTACCAAGTTTTCTACTCCACATTACCACAAAACAGCAAAACTCTAAATTGTATAGTGATGTGATTATGGGTTGAACAGATGATGAACGTACCAAAATCTGTAAATTCTCCACATGCTTGTTTATAATGTAAATGGACCTTTGGTATTGGAAGCAGCAACTAGCCAAGCAGAAAATGTTTTCCTGGTATCACCTACCTGAGTGGGAGAGGATGTAGCAGCATTAGTTTGAATGGGTTTATATATTCATGTCCTGCTAGAAACATAAAAACACATTGTTAAAAGCAAATGTCACAAGGGGGAAATGCAGGTGCTACATGCCTGGGCAGACATAATAAGTTTCCCCTTACTGAAAACGTGCAAATACCATACAATCTTGGTGCAGTATACTTCATTGAAATGTGATCTATTCATCTGTTGATGCCAGAGATGCTCAGCTTCTCTCACTGCCCCATGAGTTCAGTGTTTCCTCTGCGTTTGACACCAGAAGCCATATGTATTTAAAAAGTCTAATTGCCATTGGCCTTTCTCTGTTTTGGTTTCCCTATGAGGCCTAGATGGTACACTCCTGATGCGGAAAAACCCCATGGTTTGGTTTCCTACCTTAGTAATTATTAAGCTCCGCTTTTATACTGATAACATAATTTGTTTCCGTATGAGCATAGCCTCTGCCACCATCATACTATAGGAAGAAATAATGGGATCAGCATAACTGAGTCAGAGCTTAGTGAAGCACCTGGAATCATGGAACCACAGAAGGTTTTTGACAACTACTGCCAACTCTATAACATCAGAGTCGGGCCGCAGTCTCAGACCATACATCTCACAAGTTATTTCCCTTCTCTCTCTTCTAGCAGGAGAATTTCTCCACCTGTTTGCGCTCCATCTGTGTGCGACTTCTTGTTTCCTCTACTTACCCACTATACTGCTTCTGCTTTTTTTGTATCCCCTCCACATCCTCCCATCCTTTCCACACACTTTCCTGCCTTCTCTGCCTGCTTGCCTGGCCTATGGAATGTTGATGGTTGTAAAGTGATTCTTCTCAAGAGGGCTGATAGTGTGGTTAACTGGAGCTTGTGGGGAGGGTGCATTCAAATCCCTTTTACCTCAGTCTCTCCCCTCCCCAGCACTCTTGTTTGCAGTAATCACCTGGTGTTCGTTCTCCTGTCTTGTACCCCAATGTATTATCTCCTCCAACCACCTTGCGCTTTCTCCTCTTCTTCCTTCTAGCCTTGCTGATACTGTTGCACCTGGCCTTTTTCCATTGTCAATCCGGACAACTCCAAACCAGTGCCTTGTTTTTGTGTGTGTGTGGCAGCTTCTTTCTTACTAATCTCTGTGTGTATGTGTTTCTTTTTTTCCTCCACCCCATTTCCCTTCTATCAGGAGGCAGCCTGCAGTCCATGTGGCAGAAGATATTCTTCTCTCTCTCTCTCTCTCTCTCTCTCTCTCTCTGCCTGTCTTGTGACTTCTGCAACATTAACCAGCCCCCAGACAGCTTTACAGCTGATCCAGTATTCTGGGGTTGCAAAAATAACTCTGAATTTGTCATACCTTCTGACAGTCAATCTCTTCCTCTCCCTCTCCTCCTCCCCTCTCTCTTTATAACTTGTTTTTTCATCTTCAGCTATTTCAGTCCCCCCTTTCTGTGCATGCATGTGCCAGTCTGTACACCAGTGCACACCAGCATGTCTGGAACTCTGCATGTGTCCCTCTGCCTCAGATTGTAATCTTTGAGTCCAGAGTTTCCCACTACTTGAGTATATATGGGTATGCTGCTCTGTTTCTGCCTGTGTGTTTCTGGATATGTATCACTATGCCTAGACATATGGATGGTGTGTATGCATAACAGTGCGCCTGCATCTGTGCTTGTGATGTGTTCTTTGTTGTGCTGGTCCATCTCTTTCTGGTTATCATACCACATTTTGTCAAACATCAAGAGGTATCTGTATCAGATCAGTGTTTTGGAGTGTGTGTTTCTTTTCCTTGATCAGTATTGCTTTAAAGATAGTTGCGTCTCTCTAAACAATGTATCTCTCTGTGTATGTTTCTAGGCTTCTCTGTGTATGTTTCTAGGCTTCTTTTACACATCCTACAGAAAGCTTCAGTGACTGAGGCCCAGCTGATTGTGATCTAAGTTTGACACTGCCCACAACTGGCTGATTAAAATAAAAGTGTCATCCAATAGCAGGCCTCCACACAGAATGACAAGCTTTTGGGGGGATGTGTAAAAAATTTTGTGTATGCCCCCACACATTTATCTGTGAATCCATCTCGTATGTGGTCAGTATCTATTATCTCTATAGCACTTGGTAATATGCAAAGTGCTTTCAAATTCTTATTTATCTTTTCAATACACTGTGAGGTCAGTTAGACAGTAATTAGTTGGGATCCACCCTGACCTGGATAGTCTAGGCAAACACGATCTTGTCAGATCTTGAAAGCTAAGCAAGGTCGACCTTGGTTAATAATTGGATGGGGGACTTCCAACAAAGACCAGGGTTGCAGAGGCAAGCAATAGCAAATCACCTCTGTTAGTCTCTTGCCATGAAAACCCCACCAGGGGTCACTATAAGTCAGCTATAACTTGACGGCACTCTCCACTACCACCAGGTGGGGTCCACCCAGTGAGTTTTATGGCATAGTGAAGAATCTATACCTGATGATCCCAGATTCATACCCCGTGCTTACCGTTCTGGTATAAATAATGCTTGCCACATCTCCAGAAATCTGCAATAGAGGTCTCCACTTAACATCCTTCCTATAGGGAATTGCGGGAATGACATTTCCACCTCTTCGCATTTTGTGATTTTCTCTATCTCCAAGCCTGATTCAACCTATCTTTTTCAGCAAGGAGACTGTGAGCCTCCTCAGATTGTTTCTCATAATTCTTCCACATGAAGCTACCTTAACAGAATATTAAGGTAGCCTAAATTGCAGATATTTGCAAAACAATTAAACAACTATTCCAAACTGTTCAGAAAGAAACAAGCTGTCCACCCCATTTACTAAATTTCCCACTGAAAATAAGGTATATTTTAGTTGTGCATCTGGGCTCAGACTGAATTTGATTGGATCTTAAAAGGAGCACATTTTCTAGCTTGTCTTCTTTGTACCTCTAATCCATGTAACATGGGGGTGGTACTGGCTTATCTACCTGTTTACATTTTTTCTGAATCCAGGCAGGGGGTAGTATATGCTCCTTGACTATCAATATATCTAATTCTCAGCATTGTCAAATCTGTGGATCCCTTATATACAGAGACTGGGGCCATAAATTGACAAGTCAGATCTTTCTACAAACTTGAAAAATCCTCAGGTTTGCAGAAAAATCTGAAATCTTTTTAAAAAATTCAATTTAAATTACATTTAAAATAATAAAGGCAGCTCCTGTAGCTTTGAGAAATGAATGCCCTCAGTGGCTGTTGCTAGGCAACCACAACAATATTGCCAACCTTCAAGCCTTGGTTGCTGTTGGCAAAAGGCAGGGGAAGAGGAAGGACCCTTTCCAGGGCTAATTTGGCTTTCAAGAGAGGATTCATTGGAACCAGGCCTGCTAGCAACCACCAGGCAACTTGCTACCACCTGACTTGCATGACTCACCCAGGACTGGCTGCTTGCTGCTGTTCAACAGCAGCCACCCTACAAAAGCCAGTGTGTTGTAGTGATTAGAGATTCATACTAGAATTTTCAATTGTCCTCTCTGTCATGTAAGCTCATTGGGTGACCTTGGACCAGTTGCACATTCTCAGCCTAATTTACCTCACATGTTGTTGCAAGGATAAAATTGAGGAGAGGAGAATGGTATAAGCTGCTTTGGGTCTCAGTTTGGGAGAAAGGTGGGGTAAATGAAATAAATAAATAATACATCTAGGTGAAGATGAGGAGGCAGATAAAAGGTAGGTTGGTTGTTGGGTGGGAAGGAAAGAAGGAAACTGAAAGGTGAGGATATGGGAATTGTCAGGTGGAGGGAAAGAGAAAATAGTATGGGGAAGGGGATACGGGGGAAATGAGATGCACCCCACAGCTCCTTTCAAGTTCCTCACTGTGTAACTGGGCCCAGCCTAGCAGTTAGTGCCATGCAACTGGGTCATAGTTTTCCCTGGTAGAGGCTGTGGGAGGAGGAAAAGCAGGAAAGCAGAAGAGTGGGGGCAGATAAAGGTAGGTTGACTAGTGGGCAGAAAGGAAAGAAGAAAGCAGGGAAAGGGGAGAACCCATGGGGGCTTTCAGGGAAGGGAAAGAGAAAATAGATGGGGGAGGAAAAATGAGATGCCCCTCACCAGTCCTTGCAAGTCCCTCACATGTGAATTTTATATTAGTGCCTTGATCTTTATATGTCTGTGCTGTGTGTCATTCTGTCTGTAACTGTGTTCAGTTGTCTCCTTGTAAATCCACTGCCACTGTATTTCTGTGGGCAATGAACAAGAATATGTCACTTCTGTATGTGCCTTTCTGGCATTCTGCTTCCTGCCAGCTCTTTTTCCTGGTTCACTCCTTCCTTGCTTTCTAAAAGTTCCCAACTTGTTCCCAGATGAAGCAGTGCACCTGTTATAGCCAGTGAAAGTCCACATTTTACATCATCAAAAGCAGGTCATTGACGTACTACACACATCATGCCGGGATCATCTGGTAGCTGACAAAGGCATAGACTACTCAGATCTGAGCTCACTTGTAGCGCATGAGGCCTATTTAAATCAGGTCTGTTTAACATATGGGAAAGGAGTAGCCATGGGGATGTGAATGGGGTGTCCTGTTGATAGACCCTTTGATGAAGGCGTGCTTGTGTTTATGAGACATACTTTGGCACTGTGAGAATAATCAATTGATGATAAACCAGTACAAAGCCAGGCCCATCTGGTGAAAGATAAAGAACTACCAAGTCTCTTAAATTGACAGGTGTCGAGTTTGGACTATAGACCTGGTCTGACAGACAATTATGCCCTGTATATTTGATACTGGTCCTTTACTGGGACACCATGAGATGTCCCCTTAGTGCCCTGCACTCAGGCTCCCCAGGTGTTCTGCATATGCTGAGGCTGGCAGAGATACCATCTGGCCATACGTCATCTCAGCAATTGCTTGTCAAAGAAAGCAAATAAAGGCGGTTGCCTCTTTATGAGAGGAAATGTTTGCTTTTGGAGAAGGTTAATGGACTGAAGAGACAGGAAGGGAGTTTGCAGGAAGCACCAGCACAGACCCAGCCTTTGAAGCCTCAACCACTCCCTGTCTGGCTTAATTCCCTATATATTTGGGGTCAAAACCAGCAGATAATTGCACATAATATAAGTGAATCTCAAGTACTAACAGAAGGACAAATGAAAAAGAATTTGGAAGGGGACTCCATCCTAATGGAAAGGAACATGATAATCTCAAACCAAGACAATGCGAGATGCTGGGCAAGAATGAAGTGACATGGATTGGTGTTTATTATTATTTATATACAGCAATGAAGTCAATGTACATGGCACTTTACAATGGGGGGAAAAAATAAGTTCTTCCTCCAAGACATTTACAATCTAAATTGTAAATAGTAAAGGAAGGAGGAGTCCAAAATCCAAGAAAAATAAACACTGAAGAGGTCAGAGTGAGACCTAGACTCAAAGAAATAGGTTGCATGTGAACACAGAACTGTGCTATCACAAAGGAGACTGCTGTTTTTAAATGTGTCCCTTGTACTAGGGTTCTAACCCTCGGTATTCTTACGTGGTTTTTCTTCCTATCTTGAACACTGTTTCTCTTTTATATCCAGTGCAGATACATACATATATTTATCTTCTCCCTACCCACCAACCCACCCCTAGGTTACCCTCTGGTGGCAAGGCAGTAAACACAGCACCTGTGCCAGGACAGATGCAGCATGAGGAGAGTGACCACAAAACAGAGCCTCGGTCCTCTGTCTCAGACCTTGTAAACTCCCTGACCAGTGAGATGCTGATGGTGAGTACAATCAGGTTTGTCCAGTTTTCATGTTGCATGGTCTGGAGAGGGTTTTACTGTGATTTTTTTCACATTCAGATTCCCATTCTTAATTCCCACATTTCCTTCTCTTGGAACAAGCAGAGCTGGGTATAAACTGAATCAAAAATAAAATGAAGCCATATGTTTTAAAGAAGAAATCCAGTCTCCCCTCCATGGACAATGGACAAAGCCTAGGCTTCATCTGGTTTTCATTCTTGTCCTTCCTCACACAGGTTACTCTGGATCTGTAATTGTTGAATTTCAGATCCACTGAAAAATCAACATTGTAAACACATCCCTTTATGATCTTGATGATTAATAAATTGATGGGGGATACCTCCTAAAAATTAGGTTTGCAAATGTTTCCTGGAATACAGGGGTTTGGGGGGAGATTATTGGTCTTAGTAGGAAAGATGCACTTCATAACTAGTAATTTCCCAGCCCCTCCTGTTGGGCAAGTGCACAAGCATGCTTTGGATGAATTTCAACCAAGATGCAAAAGGAGACCCTAATGAAACACATATATACTTATGAGTAGGATCTTCCACCTTGTGATTAAATCATGCCAGCCCCAGCCCTTCTGTTTTGATTCAGGAGGACTGTGATCCTGAAATTTCAGCCTCTAGGCCTTGGAACTCTCTCCACTTTGATTCAACAGAAGCTGACAGAGCTGATCAAGTTTTGACATTTGCCCTGTTCAGATCAACAGAATGAGAAACTTCCTCTCTCCTTTGTGTCTTTATTGACTTACTGCAAATGAGAGTTGGGAGGAACATACTTCTAGGATGATATAACATTTATGCAGCCACATTTGCAAATAGGATAAAAGTGGTGGAGCAGACATTTTAATTCAGATCTGTTTTGAAAATTACAAACTCACTGTGCATCAGATCCATATGGAAATTCATTTTTAAAATTCTAAAGGCAGTTGAGTATTGATCTTAAGCATGTGTTTTAAAAATATTAAGGGTAGAATGACAGTTCAAATTGATTTTAAGCAGACAAAACCAATAATTATAATATTCCAATTCGTTTTTTCTTTATAGATGGTTGCCTAACATAAAAAACAACCATCAGTGATAAACCAAGCCATGCTTTCAGTTGCATACTGGTGTATTATAAAGTGATTGCTACAATTATATGCAAACTTCCCTGTATCCTTCACCTTTGACCTCCAATCTGAGTCTACCCTGGACCATTACCAAAGGGATTTTAGTGATTCTAGCCTCCCTTTGAGCACTGCATTGAAGAGAGTAAAACCATCTGAACTGGAGTCAGGAGCAAGCATTGTGATGAAATTGTTTCATATGTTGTTAGGACAACACAGCAGCTATGTCATAGTCCATTGTGAAGAGAAGAGGGCTACTGAGTTGACATGGAATATTCTTTGTTGAAATGAAGAAGAAAAATAACTGGTTGAAATCCCTGCTACAGAAGTACAGCAGATAATAAAATCCAACAAAAATCATATGTAGTCTTTAATGTAGTGTAAGTTACTTGGGGTCTCCACTGTGGAAAAAACATGAGGTATAAAATGAAATAAATAAACTATCCTTTCCACATCTTTACAAGGGGCCCTCCATTTCTAACATTCCCACCCTCGTCTTTATCCTGTTTTCAGTGCCTTGTTCCTTTTGCTGGCAGAGATAAGCAGTGCAATCCTAAACAGAATTATACCCTTCTAAGCCGTCGACTTTAATAGATTTAGAAGGGCATAAGTATGTTTGGGATTGCAGGTACAGCAGGTACGGAACTGGTCACTGGATCCATTAAATTACAGGGGCAGTTTATCCCTGTAATGTGGCCATATCTGGAAATCAGGTGGACCCTGAGGCAAGGAACTCTGATAGAGGGTTCTGTGATACACATAGAAAATTAATTTGTGAAGTTCTTCCATACTGAATCAAGGTTAGTTTGTGTGTCAGGCATCCTGTGTCTCATTAATGTGTTTTCAATACATTAGCCAACATTGAGTTTCAATCCCTTGTTAGGTTTCACAGGCAGATGTCTTGCAATGCTCAGGGACTGCCAAGAAGCTCTAATAATGGGCTGTGTCTCTTTATCATGTATGAAATTTTGTTCAAATGAGCATTTCTTATTTGCTTTTCAATTTTAAAATCTACTGACACATATTTGCTCATTGTAAGAAGATTCCTGCCACAAGCCCATGAAGTAATATCCATGCAGATGCATTATGAAACTGGTGCCAACGTAAGAACTGAAGCACTTCTGCAGTGATTGATACGCCTTTCCCTTGTTCGTGTCATCCCCACTACAGTACACATTGTTCTATACTGGAAGAAGCATGATATGTGATTAGGCCCAACCGGTGGTTCAACATCCACATATCCTGTATGTGTGAATGTACTGTTTTCATATAGCCATTCTCTGTCTTTGCCAGTATCTGACATGACTGGTTCACAAATGCATGATCATCACTTGAGTGCACCATCAGGAAGTAACTGATCTATCACAGATCAACCAGTGTGGACAGACATTGGCTTAAATTTTCTCCTATGAAATAAAGTCAGAGCAGACATGAAGCTGCAAATTATGTGTTGAGTAATCAAGACTTACTTGAACGTGTGAACTGGCCTCTGAGGAAATAGCCAAGTCCACAAGAGTTCTATATAGCTCTTGTTCTCTAATGCACAGTCACAGATTGTCAATTTCCCTGCACATTGGCAACTTTTAACTCACTTGGGGTTTGCCTTTGTGGCAATGTTAAGCTCCTGACCATTATCACCTCCTTGATAATTTATAATCCGGCTGAAAAAAACAGGCATCATTCTCACTACAGTCAATATGGTGTCATGTGCTTCCCTCTTGTGGTAAAGCTGCAGCAGGCAGTGCTAGAAGCAAAGTGTGCTTGATGTGACAGAGAGGAGCAGAAAGAGCAGCCTGGCCATGTCTAAATGAATATTATGATTGTGACATGAATTCTTCAGATGCATATCTGTAAGATACACATTATAGAATCATCACATGTGATGACATACAAATGGATTTATGTAATTTTCTGCCCAGTAGGAATTTTAATTTTTGAAACAACCTTAAGTATGTAGAAAGCTCTCCCAAGATACAGAGTTTAGAACTTAGCAAATGTGCTCAGGACTATTTGCTATCTTCTATGGTCTTTCTCCACGGAAAGGCAAATGTAACAGGGCCATGGAGATGATCACAGCTTTTGAATTCATACTAGACTAGGCTAAACACTAGTCTTCAGAAGACTGCTATGCAAGAGTCCATGCTTCGCTTAGCAAGAGTGAAGCATGCAGCTATTAAGGAGAGAGTCAGAGGAATTGATATAAGAAAATAGCTGGCTGGTGAATGTGAGGGTAAGGAAGAGCGGGACAAAAATATACTCAGACAGACCAATAGATGTTATGTACTCAGTAGTGGATAGAATCTGTACTACTAGAGTAGGAAATTTATTTATTTATATCACACCTTCCATAAGTGACTTACAGTCATAGAATATCAACATTGCTAAAACTTGGTAGAAATCATTATGACACTAGAACAGGAAATCTAAACACAACCGTTTTTAAAGGGGGGGAATTTATGTAGCCTTGAGCAAGACACTTCAGAGGCAGCATATAAATGACCAAAATAAATAAACAAATATTCTCCCAAATACTGAATTTATATTATAAAGACCAGAAGGGAATTAGCCCCAAGGAGCTCATAAGGATTCCACAGATGCAATGTTACCACCATCACGCCCCCCCCCCGCGCAAAAAAACCCGTGTTCTTAGTAAGATGCCAACCTCATCTCCAAAAGGAAGACATTTGAAGAACAAACTTTCCTGTTGTGGAATCCCTCCCGGCAGGAGGTGGTGCTTGTAGCACCACGCACATGCTCCCGGGCCCCCATGCGATAACATCACTTCTGGGAAGTGATGGCATCACACAGGGCACAGCCCCCCCCCCCCCCGTGAGTGCTCCCCTGATTTGGGGCCACTCGCTTCCCCAGCCCTTACTCCTTCACCACACTCGCTCACCTCCCCCAGGAGCACTCCTATGATTTGGGCCCACTCGCCTAACTACCCCTTACTCCTTTGCCGCAGCAGTTCACTGCAGCTGCCCATGCCACTGCTACCCACTTGGCACGCTCCTCTGCCAGCAGCCATAGAGGGCCAGCTTGGTGCCCAGCAAGCCAGCTGCCTCGTCGGTGCGGCAGGCAGCCAGGTCGGTGTGAATGGCCTCCCGGCTCCCGCAGACATGGCGCAGGCTCTCCTCCGTGGCTGGCGCCCCCTAATAATTTTGTTCCTGGTGTGACCACCCCTATGCCCCCCCTGCCATGCTATGCCACTGATCCCTGGCTTTTCCAGTTAAAAAGACTGGGAGATGTGAAAGACCTCGGCCTCAATCCCTGGAGAGCTGCTGCCAGTCAGAGTAAACAATACTGACCTTGATGGACTGAGGGTCTGATTTAGTACAAGGCAGCTTCATCTGTCCATGTGTACTGGTAGTGGGTACCTATCTCAGATAACCTGTATCATAACCATGTAGGGCTCTGAAGATCATGAGCTCCTTGTATTTAGCATAGTAAAAATTGGCAGCCAGTAAAATTCCATTAATGCTACAACAATATGGTCCTTCTAGCTGGCAACACTCAGTAACTGTGCTGCCATATGTTGGACCAGTTAAAACTTTAAACATCTTAAGATAAACAGAGTGCTTCTATGACAAATTTGTAGAAAGATTTACTTTCATTGCAATCAGAGTTGTTCTGATTCTCATTTTCTGGCAACTGGTTCCCTAGTGCAGATCTCCTGCAGCCAGCCTGTATCTGACAGCATTGACCTGTCTGGTTTTAAATAGCCTTGAGTATAAGATCTTCAATCCTGTCCCTGGGGATAGTTCTTCTATAATATGGAGAACCCTGCTCTGGTTAATAATGATCATCTTTGTGGCCTCTGATTCTTTGTACCTTTCCTTAAGGTTCACAATTTTCAAAACCGTGCCAGTGGTAATATCCCTCATTGTACTGTCAGGGACATACAAAAGAAGTGGGCAGGGGAGGAGAGAGAATGCAATTATACAGGCTGGAGTGTGGCCAGTATGCCAGCACTAAACAATACAGTACAATTCAGTTTAATTTTGTAGTGGGTGTCATATACACAGTGTTGCTCCCTAAACATATTATTGAGCTTGACAATGCAACCCACATGGTAGAATCCAACAGACATACAGAAAAATACTGTTCCTTTTGTGCAGCTTTGTTTCCATTTTGCTCCACGCTCATGGGAGGCCCAGCATTTGGTCATCTACTAGCACATTTTCAGCTATATCTCCAGGACAGAAGCAATCATTTACCCAGAAGAAACAAGAATTCTGCACCAGAGGGTCTTCTTGAGGCCAAGCTAGATGTCATAGCATCTCCAAGTTGTATTCAGGGATGCTGACACAGCCATTTTAAAGCCTAACACAGGCTTTAAAATACACAGTACAGTGGAACCATGTGCTCTTGCCCCTCCCCCTGAGCCTTTTCAAGTGCCAAAACAGCCACTGTCCCCCTCCCAGTATAGTGGGGAAATGAGCGTATCATCTTGCCCTAGGCCCAATCCAGATCAGGCCCTTGTGACATTTTTAAATTGCCCAAGTTAGGCTTTAAAATGGGAGTAGTGTCCCCAGCTCCAACCTGGGGAAGCCATCATGTCTAGTTTGACCTTGAGATTCTATGCACAGAAAACTCTTTTTCAGGCAACTGGAATGTGTTATGTACATTTGCTTGCACTAAGTATACACTGTCAGTTCCTGAGGAAGAAAGAAATACTACCCCCTCCCTTCTTCTTGCCCTTGGCTCCTTCCCATGCTCTCTAATTTTCACAGATAAAAATAGTGACACTCCTGTAGACTTGTAACATAATTATTCTTACACAAAGATCACAGTTCAAAATACCCCACCAACTCTACTCCTCCATCATGGGCTAGATGGACAATACTTTGCCAATTCCTTTTCTCTATACAGTAAGGAATAAGGTTATGCCTGGGTCTGCAGGAAGTGCCCATTCAGAAATATCTGCCCCCCATAATAAAAGGATGCTTAGCTTGAAATCTCCCAACATTTTGTAATTGCCCCCAATAGCTGCCATTTTGTAGTGGTGTCTACTACCCTTTCTCAAAATACCAAAATTGTGCATAGGCTTAGGCTGAGAACAATCCCTGCTCAGTGTATTTATTTACACTAAAATAATCTATCCTACGATGGCTTTCTGGAGCAGGTGCACTAAGAAGGTAACCATTAGATTTTCCTTTCTATTTGGTTGGTTTTGTTTTTAAATTTATCATCTGCTTTTCAGCTTTCTAGGGTTTCACATTTTTTAAAAAAAAATGAATGTTGAATGAAATGTTTGATAGGACAGTGGACTTGGTAGCAGTTAACAGAACAACTGCAATTCAGACAGCTAGATTTGTACAGGCAAATATGCAGCTGTGGCAATGAAGACAGTGCACTCCAGGGCACATGTGTGCACACCAAGAACATTTTTTAAAAGATTTCCCAAATGGCAAAATAGATTTAGCAATTTAACAAAGAGAATATCAGAGAATAGAGATTTCCTTGGTTAAATACATACAGTACACACACATCATCTGCTCTGATCCCCCTTCAGCTCCTCAGGACAAGTAATAATTTGGTGTACTCCCTGTCCTCCCAGAGAAAAGGACAGGGACAAGTCCTTCTTTAGCCCATTCAGCTTTACTAAGCTTCCCACTTAATGTATTACAGTTTTCTTCTCCAGATCATAAACCAAATCAACACTGTCTTCTGAAAAAAGGAATGTGGTCCCTCTATCCCTGGATCCTAATGCTTCTTGTTTCTATTCTTTGCTCCGCATAGCAAGTCCTAAAAGCTCTTTAATAGGATACAATCTGACTTCACAAGCCACCAGTCAATTGAGCCAGTCAGATATCCCTTGACACCCTTAATCAGTATGTTATGAGAGCCAATATTCTTAAGCTTTAAGCCAAGATCATGGCTGGATTGGCCATCAAAGCCGCCAGGTTAGGACTCTTGATCCCTCATTCCCTCCTTTGAGGGGGCAGGGCTGGGGGCAGGGCCCTTTCCAGGGCTATTTTCCCCGCTAGTCCATCCCTGGCTAAGATGGAAATACACATCCCCCAAATTGCCTCACAGTGCACATAATATTCAGTTAATTAGGCATTACTTATTTGGGTACAGTAATTCATCCAGATAGACAGACAGGTTTACTCATTTGTAAAGCGATGGTAAGTGAATTGTAAGGAAAAGACACAAATATATGGTTAAAACAGACCAGACCAATTTATATCTGCTTATCTGGTCCCAGGGCAGCAAGATCATATGCTGCATAGGTGCCTGCCACCCAGGTGCTCAAATGACCCACTCAGCCATCCTTATCTCTCTCCTGCCTGTTATAGCAACCTAAGTGCTAGTCTGTTTCCACGTGAATGTGAGTAGATAACTGGGATGGAAGGATCCTCTGCCTCATAACTCTTCTCTGCCCTGGAGTCTCAAAACAGTAGGCACAGTCTCTAGGTCTGGACGATTATCAGATTGTAGATAACAGAACTGGTAAAACAGTATTAACAGCTTTGTTTTCTCCCATCTTGAAGTTGGATCCACCAGCATAAAACCTTTCTGAACGTACTATATTTGGCTGAATCTCTTCCAGGACCATACATGTTTAAGAATGGTTCAGCAGCACAAAAATAGAGGCTAGGACTGTTCAAAAAAGCGAACTATCTGTTCTGAGGTATCAAGTGCCCTTTCTTCAGCATAAAATGAACACTAAGCAAGGCTCTTCAAATGAAGCTTGTTAATCTGAATAACTCATAAGAAAGAGGTCCTGGTTCAGGTTTCTTTACTCTATGTGGTGCATAAATAAATTGGTTGGTAAGGTGGATTGGCTAGAAGAAGCATCCCTTCCATGATTACCCTTTGAGAACATCATTTCCCACCTCCTATCTGATCAGCACCCTTTCAATGTCTGTCTAAGAACCTGGAATCCTTTCTGTTCTGTACTCTGAGACCAAGTGCCCCTTCATTAGAAAGCTGTGAATGATTTAGCTCCCTTCTTCTGCCAAATCCCATATATACTTTTGCACAGCAGATGCAAAAATTCCAGCCAGTTCCCCCAAGATTTGCTGCAGCGGGTGAGAGGAAGTCAGGGCTGGCTCTTCAGGAGATGACTTTGGTAGTATGGCAGATAGACTGTCAACAGGGATTTATCTAATTGTTCCTTCCAACTCTGATGAAGCAAGCACATAGACCTGAGCCAGAAGCCATCTGCAGAAACACCAGAGAAGAAAGGGAGAGCGGATCCTTTCTAACAGCTCCATGGATATCACCAAAGCCACAGGCAAGAAATCCAAGAATTTGTCTAAACTCAGAGAGTTGTGCAAAGAGTTCCTGTTATCCCACCAAGAGATCTTCTCTATAGAGAAGACAAAGGAGTCACTGGAAGTGCCCAGATAGGGTAAAGTTTGTTAAAGGAAAGTGCACCAAGGAGACTTCTGAGAATCTCAGTCCTCCCACAGAGGGGCAAGTGATCACACAAGTTATCCTCTGGCTGCGATCATTCCTGGGTTAAAAGGGGTTTTGCCTTAGGAAAGGTGTGAAAGATATGGACCCAGTAGTGGTTGTCCCTGCAAGCCATAAATACATTTATAATCTATTTCAGGTGGTATGTAGTTCCATAAAACCTTGGGCTAGAGTTGGATAGCCGTATCTTCTCCTTAGCCACTCTCGTCCCCTGTGGCCCAAAGAACATGTTGCATTAACTGGAAGAAAATGTGCTGTGTGACATCATCCATTAGTGTTTCTTCCTGTGAGTGACAGGTAATAAAGTGGAATAGGAGAAAAATACTAACATGATAACAATGGCACTTTTTTCAACCACGCACTGCCACAAGATCCCACTTGGATCTTTGGGCTTCTCTGCAAGCCTCTTCCAGCAACATATGCTGTGTATCCAAATCCAGAAGCAATGAATGATTTCATGAGTTGACAGTGATTTTACTTATGTTCACAGCTTCAGAGACTTTAAGTATACAAAGCTTCTAATATTTCTCAAGGATCTGGCTTTACTGCTCTGGTTTCCATGCTTATAAAGTTTTGCCATTGATGGTACTCCAGGATTCTCTAGCTTGGAAGGTTTTCCTTCCTGGGGCATCCAAAAAAAAAAAAGAGCACGGTGTTCTAAGACCATGCTTTAGTCACGAGACTCAGAAGCCCAGGAGGGGCACCATTCACATGAAAGAGCCCTGATGTAGATATTTCAAGATGCCCCATTCATTTTGTGTAAGGACGAGCATGAAGAAAAACATATGAACATGTGAATGAGACAACCCATCTTATTAGAACCAGGCTTATATACAATCTAACCTATAGCCCATGTTTATAACTGGCCCATATTAATAACTGACTATAATTTGAAGTTATACCTCTATCTTACTAATTTATAAAAAACCCATACTAGAATTAGAATCTGTGAGTTTGTGGGTTGGTCATGTTAATTATGGCTCCCTAATACTGAAGGCAAATTTCTAGGCTGCATATGTGTAGAAAAAATATTGAAAGCATCAGGGTGATATTTGGTGAAAGTTACAAAATTAGATGGGGACTAGGAATGGCTTCTGTGATTAAGGTGCACCTGCCTGGAAAGTTCTTATAAGGAAGTATTCCACCAAGTCAGCCTTTTGTGCCATGGCAAGTGCAGAAGGGAAGTTATTCCTCCTGTCTCTTTGCTTTTTGGTTTCCTTCTAGCAGGAAAAGGGGAAGCAATTGCTCTTTGATGTGGTCCAGAAAATAATAGGTTGCAGACCCTAGGTATGTCGTATCAGTCACACTCCTGCCCTAAGATGCTTCCCAGCCAACCCTCTCTAGCCAGATCTGCTAGTGTTCCCAGCTGTGTGCAGTTCGTGTCTGCAACGGTGATGGTGGCACCATCAGAGATCAGGTGTAGCTGCATGTTTCCTTTTTCTCTATCTCTTGATTCTTCAGTGTTTCCAGGTAGCCCAAAGGCCACCTAATTGACAAAGTACTCAGTCTATTCCTTCTGTGTAATACCAGTGATTGACAGCTGTATTATTTTTTTAGGAACTGTTTACTGTTAAAGACAAATGGATGAAGTCTGTCATTTTCCCTCCAGAAAAGAAAAATGCCACCTTCAGCTGAGGGCAAAAGGCTCATGATAGGTCCAGAACACCCAGCCTGGTTAGAACTGGGGTTGTGATTAACAAGCTAGGAAGTTTAGAATGACCCATCCCTTCCTGCAATGGCATCATCGTGACAGTGACAATATTTCAGCCGCTTCCCTGTTCCCCTATGTGGGCCAATGGTCATTTTTTATGTGACAGAGAACCAGAATCTCTCTACAGGAGACATCTTACACAAGGACGCTCAAATAAAGGGAGACACAATGTTAGTCAGGAAGCATAGTTTAAAAAGACAAGAGCCAAAGGCTCTGTCAATTTCACTTCTCTACACTAGGGTAATTTTAAAAGACAGCAGCAGCAGAGATCACTCCTGAGAGGGGTTGTTAATTGCATCTTCACCTCCACAAAGGCTTCACTTTCCCTGCAGGGAGGTGAAGATGACATTAACAAACCCTCTCAGGAGCGATCTCCGCCAGCTCTATATTTTTAAACTACCCTCATATATAGAGGTGAAATTGTCTTTTGAAAAGATGTTACCCAGCTAATGTTATATCTCTCTGCACTTGAGCATCCTCGTGTAAGATGTCTCCTGTAGAGAGACTCCCAGTGTGGTAGAGTTATTACCCAAATAGGAGGTCTCCTTAATTGGTTGGGGAAATTAGCATTAAAGGAGACAAGCGAGAGGGGGTAACTAGGAATCTCCACCAATGTTTACAGAGATTATTCCCTTAAAGAACTCTCAAATAAATCAACAGATGTTCATCAGGAAAAGTTTTTTAATTAAAGAAAAATAAGAGGCAAACACAGAAAATCACACACAGCATGCATACAAGGCTAACTAGGAAAAATAGAGAGGAAAGTGGGAGAAAGTAGCTAAGAGGGGTGATAATTACCAGTCTTGAAGAATGAGGGGTCTATGAGAGCAGCAGCAAAATGACTAGCATTTCACAAGGAGAAGGAGAGAGGACTCAGACATATCTGAGGATGCATGTATGGGTCCAGAACACACACACTGAGCACATGGCTGGGAAGCCCAATTATAAAGCAAAACGTATCATGGGGCAAGGTTGACATCTTAGTCCCCAAAACAATAGCTTAATGGCTGTCTCTGAATGTGGACAAAGATGTTGGGAGAGGTTTGAAGTAACTATCTGGGATGGTCTATAGGTAAAAATATTGCTTGATAGCCTGGTAAGTACCAGGCAGGTATGCTGAATAGCCTGATTAGGTAAGTAGGAGAGGAAAGGTGGAGGGAAGTGTTGATGGGATTAGGCAGGGAGTTTTGTCAGAAGCCTTGTTATCTCTGCTGTTCTCAAGGGTGGAGGGCCATCAGTCAGTCATTCCTCCCCCTATGACTCATGGCTTGGTAACTTTCCAGTCTCCAGGCCGGCTGGCATCCGCTCTGCCTGGAGCCAGGCAGCATGTAGTACTTATTGCAAGGGGTTTATGTTATTCCATATCCATAAACTGCCCTTTTAATGTGGGGAGGGGGTCTGACTGCTAACAGAGTTGTCAGAATCTTGGAATAAGGAGTCTAGAGTTCAAATCCACACTCAGTCATGAAATTCATTATATAACTTTGGGAAACTTTTTTAGCCTAACCAAAGGGTTGTGAGGATAAAATGGAGAAACCACAACCCTATCTCTTATGAAGGACAGGATAGAAATGTGACTGTTAAAGCCACCATATGGTAGCTTTTCAGAGGAGAGTTCTGGCATGCTGAGCTGCTCCCATCAATCCTCTCTGACATTTTCCACATTTACAACATGCCCTGACTACTCAATCCATTTTTCAACATCTAAACACAATCCGATCACATTGAAGAATTTGAAAAACTGTTTTCACCATGCTAGAATCCCTTTGAAAACCAGCGCTCACTAGCTACCATGTACCAAATAGTTGTATAATTAGACATTTTTAATATCTACATTGGGCCTGCAAAAGTCATAGTACTGAAGTTGCTGAAATACTGGATTGCTAGAATTTCAAGGGTAGAAAAATCTAAGATTTGTAAAAGTGCAGAAAACACTGCTTGATATGCTATTTCCCTCCATTAAAAAGAGGGGGGGGGGAATTGGATTTTCTTTTTATTAATTGGAGGGTACAAACACCACAAACGTTAGAAGTCACCCTCCAAAATCCCGTGGAGCTTGCACAAAAGTGACAAAGGCAGCCCTCTGGAACAGTTGTGGAGGAGAAGCTGGAGCCAGTTCCAGCAGACCTCTCTGAACACCTGCTTCTCCTCACACTCCACTGCTCTTGCAGTTGTGAAGAAGCAGGTGTGATCAGGGACAAAGGGGAAGGGAAGACTGAATATGCTGGTGTCAGAGGGGCAGAGGGAGGGAAGAAATGCTAAAGCAGGGATCAGAGGGGGGCCAGGGAAAATGGGATCTCTCCAACCACACAAATCCTTTGAGTATACTCTTTCTTCTTTAATTATAATGCTTGCTTTTATAAAAACATATTTCTGAATGTTCAAAGCATTTCTCAAAGAATTCTCCACACAACACTGTATGGCAGGTTAATATTATCATCCCCTGATCAGAGCAATCATAGTTTGCCTGAGGTCAGCTAGAGAGTTCATGGCAGAGCTGAGACTTGAACTGGCTTTGGACTTGGTTCCTGGCTTTGAAATTAGACTCACACCTGCTCTTCTAAGGGTCAAACTAAACAGGATCCTGAGGGATCCATGACTGAATCCTCCCAGCATTTTTAAATGGCTATATCTGCCATGTGAGGGGCCCAGTGGGGCATATAAAAGGATGAGTAGGTTTAATTATTCCCCCATCCCATCATGTCAGTTGAAACTTAGGGCCCCACTCCACTTCTCCACATGTTCTAATTAGCCCTGAAAGAGAAAATCACATCTCTTCCCTGTCTGTTTTTAGAATAATTATGGGGGGGGGGGGTAGTTACAGACCGTGAACAAGGCTTCTTCTCCCTCTACCTGATCCCAATCTGAATTTGGACCTATGTGACTAGTAATAGCACTGGGAGGACCTATCCTTGGTTCTCTTAGCACATCTATTTGTAGCCTGATACAATGCACAGAACTCAAGTATGCTGATCCTAAGTGTTCTGATCCTTTTACACAACCTCATCGTGGTTTCCAGATGGCTGCAGTGTTTGCATTATAAGCCCCAAATACTTCTATGATGTTTCCCCATCAACTGAAAAATTAACCCCACAGTCTTGTGGATCTGCTGTCTCCCTTTCCCTGGAGTGCTTTGCTTGCCTCAGGGATAGCAGACGTCTGTTCAAGAGTCCTTAAAAATAATAGCAGATGAGGGTTCCTTAAGGTCTTTCAGAGACAAGAAAAGATTCAGGGCAAGCTGCCAAGGGGGGTGAGATTTAAAATTGGAAATTGACCTTATTGTGGGAGTCAATACGGACATTTAGTTTCCTTACATACTGTGGATTCCAATCGCCACTAGGCACTTTAACTTTTAGTGTGTCTTAGTTAAACTCAGTGAACAGACAGCATTGAATCAGCATTGATTCAGCATAGAATCAACTCCTCTGCCTCTCTTGTTCCAATCTCTTATCATAAACCACTTGGGGGGATTATAGAGCTAAGCTGAAATAACTAATACCTTTAGCATTGTCTTCATTTATCATAAGCATAATAACATATAGTGTCTGAATCTCTGTACTCAGTAAAGAACAAGTGGTTCTTAAAGTATGTCACCACAGTCTTGAGCAATCATGTGACTAGAAAGCAGGCCTGAACTTGGGCAGGGAAACATTTATGCTCAAGGTCCATTCTTCCCTTGGATTTACTGCCTGGTCTTCTGGGGCAAGTCATTCTCTTATTTGCAACAACTTCATAGGGTGGTTTTGCAGAGGGATACAATCAAGATTGCAATGCCCTTTGTCAATCAGATATACTTTATTATTGATAAATACTTTGGATTTTATTTAAATACTTTTATCGGGCTTTTCTCTCCAATGAGGACCCAAAGCTGCTTACAAAATACAGATTAAATAAACAAATGAAACCAAACAAATAAACAAGAATGCTCCAAATCTTTGGCAGGTGCTGTATCTACCAGCCAAGGTAACTTCAGGGCTTCAGTCTGCAAACCACAGTCTAAGACCCCGGTGCAGGGGAGGGAGCCTTTTGGATCTTGCCCTTCAGCTTAAGCCACTGGCTTGAGTCTCCAGCCACAGCCAGGTTAAATACCTGGAAACAGGAGAAACAAATACAGCACAGATCCTATTCATCCAGTGCTGGCAAGAGGTTTCCCACCTTCTCTGAGCTACTACTCTTGGTTATTACTACTAGTAGTCGCTACTTTTGGCTTTCAGAAACACATTATTTTCACCCTAATTCTAGCTAAATGTATCCAATGCATTTGCCTGTAAGCATACCAGCCATTATAGATAGTTAAATAGAGGTAAGTGAAAAACTATAGCTTACCTCTGGCATAACATGATGACTGATCCCAACTGTTCTAAGAGAGAAACACTACAAAAATAGCTGTCCTAAACACGTTTACTTGAAATTAAGTGCACCGCTAAGAAGAGTTCCCTGGAAGTAAGCCCCACTGAAAAGACCTTAGTAGGACTCTGCGTAGACCTGTTTAGGATTGCTGTCCAAGTCCCTGTGATTTCTGATTTCTCACTGATTTGTTCTATTGCTATTGTGACAGAGGCTGTTTCATGCCACATCAAGAATATCTTAGATCAAGTAGATAGGTCAGGTAGTGATGGTAGTTTCTCCCCATATCAGTGTCCCATTCTCCAGAGGTTGGTAATGCTGGAATAGGGAAGAAGGACATTATTTGCTTAAACTTAATGTTTCCTGTTTACACCGCTTAGAGAATCAGGCCTCTAGCAGTATATTTAGATTTAAATTAAATAAATTACTAACATCAAAACTACAAACTACAAACAGAAAAAGGAAAAAAGAAACAAGGGGGGAGGGAAAAAACAACATAAGAACACAGACTACAACTACAAGTATTGAATTCCCTTCATAATACAATTATTTAAAGTTAAACTTTCTAATATGCTATTAGATCGGTAGATCTTATAAGATATGAACTACAGTCAGGATCAGGTCTTCTTCCCCCCCCCCCCCCCGCGTCTCGGTCTCAGTTCTCTTTGAACAGCTACAATAGCTGCGCTCACTCCCTCCTCCCCACTCCCCCCTTCAGATTCTGGATCTTCTTCTTGCTCAAACTCTTGATGATTAAGCACAAAATCCCTCAGCTGTACTTCCGATATTATCTTGTAGGCTTGGTCTTTATATCTAAACCAGATACCTTCCGGAAATAGCCATTTGTATTTTATATCACGCTTTCTCAGAAGAGCTGCACACCTTTTGTATTTGAATCTTCTTTTCCGAGCTAGAAATGGAACGTCCTTCAATATCTTAACCTTATTGCCAAGAAAGTCCAAGTCCACGTTAGTCGAATTATATAAAATGGTGTCCCGAGTCTTCTTAGATGAAAAGTCAATAATAATCTCGCGAGGCAGCTGACGCTTCATTGCATATTTTGAAGACGTCCGACGGACTTCCAGAATATCGCTTTTTAACTCTTCTTTAGTTGCCTTTGCGAATAACGCCAAAAGTTCCGACACCAAATCCTTTAAATGTTCACTTTCCTCCTCCTTCACATTCTGTAAACGCAGTACCATCTGAGCACAATCCACTTGTAGTCCTATCAGTTGATTCTCCAAAAGTTTTACTTCTTTGTTTGTAGCTCTCATGAGTGTTGCATTTTCACAAGTAGATTTCTCTGCCTCAAGCGCTACATCTTTAGTGGTTTTCACTTCATTTTCAACTGAACCAACCCTTTGCCCAATTTCATTTAGCCTATCAACAAAGGGCTTCATAGCTTCAACGACCGACTGTTTAACCACCTCTTCAAGAGTCTCTCCCTTCCCCTGCAACGCAGCTGAAACCGATTTGCCCACAGCAGGGCTCTGCTTTTTCGTCGCCATCTTGGGGGGGGGGGAATCCGCCAACTAAGTTCCAAAACTCAATGAAGGGGAAGATATCCGAACCTTCAGCTTCAACTCCCACCAATCCTTCGCATACGCTTAAGGTAACAGAAGGGATCCGCTTATTTACAGGTTTTCACCTTAAATCTGCTTGTTGCCGTTCTCCATGGCCCGGCAGCACACGATGTGCTGCGCAAGTCTGCCGGCCTCCATAGGAGCAGACGGGCTATTTACCCCCTGAATCGACTTCAGGGGGCTCTTCCCGCAGCGCTCTGGACCCTGACCCCCTACCTGGGAGTCCTGGGGGTTAACCCTCGCAGGTCAACCACCCAGTCAGGCTGCTCGGCCGCTTCCTCCCGGACCTGCGGAGAGGAGCGTCCGACATGGCTGGGAAAATGAAACCGAATCCAGGCCTCTAGCAGTATATTTAGAATTGACGTAAAAGATGTAATTATGCCCAGGCTCACAATCATTGCTTTGGGGTATTCCAGTATAAATAAAACCTGCATTGTGAGCATATTTCTTAGTTGTTGACGATTTTAACTACCTGTGCTATAGGGTGATGACACTTGTAATGCATTTTTACTAGGCCTGAAATTTACTCTGGAGCAAGTTATGGCATTCTAGAATTTATATCTTTAATTCAAGGACACCAAGAGTCCCTGTGGAACACCACAGGAGGCTATATAGGCTTCTCATATGTAGTCAAAAGAGCTCATTTCCTAACACAACATTTCAGAGGTTGTTGTGAAGGTACGAACTACGTAGAAGCTTGATGATGACACACACAGAGAAAGAGAGAGAGATGGGAAGGCGGTTAACAAAGAGGCTGGAGCAGTGACTGATGACAGTGAGGTAAAGCATTTCTGAGATGAGTGGCTTCACACTCCAGTAATGAGCAGCAGAGAAATAATGTTCTCAGTAGAATACACATTTCCTGTCCCTCAGGCTCACTCTCAGTTACGCCTCTGATTAAACAGACTTTGTGCTAACCATATCCTCTCTCTCTAGTAATTTCCCAAAGCCCATTCCCTTTCGGTTACTTACTTACATGGGAATTTTTTTTCAAGCGCTGTTTATTACCTAAGGACAGCATGTGGTTTGGAAAAGGCCTCAGGTCTTGGAAGAGAAGAATCACAGGCTTTTCTCCCTGTCAGAGTCACTGGCTATATAAAATCAAAAAGAGTCCAGTAGCACCTTTAAGACTAACCAATTTTATTGTAGCATAAGCTTTCGAGAATCAAGTTCTCTTCGTCAGATGCTAACTCCTCTGCATCACTGGCTATATAGGATTAAGTGGATTGTAAAGGAAAATATTCTCTTAGGGTAGCTGAACATAAAGCATTTGTAGGTAATAAACCATGAGAAATAAATTCTCACCTATTATTCTACTTTAGACTGAGGTAGGCATCTGTCTTTCTGTTTCTTGTGCTTGAAAATGTTTATCTGCAGAACATAAACTCTCCTCATGAGAATCTCATGCCGCCTCTTTCAATTTTCTCTTGTCCCACAGCTCTCCCCAGGGTCTGAGGATGATGAGGGACATGATAGCTCCAGCCGGGAGAACCTAGGCCGAATCCAGTTTAGCGTTGGTTACAATTTCCAGGAATCTACTCTGACTGTCAAAATATTGAAAGCTCAGGAGCTGCCAGCCAAGGATTTCAGTGGCACCAGTGATCCCTTTGTCAAAATTTACCTCCTACCAGATAAAAAACATAAGCTAGAGACAAAGGTGAAAAGGAAGAACTTAAATCCACATTGGAATGAGACCTTTCTCTTTGAAGGTAAGATGGTCTAGGTTTAGAACACTGGTTACATAGACCGTAGGTTTGCTGTGGCTTCAGGCAAGTCACTTAATACAACCCCTTTGTGCTTCAGTTTTCTTCCTATCAGCTATGATAATATTCATTGGCAGAAAGCAAGGGCAAGCAGTATTAATGCATGAAAGTGCTACTGTCCTGAATATTTCTAGCCAAACAGGGAAAGATGCCAAATGGGAACAGACCACTGATCCATTGATTTGGTGCCCTTCTACTAACAATTGAGGCCATTTATCATTTCATGGATGTTCAACATATGAGGCTGTTGGAAGTGATTATACCTGGTTGTAACATTCGAAAGCCACTCCAGGCCTGGATCATCCCAGTAATGTGTCACAGTAGTCACCGAGAATGCAGTGCTGATGTGAAGACTCTGCATGATCAGAGTAATTTACATAGATATTCTCAGACACACAGAAATGTTTCTATCATCTTCCTTCATTGGGGGGCTGTAACATGAGAAATATTGTTATTTTATATAAAGGGCCAGGCACAAATTCTAGGAATGAGTATTATGTATTATGAGGTTAGGGTCATTCCCCTCATTCTTTGTATTCATGTAAGTGCATCTGAAAGAAAACTCTGGTAACAAAATGGTACTGTTGGAGGGTTTACTCCTCTGTCCATTAATGAATCAGACATAGTATAACCTGAGGATGTGGGAGCAACTCAAAATACTCCTGTATAGTGTACCACTATAAATGCATCCTAGAGTGTGATTTTTGCAAAGCTGCCCCTAGGAGTATGCCAGGAAATTTAGCCAAGGAGGGCCCCTTACTGGGTGGGAAGGAATATGGGGGCAGCATGTCAAGAAAAAGGTGGAGGGGTGCCCCAAGTCCCTTACATCATCCCAAGGGATTCTGAGGTTTGCTCTCACTTGGCATGGAACCTGGCCAAATCATGGCAATATGCATTGCTTCCAACCCATGCAAAATGAGAACCAAGATACAGATACTGGCTGTTGGTCAGCTGGGACCTTAGGGCATGGATCTCAATACACGCTCATCTCAAATTCTTCTAGCTATAATTGCAATATGTTTATCCCGCCCTTCCTTCAAGGAACTCGGCAACATATATGGTTCCCTTCTCCATTTTATCTTTACAACAATCCTGGGAGGTACACTAAATTGAAAAAGAGAAACTAACCCAAGGCCACCCAGTGAGTGAGGCTTTGAACCCAGATCTCCCAGGCCCACTCTCATACTCTAATCACTGCACCAAACTGGCTCTCTCACAGACTCTCTGTCACATTTCTTTCTGTTTCATGTGAGTGTGTTGTTCACAGTTATGGTACTGTTTTTAATGCATTTTCCATACATGCATGCATCTTTCTTCCCCAAGATACTGTGCATCTCTGCAGCCACCCACACACCACTCACTTTGAAAGAAAGTTCAGAAGGGTTGAAGGTGGACTTTGAAATGGTTCCATGTGGGGAGGAAGCTTTTGAGTTTGTGGAAGGTCATAAACAACCCCTTTCCAAAGAAATGAACAGAAAGGTTTTGAAATGAACAGAAAGCATAGTTTTCACCTATGCTTAAGGTTGCAAGGATAGGGTTATGTCTGAATTTTCAGTTTGCTACCTGTAGAGAAATACTCCTAACAAAAAGGAAAAGAAGGGTGGGATAATGCCAAGGGAACCAGCGTTGCAAGACATTTGCTTGAACTATTTGCAAGCAGGTCATTGCATCTGGAATGGGGTGCCCACTTCCACGTGAAGAAACCAATACAAGGAAGATTCATCAGAAAAATCAGTGCTGACATAAGATGAAATTCAACCCATGACAGACTTTCCACTCTTTTCACTGAGATCACACAAAACCAAAAGGATTCAGATGTATCCTAAATCATTTCTCCATGCAGTTCAGCATCACCATTTGCTCTGTTTTACTTTATCTGCTGTCTTTCCTCCTGTCAAATCAGATCATGCCACTAGTCCATCACATTTAGTGCCCAAACTCAGATGAATGGTCAGTGTCTTATGCTACTAGGGAAAGGCCAAAAGCCTTCACCAGTGATCTAAGCATCATGATGGATAGGGTATGAGAGTCCTTCTTGGCCCTTACAGCAGCTAGCCAGTTCCCTGAAGCATTACATTTGATGGATGAAACTAGATTACTATTCATTCATCAGAAATACCTACAAATATTATTCAAGGCTGCAAGATAACCTAGAAACATGTGGGCCAGGCATGTGTGGCCTAGACCAAGCACTGCCCCTACTTCATTGACAGCTTGAATAAAGCAATATATTATATCCAGTGATGAAAAAAAAATCATCATAGGTAATGGAGTTGCTTTTTCTGAATTCAGGCTTGCAGCAAACATTCATCTATACTGAATGGACTTTCTTTACTGTAGGTAGCTGCCTACAGTTTCTCAGATTTTCATTTTTTCCTTTGCTTTTACAGGTTTCCCTTATGAGAAAGTGGTACAGCGGGTGCTCTATCTCCAGGTCCTGGATTATGATCGATTCAGCCGTAATGATCCCATCGGGGAAGTGTCTATTCCCCTCAATAAGCTGGACTTGACCCAGATGCAGACATTTTGGAAAGAACTAAAGCCCTGCAGTGATGGAAGTGTAAGATACATGCTACTTTTAAACAAAGGGCTGTTCCCCAGGTCATCAAAGACCATCCATGGATGGTGCCTGTGTTAGGACAGTGTTTTCCAACCAGGGTTCTGTGGAACCATGTGGTTCTGCAGGACATCATCAAGGGCTCCACGAGAAATTATGGAATAAATACAAAATTTTAAATACTGTAAAAAATTCCAAATATCCCTCAAAATATTGTGGTTGTTAAGATTATGTAAGCTCTCACGCACACATGCGCACACAGAGGGCACATCTCATTACAAATAAATTTTCTTGACAATAATTTAGCAGTAATTGAATTGTGCTCCCCATTAACTTTTTCTGAACTGTAAACATTTTCATAGGTAGAGGTTCCTCAGACTTCGAAAATTAATCCAGGGGTTCCCCCACTGAAAAAACTTTGGGAAACACTGTGTTAAGGAGGACTGGCCCTGTGACTACAGTACCTTAGTTTAGCCAAAGGATCCCAAGGCTTCTATCACAGCTATCTCTAAGAAAGAAAGAGGACTACTGATATGAACGTCCTGCTTTTTAAAATTACTATTTTGAATGAGAAGAGTTTTCGTCAATGAAAGCCCTGTAATACAGTCCACCCCCATGCAAAAAACATTATGCATGGCCAAGAGTGCTAGGGTGGGGGGCTTAGGGGAAGCAGCCTAACATGCATATACATACTCACGTGATTATCATTTAGGAAAGGGCCATAGCTCAGTGGCTGAGAACAAGTTTTGTATGTGTAACAGCCCAGGTTCAATTTCCAGCATCTTCAGTTGAAGGATCAGGTAGCGGGTGATGAGAAATAGACCCCAGAGAGCCTCTTGCAGTCAAAATAGTGTTGACTAGAGGGGCCAAAATGGACCAATATAGGGATTCAATAGAAAGCAGCTTTAGGTGTGTGTGTATTAATCAGGAACACATTATGTAAATTGACAGCTAACTAGCTTGTATACACACCGACTACTGATGTAAACGGTTAAATGCTCAAGGCACAAAATTCTTTGCTTCCAAAAATGATGATTGCCTGGAGATATAAAAGTAATAACAAATGCTCTTAAGCATTCAGTATATTCTTGAAAAGCTTGCAAATCTTGCCAGTAATAGTGCTGCCTTCCCCCAGAAAAATGCTTTCCTAGTGCATACATATCATGAAGCTGCATTTAAACAACAATTGGATACATCACAGATTGTTGTGTTCGCACCAGCCCCTTGCTCCTCCCACCTCCCTCCCTGCGCGAAACTTGATGCAGAATTTCCCAGTTTCATCATGCCCCCAACAGCAATCCCAAGACAGGTGCTTTAGCAATGAGAACCTGTTTATTTCGCTCAGGCTGGAATTTAAAATCTTTGTTTAATCCCACTTTAGAAGTTTGGTCTGTTGGGAGTTCCAGACCAGAGCTTATTTGCAATTTGTAATGGTGTCTGACCAAGGCTATCCCAATCTTGTCAGATCTCAGAAGCTAAACAGGGTCAGCATTAGATGGGAAACCACCAAGACATTCCAGGGTTGCTACACAGAGGCAGGCAGTGGTAAACCACCTCTGTTCATGTCTTAACTTAAACATCCTATGGGTTTGCCAATTGCCACAAATTGGCTGTGATGTGATGGCACTTTCCACAGCCAATGATGCCTGAATTCAGTTTTTGCTCCCCAGTTGAAATCCAAAATGACAACATGTCCATGTCTCCTCTTTATTTCTGGTCAAGTCTCTGGTCCAATTGTTAGTACTTTTTTACATTGGCCAGTGTCAAGACAAGCCTGATTAAAATCCTAATGTCAACCAATGCTGAACAATCATTTTCCACAGCTGATCACACAGCAGAAGCCTATTTGAAGTGATGTTCTATGTAGAATGAGGGAAGCAGACCAGGCTCTTAATTGTATTAGGATTATTTCAATCCCTACTGCAAACATTGTTTGCATTGCTTGCAATGGGTATTAGAGATGCACAATGTTAAAGTCTCAGGAATTCCTCAATCTCTGTCCCTTTTTTCTCTGCAGGGAAGCCGTGGAGAGCTACTTCTATCCCTTTGCTACAACCCTTCTGCTAACTCTATAGTAGTGAATATTATAAAAGCTCGGAATCTTAAAGCCATGGACATTGGGGGAACATCAGGTATTTGATTTCAGGGCAGCCTTTTCTATAAAATGGCAAGAATTGTGTCTCTCATGTAAGTAAGCCAGGAATGATCCTTCTTAAAGGTCTGGGCATTTATCAGTTTCTGGTAAACTTGGCTGGGATCTATGTATTATCAGAATCCATGCAGTGGCCAGGTCTCTTTCCACATGGATTTCGTTCCACCTTTTACTGTATTTATTTACAAATTTTATCCCCAACTATTTCGCCCTCATCTGGGCCATCAAGCAGCTAACTGATTAAAAACATACATAATAAAAACACACATTCAAAAGCATTAAAAACCAGTATGGTGTTGTGGTTAAGAGCAGTAGGACTCTAATCTGGAGATTCCCCACTCCTCCGCTTGAAGCCAGCTCAGTGGCCTTGGGTCACTCACTTCTTGGAGCTCTCTCGGCTCCACCCACCTCACAGGATGATTGCAGTGAGGATAATAATGATACACTTTGTAAACCGCTCTGAGTGTGGCATTAAGTTGTTCTGAAGGGCAGTAGATAAATTGAATGTGTTATTACAACCCAAACAGAAGCACATTCAAATAATTAAAGCTAAAGCTAAAAATACACATACAAACCCCATAAAAACAATTAAAACATAGAAAGGAGGGATCACCGAGGGAATGCTGGATGAAACAAAATAGTCTTCACCAACTAATGGAAGGCAGCAGCAGAAGAGGACAGACAAGTCTCCCTAGGGTGAGATTCCAGAGTTTCGGTACCACAACCAAGGAGGCCCTTTCCTTGTCACCCACATAATCTCAGGAGGCAAGGACACCTGAAGATGACCACAGCAGTCAGGTAAGTTTGTAAGGGAGTAGGTGATCCTTCATGTATGCCTGTCCTAAGCCATATATGGCTTTAAATATCAACACTAGCATCTTGAATTGTTCCCAGAAACAGATTGTGAGCCAATGTAGATGGGCCAGGTTTCTAGTGTTATGGTTCCTACAACCCTGTCCACCTTAGCTTCCTTATAGAAGCACTGTTTTCAGAGGTATCCAACTGACTTCATCCTCTATTCATCTTCTGGTTTTTCCCATTACTTTGCTGTGATCATTCTCATAGAATCATAGGGTTGGAACAGATCTCCAGAGTAATCTAGTCCAACACCCTGCACAATGCAGGAAAATCACAACTACCTCCCCCCGCCCCATACACCCAGTGACTCTTGCTCGGTGCCCAGAAGATAGCAAAACACTGTCAGGGTCTCTGGCCTGGGACCTGGGGAAAATTGCTACCTGACCCCAAGGTGGCAATTAGCATTACCCTGAGCATGTAAGAAGGGGCCACAATAACTAAGCACTGATGTAACCCATTCTGCCCTCCCTCTCATCATGATCTGCCTAGGTTCATAAGAATCAGCATTGCTGTCAGATGGCCATCTAGCCTCTGCTTAAAAACCTCCAAAGAAGGAGAGCCCACCACCTCTCGAGGAAGCCTGTTCCACTGAGGGACTGCTCTAACTGCCAAGAAGTTCTTCCTAATGCTTAGCCAAAACCTCTTTGATTTAATCTCAACCCGTTGGTTCTGGTCTGATCTTCTGGTGCAATGAAAAACAGCTCTGTGCCATCCTCTATATTACAGCCCTTCAAGTACTTGAAGATGGTTATCATATCACCTCTCAGTCATCTCCTCTCCAGGCTAAACATACCGAGCTCCTTCAACAATTCATCATAAGACTTGGTCTCCAGACCTCTCACCACCTTCATTGCCCTCCTCTGGATTCGCTCCAGCTTGTTTATATCCTTCTTTAGTTGTGGTGCCCAAAACTGAACACAATACTCTAGGTGAGGTCTAACCAGAGCAGAGTAGAGTAGAGTAGATACCATCACTTCACATGATCTGGACACTATACTTCTGTTGATACAACCTAAAATCACATTTGCCTTTTTATCTACCACATCACACTGCTAACGCATGTTCAGTGTATGGTCTATTAAGACCCCTAGATTCTTTTGCACATACAAGTCTCCCCCATCCTATAATTATACATTTGATTTTTCCTACCTAAATGCAGAACTTTACATTTATCCCTGTTGAAATTCATTTTATTTGTTTTAGCCCAGTTTTCTAGCCTGTCAAGATCATCATATATTCTGACTGTCCTCTACCATATTTGCTACCCCTCCCAATTTAGTATCATCTGGAAAGTTAATAAGCATTCCTTCTATTTACATATCTGATTTCATACTAACTTTGGGGAAATATCAGGTAAAAGTGCCTTTGGACACCAATTGGATAGAAAGGAGTGAATTTTTGCAGGTCCCATCCACAATGATACAATTTTCCTTGTCTTGGCCTCCATGGCTGTCATTTCCTAAGGATTTTTCTGGTTTTGAAAATCAATAATTGAGGCTCAAACTATACATTACATCTTACATGTCACAACACAAATGCCCATCTTGATTCACTGTCACACAGAAGAATAAAGTGTCTTAACAGTGCTCTGTTCTGCCCTGCAGTGCTACAGAGGAGGAGAAGCTCCCAGCTTCCCTCCCATACCATTTTCTCCAGTGGAAATGGCTGCAGGGGGAAGCCTGTTTGCCCTTTTCTTTGGGACACACTGGACCATGAGATTAATCTGGTATAAGCCTCCCCATTTTCCCATAAGGAAGGCAACAGCTTCATTTTTCTGTGTAAACAAAACTGAATCTCATTGTACTTTCTAAAATCATGTAAATCCTCATCAGTGTAAAGGGACTTCTCGGTGGCTGAAGGGTTAGTGTTTATTGCTTATTATGCTGTTTTTAGTGTTGATTCTCACTGTATTGTGGTATGCTTTTACTTTTACAGTTAGCCATTTTGCGGGTGTATCAGGCTGAAAAATGTAAGATAAAAATCAATCAGTCAATCATTCACTCAGGCAATTGAATTCTCTATAGTTAGCAGGTCTGATAGTGCTGCATAATGAAACTGTATTAATCTTTGGCACTCTCGGCCCTCCCATAGTTATTCGTTTCCTCTTTTTCCTTCGTCAGACCCCTACGTGAAGGTGTGGCTGATGTACAAAGACAAGAGGGTGGAGAAGAAGAAGACAGTTGTGATGAAACGGTGCCTGAACCCTGTCTTCAATGAGTCCTTCACCTTTGACATCCCCACAGAGAAACTGAGGGAGACAACCATTATCATCACTGTCATGGATAAGGACAAGCTCAGCCGGAATGATGTCATTGGAAAGGTGAGTTGTCCCAAGCCAAGGAGCATACAAGATATTGTCCAAGCCCTTTGCAACAGAGATTAAATTGGTCAAGGAAGCAGGTCAATGAGCAGAAGGTAAGTGAACTCTGTTAGCAGAGAGCAAAGGGACTGGATGAATTCAGGACAGAGCAGGGGAAGGAAGTTATCAGGTTTTTATACAGCCAAGTATGTAAATAAATATTTGCTGTCCCACTTCAGCTGTGGCATTCAAAGAGGCTTACAGATAGTCACAATTACGGTAGCTGGAATTGCCCCAAGCAATTGTCAAAAGCAAACATCTGACCTACAGCAGAATAAAAACACGTGAACACAAGAAAATTATTGTAGTCAGCATTAAAAAACAACGTTATTTGATCCCAGGATTTGATCCCAAGATGAAAAGGTCAAGGAATTACTGATCAGTGGGGGCATCCTGATTAGAGCTGGGGCCTCAAGGGGGATTGTGCGGCTGTTTGCCCAGGCAGGCTCTTCCTGAATCCAGACCCAGCTGGGGAAGGAGTACAACCAGTGGCAGGGATCGTGCTTCTACTCCTTCAATACTGTCCTTACAGGAAGCCAATATTGCCTCATTCTGTAAGATATTGTGAGGAACCTGTCAGGAAATACTGTACTTTTTCATGGGGATCTAACATATTCTCATACCATTTTGTAAAGATCAGCACACAGCGTGAGGGAAATAAACATGTTTATTTGTGAGTTTAATGTTCTTCTTTGTTTAACAATACCTATGATGCCCTGTTAGCAATACTGTTAATTGGATACCAGCAAAAAATACATGACACTGTACAGAGTGACATTTGCCAAAGGAAAGGATAAGAGAGTCCAGGGATGTATTTAAATAATTTTAATAGTAATAAAAGAGAGAAAGCAGCCAGGGCAGCCAGGGCTGAATGCGAGCAAATGCAGGAGCACATATTGAGGCTTTATTTCATTTGGGGAGTGAGGATTAAGAGGTTACAGTAAAGATCTTGCAAAAAAAGATGATTTTTTAGAAGGAATTTTAAGAAAGCAAGAGTTGGCACTACACTGGATTCTGCGAGGGAGTTTCAGAGCAGAAAACAGGAGACTTTCTAGTTGCTGAGGGTAGTCCAGTTGGAAAAGAGAGGCCTCTTGTTTCTTTGAAGTTTCAACCCCCTTGTAAATGCTGGCAATTTCATACCCGCCTAGAATATTCAGAGCCAGAGGCAATTTCAGAAAGTCTTTGTAGCATTTTTTTTCTCTCTGAAAACTACATATTACGTGCAAGTGCATATAACAAAGCCCAAATTATTTTTCAAAGAAAGTCAAATCGCTGCAATTTTGCAAGTAGGAGTGGCAGGGGAAAGAGATGCTTCACCCGTTTCTGGTGGCATTCCCCCCTCCCCCCACATTAGCACAAGTTGCTTTCCCCCCTCCCCATGACATCTAGACCTCCACAAGGTGAAAAGCAGTTTGGGCAGGGGTGGTTTTGAGCAGACTATTCAGCAGGGAATGAGTTAAGCACCTCCTTTCTCACTCCCACATTGCTCAAAATTGCAGCCTCATGAGGTGGGTTTTCATTTTTTTAGAGAAAGGTCATATTTACATAGAAGACATAATTTATTCCTAAGGAAGATGAAATAGGATGTTTGTCCAACTTGCTTTGTTGCTTTCACTTTTGGGAAGTAGAATGTGAATCACTCATTGGTCTTTTAAAGGGCAAATCAAGTCTCGTGAGTGGCATTACCAACATTTTTATTATGGCTTCTTTTATTTTATTTTATTTTATAAGAGAGGCCAAAAAGGCAGGAAAACAACAAATGTAATGGAGCTCCTATATCTTGAATAGTTAATAGATATTGTGGCCATTCCCTGACCTGGATAAGCCAAGCTAGCTAAATCCTGTTACCTCTTAAAGCTAAGCAGGGTCAGCCCTGGTTAATACTTGGTGGGAGATCACCAAGGAAGTCAAGGGTTGCTACACAGAGGCAGACAATGGCAAACCTCCTCTGCACATCTCTTGCTTTGAAAATCTTATGGGATTACCATAAATAAGCTGCAACTTGATGGTACTTTACGCATACAAATTGTGGCCACTGTAGCTAGTTATGTTAAAAAGCTGCATCTATCAACATTTCCTCTTCTTCATCACACTTAAAGGTGGAGGAGACATATCCTTGAACTTGGCCATGCTGTACAGAGGGAAAAGATAGATATTTGGGATTAAAAACATTAAAGTGGGTCCAGTGTTGCAAGTTGTTTGCTTGTTTATCTTGCTTCCCAGGATAATTACATAATCCTGTTAAAAACAAGATTCAATAAAATACAAACAAAATCCCAATACAATAAAAATAAAGTGCCTCCAGTAACATTACATGAGCTTACCAACTACATACTAAAATACTGCTTAACCCCACACACTATACCCTCTTGATGAATTCAAGAGAAGCCTTGTTGAATCAGTACAACCTTCAGGGCCTTTTGGAAGGCTGGAGAGAAAGTGCTTTGCACTCTGCCTCCAGGAGTCCACTTTACAAAACTGGAACAATAAACAAAAAACCAAAGGAACAAGCAATTGAAGTGCAGACCTCTTGCAGCAGAAGCACAACAAGCGAGATTGAATGCCCCTGAAGCACAAAGTCATCTAAGCTGAGGTAGGCCTTCAGATATGTGGGTCATATGGGGCTTTCAAAGTAAGAACTAGCACCCTGAAATGAACTTGGACATCTAAGCAACCAGATTTTTTTTTAAAAAAAAGAATGATAATAAATATATACAAGCTGATCCCAGTCAAACCAAGAGTGACCACATTTGCAGTAACTGAAGTTTCAAGTTGTCTTTGAGGACAGCTCGTGTAAAGTTCATTAAAGAATAACCAATCTAGAGGTGACAGAAGCATAGATCAAAGCAGTCAGATCAAGGAAAGATAACTTATCAACTAAGAATCTGTCTACAGGAGACCTCTTACACAAGAGCGCTCAAGGGAAGGGAGATGCAATGTTATCCGGGAAGCCAAGTTTTAAAAGACAGATCGGAAAGCTCTGGCAATTTCCCCTCTTTACAGAGCCAGCAAAGATCACTCCTCTGGGGAGGGGTGTGTATTTATTTCCTCTTCACCTCCCAGTAGGGAAGGTGAAACTCACAGAGCCTTGGGGAGGCAAAGAGAAAATAAATAAATCCTCTGAAGAGGGATCTCTGCAGGCTCTAGAGTGGTGAAACAGAGCAACTACTCTTCCCAGCTAACATTGCGTCTCCCTTCACTTGAGTGTCCTCATGTAAGAGGTCTCGTGTAGAGAGTGAAGATGGGGAAAGGCTCACTTCACAGCTGTGCCAACCTTTCTCTCCATTAGCAAGTCCAAGAGCATTCCTAAACTCTTAATGTGGTCATCTAATGATAATCTTACTCAGTCTGGAATTAGTAAATCAGGCCCTTCCAGAATATCAGCTTCCCCAAGTAGCATCAACATGTCATTTGAATATAGTTTCATCTTGCTTCCCTCACCTACTTAACCACTGTATCCAAGTACCAGTTTAGGATTGAGAAGGTTTGAATTTAGAGGCTTAGGGTCTAACTACATGGTACATTTCCCCCAGGGATATCCCCAGGCTGAATGGATAGGCATCTTCTGAAGTTCTGTGTTTCACAAACGCACAAGGAGGAGTGATTTGGATCAGGAGGACCCTAGTGCACAAAGAGTAGGGTTGCCATGTTCCTGTCCTCTCCTGGCAGGGGTGGGAAGGACACTTGGAACTTACCTTGTGCCGGTCTCATGCTTTCCTTTTGCGCAAGCACAAAGCACATGCATACTCTGGCACCTGTGCGATGACATCACTTCTGGAAGTGAAATTGTCACACCCCCTAGGAGCACACACACACTGCATGTGTTCCCAGGGTTTCTGCTGCTGGCAGGCAACTTCTGGGGGGGCTTGCAACTTCCCACTGATCATTGGTGGATCAACAGGCAAGGAGGCAAACCCCCGGGAGTTTGCTGGCCACCAATGGGCACCTGGGAACCCTAACAAAGAGAGGAGGTTTAGACCTCCCCTGCACCATTTTACTGAGTCAGAATGTATTTGCCCCATTGAACACTGCATGTATGTGCATAGAATCATATAGCTAGAAAGGACCCCAAGGATCACCTAGTCCAAACCCCATACAAAGCAGGAAATTCATAGCTACCACTGTTTGGTTTAATTTTAACGGGTCCAGCTCTCTGGAGCAACAGCGAACAACTCTGCTCCATCCTCAGCTTTTCAGATATTTGAAGATGGCTATTATATCACCTCTCAGCCATCTCCTCTCCAGGCTAAGCATATCCAACTCTTTCAATCTTTTCTAACAGGACTTAGTCTTCAGACTCCTCACTATCTTTGTAGCCCTCCTTTGGAGACATTCCAGCTTCCAATACCCTTCTTAAACTATGGTGCTCAAAACTGAACACAGTACTCCAAATGAGGTCTAACAAGAGCAGAATGGTATCATGACCGGGACAATATACTTCTGTTGATGCAGGTCAAAAATCACATTCACTCTTTTCGCTGCTACATCACATTCAGTGTATGTTCTAATACCACCACCATCGAGCTCCTGACAGAGTTGCCAGCCCCCCTTACCTCCAAAGCAAGGGATGGGTAGTCTCATTGCAGGCCTGGGATCTTGCTCTAGCTTCCTTGAGCATGTGCTCCAGATGCCCCCGTGATGTCACTTCCAGCTGAAAAACAGAAACTGCAAGGTCTCAGTGGGGACAAAATCAGCCCGTGCATATGTTTGGGGCCAATTTGGCCCCACTGAGACTCCGTCACTTCCAGTTTTCAACCAGAAGTGCATCATCAAGGCCTCTGGAGCACATGCCATTTCACCACATGCTCCAGTCACTCCTGGCCTTCCTCCCCTTTCCTTTCCCCCAGCCAGCCAGAGGAGCAAGGCCTGGAAGTGAAAGGTGGGTGTGGGTGGCATCCCTCGATCTTGATGGCCTGTATGCTACAATAGGACAAATAGCATCTCCCCTCACCCCCACAAGCTGTTTCATGTCTAGAAAACGGAATAGATGGAAGGTCTCTCTCTGCATGCTGCAGTCCGACTCCAAATCAGGACCCCGCCCAACATGCCTGGGAAGACACCTCTTCAGTCAAACTGGGCAACGTCCCCAAGGAAAACACAACATATAGCCAGATACTTCGTTAGTGATAGGTATAATTGAATGTCATTGGCATTTCGATAACAGCCAGCTCCAAAGCTGTGGCTAATTTCATTTTGCATCTTGACATAAACAGTAAAGAGTGTTGGTGATATAACAAAACCCTGGGGAACACTACACTTCAGGCTCCAGGCAGATGATTCCACATTCCTGATGGAAGCTGTTTTGTGTTCAGAGGTTGGGTTAGAGGATGAAGATGACAGTTCTAGTCTGACATAAGCACCATTGTTTGGGTCGTACTAGGGATTGGTTTTTCAGCCAGCTGCCTTATGTCAAAGATTTCAGTTGAATATAGCCTCAGAACAGCACATTCCTCAGGAAGTAGATAGAAATACTTAAGTATAATGCACAGCTGGGTCTAAGGGTCTGTACTCAAACTCAAATCATATAGAAAGCACAAGTTCCTGGATCCAGATATTGATCCTGATATGCACTCAGATGCTCATTTCTTCCACTCGTGCAGAGTTCGCCATTTTTAACTGGACTCAGCCGTGCATAAATGAATGAGTGTACAGATTGGGTCTTTTGGTAGGAACAAATGGAAAAATAGTTCTGGGTCAGGGTCTTCAGTAACTTCAGACTAAAGGGCTTGTTTAACATCAGCATCAATTTTGCGTTAGTCTTTGTTTTTTGCATTGGGAGGTTTGTGCTTCGGGTTTTTTCTTGCCTAGGTAAGGGAGCTCCCCATGTGCATTTGAACTCCTGCACTGGAGTGAATTGTTCAATCAGGACAAGATGCCATAATTTTGATAGATTAAGCAAATTTAGGAAATCATCATATATTTGCATCACTGATTCTGGTGGCAAATTTTGTAGGATTTAGGGGTAATTTTTCCCCCTGTCAAAGTGTGGCATTGCAGAAGGGATGGTGGAAGCATTTAACATTCGGAGGAAATATTTACTGAGGATCATAAGGAAGAGGAATGCAACTAGGAAATCTGGCCCTCCAGGAAGCACCTCCGGGCCTCTTCTCTAGTTTCTGCTTCTTCGTTGCTATAAATAATAAACATTATTTTAAATGTTGAGGCCTAGAAACTTGCTTTTGCCCCCCCAGTCGAAAAAACAGGCAGACACAAGGTATGGGTATAAATAAGGGCCACTTTATTAATTCAACCATAACAAAACCTGGGATCTAACTGCGGTATAGGTCAAGCCCTGGGGTCCCACTGGACCTCCACCTTGACCTGTCTGGGCGAGCCCCCACTGTCCCGGGGGGTGTTCCATCCCATGGATGGCTGGGACCCGGCAGCCAGGCAAGTGGTTCTCCCTGTAAAGCTCCAGCCCCCACAGCCGTGGAGCCTGGGGGTGGCCTTGTCTAGGGCCCCCACCAGGCAGTCTGCCCTCACAGCTGGCAGCCGTACAGCCTCACCAACTGCTCTAGACAGACCACAATTCCCACCTAGTGGGAATGCGCCAAGGGGGTCACCGGCCCGCACCCCTGATCCTATCCTACCAGTGGCCAAACTATTTACAAGCCCACCACCTCTATGAAATTAATTAAAACACCATCTTGTTTTAATTGCATGTTGTTTTAATGAACGTGAATTTTTTATTGTATTTTAATTGTATTAATTGTATTTTTAATATGTTGGTATTCGCCCTGAGCCCGCTTGCGGGGAGGGCGGAATACAAATTTGAAATAAATAAATAATCCCTACAGTACAAGGTAGACAAAAAACAACTCCCCACAGAGCCAATTAGGGGAGAAGAAAAAAATCCTACCTGGCCCCGATAAATGGCAACCAGCTAATCCTGCACTGCTTATAGGGAACAGTGGGAGGGCCGAGCTCAGAGCGACGACTGAGAGGGCTGGGCGAATGAGAAGCCAAGCAGCTCAAAATCCTCTGGGTATACCGAAAGAAGGTGAAATGCAGACTTAATGTCGCATTTCGCCATCTCCACCCCAACACCACACTTTCTTACGACTTTGACCGCTTGGTCAAAGGATGTATATCTGACAGAGCATAAGTGATCAGGGATGGCATCCACCCTTGGGGTAGGAAAGATGATGGATGAGCCTGTATTCTCCTGAAGTCTTTTTTGGAACAACACCCAATGGGGAAACACGCAAATTCAGAACCGGGGGGGGGGGGCGAAAAGGGGCCCAGAACTCGCCCCTCTGAATATTCCTTGGCTATCTTAATGCGGACCACCTCCTCCAAGCCCACAACAGAATGCAAATTGGCAGACATGGAGAGGGTCTTTGGGCCCTGAAAGGGGATCCTGAAACGAAACGTAAAACCCTCTAACAAGAAACGAGCATTCCTGGACCTGGGGTAAGCTGCCAACAGCCGTTTAAGAACCTTCAGATTTATTGGGCTGGGATCCTTTTCCAACCGAAGGTTGGAAGCTCCCGCCCCCTCCACCTCCTGCCTACCCCCCCCCCCCCGCCTGGACTGCCGGGGGCAGGTAGTAAACAGGTGGGGGGCCCTGCAGATGGGGCACTGATGCTTGAAATTACAGGATTTTCTGGAACAAACGCCTTGGGAGCTGTAGTCCCAACAGAGAAGCTGGGGTTGAACCGGCTTACCCGCGGAATTGTGGGTACCTTGCGGACTTTGATTCTTATGAACTAAGTGGCCACTATCCATGCGGTCACCCACGTTTGGTTTGGCAGGGGACATAACCTGCAGCCATAGCTGCTGGTGAATCTTATCCCACTGCATGGCCGGGTTGAAGGCAGCCCTCATCAGGAATTCCTCGTCATATTGGAGCCATGCTCCAGCCACGAAGTCCAAATAACCCCTGTATATTATATCAATATATTGAAATAACGGGGCAGCCCTCCAAGGCTGCGCCCTGGCAATGACCCCCCGCATAAATCAACATGCCGGGGAGCCAGTTATGCCCTCCTTCTCTTCAACTGCTCCTTGTCCCTGTCATCAAGGTCTTCCTTCTCCTTTTTCTCCAGCTCATAGAATAGGAGATTGAAGACATCGACATATTCCCCCCATAATATCTTGTCCCTGGTATGGTCCCCAAGGGGCATAGCTGTGTCACCGAAAGGCAAAGCCCCAAAGGGCACGGCTCCGTAAGTAGGCATACCGGGAGCAGGCCAAATCCAGGGGCAAAAACCCCAAGGGGAAGGTTGGCCAGTGGAGGATTGAGCATCCCCCCCATACCATGTTGACAGTCCTGAAGATGCCGGGGACCCCGCAGGAGGCACACCTTCCCTACCTTGACCTGACCAGGGAGTGCCAGCAGATGTGTACGAAGTCTGAGGTGCAGGCAGGGGGGTAAGGGCAGGAACCTGACCCCATGGCCACGTGCCAGCCTGTGATGTACTTGGCAACTTACCCTCAGCATCCGAAGGCTGTACTGCCACTGCCACCTGTCCAGGCTCCACCGCCCATGCTTACTCCTCAAGGCTCTCAGGCTTGACAGCCCCAGTTTCCACTGCAGGAGCCAAAGTACTCTGCTCACCACCTTGCAGTCCGCACATCCCTTCAAGAGCAGAAAGCCTTTTTAATATCTCACGCTGAAAGGTAGCATGTGAAGTTGACTTGTTGACCTTGGCTCTTTTAGCCCGAGGAGGCCCCATGTCAGAGTTACCCCTGGCTTGCTTCAAGGCCGCTAGACAGTCTAGTATTTCCTGCCTCACCGAGGCATCAGCCTCATCCTCAGAAGAAGAAAGGGAAGGAGCCAGACGTTTAGGTGGAGGCTGTTTGGCTGGCTGCTTGCCTTTAGAAGGCCCTTGTCCTTTCCCTGGCATGGCTTCCCCAAAAGCACAGATGGAGATTATGCCCACCAAATGTAAATGACTGCTAGTGGCTACCAAGGCCACCCCACTCTGCTCAGGGCAGTAGTGTGCTCCCTAGCAATACTTGCCTCTTGAATGCAAACCCCCTGCCCTCTTGCTACAGCCGCCCAGTAAGGGCTATTGTGCCTCCGCAAAATGGCCACCAAACAAAATGGCCGCGCCACGCAGGAATACCCTGCAGGCCAGCCGACCCACCCCTGGGTCCTTGAACAAGGCCAAGTGCTGCCCAGCTAAAGCGGGAGGGGTGTAAGAAGCCCGAAAGCAAACCCCCCGCCTTGAATGCCCACCAAACAGTGTGCCCAGCATATGCCTAGGCACAGCCGAGCCACCACCCACAGCCGCGGGCAAAGGGGAGCGCCGTGGCGAAGTAATGGCCACCACCCTGAAAATGCAGCCCGAGCTGCTGGTAAAAAGAGCGCTGGCCAGAAGGAACACCACAGCCCCAAAATCGCCACCCACTGCCGCGGAGGGGGGGGAGCGGTGTGGGAAGACGAAAACACCACCGCACGACCCAGTGATTGGCCTGCTGCTTGCTCCACGCCTCCGCTAGACTCCCTGCCGCTCAGCTGTTTGTCGGAGAGGAACCGAAGGCTAGATGCCCGAGGCCACTTCCACGCCGGAGCGCCCACAGCTGCTTCGGCCTCTCCAACTGCTGCCGCTCTGACGCTCTCCCAGGAGGTGCAAGGAAACCCTCCTCCCAGCCCAAGCTCAGAGCGACAACTGAGAGGGCTGGGCGAGCGGAGCCTGAAACGCCATCCTGGCTCCACCCACCCAGATGCCCGGATGGAAGAAAAGGCGGGCAGCCTGATCTTCTCCAAGGCGGCAAATGCAGCCCCCGGCCCAAGCAGCCTGGTCTGTGTGCCGGGAGGGCTGAATTATTAAAAAGTCAAGTTAAAATTATTACATTTCCAAACTAGCCACCTGATTCTCTATTGGGAAGCCTGATTGTAGACCTTCGGAGGATTCTAGCAGTGAAATTCCCAAGTGTGAATGTGTAGAATGTGTTGCCTCTTTCAAATGCATGCTTTCTGACCTGTGTCCTGCCAACTTTGTACAGACACATTGTTCCCTAGTGAGTCAATCTCATCCAAATGTAAGTTCCAGAAGATGAGGATCATTCCTAAATCAGCAGCTACTAGCAAACTAATCATGATAATTTTTCTCCCTATCTGGTCCCTAAATAATCCTGACCAATCAGATTTTGGGTTACATTGAGGAGTGCCATTGTGTGTATGCTCTTGTTTCTTTTAAAATAACAGTTAATCAAGTTTCATATTTGTGCTTAAACCAGAACATCTTCCACTATATTACCATTTATTTGGATCCTAGATGAGTTGGAATTAGGATGAAATGAAACAGACTGCACACTTTTTTCTAATTTAAGAAAGGAGGAGCGGTATTCATACTATTCCTTTCCATTATACTCTTTTGGAATAGTATCTCCCAGTACTGTGGTAGCAAAGAGAAAAAGCTTGTCAGCATTTTGAAACAAGTAGTTGTAATTTTTAAAAAAAAACTCTCCTCTACAGTCAATTCTTGAAGAACTGAGCTAGAGAACAAGTTTTAACTTGGTGCTCTATTGTAGCTGGCCTCCACTTTTGACTCCTGAGATCTCACATTCTGAGACTTTACCCATACAATCAACAACTGGAATAGCTTGGTTGGGATATTATATACAATCTTTCTTTGCTCCTGAACACTTCTGCAACCCTCATCCCTCTGGAGAACAGAAACTTGCTTAGGATAAAATTGAATCTAATGAAACTCTATTTATAGTGGGGTGTAAAATGAAAGTCCTGGATAATTGCAATGCACTGTAATTTCCATGCCATAGTAAAACTTCTTGAATGAAAGAGAAAAATGGAGGGGACTATTAACTGTACCATCTTTTCCTCTGGTGAATTCTTCCATTGGCTTTGGTGGGCTGTTCATGTGAGTTCAAAACATAATTTTATTCCATAGATGTGGTTGCACTGATCATATGATGTCACCTTGTTCTGAGCTAGACCCTCAATCTCTCTAGTCCATCCTCTGAGAAGCAATGATTCTTGGAAGCCTCTGGCAGCTGTTTTTGAGCTCTGCACCCTTTTTAAACTGACAATGCTAGTCTCAAACCTGGGACCTTATGCATACAAAATGTGTGCTCTACCAATGAACTTTGATTTAGGTATATTTTTTGTATTGTGGGCTGAGTTGCAAGGTGGATGCCCAGTGAAGTAACCACCAAGCCACTTATCATTCACTTTCATTGGAGGTCATTTAGCATTGGCCTATTCCCCTGTGCAATCTGGTTGGTATACATCAGTATGGGTCAATTAAATTTAAGCAATGAGGAATGCAAATTCTTACCAGCTGGAGACCTGGCCTGCTGTTTAGAAATGCAAGATTATAAGCAGCACTTTATAAGAAATTAATCCATTCCAAATCTGATTTACATTAAATATATATAATTCTACTCCCATTAATGTAATGATGATAAATTGGTACGGTAATCTCATTATTATTGCTGCATGCTGCAGAGAGTCAATTATTCCCTAATGTAACATTGTATTAAAACAAATAACATGTATATTAAATTAAAATCAGCGCAACATGAATCCAGCATTGAGAAGATGAGAACTAAAGCACAGCAGAATGGTTTAGCAAAAGCAAGGTTGACCCAGTCTCTAGGAATCCAGAAGCCTCCCATTTAATGACCAGCTCTGCCACTTACTAGGAGAGAGGAATGAAAGTGGTCAACTTTCTGCATGATACACATACTGCGTAAGAGATGCTTGCCACCCCTTCATGATTTTTGTGTGGATTGTTCATATTTTGGGGAGTTTTGTCCATTCGGAAGCTATTCATGTATTGAGTTTGGCTTCTGTTCGGTTTGTCCCAAATTATGGCTGTTTCCATACTACCTTGAAAAAGCGGCAGGCTCCCTAAACGCCGGCGGCTTCTTCGCACGATGTTTTCTGTAAAACAGATGTGGGGTGTTTTTTCATCTCATATCGCGAGAAGGCGGCACCAGCATTCCAGGAGCCGGCTGCTATTTTAAGGCAGCGTGGAAACAGCTTATATCTCCCCCGAAAATCTCAAAGTACACATTTCGTTTCACAAACACCCTCTCTGCCCACCTCCCATTTTTAAAAGGCTCCAAATACATCTGTTCAGGAGAGAGGAAAGGGTGCAGGATCTCAGTTCAGATTCTGTTGAAGGTACAATGGAATCCCAGTCTCTGTCCACATCTTTCTTGGTGGAGAGAGAGAAGAGGAGTGGAGCTCATACAGACCATTTGGTTCACTGGTCACCAAAGGGAGAGAAGTACCAAGTGAATCAGGAAGCAAATGACAGAGAACTTGCCAAGAAAAGTTTCAAGAGACGGCAGCCCAAGGTTTAGAATAGCTCTCCTTCCTCAACCTCTGCCACAGCAATGTGATAATGAGGAGTGATTGAATAATTGCCACTATTGTGCAACCTCCAATCAAGTTATGAAGTTGTATGAGAGTCATGAGGCTCCATTAGTGAATCTGGAAGACAAGACTTGGCTGTCATTGCGGGGGAGAAGCTGACACATGCATCCTTCATGCTGCAATAGAAAAAGCTGGAGATAAAAATAACTAGAGCTACACAGAGGGATTAACACTTGTTTGCATTGCCATAAAGCTAATTTTGACACCTCCAACACATTTGTTCAGCTGAAGAGGAATGAAGGGTGGCAGCTGGTGTGGGTGAAAAGCTCCATCAAACAGGGCTACACCATTAGTTTTGCACTGGCAGATGTGAGGCCCAAGGCCGTCAGTGAGAGAGAGAGTCTGTTGCTGGAGATGTCTCTCTACAAGCAATTGGGTGTACAAGGTGGTATAAGGCTTTTCTGCTCTATAGCATGCTTAGTTGTGTTACACCGTCAGATGGATTATGCTGTTCTCTGGAATATGTCTCCATTGCTTAGTACTTGCAGGAAGTGTCATTACTTAAACCCTCAGACCTTGTGGACATTTTTCTGTCTTTGTCTGCGGGGTTCTCCATTTCCTGTCTGCTCCTTGTGACATTGCCTACAAGCCTTTCTCCCCCGTGTTCTTTGGCCCGTGGATCAGGATACTCAGGTGGGTCTCACCTTCTGGGTTGTGAGTTTCTGCAGAACTGTCGTGATTTTTGCTGCTTTGTGGAAGGTCCTGCTGCTTTTCTAAGCTTTGCATAAAGAGCAAAGTTATTGTGCCTCCTGCCTTTCCTTGGGCAGACTCTGAGAGGACCAGAAGGTCTGCAAGGTGAAGTTACCCAGAAGTGGACAGGATTTTTTATAGCACGAGGAGAATCAGAGATCTTCTCCCCACAAAATCTCTCCCTTGCCTTGTTTTCCTCCAACTTGGCCTGCCTTGCTGCTCTTCCATCAATTGCTCTTCCATAATTCCATGCAGCACTAAGCTCTGCCAAAACAGTAAGGTCACAACTCTGGATCCTCCTCTTCCCGTAATGTGGCTTCTTGTGCTGTGGATGCCACACAATGGGCCCCTTGCTGCCACCTACATGTTAAAGATGGATCCTGGGTGTGGAAAGGTTGAAGCATTGCCCTAAATAAGGGTGCCATTTGCTCACTTTCAACAGGCAAATCTCCACTTAAGCTAGGGTTGCCAGGCTGAGCCTAGCAACTGGCAGGAGGGACAGAGGCAGGGTCATGGTGGGATGCAGCATCATAAATGTGATGATATCACTTCCAGGGAAGTGTCAGCAAGTAGCTCTAGGAAACACTTGAAGCTCTGTGGTAGGGTTTCCAGCAATTTCTAGAACTTCTTGCCATCACTTCTGAGTTTTCCCTGTGATGCTGCCTTCCCCCCACCCTTCCCGCCACCGCTTTGAGCAATGGCAGACAATGACAGCTTGGGGCAGGGGTGCCTCCACCCCCACACACCCCCAGCGCTTTGGCAGTCCTAGCTGAAGCATCCTGCCAGTGCACAAATCAGTGGCAGTAGAAAAGCGGGGGGGGGGGGGGCATCATCAATGTGTCATTGTCACTGCACACTAAAACCCAGACGTGAAATCACCAGTGCTGCAGGATTTTGCCGTTCTCTTCAGGGAGATGCCCTGCCTCCCAAAGACTCCCACTGGTACAAGATATGCACCTGGCAACCCTAAGCTATCCTGATCAATCATTGTTGGTGTCTGGAGCCACTAACCTCAAGGTGGGGCCTGGAGTTCACCCAGACTACAAATCAGTTTCCCTGGAGGAAATGACAGCTTTGGAGGGTGGACCCTAGTCTATAATTCAAGGCTATAAGGTATCATAAAGTCTAGGAGAATTGGAAGCCCTAGAGTGACATGATGTCCCCTCTGAACTCCTTCACTTTCTTAACTGTGCATATCCTAGGTATCACCCCCAAATCTCCAGTATTTTTCCAAGCTGCTGCTGACAACCTTATCTTTCTCTCAGATTGATTCTTTAAAGTTACCAGTTGTTAGGGCTGGCACCCAGCAGAAGCTTTAGGGAATGGGGACATACAAATATGTATTGTACTGATTGATGCTGCAGTGTAACTTCCTGTGGGAACCTGGAAATGACTTCATTGTGTTGGCATGATGTACTAGGATTTCCCTTATACTTTATGGTTTCACCACAGAGTTTCAGAATCTTAGACTGTTGCAGAGGCACAATGATGTATACTTCCAGAGTGAACCTGCAAGTGGCATTGGCTCACTGTATACCCCACCACCATTTTTCTCCACCAGTGGTAGGGGACCAAGGCTGTAGTGGAAGATACGGCAGCCCTGCTGGGTTGTTTTCTCCAGTGAATGAACTGGTTTATGTGTTGGAGGGGGGGAGGGCTTTTTTTATAGGAACTGAGCTTAGGGCCACTTGACAGACCAGCCAAGTTCCTTCATTGTATTTCATGTGGAGTATGGACAGGGAAATACCCATTCACATCCTATATTTCACTTCCTTATAATAATAACATAATAATAACATTTGATTTATATATCACCCTTCAGGACAATGCCCACTCAGAGCAGTTTACAAAGTATGTTGTTATTATTCCCACAACAATCACCCTGTGAGGTGGGTGGGGCTGAGAGAGCTCCGGAGAGCTGTGACTGACCCAAGGTCACCCAGCTAGCTTCAAGCGGAGGAGTGGGGAATCAAACCCAGCTCTCCAGATTAGAGTCCCACTGCTCTTAACCACTACACCAAACTGGTTCTCTTCAAGAAGCTCAGGGTGGCATGGTTTTGTTGGGTGCTGTGGGTGCTTGAACCCAGAACTTGAGGCTAATCTCTCCAGAACCTTGTCTTGTGTGCCACCAGAGCTTCTTCCTTTCATGGAGAGCTGCTGCTGGCCAATCTCCTCTGCACCACAGTTCTCTCCTCAGGATAGCTAGCAGAGGAAGCAAGTCCTGCCACGAAAGCTGCAGCGAACAGCTGCTTGAAGGGTTTGGTTAGATCAAAGTAGAAGTAGGCAGCTGCTGCCTACAGGCTAGGCCTTTCAGACTAAGCAACTTTTCTGTAGAGTGAAGGTTAGGGTTGCCAGGATCCTGGGGGGGGGGATGGGGAGGTTGCACAGGGAGGAATCACATGGGGGGCGCTTACCTCACATGCACACACTCCAGAGTGCTCCTGCATCATTCTTGGTGCCTCACAGAAGTAATGGGTTGCGTCAGGGGCTGACTGTGTAAAAATTAGCCCCAAACACTAAATTAGGAATGACACCATTCCCAGAGCAATGTGGGGCACTCTGGAGTGCATGGTAATGCCCTTTGCCCTCTCACCATGTTCCCACACTCTCCCCTCCCACCAACCAGGTGAGAGGTAATGGGGGGGCAGAGGCTAGGGTTGGGGGGTCCCCTGCACTCACTGGGGGCTTGGCAAGCCAAGTGAAGATGGTGCTGATTCTGGTTCCTAATGCTTGCCTGGTTGACCTTGTGCCCTTCCTCTGCCTTGCCCTGCACATTCCTGACCGTGACCATGCTTCTGCCATTCCCTGTGGAATTATCCATTCTCTCTGACCTGCCCCTCTCCGGCTTTATTTATTTATTTGGAGCACTTTTAGTCCACCTTTCTCCCACAAGGCACTCAAGGTGGATTACAATGCCCATGTGACCTTTGGCTTCACTTTGGAATCTTCCATTCCTGCCTGACCCATCTCCCTGCCTAGCACTCCCTTCCTCATTGTATCCTTACAACAATTCTGCAGGGTGGGTTAGACTAAGCAACAATGACTGGTTCAAGGTTATCTGGAGATCTTTATAGGAGAACAGGGATTTGAACATGAAGTCCAAAGATATCATGTAAGTGTGGATCCCTGTATCCCCCAGTTCTGGTCCAATAGTCTAACCACTACACTTCCCTGGCTGTAAGGTGAAACATGAGGAGACATGCATTCTCATGAACATTCAGGGAGAAATAACAAGCCACAGAATAAAGTGGCTGAGTGCATGCCCACCACATGTTCATTTATTTCCTTACCATTTCTACTATAAAATGCAATTGTTACCATTAAAATAAACTATCCAAGCAACATACAGTAAAAATATTAAAGCACTATAAAACTCATCATTAAAATCATAAAAATAAAACTTAAGACATCGGCAATACACTGCTAATGTAACAGCCAGAGGAAACTTTTGAGTATAAGTGTGTTTTTATCAGGCGATAGATCAAAGCAAAACATGGCTTGGTGGATCTCCCCAGGCAGAGCATTCCAGGGGGTGTGCCACCACACACAAAAAAACCCCTATGCCATATCCTAATCAACATTGCTTGCAAATAAGGGGATCAAGATGTAGGATCTTGCTGGATGCAACCCAACTGCCCCATTTTTATTACTATTAATGTTGTTGTTTGTTTATAGTCTGTCTCACTGAGATCCAAGGCAGATTATCCACTGCAAATGAATACAATATAATCAATAGCTAGGACATTCAGAGCAAAAACACAATATGATCAGCAGTTGAGACATTCAATGAAAACAGATACAATAGAGTATGGTAGCTGCAAATTTGAAAACTAGCATAAAGCTGAACGCATAGATTCAGGGCTTTTTTTCTGGGAAAAAAGCCCTGAATCTATGCATAGAATCTAACGCATAGATTCAGAGCTTTTTTTCTGGGAAAAGGGGTGGTGGAACTCAGTGGGTTGCCAGCACAGGGGGCAACTCTTGGCAGGAGGTGGTGCCCCTAATACCACATGTGTGCACGCAAAGTGCACTTATTGCTCCCAGGGCCAATGACGTCACTTTGGGTCAGCTGGAACAAGGGGGGAGTTTTTAAAAGTTTAAATCGCCCTTGGCAAAAATGGTCACATGGCTGGTGGCCCCACCCCCTGATCTCCAGACAGAGGGGAGTTTAGATTGCCCTCCACGCTGCTGGAGCGGCGCGGAGGGCAATCTAAACTCCCCTCTGTCTGGAGATCAGGGGGTGGGGCCACCAGCCATGTGACCATTTTCAAGAGGTTCCGGAACTCCGTTCCACCGCGTTCCAGCTGAAAAAAAGCCCTGAATGAAACCTTTCTGAATTAAAGCGTAAGTATTTAATGTGACATCTTTAGCAATGTCCAGCTACTCAGTAACATACCTACATCAGCAGACAGTACCCAATAGTGCCTGTCCCTTACTAAGTTATTTCTTTGAACTATTTCTTATAACACAGCTCTGTAATCTAAGTAGAAAGTCCTGCTGAATAATTTCATCTTGCATAGTTTGTGGAAAGTCAGGAAAGTTGGAGCTTTCCTGACCTTCTCAGACAGGCCATTCCACAAAGTGGGGGCTACCACAGAGGAAGTGCATGTTTGGGCAGTTGTTCATTTAGCCCAACTGCAGGGTGGTATCTGCAGAAGGCCCTGTTCTTATGAGTGAAGCTACCATGGGGAGACCTATGTAAAGTGAATTCCAGTAGTCTAGTCTCAATGTTACCATGCATAAATCCAGGTGACCAGATCAGCCATGTCAAGGTAGGGGGCCATCTTCCAAGCTATTCCAAGTTGTGAGGAGGCCTTTTTTGCCGTTGCATTTACTTGCTTCTCTAGCAGTAGTGCTGGATCCAGTATAACCCCTGGGCTTTTCACCTAAGTCAACTGGACCCCATCAAAGGTCAAAAGCACAATGTCCTTCAAGACCTCTGGTTTTCCCACCAGCATCCCTTTCATCTTGTCTGGATTTAGTTGCAATATATGGAACAGAACTAAATGAGACCGCAGGTTCAGCCCCTGGAAGAACGTCTGGTAGGGAAAGGATTTTAAGTAGCTATTCTGAGAGCCATCAACAGTCACAGTACCCGGTGCTGTATTTAACAGACCATAAGTCTGATTCAGCATAAAGCAGCTCATATCCCCAATACTCATGGAAGAAAAGAGCGGCGCTCCAAAGGAGAGAAGCATATTCCATGAGTTGCCACCACACATCATAGAAACCAATCAGCACTCCACCAGGGTATCTGTTGGTTAAATCTTGCAATCCCAGGAAATCAGACGGCCAGTTTACACAGGCACTTCCCTCAACAGTTTTCTCCATGCTATCACTCCCAGATGTGTTCCTACACATAAGAGAACAGAACTGTACCAACCAGCTGGTAATACACTCAAGCAAGCAATTTCTGTGATCATGGCAGGCCCAGAAATTGCTGCTGTGATTGTGGAAATTGCTTCCAAGTATAGCCATGAGCACAGGGACTGCTGAGAGTGATTACATGAAGCAAAGCAGCCAGGGAACTGCCTGAGCGAACCAGATCTTGGGCAGCTATAAATATCAACAGCTGACATGCACTCTGCATTCCCAGACTGCCATTATCCATGCATGGTGCCTTCCTTAGGTGAACACTGCTTCACATGGGCATATTCCATGCATGGCATGTGTGTATGTTTACCACTAAACAAATATGGCTGCCCTTGATACATTCAGCTTGTTCTATTAGAGTTAAAGGGGATTTACCCTGACAAAAGCAGCCTGGAATAAAGTGTGTGCCAAAGAAACACTCAGCTGGCAGGGAAGGACGGTGAAGTGTGCAGGAGAACAGCAAGGGGAGAAAGGGGGGTAGCATGGAGGAAGATCAGATGTCAGAGTGGAATGAGTCTTTGTTGTAGGAAGAGAGGTAGGCAAGGCTCTGCCTGGGAGGCTGTCCACAGATGGAAAGCAAGGAGACCCCTTCCAGTATGTGGACCTTCCTGCATTGTAATTCCAGTAGATGGACCTTCCTGCATTGTAATTGATGTGTGATTTGTTTCCCCCATCTCTGCTAGATCTACCTGTCATGGAAGAGTGGCCCAGGCGAGGTGAAGCACTGGAAGGATATGATTGCACATCCCCGTCAGGCTGTGGCACAGTGGCACCAACTGAAGGCCTGAGAGGCAGAGGCCAACGAGTCGCTCTGAGTTTCAGTGCACCCAGTCAACATTTATTGGCCACCTTCTCACTACTTTATGCACAACAGCTGCACCCAGGTCTCCTCCAGGGGAAAAGCTCGGGAACGACCAGAGGCTAAGGGTGAAAACTTGATATATGTACCAAACTCTGGGAAAGTGGCGCTGGTGCCCAATGTGCCAGTTCAGCACACAGCACCATCAGGAGCATCGTTACTACCCAACCTCCTGCTTTAGCCTTCAGACTTATGTAGAAAGAAGAGAGAGAGAGAGAAAGAGAGAGAGAGAGAGAGACCAGCCCTCCTGTCAGAAGTGGTCTCAGCACTGATTTGTTGGGGTTCCCAGTGTGGCAATGGCACTGGCGTGATGGGAGGAGACGGGTCTACTACCGCCATACAAGACTTCCTATGAGTTCTTCCAGCCAAAGGCCCCTTGGGATGGCACCCTGTTTCACCATGAGGAAGCTAGCCACTAGTGGTGGCTGTGCAGTCCAAAGAGGGGGAATGGCAAGGAGATCACACACTCTGTTTCAATGAGGTTGTTTCTTTATAATTCAATAAAACTTGTAAGAGTAATAAGAATAATATAAATAACAGTGCTGGCTAGACCTTTGTCCTGGCCAGGCTTCTCAGCAAGGGGGGGGTAGGAGGAGCCATGATGCTCCTCAAAGGCCCCTGTGTGTTTGTTGCGTGTGCGTGCGTGTTGTAACTATGCGTGAAGGACATTCATGCATCACTTGTGTTCTCCTTCTCTCAGCCCTAGAGAAGTTGTTTCCCTGCCCGAGAGGGTTTGATCGGCGGCCCAGCAGGTATTGGTGGAGAGCTTATGCCATGTGGAAAAGGAGGAGCATCGGAGCTTTGGATGGGAAAGCGAGAGAGGCAGTGAGGACTGGAAGTCATTTCTTTTAGCCACTCTGTGGCACATAGACTTGGCATCCATGAAACGTGTCACAAACAGAAGTGTGATCACAAATTCAGTGAGAGCGTACTCTTTTTCTCTCTTGCCTCTTGGCAGAGGGGAAGTAGACATGCTGGGTACTCCTGAATTTCCCGGGGTAAGCAACCCAAACTGACCCCTTCCAATACATCAATAACCTTGTCAAGAAAATTGATTATCAACCTTAATAATCCATCCCACTTTTCACACGTCCACTCTTGCTAGCCAAAGGCTCAATTAAATTACCCACTCCCCAGCGTCCTATATGTGTTGGTACAAACCTGATCTCCCCATCTTGACTTCAAAACATACTTTCCCCCAGCCCACTTCTATTGCAACAAAAAAACGCCACCTATCCAACCTCTAGCCAATCAGTTCTCCTGCAGCACTGTTAAGATGGATGGCCTGGGAATTGATTTCTCATTCGTCATTTACATGTTCCAAATGTATAGTTCTTCCCAGCTTAACTTACATGACAAAGAAGGATTTGATTTTTAAAGAAAAAAACCTGGAGTGGGACATTCCTTTTACATTGCCAAGATGGCTTGACTCTCCCAAAGCGGCCTTTGGGTGCAGGGTGTCCATGCTGTAACTCCTGATTTGATCTTAGGTATTATTAATTTCCTCCACATTTATCTTCCCCTTTGCCTGTTGGTATATCTCAATATCAGAGGAAATTGACTCTTCTAGGCAAGAGCCCCAAACCCTCTCAAGACTTGATAGGTGGGCAGGACTGTGAAAACGGGCTAAAGGGAACTGGAAAGAAATCATTGCATGTGATTTCAGTTCTGCTCTAGATTTTTGACAGAAACTTACCACAATTTCCCTGCAATCAGAGAACAAAGATCAATCCATACAATGCTTGTAATTGTTTAAAATCTGCATGACTTGATTTTGTCAATTATTTGGGATGCATGTTGGTGTTAAGCCTTGTGAATATTTTGATAAGTGTCCAGATCACAAATCACCACTTCTTGAAGAAAAAAAACACAATTTTCCAAAATGGGTTAGGCCAGGACAAAATGCATCTATGAATCAATGCCACAAGATCACTCAGCATGTGACTATCAGCATCCCTTCCCCACTCCCCGCCGCCCAGTTTGTCTTGCATTGTAGAGGAGGATCATCTGACCTGTTCGTTATGAGTGTACACCTCAGTTTTGTGCAACACTGCAAACTTTCCTGATGTGTGAGGTGGGAAGAAGCATAATTTTGACAACCCTATTGGCTATAGCCATAGCTTTGTTAAAAAATGATGTACGGCCATATATGCAGAATGTTCTCCAGTCTAGACACCCATTTCAAAGATAGTTCATGTTGACTTCAACACAGTTGTGTGAATCAGCATTAAGGCGGTGTTCCTAGATTACAATCAGGTGCTGCACAGGTACTTTCAAGGCACTATTTCTAGGCTAGAGTAGTGGAGCTGCCTCACTAAGGTGTTCCAGCCCTCCACCCTCCTGCACAGCCAGATGCTGCCATCCAGAAATCCATCTGGCAGCTGCCTCATTTCCCTGAAGGCTGACAACTCCAGCACCCAACTCCTCTTCAGCAGAAAAACTGGCTCTGTGGGCCTGATACACAAGTGGGGCCAACTCTAGGATGCAGGTTCCTTCTGGAGATGGTTATTTGGGGTACCATTAAAAAGCAGTAAACTGTCTGTTATTAAGTTTATTGTAATATTTTTGCCACTGTGGAAAACGCCATTCAGATTTTCTTCCTCTGGCTTCAAAATGTCTCAAGCTGCCTTGGTACACCAGAGCTGCTAGGATAGATTCCAAATGCCATTTCTGGGAATATGGCCCTGAAATGTCTTTTGTCTATTGACTCACTTTTATCCTGTGAAGTCCACATAGATCCATAATTTAGGGTCCTTTTATCCCTCTCCCATAATCTCTTCTACTCATAATGCCCATGCCCATTGCTTTTCACTTCCATAGGGCCCAGTCTTAATTCCTTTAGGACTAGTAGAAACTTGCAACATGACTCCCACATGCATATATGATCCTTTCCCAATGTGACATAAATAGACAATATTAGGATCTTGGGTTTGTATCCTGGGATGGACCTCCATGAAGCCCCAGTAAAATATCATTCCCCACTCACCATAACCTTGGATTCCACTTGCCTATTTTATAGCAAATAGTCTGATTACTGGTTCCTATTGAAGGAGTTTGTTTTCTGTATATGTGAAATTGCTTGTCTGATGCACTCCAAGCCTTGAGATAGTGTATGGGATTGACCACTAATGACAGCAGCCAAGATACAGAATAAATAATTTGACAGTCATAAGAAACAGTGCACTACTTGGTTGTTGTGGGTTTTCCGGGCTGTATTGCCGTGGTCTTGGCATTGTAGTTCCTGACGTTTCGCCAGGAGCTGTGGCTGGCATCTTCAGAGGTGTAGCACCAAAAGACAGAGATCTCTCTGAGTGTGACACTGTGACACTGAGAGATCTCTGTCTTTTGGTGCTACACCTCTGAAGATGCCAGCCACAGCTGCTGGCGAAACGTCAGGAACTACAATGCCAAGACCACGGCAGTACAGCCCGGAAAACCCACAACAACCATCGTTCTCCGGCCGTGAAAGCCTTCGACAGTACAGTGCACTACTTGCTGATGAGATATAAATAAAATCCAGGACAATGCAAGCATACAACTTACCCACTAGGTGGCAGCATTGATCCATTGGCACATCATTACTGACCAGCTGCTTCGAACCACCTAGATGTAAGACTATAATTGACACTTTCACTCACGGGTTTGATAGTCAATGCAAGACTTTCAGATTCTCCTCCAACCCCCTCCCCCCATCCCCAAAAGAAAGAATTACTTAGGAATCATGAACAGGAGTTGCAAGACTGATACAAACGTTTTGCTGCAACTACTTGACTGTGTGGAAGGAAGACATTTCCAAGAGAATTATTGGATGGTAGTGGAGAACATAATATAGCAGTACCTGCAGTGGATGTCGAAGCAGCTAGATAAATAGATTGGAGGATTCTTCACATCTATGCGTTAGTGGTGGTGGTGGTGGAGGAGGAGGAGCCAGACCCAGGAAAGAGGGTTAGTGGGCTAAATGAACGATGAGTTCAGAGTGCTGTAATATTACTAAGCGGGTCCCTGTTTTTTCCTTGAAACATATGATGATGATGTCCACTATGACAACCTCTTTCAAGCCAAATCCACCTCAGCAGTCCTAATATGAGCACACAGCTTGTCTCACCTACTGCCTCTTCACACTGTTGCCCATCAGTTCATGCTGCAGCTCCCCTCTATCCCTCACCCCCCCCCACACACACACACATATCTTGACAATCTTCTTTTTCCAGCCTCCTCCAAGCACAGTTCCCTGTGCAATGCTCCTCAGACTTGATCTACAAATCTCATCCACTCATCTTCTGGCCCCCTTCATAGCCCCAGTAATAAATGTTTAACAATACAAATATGCAGGTGGTCCATTTCCAACAAATTGAGTGAGTCCACCAAATAACTAAGTTCACAGTTAGAACACCCTGCTTGGTTGAAGCTCTTGCCTTTCCCACAGTCACTTTTTTTAAACCGCAGTGATTGCCATATGAGTTAAATGGGAGGCATACATAGCAGGATTATGCAAGTTCCTTCATCCTCCAGATTTTTACAATATATCTGTAGTCCTACTTACCTGTAGAAGGAATCTACCCTTTCAGAAGTCCAGTGAGGACATTGTATAGAAGAAATGATGGCATGCTTCCATGTGTTCAATATTTTCCTTCAGTCCTGGGCATTTAATCCCATGTAATAAGGGTCAATTTCCAGCACTTAAAACTGGACATATAGCTGCTTCTTCCAAGTAAACCCGAGGGCTTAGTCTCTCAAGCTGTCCTCAAAAAGGTTGACAGGCCATGTACAATAGTTTTAGGGGTGGGAGAGTAAGAGTGCTTTCTTTTGTTGAGTTAGTCAGTGTTTTACGGTATTTTTTATACAATGTACAGATACCTAAACCATATTTCTGACAGGCACATTTTTATAAACATACCAATATATAATTAAGACTAGGGAAGCTTGTGGGAATAGAAGCAAGGCCCCAAATAATTGGGCAAGTTTTGGCAGAAGTCAACCATCTTGTAGAAGATGTGAAATTAGATTTTGGCTCTTCCCCTCTCCCCTTTCCTTATAGCATTTTGTGGTATCACTTCAGTTGAGCAGGCTTTTTTCTAAAATTAAAGTCCCAAGAGAGTTTTTAATATATATTTCTGTATTACTCCATTGTTGGGGAGGCTGGAAAAGAACAGAGACAGCAAGACATGATTGAGCAATATACACTTCTTTAATAGTTGAGGTCTTATTGGAGAAACCAAACTAAATTGTACTGAACTGAGAGTGACAGCTTTTTATTTTTGTGTCCCACCTGTACAGCTGTCAGCCAATCAGATGCAACAAAACAGGTTAGATAGCAAAACAATTAAGGGGACTTTGATACCATAACAAACAGGGGAACACACAACTTTCTATTTCAGTATTTTATCCAGTCCTGTTTTCTCAGCTGCTTCCTAAGCATATAGTTAAAAGACTCGTAACATTCCAACAGCATGAGTTGTTATGATAGTTGTTATGAATACCATTCATTGTTCATTACTGCTTTCTTGTAAGGGGAGTAAATTGTGCCTACTCTGAGGCTGCCTTGCTTTTGGGGGGGGGGGGTAAAGCTTTACTGGGTGATTCACAAAACTGCACCCACTGTCTATGTTAAGTTATTTAAAATGAGCAAAAGGGCATCTAAATCATGGTCGTTATTCCTCCTCTCCTCCTTGACTGGAGCACTAAAATGCTTCTGTTCCGAGGCAAACACTTTCTTTATTCCGGTGCCTGATAGCAAAATAAAGCATACTAAAATTCAAAATGCATTTGGGAGTTGTAACCTCTTTGTGCAGACTTGGCTACTGTCCAAGTAGTCTGCAATTACAAGCCTATAAAAGTCCCAGCTAACTGAGAACATTCAGGTCACCATAAGCACCATTCTTTAGTTCATCATGACACAACAGTTCCTCGGTCCCTATTACAGATGCGATTATCATTGAAGATCTCTGTTGATTATGGGGGTAGGGATTCTCATGGAGAGGGAAGCCACACAATGACTCCAGTGTCAGATAATACAGGAAGATATCTAGCAATCTCACAAAATTCACTGCTCACACTTAAATAATGGGTTGGATGAAAATAATGGGTTGGATTTTTCTGCTGCTGGAAAAGTAAAGTCCCCTTTGACCACCATGGAGACTATACTGGGAGTCATGGACCTACATGAACCAAAGCCATGTGGGACAGGGACTGTAAAGGGGAGGGGGACAGGCTAAGAAGACTGAGCAGAAAAGGTGATGGGATCCAACCATGATGGTTTGGAAACATCATGCAAGTCAAGCTTTGTTCATCTCTTGTGACCCACCAAATCAATCACAACCCATAAGGCAATTACTGTGGTTTGCCAGGTGCTTTGCAATCCCCTATTCTTGCTATTCGAAGCAGGTAGCAAAATCAGGGGCAAACTCCTCCCAGATTGTCCTTATTTCTAGCACATGGAAAGTGGCTGGAGTTATATTGTGAGAAACTCTGATTCCTCTCCCTAGCCATAAGAAATATTAGCAATCCCATCATGAGCTCAACAGAATACTGTGAGCACCTATGGCCGAATGTCTGTTCCCCTCCATCACCCACCTCAGCCATGAGCAGGAGCCATATGCTCCCTCTTTAGGTCCCCCTTCCCCATATGGTGGGGGATCACTGCTCAGAAGCCTTCCTGCACAAAACAGGAACTATAATATAACGAGGTCATTTTTTTCTTTTTAATTAATGATAGCAATATGTGGCCCTTGGGTTCAAGTGCAACAAATCTCCAAAATCCCTGAAGCCATGCCAGCACCAATTCATTCATAAGGGAATCACAGACGTTATGTGAGACAAAGGGCATTCCTGTGTTGATTCCCCCCCCCCCTTTATCATGTTGTGATGTCATCACGTTCTCCCCTCCCACACACACCACACACATCCTTGGCTAATGGGAGCACAGAAACACTCCACAGCATCACAACACAGGGTTAAGTGACCCAAGTGATTACAGGAGAGATAGGAAGAACTCAACACAGGGAAACTTTTTTGGGTGGCCTGTCCATCTCACACACGACATGTATTTCTGCCCAGAGCTTCAACCTGGCTGATGAGGCAAGAATACATGGTAGCCTTGGCTTGAGAAGGGCTGGCTCTCTCTTGCTCTTTAATCTGCTTCTCTCGTCAGCAGATAACTTCAGATTGCCTGTAAAGCAATGACAGGATCATGCTCATGCCGTGAGATTGACAGTGATGGATGTCTCTTAACGGAGTGCAGTCTTGTGAAAGCCGATAAAATAACATAATAAAATATTTGATAATAGTTTTAGCCTTACTTAAAATAAATAAAACTAGGCACTGGAAAGAGAATTAAACCTGTTTCATATTTCCAGCACATAGCAATGACAGCACTGATTGGCTAACAGCAAGGTGGCTTGGCGGGTGGCACAGGGAGACAGCATATGTCATATACGTATATATGTATGGAGAGGGGGCGTACTGAAGATTGGACAGTGGATCAGGATACGTGGGTTGCTTCTATTTCTGCCTTTGAATAACTTTTGGAACAAATCCTTGAATTTCTTGTTGCCTCAGTTTGCCAACCTATACAGTGGAGATAATAATGCTTCCCTACCTCTCAGGGGATACTGTGAGGCTTTCATAATCAGGGCCATGAGTGAGTTAAACAAGACCTCAATGCACACACACACATACACGACATCTTAGTGGGGCTTCATGGGGCAGAAGGTTCTTTAGTCTGTGGAAGAAGTATCCCAAACAGGTCCCCAAATGCTAGAACAGCCTTTGATTAAAGGTGCTACTACTGACACACCAAGTATTATTATCACTGTTGACAAACTGAGCACAGTTGCTCCAGCCAGCCTCCCTCTGAACTTTCACCCACCACCACTTTTCCAACCGGAAGTGGTTTCTTCTGTACGACTGGAATTCTGTGAGTTGTATGTTCATTTTCTAAACTCTAGAGCTCTTAGTTGTATCTTGTTCAGGTATCTTTTCTTCATGTGATGCTAACCATCTAACTTAGCGTGTGTACAAACTGAAAAGGTGACAAAAAACAGAAAAATGTGACTACACTGTAGACAACTTCTTTACTAGCAACGAAGGCAGCAGCCCAGCTAGACTCCAAGGCCGCCTTCTTTCTATTGTGTTTGAAGATGTTGAAACTCATGGAGCAGACGTATTTTATAGTAAAATCTTGACAAAACACAAAAGGACGGAAACAATATTACTTCTGCTGCTGCTGTTACTATTAAGCCAGTGTGATGTGATCATCACTGATGTCTACTAGGTAGGGGTGTTTTATTTGCAGAACCATATTTTTGGAGAACCAGGCCCCTTGTTTTATAGAAGAGGCCCCCCTGGTCTAAATAATAAAGGATAGTAAAATAACTCAACTCTTGGCTCTCTCTCTCTCTCTTTGTGTCATCAGAAATAGGGGGAACTAAGAGGAGAAGGACTGGCCATCCCAGCTTTTTCTAAAATGCTAGAAAAGCAGTGGTACATTCCGTACACTCACTATGGCCGTCGTCACACGGGCCCTTATTTCGTCAATTTTGCACTAGAAATAGTTTCTTCTGTTGTCATTATTAGAATGGATTCTCCCATCTTTTGACGACTACTTGCGCTTCCAGTCAGTCACATTAAAAGGGAAAAGCGCAATTCAACGGTCTGTCAAAGTGCCTCCGGAAACGGGGCCCTAAAAATCCCCCCCCCTTTTTTTTTTTTACTTTTTTCGCATATTTGCGCTATATCACTCTTCTATTATACCAGTGATGTGCTAGGCCAACCCAAAAGCCAACCATGATAGGTAGCAGAGGTTTCCCGCCCATGGCAGAATAGCGCTATAGCGCTATAAGGCTGACGTTTTAAAAAAAATTACTTTGAGGCTTAATTGCGGGTCGCTCTGGGGCTTTGGGGAGTGTAGGGCAGGAGAATCAGTGTTAGGTGAGACAGATGATCGGGGAGAGTGAGCATTTTGGTGTTGCAAAGCGTTCATAGTCGATCCAGGGCTTTCATGTGGAAGTGGATAAAGACGACATAAAAAGTCACAAAGCGTGAATTGGGGAGAATAGCGAAATCGGGAGAGAGCTGGAATATGGTGAGCATTCAGTGGGAGATGGCACTAAATTTATGGCCGTGTGATGACGGCCTATGTGGGAGCATCATTCCCCCAGGGTGGGAGGGAAGGAGGTTCTCAGTAATGTCATTAGGAACAAGTGGCAAACATCCTCCAATTCCCAAGCCCACACCAACTGCCTTCACATTTTAAAATCTTCTCTGGTTGGATGATCTCCTGCTGCTCTCCTGCTGCTACTGGAACACTCATCCAGGAATATCTTGTTTTGAAAGAGGAAAAAAAGCAACAAGACATGCACAAATACCTATGTCAGTCCTCACAGGTGTGATCCGAAGATCTGCACCTGCATGGACTGCAATACATACTTGGGTATATACAGAACTAGCAAGGAACTGGCTCTTCTACCAGCCCCCCCACACTCCCTTTGCAGTGGCAGCCTGTAACTTGGAGGGCCCTTGTCAGAGTGGCAACTGTGTGAAGCCTTTGCCTCTTCTGTAGAACCAATCTACCAGAGTATAGGGTAGGATGCTGCGTTTGTGTGTCTGTAATGAGTTCTGTGGATCAAATATTGATGGAAATCATTTTCTGGGCAGTGGGTTGATGTCTCCACTGCTGCATCTGGAATCCATTGGCAAGAGACCCTTCTCAAGTATTCCCACCCACCCACCCCCAGCATGTTCTCGGGGAGGTACGTACCTTCATTAACACATCCAAATGCAGGACTAGGAGTTAGGGTATTTTGTTCAGCTAGAGTGTTGAATTATTTGATATGTGTGGGGAAAAAATCTAACACTTCACACCAACATTCAGCACCTCATTATACTGATCTTAGGTGGAGATGAATCGCCTTCTGAGACACCCAGTCAGCACTGATTTAGATTCCCGGGTTGCTTAACTTGAGCCAAGTGTATAGAAACCCAAACCCTAGCACTGCTACAGCTACAAGCATAAGATTTACAAGCACACACTTTGTTCATGTTGGTATACATAATAGCTGGCCTAAAACAACAGATTGGCAGCAGGTGGCATCAAGAGTCACCTGCTCCTGCAGCACATGGTTGCCAAAAAAAATCCAGTAACAATAAAGCACAGGAATTCTGTTTGGAAAAGGTTAGAGCTATTGGAACAGGGATACAGAAGAGACCAAATCACCTACTTTCTTTTCCGGAGAGAACTGTTCAATTTTTGGTCATTTATAATATGATGCCCGTACCCATGATACACATATGCATGCACTCACAGACATGCACACCCTGCATATCAGCAAGCCTAGATCCCAAAGATTATGGCCACGTGTCTCTCGGGTTTTTGATCATCAGTGATCTGATATTTTCATTGGACCTTTTATGAAGCCTTGACTGGAAGGGAGGAAACAGGAGGGAGATGCTGACAGGAGGAGCAGAGCAGATTGAAATGACAGGATGCTCCAAATGACAATGCCCCCTTGCAGTGAGATACAAGAACATGGCATGCCATGTTGAGGACAGCTGGTTTCCCTGGTGGTCTTTAATGGGATGGAACTCCATGGCTTTCCGGTGTCTGCAAGAGACAGGAAATCTGGTGAACTACCCAGAAATGTGGCCGTTTCTTTCTTATGAAACAGAAATAGAACATATAGAACAATATGTTAAGAAGAAAAGAGGAGAACCTATTGTTGATAGATGAAAAGCCATGAAGAGGATGACAAGATAATTATGGTTTATTATGACATCTGCAAGGTATGCATGAAGCCAAAATTAATCTGCTCTGACAGATCCCATGAAAAAAGGTAAAACATCAGAAAAGGTGTTTATGGAAAGTGCAGGTGAGTGAAAATTGTCATCTACTGTGCCTCCATGGGCTATGGGAAGAGAACAGCAAGGGCCTTAGTTGGAGCTTTGCTCATAGATAAACCTAAATAACCAGAGAAATGACTAGCATCTGCAAGTGAAAGTAATTAAAGGATAGCTTTGTTCATGTTTGCTGAAGGTGATCAATTATGCCAATAGATTAATGACCCTGTGCATTCTCTCGCATGTCCAAGTGTTAGAAGCAAAGGGATTAGAAAAAGACATGGTTGTGGTAATACTGTAAGGTTCAAAATACAGATTCTAATGCCAAACTGGATAGCTTTATAGAATCTTAAGAATGTAAGTCACATGCATATAACCATTTGTTAACCCTTATGATTAGAGGGGAAGGGCCATGAAAATGCAGAATAGAAGGGAGCTACACAGTGGAAAAGTGACCCTTTATTTAGCTGAGATTCCTTCCCTTTTTATGCCTCCCTTTCTCCTGAACCCTGTTTTGATATTGTGAAGTGTCAACTCTTCTTTCTCAACTGGCAATAAAACAAAAATGTAAACAAAAATGTTCCCCCATCTTATCTACCTTTACCGAGAAGTAAACTCCACTGAATTCAGCAGGAGTTGCTTCAATAAACATACCTAGGATTGTGTCATCTTAAGTCATTTTATGCAAATATGGATGCTTTGCATAATTTATCTGCAAATGCAGAATCTGGATTTTCTGATTTCAGAATCTGAAAATATTTGCTACAGAATTCTAGTCTAGGGGAATATGAACTAGCAGGCAGCAACTAAGGGAGGCAAGCTAGTGTCTGCACAATGAAAAGATGGACAATCTCTCCCAACAAGGTTCTCTCCCAACAAGATTCGGAATGGCTCTGGTGTCAGCAAGGCTCTGAAGCTTCACAGGCACACAAGCTGTGCTATGATCAAGAGTAAGAATGGCAAAATGCAAAGTGGGTGGCTTCAGGAATGCTTTCACTGATAAAGCTGAGCGGAATTGGTTCGAAGGGATAAGAAGCAGCATCCTGACAGCAACAAGTTGGGATTTATCCTTGACATTAAGGATGCACAAGAATGAGTAACCTATAGCTGACATGCAGCCCAAGTCTCTCCAGAGGTCTCATTAAACTCAAAGTTTAAACGGTTGGATATTTTTGTTCCTTTTTTAAATGTTAAATTCAAAAAGCCTTGCAGACACAAGCAGAAAATAACCAACATATATACAACAGCCTAAGGAGGCCCAACAACAACATTCCTTTAGCCTACAGCAGCTTTCAGAGGCACCTGGGGCTGGGCTTTGGTTCTGTTTGTTTGATAAAGAAAGTCTTTTAAAGTTTTAACCTGATGATTTCCAACAGAAATTTGGGTCTTGACACCAATGTAAGTTTTCCTTTGTAGAAGAAATGCTATGTAAAGCTACCCACAAAAAAGTCACATGGGATGGAACGATTGACACTGCTTTTGCACTGGCCCATTACATTTATGTTCACTGGAAGCAGCCATATTCTGCCTTGGTGGTTTGCAACCAATGTGCAAACATAGTGATGTATGTTGGTTGCAAACCACTAAGGCAGAATATGGCTGCTTCCACATGGTGTTTCTCCACCTCAACTGCTGCTGCTGCTGATTGTTGTTATTGTTGTTGTTAGTCTGTCTTACTCACTGAGACAGTTAAAATCAACATGATCAATGGCTGGAACGATGAAATAGACAATGCAATAGGGTATAGGGTGCAGAAATTGAAATCAAGCAGAAAATGCTGAAACAAAGCATAAGCAATTTGACATGACACATTAAACAACATGGACACTCAATAGGAACATACTTACAGTAACAGAGTACACAGTGATGTAGTCTACAGTCCCTATCCCTTTATAAAAGAATCTCACTGAACCATTTCCTTACAACACAACCTTCTTATCTGGCTTCCAAACCGCAGAGATTTTTTAAAGGAGCATCTACATGACACCACATTCTCATCATCCTTTTCACAGGTTTCCCCCATCCTAAATGCATGCTTTCCCAAACCTGCTTCACTAAGATCTTTTTTGAAGGAATGAAGTACAAGCATTTTTAGTTTGTCATGTGGAAGGACTGCAGCATATTTTCCTGCTGCAAAGGTCTTCCTCCATCAGCACCATTTCCCCATCATCAGTTCTTCATGGGCACCATTTCCCCTATATTTTGGCCTGTTGTTCTAATGCAGTTTTTTCTGGGCTTTAGGGGAAAAATAATAATTGCTATTGTTTTATAACAATCTATTGCTGTATTTATGAACTGCAGTTCCTATGAATTCCAAGTTTTCATTTTTTAAAAAATATGACATCGCCAGCATTTTTTTTCCATTGCGGAGATATAAGGGTAAAGATACATTTTTTGTCCTAGTTGCCTGGAAAGAAATGGGGAAGGACAGTTACAATATGGCCTCTTATTTCTTCTTATGAAGGACAAAAGCAAGTCACCACAGCAGTCATGATGACCATGCTCCTGAGTACCAATACAGAGTTTCTGAGATGCATGCGTAGAAGGGAAAAGGGCGGGGGGGACAGGAAAGTGAGTAGAAAACTACATGTGGAAGCGCTGCTGCCAACACACTGCCAGTCCATTCACCATGACAATTAAAGAAACGTGGTGAATCCTTGCCATGGAAATAGCCTATGATTGACACAAAAAATTGTCTTTGAAAGGAATCTTAACTAAACAGGACAGCTCAAGCTTCCTTTACAGGCAGGTCTGATCCTTGGCATTTCCAATTAAAAGGTTCTTGAGTGGAATCACTGACAAAGGTTAGTAACTGGAAGAACCTTGGCCCCTCACAGCACACAATACTAGGCTAATAGTCTGACTCACGAAAAGGCCAATTTATATATCCTTCAAAGAAGTCTGATCACACTACCTAGAATAATTTAGAGTAACAATCTGAGGGAGCCATCATGACTGACTCTTCTCAATCCAGATTGTGGTCTATGGAACAGATTCCTTTGCCCTCTCTTTGGCACTGATGGAACAGATGATTTGATGGAATACAACTAACTGAGGCATAGGAAGGTTTAGCAGTACCATAAATGCTGTCACCTAAGAACTGAGTATGTTTTTCTAAGACTACCCCTTTGAAATGTAGTCCTTGGCATTGTAGCTTTGAGATGCTAAAACTTTCTCCTGCGTGCTGTACAAGTTCTTTCAAATATCGCCAGATAGAAACAGCTGATACATCTATGATCCGCTATCTAAAACAGAAGCATCCTGTCTGGAAATTTCACATTTCATGATGACTTACTCAATTTCCCTACTTAATCTGTACCAGTAAGGAGGCAAAGGAAAACCAATCTTAGATTTCCTGGATAAATTGCAAAGAACAGGCTCTGCCTGGTCCATGGGGAGAAGAAGACTGACTTAAATTAACCTCTTTGTCTGTATTGTGAAAGAATGAACATGGAGGATTTTATTTATGCTTCAGCAACTTGCTGATGGACTATAAGGAGCAAACAGCGGATTCACTCATATCTTTTGAGGTTCTTGGACAGGCATTGAGTCAGAAATCTGCCTGCTTTCTCTAAGGGAGATTAAAGACTATTTTTCTACAGAGCAGCCACACTTTTGAGGTCATCCTTCAAAGACTTTGATGGCCAGAGACAACAATGAGATAAAACAATGGAAGATCGAACACAACTGTAATTCTGACACTCGTATGCAGTTCTCATAAATTATTGTCAGTCTCCATCCATTATGCTATTTCCAAACATTTACAGATCACTACAGCAACACATCTTGGACCAAGGTCATTTACTAGGGAAAGCCACTTTTGCTTTTAACCTCCATGTTCCGTTACCGAATATTGCCTTTGTTACATAGAACTGTAAGAGGCTTATGTTCCATTTCTCAAATAGCTGAGTACAGATGGTTCAACATAGCTGTGCCAGTTGATACCATCTGAAAAACGCTCCTGTTTGTATTCCTTCCCTACAAAGAATTGCCATGGTCATTTCATATCAATATACCACATTTAACATAGCCAGCATGACTCAACTCTCCTTATGCTGCCAATGGCTTTTCCCCATTCTTCTAACAGAAATTGTACAGCTTTGAAGGGTTTTCCTAAAAGGAGATGTAACAAATTGAGTGGCTCTCCTGCTCTCTCAGTCATCTTGCTAACTTTGTTTACACCAAGCCGTTCCGAATCATGCTTTTTTTCACAGAGAGGCTTCCTCTCTGCTGGGCAGCCTTGGGAGTGGAGTCAGAAAGAGCAGATGGGAACAGAAGTGGTGCGACTAAAACAAGATACAAAACATATCATGCCAGTGATTAAAGAACACTTCACTTTTCTGTACAATTGTACAAGAAATGCACTGTAAAGTTGACTTCTGCAAGATGTCCCAATGCACAAGTGATGGGAAATGGCAGATAAGGTTCAAAACCTTCAGATGCAGAGTTTTTTAGTCTGTGACCATGATCAGTTATCCTAGAAAAAAATCTCTTACAGCATCTTCACCATTCAGTTAGGTTTTTTTTAATTTAAAAATATCACAAGAAGAATTGTCAAAAGAGAATTAACAATCCCCAGACAAAATCAGGAGGTTTTTTGTACCAGAATAAGTGGTCATGTACAACAAGAATAGCCAATTATTTCCTGCAAGTCAGATTTGATTCCTAAAGCAATTTCATACAGCTCCTGGGATTCCTACCAATCTTTAATCAAGGGGTGATAATAGAGTCATTATTTAACAGTTGAAAACTGGATGAACGTATTTAACATAGTCTTTCTTTTTGTTTTTTGTATATAGTGCCCCAAATAGGCCTGAGCACATGTGTTCTATAATTAGGAAGCCCTCCCTGCTAGCTGATGCCAACTGTCTTAAGGAGACTGACCTCCTTCCAGTGAAAGTACACCTTCCCAGACAAGGAGAATGTCTATCATGTTATCCTTCCCTTCCTCCAAAGAGCTCAGGGTGACACAAAAGGTTCCCCCCTCCTATTTTATTCTCATACAAACAACCCTGCAAGGTAGATTAGGCTGTCAGAGCAAGGCTGACCAAAGGTCATCATGACGAGTGGAGATTTCCAATCCAGGCCTCCCTGCTTCCAGTCCACTATTATATCAGACTTGGCTCAGTCAAACACAGCACACAACAGGGACACAGGATTGAATGGGAAAGTGAAATGGTACCATTTTAATAGGGGCTAGATGGCTCAGTTCTGAGACAAAGAACATACTAAAGAAGATGCTCTGCATGGTAGGCACCTTGCGGAAGCTGCTGATGAAGCAGCACAAGTCTATCCAGGTTTAACCATCCACCACGTCTCCTTCTCTTGCCCTCCTAACTCCCATCTCCCACTGGAAAAGCACCAGTAGGTGGATTCCATGTGGAGAGGAGAGCAGAGCCAGTCACCCTGACAGACTAATTCAAAGCAGGAGGCAAGACCCAATACACAGGTGGCTTTCCTGAAAGAGATGCAAATCAGGGAATGCAAAAAGGACAATGAATGCTTAAGGAGACAGAAAGAGAGAAGACAGGCATGTTGAGAACAAAAATGAGTCATGCTAGATGAGATGCCACTCTGAGTTTCTAACATGGATTCTTAAAGGCCTGCTGGAGAAGCTACTGATGAGCCTGTTTCACAAATGCAGGGGAATGATGGGGCAGAGACTTGAGGCAACAGAATGAATGAATAGCAGAGTACAGGTGGAGGATGATAGCAAATCCCATTTTGGAATGCTCGCCTATGTGAGAAACTCCCTAAAAACAGAAAACCATCACAGCAAGCAAATGGAGGAGGTACATTCTCCCAACTGTTCTGATATTCCCAAGCAATTTAATGCAAAAAAAACCAGTCAACGGTCTGCATGCATACATAGCTGGATATTGCATCCCTGGTGTAATCACACGCAACTGGATTTGCCTGGGTGGACAAGAGAGTCCACCTGTGAATGACTGCAATAGCACACCGACAGCACTATATTCAACAATGTGTGGATGCAGCCCTACAATCCAACCCTAGTAGTGTGAAGTGGTGCAGACCTTTCTGCCTCTTCAGGTCTCTGCATTCACACCTCTGTGTGCATAAGCCAGGCCTTAGTTGTGACAACATCTGTCCCTGGATTCCAAAGGTGCGAGCATTTCACGGGAGAAGACTAGCTCTGCTGTCCACAATGCCATGCAGACACAACAGAGAGAAGCATGATCAGGGCATTCCAGTCTTCATGCAGAGAGATGTTTCTATGCAAAAGACAAAAAATGGTGCTGCTGACTTTGATCATAAGATTCTCCCAGATTTGTTTTTCATCCCAATGCTCCAGGGGTCAGATAATATGCGATTATAAAAGAAAGCAACCCCACACACACAGACACCCCAAGCACCCATGAAATCATTTTTAAAACACAAAACTCTTGAAAATGTAAATCTGGAGGCTCATAACAGGAAGTGTCATCATTCCCTACTTGTTTGAAATTTTTAAACCAACTCAAAACGGGTGCACGGTCTATACAGTCCATTCCTGACTTTTACTCTTAAAATCAAAACACAGAAGCTCTATGCAGATATCCTGATCATGTGGGCACTCACTGCACAGGGAGGGAAAGCAGGCACATGTGCCTGGCCCCACCCCCTGCCTCCCTACAATTGCCAAGTGGTCTGCATGGGGCAAATGCACAGAGGAAGCACCCATGTGCATAACTCTACCCATGACCAGCCATGGTCCAAAATCAGAGACTCTGATCACGGGAAGGGGGTGTACACGTAGGCACTTCCTCTGTTTGTTTGCTCCATGCAGACTACTTGGTGATCGCAATGGGGGGGGGCAGCACACTTATGCCCACTCTCCCTTCCCACATGGTGAATGCCCTCATGATTGGGACTTCTGCACAGGGCTAGAGCATGCTAGTAACAGCATGAAAGGCCCCCAAAATTCTTCATTTCCAGGGATTCCCACAGAATTCAGTAAGATGCCATGACCGCCGAGCATCAGGTGTCAAGAACCAGCATCAGCATTCAATCCACTGTTGCCTTCCAGACCCATGCTAATATTTCACAGGTCCAAGAAGGGCTTCAGATGTGCTGACTAAACCACTGGGAGAAGCCAAGAAGCAGAACCTAATTGTTGCCTTCTAGCCCTGTAATAAGGCAGGAGCTATGCCCATTGCTGCCTCTCAGCTCTGTGCTGCCACAGCCCACGTCAGAACCAAACCCCTGTGGTGCTGCTAGCTTTGCTGGGGCTAAGGTTGCTCCCACAACTGGTGGCATACCTGCTGGGGTATGGGAATCCTGGCCCTGCCCACCAGCAACATGTGCACCTTTAATAACAGAAGGACCTTCTCACTGTTTCCAAGGTAGTAGAAAAGAGCAAGAGTCCAGTAGCACTATAAGACGAACAAAATTTGTGGTAGGGTATGAACTTTTGTGAGTCACAGCTTACTTCTTCAGATACCTTGGTGAGGTGTGACTCATGAAAGCTCATACCTTACCACAAATTTTAGTTGTCTTATAGGTGCTACTGGACTCTCAGGCTGAATCCACATGCCCTCGGAGCGTCCCAGCATTGCGCTAAATGTTCGTTAAACACCCGGAAGTATAGCGTCTTTCTAGCGCAATTTCTGAATTGTGCTAGAAAGACACTATACTTCCAGGTGTTTAGCAAACATTTAGCACAATGCCCGGACTCACCAAGGGCGTGTGGATTTGCCCTCACACTTTTCCACTGCTACAGACAGACTAACACGACTACTCATTTTGATCTCTTTCCAAGGTATCAGCCAGCCAGAACTTCTCCAACATTTTTCCTCAGCATTTCAACCCCCGGCAAAAAACTGCACATTCTAATGAAAAATAAAGCACAAAACTTTCAGTTTTGCTTGTAACCAAAATAATGCTAGTCTGAGTGTCCTGTTTGTCAATGGGAATTGGAATGATGAGGCAGAACTCCTAAGCTCAGAGAGAGAATCATCCCGTCTATCATTAGGACAGCAAAATGAAGTCACCCAAAGACAAATCCAGGATTTCTGCAGACTGTATGCAGGGAAAGATTGAAGATAGCCTCTAGGAAGCATGGGATGCAAAGGGAAGTTGTCAGTTTAAGTGGGAGGGAGGAAGTAGAAAGATGTGGGTTGGCCTGTTCAAGCCCTAAAAGCTTATATCTTGGAAAGAGAGAGTTGGGTCAAGGTGAAATTTCCCACTCATTTACCCCCACCCCCACCCCTTACTTGCAGGCCTCCAACTTGAAGTAATAATAATGCTTTGAATTCATATAACATTATCAGATGTTGAAAACTTAACATACATTATCTTTTATAATTTTTTCAACAATCTCAGGTAGGCCACTGTTATTATCACCACAGTACAAGGGATAAGGGCTGCTGATGCTTGCCTATAGCTATTTAATGAGTTCACAAGGCAGGGATTTCCTGAGATGTAGCTCAAGCTCTCAGCCACACTACACTACACTTGTTCTCAATAACAGAAAACTCTGGAACATTTAATCTCTGTATTCACAACACTAGTAAAAGCTACTGCTGAAAGAAAAGGGGTTTTAACTCTGATCACAGTTATCCATAGTTCATGAACTTGAGCATTTCTTGGAAATATGGAACATGAATTTTATAAATACATAGTTACATGAACATATACAAGTAGACAACCATGTGAGGGATTGATGAGAGTGACTGAAATTAAATCCAGACAAGATGAAAGTAATGAAGATCACAGATCTCATGACTTGGAGAAGACTGGAGTACCTATCACAGATGTTGTTGTAGTCCTGCTGGACTCACAGGCTCACAGCCATAAGGTGTCCCTTGATTCATCTCTTAACCCTGACTCTCAGGTTGCCACAGTGGCCACGAATGCTTTCCACCAATTCCATTTTAGCAGTTTGTCTTGGCTCAATTTGCAGTTCATGTCTGCATATTTTCCAGTAGAGAAAGTTATAGTACATGCAGTGTGGGATTATCCAGGATGGCAGGTTGCAAACTTCAGACAGTATTAAAAACTACAACCCACCTTCTGATCAGTACTGGCTCCCTGTTGCCTGCCACGCTTAACCTAAGGTGTTAATTAAAATTTATAAAGAACAAAACAGAGCCACATAATGCATTGACTCACCCTTCTTTTTCATCATGACCTCCAAGGCTGTTCACAGGAGCGCTCTCTCACACCTGCCATTCATACACCAAGCTGGGACTGTAAGGGCACACACAGACATATTCTTGGTGCCTGTGCCTTCACAGCTGCTCCCAAAGCAGTGCAAGTCCTATTTATTTCACTTGGTTTTGGTGGCCGAAAACAGAGTAAGATTAGAGTGGTTTTGAAAACAGTAATTGGTCTTTAGGACAGGGCAGCGAATAAATCAAATAAAAGCCAATGATATTCAGTTGAAGAACAGTACAAACTGCACTGATTTCAAAGGTGTTGGTAGGCTTTTGGATTTTACACCTCCCATGCTGTTACATTTTACCACCCTCATGTATTCAGTCATTTTTCATTGTAATGGCTATTCCACATTGGTTTTCCTGGTTTAAAGTGTTTTCCACTGAATTTTCCAATTATAACCTGCTCATTCCTCTTAATGTGTAGCAAATAAGTGAGCCTTTATCAAATACTGGGGGCATATATGAGACATATGTAGCCAGAACTGCTTCCAAGTCCTCTAGAATCTATAAAACAACCTAGGAAGAAAATTAGGCTATTTACAAGAAGGTTAACACCAAGTTAACAACCCGGCTCTTCATTCTCAAATCCAGCTAATCCTGTCTCCCAGATGTTGCCATGGGACCCCTGCCAGTGAGTTACAGGAGATGCCTGTGGGTTTCCAGACTTTTCATTGTAGATGCTGGGTACAGTGCAAGACTGGGGGCAGTGAAAGTTCATTTCCACCTTAGAAGCTGGAAACAATGGTGGCTACCCAACACAAAGCAATTCCACTGGTAAACTTTGGGGGAAAATCAGGGTAACACTGACCTAGTTGGGGATGAATATATAAATCTCAAATTGGCTCTTGCTAAGCATAGAGGCAGTTATGACAACAGGGGCTTCCAGCAGCAGCCTATGAAAGGGAATTGACAGATTTGCACACAAACTTGGCATCACCTGCTACAGTAAAAACAGTGGTGCTGAAAATGGAACATGTGCTTCAGCAGTAGGTCAGTGGAGTTCATTTCTGTACAACACCACATGGTTGCCAGGTAGAAGCTGCACGAGCCTCAAGGTACAGGAAGTTATATGAGCACAGATCTATGATAACAGAATTCTCAAAACCATGGGGATCATGTGGTAGACTAAATAAGGGTGTGAAAGCATTTTGTATGAATCAGCCTCCTGAAACCAGTCCAAGAAGAATGACTGAAGCTGATACTTCACATTCTGTTGCATGGCTTTTAAAAGAAAAGGGTTGCTTCCTTGCATTCTCAGAAATCATGTAACTGATTTGGGGGGGGGGGGCTGTACTCAAAGGAAAAAAAGAAACAGTTTCATTTTTAAGGCAATCAGCCAGTAAACCAAAAATAATCTGTAATAAAATCGGAATACATAACATCAAAGTCCATTATGCTCTGAAAATCATCCAATACAAAGACACTAGATCAAGCGTGTTAACTTTGGCAGTGCTGAGGCAGCATGCCATGCCAATATCGCTGTTGAGACTGAGGCTGAACACAGTGGAGTCAGTCCAGCAAGAGACTGAATACTGCTGACAAAGAGGTGTGCACTGGAAAAGAGAGGAAGGAAAGCAGTGGAAGGGGAAGGAGGGGTGAGTGAGAAACCTAAAGGCATGGAAGACAACGGAGCTCTAATCAGAGACAAGCAAAATAAAGGGAGGATCAAAAAATAAATAACACCCAAGCCCGAGAAATGCGTTTCTTTTATCCGGGTATTATAATTTAGTTTACAGCACTCTTTAAAAATAACCCCTAGTCTGCCCAACAGCTTTGGTCTCCTGCTCTTGGAGCAATCTCCCTGAGAATTAGTGTCCCCCTCCCTACTCCCCCTCCTGCTCTCTCATTTTCCCTTGATGTGCTTTTATTGCTTAGATTTATTACAAATCTAGCCTAAGAGCCCCCACAAGAATGAACCTGCCACCCGTGGAGACAGGAGAAAGTCCTGTGGCTGCCACCCTTCTACCCAAGATCCACACATGCCTGCAGTGGCCCAGGTCATACCAGCTTTTGCTTATGTGTCCTTTTAAGGGAATAGAAAGTCTAGGAAAGCCGCAGGGTAATGTACAAAGCTCCTTTCCCACCATACAAAGAGCGGAGGCAAAGCTCTTTCCAGGACAGATAGCTCTACACAAACAAGGGTTTCACAGGAGCTTCTTTTCAAACCTGACAGCTGGAAGGAATAGTTGAGGGGAGGTTTCTCTCCAAGTCCATTCCAGTGGTAGGATAAAAATTTCTGGGATGAAAAGGAGGGTTTTACATTCACATTCACATCCCTGCAGCCCTCCAAGGCTCAGAGTTCAAGGAACAAAATAAACAAACAAGATGGCTTTATCCTGTCTTGTTTTTGAGTCTCCTTGCAGCATGCCAGACAACTAGGATGGAGATCACCTACAGATACCAAACTGTGACCGCATCACATTAAGGTCTATCTGATACTCAGCTTTCACCATGATGCGACCATTATCCATGCACTGAGTTAGGGACAAAGGACAATATGTGGGCCCAATGGAATAATTCATTACGAGAACAATTTAGCCCCCCTCCCTCTCCATCCCCTGAGATAAGACAGGAGTAAAAGACATAAAGATTACCCATGGTTTGTTACTGATCTATAGCAAGCCTCCTTGTTGGGACTGCCCAACAGTCTGGTTCCAGAAAAGAGACAGCAAACTTCAGATGAGTAACTGTCCTGTGTCCTTTACAAAAGGTTGGCAACTGCCATCATGGACTGTTGCCCATGATCCTGCCTCTCAGACAATGGTTCCTTAGACCAACTACAGTACATGCCCAGTTCCCAACTGCCAATGAGACAGAAATAGATTCAACAGCCAACCAATATCCCCGTGATTTTTTGAGCAGCAACTATGTCATTATCATATCCACTTCATGTCTCTTCTGGAGAGCATTCCAGGGCAGAGTAGCTGCCCTCACCATCATCCAACACAGAAGAGTCATTTTTCATATTGGCCTGCAGAGCTTCAGACTCATTTTCCTCCTGTTCTTCTTCTTCCTGCTCCCGAAGTTTCTGGAGACGTTCCTCCCTAGCCTCCAGAAATTCCTGGGCCCCCTCCCCCACCACCATAACTGTGTCAGCCACACTGGGTGGTGCTTCCACTGGGTTGTGGTCATAGGAAAAGACTCGAAGCCTTTGCAGGTGAGTCAAATCTGGGAATTCAGTAAGTTTGTTGCGGTCAAGGTCAAGGATATGAAGCTGGGTCATGCGGAGCAAAGGCTTCGGGAACTCTTCAAATCGGTTCCCATAGAGCCAGAGCCCTCGCAGTCCCCTCATGCGTGGTAGGCTGTTGGGCAGCGTTTTGAGCCGGTTGTCACCCATCTGCAGAGACTGCAGCCAAGGCATCTGGAGTAGAGCCCGGGGGAAATGGTACAGGTAGTTGCTCTCAATCCACAAGCAGCGAAGAGTCTGGAGCTGAGAGAACTCTGCAGGGAGGCCAAAGAGGCGATTGCTGCCCAGGTAAAGGCGGGTGAGGTGAGGCAGTCGGCACAGTGCCTCGGGCACCTCCTCCAGTTTGTTGAAGTCAAGGGCCAGGATGCGCAGCTCCTGGAGCCCCTCGATCTCTTCAGGCAGCTCCTTTATCCCTGTGCCACTGATGTAGAGCTTCTGGAGGCTGCTCAGGGCACACACTGGCCCTGGTAGGTGCTTCAAGTGACGTCCGGTCAGCTCCAGCATCTGGTCCCCACCGCTCAGCTGCTCTTCGCAAACAGATGGCAGCCGCTCCTCCCGGCCTGAGGACCCGCCACTGCCCATCCTCATAGCCAAGGGAGGTGACTGGCAGGACGAAGGCCACTGCCTCTGCCTGGGGGGCTCTGAGGAGACATGGCAACCACCTAGGCCCCTGCCCACCAGACTGGCCACTAGGCGTTGGGACCAGGGCGAGGATTCCCCCTGCCAGGGCTGGAGCCGGTGCCTCCTCTTCTTACCTCAAAGTGCCTCCCAGGCTGGGACCCCGTGCCCTCAGAGCAGCCCCCGCGCGGGAGCAACCTCGTGCCAACTGGACAGGTCCCTTTGTCCCCGGGGCTCTGGAGCTCCTCGGCGCCAGGGAAGAGACGAAGCCCCCGCTCTCCAGAGCTGGAGCTGCCGCCTGCTTCCCAGTCCCAGCCCACCTTCTTCTCCAGGGCTGAGACCTACAGGCTGCGGCCGCCCCTTCCTCAGCAGGGACCCGCCTCTGGTGGCCCCAGGGCGGTCTCCGGGGCTTCTGCCTCCGTCCCGGCGTCACGCTCAGCCTCCCGGCTTCTCGCTCCGGGGCTCCCGCTAGCTCTGAGCTCGGCTCCCACTCACGCACCCGGCGCCTAGCGACTCGTCTCCATGGCAACCCCCACGCGGGACCACCCGCCTATGGCAGGGCTGAACGGATCAGGGCGGGGCTACCGCGCCTTCCTTCTGACCTCTCCCTCTCCCCGTGTGCTTCCCACGCCCCCGGCCACGCCCACCCTCGTTTCACCCGCAAAAGAGCGGCCGGGAGGTCGCCTTCTGCCTCCCCCTAACCACGCCCACAAATCCTGGTCCGGCCCCTGTCGCGGAGCCCGCGCGACCAGTCGTCGGTTCAAAAGACGAAGCTGCAGCCGGGAACAGCTGGCATCTCGCCTAGTCTCGCCCCTCTTCCAATTTCGGGCCTCTTCTTCCGTGCAAACGGCAGAACAGCCTCTTTTAGCCGCACACGTGGCTCCTATGCCTTTAACAGCTGCGTTAAAAGGAAGCAGTTCAATAGGTGCAGCCCCCCGCCCAAGCAGAGAAACAGAGGTAAGGGGAAAAGTTACTCAAGTCCAGTGCCAGGATGGAGCCCCTCTGTCTCTTCAGGCAAGTCCTTTATCCCTGCGCAACTAATGTAGAGGAGGAGGTAAGCTGTGAAGGATGGAAAGCGTCCTAATAGAAGCAAGGAAGAGCGGGAGAGGAGCAAGATCGCCGGAATGCTCCCACCGCGGACAGACTCCTGCACATTGAAAAACAGCATGTCAAAGGAGGTGCGGCTGAAAACCAGAGGCATGCTACTTCTCTGTGTGCGGGGAGTTGGGCTGTTGGCGGGGGGGGGGGGGCGAGGACTGGAGACGACACTCGGTCACGCGATTTCCCCATCTTAAACTTGCCCAGGGCAAGTTGTATCTTGATCCTGCCCTTACCGGTGCTTGTACATGCGGGTCAAAACACAGAAGTAGATAAAGGGACTGCAGTGAAAACTGCACCATTCCAACTTGGGGGAGGGGCAAGGTAAGATCAAGTCCTGGTGCTGCTTACAACTTGCACTACAAGACCTACAGGAAAAGAGTAGCTTTTGAGTATCACCCAATTTTGTACCTAATGACCTGGGTACAAATTTTCTATTATTGAAATTTGCTGCTAAATAAACACACAAAGTATCGAAATGTAAGGTTCCCATCCTGAAGCATTCATTGGCCAATTCCAAACATCCAAGATTGTTAGTAATAAATCTTACAAAGACAAAAGCTAGAAGCCTGGAGAAAATTGCTGTTCCAGACCTGAGTGCTTTCCTTTGAATACTTAATCCTTACAGTAATAGCAACAGGAGATTATTCTTCATGTTTTACACCAGAGGAACTAAGGCCCCATTCTCACAAAACTGCTTATGAGGTTCACTTCCAAATACAGTGCCATGTGCAGAGGTGGTTACATTGAAGCCAACACCATCTTAAGAATTCCACATAAACTGGCATCTTACAGTCTGCTGCAGCAAAAGTAGCTCAAGTGGTTGTGAAAAGTCATTCCATTCAGATTTCTGCACATGACATTCACATGACCAAAAAGGGAGAACACCTCTGAAAAACCAAGGGCAGAAGGTTACTCAGTATCAGAGGTAACAATGCAAAAAAGAAGGTTGAAAGTCCTGAATAGCACATGACATGAATAAAATGAAAGGACCGGGCATGTCCTTTTAGTTATAAGAAAAATAAATAAAAGAACTCCTGCACCTAATATACATGAATCATAAAGTGATATCTAAATTAACATTTTTGGTATGTGAAGTATCCAAAGCCAGCAAATGTTCCTTTAGCCACTGGTCTAGCTTCTTAGAGATGAATAATTCTCTCTCTCTTGGCTTTCCCAGCAAGTAAATCAGATTCCTGGAATCCTCCACAAACATACAGTGAGCAGATATCAGCTCTGCACTTCCCTGATCCTGAGTAACTCCCTCAGTGTATCCACACTGGGAGGCTAGTTATTTTGGTACCGACTCCCCCTCAGTCTTATATATATCTAGCGTCACGAGTGACAATTCACTCTGAATTAGTCTCTCTCCAGATGGTTGAAAAGGTGGTGAGGATTTTTTTCCAGAACGATATGTTGGTTTTTCTGTCTTCCATGGCAGTTACCCACTGATGTTTCAGATGTGATCCACATCCATGTGCTCGATTCAAACTAGCATTTCTTCGAGGATAGATAACCCTGAAACAAGGCCCATTACTAAGGAATCACCATTGGCACCCAATATATACAAACTTGCAAAAAGCACACCTCCACGTCCACCCACAAGTGTGTAGAAAGAAACATATTTTGGGACCCCCCACCCCATTCTTAAAGAACAGCACAGACCGCTTCTCATCAGAAAATGCAGCTAATCCATCTGGGGAAATATAAACAGAAGAAGGAGAAAGAGAAAAAGAAGAGAGAAAGACTCGCAATAAATTAGATATGTAAGAGAACAGCATGGCATGACTGTGATTCTGTAGGGTATATGCAAAGATGGAAATGCCAGGATTATGGGAGGAGACGAGCCACTTTGCTGAGAGCCTGCTTCAAATAGATTATCAGGGGCACACAAGAAGATCTCAAAAGCTGAGAAACAGTCCAGTGGTAGGAAATGGCTTACAAAGGGAGGCTTTAAAGGAGCTGATGCTATATTGCTTTCCTCGGAAAGGAGACAGATGGCATCATATTAATTATTTCAAAATCTCAGAAATGTGGAAAAATCCAGGGGGGAGTGAACAAAAGAAAGATTTGAAGCAAGGGATTTTTAATAAGGGAGCATTTCCATGGCACCCAAACCCCTTGTGACAATAAAAGCACTTGCTTAGGATATTCAGATCATACCTTGAGGCTGCAGATGCAGCCAAACAGTATCCTGGCTGGAGGAAAGAATATGGCCGTTTACAGTACTTCCAATACTTGGCTACAAGTGTCAGTCAAGCTCACATACACACTTTTACTGCATACACACACAGGCAAGCCACCCACCCCTGCTGCCCACCAGTCACTGCTTTTGCCCAGTCTGAAGCATCCTGGGTTGTGGATTCTTTCAATGTCAGCCCACACAAGCATTTAATGTACCAGCTAAGATCAAGAGAAGTTCTAGGACAATGACAGAGGATTTTCTGGGTAAAAGGGTAGATTCCTCTCGAGCCACTGTCCTTTCAGTTTGTGCAAGAGATCAAGCATGTTATCACATTCCAAAGTTAATGGAAAGCTGATTGGATGCCAGATAGCATTACACTAGACATGAAGCTGCTGCATGCGTACAGAGAACTTTGTTGGGGGTTTTGTGTGTCAGAGCAGTCTGTGCCACCAGCTCATGAAACATTCACTAGGAATGAAAACTCATCCACAGAGAGAAATGTGAGAAATGGAAAAAGGAAGGCTGTGTAACTGTGGACAGAAAACTGAGAATGAGAGCTGCAATGGTGTGCATTGCACCTGCAGAGGAAGAGATACCAAGGTGCTGAAAAGCATCCATATATTGGATCATGCGATGTTGAGGAGGGTAATGTGTGTGCGTGCATGTGAGTGGGCCTGTACTATTCAAGGCTACACAGGAAATCTGCTTTTCAAATGGGTTGCATCATGAAAATGAAAAGACACCGGGAACGCCAGTTCCACATGCACCTCCTACCATTTCACACTATATTCCTCCAACTGTGCAAATGTTTAGTGCACAATGCATGAAAGCAACAGCGTCCTGCTGACTACGTAGGTGGGTGAATTTGTGTATCACAGCACAAAGGACCACATGGAACCCTTGCTGTATGGTGTTTTATCACACCTAGTAGGAGGGTACAAGGGATCGTATTGTCTCTATGTTGTGCATTTTCATTCATGCTGAGGCTTAAAAAATTTGTCACTGCTGTCACAAGGCAAATACTAGTTGTTGAGAAGAAAATACTATGAATAAAACTGGGAAGGAGACATTATACCAGATCTGACCCTTAATGAGTAAGCTCTCACTCTCAGCAGAGATTCAGTCAGAGTTGGCTGGTGTAGTAGCAAGTAAAGTGTTCATTCACTTGACTTTTTGGGAGCTGAGTGTATCCATTGTAGACAAAACTAGGCAGTAGAACAGGAAACTGGTGATACCCTGAGAGCATGTGGAACAGAAAACAGGGTTAACATACCTGTAACTTAGGTTCATCGAGTTCTTCTGTGCTGACACACATGGGACTGTGCAGGCGCAGGCCAGCCGCCAGAAGATTTTTCATCGCTTTCCTCAGCTCCGAAGGGGCCGTTGGGCGCGCGCCTCAGTGATCGTTTCCCTCCCAAACAGTCACATGTCCTAACAGCGACCAACGGCCCCTTCCCTCAGTTCAGCCTTGCTGCCGCTATCCCATATAGAAATTTAATTCTCCTTTACAATAATTACCAATTGAAGAATCCTCTCTTTTTTCTTTTTTCTTTTTTTTTTGGTAATAGGAGTTCACAGCGGGGCAGGAGGGAGGGATGTGTGTCAGCACAGAAGAACTCGATGAACATAAGTTACAGGTATGTTAACCCTGTTTTCATCTTCGTTCTTCTGTGCCTCCACACATGGGAGAGTACCAAGCTTCACACAATAAGGAAGGTGGGGTGAAATCCAACTCAATTTTATTATGTACCAAAAACATTAGCACAAGATAAATAACTTGTTCAAAAACATTAAATTTGTTCAATAAACTATATACGTATATACATATACAGAGTTTCAGTCTCCATCATTGGAACAAAGCATTCAAGTGTATTGTTATGAAAACAAGGAGTGGAGGACAGCCTTGGCCACAGCAACATCTTACTCTGCATTAACATCCATAGCATAATGTTTTACAAATGTGTCAGCAGATGACCACGTCGCCGCTTTGCAGATGTTAACCAGCGGCACAACCCCGATCAGCGCTGACGAAGCTGCCTGAGAGCGTGTGGAGTGAGCACTGACCCCCCAGTGGACAATCCACCCCGGCCAGAGCATAAGCCTTAGTAATGGCCGACACTATCCATCGGGACACTGTCTGGGACGATGCCTTGTGACCCCTGTCCTTACTTCCAAAGCAGACGAAAAGATGGGGGCTGCTACGGAAGTCCTTTGTCCTGTCCAAATAAAAGGCTAAGGCCCTCCTCAAATCTAAAGTGTGAAGGGCCTTTTCCCCTTTAGAAGATGCATTCGGAAAGAACACAGGTAACGTGATCTCCTGCGACAGGTGGAAGGTGGACACCACCTTGGGTAGAAACTTATGGCATGGTCGCAGGACCACCCTATTTTTATGGAAAAGAAGAAATGGGGGGTCAGCCCTGAGTGCTGCTAACTTGCTAACCCTTCTAGCAGATGTTACAGCCACAAGAAACGCTACCTTGTAAGACAGTACGTCCAAAGGGCATGTAGCTAACGGTTCGAAGGGAGGCAGCATCAACCTAGATAGCACTAGGGAGAGAGACCACTGAGGCACTGGTGGTGACACAGGCGGGTAAAGATTAAACATCCCCTTTAAAAACTGATGAGATTTATGGTGTGAGAACACCATACAACCGTCAACCTGCTCGTGAAATGCGGAAATAGCCGCAAGGTGTACCTTTAGGGAGGTAACCCTAAGCCCCTGGTCTTTCAAATGACATAAGTAGTCAAAGACGAACCCTAAGGGGCTACTAATAGGTACCACATTCCTTGAAACTGCCCAAGCCTCAAACCTAAGCCACTTAGATTTGTAAGCCTGTCTAGTGGAGAGTTTCCTTGCATTTAGCATGACTTTCTCCACTTGCTCAGAATAAGTTACAGGCAGGGTAGAATCCGCCAGACAGACAGGTGCAACTTCTTGGGCTTGTGGTGGAACAAGCTCCCGTTCAGCAGAAGATCCTGCTGGGGAGGTAGACTCACATACGTCCGATTGGACATCTGCAACAGTTTGGGGAACCACACTTGTCTCGGCCAGAAGGGTGCTACCAGAATGCAATCTGCATTGTCGTTCTCTATTTTGCACAACACCCTTGGTATTAGCGGGAATGGTGGAAACATATAGTGCAACCTGTGAGTCCACGTAAATTGGAAGGCATCCCCAATAGAGAGGGGGTCACTCCCCGCCCTTGAACAAAATATCCGGGCCTTGGTGTTTGCTGACGTTGCAAACACATCTATGCTCGGTTGGCCCCACATCTGGAAGATCGGCCCAATGTACTTTACACTTAGTTCCCACTCGTAGTCCAACATGTGCACCCTGCTCAGGGCATCTGCCCAAACATTGTCTGATCCCGCTACGTGTATACCCCGAAGCATCACACCATTCTGGATCGCCCATTGCCAAATGAGCGTGGCCTCCCTGCAGAGAATCATAGATGCTGTGCCCCCTTGCCGTTTTAGGTAATACATGGCAGTCATGTTGTCCGTCTGCACCAACACCTGACGGTTTTGTAGAAGTGCTGCAAGGGACACAAGTGCAAAACGAATAGCTCTTAGTTCAAGAACGTTAATATGCAGGTTTCTTTTCCTTTCCGACCATACATCCTGTACACACACAGCACCACAATAGGCACCCCATCCCTGCAGGGACGCATCAGTGGTCACTGTAACCTCAGGATGCAGATAGCCAAACAGGGTCCCCTTAACAAGTTGTCATCTGACAGCCACCAGTCAAGGGAGGATAGAATGACCCTAGGTATGGATAACTTGAGAGACGGAGGGTGGCGCATAGCATCGTACCTCCGCACAAACCAATTTTGAAGCGGATGCATACGCAGTCTCGCAAAGGGTACTACTGAGGTAGCAGCTGCCATGTGACCCAGTAAGCATTGTATCATGCACACAGATTGGAAAAGATTTCTCTTGAACATGGAAACCAATCCCTTAAGAGACCTAGCTCTTTCCTGTGGAAGTAGTGCTTTACCCTCAACTGAGTTTAATACTGCACCAATGTAAGAGACCTTATGGCTGGGTACCAGCTTTGACTTATCCAAATTTACCAGCAGACCCAAATGTTTGCATGTGCTCAGTACTAACTCTACAGCGTGCACAAGCCCAGCCTCAGAATCTGCCACGATGAGCCAATCATCGAGGTAAGGAAAAATGGCACAGCCTTTCTCCCGAAGGAAAGACACCACAGGAGCCACACACTTGGTAAATACCCGTGGCGCCGTGGATAGGCCAAAGGGAAGCACTGTATAACGGAACACCCTTCGCTTGTAAACGAAGCCCAGAAACTTTCTGTGCTCCTCTAGTATTCCAACATGGAAATAGGCGTCCTTCAAATCAAGGACAGCAAACCAATCCCACTTCTTTAGCAAGGAAATTACAGCAGACAGTGTGACCATCTTAAACTTTGTCACTTTTAGAAAGGCATTGAGACCCCTTAATCTAGAAAGAAACGAGAAAAGAAGCCTTTCTCAGACTCCTCGTATGCTACCTCCTCCACAGCACCCTTGGCCAAGAGAGATATGATCTCATCCTCTAGCTCAGCCATGGTATTATTCACAGCCCTTAACGGTGAGATACACCTAAGCAGTCCAGTGAATTCCAGCCCATATCCTTTGTTCACAATTGTTAAGACCCATGAGTCAGATGTTATTGACTCCCATTCAAATAGGAAAGGCTTCAGCCTGTCCAAGAAAGTCAGGGCTGTGACTGGTTCATCCCATCAGAATTGTCTCCCTGCTCCTTGCAGATCTTTTTGCTGAGCAGGAGGCTGAGATGGACGGGGCTTGAAAGGCCTACGCCTCTTGGGTTGCTGCGCAGGAGTGTAATGGCGCTGAGTAGCAGGATAGTGCTGGAAGTAAGGACGTTGCTGGTATCTTCCATGGTACTGGTACGGGTTGTATCTCGTAGGGTACCGTGGCTTAAAAGCAGACCTGTCTGCCGAGGTCACTCCCAACGACCAAGCCGTCTGCCTATCCTCCTCCTTCTTCTTCAGTGCCTCATCCGTGGTGCTTGAGAAGAGGGAATCCCCTTTGTACTGTAACCACAGCTTAGAAAGCCTCAGTATCTGTGTAGTCAGAACTATGTACTGTCCCTTTAACAATTGGTACTCATGGGAATTGTAGTCCCCCTTCAATATAGAAGTTTATTGTAGGCTTCCTGTGAAGGTGTTAAAAACTTGATTGTCCTCTTCCTCCCTTTGTTTGGGACGCTGCTCCTCAAGCAAGGATGCGACAGTTATAACGAATTTACCGCTTGTCTACAAAAAATCTGGACCAATAAAGATGTATCTTGCTTATGTTTGAACCATGCTGCATTCACTGGCTAAAACTGTGAGTAAGGATCCCTTTTACGATCTGGGTTGAGAAAGGCAGCGCGTTGAACTATCTGGAAGCCAGCATCTTTCCCAGCTGCTTCCAGAATAGTAAATTCGTTATAACTGTCGCATCCTTGCTTGAGGAGCAGCGTCCCAAACAAAGGGAGGAAGAGGACAATTATAACGAATTTACTATTCTGGAAGCAGCTGGGAAAGATGCTGGCTTCCAGATAGTTCAACGCGCTGCCTTTCTCAACCCAGATCGTAAAAGGGATCCTTACTCACAGTTTTAGCCAGTGAATGCAGCATGGTTCAAACATAAGCAAGATACATCTTTATTGGTCCAGATTTGTTGTAGACAAGCGGTAAATTCGTTATAACTGTTGCATCCTTGCTTGAGGAGCAGCGTCCCAAACAAAGGGAGGAAGAGGACAATTATAACGAATTTACTATTCTGGAAGCAGCTGGGAAAGATGCTGGCTTCCAGATAGTTCAACGCGCTGCCTTTCTCAACCCAGATCGTAAAAGGGATCCTTACTCACAGTTTTAGCCAGTGAATGCAGCATGGTTCAAACATAAGCAAGATACATCTTTATTGGTCCAGATTTGTTGTAGACAAGCAGTAAATTTGTTAAAAGACTCGTCTTGATCCTTCACAAAGTAATTTCAGTAAGAAGCATGTTCTGCTCCTTCATAACTACAGCATGTTTGCTCTTGCAAAGATAAAAAATATCATGTGTGCATGTGCATGAAGACGGGAAACAAAACAAAATCAGCTCCCTCTTCTCCTGGCTGCAAAGGTTCCCTTTGTCCTGTAAATGCTGATACTGGCGCCTTTCAGTTGCTAATTGACTGATCAGCCTGGGAGCCCACCTTCACTAGCCGGAGAAGGAGACCAGCAACTTAAAAATAAGAATGTTTCAGCCGCCTGCATGCTTTATTCTCAAGCAGAGGAAATGTCTCATGCCTTCAACCTGTTGCTTGTGATTTGAATGCTTCTTAACTCAAAGTGGAGGAGAGCTCCAGTACGGATCACCTCTCTCACACCGCTTTGAATATACCTCATGCCCTTGAATCGCAAAACAGCAATATTGCTCAGGGCTATGCTTCACGCCAGCCTGCTCTTGTAATCCAGAACGCTTTCCCCACAACCCCAGATGCTGAGCACACAAAGGAATTCATACTCTGAGGAGCACACGCGTTTGAAAGCATCTCCAGAATCCAGCACTAAGCTGGGAAAAGTTGCTGAGCGCAAACAACTCCTCAACACAGAATTCTGATCCGCACAGCTAACAAGGGGAACCTGAAAAGCATTTAGCATAAGAAGAGTAGGCACAGCTAAGGAGCACACCCACACCCCTAGTGGTCACTTAGAGCAACTACAACTGAATCCTTATAAAGCTCACTCACTGCGCCCCCGGTGGCCAACCTAGGAAGTGCAGCCAACAATTCTGTTCAAGCCATACAGAAGTCACGTGCTTGCGCTACCACAACAGTGCCACCGCAACAGCGCCACCCTAGTGGTCTGAAGTAGTACTGCAGCTTCAAAAAAATTTTTTTTTAAATTTTTTTTGCCAAAATGGAAACTCCTGTGGGACATCTGGCAGGTGAAGAGGATATCATAGATCCTGCCAACACACCCACTACTCCCTCCAATGGCAATGATGAAGCTGAGTCCAAACGTCCACCACGGAAAAGAACACTGACTCGCAAGATGCGAGATTTGTTATCTGCCAAGAAAGCAGAGAGGCTCAAGGAGTCTGAAAAGCACTGGCTACGGATACAAAAGTGTCTGGGAAAACTGGATAAAGCAGCTGATGTAGACGATCTGCACGATCTGAGAACACTTCTGACTAGCGAGTTTGTGCACTGGACGGCTCATATGGAACGCGTGCGTGACATCTTGGATCAGCTGGACACAGAGGAAGCATTGGCTGAACAGCGACACCTTCAAGAGGTGCACGACACACAGGAAAAGCTCGTTGATGACGCCATGCGTAATTTGGATAGACGCATCAAGGAGGAGACTGACAAACTTCTTGATTCTGCCAGTAGTGAACCACGTTCTAAAGCCGGTTCTTCATGCAAGTCCAGACATCCGTCCTCCACTTCTTCATCGTCCAAGCACAGTAAGTCATCCTCAAAACGCAGTAGCTGTTCTCATCGATCTAATACCTCCTTGTTTGCCTTGGAGGTGGCCAAAGCAAAGGCAGAAGCTGCTGCGGCAACCAAGAGGGCTGAATTTGCCAAGAAGGAAGAAGAACTGATGAAGGAAGCTGCCAACAGGGAAGCTCAGCTACGGAAGGAAGCTACCGACAGGGATGTTCAGCTACGGACACTCCAAAAGGAAGCAGAAGCAGCGGAGTTACGTGCCAAGGCGAAGGCCCTAGAGGACGGCTTCCAGGATTCGGATTCAGATCACAACCTGCCACAGCTGGAGGAGCTGAATCCAACTCTATGGGTACTGACCTATGTAGAAGAACAAAGTGCCTTCACAAAAGGCCTCGCCGCACTAGCGCTTGACCCCGCTGCTCCGGAATTCAAACCAGTGGAGCCTACCCAGCCTGTACCTTCCATGCCAGTCCAGACCTCGCTCAGGCTTGTGGAGCCTCTGGACACCCTGGATCCAGACGTTTTGCCCCGGGCTCCAACTGCTATTGCTGCACCCATGTTGCCTCAACCATCTGCTCCTGGCGGCCCAGCCTCAAAGCTCACCGCTCCTGTTCTTATGCCTGTGTATGCACATCGGTGGACAAAGCGGGACCTTGCTGAAAGAGGCATGCAGAAGTTTTCAGATCACCCAGAGGACTACTTGCTCTGGAAGTCAAAGTTCCGCAATGCTACTAAAGACATGGGATTACAGGCAAATGAAGAACTCACACTTCTAGCTGCATGGCTGGGACCTGAGTCTGCAGCCCAGGTGGACCGCATTCATGCAGCTAATGTTGAGGAACCCGAAACAGCCTTGCCGCTAGCGTGGGACCGGCTCGACAAACATTATGGCGACTCATCGGAGCTTGAGGTCTCACTCATGAGGCGCCTGAACAAGTTCCCCAGAATACCCTACAATGAACCACATAAACTTTGGGACTTGGCTGATCTTCTTACTGAGTTGCAGGCTGCTAAGAAGAATCCAGCACTACCAGGGTTAGCTTGCCTCGATCAGTACTACACACAGAGGAGCATCATAGAGAAACTGCCACGCCCGCTTCAAGATAACTGGGGTGACACGGTGAGCTCCTACAAAAAAGTACATCGTGGAGCATACCCTCCTTTCTCAAACCTCGTGAGTTTCATCGCCTCACTGGCGGAGACACGTAATGATTCCCAATGCGGATATTATGCGCACCCCAATGAGCCTCGTGATGAGAAGACTCATTCTCGGGACATCAGGACTGTGCCTTCACGGGATACCAGGCACAAGCCTCTACGGGACTCCAGAGCCAAGACAACTGCTTCGGTGCTAAAAACAGGGGTCTCCACGACGCCTGGCGAAGCCACCGTAAGTAAACCTTCAACATCGAAGTCGCCAGCGCAGCCATCAGCACAGAAGTCGACGGCACGGCCTACGTATTTCTGTCCACTCCACATGGAGGGACACTCTGCGAACAGGTGCTCAACTTTCAGGAAACTGCCACTGACAGTGAGGAAGCTCACGATTTCAGAGCTCAAGATGTGCTCCCGTTGTTGCCAGTCTCGAGAACATGCCTCAACTGATTGCAAGACTTATATAAAATGCTGCGAGTGCGGCAGCGACACACATGCAACTGCCATGCACACAGATGCCACACCAACACAGACAGTTGTGTCGGACAACCCTGCCTCCCAAGGAGAGAAGCCTGTTTCGGCCCACTGCACTCAAGTGTGCGGCGTTGGAAGCAACAACCGGTCCTGCCATCAGATATGTCTCGCCAAAGTCTTTCCTGCTGGCCAACCTGAACAGGCCATCAAGATGTACGTCATCCTATATAGCCACAGTACCCGGTCCCTGGTCGACCCAATATTCTTTGAGCTCTTCAACATATCAGGGGATGAACTGCCATACACCCTCAGAACGTGTGCTGGGGTCCAGCGCACGGCGGGGAGGAGAGCCGCCGGGTTCCAAATTGAATCTCTCGACGGCAGTATCCAGTTCTCTCTACCTCCACTGTTGGAATGCGATGCCATACCAGATTATCGCGACCAGATTCCGACACCAGACGTAGCGCTCCATCATCCGCACCTACAATCAATAGCAGATCACCTTCCTGCCCTGGATCCAGATGCACAGATCTTGCTTCTGCTAGGGATAGATGCTACCGATCTGCTAGTTTGCCACGAGGTGATTGTTGGACCTCCTGGCACCCCACATGCACAGAGGTATGACCTAGGATGGGTCATAGTGGGGAACGTTTGTGTAGATCGCTTACAGATACCAAACCAGATGAGCGTCTTCGCCACAACCATTATGGATAATGGACGAGCCTCACACTTGAAGCCATGTCCAGAACACTTCACACTAACGGAAGAGGACTACGGCCTTGGAACTACAGTGTTCCGAACAACCAAAGATGATAACATGCTCGCCCCATCCATGGAAGACAAGGACGCTCCTAGGAACTCGTGGCCCATGGGACTTATAGATCGAGTTCTACCCAGCGCGGACGGGTTGGTCCGCAAGATTGACATTCGTGTAGCCAGACACGACGGCCCGAAGATTTTCACCAGACCAGTCACCGAAGTGATCCTGCTTGTTCGGAAGACTGATCTTGAAGACTGAAGCTCAAGCTTTGCATGCCATTTGTTGCTTATATGCTATATTTAGCCTTTATTGCCTAGTTATGAGAATAGTGTAGCATGATGTATATGCTTAGACTTGTTAGGTTACTCCACTAGCTTGCATGTTGGGGTGGAATCCATAGGATCCCAGGCGGGGAGTGTACTGTAACCACAGCTTAGAAAGCCTCAGTATCTGTGTAGTCAGAACTATGTACTGTCCCTTTAACAATTGGTACTCATGGGAATTGTAGTCCCCCTTCAATATAGAAGTTTATTGTAGGCTTCCTGTGAAGGTGTTAAAAACTTGATTGTCCTCTTCCTCCCTTTGTTTGGGACGCTGCTCCTCAAGCAAGGATGCGACAGTTATAACGAATTTACCGCTTGTCTACAACAAATCTGGACCAATAAAGATGTATCTTGCTTATGTTTGAACCATGCTGCATTCACTGGCTAAAACTGTGAGTAAGGATCCCTTTTACGATCTGGGTTGAGAAAGGCAGCGCGTTGAACTATCTGGAAGCCAGCATCTTTCCCAGCTGCTTCCAGAATACCCTTCAAAGGGCAGATTTTCAATTTTGGTCTTCACCTCCTGCGGGAGAGCCGTCGACCGGAGCCAAGAGTGCCGTCTCAGGATCACCGCTGACGACATACCACGGGCCGCAGTATCAGCTGCATGGCTCCCCGCATTCATCTGCTGCTTTGAAAGGCGAATGGCTTCGTTCTGCAGCAGGGACACCACCGCCTTCTTATCTGCAGGCAAGTCAGCGACATAAGACGTCAGCTTCTCCCACAGGTACAACTGATAGCCAGCCATGATGGTTTGGTAGTTGGCTATACGGAGGGCTAGGGCCGAGATGGAGTACTGGCGTCTACCCAGGGTGTCCCTCTTCTTCCCCTCCTTGTCTGGCAGGATGGAAGAGAAACCTGACCATCGGTGCTGGATTTCCTTGGCAATCAGGGATGAAGGTGGAGGATGTTTGACAAGCGACTGCCACGTGCCTTGCTTGATTTTGTACATCTGCTCAATCCGCTTCGATGTAACTGGCAGATCTGAAGGCACCTTCCACACCTTCTCCACTATCTCCTCCACGCCCTCCAACATAGGGAACTCCAACCGTAGCTGGTTTGTCACCATAGATGCAACACAGGAGCTTGTCCTTGGTCTTAGGCGTGGCCGAAGAAATATCAATCTCCAACGCCTTTGCCATACGGGCCATCTGGTCGGCGTAGATACAGAGGTCCTCATAAGGGGAACTCATACTGGGAGCCACATTTTCATCTGGAGATGGTTCCGACAAGGAATCAGAGCGATACTCGTAGCCAACAGCAGCCTCCTCCTCATCAGAAGCAGGAGCCGACACCTCACCAGCTGGAAATGGTGGAGGTAGCCACTCACGCTGCCTGGATGTTGATGGCCTTGGATCCGAGGAGTCATACCCCGCAGGGGCCCCCTTCCATTGGCAATGGTATGCAGGTGGAATATAGGAGGCCTGCCGGTGTCGTGATGCCAAGGAAGGCTCGGAACCAACACTTTCCACATCAGAGAAAGGGAGTCGACTCCGAGTGGAGGAAGCTGGCGACGTGGACGAGCGCTCTCTGGGTGTGCGTCGGATCCGACGAGAGGCAGCCGGGCTTGGTTCCAGTGACGGGGAATGATGCTCACTCAAGACCACGACATACGCACCCGGATCCGGCACTTCCTCCGGAGCAGAACGGTCTGCTGAGTTCAGATGAGGGGAAGGCGTGCGTGGAGATACTAGCACCACCTCATCAGCAGACTTGCGCCGTAGGGACCGAGAGTGTCGATGTTTGGACTTCTTTGGCTTCTTCGACAGTGGCTCCGAGCTGGCTCTCGGATCCGACGCCCTCTTGGTGGAAGACTTCTTGCCAGCGGTGTGTGGTCTCGGAACCGCAGTAGCCTTCGGATCCGGCGTCGGAGCCAACAGACAGGTAGGATCCGACTCCATCGGATCCGATCCCGAAACCGACTTCTTCGGATCCGACTTCGACGACGCCCTTTCCTTCGGCGATTTCGGAGACATCGCCACTTGTGAACCCGCTTTTGATACTGCTATACTCGCCGGTCGAGATGTCGACACCGACTTAGCAGAGGCCACAGAGCCCGCTCGTGAATGCCGTTTGGCCGAGGAGCTAAGGGCAGCCTTTGGGGAGGACAACGGAGTTTTTCCCGCCACCGAAGGGGGTCTGGGAGTCTCCTCTCCATCCAACACTTTCTGCCACAGCGATGCCTTCAAGCGCACAGACCTCTCCTGTCTGGCTTTATGGGTAAACTTCTGGCAGATCTTACACGTTGGGACAATATGACCCTCCCCAAGGCAAAAAAGGCACAGATCATGCCCATCTGTTTGGGCCATCTTCATCTGGCACTGAGCACAGTGCTTGAATAAGGCCTTAGAGGCCATGTTTGAGGGGTTCAGCAATACGCGTCATCAAATAACAGTCCGAGTCAATACACACCAAGTCCAAAGTCTGTCCAAATCAGTCAGAAGAAGAGTAAGTCAAGTCCGAAATCCAAGTCAATACCGAAATAATCAATCACGAAGCAAGCAATCACTATAAAGCACGGAGTTGCGAAGCAGACGTTCCCCTCTAGCGGCGGCAAGAAGAGAACTGAGGGAAGGGGCCGTTGGTCGCTGTTGGGACATGAGACCATTTGGGCGGGAAACGGTCGCTGAGGCACGCGCCCAACAGCCCCTTCGGAGCTGAGGAAAGCAATGAAAAATCTTCCAGCGGCTGGCCTGCGCCTGCGCAGTCCCATGTGTGGAGGCACAGAAGAACGAAGATGAACTTAGAGTTCAGCAGTCTGCTTATCATATGGCCAGAACACAGGCATATCCACCTTAGGGAGAAATAGGATATTTGTTCTAGATACTGGCCTTATTCAATGGTTCTAGATAAGACTAGATAGGAGTAGGGAACAAATGCAGCCCTTAGTCCAGGTTTGGTTGTGCCTCGGCTAGCCATAAATGCAGTGCAGGCCAGATGGTCACAACAGGCCGCCAGTGGTCACTACTCTACTCCTGTTTCTGGGTAACTTAAAGTTTCCTCACTTTCTTCATGAAAGCCATGGTCTGCCTTCTCCAGGGAGCTTTTCACCTTCATTTGGATGTTTTCTTTATGCCAGTAAACTTGTCAGCAAGAACTACTCTTTAATTTCTTTAAAGCATTACAGATTTTGAGATACAGTATGAATTAATGACAGGCTGGCAGCACCTGCACTGGTGCTCCTTCCACAACAGGACATGTTGACCTGAGGCCTGAAGATATTACAGCAGGATCCCATTCAGAACAGAGCAGGGGCTGCAAAGGGGCAGAAAGAGAAGATTAGCAGACAAGATCAGAGGGGAAAGGACAGCTGTTGAACTGCTGAAAGGCAGTGAGGATGGGTGAAAGAGGTCTTCATGTTTCTCAATGGCCTGTGACTTCCCTTTCCCTAAAATGGCAAAATGCTGATTCCCAGGACTCTTAGTAGAACATAAGAATATAAGAAGAGCCCTCCTGCATTAGACCAGGGATCAGCCTTATCCAGATTTTGTTTCACTCACTGGCCAACAAACAAGACATAGAGGCTAGAAATTCTCTGGTGCTGTCTCCTAGCACTTATATGCTGAGACTTATTGCGTCTGAATATGGACGTTCCCCTTAGTCACCATGGCTAGTAGCCATGGACTTGTTCTCTATGCATCTATCTAACCCCTTTTTAAAGCCATTGATGTTTGTGACCATCACTATGTCTACTGGCAGTGAAATCCATAAATCAATTATTCATTAATCTATTGCCCATCCATTTCATTAGGTGCCTTTGAGTTCTAGTATTATGGGAGAAGGAGAAAAAGTTCTCTCTATTTTCTCCACCTCATGCTTAATTGTATAAACCTCTGTCATGTTTTTTCTTCATCTCCTTTTTTTCTAAACTGAAAAACCCTCACTTTTCCTCCTCAGAAAGGTGTTCCAACCGCTTGATCATTTTGGTTGCCCTCTTCTGCATTTTTTTATACCAGAACTGTACACAGTTCTCTAAATGATGCTGCATCATAGATCTATAAAGGACCTGTGACATTTTGTTTCAGACAGAGAGAGAGAGAGAAACAAACACTTGAGCTGTCTTCCTGAATCCCTGGAACAGGAAACCTGTAGTTGGTTCTCCAAAGCTCTACACCTCATCTCTTAGACAATGGCCAAAGTCAAAGAAAGTAGAACACAGAGCGCTGCCCCATTTCTGAACATGCCTCCCAGATAGTTCCATGGATATGTTGAGAATCACCATCCTGAAAGGCTAAGTTGTAATGGGCCATGCCACTTACTTAGTTGGGCACTGTTGTCTGGTGGAGAGCAGTGAAGCGGTGGTCATGAGGGGAGTCATGGTAGAACGGATCAACTGTTGTGATCGTTCTGCAATGGAAGAGAGGAAAGGATTACAAAAGAGAGTAGAGGACAGCTCTGGGGAGGAGAGAGGGATGAGCACCAGGTGGCCATAGGGACAGGGGAAGTGAAGGATAGAGAAGAATGGCTATGGCACACCCTACCAGGGAGCATTACCTGCCGACATGGGGATGAACTCTCCTCAAGGTTTCTGTGGCATTGGGATCAGTGCCTAAGTCAGTAGCATGGTTGTTGGTAGCAAAGCCACCTGCTTGCTGAGGCTGGATCCCTCCTCGTGTCCAGCCTTCCCTGTCCACTCCCTTTGGAGTGTTCTCATAAAACCTAAAAGAGAGGAGGGAAGAATTACTGCATGCCTGATAAAAGAGCAAGAGTCCAGTGGCACCTAAAATTTGTGGTAGGGTATGAGCTACTCAGGCATGCAGTGGGTTGGTTCACTGGATGCTTGAATGAACCTACCCACAGCCTCCCTCCCTCCAACAAATCAGGTATATAACCAAGGCCCTGAAGACACAGCAGTCCTGTTGTTTACTGTAAAATATGGACATCTTTTGCCATATATACCACCCCTACTTCACAGATCCACCATCAGGTGTTGCTGCCTCAATGCCCCCACCACGTTCACCCTCTGAAGAACCTGCATGGAACAGTCTAGGCCCAAACAGACAAGAGGAGCATACTTTCCCATTCAGAAGGGAGACTGATGTCTTAACAAGACTGGGACTAACAGAAACTGACTGACCTAATGTGGTGGTTACTAGTACCAAACTCACTTGGAGTTATAGCTGGTTAGGAACCTGTTGGGCAGTTCTGGATCATAGGGAGTTGTCACATAACTGGGGTTATTGATGCTGAATCCAGATAGCTCCTGTATGGAGAGGACCAAGGAAACAGCTATGAATGTAGAGCCACAGGAGCAGCATGTAGAGTCCCGTAGATTACGAACAGATAAGGCCATGAGGCTGTAAGTCAGGCATACCTTATAACCCACATGTTCCTGTCCCAAAAGATTGTTCTTTGTCTGAGGCTGCTGCTGAAGCCCTTGGAACTGAGTATGGCTCAGGGGTGCCTCTTCACCAGAGGGACATTCTTGGGGTCCTAATGAAGGCTGTGGAGAATGAAGGGGCTAATGAGTAAGTGAGCAATTCCGGGAGAGAGTGAAGGAGATGAGGCAGATGCAGTAAGGAAGTGGGGGGGGGAGAGGTGAAGGTGAGGGAAAGAGGAGGAATTGGATAGTAGGAAAAGGAGCATACAGCTAGAGACAAAGAAAGTTATCTTTAAATTCCATCCAGTAGGGAAAAGAATCTCAGATGGAAGGAAATACTATGGAAAAACCAGGTTAAGCCAGATAGATGTGGATAGGGATGAAAGAAAATGAGATGCAGGCAGGGAAACAGCTGCAGCAGCAAGTGACGCTGGTGTAAGAAAGGCAAAAGGCATATCCTGGCGGAGCAGGGAAGAGGGGTTCTGCTGATGGGGGAGTGCCACTTACTGGAGTTCCAAGGGAAAGGCCCTTCTGACGGCCGAATCCAGACCTCCTCTCAGAGCCTTTAGACAGGACTGGCAGGAATTCATCACCCTGTCAAGGGGATATCACAGCATTATACAGGTGAACAGGAAGAACAGCCTACGGCAGGCAAAGTAGACCCCTTCATCTGTTCTTCTAATGCCCATCGCCAAACCATCTCAAACTGTCTCCTGGCTTGTGAGACCTTCTTACATGTGGAAAGGAAGATGGCTGATAATCTGTCTTCATAATGCTGACCCCTGGACTGCTACCCTGCAAAGCAGAAAATGAATACTGAGACACAGAGATACGAATGCAAACAATATTGGCCCAGCTTTTCCATCACAGCTTCTACTGAAAAGATGTGGAGGAATGGGGAAGGGAAGCAAGAGGTAGGGAGACAGGCTTGTGGCACAAGGCAAGCTGGTCTTTACTGGCCTGACAAAAAAACTGGTGGTATCTGACACTGAATCACGTGGATGCTGAATCACTGCTCTAGGGAAACTGCACAGACTCATTTGCTATACTTTAAATTTGTGGCTAAATCCAAAGAAGAGGCCAGAACTTGGTTCTTCCCTTTGACACCACTTAGAGGTAAAAACAAAATGGTCAGGGCTGTGCATATACACACACACAAATGGTAAATCCAAACTGAACCAGAGGGAAAAAATGGTATTCCTTGAATACCAAATTAATGCTCTAGTTCAGTACGGCAATATAGCAGAAATTTGGTAAAATTCAGCCATTGTTTCCTATGGGAAACTCAGTCCAGCAGGAATCTGGTGGGCTGGGAGGGGAGGATCATTTTTTAATCAATCTTCACCAAATTTGCAGAGAACTTACTTCTAACTGCCCTCTAATGACTGTACGAGTTTCATAAAGATTGGATTCCTGAAAATTTGGTGAATGTCGGTTGAAAAGGGACCACTCTCATATCCTCTCTGAATAAAAAGGCAGGAACTGCTGTTTCTTTACAAGGAAACAACAAAGGAACAGCCCAGCCTGTGTTACTGAACTGTATCGAATTAATTCAGTAAAACTTAGTTTGGTATTCCAAACCTGATTCGGTATTTATTATTTTCATCTGGAATACCCTGATTTTACCAAATTAGCTAACATTTGTTTTTTAATTCCGAATACCTAACCAAACTGCACACCCTAAATAATGGTATCAAGAACAGGGCCAAGTTATAGGACAGAGTATGGAAACCAATGTATATTCTGGGGCCTGCCACTTGGAAACACGGTTCTCATAAATCCTATATTAGGATGGAAAACATACCTTTAGCTAAGACCTTATCGTTAAGAGGTCAAGGGGAGATACAGAAACTGTGTGATATGAACTTTCAAGCCCATCTAATTAAGATAGGAAGCTTTTTAAAAACCTTTCCAACAAATGTGAAATGTCCTGCACAATGAGAGAGTCTTGAAAGGTATGTTTGTGAACTGTGCTCTCTGTTCCTGTCACATGACAAATGAACAGTCAGGAGAGCTGGCCAAACTATCCAGCAATTATGCCACTGCAAAGTCTACAATTTTGCCAGGACTCTACTCTTTGTATCATGCAAGTGTAATACTTAAGTTGGTCCCTGGAAAGAACTGCAACATCATATACACCTGATGAAGTGATTTGTCTATAACAGGGTTGCTGAGACAGCCTTCAGTGAATCCAGTCTCTTCCTTGGCTCCAATGGTTTTCTTCTGCAGGAGATCTGTAAGGAGAGTGGAATGAAAACAGAAAATGGAGAAAGGGCACACACATAAAAGAAAGCAGAAGTCTTCCAAAAAAACCAACAGCTTCTTAACACATTGCAAGAACAAGTCAGCATGGTCAGCCAACAATCTGCAGACTTGCTGCACAATTGTCTTCCCCTAGGTTGTTGCTAAGGAATGCAGCAGGCACTGGTAAGGTAAGGCAGAGTATTCATAGTTCTTTCCTTACTTCAGTAGTCAAGCTTTAAGCATGAAAAGTTATGTGGAATTGTAAACACTGCAAACTCTAACCTGCGGAGGAGGAAATAGGATCGCTACTTATCTGATCATGCTAGCAGAGCAAAATGACGCCACTGACTTTGCAGTAAGCTACTGTCAGGGTACAGGATACCATCAGCACAAGGGGGGGAACTGGGCAGAAGACTAGAACTCGTGCCCCTAATGCCAACATCTAGGGTTGCCAGCCTCCAGGGAGTAGCTGGAGATCCCCCGGAATTACAACTGGTCTCCAGGCCACAGAGATCAGTTCACCTGGAGAAAATGGCTACTTGGGGTGTGGACTGTATGGAATTATGCCATGTCAAGGTCCTTTCCCTCCCCAAACCCCACTTTCTCCAGGTTTCTCCAGGTTTCACCCCCCCACACCACCCTTGATCTCCAGGAATTTCCCAACTTGGAGCTGGCAACCCTACCAACATCTGATGTAAATATTACTACTCTCATTGCAATTAATTCAGAGCCCCCAGACAACTGCCCTGTGGAGGAGGAGAACAGTGTTCTGCCTCAGCAGGCAATCACAGCACAGCACCAGAAGTATATAGGCCTTAACACAGAAACACAGATAATAAATGAAGGTGCACAGCATGGGGCTTCATCGCTCTGTACTGTATATACAGAACTAGAGCACACAAGCAAGAAGCTGGGTGATGGACCGCTTGGTGAAAGGGCACTTTGCAAAAACAGACCATTTTACACAACTGTAAGGAGCCCAGGAAAACAACAAATATAAGAAGGGCAACTGAATCATTCTTGTGGTCTCTGATCCCTTAGAGATAATTCACTTCAGACACTACAACATCCACCAGGAACCTTCATTAGAAGCAAAGAAACACTAAGCAGGAAGGGGGAGCCCACAGCTTGAGTAGAACTAGTCCTCCTGAACATCATCTATTGCTTCCTATCAAGCATCCTATAGTGTGCAGAGCACACACACATGTAAAGCCATATATACCTCTTTCATTGCAAAGGAAGCCGTCAGGCACGCCTGTAATATGGAAATGTATACTGGCTTAAAAACAATTATCTGTAGCAACGTCTTGCACCAAAGAGGACATGGGATCGTAAGTGTGCAGTTTGAGGAAGGCTGCTCTATTGGCCACGATCTTCATGTGCTAAGGAATACCATGATAAGTGCAGCCACTTTTATTTTCACTACGCTGCCTGCTAATACTGTCCAAACAATATGTATTATCCAGAGACAACATTCAAGTGCAGCTTCCTGGAGCGGATAGAAGTGAACATTATCTCAATGACATTATCCTCACTACCACCCCTATCCGTGTGACTGTAGACACCAGGGGGACTACCAGATGAGTGCACACTCACAGGCAGAATGGAGAGACTGCCTGAGGCATGCAGAATGGAAAAGCATATAGCTGATGGCACTCAGTGTCAAATTCCATCTAGCAAGCACAGGTAATAGGTGCTACATCTGCAATTCATCAGACATCAGTATCCCCATGGTTCTCTTGTCTCTTTACAACCATGCAGCACACACAGAGACAAAACATTCCCCACCCAATAGAACGTAGATCATAGTAACTGCAGCAACAGCCATGCGAGGAAGCCAGCTTTTTCCATGTAGGACTTTGCCACCCTATTCCTTACAGAACTCCTCCTTTGTCTTTCAGTAGCACATAACAGATGGAAACAGCTGCAGCTATACCCAGGATAAAGAGACAGTGGTGGGGAGGGCTGCATCTTTTCAGTCACACATGTCCAAGGGCAAAAAAATATTGGAAGGCCCATTGCTCTATCAGCATTTGTTCAACAGAAGTTGTGAGTGTGTCTGTTTCACCATAAATACGATCTCTTATTTTTTTTATCATGCTAAGCTGATGGGCCCTTTCTAGGACTCCTAAGGGACCATGGCTAGGAACCAAGGCTTCTCGTATATTAAGAGTATATACCAAGAGTTAGATCTACACAACCTCACCAGGCTTTTTGCCTGGGAACCATTTGCTGTTGTGACTCTTGGTAAAACTCAGAGACATTCTGAAAAACAAAGGAACGCCCCCCCCCCCAAACAATGACAGAACTGAAGGACACAGATACCTCTTCACTGCCCACAAATTCAGAACTATAGATCACCACCATCCCCAGGCAGAACAGGGTCATAGGATTCTTATCCTATCACAGATGCTAATTTCTATATTTCCTCACCTGCTCTAAAATCAAGCTGATTACTTTTTGCTTTGTATCTTTGTATCCTGAATCTGTAGTATCCTCCCACATTCTAACTGGGATAAAAAGACTCAGAGATATCCATTCTGCTTGTATCTGATGAAGGGAACTTGATCCTCAAGAGCTTACACCCTGGAAAATCTTGGTCTTTATGGTGCTACTGTACTTGAATCTTGCTCTTATGCTGCAGACCCACATGGCTACCCACCTGAACCTATCCAAGGTGTTTGCTATAAAATGCATACAAGTATAGTGTGAGAATGATAAATCCATCTAATTGGTTTGGAAAGTAGGCCGAGGAACTGCAGGAGGCCTAAGTTTACAGATCTCATCACTGAGAGAGCTGCGTGGATTTTCACTGTCACATTGCATGTCCATATATTTTCAGATTGAAGAGTGACTTGTGCATCCAGACCTGTAATATGTAATGTGACAGGCTGTCACAAGAGATCCAAGCAAATAGAGAACTTTCACAGTAGTTAACAACTGTTATGATGTTATTTAAAAAAACACACTGCTTTAGATACTTTCGATGCCAGCTCCTAGTTAGATGAGAAAGTCAGCAACTTCCAAGCTATAGAAGAAAACTTAAATATCAGGGCTCCAGCAGCCTTGAAACAAAAAGGCCAACAAGAAACAACTCAGTAGAAAAAGAAACAAAAACCTAAATTTTAATTTCTAGATTTCTAAAACAATTTCATTATTTTTGAAAGCTTGTATGTGGTAATACTGATTTGGGCCCTTTCTACATGTCCTTAAAGGGACAGCTCATTTACCGAATGCTGGCTGCTTTCCCCCTTGACTCCAGTCCAGACATCTCCTTTTCAAAATGGTTACAGGTTGGGTTGCCAGCCTCCAGGTAGTGGCTGGAGATCTCCCAGAATTACAACTGGTCTCCAGGCCACAGAGATCAGTTCACCTGGAGAAAATGGCTACTTTTGGGGGTGAACTCTATGGAATTATGCCATGCCAAGGTCCTTTCCCTCCCCAAACCTCACTTTCTCCAGGTTTCTCCAGGTTTCACCCCCCAGATCTCCAGGAATTTCCCAATTTGGAGCTGGCAACCCTACCTGCAACCGTTATGAAAATGGAGACGTCTGGAGCCAAGGGAGGAAACCACCAGGGTTTGGTGAGTGGGCTATCCCTTTAAGGATGTGTGGAAAGGGCCATAAATTGATTTCTAAAAATTAATTCAGTAAAGAGTTACTTGTGATCTGGATCTGGTCGAGACTGCTGCTTTAGCTTTTCAGTGTGGGTTTAGGAAAACTAGACTCAAAGAGGGGAGATTATATTCAGGGGCAAAACAAGGGAATACTGAAGCATTACATAAACACAGTATAAAAACAGATGGAAAACACATCCTTTGTGATGGTACTCTGATTTCAACATAGCCCTATTCAAATACAAGACAAGACATACTTAAGACGTAACGCTTCATTTGACTGACCAATGTTTACTGTCAGAAGGAATCTGCCTATTTTACATTTTTTGCAGATAGTGGCCAGCTCATGAAAGCTATACCAGACTACTAGCGACTTTCAGTACTATCAACTACAACATCCTTCTGGACTGCATATCTGTGTTGGGAGTTGGGAGCACCTCATTTTGTAGGATCCACTTCTCCGTGTCAGGTAACTTTCAGAATGTGGCATTCATGGATTTTTGCTGCTCTTTGTGGCATTTACTCTGTGGAGTACAAGATCCATGTCCATTAGCACCTTACCAACTAGATTTCCATGGTATGAGCTTTCAAGAGTTAAAGCTCCCTTTGTTATATACTCCTTTTTTCCACTCATATCTGACAAAGGGATCTTTGACTCTCAAAAGCTCATACCTTGGAAATCTTATTGGTCTTTATGGTTCAGTTGAACCCGGATCTTGTTCTTCAACTGTAGACCAACGCAGCTACCCACCTGAAATTATCTGTGAAGTACTGCAGGGTTCCATTTTGTCCTGTGCTATTTAACACAAAAAGCTACTGGGAAAGTTACATAACCCCAAACATAACCCCACTTGGTCACATCAACCCTGGTCGAGGGAAGAAATTATGGGACCAGGGTTGCGTAATGAAATGAAAAAGTAGGTAAAAGGAAAAGTGGCTTCCACTACCCCTAACCAAGGGGAAATTACCAGTAAGCAAAATAAAGGAAAATGCAATTTCTTTTTAATTTTTTTTTAATTTTTTTAATTATTAACTACATTAACTAACGATACAGAGGTAAGGAAGGGGGACAGGGGAAGGAAAGAAAAAAAACCCAACAACATATAACAACACTACATAACAACACTACACTACACAAAATGTTTTCCCTTCATACTGCCATTATTAAAAAAAAATTAAAGCTTTGTATGATATTGATGGAGTGGTTGACCTTGCGAAATACAAATTACAATTCAAATTAAGTCTTCCTCCCCCTCCTGGGCCCCGGACGTAATTCTCTCTGAGCAACTGCAGCCGCAGTGCTCGTTTCCTCCCCCCCCCCTCAGACTTCGCCTTTTCTTCTTGCTTGGTGTTTTGCTGAAATTCCAGATTTTTGTCCTCAAAATCCCTTAGTTGATCTTCTGATATAATCTTGCAAGCTTGATCTTTGTAACTGAACCAGATACCTTCCGGAAATAGCCATTTGTACTTTATTCCACGTTCCCTCAGAAGAGCTGCGAGCTTTTTATACTTAAATCTTCTTTTCCGAACTAAAAATGGGACGTCTTTCAGTATCTTGACTTTATTGCCCAAAAAGTCCAAATCCGCATTATATGAGTTGTATAGGATAGTGTCTCGGATCCTTTTAGATGAAAGATCGATGATGATCTCGCGAGGCAGCTGACACTTCGTTGCATATTTTGAAGAAGCCCAACGGACTTCCAAAACGGCACTTTTAACCTCTTCTTTAGTTGCCATCTCGGGTGTCGCCAATAGTTCCGAGACCAGACCCCATAAATCCTCATTTTCCTCCTCTTTCACGTTCTGGAGGCGCAAAATTGTCTGTGTTCGTTCCACTTGTAGCCCGATCAGCTGGTTCTCCACCAGCTTTAACTCTTTATTCGTAGCCCTCGTGAGTGACGCACTTTCCCGAGCAGACATCTCTGCCCCCCCGTTACTTCCTTAATGGTTTTCACTTCGCTCTCAATTAAGCCCACCCTTTGATCTGTTTCATTCAGCTTGTCAACAAAGGGTTTTATGGCTTCGATAACCGACCTCTTCACCAATTCCTCGAGCGACTCTCCTTTCCCCTGCAGGGCAGCCGAAATTGACTTGCCCAAAGCGGGACTCTGTTTTATCGCTGCCATTTTAGGGGGGGGGGACCGCCAACCGAATTCTGAAACTCAGCGAGGGGGAAGAACAAGCCTTCTTAGCTTCAGATCCCACCACTCCTTCGCGTGCGCTTGTAATAACAGAAGGGATTCGCTTGTCCGGGGTCTGGGTCCCAGCCCCCAGACTTGGTAGGAGGGAACAGCAGGTCAACTGGGCGGACAGGCATACAGAGGGGGCAGCCAGCAGCCAGCAGGTCAACTGGTCAGCCAGCAGACAGCAGGTCAACTGGTCGGCCGGCTGACAGCAGGTCAACCGGTCTGATTGGCAGGCAGAAGGGGCAGCTGGGGGACAGCAGGCCAACCCCTCCCATGGGCAAATGGGGCCAGAACCTGCCAGTGCCAGGGGCAAGGGGCAAAGGCCCAGGGCCTCAGGAGGCAGGGGGAGACAGAGAGAGGCCAGCGAGTCCCACTCCCCTAGGAAAAGAAAGGGGACTAAGCAAGGCGGAAGGGGGCAAGGGCAGAGGGATTGGGGGCCCAGCAGTCACCCACCCAAAGGCCTTACCTGAGAAGGAGAAGCAGCAGCAGCCCCAACAACCCAAAGCCACGCCCCAGCTAGAAAATAGTAGCCTGGCCCAGGAGTTGCCAAAAGCCAAGCCACTCCAGGTGGGGCTAGTGGAGGCACTCGGCATGAAGCCCTGGGCAACCAGCCAAGGAGCCGCAGCTGGACCCACCTTCAGCCATCAGCTCAGCCAGGGAGGCCGGGCTGCTAGCCAGGGAACTGCAGCTGGACAGGCCTTCAGCAATCAGCCAAGGCAGGGAGGCTGGGCAGCCAGGGAACAAGGCACAGCTGGTGCTGGTCAGTGGGGCCAGATCAGCTACCCCAGCTGCAACTGCTTGGTGCAGCCCAAGACCAGGCTGGAAGAGGGGTGGGACAGTAGAAGGAAGCCCTATAAAAGCTGGCTGGGAAGAGCCCTGTGGTGGTGGATGTGAATGAGGGGTGATGATGTGGAGTGAGGACGGTGCAATGCAAGAGTGGAGGTTTGGAGGAGAGTTCTGGAAGGAAGGGATGAAGAAGGACACAGGGGGCAAGCAGGCCAGGTTGAGCAGGCCAGCGAGTGGACTGAGAGGGAGTCTGGGTGAGGTATACCGCCCCTCCTTCCACAGAGCAGGGTCCTGCAGAATCCCTGGCCCCCCTATGACGTCAGGAGCAGACCGCCCAGGGCCACGCCCAGCGGCAGCGGCGGCACGCCCTGACAAGTTGGTGGCCCGTACGGGGAAAGTCGTTCCGACGCAGGCGCCAGTCAAAGGGATGTATCCCAATGCCGTAGCCCCAGCAGACCTCAGACTGTGGCTAGAGGAATGCTTGGACAGGATGTGGAGGAAGCTGGAGGCGGCCTTCCAAACAGCTCAGGCAGAGCTAATGCAGGCCGTGGAGCAGCGGATGCAAGCCTGCACCCCCACAGCCTCCTCACCAGTGGTATGTGCGTTGGCTTGGGAAATTAACCCGCCAGCTGGCAAGAGGATAGAGAGTCTGCGCGCCACCGTGAGGATAGGCCGGCAGAGCCTGCAGGCCCTGTTGGACTCAGGGAGCGCAGTCTCGGCGATCCACACCCAACTCGTCCCAGCTGCCACCCCAGTGCACCGCTGGATCCCGGTGACAGATGTGATGGGCCGCACCCTGCCGTATCCTGCGGTCTGGGTCACGGTGGAATACCTGGGGGCGATCCGCCGCATAGAGGTCGTCAAGGTGGCCCACTTACCCCTCCCCATGCTGCTAGGGAGAGATGCCCCTGAGTTTTCCCGGTTACTCAGGGAGGCGATGGGGGCGTTGGCAACCCCCCAAGCTGCTGTGGCTCTGCAGGTAGAGGAGGCCGCTGACCCCAGCGAGGGCCCTTCCCGTGGACCAGTGGCCGAACCACAGGCCGAGGACCCCGCAGGTCCTCCAGCAGACCGCCGGTTCCGCAATGCCCAAGGTGCAGACGAGTCCTTGCAGCGCCTGCGAGATACGGCAGCTCGTGAGGAGGAGCAAGTGCGGGATGAGAGAAGGGCCCAGCGGCTCCCCCGCATCGAGAAGCAAGGAGAGGTTTGGGTCCGTCTGGCCCGTGCCCCAAATGGCCAGGGAGAGGTCCGCCAGCTACTGGTGCCGGCAGCCTACCGGGCGGAAGTTCTCCGCATGGCCCATGAGCATGCTTGGGCCGGGCACCTGGGGCACCACAAGACCCTGAAGAAGGTCCTCGAGCGGTTCTTCTGGCCCTCCGTGAATGCGGACGTGAAGGCCCACTGCCGCTCATGCCCCACCTGTCAGCGGGTGGCTGCACGGCGCCCCTCAAAGGCCCCCCTCTCCCCATTGCCCGTCATGGAGACACCCTTCCAACGCATCGCAATGGACTTTATCGGCCCGCTGCCGCGCACACCCCGGGGCCACCGCTTTGCCCTGGTGATCGTGGACTATGCTACGCGGTTTCCGGAGGTCATCCCACTAAAGACAATGCAGACCCCAGGGATGATACGGGCCCTGTCCAAGCTGTTTGCAATGGTGGGCCTGCCGGACGAAATCTTGACAGACCGGGGGGGGCCGTTCCGTGCCAAAGCCATGCGTCAACTCTGCCAGAATTTGGGGATCCGGCAGGTATTCACCTCGGCTTACCACCCTCAGACGGATGGTTTGGCAGAGCGTCTGAACCAGACCGTCAAGGAAGCCCTGAGGAAGATGACCCGGGACAAGCCCCACCAGTGGGATCTGTACATTGACCCCCTCATGTTCGCCCTCCGGGAGACCTCACAGGCATCCACCGGCTATAGCCCCTTTGAACTGCTATATGGGCGCAAGCCACGGGGGATGCTCTCTCGGTTGGCAGAACGGTGGAGTCCCCGCGCCAGCAGCCCTGCTCCCCCCATACAGGAGTATGTGAGCCAGCTCCGCGAGCGGGTGCAGAAGTCCCAGGCAGAGGCAAACCGCCAGCTAACACACACCCAGGCGCAGCAGAAGGCTGCCTACGACCGGGGTGCAAGGATGAGGACCTTCCAAGTTGGAGAAAAGGTCCTAGTACACCACTCGGTGTTCCCACGGGAGGAGGGGGACCCATGGAGGGGCCCTTACCAAATTCGGAGGGTACTGGGTCCCACCACTTATGAGCTGCAGTGCGGGCCGGGCCGGCGCCGGCGGAGGTCGCTCCATGTGAACCTGCTGAAGAGGTGGTACGAGCGGGACAGCGAGGAGTGCCAGCTGGCGGAGGACCCCCTGGAACTCCCGTCCAGTGAACTGCCGTGGACCACAGAAGGCCCAGAATTCGAGGAGCCCAAGGTGGACCCCCAGCTCGACTCAACTCAACGGGCCCAGCTACAGGCTCTATGGGCCCAGGTACCAGGCGTCTTCTCCCGCAGACCGGGTAGCACCAGCCTGATACAGCATGCCATCCCAACCGAGCCAGGGCAGGCGGCCCGGGCTACGTGGCGACCCATCCCTAGAAAGCGCTGGGAGGCAGTGGAAAAGGAGACGGACGAGATGCTCCAGCTGGGGGTGATTGAGCCCTCACGGAGTGCCTGGAGGAGTCCAATAGTCTTGGTGCCCAAGCCGGATGGGACCACCCGCTTCTGCGTTGATTACCGAGAGCTGAATAAGGTGGCCAAGTTCGATGCCTATCCCATGCCCCGAGCAGACGTGCTGGTGGATCACCTGGGGTCCGCTCGCTACCTGTCGGCTCTCGATTTAACCAAGGGATACTGGCAGGTGCCCGTGCGGCCTGAGGATCGGGAGAAAACAGCGTTCGCCACCCCCCGAGGTCTTTTTCAATTTAAGAAAATGCCTTTCGGTCTCCATGGTGCGGCAGCCACGTTCCAGCGACTAGTGGACCAGGTGCTGGGCGAGTGCCGGGCATACGCAATGGCCTACATTGACGACATCATTATCTTTAGCCCGGACTGGCCCACCCACCTCCAGCACCTGGAGTCAGTCTTGAGAGCCCTTCAACAGGCCGGACTGCGGGCCAACCCAAAGAAAAGCCATCTGGGGTTCCAGGAGCTGCAGTACCTTGGCTTCGTGGTCGGGGGAGGACGGGTCCGACCACCGCCGGACAAGGTGGCCTCTATAGCCGATGCCCCACAGCCCCAGACCAAGAAGCAGGTCCGGCGTTTCTTGGGACTGCTGGGGTATTATGGGCGGTTCATCCCCCACTTTGCCTCCCGAGCGGCACCTCTGACGGACTGCTTAAGGAAGGGGATGCCCAACCAAGTCCGGTGGACCCCAGAACTAGAGGTGGCCTTCCGAGACCTGCGGTCAGCCCTCTCTAACGCCACCGCCCTGTGGAACCCGGACTTTGACCGACCCTTCACGCTGGCCACAGACGCTTCAGACACCGGCCTCGGGGCTGTGCTGACTCAGGAGCATGATGGAGTAGACGTCCCCATTCTCTTCCTGAGTCGGAAGCTACAGCCCGCAGAGAAGCGCTATGCCACAGTGGAGCGGGAGGCCCTAGCAGTCAAGTGGGCAGTGGGGGCCCTGCAGTACTACCTGGCCAACAACCCCTTTGTACTGCTGACGGACCATGCGCCCCTGCAGTGGCTCCACCGCATGAAGGCGCACAATCCCAGGGTGCTGCGGTGGTACCTCTCCCTCCTACCCTTCCAATTTACCATCAAATACCGCCAGGGGGCACAGCATGTGGACGCAGACTTCATGTCCCGCATGTTCGAGACTGAACCGGACCTCCACAACTCAAAGCCAAGCGGGGGTGTGTGTCCGGGGTCTGGGTCCCAGCCCCCAGACTTGGTAGGAGGGAACAGCAGGTCAACTGGGCGGACAGGCATACAGAGGGGGCAGCCAGCAGCCAGCAGGTCAACTGGTCAGCCAGCAGACAGCAGGTCAACTGGTCGGCCGGCTGACAGCAGGTCAACCGGTCTGATTGGCAGGCAGAAGGGGCAGCTGGGGGACAGCAGGCCAACCCCTCCCATGGGCAAATGGGGCCAGAACCTGCCAGTGCCAGGGGCAAGGGGCAAAGGCCCAGGGCCTCAGGAGGCAGGGGGAGACAGAGAGAGGCCAGCGAGTCCCACTCCCCTAGGAAAAGAAAGGGGACTAAGCAAGGCGGAAGGGGGCAAGGGCAGAGGGATTGGGGGCCCAGCAGTCACCCACCCAAAGGCCTTACCTGAGAAGGAGAAGCAGCAGCAGCCCCAACAACCCAAAGCCACGCCCCAGCTAGAAAATAGTAGCCTGGCCCAGGAGTTGCCAAAAGCCAAGCCACTCCAGGTGGGGCTAGTGGAGGCACTCGGCATGAAGCCCTGGGCAACCAGCCAAGGAGCCGCAGCTGGACCCACCTTCAGCCATCAGCTCAGCCAGGGAGGCCGGGCTGCTAGCCAGGGAACTGCAGCTGGACAGGCCTTCAGCAATCAGCCAAGGCAGGGAGGCTGGGCAGCCAGGGAACAAGGCACAGCTGGTGCTGGTCAGTGGGGCCAGATCAGCTACCCCAGCTGCAACTGCTTGGTGCAGCCCAAGACCAGGCTGGAAGAGGGGTGGGACAGTAGAAGGAAGCCCTATAAAAGCTGGCTGGGAAGAGCCCTGTGGTGGTGGATGTGAATGAGGAGTGATGATGTGGAGTGAGGACGGTGCAATGCAAGAGTGGAGGTTTGGAGGAGAGTTCTGGAAGGAAGGGATGAAGAAGGACACAGGGGGCAAGCAGGCCAGGTTGAGCAGGCCAGCGAGTGGACTGAGAGGGAGTCTGGGTGAGGTATACCGCCCCTCCTTCCACAGAGCAGGGTCCTGCAGAATCCCTGGCCCCCCTATGACGTCAGGAGCAGACCGCCCAGGGCCACGCCCAGCGGCAGCGGCGGCACGCCCTGACATCGCTTACTTGCAGGCTTCCGCCTAGTTCTGCTCTTTGCCGTTTTCCATGACCCGGCAGCACTCGAGGCGCCGCGCACATCTGCCGGCCTCCATAGGGACAAATGGGCAATTTACCCCCGCATTGATTTTCAGGGGGCTCTTCCCGCAGCGCCCCGGACCCTGCCTCCCTCACTGGGAGTCTGGGGGCTAATCCTCGCAGATCAGCCGCCCGGTCAGGGTGCTCGGGCGCTTCCTCCCGGACCTGCGGAGAGGAGCGTCCGACATGGCCGAGAAAACGAAACCAAATCCAGGAAAATGCAATTTCAAAGTAACTCCCCAGACTTTCTAATCACAATTTACCCTTCACAAGTAGAATTCAAAATACAAACAATTTATTCAACAAGGATGGTCGAATAATTAAAGCAGGATACACACATTTAAGAGCCCAGACTTAGGCAACACAATTTAAAGTTGGAAAAACTGAGATTATCAATTTTTCACTCTCCTTCTGAGGATTTCTTAAAGTCTCCCATACTCACTTCCCCACAGCTTGGCTGGCTTTCTTGAGGTTGTAGCTCTTTTCATGAACAACATCCCATTAAGCCTGTATTAAAGAGACAGGGCATTTTTCTCCTGGCCTCTTGGGAAGCCTACTAAGACGGTGGTGCTCCATCTATTTTATATGCATTCCCCCTTAAAGAATGTATTTAAATGGGGGTGCTATTAGATCTGGTCCTTATAGTGGATGTCCAGATGACACCCAGGACATGAACCTCTTTTCATCAGTTTAGTTTGGGGCACCAGTTGCACCCCCTCCTGGGGTAGCAATGCCAGTCATTGATGCCCTCATAACATCCAGGATAGATGACTGCAGTGCACTCAACATGCTGCTTCCTTTGAAGACAAGTTGGAAATTTCAGTTTGTTGAGAACACAGGAGCTGGATGATGAACTAGGATTTGCCATTCTTGTGATACTGTATTGTTTTATTTTGTTTGAGGGATATAAGCCACCTTAGGGGGTTTAATCTTCAAATATTTTAAATGAGTAAATTAAATTAAACATCAAACTTCAATTAATAATAGGCATGTGACTCCACAGTTCAACAGCCCATCAAGAAACCAATTATATATTTGGTCATTCAGTCTACATCCGTATTCAGATGCAGCTATGGATTATCACCAGAGTTAACAGATACCTGAAAAAAATAACATAAAAAGCAAACTAGAGGTACTGTTTCTTATCCCATAAATACAAGGAATGACTGACTGCCCAAAGATCTTCCTCTAGGATACAGATACAGAATCTGAGATACTAAGTGGTTGAGTGTATGTGGATAAGCACGCACACAGCTCCCTTTTCTGAAAGGGGTCGCAATCAATCGCAACAAAAATAAACAGGAATCTTGTGGCTCCTTAAAGACTAAAAAAGTGCCTTTTTTTCTTAACATGTTTTATGGAGTGGAGCACACTTTGTCAGTTGCAAGAGGTGGCCCACGACTGAGATATGTGTGGGCATGGGCATGATTGTGGGGGAAGGGCATTTATCCCACCCTTCCAAAGTGCAGAGTGGCTTACAATAAAAATACGCAATGAAACCTATTATGCACAGAAGAATACTTCTAAAATAAAGAAGACCAATTCCTACAATAGAAACCTAGCGATGATGATAAACCACAGTACAATTCTACCCTAATACACTGCTCTTTGAAGCGGAACCACTCCATTCCAAACACCTCAGAGAAACTGTCGTACACAGAGCTCCCTTTTATGACTGGGAAGTCAGTATCATACCTGAGGATCTGATTTGGACAAGGAAAAGGAGCTATACCTGGTTGTCCGGGAATTTTGCAGCAGAACTTAGAGCCATACTCTGTGGACATGAAGCGAGGTCCCTGTAAATATGACAGAGAGACCAACTGTTTTAGAAGTAGCCTACCACCTTCCCACACCCCATCCAGTTCTCTGCATAGGAGTAGGCTGGTTATTCCTGAGGATGCAGGGAAGATGCTGGGCTTGGATCCCTTACACTTCTGCACCATCACCTCCTCTTAGGATGAGAGCAGCTTGTACATCAGGACTGGGGGCACTGGGAATATATATTGACCATAATGCATTGGGGTGTGAAAGATACTTTTTCTTGCAGTGCACTTGGAAAACCAGTACATTCTGCTGCTCAAATACTTCTGAAGGCCCTTACAGCAAACCTCAGAAACTAGGAGGCTGTGGGCCAAGCAGCACCTCTTGTACTGGAGAGAGTTTCAAAATTAACCTGCAAATAGTAAATTGTGACCTCAGTTAAGCTTGGTTGTACCAGTGGCGCTGGCCCCTTTACTTATTTTTTTCTCTTTTCTTTTTCCTTCTGATGATAAGGAAATAAGCAAGGTTGAAAAGGAGGGGAAGCCATACAAACTTTTATTGATGGAAGTCTAAATAGCTGTTGCTGGATACTTGCACATCAGCTGCTAGGGTAGAATTCCTGGCTCATTTGCATGTAAATGGAAAGAGCAGCTAAAGATGAGGAAGGAAGCTAAAAACAAATAATATGTCCCACAACACAGGCTGGAGTAAAAGTTGAGTCCGCCATTCAAAGAATTGCAAACCATGCCACACAATTCCAAATACATCTCTGGCAGTATGGAAGTTCACTCCAGTCCTGACATTGCCCATTATCTTGATTGGTAGGACTGGGGATGAGTTTCTCTTAGCCAGGTAATCTTTCATTTTACTGCATCCAGAGAAGAAAGCTCTCCCTATTCCTCTAGTAACAAAATAAGGAAGGATCCACTAAACACCCCCTGCAATGGACTTACATATCTGCCATTTTCTACATCAACAGAGCCTTTTCCAAGTGACTTGTACAGCAGAGGGGTATGTTTGGGCTCCAGCCCTGTAACAGCTTGTGCTCCTTGGTCTGTTGTGTCAAAATGGACTTTCTTGACCTGGAAAATCAAACTCAGTTTGTAACTTAGAAGATTACGTATGCACAGCCAAAATATAAATTAGCTGGGGTAGAAACTGTTCAAAGCTATAGTAGGAAGTGGGGGAAGGGAGAGAGAAGCAAACTGTGAAAGCATAGCAGAAATCCTTCCTGAACATTTTGCCTCTTTTTTTGTTCTTTAAAGATAGTGTGGAGTAGGGGTGTGCAGAGTAGGGGTGTGCATTACGGAATCCTCAAGCCAAAAACATACATGAAAATCATTGTTTGGGGCCATTACTGTGGTTTTCCAAATGCAGGATGCTTGGGAATTTTGAAAGCCCTCTGTGAAAAAACTGAGACTCTTTTTGTGTCCAGTGCTTACCATTAACAATGCAGCAGGCATCTTGATTTCTTTGATTCTACTGATGTTCTGGGCAGTGGCTCAGAGAAGGGGGCTGCTGGCTGGTGCAAGCCAGGCACAGGGCCTGGCAGAACTGAGTTCCCCCTCTGTTGGGTAAGAGACCTTTTTTATTTGCAAGGATGATGTTTGGGTCACCTTCTTCAGGCGGCTGTAGAATTGGACCTTTGATCCAATTCACTTGAAGCTATGAGGTTCTTTAGTGGACAGGCAGCTCTAGCTCCATTGCATTATTGGTGTCATTTGGTTGAAAAACAGCCACTCCACCTCCTCCCCTAAAACGTCCCACATAGCAAATAATGGCAAAGCTGTGGTCCTTCTCCTTCTGCTCTTCCTTCAGGGGGGCTGTGCCCTTTTTATTTCCTTGCACATATGATAGCAGGGGGGATCTTGTTCATGGGCCCTTGGTCCCATGAACTAGTTCTGCTGCAATTTCAGTGGCAATTAATTGAAAAACAGCCATTCCAGGCTCCCAAATTTTCCCAATAGGGAGCTGATTGTGAAAAAGGAATAACTGAACAGCACAAGTGCCTCAGACAAGATGCAGACAGGAGTGATCAAGTTCTTTCTGGGACCATAATGCTTTCGGTATAAGATCTACTCAGTTCCATCATTCCGTGGTAAGACCAATTCAACCCTACATGGGCTAGTGTTGAAAGCAGTCTGAACATTTCCTCTAGTATTCACATTCTCAGACTAACCTACCTCACAGGGTTGTTGTAAGGGTAAAACAGAGAAGGGGAGAATACTGTAAGCCACTTTGGGTCCCCATTGGGGAGAAAACTGGGATATAAATAACTAAATAAATACATACCCAGTGTCTGCTTAGCTGTTGGAAGATGTGAACTGGCATGAGCATACCATTCCTGTTGGTTACCAATTTGTCTCCATGTCCAAAAGGAAGTGCTGGCCTTAATCTTGAAAGCTGTACTTAGCCTAGGATTGCCAGTTCTGGGATGGGAAATTCATAGAGATTCCCAGGTGGAGCTTAGGGAGGGCAGTGTTTGGAGAGTAAAGGGATCTCGGTGAGATATAATGTCATAAAGTCTACACACCATAGCAGTAATTTTGTCCAGCAGGACTGATCCCTGTCACCTGGATTCCACGAGATCTCCGGGCCCCACCTGGAGATTGGCAACCATAACAGCCTAGGCCCTGAGTGTCTCAGGAAGCAATTTCTTCTACATGAAGCTGCCAGGGTTATAAGGATCTGCCAATTAGGGTCCTGTCTGGGTGCCGTCCATTTCAGGGCCAATTCCTCATGCAAATGACGCCGTCACTTTGAGTGGCAATCGGAGAAGATGCTGACAGCCTGACACGTTGCTGGAATTCAGCTACCTCCCAACTGGCAGCACCCCAGGAGGAGGTAATAAGGGGCATGGCTTGTGATCATCTTTGCCTCCCAGAGTCATGCCACTGTCATCTGAGTGCAAGGAAAACTCCAGAGACACTGTCAGCGCTATCAGGGTTTGTCTTTCTCCTGGTTGTTGGTGGCATGGGGGGAGCAATGGGAATAGCTTCTGAGGCCCATGCCATCTTCCTAAGTCCAGGGTGAGTCCCTGCAGTACAGTTAAGGCTATTGGGGTTTCCTTGGACCAAGACACTTGATGTACAACCTGCTTGAGTCTCCAATATATTGAGCTGCTCATGGTCCTCTTGAGAAGTTGGCCTCTTTTAAGACCGTTGTGACTCTGGAATGCGCTTCCTCAAGCGGCTTGTTTTTGTTTTTCCCATGCCTGAGGCTTGATTTCAGGGATGTGTGTAAACAATTCAATTTCACCTGATGTTGGGAACTAGCTGGAAGAAAGCTGTATTGCTGTTTATTGTAGTTTCTTGGGTGTGGTTCTATGAATTTTTCACTTGGGCAAAGAGATGTTTACCCTTCACTGCAGCCTTCCTTTCTGCTGCATGGCATCTTGAGGGCTGTATCATTCACAGAGCATTTGCAAAATGTTATGGAAGTGAAACTAGAGGCAAGGGATTTCCATCTGTGGCACTCCACTTGTGGAATGCCCTAACCTCAGTGACTCGCCTGGCACCAGACACAGTTAGTTTCCCACTCCAGGTGAAAAGGCGCTGGCTCACCTGGTTTCTTTGTGGAAACATTGGCTCTTGTTTTCCTCTGTGTTTTTAATGTGTTGGTGGTTTTGTACTTGGATTAATTATTCATCTTATGTTTGCTTATTTTATCTTGCTGCATGGTTCAATTTACTTCATGCATTTATTGCTCAGGATTGCCAACTCCAGTTTGGAAAATTCCTGGAGATTTGGAGGATGGAGTCTGGGGACAGCAAGGTTTGGAGAGGGGAAGGACATAAGCAGCATATAATACAACAGAATCCACTCTCCAAAGCTGCCTTTTCCCCAGGGGAACTGATCTCTGTCATCTGAAGATCAGTTATAATTTTGGGAGGTCTCCAGGTAGGCTTACCAGTTGCCCATCAGTGGCGGGCAATCTCCTAGGGGGTTGCCTGGTTGCCTGGCGATTGCCAACCATCAACAGACAACCAGGAAAGCATGCACCATGCACACTCTTGGCAGGGTGCAATGATGTCACTTTCTGAGTGACGTCAGCGGACCAGCTGCGTGCGTTGGGGCCAATTTTGGCCCCAAATGGGCCAGAATTAGCCCTTTTTGGAAGTGACATCATCACAACTTCCAGAAGCGTACGCATGAGGAAACATGATGTCAGTCCCTGGTCCCCCAAATCCTGCTGGAAGGGTAAAGAGACCTGGGAACCTTATCTCCAGGCCCCACCTGGAGGTTGGAATCCTAGGCCAGAAAAGAACATATCTTAAAATGTTGCATTAATGTTGACTCAAAAGTCTGTTTTTAGTCTGTTTTTTTTCTTCTAATGCCTTTTCAGAATGTTTTCCATTATAGTTATATTATCATTGTTGTTATTTTATGCTTAAGGTGGAGTTTCATTATTATATCATTATATTGCATTTTAATATTGCTAGCCATCCTGAGAGCCTTTGGGTTGGGGGACAGGATAACAATGTTCTAAATATATAAGCAAAGAAATTTATTGTCCTATGTTCTGTAGGCAGGCCCAGTCAGGTTTACATAAAATGGTACCAGGTCCTTGACCCTGGATCTGGGAGCTGTTGACACAAGGCTTGCACCTGGTAGACCAGTTGATCCAGCAAGGGCAGCTTCCCAGGGCTCAGCCTAAGTAGGCTGGGTGGTTATTGGGTCCAGCTGCCCTGCTGACAGGTGCTGGAGTTCCTGAGGCCGTGTTGCGTACAGGCTGGGATCCTGCAATGAAGTACAGCCTTCAGTTCCCTGCTCAAATCCAACTAGAGGGTTGCAGGCAACCAGTCTGGCATGTCACCTCTTCTGTGCCCTATCAACCTGGGCCCTTTACTATTGCCATGCCTGCACAGAGGTCTGGTGGCTAACTAAGAGGCCGATAGTGAGGTCTCCCTTGCAGGGTTTGGCAGGGTGGCCTCTAGTGTTGATGGTGCATTATCAGTGCTGGTCCCTCCCTGGTTCCTCTGGTCCTCTTCAGCTACCAACTTTGATTCCTTGGGCTCCTCCCCTGAAGACTCCATGTCAGAGGCACTGAGCTGGTTAGAGGGAGTCACGAGAGTTATCTGCAGTGCTCTGCCAACCCCCAAACAACCCCCCAAACTAACTTTTCAGGGACTATTCGTGATTGCAGGGGGAAAGGGAAAGTGGGGGAAACCTGCCTATAAGAGCAGAAAGTTCATAGGATGCAGAACATTGTTTCCTATATGTATACGAATTCTTATATTGGATGTAAACATGTGCTTGAACACAGGTCTAAAAATGCACTTGTTTTGAAAGTTAATATAATACAACAAACAATACATAAAACCACCCTCCTTGCCATGTGGAGAACTTTGAGAAAACCTTGCCAAAAGTGGGAGGAGTTGGCAGAACAAAATCAATTAGGATCTGTTCACAAGATCCACTTGAGAGACGAAGTAACTGCAAAAAAATGACCTTCAAGAGAGGACAGAGGGTAGTTATGAGACACTGCACCCTTTGTTTAACTGGAGCAGTGACCCTTCAAGTTGTACTGAGTCTGGTCATCCACCAGAGTTAGTACAGAGTCTACTTTCTTCTTTAAAAAAAGAAATGCTGCTGCAGTTCAAGCTGCTGTGAAAGCCATACCAAATATCACAGGCTGTTTGTGGTATTTGTGGTTATTCAGCATAAGCAGGGAGGGGGGAAAACTCTGTGCAAGTTTAGAGGCGTTCTTTCTTGCTGCTTCACATTTTTCAAGGCAGATCTGTGCCTGAACCCTTGGTTACTTGAAAGGTGATTAAGACATAAAGAAAGAGACACTAATGTGACTTCAAGGTGAAAAAGCGTTCATGCCTCAGGTCTTGTCCAGTAATCTCCCTCCTTTTTCTACAGAATCCTAACAAAATCATAAGAATTTCAGTCAATGTGTTTTTGAGTACATGGAAGGTTTTAATCTTTTAAACTTGGAGGCCTCTTGTGAACATTATATTTAATGTTTTCTATTGTGTTAAGTTTTTTGTGGTATGCTAGTTTTATTTCTGTTACCTGCCTTGGGTCCCAGTTATCTGGGTGAAAGGTGGATCTATAAGTAAAATAAATAAATGCCAACTGAGGGCACACTTCATGATAAATCTGTTGAATCTTTTAATGAGTCACTAGACTTTTAAAAACTGAACTATAATACAGTATATGCATAACTGAAGCCTACATTTTACATACTTACAGTTTTAGTGGTAGGAAAAGAAAGGGGTTTCTCTCGAACATATCCACTTCCTGGCTGGTACACGCTCCAGGGAAGAGGGTATTTTCCATCTGGGAGCTGAAGTGGTTGGAAATGTTTAGTGGTCGTTGTCTGATAATTGTCTTGAAGGAGCTGCCTGATTCAGGAAAGAAAGAAGGAACAAGGGTCAGCACCTTGATCAAATGGAGTATTCAGGCTTTCTATGGCTGGAGAAGCACATGGCTGGAGAGAAGACTAAGTTCAAACAAGACCAAATGACAAGAATTGTTCTACTCCCTCTCCACTGTCAGTAGCAGTATAGGCTGGACAGTCAGCAGTAGTGAAGCAGGTAAAAACAGCTTCAGAGCGGCTCTGTACTGATACCCTTAAGGCATAGTTTTCATTTCCTAAGCTGAGATGTCAGCACTGGGAACCAAAAATGTCCTCTCTTTTGTGCCTCCATTCACTTAAGTTCCAATTTCCCAGGGTTACATGCAACTGCCTTATACTGAGCCAGACCATTGGTCTGTTAAGGTCAGTATTGGCTACTTTGTCTGGCGGCAGTTCTCTGGGGCCTCATGTGGAGGTCTTTCATATGATCTGCTACCCAAGCTTCTGCCACCATAGTGGGACACCATTTACAAGGTGCACTTTGCTATTGTACATTATGGGAACATGAGTGAAACTACTACAAATGGAAGCCTGTCATTGCTCCAGAGACCACCTGAGTTATGAGGATGTGATTATGTTAGTGTGTGGGAGGTATACATCACACAATACTATTCCAGATAATTCCTAGGTGAGATATCTACCCAACAGCTGGATTATCTACTTGGTCCAGACTTGGCTTGTATTGGACAACAGGTCGGTAATTGGCTTTGTATCCAGCTCCAGAGTGGAAACCGTTCTGAGGATGAAAGCCCACCTGACCTAGCAAACAAAAGGGAAGAAAACATCAGTGGCCACATTTTATTGCCAATGAATTCATTTATTTACTCACTTACTATGTATATTTACTGCTTTTCTGCCCAATGCACTCAAGGTGGCCTGCAACATAAACTAATGATTCACAATCTAATTAAGATGATAGGAAAGGAAAACCATAATGGGAAGGGAAGATGAAAATAAGCAAATGTAGGTACCAGTGCTTACAATGGTATATAATAGCCAGGTAAAATGGTTGGTGCAGAAGACAAGCCAGAGAGGAAAAGAGCTCAATGGCAATCAGTCTTAACCAAGATGATCAAGATGGTCTCGCTATTTCACTTGTCCTTTTTATTCAGCTTGGTTGAAAAGACTGTGCAGGAAATTATTCTGAGAGAAGAGCCTTATGAAGCCAGACATTCATCAGCCTGGAAAGGGAGTTGAGGCTTCTCCAAGGCCATGCAACTTTTGATGGATGTGCTTTGGTCTATAATGGTTCTTAAGCTTTAGAGAAGTTATTTACAAGCCTGCTCCTTAAAGCCCTGGTCATGCTAAGGATTTCACACATGTTGGACATGCATCCAGCTTCTGGCATTTACATTGCATTGTATGTACAACCTGTCTACACTGCTGTCAAAGTCAGGCACAGCCACTGGCACAGTAGGAAGCAGGATAATGATACAAAAGGGGGAAGTGATGGAGAGGAAAGCTTTTAAAAAATATGGGTACTAGTGCTTATAATTAGAGATTACGAACCACATTACGAAGTTCAAAACCCCACGAAATTGGCAATCTTGCGATCGCGATCCGGCGGTTCGTGATTGTCGCGATCCGGCGGTTCGTGATTGTCCACGGCAAACGAACCAGCGTTCGGAAGAGGCCTGGTTTGGTGCATTTGGCCGCGGTTCAGGAAGCCAGACAGTCAGGCGCCATCAATCAATTCCCCTGGCAACGGAGCCGGGGGAGTGCCTGAACTCTATCTGCGCTCCTTTTGTCGCCCTAGAAACCCGAATGGAAGCCCAGCTTACCTTGACTGGCAGGTCTTCCTTCCAACCATGGAGCTGCAAAGTGGTTACAAGTTGGGAGAAGACACCCGGGGGAGGGAGGGGGTATTCTGTAGCCACGGGCACTCTGATCTCATCCCTGCAAACCCTGATAGGCAGCTCTGACAGCCAAACACAGACCTCCTGCGTTGCTCTATGGGACCTCAGCTTATAAAAAACACTGTGCTCCTAGGCTGGCTTTCACTTTCAGCGAGCAGTGGAGTGTGAGAGCTGTTGCTTGCTACTTGCTAGCCTTTGGGGAGAGACAGAGAGAGTATAATTGAGCTTGGATTTTTGTGGGGGTTTCCTGGGGGCCTTGGATTGGAGAGGGTATAACTCCAAGATCCCTATTGCAATCTTGACCAAACTTGGGTGCTGGTTGGAGGAGAGCCTGCTACACACTCCCTGTGAATATGGGCTCTCTAAGTGCAACAGGGGCTGTTCTGAGCACCACGAACTGTGAACCAGTTCGGCAACGGGAAATGTCCGTTGCAGTTCGCGACTTCGGGATCGTCATCGGCACCGAACCACGAACTGCAGATTCATTATTTTTTTTTTGGTTAATGCCCATGTCTACTTATAATATTACATAATGATCAAGGAGAATGGCCAATGCAGGAAAGAATGGACTCCCTCCTCCTCAGGCATCTTACTGATAGCATCCCTACCAAAAGCTGTGCCATAGCTGGTGGCATAGAATTTCAAGGGGTCCATACTTCCACCAGAACTTGTTTTCACATATGGAGAAACAATCCCAAGGGGGAGACGCCCCATCTTCTCCGAGGATACAGAGGTAGTTTTCCTGACGTAGGATTTCCCTGGAGAAAAAGAGATTGAAGATGACTGTCCACTAATCATTTTGGATAGCAAGGGTTCTGCTCTGCTCTATGAGGGAAACTGGTACTCTGTCCTATGGCAAATATTTCTATACTGTGTGCACATCTCCCTAGAAACAGAATGAAGTCATACAATATACTGTGATGTCACAGAGTCTCTCTACACAAGACATGGGACATTCAAGTGAAATATCTTACACTTGTTCTCCCATTGGGGATGCACATGCCCTGCTAGGGAAACAGAGTACACTTGAATATCAGAGTCACTGATATTGAGCTGATATTGAGTGTTTCCGTGTAAGATGTTTAGTGTAGAGAGATTCATAGCAAGCACAGAATAAAGAAAAGGCAAATCATATAATACTATAAGGATAGCATAACAGTGCTGAGCCCTTAATCTTTCTTGATTGTGGAATGTGAAGCACTGAGATAACCAACATCTTCCACAAATATGAGATAGGTGATACTGTATTTATTGTTGTTGTTGTTATCATTATTATTTGATTTATAGTCTGCCTTTCTCACTGGGACCCAAGGTGGATTCCAAGTATGATAAAGTATAAGCCAATTACAAGATACAATAAGATTTGAATCTAATGGCAAAGATTTCTACTGAGACAAAATAATGCAAATGGACTGGAATTGTAGAATAGGGGGGAGGAAAACGCATGCAAATGGATCTGTGTAAGGCAAGAAGACAATCTGCATAAGAAAGACTTTATCCCAAATAAAAGTTATTTCCTGAGTTGAACCATTACGCTGCAGCTTTCTACAAAAATGCCCCCCTGACAAATAGTGTTTTGCACATTTTGCAAACTGATAAAAGTGTGGGGGCCTTCCTAATAGCCTCAGGTCAATCATTCCACAATGTAGGAGCCACCACACACAATATGGGTGAACGGACAATTATCAATTTTACGTGTTTGCAAGCTTTGGTTAGACAAGTGGACCTGTTGCAGCAAAATATAGCAGGAGGTCCTGCAGGTATCTGGGTCCAATGCTGTTAGGGGCTTTGCAGGTGATAACACTTTGAATTGAACCCAGAAACTGATTGGTAACCAATGGATGCCTGCAGAAAGGGAGTGATGTATAGATTCTGCTTGGTGCCAAATAGCCACATTCTGACCATAGTGCAGTTTCCAAAATGTCTTTAAGGGCAGATCCATGTAGAATGCATTACAGTAGTCTAGCCTTGAGGCAACCACAGCATGGATCCGCTTGGCCAGGTCAACAGAGTCAAGGTAGCCATCTTCTGAGCTAAGAGGAGTTGGTAGAAAGCTGGGGGGGGGGGTTGCAGCTGCATCAGCTTACTTCTTCAGCAATAAAGCTGGATCAAGTATAATCCCTAGGCTTTTACCTAGTTATACCCTTCTGCAACTTTCTTCTCCAGTCCTTCAATCGCTGCATCTACTGAGGCTTGCCACTCTTTATCTAATTTTTTCGCCATACTTGGACTTGGCTTAGAGCCCCCCCACATGTCCGCTCTCTTTCTTAAATCCGTTTTGCTTTTTTTCCTGTTTTCCCCTTAATATTACTCACTTTACTGGTCTCGATAAAAGAAAAAAAAATTCAGTTTGGATCCAAAATGTCAGGCGCAATTTCTGTATGGTAGCTGGAATCGCTTCTTCCCTCAGCTACAATGGCGTATTTCCTGTTCCTTTAGTCCCAATTTCTCACGATGCTTACTTTGTTTTGCTTCCGGGTCCTCTTCTCGCTGTTCTTCCTGCTTCCCGCTTGTTCTTGTCCTCTCTAGGCATACGTTGTCTCCTCCTCTCTCAATCTCCTCTCTCCTCGTGATGTTTCAACGCTATTTCCCAGCTCCCTCCTCCTCTCTCACACCCGTTATCTCTCTTCAAACCGCAAGAATGCGTAAACAATCCTTTATATCGATGTATTGTCGAAGGCTTTATATCGCGAATCCTTTATATCGCTCTTTTTGTCTTTAAAAGCTTGTCAAATTAGGGATTTCTTACTCAAACGCTGTTCCTTATTGTTTCCTCTATTTAATTAAGTCTTTTTATTACTTTAATATCTGGTCTTTTTTCTGCTTTTTCTGTTCGAAAGTCCGATAGCAATCTTTACCTTGCGCTGCTTTCTCGCATTGTCTGTGCTGTTTCCTCCGTTTCTAGTTGGTCAAATCTGGTACTGAGGCTTGGTTTCTGACGATTTTATGCCAATTCAATGAATCCAGAGGTACTGCAGAGTTAGTAGCTCGCCCTTCTCCAAGGGGACCTCAAGGTGGTGGGGAGAATTCTTGATTCAGAACCCCCCCCCCGTCACCGAGATCACACACTCTTGGGGCCACGTAGTGTTCAGGACCCCCTTCTCCCTGAAGGGGGGACGGTAGCAGGTGTTCAAGCGCCTCGCTTCCCCAAAACAGTATCTCGGATAGCCCAGCTCCCTAGGCTACTTCAGATCGCCATTAATCCCAAACCAGAAGTTGAACCACAGCATGGATCCGCATGGCCAGGTCAACAGAGTCAAGGTAGCCATCTTCTGAGCTAAGAGGAGTTGGTAGAAAGCTGGGGGGGGGGGGGGTTGCAGCTGCATCAGCTTACTTCTTCAGCAATAAAGCTGGATCAAGTATAATCCCTAGGCTTTTACCTAGTCAGCCAGACTAGGTGTTCCCAAGAGCAACCTTCTGAATCCATCCCATAAGTATCCATTTGAACGAATCCAAAGCATATCTCTTAATCCCTACTTGTACCTCCAAATGTTTCAACAGGATTGCATGGTTCACTATATCAAACCTGCTGATAAGTCTAGTACAAGTAGCCTTTGTCCACATCCTTTAGGGCTACTAGCGCCATCTCTGTCCCATAGCCCAGCCTGAAATGAAAATCTTCCTGTGAAAACCTTACTCAAGTCAAGAGGAATTGCGCAAAACCATGGCAATGTCCTTCAGTTCATAGGGGTTTGCATTAGGGATGTGTGTAAATACCCTATTTAAATATTTTTACTAAAACTAAACCAGATAGAAAAATGAATGACGGTAGGATTTGGAAACCTTAGGATCTGGCTGGTATTCTGACACACGACCAGCTGACTTTAGAAATGCTGGGAGGCGGAGAGACTCAGCAGACATGTAACTAATCAGCAGGATTATCCTCTTGCCACGAAAGGACTACAGAAGGCTAGATGGACCAGTGGTCTGACTCAGAATACATCAGCTTCTTAGGGCCAGAGAATACTACAGAGAAGTCTGGCAGGCAGCAACCTCGTCCCTCACCCACTTCTAAATCTACCTTGTATAGCCTTTGTACTTCAGACAGTTCATGAACGAGCTCTCTACACTCCTTCAGTCCCCTGCTATCGCCAACCCCAATTCCTCCTTGTGAGGACACCATTTCTTACCTCCCAGACAAAGTACTGGTTGCTGGTAGATTGCTATAAATAGAAACCTGATGACACCTCAAAGAACCAAACCAGTCACTTAAGTAAGTTAGAAACTTGCTGGAGGAATGCACAGACTTAAAGACTAACAGTCTGTATCCTAGCAACCAGCACATAGCAACCCGCTCAGACAACATACTGACTTCCAACAATTGGAACAGGAGATTCACTTCTATAGATAGTGCTGAGACCTAGAAAGGAGTAAAGTAGCCCTTAACATACATAACCAAATCTATAAAATGTAATCTCATCAGGTGCTGTGTATTGGGATTCCATCCCAACAATAGCTGTCAGGGTTTGGGGGTGTGGGAGAAGGTTGTGTGCAGTCATCGTGTCAAATTTGAATGGACCCCACACTGGCATTGTATGGTTTTTGCTAAAAGAATATATGCCTCAACTAATTCCTCATTTCACCACCACATGCTGCTTGAACAAGAGAAAATAGAGCAAATGAAAGTTTTCAGCATTTACTATATTCATGATCCTAAAACAGAAAGCAGCATTGAGTGGAAAGAAAAGAACACGCAGAGGCAACATGACTTCCACAGGTCTTCCATCTCAGCTGCCAATGACACTGAAGTCTGGAATTTCTTCTCTGGTACAGAATCTGCCAATTTAATCTACTATCTCCCCCCTCCCCCTTCTAGCCTCTGTTTTTCGTGGATAAAGGGGAACAGTCGCTGATCTTGACCAAAAAGATCATGGAGGATGTTTCTGCACAACGGAGGCAAACCTGGCTTTATCTCTTAGTTAAACGTGCCAAAAAGGGAATCTTAGAGACCCAGAATAAAATAGTTTTGGAGAGAGGCAAGACCAAAGGAGTAACACAATTATATGGTCTTTTGTGGATTAGAAACTGCCTAACCCCTATCATTATGTGCTGAGGCCCAGGTGCAGAAGCATCTGAAAATAGCAAGAATGTCCAACTTCACAGAAGCAAAGAAAGTTCAAAGATGAAATGCATTGGCTGAGAGCCAAAAGATATTCGTATGTACAAGAAACTTGTAATCACTATTTTAAAATAGGCTTTGTTATGATAAAAAGCAGGAATGAACTAATTAACAAAGATGTTAAAAAAGAGAACCAGTATAGCATAGTGGTTAGAATGTTGGACTAGAATCCAGGAGAACCAGTTTCAAATCCTTACTCTGCCATGGAAGCTTGGGTAAACTTGGGCCAATCAAACATTCTCAGCTTGACCTACCTCACAGGGTCGTTGGAAGGATAAAATAGAGGACAGGAAAATTATGAAGCCACTTTGGCCCTTGTTGATGAGAAAAGTAGGGTATAAATTAAGTAAAGCAAAAGTAAGTATAGATAATTTGAGATATTCAAGAATGTATACCCTTATCAAGTGGGACAGCTAGCTATTGTTAGAAGATTTTAAGAACCTATGAATATGGGAAGTAGAATGTATGGGAGCTTCTTTTTAGAAGGGGCTCCTTGCATATAACTTGCTATTGGGTAAGATGTTTTTATGGTTCCATGTAATTGCTTTCCTTTAATTATCTGTGTGGAAAAAGCTTCAGAGAGAGTGGAAACCTTAATTCACATCAAAGAATTCACACGGGGAGAAACTATATAAATGCCTGGATTGTGGAAAAAGGTTTGGATGGAAAGATAGCCTGCGTAGTACTAATGAATGGTGTAATTTTCTGTTGAGTCAGTTAGTGTCAAAGATGCAAAATGGTTATGCTGTAATAAAGGATAAAAAGGGAGCAAAGATTCTCTAATAATATAAAACAGAAATATTGAGGTATACCTCTCGCCAGGAATTAAATGATCTGATATACAACAGCTAAGTAGACATCTGGAGTTTCTAAAGTGCACACTTATATCTGAATCAGGCCTATCCAGAGGCATTCAAAACAGTTTGCAGAAAAAATATTGAAATATGTGCTTGTAAAATCCCAAAAGTCAGAATGGGATAAATAAGAATTTGTAATGGATCAGAAGCATGAAGTCCAGGACTATATGCAATTTCTGAGCTCTCTCAAAATAACCTTCCTCACAGGGTTGTTGTGAGGACAAGGGAGAACAATGTTGCAAGATACTTTGGGTACCAACTGGGGAGGTAAAAGTGGAGTATAAATTTTAAAAAGCTAGATTAAAATATAGAACAAAAAAATTGTGTATGATTTTTCTCTCAAGCTGTAGAATTTGGCACTGACTCTGTGGAATGACCTTTAGGCATAAAGCACAGAGCCCTTAACATGTCATGAAGCTTTAAAGCCACAGTAGAGCTATGCAAACTGTGTATCAGCTCTGATTATGCAAATATTTCATTTTCTTCAGTAGAAACAATCAGCATTTCGTAAGTTTACAATGACACCATGTGGTAGTTTCTAGGTAATGCCACAGAAAGAGAAATTCACAACCAAGAAAAAAAAAAGCATGGCTAAAAAAACCTGGGAAGACCACTTGTTATTTCAGAGTGCTACAGAGCTACACTTGGAAATAGCTGAATACATTACTGTTGTTCCAAAGCTTTAATTAAGGAGTTTCAAAAAGTATCCCTGTGCAATATAAACAAGGTCTTATGAGAATTACTGTTTGGTTTAAAGCGTTATATCTGCGGTTACTGAAGTCATATGGATCCAAGGCCCATTTTAACACACATTATTTTGAAAATATCTGACTCCCAGCAACTCGGCACATGTGTAAGAAATGAATGGGAATAGGCACAAGTTGCACAGACTGTTTGCTCAAAGCTCTTTGCTCAATGGAACTTTTAAAACAGAATACAGTTAACGGGCTGGATCCATCCATAGGTTCTGACAGGTGCAGATGGCCCCCCGCCCCCGCACACACTTCAAATCACAAGGATATCAGAGTGAAGGGTGCTCAGTTAAGCCCTGACAGACAAAAGATTATTCTAAAATAAATTTTGTTAGCCTATAATGTGTCACCAGACTCATGTTTTATTTTGCCACTACAGACTAACAAAAGTACCCACCCGGAATAATCAGAAGATGTATCTTTTATTTAAACACCAGTGGCATTTTTTGGTATACAAAAGATGTACGAATTCTTCTACATTCACAAAATTGGTAGCTTGAGTATTCACTATTACCAACTTGTTAAGTAACAGTATCCAAAGAGGACCGGCAGTGATGAGGAAATATCTGGTTACTGCTCACAAAACATGTATGAGGGCAGGCTGCCAGGCTCAGTCTCTGATTACACATCACAGTATTAATGCCATAAAAGAGCTACATTTTGACGTTTTTCCTAAAATGCAAATATTGGCAGTGTCAACATGGATTCCTTGGAACTACAGCAAAATTCCAAAGAAAGATGGTTATGAACTGCCACCCTCAAAATTACAGACGGTTCCCACCCAAAAGCAAAAGGTACAGATAAGAAACTTGGCTTTGAAGAGTGATTGTGTTCAAGGTGGCTGGTAAGAATATATTTCCTCAGGTTTAGACTTACAGGGATACCAAAACTCTGCAGATCTATTAAAACTATCTACTCCCACAGCCTGATGTATCTGAATGGGTTTCTGAAGGCTCTAAGGGATTTTTCCATTGATACAGTTGGTCTTCCTGTCAATAACTTGGTTGACCTTCAGAATTAGGAAAAGAAAAAGACAACTAGAGTGATAGTGGAGAAAGACTTGAGTCAAATCCAGGAAGCTCATTTTAAAGCATATTCTGTGGTTGTGCTGGCACTGAAGAAACCTTTTCCTACCACCGTTGCACTGCAGCGTAAACCAGCAGAACTGTTCTGGGTGGCTAGAGACCTGTTGTGATCTGGCTTGCTACCTGAAGGTTCACTGTGATCATTTTGCAGATGAAGTCTCTTGCAGCTATATCAATTTGAACTCTACATCAGCAATGACAGTGTCATGGTGTCAGGGGGCTGATCTGCCTCCAGGCCCAGGTGCTGCCCAGGCCACATATATCCATGGGAGCGAAGAATTCTTATCAACCCGTTCCGGCCGACCTTGATGTCCTCGCCTTCCCAGGCCTTCTAGACAGGACTAAGGGGGGAGGCTGGGAATGGGTGTTTGAAGTGTTGTTACTTTCATTTTGTGTGTCATTCTCAACAAAGCTTTCGTTCAGCCAAGGCTTTCCTAATCCTTGGAATATGGACACTTGTATCCTGAGCAGTCTTTCAATAAACCTTTAGGAATCAAGAAACGTTGTGCTTCTTGCAGAAGGGGGGAGACGAACACTAGATAACTGGGATTCCATAGTCTGACAGTCAAGCCATTTGGCATACTTTTCAGTATATTCTGACGTTGTAGACGAGATCCTTGGATGTTTGAGGCCTACCACCTGCTTGTATGACCCTTGCCCTTCCTAGCTAATTAAATCTGCTGTGCGTGTGCAGGGGTGCTTGCTAACTGGGTCTGAGAGGTGATTAATGCCTCCCTGAGGGAGAGGGTGGTTTTCATCTGGTTTGAAACAGATTTTCCATCTGGTTTGAAACAGTTTGAAACCTGCTACTAATGAAGCATACCCTGAACCTAGGATATTTCAATAATTTTAGACCAGTCTCAAATATTCCATTCTGGAACAAGAAGACTGAATGGCACTCCTAGATGAAGCAGACTGTTTGGATCTTGTCCAATCTGGTTAAGGGACTGAAACAGCCTTAGTCGCCCTGGTGGATGGCCTGTGCTGAGAGAGGGACAGAAGGGTAACTCTGTTGATTCTCCTGGACCGGTCACTGGCTTTTGATACCATTCAATCATAGAACCCTTCTGGATCACCTTTGCGGGTGGGCCTGGGAGGTACTGTTTTGCAGTGGTTCTGGTTCTAGAGAGTTCAAAAGGGGAGGTAGCAGATTGCTGTGCAGCCCTTTGGCTTTGGGGTCCTGTAAGGCTCTATCTTGTCCCATTTTTCAACATCTAAATGAAACTGCTGGATGAGGCTATCTGGAGCTGGGTTGTCACCGATATGCAGATAGCACTCAGCTCAATTTAGCACTTCCAGCTGATCCCAGGGAGGCTGTAGAAACCCTGGTGCCTGAAGGCAGTTTTGGAGTGGATGCAGGATAATAAACTAAAGCTTAATACCAAGAAGATAGAAGTGTTACTGGTGAGCAGAAGGTCTGATGCAAGATTTACAGTGCCACCTGTTCTGGAATGGACTGTGATCCCCTTAAAGGACAGGTCCATAACCTGGGAGTACTTTTAGACCCAGGTCTACTATGGATAAGCAGGTGGCAACTGTGGCCTGGAGTGTCTCTTACCAACTTTGACTGGGCAGAAAGATCTGACCCCTGTGGTACATGCACTGGTTACATCTAGATTAGATTACTGCAGCCAGGATGTTGACTAGAATAAGTCTAAGGGACCATATCATTCCAGTCATGGCCTATCTAGGCTGACTACCCATCTGTTTACAGTCAGTTCAAAGTACTAGTTTTGACCCTTAAAAACCCTATATGGTTTGGGATTAATATATATGAAGGACCATCTAAGCCCTTACAAACCTAACCAACCACTGTAGTAAAATCTTCCAAGGTGCCACTTTGATGGTCCTGATGACAGGAGAAAGGCAGGGTACAAATTTTGTAAATAAACAAACAGTAATTTATCTAAGCCAGGATTTCATCTGTGGATACAATTTTTGAATGCAATGATTACTATATAAGGCTTCCATAAAAACATGATTCTCATTATGTTATACTTTTCTGCAAAAGAAGCTTCTTTGTATTGTATAATATCCCATGTCCTGGGATATTATAATGATCCCATGTCCTGGGATCATGCAAGATAACACTTCAGTTAAATAGTTTCAGGTAGGTAACCATGTTAGTCTGTAATAGAAGAGCAAGATTCGGGTCCAGTGGCAAAAACCTACTAGATTTTCAGGGTATGCGCTTTTGAGAGACAAAGCTCCCTAGTTTCTAAACTGATGATGGTTTCTTTGTCATGGACAGATCACCATCTGCTCAAGTTTAGACTTACAGGGATACCAAGACTCTGCAGGTATGAGAAAACAATTTCTAAATGGACCAGAATACACCATCATGTGTTTTGACTGCATCAATCTCCATGCAGTTATAAACAGATGGCACTGCTGAAATGCATCCCAGATCAGAAACCATATCATCTGCAGATCTTCTCAGTGACTTTCCTCTTCAGGAAAAAGGGCTTAAGCTTTATTATAGGAAAAATGCATTAAACTGACTACTCAAATGGGAGAATTTCAAGAACAGTACTCAGAATAACACATTTTCTGAGAGGTCCAATCTCCAACATGTATGGTTTTATGTTTCAGTGTCCAGAATCAGACTTCTGAAGAATGCCACACAGGATTAGTGTGGAGCTTCAAACACATACTCCAAGTCTGGTTGTTGCAGTCTTTGCTCTCTGTTCTTGTTTCTGGTAAACTCCCTAAGCATCTCCATGACTTCATTCTGAAAGATTTCTGGAGCCGGCTTTGTTTCTTTAGGAAGAAAAAAAATGTGATTAATAACTGTGTTGCTATTGTCTGAAGGTAATTTATAAGTCTAATAATTTTCCAAAACCTAGTTAGTCCTCCCACATAAAACAATTTAACAAGCCTAAATAGCAAAATAACAGGAATGGTGTTATATACAGTGCAATTTTTCCCATATACATGTATTTTGCATGTTGTTTCTGCTAGTTATTGAGGTGGTTTTGAATACCTGTTACTGTGATAAAAAATGCAGGTTTCTGAAGCAAGGAGGGTGGAGCACGCTGTGACTAGATGGTAGTGGTACCCTAGGAGGCAAACTGAGCTGCAGTTTTTAGTCAGAGTGCTGATGGAAAGTACTCGGTTTAGTTCAGAGAGTGTGTGGAAGCCTGTCTAGTGAGAGGAGAAAGTTCTGTTATTCTATAAGCGAAGAGCTGAAGGAAGAAGACTGTGTGTTTCACTTAGTGGATTAAGTTCATAAGTGGCAATAGGTCTTTGTGATGTTCATTATTTTTAGCTTAAGTAGCAACTGGGTGGAAAATTAGTATTTGTGACTGGGTCTGCAAATAAACATTTAAGGATCTATACCTACTCTGAAACTACCAAGCTTATGAACATATTCTGAAACCAATATGCTTATCAATACTCTGCAACCATTCTGCATACGTACTTAACTATTTCTAGTTAAGCAAAACACCTGTTTCATCTAGCATAAAGGATCCCGTTTTTCTTCACAGCCATCCCCCATGTGCAGACCATTATGTAATACTACTATCTATAACTAAGATTTCTTATAAGTCAAAGTGAGAAGGAACTAAGGCTAAAACCTTTGGTAGCAGTGGTAATCTAAGAGAACAAAAAGAAGTAAGGGAAACCGCACTATACAGGTCACAGGGGGCAAGGCAACAACAAAAAGGAACTCTAACCAACTGTAACTAAAGAAAAGCATTTTAATGAAAACTATTGAGCTTGGAGTTGCTTAACAAACTAATGTAGGCTTAATATCATCATAACGTACATAAGTAGCCCAATCCTACACATACTAATCAGAAGGAAAGTGATCAAAGGAGTAAACTCCCAAGCAAGTATGCATAACAATTATAGCCTTAACGCACAGAATACAATACAATTATATACTTGCTTGGCCTAGAAAAACATTCTAAGTAATCATATCAAGTTTTGCATTTTATTCACACTAGGACACAATGAAAACTAATGCTTCGTATCCAACCAACTATGCACAGAAATTGCTCCATATTCCTCCCTGTTCCTATAGCCCTTCTAATCCTGAAAAGATCATACTTGAAGTCATAAGATCCGCAAAGAGGTAAGGCTGTGTGGGTGTATGGGCTGCACGCAAGGGAAAGGAGCAAGTTCACCCTTTGACCTTCACTCTATCTGTCTTCCCCATACAGCTATTCTTCCATGAAGCTCTTACAAACTTGGGAATGATCTTTCTGGAGATCAGAAGAGGCTGCTGGAATGGACAGGAATGTAGGAAAACTCTATGTTTGTAGACAGAGTGATAAAATATTGTCTAGTCATTAGCATGTTGGGTTACGGTTGGAGGAACCCAGTCTCAAATCCCTACTCTGCATGGTGCTTCCTTGGGCCAGTCACACTTGCAGCCCAACCTACCTAACAGAATTATTGTGAGGATAAAATTAAGAGGCAAGTATGCCATCCTGAGCTCTTTAGGGAAAGGTGGGATAAGAAGTAAAGATGTGTAGCTTTAGTTGTGCTGAAATGTGAAGGAGAATTTTGAAGGGCCAGCATCAACTTTCTAGGTGTTTAGACATCCATGCACCAGGGAGTTTTTTCCACCAAGCACTGCTTGCAAGAACACTACGACACATTTTACAGATGGCAAACATCCCACAGGACTATGCATACCACCCTGCTTCACATACAAATAAATCATCCCAGAAAGGAAAAAAGATCACAAAGGAAACGGAAGTATGGCACCCCCAAAAGATGCCACTTCGTGTTACCTGTTGCCCAGTAGTAGATATCCCAGTCATTACTAGGCTCATTAATCAGGCGGTCATAAAGGTCCAGCTGTCGTTCATTCATTTGAGCCAGATTTTGTTTAGCAAAGAAACTGAAACAATAAAACAAAACCACAGCAACGGATGTTGCGGAACAGAAAGGAGCCTAGGGAAGCAGGACCACCGTCAACCCAAATCAGCAATGAGACGTTGGGATAGCTAAACCCCCCAAGCCCATCTGTCAGGAGGCGAGAGACTCACCTGAGCAGAAGGCAGTTCTCCAGCATGCCCCTCTTGCGACTCTCATACAACAGCCTGGCGCGCTTGGTCTCCACGGGCTCGTGGGGCCGCGGCTGCCAGGGCGGCAGCGGAATCTCCAGCAAGTCCCGGCCAGAGTCCGACGGCGAATCCCCGCGATAGGCACGCCTTGACAGGGGGAGGACGCAGAGGGAGCGAGGCAAGAAGCTCTGAGACAGAAGGGCAAGGAGAGCACGACAAACGGCCAAGTCAGAGCCGGGTCCGTTTAGGGCCCGAGATTACTAATCCTCCAGCCTGCAACAAGGACTCAGAGACACCTCCTTCCCGAGACGCCGGTCGGGAAGTTCTGCACGGCCAGCAGGCGCCCTACCGCGCCACGCCCCCCCCGTAACCCCACCCCCCCGTCTCACAGTGGATCCGTAAACTTCCCCCCTTCCTCTTACTCACGCGAGCGATCAGCGCCGCCATTCTGGTTCAGCCGCGAGCATTCGACGTCGCCCTCCTCCGCGACAGGCGGGCGCTCTACATTCCCTTCACGCCTTTCCTCTTGCACGCGCACCGCCTCCCCTGATAGGTGGTTGTTTTGTGGGGTTTTGCGCGGGCTAGCCTTAGTGCGCCGGAAGGGGCCGTCCCGCAAGGAAGGAAGGGGCGGGGCGAGAAAAGGCGGCGCTAGCTGTGGCGGAGAGAGAGAGGTTCGCGCGCGCTTTGGGCCTACTTGGGGTTCTGGGCCTTGCGCGATATAACGGGGCCGGAACGGGGGAGGGAGGCGCTGGCGTTTCATGGTAGGAGCGAGCGGGCGGAAAGGAGCGGTGCGGTGCCGGGTGGCGCCTTCCGCTCCCAGCGCGGGAAGGAGGTGACGGCGAGCGCGAGGGAGCGCAAGTATGGCGTCCACGGGGGAAGGGGCGGCGGCAAGGCGGCAGCCCCCCGTCCTTCCGCTTTGCTTCGGAGGCGCTGCCTTCAGGTTCACGCGAGCGGGAGGGGCTGCCCTTCGGTCGAGGCTCACCGTAACAGGTTCCCAGGCGGGCGGCGCGGGAATGGGCCTGAACGCTCGGCGGCTTTTTAGGAGCCTCACTAACCGGTTTCTTTCTCTTTACATTAACCTTGCAGTGCTGCTCTTTCTCCCCGGTTCTCTCAGTGTCGCTCCGGAAAATATGTCGGAAGGAGTGGACCTCATAGACATCTACGCCGACGAAGAGTTCAACCAGGTGAGAGGAATGGGTATTGTACCCGCTGCTGTAAGAGGGTGAGAGGTGGGAGGTTTTTTTTGTGGAAAGGTAGGAATGAGAACCTTATCCAAGCCCAGATGCTTGGACCATCCTGAAATCTCTAGGGGTTTGTTCTTCAGAATTGTTGAGTTGCTGTATTGTAATGTTTATGAGAACAAACTGGGATCCTGGGTCACACTTCACTTCTGCCATGAATTGGCTAGGGGCTGGCATCCCTAGATCCTGTAAGTTGGGCAGTGAAGTTTGGAGCCCAGTTGTTCCTCTCCATGTGAAGTGATGTTTTCTCACACGTACATAGTTTGCACAAATAGCAGTGCATTAAATCATGCTGTAGTTGCCATCTGTAATAAGCTATTCAATTTGTCAATTGGTATGAATGTAAATCCACAGGAAAGGCTAAATAATACACTTAACTTTCATTTTAAATGAAAGTTAATACACTTAACTTTCATTTAAAATCTTTCTTAGCAAATTGAATTAAGAATGTTTATTGAAGGAATTCTAACACTTAATAGTTTGGAATTAAAAATAGATAACGAAGCATCTTGGATTCCTGTTGTATAGTTTCTTAGTTTGCTTTTGTTCATAGGTTTTCTTGAAACAGGTAGCTTATTTTTTATTTTCAGGATCCTGACTATAAAAAGTGTGTAGTAAGCAATGGTGTTTGTAGATGCAAGTTAGTTGGTGTCCTGTGTCTATAAGCAGTATTAGACTAACACTGTGGTGGTGGAGGAGAGTGCCCTCAAATCATAGCTGGCTTATTTTGGCCCCTACTGGGGTTTTCATGCTAGAGACTAACAGAAGTAGTTTGCCTTTGCCTGCCTCTGCAACCCTCATCTTCATTGGAAGTCTCCCATCTCAGTACTAACCAAGGCTGACCTTGCTTAGCTTCTGAGATCTGACAAGATTGGGTGTGCCTGGGCTATCCAGACTAATGCAATAATAGATTTAAAAGAACATGAAAGCTAAAGATTGTGACATGTTATTTATCATGTATTTATACCCTCATGGTTCTCTTAGTGACTAGAGGAGAAACACGGATATACACTGATGTGATTGTATTACTGATATCATTTAATACATCTTCTCCCAGAATATGACTGGTTGAGCATTATAGGGGTAATGTACAGGAGCCTTATCTGCCATGCAGCATTCATATCTGGTATCCCAGGGCAGTAGACAAGTGCTACAGTATGAAGAAGGGACTTCAAATCTTGTAGTAAGTTAATTATTATCCCCTCTTAGTTCTAATTCCTATCCATATCTAATATTTCTCATATATTTTAAAATAAATGTATTTATCTAATTACTTCATTTAATTACTGAAATAAGGAAAATGCCATTGATAAAAAGTCAAGCAACACCTAATGCAGGTAACACCCTTTTGGAGGCACATGTTGTCACTTAGTACCAAACATATCCACTGTTGAATTCTTCTGAGCAGGTATGGATACCCTTTTAAATATTGTGGAGGCAATAAGAGAGACCAGTTCAGTAGGAGATGGGAACCAAATTTGCATCTCATAGAATTGTTCACTAATCCCAGCCCAATAGCAGCAAGAATGCATAATACTGTTTGTGGTATCTTGCTACATTATACAGATTGGGAAAGGTTGTGTTCAGTGTTAGAACCTATGTTTTGCTTAGGTCCCACGTTCAGTTATTGGCATTTATGATTAAATGTTTCGCAGTAATAGAGTGTGGCAAGACCTCTATCTGAAACTGGAGAGCTCTGTCTGTTAAGTAATCCGTATTTGGTTATATTTCATAGACCAATTGCTTGGGTTGTGAAGCTACTCCTTATGTAAGTAGGTTCACCTACCTTTGTTGTCCAGCTTCATCCTGCCCACTTTCTCCAGAGTAACCATATTTGGTTATATTTCATAGATCGATTGCTTGGGTTGTGAAGCTGCTCCTTATGTCAGTAGGTTCACCTGCCTTTGTTGTCCAGCTTCATCCTGCCCGCTTTCTCCAGAGTAACCACACCAGTGTCCTATTGGATCATTTCTTTCTACGAGATTTGTTGAACCCTACCTTAAGGCTTAACTAAATGTAAAGGTGTGAGATCAGTGAATGGGTCTGTCACTTTTGTTAACTGTTAAAAGCAGCTTCTTGGTGGGGATTCCCCAGCATGATTGCAAAGGGGTAGCCATGTTTGTCATAACAAAATAAAACCAAAGAAAAAGTTAGCTGTGACTGACAAGTTTATATTGAGATAAATGATGTTAGTCTTTAAGGTGACATTGGACTTTCGTTTTGTTGTTCCCCAATGTGCACACACAATTTTCTTGATGCAGGTCACACTCCAAGTTGCTGTTTGCCACATGGGAACATAAACGGATACCTGTATAGTTAACAAACAGCCACTATGTGCCAATACCCTGATGGACACACACTTCACTAATTATTAACACTTCCTACAAATATGAAGAGATCTGTTCATGCCTAGTCTCTACATGTAGTAGGTTGTTTGTTTTCTCCTAGTCCTTCATGATAATGCCTTGATTAAGGAGTGTACTTATTCTTCTGTCCCAAATGTAGCTGAGTTGACAGAGTTGGCCCAGATGTAGCAGAATTGACAGACTGCCTGCAAAGATCCTGAAAATATATGTGTTATGAAGCTAAATAAGTTGCTTATGGGATGGGAGTGTAACATGCACAACTTTGATGATTTGTACCCTTTAACCATTATTGCTTATCTTCTTTTTTTACTCACTGTTTTCTTAATGCTTTGCATTACTACTCTTTCCTTTGTGGTGTCAGTAGTGACTTATATTGTACATCTTGATGTGTATATTTTGTTTGTCATATATGATGCATCTCCCATGTTTCTGACTGTCATATTACTGACTGACTGGAATGTTGCACTACCACAGTGGTGATGGCTGCTATACAGCAAATCCCTGTCTTGGAGTAATGCAATAGCAAGATGTTTTTGCCATGTTGCAAGATGTCAGGACACTGGATGCCAGTACCTGTCAACACAGGTACTTTAGTTGTCTGCGCACACAGAGCTTTTGTATACAGAGTCCTGTTTTGTGTTTGGATGTGTCCTACATCTTGCTGCTGGGTGCTTGCAAGGTGGCTAGCAGTTCAGATGACTTCTCTTTGGTGCGGTACCTGAGGAATGGTGTTCTCATGATATGGTGGGTGCTGTTGAAGACTTAGGCTGCTTTTCCCTTCCCTCGTGTGCTCCTTGAAAAGCCATTGCTGAGGATTGGGAGACCCTTTTGAACAATGGGGAATGGGTCTGCTACAGCAATGAAGAGTAATTGATCAATATACCTCCACCTTGCATGAACTTTCTTCTTGTGATGGGGAACAATTTGGGCCAATTCATACTGCAGCCCCCTTCCTCCCCAGTACTACATGGGCTTCTCTGGATCCCTTCATCAAAAGCGAGGATGACAGAAAGATGCTGAGACAATGGGAAAGCAATAAAAATTACTTCCATAACCTTACTGCGTTAGAAGAACCGGACATCCAACTCATGTTTAACTCTTGAAGAGCATCAGTCTGGTTATGTCATGAATCTTACTTTGATTTATTAAAAAAGGACAAACAGTTGAAATCTGCAAAGGATTCAGAATCATCAGTTTTTCCTGATACTTACCTGTCAAGGTGAATTGCGCAGCCAAAATGAAATTTCTGTATTTCCATTCCCAAGGAATTAAGGTACACTTTATCGAAACAGCTTAAAAATATCCTGGGAACATTCTCTTTACAGTTCATGGTTCACTGAAAGTATTACAGAATGGTGTAATGAAAGTTAGCCTGAAACTTTTTTGTGCTGCTAAAAGGGAAAGTTAATTCGTTTCCCAAAACAAGTGACAGCAAGCAGTCCAAGTGCCTTAATTTCAATTTTTCCTATCTCTTACACTTCATTGAAAGCTATTTTAAGCAAATAATGAGAATATGATAGCTCAAATAAGCAAAGTAAAACTACATAGATCATTGGTTTCATATTGGCAGGAATGAATAGATTAAGAGTACATTATTACCTTGAAAAAAGCCATAAAGAACGAGTGCTATCAGCAGTTATGGTAGCAAAATGTCTTGTGAGTCTGAAAATAGGTCTGTGGATAGCCTCTGTCTAGAAACTACTTGTGAGTGGGAAACCTCTAGGTGTCCTAGGAAAACAATCATGGCTAAATTGATCTTTGAAACCCGTATGCCTATGTACTTGTGTTCTGATATTATATTGAATGTATGAAAAAATACTTGACCAGAGATGCAGGTTGCTAGACCTTTTGTATGGTTCAAAATGTGTCAGGACAGATGAGAAATAAATTCAAAGGTTTTACTAAGTTAGTCAGTAGCGCATACTTTTTTTCCCTTCTCTTCCTCTCCCCCCACTTCCTGCACATTTAATGTGATCCTTCATGATTTCACCAGCAGCAACTGTAGCCAGGTCTCTTCTGCCCCTGGAAAAGCCTGCAGGACACCACCACAACCACCTTGTAGCATATTGGCTGTGATCTTGGTGGTCACCTGGTCAAATCTTACCTCTGCTGGTGGTTTCAGGAAAATCTCTCAACTTCCACCCCTCTCCCACCACCACATGGGAATGGTAATACTGGTTCATCTTACAGGACTGTTTAAGGATTACAAGAAGATGTTGTGTGGCTGAAGTACTTGAAATACTTGTGTTATACAAAAGCTAAGTAGTGATTTATCTTGTGTTTCTTATAGTTTGCGTGAGTGTTGTAATAGAATGTGCTAAATTAAGAGAGCAGTGTTTTTGCCTCCCTGCTGCACATGTATTTTATGCTGTTTGGGGCAACTATGATGGTCCCATATTGTTATGGATTGGTTTGTTTAGTGCCTCACAATGCATGTTGCTTACCACAAGAAGTCCTTGTGCTTATGGAGTTGTTAGTCTTGGTCAAACTGTGTTGTGATAGTGATTGAAATTTTGATTGTATCTCTTTTTGTGAAGGTGTGTTTAAACATCACATATCAATAGATATATGAAAGAGTGGTGGGAAAGAAAACCAAAACATTTGAAAACATCTTTTTTTCAGTTTTTCCAATGGGAAAATTTGTAGAGTACTAAAAAAATCCTGTGAAATATTTTCAGTTTTATAATCATTTAAATGCTTCTTAAGACAATGTTTTTTCTCCTTCAAAATATGTAGCATGGAAAAAGTCTGAGGACTTTCTCAATTTTTCCAGTGGAAAATTTGGGGGAAATAAAATAAAAGGTTTTGCTCAAAACTTTTAGTATATTTCAACATTAGAAAATAAGTCTTACATATACTGTAGATATTTACATTTTCAAGATTTTGAAAAATTAAAATTATGAAGTTTAACTTGCTATTCAAATATGCTTGTAATTGGATGAAAGTGTTTCTGTCCAAATGATGTTTTTTACTACAGAATTTGTTTTCTACCCCCATTATTTATTTTTTCCTACCTCTAAGACAGCAAAAAGTCAAGATGTATGTGCAATGGTAGCATAGGCTGTAGCAGTTTGCAAGTCTTTTCAAGAATTGGACATACTTCCATTATTTTAGTAGAAAATGAAGACACTTAAATTCCATAAGTATGTCAAATAATACAAATTTATGTGCTATGGTATAAATTATGCATTTTGTTGTTGTTATTTATTCATTTATAGTGCACCTTTTTCATGAGATCCAAGGATGATTATACAGTGCAAGTGAAGGTTTCATAGGAAAGTAAATATTGGATATGTTTCAATTTTCCCTATAATTTCTATTTTGTTTTACAAAAAAGGGGTAAACATTTTTCCCATGGCTTCAACATTTCTAGAAATGTTATGTCTCTACATGTAAATCATTATCCCGTACACAGCATTACTGATGCTGCAGTTTGTAAATTGCATAGTGTATACTTTTTGGCCAAGCTATACTCAAATAACATTGATGGATCTTAGCATATGGCAGAAGGACTTTGTGGGGGTGGATCTCCCCATCTTTCTCCAACAACTCTCTTTGATTCTCTAAGAGCCAGTGTGGAGGGTTGTAATCTTGGAGAAAATGTCTTCTTGCACAGGTTGCTGCACTAAGGAGGGAAAGTCATAGGAAATTGCCTCCACCCATCAGGCATGATTGCCAGCAGATAACTTGCTCCACTATTGCAACATAGAAGTAGGGCAGTTTTACCTAGTTTTCTTTCCTTACCCTTCCCTTCCTGGTATTTTGTCAAGAAGGGTTCCCCAACCATCAGTAAGCAAAATCAAAAAGAGTCCAGTAGCACCTTTAAGACTAACCAATTTTATTATAGCATAAGCTTTCGAGAATCAAGTTCTCTTCATCAGATGCCTGATCAGGCATCTGATGAAGAGAACTTGATTCTCGAAAGCTTATGCTATAATAAAATTGGTTAGTCTTAAAGGTGCTACTGGACTCTTTTTGATTTTGCTACTACAGACTAACACGGCTAACTCCTCTGGATCTATCTCCAACCATCAGTATTAATTTTTCAGAGGTCACCAGGGGGTAGGGGAAAATAATAAAATCAGGTAGTTGTGAACAACATCCTAATACATTGCTCATGGAGCTCACTTAATTTAGTCATGTTGCAGTTGAACTGAAACCAGCATATATGTTAATTGTGACTCAGTTCATTGATTTCAGTGATACTTAAATGTCCAACTTAAATGTAGGGGCATTATCTATTGTACATCAATATTCTAATGTAATATTGATAGAAAAAGATAAAAGATTCAATTTAAAGTTTTAGTAATGCCAGAATTTGATTGTTTGGCTTTATTCCACACAAACTTAGGTTGCAAACAATCTTACCAGGTTAGAATATCTAGAAAACTTCCGGTGGCAAACTAAATACATGCACCATTGTTTACCACAGTGCATCTGACTAGACAGCAACCATTCTCATTTTCTTAACTTCTGTTGCTCCTCTTCTATAGGCAGTTGGATCAGCCACTGTCCAGTTTTGTCCTTTTACTGTGGCTGCCTTGTGTGGTGAAATAGCTTTTCTGAAGTCATTTGATGTACCCTTCCCTAAGGTTTCAAAACCTATACAAAATCAAGTTATGTTCGGTGTTTTAAGGGAGGTAAAGCCAATACTGTGATCAGTGTTTAATTCTGTGTTTTTATTAGTTTTAGTCTTGGTTCAAAGTTTCTTTTAATTTTATGCAAGCTAGTAAAAGCGTTGTAGTATGTAAAGGGTATAACCCTGGGAAGGCAAAACGGTAAAGTAATGACTTGCAAGCACCACGTCATTACTGACCTATGGGGGGACGTCACATCATGACGTTATCATCACAATAAAAATCTAACCCTAACCTAATCTCCCGGTTTCTTGATACAGCACTATTACTTTAATAAAAAGCTTAGTGTAAGGGAATGTTGGGGCCAGCATAGAAAGAAGTCAGGTAATAGTGAATAGCAAAGTTAATAAATAAGCGGTGACTAAAGCTTCACGTACTTGCCTTTTTATGCCATAACAAAAAATATTCTGGTTTCAAATGATAAATATGCTTTGTAGTTCCTTTGAGAATTGCTGACATAATAAAATCACTGCTGAAAATACTAAGTACTACAATGAAAGTTGTAGGCAGTATAGTGAACTTGTCAAGCCCTGGGCCCTAAGCATAATAAGCTTTATATACAGAATCACAGAGTTGGAAGGGGCCATACAGACCTTCTAGTCCAACCCCCTGCCCAATGCAGGATGAGCCTAAAGCATCCCTGACAGATAGTCATCCGGCCTCTTCTTGAAAACTGCCAGTGAAGGCAGCTGAAAATGTGTATCATACTTTAGTCATAACATGAGAAGACAAGACTCTCTGGAGAAGTAGAAAAGGAGAAGACCTAAAATAAGATGGCTTGACACAATAAAACAAGCCACATCCTCCAGTTCGCACGTTCTGAGCAAGTCCGTTAACAGTAGAATGTAGGGGTGAGCAATTCGGGTTTCGGATTTCGGTAAAGTACCCGAATTGAGCCCAATTCGGAAACCCCAAAGCAAAGCTTCTCGAAGCAATTCATATCTCTTCGGGAAGTTTCAGGTCAAGGGGTTTAAATGCCTCTTTCTGTACTGCTGCAAAGCAGCACGGAAAGGGGCATTTAAACCCACGGATCAGCTGTTTGGTGGGGAGATCCCCGCCAAGCAGTTGATTTGGGCCTTCCCTGCCACCCTACTGGCTGCTGTGGCCACGGAGGAGGCAGAATGGGCCCCAGAGGAGCTGGCTCTGGCCTTCCCCACCGCCCAACTGATTGGCCTCCCCTCTCCCTGCTGGCCAGGTAAATGGGGTGTGTGTGTGAGGGAGTTTGCCTGGGGGGGTGGGGTGGGGAGTTTGCTCCCCCTCACTTTAGTATGCTCTGAATCTTTACAGAGCATACCGAAGCAAGCTAAATACCAGAATCCCAAAGCATCTTGCAGCTTTGGGATTCTGGTAATTCCGGGTTTTTTTCCTGCTTCGGATAAACCCGAAACAGGAAACCCAAATCTTTTGGAGGTGCACACCCCTAGTAGGATGTTTTGGAGGTCATAGGGTCACCATAGCTTGGAGGTGACTTGACAGCACATAACATGCACGCACAGAGGCAGCTGAAAATGTGGATCAAGCCATGAGAGGAGAATTATATATGCCACTGCACACAGTTTTGAACTTTCTATCACTAAGCTGCTGATATTTCAGTCTTCCATAATTTATAAATTATAATACATCTTTTCTTGGACAGATTTTTTAAAAAAATTACATATGGATAAATGCATACTTTTTGGCTGTTTTGCATAATATGTAACTCCTTGAGGAAAAACATAGTAAAGGCCAGTCTCCTGGGGTTCTGGTACAAAGTCCTTATACAAACTGCATCTTAAAATGTCACACAACTTACTGTTTGACCCTTATTTCAAAGACCAACAGGCACTCAGTGCTTGAACTGCTCAGTATTGTTAAAGGACATTGAGGCTATGTGGTCTGTTATATGTTGTGCTTAGGTAATTTTTTCTGTTTGATGTCTCTTATGACAAGGTTCAGTTCATGAACCTGTCAATTATCCTTAAGTCCATGGATGAGAAAAATATGAGGTGATACAGATGGCAGGAATAGCACACTTGGTCTTAGAGGGGAAGAAGGGTGGCACAGCGCCTATCAAAAGACTAGAGAAGCAACAATCTTTCTACAACAGCAGCAGTGAAATCATAATTTTGTCGTTATCCCAAGGGAAGGTTCTGTGCTGCTTTGGGCTGTATTAATTGGCTAGTACTGCCATACTGAGTTCTTCACCCCTTTTCAGTTAGGAATAAGATCTTGGGTCAAGATCAGAGTGGAACTGTGCTTGCAGAATGGATTCTTTCTGTCTTCCCCACCACAGCCTATCATTCCTGCCCCTCAAATGCTACTTTAAGAGTTGTAGGACCCATCCCACCTGGAGCAGTATTCAGCATAATGTGGCAGTGGAAAAGGGGATTTGAAAACCATCATACCCAAGCAGTGGATGTGCCCTTCTGCTGGGAAAAACCAAGTGTTGGCTCCAGGCCATAATTTTTTATGGAAGAGCCTTTTGTTGTTGCTTTGTTGAAACTGTAGAAAGTAGGGTTTGTTTACGTACACTCCAGTCAGAGCCACAGGAAAACCATAAAATCCAGCTGCTGGAGCCCTGGCCCTTTATATGCTCACTGCTCAGTGATCTTTTCTGTCTCCTAGGACTCTGAGTTTAGTAATGCTGACCAGATGGATCTGTATGATGATGTGCTAGCTGCCAGCTCACAACCGTCTGAAAGTTGCACTAGCAGCTCTGAGCCGCCACCTGAAAGCCGCCAAGAGCAGTCTCCTAAGCCGAACAACAAATCACCTGCTATCTTGTATACCTACAGTGGACTGCGTAATAAGAGAGCTGCTGTTTATGTGGGAAGTTTCTCTTGGGTGAGTGTGTTCCTCAATCAGAGCAGGAAGTAAAGGGCACAACAAATTTGCTTTGTCCAGAAAGCTAAAGATGTTCTAGCTGCCACTTAATCTTTATGTAGACCCACAGTTCCCAGTAAAGCAGTGTTGTGTACCCACATAATAGGTTAGGTAACTTTGCTGTTGTTCACCAAAATAGATGGATAGAAGTTTGAGAAAGTTTACAGCAGAAGCATTTTGTTTTCATTATTTATTGTAAGCCTCTGTAAGTCTTTGTAGGAAAATCCAGGTGACATTTTGAGGAATGAGATCTTCATTGGCATAGAAAATCAGGAATATAAATCTAAATAGTATACAATAGGTGTTTTTACATATTTGCTCATTGTTAAAAATGTGTTGCTGAAGCCAGCTTTTGGACTCTTGTATTGGAATTAAAGGGACAGGATCCCGTGAACAGTGAATGTATGCTGTTCTTTCCCTTTCCAATCCAGACCCCATAACTCTCAGAGGCATTACTAGGGTTTGGGAACTGTCATGGACAAAAAGTCGTGCAGTATGGAAAGTTATACTGAAGAGGGAGAATTCATCAGAATCACTCTCCCCTTTTGCCAGTAAAGCTAGTCACACCAACGGGAGTGATGATTTTGCTGTTTTCCCTCTGCTCACTATAGCTCTTTGTGCTGTACAGATTTTTATCTATAAGGATTCCTCAGTGATACTTCTTCAAGCATCACAGGGAACTCCTGTGGCAGAGGGGAGACAGGGAGAGAACCCCTTCTCAGAGCACAAGGATCCAACACATAGTCCGTAGATTAGACTGAAAGAAATCGGGTAGTTAACTTGTATAATAGTCTGAGGAAACCTGATTGTATGGGGTGGAGGGAAATAACTCATCTTTTTTCTGCTTTTTAATTTAGCAAATCTTTGTTTAAGGTACGTCAGTTTAGAAGATGCATCTTTTATATTAAAAATCTGCTGTGTTCTTTCCTCCTCCAAGTCATGGGGAGCATATGTTGTGAATGGAGGTTGGATTAGATATTCTTCACTAGATTGTAATGGTGAACATAGGGGGAGGTTGAGAATGGAGAACTTTGGTCTGTTAATTGCATTACTGATGTGCAGGGGTGGGAAATTGTACAAATGACTTAATGTTATAACACTGTACTCTTATGCCTGTTCATATGCAGTGGACAACTGACCAGCAGTTGACCCGAATAATACGTTCAGTGGGTGTTTATGATGTAGTGGAGCTCAAGTTTGCTGAGAATAGAGCCAATGGCCAGTCCAAAGGGTGAGTATTGCAAGGCCTCTTCATGAAAGGGGAAAGCTTTGAGTTATAATTGTGAAAGTAGGAAGAGTTGAATAATTGATGTGGTTGCTGATAAGGTGTGCACATGGGTATGCTTTTAAGATTGTTTAAGAGGTCACTTTCGTTGTCCAGTCTTAAGTGTCTACCCAGGATGCCATCATCTACAAAGTTTGACATGTGATCCCAGAAGAAAATAGGTACTATTCAGATCCACAGTGTCGTTTATATCAAGTGCTGCTTTCTGTATTGAGTTTGGAGAGAAGACAAAGTATGAAGACCTGCTTCACCTTTTCTTTCCTGAGATACTTTTTAGATTAGAGGTCCCCAGTGTGGTGCCTATTGGCACCCTGACATTTTCCTGGCGCCAACAAAGTGTTTTCAGTGGGCAGGCCAGATGGAGCTTTTACTGTGGAGATCTGATTGGCTGAGATTTTTTTTTAAAAAAAATATTGCTTTGGGAACAGCTGCCACCACAGCATAAGGATCTTCACTGGGTGACTGAAGGTAAGCACTGTGTATGCAGGAAGATACTTTAAAACAGTATGTTTATTTTAAAAGCATGCTGTTAAAGAGAGCTTCTTCCTGGAGTGTTGAAGAGTTACTATCAGAGTTATCCATAAGTAGACTCACCCTCTGGTTGGCACTGCTGCCTGTAGCACCCATTTTGTGGTTGAGTCCACCATCTTGTGTCAGAATTCCAAAGGTACCTGCAGGCTCAGAAAGGTTGGGGGATCACTGTTTTACATGGTATTCATTACCAGATGACAGTCTAGAGTTTTATTTTTTGGCTATCTGTACAGGTATGCAGAAGTTGTGGTTGCCTCTGAAAACTCTGTCCACAAACTTCTGGAGCTGCTACCAGGAAAAATTCTCAATGGAGATAAGGTGGAAGTGAAGTTGGCCACCCGGCAGAACCTTGCACAGTTTGAAGCACAGGCTCGAAAACGTAAGTAAGCTGAGAGTTTGAGGTGGTGGGAAAATGGGGGTGACCGGGAGTAGGGAGAGGAAAATCTCTCAGAATTCTAGCATTACCAGACGAACAGTTTAAGCTGTAGTTCTTATACATGTGAACGCTCAAGGGTGTCTGTTTATTTTTCCTATTATAGTTCTGTGTCTGAGTAGAGCCTGACTCGTCTTTATGATCCTCTTTTAGGTTCTCATATAATGTGAAGACCCTCATAGTTTCTTGCTTCTTCTCCAAAATGAATGGGGCTTAAGCTCTTCAGACTGCTATTATAGCTAAGACCCTCCATAACTATTAATAACTTCTCTGTAGTCCTTCTCCAAAATTTGTACATCCCTGAAGAGGTAAGGTGCCCAATATTGGATGCAGTACTCCATCTGGGGTCTCACCTTGGCCATTGTTTAATGGCATTATATGCTCCTGTTTAGTTTGTGCTGATGCCCCATGGAGTATTATGCTGTTGGAGGCACCATCTTTCTCATATGTACAATAAAACATTGATTACTTGAGCCAATTGTAGATCCTGTGATCATTCAGTAATAGAAGTATTGCATCCGTGGTCCTGACCAGATTTAATCTGTGTAGCTAATTCACATCACCACTGTGTTCTTATGGCAGTTGCAGCTAACTTTAAAATCTTTGGCTTTGGTGTGCTTTATTACCTCCAAGTTCCTCCAAAGAAGTACCTGCATTTTGGTGCTGGAAGTAATGTTCTTCCTTAACTGGACTAACATGATACTCCTGTTATCTGTGGTAGGGATATCATCAGTCAGTGTTGCTGAATCCTGAGATGAAGCAGAGCTGCTGTGTGCCCTGATTAGAGCTTTTCCCCTGTGAAAAACTGCTTAAAGGGCTTATCTTGTCTTCACTAGGAGGTCGCGCTGGTGAATGGCAACGTCTGACAGTAACCATGGCACGTCACCATTTTTGACAAGGCCTTCGTAAATGACTTCCACCACATTGTGATTCCTTGCCCAAAGGGCCTGAGAAATACAAATTTGTTGTTTTTAGTAATCTTTTTACTCTGCCTCTCCCTACCCTCAATGTGGCTTACATTAAAACAAAAACCAGTATTACAAAAGGCACACGTGTTACAATATGAAGTTCCATCTATGATTTCCTGTTTATTACAGGAACAAGCTAAAGTGGCTACACCTCAGTGACCACAAAGTGAAATATTAATATAATTTAAAAACGTATTTATTTTGGAATATGAATGTTAACTATTTACATTTTAAGACTCTCCTGGATTTGCTGTCCCCAGTTCATAAGTGATGGTGGTATAACAGATTACTGCTGCCATGTTGTGTGTCATTGGGTTGTGTGATCATGTATGTTTTTAAAAATACATGTCCCAGCTATATTTGCAGCTTAGTTTTTGTCCAGAATTATGTCTCATGGGGGCAAGATCACAAAATATGCTCCCAAGTTCTGTCGTCTGCATTCTCTTAGGAATCTGTGACTTTTCAGTTTTGTTTGACATACTCTTTAGAATAAAGCTCTTAATAAAGCTTTGTATCAAATCTCTCATTTTACATTCTAAGCTTACTGTATCTTAAAATTCCCACCGAGTCAAATTAAAATGATAGATGACTTTTTAAAAAACATGGATTTTAAAATGGCTTTTATTCAGATATTGTAAATACTTGTAAATATTTCCTGTAATGCCCTTCCATATGATTGCCATATTGGTTTGTGTTGAATAAAGTTGACTCTCGGTACAGTACTTTGGTCAGCATGGTTTTATTATTTCTGTGGGGACCATAATGCCTCAGTGGGAAAAAAAGAAGTGAAATGTTTGTAAGCCAAGATGTTTCATCAGTACCAAGCATCTGGCCCATGGAGAAACAGTAGATAGTATAAAGTACCTTTGTAATGCAACCTTCTACAGTTCTCTGCTGCTGAGTACTTTTGAGAGTTATATTTAATTCCCCTTATATTTTCAGTTTTATTTTTATTAAGAGTGTACTTACTGGATCCATAACTATCCATGCATGGTCTACTATTTTAATCTACCAGCATTATTTGAACAATATGATGCCCTAGTAGTATTAACTGAAAACTCTCTTGACCAAATGCTAATGTTTGGGGATAGTTGTTTCAACAGTTATTTTAATATTCTCAGTTCAGTGGATCTTATGCAATGTAAGAAGGGCAAGAAATTTGTTTGCCATTTATTTAAACAACTAAAGTTTAAAATTATCCAGGCACCCATTTTTAATAGCTCCCTGACAGTTACATGAGATAAGAGCATGAGTGTATAGGGGTACTGCAGGAGATTACTTTGTCGTTTCTACAAACTAGCATGTCGTAAACATAATTAAGTACTACTGAGGATAATGCAGTGACTACTACAAGCAAATAGTTTATCTTCATCTAATGCAAGGTTATAGATACTATCATAGATTTTTACACTCTACTATCTATCTGTTGCTATTGGAAGAATTTTTTTTAAAAAGGTTACGTGCTTTAAACAGTAAAATTCTTTAGGTAATGGTTGTAATGGATATTTAAACATCCCTCCAGAATTAAGGATCTTGGAGTTTGTGACTGATTGTAGGATCACAGGGTTTAGGTCCATGCACTAGAAGACTTGTAATAGAAAAAGGACAGCAATCAATGATATCTCATTAACAGTGTCACAAGAGGAAGCCATTCTGCATAATTGAGAGACAGTGTGGGATAATCGTTAGGGTGTCAGACTACGATCTAGGAGACCCAGGTTCAAATCCCCACCCTGCCACCGAAACTCACATGGCAGACTTTGGGCCAGTCACTCACACTCGACCTTGCCTTCCTAAAGAGTGTTGTAAGGATAAAATGGAGCAGAGGAGAATAATGTAAGCTACTTTGGGTTCCCGTTGGTAGGAATGGTAGGGTAGAAAGTAAATATAGTGCTTTTACAGCAGAGTATCATTTCTATTCAATAGCCAACAAATTTGAGGCATTTTTCATTCTTGTTTAAAATAATTGCATCAGTTGAGAAAGTTTATCATCTTTTAGACACAACCTATCATCTTTGGTTCATAGACTATTTTAAATCTGTCTAGATAGAGGTCCCAATTCAGTTCATGTTAATTGTGACTGAAACTAATGGGGCAAATTAGTTGAACGTGGATGGTACTGAGCAATCAATTCACATTGCAACTACCTTTATCAGATAGCACGTAGCTCTAATTTTCAGTGGTGTCAGGAAGTTAACATGATCTCTTGACATTTACCCAAGTCATGTCCAAGACCTTTGTGCACATGCCAGCAAAATCCATCCTTTGTGCACACTATGAGAGATGGGAGTTTTCTTCTTTGGGTAAAGGGGCTGGGGTTGTACTTCAGGATGGTTATTACATACGAGTCTTTGGGAAATGGGGGATGTTGTGTCAGGAAACTGGCTGGCTCTACCATGCCTACTCAACCACTCCAGTACTTTTCCTCTTCTGTGATGTCTGACAGGTGTGCCTCCGAGGGCTCACTCAAGGGATTCCTCAGACTCAGTAGATGGCCGAGCCACTCCAACAGAGAATGCAGTGCCACCACCACGCATTGAGAAGCCTCCTTCTGTTTTGCCTTTCTTCAACCGCCCTCCTTCTGCTCTCCCTCTTATGGGGCTACCACCTCCACCAATACCACCACCTCCTCCACTTTCCTCAAGTTTTGGGGTTCCACCTCCCCCACCAGGCATCCACTATCAACACCTAATGCCCCCTCCCCCTCGGCTTCCTCCCCACCTAACTGTTCCGCCTCCTGGAGCAGTGCCACCTGCTCTGCACCTCAACCCAGCCTTCTTCCCCCCACCAAATGCAGCAATGGGCCCTCCACCAGACGCCTACAGTAAGGCCTCAGCCCCGTATAACCACAGCAGGTAAGCACAAGTCTATATGTGGGGATTTGAAAAGAACTACTTGAAACTGGGCAATGTGAATCCTAGTGAGGCTTCAGTTCTAATTCACAAAGTGGCTTTGTCTACTTGATTGTGTACCAAGAGTTGTGTTTTGCTGGCTAGGTGTTAAAAGAACTGCTTATTGACTGTGCTACAGATGCCTTGCCTAGCACTGGTAACATTTCTAGTTAAATCTTATTAGGGAAGCTCTGACAACTTGAATTACATCCCTTAAGTTTGAATGGTGGCTCTTAAGTATACTGTTTTAACACTTTGGGCACGAGGAGAATTTATCATGTAGTAGGGTTTTTAAATCCCTTATTTGCTGTATATGTAAACAAGAAACTTTATTACAGTGCTGCTTGAAGTTGTTTGTTCTCAGCTTCTGAGTAATGAACATGTATTTGTGTTCTGCAGCCGAGAGTTGGGCCCATTGCCACCACCTGTCAGTGAAGCTGAATTTGAAGAAATCATGAACCGGAACCGAGCAATTTCCAGCAGTGCCATTTCCAAAGCTGTGTCCGGTGCCAGTGCAGGTAAACTGCAGCTAGCTGCTGTCACCTTCCATTCTTAACCATTGGCTTTATCCTGCTTAGTTTATCTGCCTTTGCTCTCTTGTATCATAGGAGATTTTAGTGATGCCATTGAGACTCTGCTTACAGCCATTGCCGTAATCAAACAGTCTCGTGTAGCAAATGATGAACGCTGTAGAGTCCTTGTCTCGTCACTTAAGGATTGTCTCCATGGCATTGAAGCCAAGTCCTACAGTATGGGCAGCAGCAGCAGCAGCAGCAGTTCCTCCAGGTAAAACTTTAGTATGTAGGATTGTGGAAATAATCTATCTGATAATTTTCCAGCATAAAGGAATACCTTGGTTCTCTTCCTAGGTTACATACAGCCAACTAGAAATATTTGCTTGTTCAACGGAAGATTCTTGTACACTTTATTGTGTTTTTTCAGAAACCTAGATACCTGTTTTATCTTCTAGAAAAAGACACCGGTCTCGGGATAGATCACCTAGTCGATCCCGTGAGAGCAGTAGGAGGCACCGAGATGCGATCCATAATGAAGATCGGCACGAGGACTATTTTCAGGAAAGAAGCCGGGAGCATGAGAGACACAGAGACAGGGACAGAGAAAGAGACCGGCATCATTGAGAGGTGAGAGAGCTTTCCATGGCATATTTTTGGTCACTGGAAGGCTTGTCTTACTCTCTGTTCCTGTCAAACCTGGCTGTGTTTCACACAAACACTAAAAAATAAAAGCATTTAGGTCTGCTCAGTTTGCATAACTTATTGCAGTCACGTAATTTGAACTCTTAACTGAATCACCTTGCCAATTAAAACATGAGTCCAATGGCACATTTGAGTCTGAACATTTATTGTACATAAGCTTTTGTGAGCTGTGACTTAAGAAAGCTTATGCATAAATAAAATTTATTGCTCTCAGTTTCACTAGATCCTATTGTATTAGTCTGTAGCAGCAAAATAAGGCTACCCATCAGTAAAGGTAGTCCCCTGTGCAGGCACCAAGTCATTACTGGTCCATGGGAGGATGTCATATCGCAACATTTTCTTGGCAGACTTTTTGTTACAGTGTAGTTTGCTATTGCCTTCCCCAGTCATCTACACTTTACTCCCAGGAAACCGGGTACTTGTTTTTACTGACCTCGGAAGGATGGAAGACTGAGTCATCCATGAGCCGGCTACCTGAACCCGGCTTCCGCCAGGTTCGAACTCAGGTCTTGAGCAGAGCTTGGACTGCAGTACTGCAGCTTACCACTCTGCGCCATGGGGCGCAGAGCTACCCATCTGTAGCTACGGATTATCTAGCGATTTTTTTTTCATATAAGGCTTCATGTATAACAGTTAACAATGCTTAGGTGATTTTAGAATTAGCATGTTTTACCTGGTGGTGGAGAGTGCCATCAAGTTATAGCTGATTTACGATGACCCTTAGTGGGGTTTTCAAGGCAAGAGACTAACAGAAGTGGTTTGCCTAATGATCTTTAATGTTGTGTTCAGTTCACTACCCCACTGTCATCACCCATGCTGCTCCTGCTACCTGCCTGTAGGATTATTCTATGTACCTATCTAAGATTAGAAACTATAATGGGAATACGTCCGGTATTTTCAGAACCAGAACGAATCATCTCCTCATTTAACCTTGTCTTGTTATTGCATCTGGACACCCAGATCTATTTGTTTGCTGGTGTAGCAGAGCTAACATCACCAGATCAAACTGTCAGCACATCATTAAAAAAACAAAACAAAACCTGCAGTAGCTGCTTTAATTCTTCCTAGGTGAAATGCAGGTGTCTTAGCAGCTTTGTCAACATCATATTCAGGAGAAACCATCTGCAAAGAATGTTTTTGTCACAGTGGAATTAACAACTGTGCCTAGTTGTGATTTTCCAAATCCAGTCTTCCTGCAAGGCATTTCCATGTCTTAAGTTCCAGTTATGCTGTTTTCTAGTTCAACGTATAATCCACAGATCTAGCTAATTTGTAACATTTTTTGATTCCCTATCCTAGAGTTGTAAATAGTAATAATAATAATAACATTCAATTTATATACCACTCTTAAGAACAACTTAACAACCTCTCAGAGCGGTTTACAAAGAATGTTGTTGTTATCCTCACGATAATCACCCTGTGAGGTGGATGGGGCTGAGAAAGCCCTGAGAGAGCTGTGACTGACCGAAGGTCACCCAGCTGGCTTCAGATGGAGGAGTGGGGAATCAAACCCAGTTCTCCAGATTAGAACGCTGCCAGTCTTAATCACTACACCAAACTGGCTCTCTGGAGTAATCTTGCAAAGTTAATAAAACTCGTATGTCCTTTCAAGAGAGCATCCAGTATTGATAGAAGATCTTTTCTAATTAAAAAAGTATTGTTCTGAATTCAGCCATGCCAATTAATTTTATTTCATTGTAAATTCCCTTGGTTGCAAGTAGAATAACTTCAGAAATAAATAAAATGTAGCCTTTGTGCTGCTGCTTCTGTCTTAAAACCTGCAGTCGAGAGAATTTAACTTAACATTTGCTGTGATCTGATAAACAGGGTGTTGAGGTTTAGGTTTAGGACCTAGTGTGGCTCAGCCATAAACTTCTTAACCTAGGGCAAGCCTCTAGACCAGTTCCATTTTATGCAGGGAAATATTAACTTCCTCAGTGGATGCGTAAATGGAATATGGATTAGATCACAATATAGAAATACACATGTATTCTAGTGAACTATGAACTTTTAATGTAGTTTGTCAGCAGAGATGCTTTAGGCTGATCCTGCACTGGGCTGGGGTTTGGACTAGATGGTCTGTATGGCCCCTTCCAACTCTATGATTCTATTATTGTATACCCACATAGATGTTCCTTGTGTCTTTGACAACCAATTAAAAGTAGGGGACAGTAGTAGACAAATGGTTCTTTAACTGCTAGAGTGGACCAATCATGGTCTGCTTATTTAACTTTTCTGTCACCTTCTAGTGATTTATGGAGTCACCTTACACCTGGATATGGCATCACTTTTTGCTAGGAAGAATATCACATGAGTCTGAAGAATCAGCTACATCTAAAAGCAATCATATTTTCATATTGTTGTCATATGTGAAAGATTTTAGATGTTTCTATTTATAGCACATGCTAATGCTATTAAAAATGCTAACCCAGGTAGCAGATCATGGTTTTGATGAAGGAAATCTTATGAAGATCTAGGTGATAAAAATATTTATCTGTGTCCTCATTGAGAATTCAATGCATTTTATAGTAGATCTGATTTTAAATCTATCTTAGATTTATTTAACATTAGGAGAGTTGATATTAAATAAACCTGTTCATTACTCACAGGTTTTATTTTAATAATCCTTTATATTTTAGTATCTTGCTTTATTAAAAAGATCAGGGTTTATTTCAATCAAAAATAAACATTAAACTCTCTGTGCATCATGATGAGAAGAGTTAATACAAGGGGAACCCATATAAATTACTTGTACTAAAGAAGAACTTGTACAGTTTCTTCGAAGAGAGATCTGTTTTTAAGTCTCATTATTAAAGCCTTTGGAACTGTTCAGAGTAGAGAGAGAAATCTCAGCACTGGGTGATTTGGAAGCTTTAATAAGGCGCAGATAAATAATCTGGTGCAGGTGGTTGTCCAGAATTTATGTGCAAAATTCATGACCATCCTTTTCATTGAAAGGATTTTTAAGTCTATGAATACAGCTTGCTTTGTTTTGTATTTTGCAGGAGTGTGGTAGGAATTCAGTGTTTATATGGACTCGTATCTCCTCTCCTGAAGACTAAAGGATGGATGCTTCTCCACCCTCTTCTTCCCAACTTCCCATTGCCCGTTCTGGACCCCTTGGAAAGAGACTTTGCCTGCAGAACTCCATCTGGCACACTGTGGCATAGGGACCTGAGCTCTGCCAGTATGTGTCATGTGCTACTGCTGCTGCTTCATGGAGAAACACTGAATGACTTGGAGTTTGGGAGGGGTTGTCTGAGCCACTGTGACTAGGGGGCCACTTCAATCCATGGATTCTTGGACCCAAAGAGAATGGTGCTTTCCACAGAGGTTTACCCACCTCTTTCCTTTCCATGGCTTTCTAGGAGCACCTGGGAGGAACCCATACAGCTTGTCTCTTGTAGAAAGAACTGTTGCTTCAGCACAGCATGAGATGTCTGACTGTAGTCTCACTGGAGCTTGTGTCCACAGTCCATACTGCATTGTCTTCTCAGGCATCCAGCCTCCTAAAGTCTGATTCTTTTTCCAAAGCAGCTTCAGTCTTGCCTCTCTGGTATCATTGTACACAGCTTAGAAAGCAGTATTTTTTTTAATGCAGTGAGAGGGCAGGCTGGCTATTGCTTCCAGTCAGCCATCTTTTGTTTCTCTTCTCTATTTCTCTCTCCCAGTCCAACATAAATTCCTGAAATCTACCATCTCCATTCTGCTTGTCTTTTTCTAGAGAGGCCTGTATTGGTCATTGTGTCCCAATAGGGAGTCTCCCTTAAGAAACTGTTCTGGCTTGGCTATTCCAGGTACTCTTTCCACAGGTGATGCATATTGCTTACAGTTTCCTTGCTTTGTTTCATGCAAATATCTGCTTCAGTTGTAACTTCTTGCATAAACCTTTGCTTCCGGGGCAGCCCTCCTAGAGTGCTACCTTCCTTGTTGTAAAGGAAGTGTTGTAGGCAGAGACCAGATTGATGAAATGGCATGGAATGGGGGCAAGTCAGACTGAGGCTAGCTTGAGGTTACAGAATGCAGTTCACTCTGAGCATTTTTAAGTTCTGTGTGATTTATGTGTCGGTTCAAGATCTAGAACTTTCCTTGCCCCCAGTCTAATTTTGAAAAAAAAGCTCATGTGAGAGAGATTCACTCATGAGTTTGCTTCAGATGGCACCTACTTTGCTGATCTGCAGCATACCATTCTAAGGAAATGCTTGGAGGTAGTGGAAAATTTCTGCTTGTTCACACCATGTATACTGTGTTACGTAAACAAAAATAAGGTTTCCGGAGCCTCTCAGTCTTTAAGCTGGCAACCCTTTCAGGCCAGAAGCATCAAAATCTGCTTAGGAATGTTATGGAACAGAAGTAACTGTAGAATTAATTTGTTATCTTTGAGATGTAACCCCTTGGAATACAGGTTTTGATGCTCTGACTTAGTCGGAGTTCTTCAGTTTCTTAAAATCAAGATAACGTGTCTCGTCTTGGAATATGTAATCTCCAGCACCTGGATCTCTGTAAAAAGGCCAAGTATCTATTGCATTTGTGAACACTTCATGTGACTGACCAGCTGCATGGTGAAGCTGCCCCATGTAGGAGGATCCTGCCTGGTCACACTGAAACAGTTGTGAGGCCTAAAGAAGATGAATGATGCCTGACAAAGAATGTCACCTCCTTTTGTACTGTTGGTCTGAGAGGTGCTCAACTCAAAATGTTTTTTAAGGAAAACAAAGTTATGTAAACTAAAATGGGATGACAGCTTAAACTGTAATGTATCAAATACAAAACATTTGATTGGAAGAGTTGTTTTTTAAATAATAGGACATTTTAGTTTGTTTTGAAATAATGGAAGTAAAAAGGAGAAAAGAAAAACCAACAACAGAAACTTAGCATTGGTTCCCCTTGACTCACCCACCCTGTTCTTCGTGATTTGATTTGTTTGTCTTTTTCTGATAGGTTGGAAATTGTGTAATAAACTTGATGATATTGTCAATCTTTTATACTGCATTGTATGGTTTCTTTTTCCTTTTTGTAACATTTTAACCAAATGCAGGGGGGAGGGGGTGTTGCTGTCTTATAGAATCTCTCTCCACTAAATAAGATGGGGGGTGAGTATGTAGCTCAGAAATGGCAAAGAATAGATAGATGAAGGAGGTGTTTCCACAGCACATGGCTAGCTGATCGCCTTTGTACAACCATGGCTTTTATGTAATGCTACACAACCTCTTTGTGTACACAAATTAAAATGTCTTTTCAAAAGTTTAAATATCTAATCTCATCATTACAATTTACAAGTGACATTTCAGACTGTGTCTGAAATCTGATATAGAAGTTGCATGTCCAAAACTAGTGGCTTTGGCTATTTTTTAAAAGTAAAGTTAACTGTTCTGGGTTTAAGGAGTTGTTTTGTGCTTGGAGAAGGATTAGCATGAGGGTTTGTCTTTGCTGTGACTTCATTACCCGAGTCCTTTATATGATGTAGACCTAACTCTTTGGAAGAAATTGCTTAATTGCATAGTTCTGAAGCATATTGGATGGCTGAATTCTTAAAGAAGATGAAAGTTATTACATAGTTGTCTCTGAAATTGTAATGCCTCATTTCAGAGTTACTCAGAGTATGTTGCAACATGGCCAATATGCCACTATGCACCTAAAGAAAAGAAAACCCTTTGAAGATGCATGCCCTAGTCTTTGGACAAGGATTGATTCTGAAAAATCAAATTCCAGAATGGTAACATTAGGCAGAGCTATAACTCAGTGGTCAGACATGTGTTACTACATACCTGGATTTAACCAGTGAATCCAAGATGATCTAGGAAGAATACAAAACTAAAGGGTTTCAGTCAGCACTGAATTGGGGCCTTTAAGGAATTTACAGTGTAATCCTATGCAGAGCTACCCCACCCTAAAGTCAATGGGCTTAGACTGGCATAAGTCTTGTTAAGGATTACACAGTCAGTGTGCTTGCCATAGAAACCTACATGGAATAGTTTCATGTGGGGAGCTGTGTTGGTCTGCGGTAGAGCTGCAGGATTTGAGTCCAGTAGCATCTTAAAAAGACCAACAAGATTTTTAAGGTATAAGGTTTCAAGACTCGAAGCTTCCTTTGATACGAACTGACAGAGAGCTTTGACTCAAAAACTTCTCTTAAAATCTTACTGGTCTTTAAGGTGCCACTGTACTTTAGTTTTGCTGTTAAACAATGAGTTATAGCTGCTTGAGACATCTTCAAGAAAATAAGTGCTGGATAGAATGTCAGAGAAAAGAGCAGTCATGAAAACTAAAGCAGGGATGGGCCAATGTTTGGTGCAGTCTGGGTTCTGGCTGAGGGTCAGGTATTTATTTTGGCTGTAAGAGGCTGCAATACATAAACCTGTGCTAGCCTGGCAGTACAATCTGATGCAGTTGATTTCAACTGGTTTAGTATTGCATTGTAGTTGTGGATAATATTCCCCAAACTAAGTTAAGTATTGGCTTTCAGTTACTGAGCTGCTTTTGAGATTAATCTACTTAAATAGTCTATGGATACTTTTGTTTCTGTTTTCTCCCACTGAAGTGGGAGAAATATCTTGAAACTGGTGATTCCAAGAGAATGGGAAGTAAATACCTTCTAGATGAATTGCCTTAACCATTTTGTTAGGTTTATTTGCCCTTGCCTAGCTATCTGTAGTGCAGGAGGAGTGACCCCCTTCCTACTTCTCTGCTAGCTGCTGTGAGGAGAACTTCGTTTGTTAGCTCCACTCGTTATTTCTCTGATCATTCGTCTTTAGCTTGCTTTCATTGGTTTTTCTGACACCAGACTCTTTTTCTGACTTTCTATCTAGTATTGGCTCTGACTAGTGGTTTTTGGCCTATTTTATCTAGTCCATCTGACTTGCACTTGCTCAGTGAGTTTTTTGTCACTTTGTATGTCACAGAAGGCCTTATTTAAAAAGTGTACCCACTGTGGTACAAAGATGAGACACACAAACAAACATGACCTGTGTCTGCTGTGCCTGGGAGAGGACCATTACATGACGTTGTGCAAGTTCTGCCAACAATTTACCCCCAAGGCCAGAAATGAGAGGGTTCTCCACCTCAAGGCTGCACTCTAAGAAAGGGTGTTTTTGAGCGCTGATATTCTGGCAGCAAAGATATCTGCCATGAAGGAATGGTTGTTGGGGCCAGATCCAAAGGCAGCGAAGCCATCTGCCCCTCCAGATTGCTCCTCCAAAGCTGAATCCATATCCTCCAGATGGACATCAAGGTTGGATCCAAAAGGAAGGAAGTCTTGTTTGCCTTGTTCTCTATCCAATCCAAGGCATTCCTCTGAGCCTCCACCTAAGAGGCCTAAGAAGTCCAAGGACTCCTCCTGTTCCAAGTCTAAATTTACCGGTAACTGTTGTTCAGCAAGTGGTCTTCTGTGCAGGCACACATTTCCAGAGTTTCTAAAAGACTAGGAGGGCCCCTCCTCCTCTTGGCGCTTTATGACCAAAATCATCACATGATCGGGGGAGAAGTCAATCATCAACTCCACAGAAAAGCGGCAAAATTCCCATCCAAAATAACTGAAAACGAAAACCTATCAACAAGTCAGAAAGCAAAACTTCATAGTGCTTATTTATACAGGAGTGTGATTGTGCATTCATATGCATTATAACAAAGGTTTTGGGGAGGGGTTGGGAGGGTTAAGTTGGCCTAATAGCCTTCAAGGAAAACAAGGAAAAGATCACCCAGCTGGCTTCAAGTGGAGGAGTGGGGAATCGAAGCTGGTTCTCCAGATTAGAGTCCCGCGCTCTTAACCACTACACCAAACTGGCTCTCTTGTGAGGAAGTTACCCACAGAGTTATAAAGGACTGTTTAGCCCATTTGTTCTTTTTGCTTATAGGTATAAGTAAATTGCTGGCATTCATAAAATCTGCAAAAAATATAGTTCTAATTAAAGAGTTATAATATAGTCGATAGACTAGTTTCATTGTGTAGTTAGGGGAATTGTTTTTGCTATAAAGTTATTATAGTGTTGTGTTGATACCTAAATTGGAAACTTTATTTAAAACCAGTATTCTTGTTAACGTTATAGTGCATTATAATTAATACAAACCTTTTTTTAAAAAAGAGAAGGGTGTGGTTTGAAACAGTTTGGTTATTTACAAGTTAGATAGCTATAATATAATAGATTTGCATTATAATGTAGTTAAATAGGAGGATAGTTTTGGTTTTAAAGTTATATATATTGTTGATATTTAAATTGGAAACTTCACTTGAACTCAGTATTCTTGTTATACAGAACTTCAAAAAAGAGGAGAGGGGATTTGAGATAGTTTGGTTAAATATTGTATAGTTCAACTGCTTAAATCTTGTTTGGTTTATTGTCAACGGTAAACAGAGCTGAACAATAACCTAGACGGGTCTAGGGAAGTTGTGTTAAGATTGATCTCACTATTTACTGATAAATCAATAGCTATTGTGAATTAAACTTAATTTAAGTTTATCACTGTTGATTAGGAAAAGTTAGTAATATTGAAAATTTACATCTCATTGTTCTAATTAAATTCGATAATAGAAAAATCTTACTGTTATATTTGTCTCAGATCTGCAATAAGATGCAATAGGATTGACAGGAGTAAGAGAATGATAATCCGAAACAAGAGAATTTCATTTTTTCATTGCGCAAGTATAAATTATCACCGAAATAGATATCCTTATCTACAATGACACCCCTTTCAAACTTAAATATAATATCTCAGAATGCTAGAGGCCTTAACAATTTAATCAAAAGGAAGATAATTTTATCTAATTTAGTAAGTCAATTCAGCTATTATTTTTTTACAAGTGATTCACCATTCTAAAAACAAAGAAGAGTTAAAAGTCACATGCATCCAAAGTCAATTTCATGCTAAAGGATTCTCAAAAGCTAGGAGAGTTTCAGTTTTCTTGTCTAAAAACATTCAATTCTCACTTAAAGCAACTCTAAAGGATGCTAGAGGCAGATACATCTTTGTGTGTAGATAAACAAATCTACACACTAGCTTTGTTATATGCACCCAATTCCAATCAAATTATAGAAGAAACTTTGGGAGAGTTAAAACAATTTCAAGAAGGTCCTTTAATAGCAGGAGGAGACCTTAACTATATTATGAACCGCAAACTAGACAGATCTCATTTCAATAACAGAAAACCAAAGAAAAATAATTATGACACCCAACTAGCAGCAATACTAAAACAATTCCAGATGGTAGATGTTTGGAGAGAAATGAATGGATCAGAAAAAAATTACACATACTATTCAGCTAGACATAATATATATACCAGACCTGAATACATTCTTATATCAGACAACATAACCCAACAGGTTTTGCAAGCGAAGATTGGAAACATAGACTAGAGAGGCTTAAGGTAGTCAGCTCTTAAAGTTTTAGATAGACAAATTATAGTTCAGCAACAGTAAGGTTATTTGTTTTGTATCTGTTGCCTGTTTTGTTTAAATGTGTTTATGCTTTGCAACACTCTAAAGACTAGTAAAATACATTGTATTCAAGCAGTATCCTGATTTACTGACAGAGACGTGAGTACACCCCAAAGACCAACCCAGGAGTTGGAGGGTCAGGGCCTCAGTGAAGGCAGAGCTCTCGGCCCAAATGAAGTAAAAGTGTTAAGTTCCACTCCTGCCTGATTGTCAGTGTAGCTGTTTTCAGCACTAGAAGTAGGAGGTGAGTGGACTTGAACCATACAATATTTATGGGTTATTTTTTTGTCTATGGGGGTGGGGGGAGCTTTTCTTCATGTACAAAATCATATTTTTCTGCATGTCTGAGGAATTCCAGCAGTATGCCAAACTAATTTATTGTGACTAGCTTAGTTTTGCTGCTTTTGCAGGGGGCCACCAACTTTATTTATTAGATTTTTTAAAAGTTATGCTGTATGATGGGATGGAGTTCTTTTACAAACATGATTCTAGGTTAGATCTTATCATTCATATGAGATTTCTGCCAGAGTGCTGTCACACACACCCCTCCTCATTCCTGAAGCTCCAATGATTCTCAGGATATGTTTTTTGAGGAGCTCAGCAGTAGAAAAGGAGGACTGTTTTGTGAGTCCTGCTGGTGCTTGGAATCGGACTCCTAGTTGCTCATTTTTTCCTGTGCTTAGACAGGAACAAAGGCGTTGATGTATGATGTAAGTAGGAGGTGGAATTATTCTGTCCCAGTGTCTAGGGTAGATGTGTATTGAAACCCCGCTTACTAAGACTTTCTTTTTGGGAACAGCTCTGGAGATCATGGGTTGGATCCAGACTAAATTTTCTATAACAGAACAGAACTTTGTTGCTGCCCCCTTTACTGCAGCCCACTGATCTCCATGAAATGCTATTTCTGGGGGATGGGGGACCCTGAGGAATGTAATGAGTGGGATCTGCAGAGGGAAGGAGGAATTAGTGGAAATTGCCAGGTTAGTCTGGATTCAGCTCATCGTGCCTTGTATGAGTGGTGGTGTTTGTTTTACTTCCTAAAGGGTCTAGTGTTGAGTGAAACTTGTAGTTTGAGCATGTAGCCTACATGATAACTGGCTGTTGTGGGTGGAGCTTAATGCTGAGGGGGTGAGTGTACTTGGTTGCTAGGCACCCATTGTGATCTTGTATGCCAAGATAGTTCTTAAGTGGCCCCAGCTGGCAGGTCTGAAAAGGTGCTGCTGTTTAAGCTTCTGATTTCAACCATGGCTTCACTGGAATTTGGCCTTGTCAATGCAGCCAACAGATACTTGACTGCGGAACCTTTTCGTTTTCAGGTGACAGCCACAGGCTTGCAGCTGAAGCCGCGCCAGGTGTGGACACTGCAATTTATGGCTCCACAGGGAGCTGGAGCAGCTGGCCCAGGAGAAGGGGCTGGCCAGAAACTTCGCCTGCTCAGTGCCCTGAAGCGCTACTTGGCAGCTGACTCAAATGGCAAAGTCACATGTGATCAGGATCAACCAGGGCCTCAGACTGTCTTCCTGATGCAGCAGTATCCAGATGGCAAGGTGTGGTCATGCACAACCATCATAGCTCTAGCTATATAGCAATAGCTGTAGTTTGGAAAGAGGGCGGATTGGGATGGTGGTAAAATGTTCCTTAGGTAGAGCTTGATTGCTCCACTTCTAGGCATTAAACCTCTGAATAGGCAAGCAGCAGGGGAAAGTCTTGAACTCTGTACCCTGTTTGTTTAGCCCTCCAGGGCAACTGGTTGGCCACTGTGTGAAACAGAATACTGGACTCAATGGGGAGTACAGGGGTGATCCAACAGGGCTCCTCTTATATTCCTCCCATAGCTAGACACTTATCTAATTGGTTATGTACACTATAACTATACCATCCTCTATTGCTTTCTGTTTAAGAGTCAGCTGAAAAAGCTGATTTTGTGAAATAGCGGGGAGGGCAGTAGGAATGTATTTTGTGAGCCCTGTGCTAGTGACTTTATGAGTCATGGCCAGGGAAGTTTCCCATGCTCCCAGCTTAATGCTCTAATGTGCAATTTACAATGTGCAAAGTGCCCCAGGACTAAGTAGGTTCCTTTGACTCTTACAACTTTCTTGGGTCCTACTTGAGAAACTACCAGGTCTGAAAAGCCTGACTTGGCCCCATTGGCCAAGCAGACTGGTAGTAAACTACTGTGGGTTAATGGGATGAGCTCAAACAGTTCGCCTGAGGACATACAGTAGTGCTTGTCAGGATGTACTGTAAGGCCAGTAGTTCTCAGCCAGTGGTATGCCAAAGTAGTCTAGGTGGGACACAAGGTTTTCAAAACAATTGTTAAAATTCACTTTGAGTCCCCATGTCCACTTGCAAATGTGATGTGCCCATTTCCTGCCAACCCTGCCTGCCACAGATTATCCATCTGTGACTTTTTTGCATGGCAGTAACAACAACAAAATGCCTGTAAACGTGTACCTATCTTTATTGGGGGAAATGGCTTTTTGTTTCCATCATGATGGGACCGAGGGTTTTTTAAAGTGATTGGTGGGGCATAAGATATGATAGGTTGAGAATCACCACCCTAGGCAAGTATCCTGGTCATTCTTTTCTGTGTAATCATGGAACCAAAGGGATAAATGTGACATAGAAAAGATTTGATCGTAGCAACTATATATAGGGATAAAGAGGTAGTTGGCTGATATGATAGAAGATCAGTGGATCCCTGAGCCATTTTACCTTCATTTTATCTTCATTCCTGTTCTTTCCATCTTGGGTGATGAGGCTGACCACACCCCTTCCTCCTGGCAGGTGTCTCTGCAGAATGAACAGTCTAAGCGTTACTTGGGTGGGGCAGAGGAAAATGTCACCTGCTTTGCTCAGGCTGCCACTGAAACTGAAAAATGGACTCTACACCTGGCAGTGCACCCCAATGTTGCCATGTACAACCCCAACAGGAAGCGCTATGTACGTTGTGATGAGAAAGCTGGGGCACTGCGTTGTGACCGTGACATGCCCTGGGGTGCTGAATCAGTCATCACTGTCTACTATGATTTCAAAGGTGGGTGGAAGAATTTTCTTCCTTTTCTTCCTCTGCGTATGATTTCAAGGATAAGTTAAATAACATGCTCACGCCATCAAATTCTGTTCCAAAAGGAGGTGACTACAAACTCAGAAATATGCAGCAGGAAGGAGGACATAACTAAGGTCATAAGCAACCTTGTTTTCTTTCTGGCTGAAAGCTGAAAGAATCCCAAGGCAAAACAGGCTGTATTTAATGAAAGTATTTAAAACTGAAAGATTCAATACATTTCAGAAAATAAAATACCAAGGCTCCATTCCAACTAAAATTAATCAGTACTACATCCAGTTGATAGCAAGGGGCTTGAGATATCTTGTGATTTTAAGTGGATTTGGGCCAACATCTAGTACCAGCAGTTTACTGCTAAGCTCTAGTCTACCAAGCTGGGATGCTTGTAAGTTTCCAATTTTTTCTGCTCTTCCCAACTGGTTTACTGCATATTAAATATGCATTTTCCATTGTTTGCTGCATGTAGTCCACACAACCATCAAGATTGTGCTTCAGTTGCAAAGAAGTTACATTTTCCTAGGCCTCAACCTGCAATATTTATCTCTACAAAAACAGGTAAGTTCATAGAAAATGCAAGAACTTTGTTTTCTGTGTGAAAAGATGGTGTGTCACTCATCCTTGGATTTTTTGTGTGTGATTGTGTAGGAAAAGGAGTTTCTTAAAGAGGCATTGCTTCAGGTAAAAGATGAGATAGTGAGAAAATCACTTTGCTGACTTCCAGCAATTAAAAAAAATGAAAGCTATGGAAAATTATGCTATTGCAATTGAAAAGGAACTTGTGGAAGTATCACACAAATGCTGAAACATGCTTTGACTGTACTTGAAAGGCTTCTTCAGTAGTTCTCCAGAAGATCTGGTTTCAGAGATGGTTGAAGCATGGGTCCTCTTCCTGTTGCTCTCAATACACAACTCATTTATTTGACCAACCATTCTTAGGAGGCATGATGGTTCTTTGAGAAATATTGGCTAAAATGCAAAACTCCAGAGATGGTCAGCTAACATTATTATGATAGATGTGTATATGGGAGGGGGGTTGGCTAGCAACTATCCTAGAAGTAAATAAACCTCCCCTTCACATACACAATCGGCTCAAAAGGTGTTGTTGGTGCTAGTAGAATGTCACTTTCATTGGTGGGAGGGGACAATTTTTGCTAATTCCTCTCCACGCTTGCAGGCCTTCCCTTGATCTCTCACACTGTTTGTGAGGGTCACTTGGCTCCCAGGACCAGAAATTAAGGGGGCTCAGCAGGACTGGTGAGGCAGGAAAATCCTGCTCCATTCCTTCTGCTCTGCAGTATTTTGGATCCAACTTATTTTGTGGTAAGCAGTGTTTAACTTCTTTACCACATGAACACCCACATAACCCTTTGAAAATAATAATGGAAGTCTGTCTTCCCCCCACTGCAATGTCCTTCCATTTAAAGAACCTTCTTGTCATTTTTTAAATAAAAATGTACTTTCTTCCTAGGCCCTCAGCGTACACCTTCTCTTTTTTCTTCCCCCTTAAATAAAAGGAAAAAACCAGACTTCCCTTTGCAGAGTGTGCATTCAGATATGTCTGATCCAAAAAAGTACCTGAAATTCCCTGTTAAGTTTTGGATCAGAAATACCCAAAATGAAGCAAGGTACTCCTGAAATTTCAGGACGGGGAGGATTATTTCTGCTCTTTTTGATGGGTCGTACAATGACATCCAGATTCCAGAAGCCAAGTCTACTTCCACTGTCTTCAATGGGTGATAGACCTGGTGTCCAAATCTAGAGGCCAGGTCTCTACCACCCGTTGAAAACAGTGGAATTTGACCTGCTGATATTCCAAAACAAAATATTTACCCAACATGGATTTTGAAAATACCAATACTTCTGAAATTTCTGGAAAACAATAATCTTGCCCTTTCTGAAATAATAAAAGAAAATTGATTTTTATTGATCTGTACACCAGTGGAAGTGCATCTTATTTTACTACTCTTGTACAATCAGAGCTACAATGGCTGGACTTACAGTTTCTCCTGTTGCTCTGAAGGAATGATTGTATAAGCCCTTGGGAGTTTCTCAAACTAAGGGGCTGACTCTCAGAGTAGGAAAAGAAACTAGAAATGGTAAGGCGACATTCCAGAGACACAGAGGATCTTATGTCAGGTAGAGCCTTTCTCACTGCATCTGACCTTTGGCTCAATTCTAATGATTCTTGCCTCTTTTTGGTGGTGATGGGGGGTGATCAGAAGTGTCCTATTATTTTTTCTAATGCCTGTGTAGGAACAATATCCCATCTACAGTTCCATGCATGCAACAGTGAGCTGTACACATAGCTGTGCATGAGGGTCTCATCGCTCAAACATCAAGGTAGTATTAAGCAGGGGGCAGGTATAACATGATAGTATGTATATGAAACAGCATTATTTTAAAAAGTTTGAGTCTGAGCACATTGCAATCCATCAGTTCATGTTTTTGATATGTAAATAAGTTAAGCTTGAGTCATTTGCATCTCCTCAATAGGTCTTCAGTCGGAGACAAACAATGCTGAAAGAAGGAAATTTTTCTGCCCCATACCAGGTGAATTCAAATTCTGTTTACCCAGGAATCTCTGTGGATGGCACAGATTTCAATTTCTTTAACAGTTCTAATTAGCCTGGGTAACTCATAATAAATGTTCTAAGTGCAATATGCAAAACATGACTCTGTCAAAAAGAGCTGCACATAGAAATGTGAGCTCCCCTATACTGCAACAGCCTGAAATGTTCTCCCAAATGCTGCTTCCATGGGATAAAGAACTCCCAGAAACAGCACGGGGGTGGGGATTGGAGGGCTGTCATGGGGGGAAGGGAATTGGCAAAAATTGCCTTCAGTTGCAGTGGTGATCGTTTGTGAAGGATCCAAGCTGTAGATTCACTTCCTGGACTAGAACCAAGTGTATGATTTGGAATGTCAGCACACCTCTGCCTTCTGAAGCACTTTCAAATACAAGACATGCACTGCAGCCTCCCTTTGTAGTACAGATCAAGGGATTTTAAAATTTGTTTACGTTATTTATAGTCTGCCTTTCTCCCTGAGACTCAAGGTGGATTACATAGAATAAGTCAATACAATCAACGACTGAGACATTCATTAAGCAATACAATAGGGTAAGGATAGCAGAATTTTCATCTCCATACTGTGTTTGCATTGCTGTGCCCAGCTATATCTGACTAGAGAGGGAATATATAGCACCTATGTCACGAATCTGCCCCAAATTATAGCAGAAAAATAGGCTCTGCAAGAAAATTGATACAACATTAGCAGCAAGAGATGCAAAACAAAGAGGAACTTCATTTCAAAAGCAGGAGTGTTTTGGCACTGCAAACACTTAAGAAAATTGAGTTCTAATCAGGAAGAAATACAGAGACAATCCACTAGTTATACTAAGTTAGTTAACATCTGTAATAGGTAAAGAATCACAAGTTTTGTTAAATAGTCAGTTATAGTGAAATAAGAATCGTAAATCTTGGCAGGGGAGGGGGGAAGGTAGTGTAAAACCTCTTAATAAATTCCAACTCAGCTGCTTCACTCTGGAGCAATCCTTTGATTTTCTTATGTTGAGAAAATGTGAGTTGGATCTTAGCAGCAATTCCACTGGTTAAAAGGAGGAGGGGGCATTTTTGACCACCCAAAAGGCTATGCTGGGGATCATGGGAGTCATATGGACAAAGGTTATTTGGGGGACAGAAGCGTGAGGAAGAGAATTGTGCATGGGAAAACAGAAAAGCTGGTAGAATCCTTCCCATTGTCCCAACAGATTTAAACAAAACAGACTACAATACCTAACTCTCTGGAATTGTTTGGAAAAAAATATCCAGTTATTTGTTTTAAATGTTTTAATTGTTATTTTTATGTCTCTTTGTGTTTTAGCTTTGTATGTTTTTAACCGTTTTAATGATGTGGTTGTGTTATTGTCTTGGTTATTAACTTGGTTTTAATTGGTTTATTATGTATGCTTTAATTTGTTAACCACCTTGGAAGCCCTTATGAAGGCAGAAAGGTGGGATATAAATTGTGTTAAATAAATGAAATAAATAAAGCCTCAAGTAACACAATAAAGCAAGAGACTGCACAGTCCTAAAGGATGCAAGAGATTATGGATGAGAGGAATATTATAGGAAAGTTATGGGAGGAGAGAACAAAGATGGGTGCTGGAAAATTTTGGATATATGGCAATTCAAGGGCATTTCTACTTGTAAAACTGCAGTGAAATGATGACTGGGCATCATGCTAATCTGTAGGCATTTGGAGACTATTTTGTGGGAGTAAATGCCTGTTGTCCTCTCACATTGCTTCTTCTGCCTTTGTCTTTAGTGAAGAAGTATGGATTGAGCACTGGCACTGGCAAACTGTTGTCTCCTGATGGCTCACTGGTGGTAGAAGTCACCCCACAAACTCTGTATTCCCTCGAAGTGAACAATGGGTTGGTGGCCCTGCGGGATGAAGAAGGAAAATACTTGACTGCACGTGAAGGTATCATGAAAACTGCCAAGATGGACAAACCTGGACGAGATGAGCTCTTCAGTATAGAAGCCAGCCCTGCCCAGGTCTCAATGCGGTCTTCTTCTACTAACAAGTTCATCTGCTGCAGGCCAGGTAAAATCAAAAGTCAGCATTGTCTATAGTGTATTGTGATAGTGAAGGCACAGGACATGTATTGGCTGAACTGGTATAATGCAAGGGTGTGGCCTCAAGTTAAAATAGCTCAAAACAAGCCAAGCTGTAATAGATCTGTAACAGAATATAGTATTTACTTAAATGTGGACTAGATTTTTTTCCAGATGTGCCATTGAAAAGCAGGGGTGGGGTGTTTGTCTAACATTCACATACAAGTTACAGTTATGTCAAGTAATATTTGTGTGTGTGTGTGTGTGTGTGTATCATCTTCCTCTCAAGTAACTGTCGTATATGTCTCTTTTTTGTATTATAGTTGGTTTGTTAATAAGAGTGTAAATTAAATTGGCAGAAAATCCCTTTTTAAAAAAACCCAAGCTGAGTGGCTTCTGCAGCGCTCTGCACGCCAGTCCTACAGGGCCCACTCAGCTCAGGCCTGCCCAGCAGCACCAATGTCACTTCCTGCCTTGCTGCCTGCCAGTGCAGGCAAAGGAAGAGACAATCACTGTTGCTGCTGAAGGATCCAAGCAAAGTAGCCACTGTGGTACTGACAGAACTATTGGGGCTTGATTCTGCTTGCTCATGTCTTCCAATGGCCTTCCAGGGCAGTACCCCACCAGGCACTTTCCCTGTAAATTAAATGGCCAGTCCCCCCAGTGTGATGGGATAGAAAGCTGTTTGTAGCACTGTCAGTGTACTGACTTTTCATTCAGCTATTATTCCTTGTAAGCCAATGGGAATCTAAGGCTAAGAAAAAAACAACTTTCCATACACAATACAGAGTTCTATTTCCATTCACTGCTGGTGAGAAGAGCATTCACCACACAGCTCTGTGACACCTGGACTCACATCTAATGTGCTCACTTAAACCTCACCGTGGATGATGTCATTTGAATCTTCCTGCTGACAATAGTAACATGTGAAATATATAAACCTCTATCCCATTCTCTGCATCTTTTTGTATCTTAATGAACACTGTAGTAGGTCTGACTTTGGCCAGCAAGGGGCAGTAATGACACGTGGAAGAGTTTTGAGCATTCTTTCTCTCTCTCTCTCTCTCCCTCCCTTCCTCCAGGTGCTGACATCTATGCTAATGCCATGGCTGTAGGGAACACAGAGATTTTCCAACTACTGTTTGATGATGACACAAAGAGAGTTTGCTTCCGTGGCTACTGTGGCACATATATGTCCTTGGTGAGTCAATCTGCATGTTGAGAGAAATGACTTAGATTAGACAAGACCAGCTACTTCAGTTGGTCTCTCAGCTATGCACAGTGGGTGTTTCTTCATTAGCAGACAGGGGCAGAAGTCACCAAGATTTCTTATCTTCCTCCTGTCCAGGGATGGGCCTAATATTCACCCCCTCCTGGCCAGGCATGGAACTAATATTTGCCCCCAACCTAATTCATGAGAATTGTGAATATTTTTGTCAATGGATGAATGGTCCACATTGAGTAGGCTTTTCAAACAAATTCCTTCAAGAAATTGGAGTTGTGGAAGAGAGTCATTATTAAAAGATTAGTATCAGAGGGGGGAACAGACTGTCCCAATGTAATATATATAATACTACATCTGTCTTTTAAGACCAGCTGTCTGGCTCTATCTAGGCCCCCTAGTTCATATGAATGTAGTTTCAGATGTGTAATCAGCATTCTATGAATGCAAGAAAATAGCTTCAACTACAGCCAGAACCTGTCCAGTCTTCTTTATGGAGAATGTTTCGTTTTTCTATCTTGTGTTGCAATGTGATCCACTGAGAGACAGAGTGGTCTCACCAAACAGATTTATGAAGCTATGGATTTTTTTGAAAGATTATTGCTGAACTCTGGGCAGGCCAGAGTGTTGAATCCACCACCGTGCAATTCTGTTGTAGTCTCGAACCAAGTATTCTGCACAGAAAGATGAGTATGGATCTCAGAAATGGACTGATAGAGGAACCCTTGCAGGAGGTTGCTAGCAGGCAAGGTGAGATTGGAAAAGCAAAGTGAGGCCTTTACACGTACTATTTTCCTCTTTGCAGGGTCCCAATGACTGCATTATCAGCAGCAAACAAAAAGATAGGAATGTCTGGTTTGAACTCCAGTATCAGGACCAGAAGGTCGTGCTGCGTATATGTGACAAATACGTGTCCATGCGGCCCAATGGACAGCTTATGGCAATTCCCAAAGCTGCAGGTACAAGATGGGAGAGAAAGGCATGCATGGACAACAACAACAATAATAATAATTTATATGCCACTGTAATGATTCCAAGTAAATGTGTGCATGTATCTTTAAATGCTTGATGAGATAGGTGAAGAGTGGGGGGGTGAAGGAGATGGATGAGTTAGTGATGTGATTGGTTGATGACTGAGAGAGTGGGCGGAGTGAATGCAGTTTGAGACAGAGAGTAGAGAGCAAAGTTTCAGCCAGAAGAAAGCAGGCTAGCTGTGTGCTGCCTGAATATGTTGAAGTGTTTATGAGAGAAATATAACCTGTGTGGAACCTGAACTGAGCATGTTTGTGAAAGAACACTCAGTCAGGGAAAGAGGCCAGCTGTGTGAATGAGAGCAAATGAAGTAACTTTAAGAACCAAGAACTACTTTTATGAAACCAATACGCTTCTTGAAAAATAAACATTTATTTTGTTTTGTTATATCCCAGTGTAGCTGTCATTGCTATATCCCCTTCATATCCCCAGGGCCACATAGAACCACGAAGGAGCCTGATGCTTAAACACGTTACCAAAGGGGAAACTTGAATAAAATATTTTGGAATAATATATTCCTGGAGGCAGCAAACTACCCAGAGGGTTTAAGGGGAAGATTAAAAGAAAAATCTACCCCAAAGAAAGTACAGGTCATAACAGCCACCCTTCAGGACAACTTAATGCCACACTCAGAGCAGTTTACAAAGTGTACTATTATTATCCTCACAACAATTAGCCTATGAGGTGGGTGGGACGCAGAGAGCTCTGAAAGCAAAATCCAGTAAAATATGAATGGTGGTCCCCAGGTAGATCATTTTTGGAGGCTATGAAAAGCAAAAATAGGGCAAAAATTTCCATCCCATCTTAAGGAAATTTAAGTGCTCATAAGCCTTTAGATGTGTGTTTAGTCAGAGGCCCAAGAGATATTTTTTGTTAGTTTGTTTGTTTGAACCAAGACCTGAAAAGTCACAGAATCCTGCCGTTGTAAAATGAGCTAACATTTACATTTCTCAGTTGTACACCCTCCTTAAGCTGTGGAGGAACTAACAATAATGTTCATGCTTCATTGTGCTCTGCTAGGAGACTTGCCGAAGTTGTAGTCTTCCTTAGATATAACCCTGGCTACTGGCAGCCAGCCTGCAACAGAGGGTTAAAATTGCTTCTATATGACTGGAGGAGTAATCAGAGGAATTTCAGACTTCTGGAGTAGCTAGCAGACACTTCCCTAGTTGCTGCTCCTTCTGGTTGCATGGGAGATCCAAATACAGTTGATCAAAACTAGCACCTTGAACTGTGCTTAGGAATCTAGAGCAAGTTATTGTAAATGCCGGAGTAATATGCACCCTATGCCTTACCACATTCAGGTGCTCATTAGAGGGTGATGACAGCCCTTTCCCCTGAATTACAGCGTCCAGCACTAAAACTGGCTTCTTCCCTTAGAGAAAAGTTTCTAACTTGCAAGCAAAAGTATGTGTGTGTGTGGGGGGGGGGGACATGACTGAGCCGTATTCAAGCTCTAATCTCTGCTGCTGGTGTCTCTTGTACCTGTAGGCAAGAGTGAAGAATTCCTGATGGTGCTGGTAAACCGACCACTACTGGTGCTACACACTGATGCTGGGTATGTGGGCCTGTGTCCTGGCATGAAGCGCCTTGAAGCAAACTGTGTCAGCTTTGTTGCCAGCAACCTGTCACTCACAGAGGAAGGCTACTACAATTTCCAAATTGGTGGGTATGCTCAGGGAGGTGGAGGAGATATTCTAGACTGGACCAAGTCCCTCTACAAAGGTAGAGGATTCCCAAACTATCTGTGTGACGAAAGATGCTATCCTCACAACGTGTGGTAAGCACTAGCAGAGGATAGTTAGCGTAGAACACTCACTTAGTGCTGTAGGTAGGAACCAAGTACCTACTCATCAACATTTTTGTTTTCATACTTAGCTACTTCTCAGAATGAGGAATCAGAGGAAGTCAGGAGAGGGTGATATTTATGTATTATGATCCTCTGGCCTAAATGGCTGAAACAGGGGATGACATCATCTAGTAAGCTCTCCTCCATTAGTAGAGGAGGGTATCCTTGTGTGAGTCAGCCCATCCCATGTTCTCTGCAAGCAAGACTCTGCATTTTTCTTTTCCACCTTCTAATTCCATCTTGAGGTGGTTCTCCAATCCATGTTCTGCCTGCTTTATGACAAGGACCTCTTCACAGCTCTTGTATGTTTCATATCTCTTCACCAACAGCTCCCACTTTCACCTTCTGCAGCTTTATGCAACTAGCAACAGCTAAATACTGAGGAAAATTTTAAAGCGCACTGCCACTTTCTCCATGGCCCTGCAGCTTAACTCAGATCACCACTGAAACCAAACTTTCAAAAATATGGCATGAGTGAAATCTTGGATCATCTTTATCTTCCTGCAGGTACCAGTGCCTTGGGCAAAACCCTTAATATACCATTTCCACCAGATGACAGAGGGAATAATGGCAGCCTATTTCATTCAGGCTGCTGCTATGAGCCAGAGGTTAAAGTGGTCACAGGGAGAAATCATAACTGAGAAGCTGAATTCCCCTTCATGGAAAACCTCTATGATAGACTGCAGGCCTTCTCTGCAGAATTTCCTTTTCCTTGTGAACATGTTAAGATGTTTGAATTCTTGAATCACCCTCACCAAAAAAAAAATTACCTTACTAAATCAATTAGATGGGAAGCACATAACTAATCTTGACAAACAATACAACAGCAAAAGCACAAGTAAACCACCAGTGAAGAACAAGATCCTAATCCTTCCTGTGAGAAGCGCCAGTCTTCTTGCACTGGGGAGGAAACCACATGACATCGATCACAGACTAACACCTCCAAAGGGGTGGTATACAATACAAGGCAAGACAGGCTAAGCTGTAGATCTGAACCCTGGCTTTCAATCCAAGAGTCTTCCAAACTGTTACTAGGAGATTTGGCCACTTATTTCTAAACCTCTCTGTCTGTCCACACAATTGTCAAATTCCCCACACAACTGACTAGCTGCACCCTTGTAGCTGAAGATGGAAAAAAAGATTAGAGGCTGCTCCCAAGTGGTCATAAATATTCTGGTGGACTCTGGAAAGATGTCAACCAATCCAAGGCTACATGGAAAGTATTCAACTGATAAAGTTATTGGAAATACATTTGCTTTTTTTTCTCCCTCAGAAGAGAGGTACTCAAGGCAAACAGCTGTGTGGATGGGGGTGGTAGTGGCAACCTACTATGACCTTTCTGTGCTGACATTAAGTATTTCCCAAAGGGAGCTTCCCTCCTCAATCCACCCCAGTATTCACTGCTGCTCCACAGGGTATTTGTGCAAAGTATTCTATATAAAACAAAGAGCTTTGAACTGTTCAAACACATTTCCCACAAAAAAATCTTTCTTCTGAAAGTAAGGGAACATGTAAGTGTTGGAATTGAACTATCTTTGCTAGAAAATTGCTGTGTAGCTTCCCTAAGAATGTAGTGGTCCTTAAGCCTGACCCTTCATTAATCTTGAAGGTAAATTCCTCCTTCTACAGAAATCAACAGTTTGTCATTCTGCCTGTAACCCTCCCTCTTGTTGGAAGCAGCAATGTTGAGTGTACAAAGATAAACAGAAGACACCCCACTAGATGGCAGCAAGGATTAGTCCTGAGTGTGAGGACAAGACCTCCATTTTAGTGTCTCTTCCTTGTCTTGTCTCCTGATTGGTACTCTTGGGGCAATAACCTGCTTCTTCTCAGTACACACTCTCTCTTTAATCAGCTAGATAGCTGGACACTGTCTCTATCTCTCCTCTTCACTATCTAAGCATATAAATTCCTAAATAAACTTTTATTTATGCTTAAGCAGTAGTGCACGGCTATTGCTGTGTAAGGCACTCTGCCAACAGGGTTATGGGCCCAGAGTGTACTTATACTGACTTTAAAGAAAAGAAAAACACTTGAAGTTCTTAAGTGCCATCATAGCTAAGTGAGCATGGCAGAGAACAAAGGAACTAAGCATGGCCTTTAGATAGATAGGCTAGCAGGTATCAGTTCTGGAGTGAAAGAATGAAGACTCATTTAATTGAACAATCTGTGGGAAGTCACCCAGACTGGCAGACCTACAATTGGAGAGAAGGAGCAGGCTGCTTGGGATTCTGCTAACTGTAAGGCATGCACTTCTATTGTCTCAGAACTGTCAACTCTTAAGAGTCATAGATATGTAAACAGATAAAGCCATGCGGGAGGAATTAAGGAGACTGCATGTAAAATCCTCTTTAAAATGCCAAATGTACTTATAAAAGTGCTTATTCTCAAACTGACAATTTAAAGTCTAATCTAGATGAAATGCTAAATTTAGCCCTTCAGCTAAGAACAGTAGGCAAAGAAATTTCAGACAGCACATGATTGTGTTAATTTTGATAAGTCTGCCAGAAAGCTATAAGACTGTAGTGCATGCAATAGATTCTAAGGATGATCTCCCACTGAAAACAGTCATAGGAATGTTAGGAGACATCACGTAGAGAGCACAAGAAAGATGAACAAAATGAATCAGCTTTGAAAGTTACTGAGAGACTTTTTCTGTCATTTGTGTGGAGAAAAATGGCATATTAAGCAAAACTGTTCATTGAATGAATCACAAAGGAAAATGCAAACAGCTCAGAATGGATTGTAGATTAGGGTTGCAGTGCTCACATGCACAGAGATAAAGATTTCTTTGAAGTATTGAATGAGAACAAGAAAGGAAATTTATATTTAGCAAATGGAGAAAAGATCTCTTCAGAAGGGATTGGCAATGGGATGCTACACTGTAACCCTTCCAAATGGAGATCTTAAGGAATGCTTATAACGAATTGTGTGTATGTTTCCAAGCTGGAAAATAACTTACTCTCTGTAAGAGCCATGGGAAGAAAAGGCATAAAAGCAGTGTTTAATAGAGAGAAATGTTTTATTAGAGATAAGACATTTAATTGCACAAGCTACTATAAGAAAAGACGTATACACTTTAATGTCACAAGGAGAAAGTGAATCTTACCAAGCAATGTAATCACAAGGGTGTACCAAACTTTGGCACAGAAAGTCTGGACACAAATGATAAGCAATAAGCCAATTTGAAAGGCAGAACCTAACAAGAGGCATGCTAATGAACAAGTGTCCTGATGCAGAAAAATGTGTGCTGCATAAAAACTAAGGGAACTAAACCAAGCTTTAACAAGCATAGCAAAAGCCAAACCAAGATACCTCCATAGTGATGTCTGTGGACCTATGAAAACAGCTACATATAGTGGAAATAAATATCTGCTGAAATTTATTGGTGACTATTAAAGATATGCTGTGATCTACCTAATCAGAGAGAAAAGCCAAGTACTGGAAAAATTCAGCAATCTGGACAATAATGGAGGTGAACACATGGGAAGAGATGACAAGCTACCTAGCAGAACAAGGCATACAGCACCATCTCATAGGACCATATACCCCAGGAAACAATGGAATGTCAGAAAGAATAATCCTCTTACTGAAATGTGCAAATGTATGCTCCTTGAAGCAGAACTACCTGAAAAATATTGGGGAGAAGCCATTAATACTGTTAACTACCTGCAAAACATATGCCTTCTAAAGGTACAAGTAATACACCATTTGAGCTGTGGTATGACTGAAACCTGTGAATCATCAAAAGTGTTTCGATCAAAAGCCCACACTTATATTTCTAAAGAAAAACAGACCAAGATGGATCTTAGAGCAAAAGAAGGCATATTTGTTGGATGTGCAATAGGATGCAAAGGATACAGAATCCCCAACCCAGAAACAGAAATGGTCAAGATCTGCAACATGTAGACTGTGTCTACATGGATGAAAACAAGAAACTAAACAAAATAGAAAAAATAGACATCAAAGAGTCTACACCAAAAGAGAGAAATAAAGAATAGCAAACAGAAACAGTAGAGCTGAGTGGGATGGCTGACACACATGGCACACCTTCAGAGCTTAAACAAGGAGAACGGGATCCAGAACAAAGTGTCAGAGGTTCAACCAGACCAAATAAAGGAATACCATGAAGAAAATCTTTCTTATTTGACAAGAACAGAAGCTGTACTAGAACCTTCTAGCTGGGAAAATATAGAAAGAATGCTGGCAACAGAAGCAGAAAAATGGAGAAAAGCTGCATCAAAAGAAATTGAATCCCTGATCAAAAACCAGACATGGATACTTACAGAACTACCACCAGAAAAGAGTAGTAGAATGCAAAGAGGTCTTCAAGACCAAGCATAATGCAGAAGGGAAAATTCAAAGGTTCAAAGTCAGACTAGTCCCAAAAATATGGAGAATAAAATGAAATCTTCTCACCAGTAGTGAGAGCCACTTCAATAAGAACACTTCTAAGCATAGCAGCAGCAAGAAAGACGCACGTAGAGCATGTGGATGTGAAGATGGAGAGCTGAAAGATGTTTATATATGGACCAGCCACCAGAATTTGAACAATTCAAAGACAAACAATTTGTGTGTAAACTTCAAAGGAGCATTTATGGTCTGACAGGGTGGATTTGATTTAAATCAAACTGATTTAAATCACGATTTAAATCACTAGTAATTAAGGCTTGATTTAAATCATAGTTTTCTACATAAAGACTAATTCTTGCTGGTATAACTTTAATATGCAAGTAGATGCCTGCCTTACCGATAGGTAAAGGAACTTCATTAAAGTATTCCCAAACTGGGTCTCTTTTACGGCCTACTGCCATTATAGGTTTTTTCCTCCAAGGAAAGAATGTGATAAACCTCAGGTCATACACACAAAAGATCCAAAGACTTGTGCAGTATTGTGCTCAAAACGTTTCACTTTCATTTTGTACTGCTTGCCCCTCCCTCCTCACACTTAGTTTCTTCTTGTGCAGATCTATTCCACTCCAAACAATCAGAAAAATATTGTTTCTATTCACTGAACTTCTTGAAACTTAGCACTGGAGGGGTTGATTCTGTCTTCATAGGTTTGTAGAACAATAGGATTAAGGTCTTTTTCTCAACTCTGTTCATGTTATAACATTTTTGCTGTGAAGAAGAGGTATGTGATCTCTGCTGAGCTGACACAAATTCAGTTTTGAGAACTGCAAAACCAAGCATCTGTGATAATATCTTGTAGGCAGAGAAACTGCCCAATAATCTTACAAAAACCTCTGGAAGAGCATGACCTTGTGAATGGATTAATGGAATTTATTTACCAAAAAATTCAAACATATACAGCCTTATTCTACATAATTAAAAACTAATCTTTATTTCATGATGGAATAACCTTTGGATGGTAATATATTTTCCTCAAAAAGCATTTTATTTAAAAAAATCCGATTTAAGTAAAAAAAAATCCGATTTAAATCAAAAAAATCCGATTTAAATTAAAAAATACGAATTTTTTGATTTTTTAAAAAAAATCATTGATTTTTATCCACCCTGTGGTCTGAAACATGCTGCAAGGGCATGGAATTAGAACCTGAACCAAATGCTTATCAAGGAAAGATTCAAACAAAGTGGGCCAGAATGCTGCCTGGATTCAAGAAACAGAGACAACAAATAGACATATATTCTGATTTATGTAGATGATTTAATTATTTACTATGAAGATGAGGAATGTGATGAAATAGTTCAACATCTGAGTCAAGAAGTAGAAACATATGGGAAACATCAATGACTATCTTGGAGTACAAATACAGCGAGAAGATGGGAACTATCTTCTCAACCAGAAGCAGAAAATTCTAGACTTCCTGGACTACATAAACATGAAGGAAGGCAGAACAGTAAGTACACCAATGGAAACAAACTTCCTGAAACAAGATGAATACAGTGAACCTCTACAGAACATCAATATGTACAGAGAAGCAATTGGAAAACTATGGTGACATGGCCTGACTTTGCAGCAGCAGTGGGAATACTGTGCAGAAAAAACGCATCGCCGAGTGATTAGAATGCAGTCAAAAGACTAGCAAGATACATCAGGTACCACACAACTGAAGCTCAAGTTACCAGCAAGTGATAATCCCAGACTAGTGGGATAAATGGATGTGGATTGGGCAGAAGACACTACAGACAGTAAGTCTACCAGTGGGCAGGTGTTCTTCTACGGTGGCGGAGCAGTCAGTTGGGTGAGCAGAAAACAACTTGTAGTGGTATCATCTACTGAAGCTGAATATGTATCAGCAGCAGAAGCATGTCAAGAGCTCAAGTGGATGATACAACTAATGGAAGACTTTGGGATAGATGAACCAAGACTCGTACAAATCTTTGAAGACAATTAAGGATGCATAAAACTTGCAAAGGCGGAAAGGATCAAATCAAGATCTAAGCACATAGATGTAAAGCATCACATAGTAAGATACATACAAGAAGAAGGGCTCCTGAGTTACAGTCCTACAGAAAAAATGATTGCAGATGTTCTCACCAAGCCACTTGCTGGAGAAGTTTGAAAGTCTGCGGAAGATGTATCTTGTAAGTATGCGGAAGAAGATGAATCTTGTAGACTTTGTACACTAGACCTTGAGAAGGGGTGTTGGAAGTTGCAATGTTGACAGTACAAAGAGAGAGACCACCACCTACCAGAGGGCATCAAGAATTAGTTAGTTAGGAGTGTGAGGATACCACCTCTCTTTTAGTGTCCCTTTCTTGTCTTGTATTGATTGGTACTCTCAGGGCAATATTCTGCTTCTTCTCAATACTCTCTCTCTCTTATTCAGCTAGATAGCTAGATGTTATCTCTATCTCTCCTCTTACATGTAAGTTCCTAAAAAAACCTTTTCTTTACACTTAAGCAGTAACACGTGGCTTATCGCTGTTGTAAGGCACTCTGCCAACATCTCTCTCATGAGAAGCAATGGCACAAGATGAACATATGCGGATGCTTACATTTTTACATCAGACTGAAACCTTCCATGCTTCTGATGCCCTCTTAGTCTCAGCAGAAGCAGCATTCAGTAGGTAGATGTTCCCACATTAAAGGCATCTTCGCAGCTGGAAGGATATAGCTTTGTCCCTTTGTTTCAGTCTTCAAAAATAGGGAAGAAAGTTTTAAAGGCCAACATATGGGGAGGTTTAGTGTAAAGCATCTAGCTTCCTCACATAGGAAACTTGGCACCACCTTGTTCTAGTAGGGGTGCAGCAACATCTACAGCCGTTTCTAATACTCCTCTAGAAAAGAGGTTGCTCAGCCACCTAGGCATTTGCCTTTTAATTTGGAAGCCGCTATAAACTATCAATCTGTGCCTCAACAAAAACAGCATTCAGTGGGTGGGTGTTCTACTAAAGGCACCTTCATATCTGGTATGGTAAAGCTATTAAATATTCTTTAGAAGGATACCTTCCTCTACTGACAGAGAATGAATCACTGGACTCAAAATGAGTGTTGACTGAAAGTTATCCTTTCTTTCTAACCCTGATACTTAACCTGCAGGCAGCCAGTACTGGGTCCTGGATAAAGATGGACAAGTTATGGTAACCAGTGACCAGCCAAGCAATTTCACCATCCAGTTTGCATCTTCCACTTGTGTTATCATCAAAGCACCTAATAACAAGTTTTTTGTGGCTGATCTGGGAGGTCGATTATGGGCTGGGGCTTCAGATGCAGCTAGTGCAACATTGTTCCATTACTGAGTACTTCTAATCCTGATGTTTCTGCCAATAAACATCTGTGTGGGCTCACTCACTTTAGTACTACCCTTTGTTAGTTTCTGAACCCTTCAATAATGCTCTTTTTGGAGGAATCACACTGCCTGCCTTTCTTTCATACACAATAGCTGTTTGATCACATAGTTGTATGCCTGAACTTTCAATAATACTATCAACTCAGATAATGTGTGATGAAGGGAACCAGAACTTCTGGGTATGATCTCAACTAAGGCACTCTTCTGTGAATTTAAACCCCATACTCAAGATTCTCGTGCAGTCAGTAACTGGCACCAGATCAGTCAATGTGACAGATGCCTCTAAGCACTCTCTCTCAGCAATAATGGCTTCTGAAAGTGCCCTGTGTGCTATGTAAGAACTCAAGGTGCTACAGTAGTTGAAAAATAAATATTTATTCCAAGGATACAGTAGAAAAACAAAGTGCTACAAATAAATCACTAATACATACAGTAACAATACTGAATTGGGGAACAGGCAGAAAGCCCACTGTCCTCACTGTCATTCTCCCCTCCCCTTTCAGGGATCAGATACAAGGAGTTCACATACAGGAAAGATTGGGTAGATATGCCCCAATGACAATCACTGCACACATGCTAGAAACGCTGGAGCCCACTGTCAGACTACCATACCAAGGAAGTCAAAAGACACAGCAGCTGTAGCTATAATCTGAGTAGTCTGAACTTTCAGGAGTCAAATTTCCTAGTTGTAAAGTCTGAACTTGTCATCCTCGAGCAGGAATGCGAAGGTGATACTGGGTCTGTGGCTAACAATGGGTCCAGTGATCTCTTGAGAACCTTCCTGATGGTCCCCTAGCTGAAACAGGACAGTGGCTGTGTCATCTTCCAGCTTTTTCAAGAAACTAGATGTCAAGCCACAGTCAACCATGACAATCAAAAGTTCATGTAGCTTCTTTCCTATATGAAGAGCACAGGATTCCATGTGTAGTGTCTGGAAAGATTCTCAGTAGGAGTCCAAACTGCAGAAAGTAATGGGCATAAGGTTAGAATATTAACAATGACAACACAAAATAGCTCTGTTTCTTTAACCCAAGCAGGCAGAATATCACTACCATTCCTGTATCTGAGAAAACTAACTTTGTCACAAATACAAGTCTCATAGTCTCACACAGGTAGTTAGTAGAAGAAATCCTATACTATTTACTGTAGATGAGACAGACTAACATCAGTACTTCCTCCTTCCTCTTGCTGTCTCAACCCTCTTAAACTGGCTAGCCCCTGGAGATATTTTCCCCTTGCCGCATAGTAAACCTCATCACCCCTCCACCATTTCCATTACCTATTTGACCCCTTCCAAGTCAACACACTGCCTCTCCAAAATCTCATTAGAATACCAATATTCTTCATTCTTTTCAGAGTGGAAAACATGGCAACCATTAGTAATTTTTTTTAAAAAATGCATTCACAAAAATTTTCTTTCTAAAAATACACCGCCGCCACCCCCCCACCCCCACCCCCACCCCCCACCCCAGCCACCAAATACCTGGAGAAGGAAGCCAGGGTAAGAATGCCCAGAAACAGCTCAACAGCATAGAAGAGAAGCAGAATAGCATTGAGGATGGCCTCCAAACGCAGAGCATAGGTCTGCAGGAGAAGATAGTAGGCTGCCATCACTGCTGCTGGAAACGTTAAAGCCAAGCTGATGGAGAGGGGTACTTTCCTTTGACATAGGTTCCCTTTTGAGCCTGTCACAAACAGCATAATCAAGCAGTTAGACCTTTCTCAGTGTTCAGAGCATGCAAGCCACAGTGTTTGGAGACAACTGCTTAGCAATCGGTTCCAATACAATGCCTACTAAGAGCAGAGAGTGGGATTTTGCAACTTTTTACATTGCAGTTCTAGCCACTTCCCACATCAGTAGGGGTAGCCAAACTTCAGATCAGGATATAAGGGAATCAGGAATTACTGTAAAGAGCCCTTTTAATGTGTGGGTCACCCATTCAGTTCTATTTCACTTGAGGGCATCTCATTTAAAAACATTAGGAATAGCAGAGCCTGGAATTACATTTATACTCTGGTCTACACCAGTACTGAGACACCTAGAAATATACTAATGCTAGGAGGCAGAATGCATGGGATGACTGCTTGGCAAAGTACTTTAAATAGGAAATATAATGTGTCAGTTAAAATGCCACCATAGATGTTCACACTTCAGCAACAGCTTAACGCACCACTCCCAGGGCATCTGATGCTTTGATATTCACCAAAAAATATCCGGGTTACTTCAATTCCAAGGTAGAGGAAAAGCATAACCAGGTCCAAGGCCAGATTGGCAGAAGGATATGGCAACAGCAGTCCTAGGGGGGTGTACAAAAACAGTCATGCATCAAGACAAAAAAATCCCCACCTGCCCGCTTCCACATACTGCACTCCTTGAAAAAGGAGAATTCCTGTATTAGATAAATTTTAACTATGGTTCTATGAAGGCCTTATCTTCAAGCAGTCAATAGCTAGGGGGGAAATGATTCAGAAAACACACCATTTCTTTTTGCTTCCTTTAGGAGAAAGTCCAAAGGTACACAAAAACAACAATAAAAAAGATCATCTGCAGAGAAGGGTGATAGACATCTTCCTACACCCCAAAAACACCCTTCCCATCAGTCTGCAACTGTAGCCAAGAAAAACTCACCCTTATAGACAAATATGAAGATCTCCAGCAAGAAATATGTGGCATAATACCAGCCATTGAGGAACAGCAGAATCTCCAGAGGGGTAGAAGAGAGTTGGCGATCTAGGGGAGGCAACCAGAGCATCAGCATCTATGGGATACACTCTCTCTGTGGAGGAATACATCACATTTTCCTGTTCTATTACACTGAAAACCCAGCAGGCGGAGCAGGGGGAGGGCAAGGAATTAACCATTTGTATTTATTTCTACTCCATCTTTCTCCCAAACTGGGACCTAAAGTAGCTTATGTAATTCTCTTTTCCTCCATTTTATCTTCATAATCCTTTGAGGTAGGTTACTCTGAAAAGTGTGTCTGGCCCAAGGTCACCAAGTGAGCTTCCACGATGGGGTAGAGATTTGAACCTGCGTGTCTCAGATCCTGCTCTGACCTGGATAGCACAGCCAAGCCTGATCTCAGAAGCTAAGTTGGGTCAGCCTTGGTTAGTAATTGGATGGGAGACCAACATGAGTCAGCTACAACTTGACGGCACTTTCCACCGTTGCCACTCCCAGATCTCGACACTAACCACTACACCACAAAGACCCACAATTCTGAGCTATATCAGTGGAAAGTTGATAAAAGTTGGTTTATGGAATCTGAGCCTCACTAAGGAGATAACACCTATTTGATAACAGCTGACCTTGCTACCAAACTCTGCCAGTTTGCCTCACCTGCAACTACTTCAGATTTGGTGAAGATTTATTCCTTCAGATTAATGGCCCAGTCATGGCCATTTACATGGCACCAGAATATGATAACATTTTCATGGCTGACTGAAGAGTACTGTCTCCACTCCTACCCACTAATATCCCTCCTGTACTTTAGTATTACTGAGGCACATGGGAAAAAACTATTGGAGGAATTTCACCAGGCCTTCAACACCTTCCACCCCATTGTCAACCTGACTATGAATCAATACCCAGAGGAAGTACATTTTCTAGAGACAACTGCACAAATACATGATAGAAGCTTGATCACCTTATACAGGAAACCTAATGATTGGCAAACATATCTACATGTCTCCAGTCACCATCCTAAACACACCAAACAATCTATTGTCTACAGACAAGCTCTGTTACAGCAGCATCTGTCACAATCCCTATAACAGAGATTCTCACCGGCAGGATATGCAACAGGCATTTTTAAAATTACAATATCCACCTGATGTAAGGAAACAAATCAGCAAAGCCAGAATGATACTAGGGGGTAACCTGCTTAAGATAAGCTCAAACTACACAAGAGAATGCCACTGTTGGTCACACACAGCTTGCAGCTCAAACTAGTTCACTGTATCAATTACTTGCAATCTAGGCTGGAGAATGATACTCCTCTCTCACAAGCATCAGAAGGCAAACCTTTTCTTGCCCACAGACAACCTGCTTATCTTAAACAACTTCTCACTCACAATAATGTGTTTCCTAACATGCAAACGGACTCTGGGACCAGGGCTTGCAACAAATCAAGATGCCAACTCACTCCCCATATTCATTCTAACAACACAATCACTGGACCTAACAACACCAATTATACCATCTCAGATCCATTCACTTGTTCACCTTCCAATGTTATAGATCCTATTAAATGTCAGCAATACTTTTTCACTTTCTACATTAGACAAACAGGTCAGTCCCTATGCAAAAGAATACATGGACTTACATCTGACATTAAGAATTACAACACTAAAAAAACCGTCGGAGAATATCTTCCAGGACATTCCATTGCTGACTAAAAGTAGTTCTTCATATACCTGAAAAAGTGGACTGAGATTCACGAAAGCCCATACCCTACCACAAATTTTGTTAGTCTTGTAGGTGCTACTAGACTCATGCTCTTTTCTACTGCTACAGAGACTAACACGGCTACCCTCCTTGATCTATCCCGGTAGCTAAAGAGGGTGGACAAAAGCCAAACTGCCGTAAGGGATCAAAAGTGAACTCTCACCGCTCCCTTTAGAGGAAGTTAGGAGAGCTATAATTAAAAGCACAGCCGCAGGGGTGGGGAGATCCCAGCTGAGTTAGGCACTTCCAGTGACGCCCATATGTTGCGATATGTCTGATCTGCGCCAGTCGCCACCAACCCAGTTCAAGCTGCGGCTAGCGCCTGCTGAAGCTCGGGCTCTCGGTAACGGGAGACCACCTCATAGAGAGCGAGCCAAAGGCCCTGACCCGGCACGCAACTCGTCCTCTGGCGGTAGGCACGTTTAAAGAACCGTGCAGCAACAAGAGGCTTCCCCCAGGCCTTAGAGCTCCAAGTCCCCCGCCACTTACTCCGAGGCGCCATCTTCCGTTTCCATGGAAACCACTACGCAGGACCGTCACTTCCGGCAACGCTCACCACCTGGAAAGGAGGCGAAGGTTTAGAGACTATAGAGGCCGCCTCGGATAACTGAGCTAGAGTTACCCAGAAATGACAGGGATTCCGGAATGGAGACGCTCTATCACTTATTCATCTGACTCAGCGGGCTCCAGTCCACAGACTCTTGTGCTCGCTACTTTCCGGTGTCCCAAGACCCGTTTTGGTTTTGCCCCGTCGCCGACGGCTTAGCGATGAAAGCCACCACCCAAGCTGGTTGTGAAAAAAGCTTCCCTTTGATAACGGAAGTGTCAATTGAAATGTAGCCCCCACGAAGCTCTCACCTCCATGGTAGCTCCCTGGCCCCGCCCCTTCCCCGCGGGCTTTTCAAGCGATGTCGCCGCTTTCCTCCAAGTTTCCAGAGTGGTTCTCTGCTGGTGGCTGGAGTCCGCTCCTGACAGCCAAACGGTATAATTGCAGCCATCGGGTGCAAAGGGCTCTGGCGCGCCTTCACTCCGTTAGCAGACACAGCCCCCGGCCCATCCCATATTACAAGCACATTTTCCCCATCAGAAACCTTTAGCCTGCAAAAGGTCACAGTCTCTAAAATGTTTTAATAATTTACGCTGTTGAGAGAAAGGTATTTTTAGAGGACACATTTAGAGGGCTTCTGCCCCACGTTTTAGAGTCCCGGAGCTTATGTGTTATGTAAAGCTTTTACACATTTATGTTCTTTCCTGACTGCTGAGCTAGTCTATACCAGCCTCATCCCCAAGCCCATAACAATGAAAGAAACCATTCCCTGATTAGAGAAATGGAATGTTACCTGGAAAGAATAACACTTATCATTTAACAGAAGAAAATAAAAGAATGTCACACTATAGGAAAAGAGCTGATTTATTTTCTCATAATTTATTTTAAAAAATCCCACAAATTCAAAAGGGAAATCTAGCAAGTCAATTGGCCCAGGTGGAACATTGCTAAGGTAGAGACCACAGTTCTTTTTCTAAGCAATTATGCTTAGGCTGGTAACACCCAGAAGTTCCAATGAAGGCAGGAGATCTTGTCAGGAGGAGGGGAATGGGGGCTGAAGGAACATTCCCAAGAAGGAAACTGCAGCATTGTTTCTTGGTGTTGAGAGTTCTCAGTCAAATCCATTTGGCACCAGATCATTCCTCAGTAAGGTTGCAGACAGTGCAAGTTCGCTTATCCAAAAGGAGGAATGTGGAGTGCTTTGAAACTGAGAAGCCTGTAGCAGCAAGCAAGGAGTCCACAGAAGAGAATACTCTGTTGTGATTCGGAATGGGATGAAGTCAACAGACCGTACAAAATTTAGAACCAGTCTATAGAAGATTGTGAGGTGAAAAGACTTGCTGCAAGATACTGACAAAGTTTCTGTTAAATCATAGCAGCCTGACCTCTGTTGAGGATAACCAAGAAGCATCAGTTAGCTATGGACATGAGCAAACTCTTTTCGCAGCCAAAGAGAGTCCTGGTAGAAACGTGGGTCTCCCAAGTGTACAGCAGTCCTCTTATAGAAATAGTAGTAGAGCACAGCCACTGCAGTCAATAAGAGGTAGGTAAGTAAAAGTCACTAAGGTTTCTATCTGTAACTGTCTTACTGCTTTCACTATATTCAGGGAAACTTCACCCTTGCTTAAACATATTACTCTGAGGAATAGGAACAGAATCTCAGCTTTTGGGATGATGCCAATGCAGTCTGCAAACAAAGCAATTCCCTGCTCCCAGCCAGTATCCCCTATCTACCCAGGGAGGGAGTGAGATGGAGTCTGAGCCATCATCACTGGCAACAAAAGACATGGTAGAGATGAAGAAATCATTCCCCCTAATCCTTACCCAGTCTTTGGAACACAAAAAGGGCCTGCAATCCATCCGTCCACACAAAGTTGTTGGAATTTTTCCAGCGGAGATTCTATAGGAAAGAAACATAAGAAACATTAAAGGCTGGGAAAAGCCATCATAAAAACAACAAAGCCACACATTCAGCTTTTTAAAGTGCAATTCTGGGCTACTGAAGGCTCTGTTCTTCCACAAACGAGGTTTTTGCTTCTCTTTTCTCAATATTTACTTTAGTAGTTTGAAATCAGCTAGCTCTACCAGCCCTTCTCTTGACAATGCAATGATTATTTGTTCCAGTATTCTAGGGAACAAACAAAGGGACAGGGCTAGGCAAAAATTTCAGCTGAATGTATGCATACTGCTTTATGGCCAAAGACTAACTGCTTAAACCTCTGTCTTGAAACTTTTGTACCGTGCCATAGTTTATGCAGGAACAACAAGCACATATTTGGGCAAAGTCTAGGAATTTCAACACTGGAATGCTGCTTTCAGTGCCAAAGTAACACAAAAGGACTTATGCTGCACTTTAAAGTATGCTACATATTGACTCCCATACCCCTCCATGATTGGATACTACTTAGCAAGCTCTCACACTTGAATCTTGTGTTCAAAGATTTTGTTTGGGGGGTGGCACATTAAAGTTTGAACTGGCACCCACATTCAACAAATAACTACTTGCCAATCCACTCAAGACTCCTCTGAGAATGGACAGCATGGGGATGGAGATGAGGAAGTGTCTGTGTTATGGGAGTAGGATATTCATTCTTTAATTGAAGTAGGGGCTAACTTGACTCCAGTATTCCAGTTATCCCAACCCACAAGTTCAGCCTTGCAGCTCCTCAGCCACTGCATCTTCAGTTTGCAAAACTTACTCTCTTTGTATATTTTCTTGGTGTAAACTGTATTTAAGTAGTACATGATAATTATGTAAAGTGAAGCCCTTCTACCTGTTTTCAATTTGCCAGTCTCAAGTTTAGGCTAGCACAATCCTTTACTATACTTTCATCAAACACTTACTGGGGTGGGGAGAAGGAGATCAGAGGAAAGCTGATGCATTTTATAATTTACATGGTCAGAGAAGAATAGTGTAATGATTGCAAGTAAATGTGTGTGTGTGTCTTTAAATGCTTGGTGTGAGATAGGTGAAGAGTGGGGGTGAGAGAGAGATGAGTGAGTGATATGATTGGCTCATGACTGAGAGTGTGGGCAGAGTGAATGCAGTTGGAGACTGGGAGTAGAGAGCAAAGTTGCAGTCAGTCAGAAGAAAGCAGGCTAGCTGTGTGCTGCCTGAGTATATTGAAGTATTTATGAAAGAAATATAACCTTTGTGGAACCTGAATTGAGCATGTTTGTGAAAGAACACTCAGTCAGGGAAAGAGAGGCCAGCTGTGTGCAGCCTGAGCAGGTTTAATATTTCTGTGAATGAGAGTCAGAGAAAAAGCAGGCAAGCTGTGTGCAGCCTGAGTAATTTTAAGCACGTCTGTGAGAGAAATATTGACTCAGAGAAAGAGGCTAACTGTGTGAAGCCTTAAAAGAGATTTGTGTGAATGAGTTTAAATGAAGTAACTTTAAGAACCGAGAACTTTTATGAAACCAATACGCTTCTTGAAAAAATAAAAGTTTATTTTGTTATTATATCCCAGTGTAGCTGTCATTGCTATATCCCATTCTTATCCTCAGGGCCACATAGAACCACAAAGGAGCCTGATGCTTAGGCACGTTACAAAAGGGAAAACTTAAATAAAATATCTTGGAATATAATATTCCTGGTGGCAGCAAACTACCCAGAGGGTGTTAAGAGAAAGATAAAAGGCAAAATCTACCCAAGAGGAAGTAAAGGGTTGTAACAAATAGGCTTCTAATTATTAAACTAATAATTTAAACTGCTTGCTCTCGGAACGTGTAGAGAAATGTGGCTTCATTTCATTCAAAAAGGTTAATAATGTCTATATGACACTTAATAAAGGGAACAGCCATACCTGCTGTAGAAGGGCAATACACTTTCAAATGGTTTGTATAGGAAGGGAGGAGTGAAGCTAGGCTTGAACTGTGAGAGAAAACTGCAGTGGTTCCCAATTGCTATGCATAGCCTTACAATGGTCAAGAGTTGGGAGAGAAAAATCTGGCTTTCACTCTGGATCTGCTTGGAAGGAAAAAGCCAGTGGGTGGTGTAACAGGGGAAGAGGTAGAGTCCTTCGTATCCATCTATCTAATAATAAACAAAGGCATCTGGAGAATGCCGGAAGAATGGGCAGAAACAAAATATAAGGCAAACTGATATACTGGTCCAACTGGAGTTAAGAATACAGAAGCCTGAAGGGGCATAATCCAGACTACTCCTCTTCAAAATAGAGACTTCAGGGCCTACCAGCTCCATGCTTTCAGCCTCCTTGGATAACTTTGGGATCCAGTCTCTAGCTGCTTGGCACTTTATTTGTCTTCACATATTTTTCTTCACATACCAACATTTTCAGAAGGACTGGAAGGGTTCTGCCCATTTACTGATACTGCAGTACCTTGGTGTACCACTTTCCTACAAATTTCTTAAGAAACAATTTCCACAATTTTTGCATGTTTCACAATCTTCATATAGAAAATTTGAGCTACTTTTATTATTATAAAAGAAGATATTTAAACAAGTAAAACAAGAAGCCATAAACTGCCTGACATTAAAATTAGATGAAGCACTTTTACAAGACCCTTTCCTTAAAGTTATGTGAAATACTTTACTCAGCAAGACAGCTCGTCCTATTCAAGAGCTGCTAAAAAAATTTCCAGGGGAAATCTATCAATCTTGTCTGAGGGTAAAGCATCCATGGAGTGGGTGTGAGCACTAAAAAGCAACTCAAGGCGTACAGAAAGGTTTATCGGATCAGCAGATTTATACAGAACATCTAGACTTATTCTAGTGCCTGACAGCAGATCTCAGAAAATCCTCTTAAATCCGCCTCCTCGATGGTCTAGAGAAGTATTCACATCCTAGTGTCACCAACACAGACTGTACTGACTCCAGCTTCACCAAACATGAGGATCTAAAATACCAACTAGGAGATAGGAAATATTGATAGCCCTGGGTTCTGAGCTTTGATAAGATATGCATGACTTGGAGCATAAATAAGTTCTGTCTGCAAAAGTTATTTGGGGCCTCTTCGCTGAGATGGAGGGGGGAGTTGGAAAGCTCATGTTATCATTAGGATTCTGTAAAACATTTGTTCCTCTATGGAGTAGTGTGAGTTTCCACAGGCTGCTTATGGGAGGTATTGGGTTGCTCTGTCTTGATTACAAACGATGACTGCTTTTCTGTAATGAATTTATACTGTTACAAGAACTACCTTGGCGTTTAAATGCTCTCTTTAAAGGAACATGTACTATAAGGCATGTGCTTGTGCAGTGACATCTCCAGTGTACTAAAACTATGGTGATTGTTTCACTTTCTATAACTCTGAATGAGATCAATTATTTCAGTTCTTCAGTATGATATTTGGATAGCAAGAGGCAAAAAGAATCATAGGTATCAGCCTAAAGATAGAAGTCTAGATTTTTGCATGTTTATAAATATAAAGAGGAGAACGATGGTTGTTGGGGGTTTTCCGGGCTGTATTGCCGTGGTCTTGGCATTGTAGTTCCTGACGTTTCGCCAGCAGCTGTGGCTGGCATCTTCAGAGGTGTAGCACCAAAAGACAGAGATCTCTCAGTGTCACAGTGTGGAAAAGATGTAGGTCATTTGTATCTACTATATACTGGACAACACTTCCAACTACTTTGTCAGACTGCACAGGGAAGCCATTGAAATTCACAAGCATAAGCAAAACTTCAACAGGAAAGAAGAAACCTTAAGAATGAACAGAGCATGGGCTCCAGTTCTGAAAAACACCAGGCCAACAAAACATTCCACACCCGACAATAGCCCTGCAGAGAAGATCTGTACATCAAGCACCAATCCATATGCAAAAGAACCTCCTCAGGATACAGTGAAGCCTCCCGCCATTAGCATTCCACACCCTGGGAAACTCTTACAGAATGACTCAGCTCAACCCCACCCCTCCTGAGTAGATACAAATGACCTACATCTTTTCCACACTGTGACACTGAGAGATCTCTGTCTTTTGGTGCTACACCTCTGAAGATGCCAGCCACAGCTGCTGGCGAAACGTCAGGAACTACAATGCCAAGACCACGGCAATACAGCCCGGAAAACCCCCAACAACCATCGTTCTCCGGCCGTGAAAGCCTTCGACAATACATAAAGAGGAGAATTGATCATAATTAAAAATGCACAACATTTACAAAACTGTTACTGGGAGCGGCAGAATAAAAAGTCAGCATTTTAGGTAAAAATTCAGAAACCATCATAGATCTTCAGGCAGTAGTAAGGAAGTTCAACTTATGCACAACTTCCTGTCACTTCCTGGTTCCCCTATAAATCAATATCTCCAAATACATATGCCATCCAGCCTGTCAACTAGCTGCTTCACAAAGCTACAGGAAAAGTCAGGAAGTCAGGAGAAAATACAGTTAAGAAGGAGGAGCTGCCACCCAACTAGCTTCCAAGCCAGCAGAAAATAAGGGTCAGGAAATCCAAGTTTAAACAAAGGTTAATAATCTAACTTACTTGAAAGGAGACATACAATCATGTGTACAAATAAGACTTCACCAATTGTAAAGATTACAAAAATCAAAACAGTGACCAATGACGCAGTACAGCTAAGAGTGTTTAGCGTGTCCAACTATCACAAGACTTTATAAACACATTATTAATGAGACAATTGGTGAGAACAGAGTAGGCACAAGACAGATTATGTCTAGAAGACTTTTTAAAAACTGACAGGCATTTGGATCCTAACATCTTACCAATAAGGAATTTTAGCCATATACTGATAAAAATCAGAAAGCTTTGAAGATAGTTTTACATGAGAAAAAGCATTCTAGACCATAAGGAAAATGCTGTCACTGATATATTGCACTGTAACTTTACACTGTAATAACTGTTCTTATTTAGACACTTTCTAGTTCAGCTTTTTTCAGATATTCAGATTTTATTGCCAGAAATAGTTACTTGGGTTATCTAATCTAACTTCTTAGCTCATCGCTACCCATAAAACCTTTCATGCATAAGATTATCATAGACCAGAAAGACAGACACTAGACTGAGAACCTGCTGTGGCACAAGAGAAATAAGGACAACATATCTGATGTCTTTGTGGGCCTTGCTGATGTGCAGAAAGACAATTGGATCAATTTTAGGTGAGTTGCCATGTTGGTCTGCAGTAGAACAACAGGATTCGAGTCCAGTGGCAACAATCTGAATCCAATCTGAACACTAATTATGCATTTCTGGGAGCTGTCCCATCCACCCAACAGGCAGAGTTCCAGGTCTACATATCACAGCAAAGCTGCTAGGACTATCAACTTGTTTTAAGAAACAAAATCATAACTAAGGAAACTGGTTTGGAGATGAGTCTTGAGACACTGCCTACATGACACTCCAGTGAGGTAGGTCTTTGTGCCCTATCCATCTCTACTTCTTGCACAATACAGCGTTTTTGTTTAGTGTCCTCCTGTTCCCCCTCCCCAAATTTCCTCATTAATCAAAACCACAATGTATGATGTCTGAGGGGACAGGGAAGTAAGCAAATAAAGCATGCTTGCATATATTTTATTTGCTTCCCCAATTATCCATGTTCAGAATTTGGGCTTCCTTGATAATTAATATAAATAGCTCTACTTATGAACTAATCATAACCTGAATGTTATCCTGCCTTACCATGACCCAGATGTGGAAGAATATGCTCAAAGCAAGGTACGCAGCTGAAAGGACAATAGTTCCTTTAAATTTGTGGAATAGAAGGTTAACAAGGCCAGCCTGGAAGACGAAGGTATTGAAGAACATGAGGAAGATGATGATAACATTGAAGAGGATGGCAATATCCTGAATGCTGTGGGAAGAAAGATATTTTAATCAAAACAAAGACTGATGGATGCCTTACACACCCTTGGACAGTGGTTAACAATTAGCTGGAGAGCAGTGTGTGTGTGTGTGTAAAGTGCTGTCAAGTCACAACTGACTTACCGCAACCCCTGCTGGGGCTTTCAAAGCAAGTGAGAAGCAAAGGTGGTTTGTCACTGCCTTCCTCTTAAAAATCTTCCTTGCTGGTCTCCCATTCAAGTACTGACCCTGCTTAGCTTCCAAGATCTGACAAGATGGGTCTATATCATGCTGCCTTCTGTCCCCAGTTGGAGAGCAGTAAACACTTCAAAATAGCTGCAGAAACCCCCCCCCCTTTGTCCACCATCTCACTAGGACATTATTCCTCTGCCAACCATAAATAAAAGTGCCACTGAAATAAGTCATCTTGAGCATATGTCCCTTTAGTTACTTTCCCCAAATACTTGGTGATTGTCATGATGTGATTAATTTATGTACCCGATTAACTCCTTTTTTCATTTTGCATGTGTGAGGGAGATTCTAAGAGAACAGGGCTATAATCCTAAAACATTAGTGGTGGAGTAAAATAAACAGTATTTACTGGGAATTATTTCTGTATAATCACTCTTAGGACCATGTTATAAAGGTCTTTATTCAAAGCCACTTATTCAAATATTAGTCTGTAGCTGAAGAACTTGAAGACAAACCACATCTCTGGCCCCTCCCATTACCTCCTGCCTTTTAGAGATGGGATTTTAACTCTTACCACAGCAGTGCAATCCTAAACAGAGTTACTCCAGTCGAAGCTCAGTGATTTCAATTAACGTAGATTGGAGTAAGCAGGACTGTAAACAATAGATAAGACTTAAAGTGCACCATGCAAATGCAGTTAATTCAAGAGATTGAATAATAGGTATTTGTACTACTAAAGTGCAAGGTGCATGAAATATATCAGGTGGTAATTCAATGTACAATTCACATCAAACAATAATTATGCAAAGCAATTAAACCTGAAGACAGATCATGTCTAAGAATATACTTCTACTATTCAAAAGAAAATAAGGCTGGCGAGTCCACAAAAGTTTCACAATTCCAAGACTCCTTTCACAGATAGTCTTTTTTGCTTCTCTGCTTGTAGGTATAACGTTGCAATTCCCAGACAGGAGACAGCAGAAGGACTGTCCAGCCGAGGAGGAAATTGCAGACCTGGAAGATCCTTGATCTTTTTTCCTGCCTGCTTGTTCCGCAGCTTCCCCTTCTGGTGTTGTTTTAGATTGAAGTAATTCTGTTTAGGATTGCACTGTTAATGGTCTATATTTAGGTTTAAAATGCGTCTACTGTGCCTACTAGACCACAAGGTTCTCATAGTAGCTAACAAACTACTGAAAAAAATCAAGTATCAACAAAAATAAACAGTCAAAATAAGCAAAACAAGCACTTTAAAAATTAAAGTGTATAGTCCTCAACATTTCTGAAGTGGTAGCCACTTCTAAGTTTACTTTATTTTTCAGAACCCCCCAGCATGAGACACAGGAAGTCTCACAACAGTTAACAATGAATATGCCCAAATTTATTTTTTCATGTTTTATATTTATCAATACACAGCATTAGTGAGCAACAATCTATATTCATAGCCATTTCACACACTATACAGAAGCAAACCCAGATTTACCATCGTTTCCCAGAACCTCCTCTCCCACTTCACCTTGTTTCCCCTCCACCCTCCTAGCTTTGCAACCCATTTACAAGAGTCCTGTGCTTGCTGTTCTACTCTAGACACGTAATTATAGCAAACACAGCAACCACATCAACAAGTCAGACCTTAGCTAAAACCAGCAAGAGGCAAAAGCAATTTTATGTCCCAATAAAAGTCTGAGTAAATAAAAACAATTTCACCCCATGTCTTAAGTTCAGCACCAAGATGTATGGGCGTAGGGAGAGAATGTCATAAGACAAATGCAGTGGTTAGTGTCTGACTAGGATCTGGGAGACCCAGGTATGAATCTGCACTCTGCCATGCAAGCTTGCTGGGGGACCTTGAGACAGTCACATGTACTCAGCCTAACCTACCTCACAGGGTTGTTGTGAGGATGAAATGGAGGAGAGGAAGAGGACTGGACCTACCTTGGTTCCCCACTGGGGAGAAAGGTAGGGTATAAAAGAAGTAAATAAATAAAAATAATCAGCAACTGCATTTCTGAAAGTGAAGGTACAGATGGCTTGTTAAGATCTCAGTAATCAAGCAGGTTCATATGGGTACAGACAATCCTTCACATATATTTCAAAGTTATAAAAGATCTGGGTCTTTGCTATTCTTGATACCACACAGTGTTTTAGGAATATGCAATAATAATATGCAAGAAATAATAATAATATGCAAGAAATTCTCAAGTGGAATAATTTTAGTATCTCATATTTCATGAGAGAAGAGGCCTAAACTTTGTGTCCTTTCTAATGTCAAAATAAAGTGAGAAAATGCAACTGGTTTTTATTTGGCTTGTAAAAGAACTAATGCTTTCCCTTAAATTGAATTAGTAGCCAATGTTGGTTGCTTTTTGGCAAAACATGTTCCCTCCTATTCATGTTGCTGCCATTGTAGTTTCTGAGCTGTCTTCATAGGCAGCCCCATGCAGACAACATCCAGTAAACTAATTTTTTTATTTTATTTATTTTCGATTTTTATTCCACCCTCCCCACATTTCCAGCAGGCTCAGGGCAGATGGGTAATCTGGATGAGATCACAATACATTTAATTAGATGGGTGTAACTCTGTTAAGGATTGAACTGCAAGCCACATTTTCTTTAAAGGACCTCATGTGAACCAAGTGAAGGTGGTTAAAGGTACTTCATGCCACAGGCTAATACATAATTATTAGATGTGGGCAAGACCTAAAAGCATCCTCAGTTTGCACTTGTGATCTGTCATGTGACACCAAGGAGAACTGTCCAAACCCTGATTGAAAGTTCAGACAATAAACAGATAGCCACAAACATACATGATCCAGCCATTACTCACATGAACAGCACAAGCTGGATGACAGGGGCCATGCGCAGCAGTTCTGAGAAAGAGTTGACAAAGAGGTCATAGAATAGCAGTAAGAACTGCAAGGTGAGCACCAAGCTATAGCTGCTGGTCTGGAGCATCTTCCTTCCTGGAGCTGTGAGACCTCAGTGTTTGCATCCCAGGTAACAGTGCCAGCTGATACTCAACAGGGAGGGAGCATAAACTTTTCAACACAACACCACCACTCTTGGCTCCTTAAGACAGAGTTCTCAAACCTGTAGAAACATATAAGAAACAACTGATAAGCACTAGCTAGTAGAGCAGCTGCTTCTTAAGGCTGCAGATGCTCCTGGCCAGCTCAATCTGCTAAGCAGCATAAGTATGCCCCTGCCTATAGTTCAAGATTTGGGCAACAAAGCAAAGTGAAAGTATAGCTAGTCTTATTTTAAGAAGTCAGGGTCAAGGATTTGGGGGATGAACTAGGTTTCCCTCATACTAGGCTGAATCCCACAACTCCCCACCCCCACCCCAGTAAGTTTTATTGAGAATTATCTGAGAAATATAATAACAATAAAATAAATACAAAATACAGTAGGTAAGCAGTCTCAAATAGAAAGAACAGTTTACAGAACAGTTTCTTAATTTATGTAACAATAACAATATAATTCCTTAAATCCTTAATTATAACAGTAACAAGTAAAAATGGGTGCCTGTAGGATATAAGCTATTGTTCTCAATATATTCATAAAATGAGAGCCATTTCTCCCAGAATCCTGTGTTCTGAGGATAGTGATCCCTCTGAAAGAGACTGTAATAGATTTTTTCCATAATTAAATGATTCCAGATTTTCATCATCCAGAGATCTAATGTTGGTGCCAATTTATTTTTCCATTTGGTTGCAATTGCACTTTTAGCCGCAATTAAGAGTGTGTTAATAAGGTCTCTTCTAATCAAGGGGATTGAAGTATTTTCCCATAGATTTAGAATGAGAATTTCTCGTAGCATAGGAATGTCGTATCCGGTGATATCTTTAATAGAGGTTAGAACCTCTTTCCAGAATTTTTCGATCTGTGGACATTTTCAACAGCAATGTGCGTACATGCCTTCAACTTTACAGCCTTCATCTTTACAACCTTTCCAACACAATGCTGACACGGATAAGGATATTAATGATATTTTCTTTGGCCTTAAGTACCACCTATTTAAGATTTTGTAGGTTTGAAGCTTAGTAACTATTGCTCTAGAATTATATGTGCTTGAAGACCATATTCTTTTCCAGTCATCTAAGATCCCATAACTTTATACACATTCTCTGCAGCTCCTTGCAACCATGAACAGAGTACCAAGTTGCTCACTAAGGTTCTGTAAACCTGCCTACAGAGTTGAAATAGACTAAAGGCCAGACAGCGAGGCCACATGAATAGATAATACTTTATGAAACGAGGTCACACACGAGCTTTGAGGCAAGAGCTGGTGACACAAGACATTGCACAGCACATCAGATAGGGGGCGGGGTGACAAAATCAAGCACACAAGCAGGATGCTTATTATGGAGGCTTTAAGTGAGATCAGCAACGTTTGCAGTACCAGCAAAAGGAAGAAATACATCAGTGCTTATTATCTACTGTCAGATGAATTACCAATCTGGGTTATGTCATACAAAGCCTAGCAGTTCCACGAAAAGGTAACCAGCCAAGTAATGATAAAGCTAAGGCGTCTTGCTACCATACAGAAACAGCTGGGTCTAGGCCTTACCTAGCATCGTTCCTGCACTTCTCAGGGCATAAAGGCCTTTCTAGCAGAAAAAAAGAGGTTGTTATTTCCTTCCAATTTCCACCCCGAGGAAAACAAAACACAGGATGACGAAAACAAAGGCTCAGTGGTCAGAGACATGGGACTTAAAATAGGCGGAGGACCAAAAGTGACGGAATCCGGCCCTTATCCTGCACGTTTGGACGCGAGGGTTTGCGATTTACAAAGCTCGGGGATCTGCTCTCGTCTTGCCCGCCCGCCGTCCCTGCAAACGTGCCGCATTTAATCTTTCTCTTTTACGAAGCTCCCTTTTCTGAGGTTTCCACACACACACACCCCTCGCGCGCGTTAAAGCGCGAAATCGATGCGAACGCAGGCCTGCTAGACTCCAAGGGCAACGGCCAGCAGACCAAAGACACGCCAGACACTGCCCTTTGCGTCCCACACTTACCTCGCAATGCCCCTTGCTGTCTCCATGGAGACAGCGCCATAGAGACAGGGAGACAGCGCGGCCGCTGAGAGTATAACGGGACCTTAGAGGTAGTCCCTGGCAGGTAACGCCCAACTTTCCCCCTTCGTGCCTAGCTGCCGCTCTAGCCTTTCCTCTCTACGGTGGACCTCTGATTCACGAACGCTCATGCTGGAAATAAACGTTGTATTGATTGTGCTCTGAACGCCTGTTTGGGTTTTTTTAGAACAAACATGGGGCTTATTTCCAAGTAGTGGGATTGCAGACGGTAGTAATCTACAGACCGATCCTAAACCCATTAATTTTAATAATCAAGTGCATAGGACCGAGCTACTTATAGTAGTAACCTGGAACAACTTGAGGTCATTGTAAATTGCAGCGTTTTAGCATCCCCACTCCGCCCGGCTGGCTGCTCCTGTGCCTTTAACTCCTGCCTGACTCTGACAAACAGGAATTCAGCAAAGCGTTTGGCGTTAATGATTGAAAAAGCTTCTCGTCTCAACGTGTCATGCAGCTAGCACAGAGCCCTGTCAGAAAAGTTTGCAACATATTAGAATGCGATCTTGTGTGTGCTGCTAGACTGCATGTCTTTGACCCGAGGGGGAAAATAATAAAAAGGACCTGAGAACAGAAATTTTACATTTTGGAAGCGGAAATAAATGGAGACGAAGTTTTCATATTGCCCTTGAAAAAGAATTTCATCGTCGTCCTTATGAAACGCAATACGCAGGTTTCACAGTGAAACTACATTTCCCAGAAATCCATCCTTCTCTGTGCCGGATATCAAGATTGGGCAGGATCATAAATCCCAGAAGAGAGGGTCTTTATTACTTAGCATGAGCAAGGCTCAAGGGTCGACAACGCTTTGGAACTACTTTTCCCGGCATTCTCCGCGTGTCAGACGGAAGCGAGGTGTGGGTAGTCGCATGCATTTTCTTAATTCTGGGTTGCATGGTCATAGTTATGCGGGTAGTTATTAGGAAGGAGTGGGAATTTCTTTCTGTATTTGTAGCCGTCATTTCTGACCCTGCTTAACCCACCTCACAGGGTTATTGTGAGGATGAAATGGAGCGATGTGATCATGTACATCACCGTGATCTCTCTGAAGGGCGGGATAAAAAAAAAAAAGTAATAACCGACCATTTTAAAAATGAGTAAAGTAGTGTTGACTAGCGCTTCACGGTAGACGATTGTACGATATTGCCGCTGGCCCTTTCACTCGGATTCTGTATTTAGCTCTATAATGGGCAATCTCATTTAGCTAAAATGAGGTCTGTTTCCTTGTTGTCAACGTCAGCGTCGTTCATTCATATGCGCAGAAATTACATGCAGTGCAGGAGCCTTTCGGCCGGCCTTGAAACGCTTCAGTCTTGGTTATCTGACTTCGATTCTTGCTTTGTTTCGTGAAAAAAAAAACTTTAACCAATGTATAACGTGTATTACTTGTTATGTACTGCAACGTCATGATGTTACCTGTGAAAGCCTAGGCCGCAATTAAAATCTCTAAAATACCGGCGCGTTTGTTCTTTATACTCGACACTGGACGTTGCCGGTTCAGCATGACTGATTTTCCTAATTGCTTCCACTGAAGGAGGTGGCAGTGAAATCCATAAACTATAGCCGAGTAACATCGCAATCAATGCTTGCAGTACGAATCCTTCTCCAAAGATTTTGTTGAAAAGAATTTAAATCTCTATCTGCAGCTATTCTCGCCTTTTGAGCAAAGTCTTCTGTGATTCTGTCTCCTTGGGTGTAAAGCTTGCAGCAAGTAAGAGCATGCCACTGCTCCAATTCTCCAATAAGCCTAATTATTACCATCTGGGTCCCATTCTGCTTTGTAATTCATAACAGTGCATAGGATTTAATAACATTTCCCCCCTTTCTTTTCCTTAATAACTTAAGTTAGCCCTTATGTCTGGAACCTATAATTCCAGGTGGAACTACGAGCAGAACCACAAGTGACAAAAGGCACAGATTGGACACTTGTCTGCTTCCCTCAAGTTTTGATGGGAAATGTAGGCATCCTGGTCTCGCAGCTTCGCTCTCCGACTGCTGTCCAATGGACTTTTCAACTGTCACTTGTCCAACATTCCACCAAGCTGCCTACATTTTCATCATCAAAACTTGAGGGAAGCTGACAAGTGTCCAATCTGTGCCTTTTGTCACTTGTGGTTCTGCTCTACGTTGCGTATGAATGATTTTTGCCTTAAGGGTTCCTTGACTGTTGCCTGGGGACTTCTGTGTTATAACAAGAAGGGAGAGAGACACACACACCCCACACACACACACAGCAAAAGCCAAGTTTATGGCGCATTAAGTCCAATAAAGTGAACTGTACAGTAGTGTTTCCCAGTCTGTGGATCGTGACCGAAAAGTAGATGGTGAAGCCTCTGAAAGTAGGTCTCAGGCCAGCCATCCCTAATGGTGGCTCCCCTTTGGCACCCTTCTCTTTCTTTCTTCTCTTTCCTTTCCAGCTTCTCATGTTCTTGCCTCACCGTCCTGCTTTGAAAAAATAATGCAGGGGGAAAGCTGTCTGGCAACTAATAACTTTAGGTTAGTAGGTGGGAAAGCTGGAGAGTAGTGTTGCACAAAAGTGCCTTCCCCCTCTTTCCAATTCGCCGAGCAAAAGAGAGATGAGACAGACAAGGGCTGATGTAAAGAACAACGTATATTTGCAAATCGGGTACAGGCTACAAGTGAGCTCAGAGTGTATCAGAGAACAAAGGAGCACATGCTACTTTTAAGGGCTTATGACATCATTTTGGAGAAACGAAAGTCACATTCAAAATAAGCATCTGATCTTTTTATACCTTTAGATTGGCTATTCTCCGTTTCTCACTCTCGCGACAGCATCGCACACACACACACCTCTCCAAAGGGAGGGGGGGGAGAACTCATAATTCTTCCTTTGTCTCTACCCTTGCCTCTGCATCACAGGAATGTCCAGTTATCTATCTCCTGAAGGCTAAACTTCTCCCCTCTTCTTTGGTATGTAGGCAGAGAGGCCCTGCGGGGACTAGTTATTTAAGACATGCATAGAAAATACATTTTGCATCTCTTACTAGTGTAAATTCATGATTACATGATTGATCCAAGGTCTCTACTAAAATTTGCTAATCCCACAGTAGGTAGGAGCTGTTTAGCACATGGGAAATTGAGAGGAGGCGAGAAAGGTGTGTGTGAGTACAGGTTGTGTCTTGGCACTGGTCCTTTGGTAGCCCAACTTCTTGCCTAGCTCCCTGAAGTGTCTCACTGCTCTCTGCCTGCTGGGGGAGATGTACTTCACAAAGCCACTTCCACCCACCTCCTTGCTGAGATCTGCCATCTTCCTCAATCTCCTCAAGCCTTCCCTTGTGTACTTTCTTAGTCTCTTGGGTCAGCCTTGGATGAGTCACCATATTAAGTAAATTTGGTCTTGTGAGTCACCATATCAAAAAGGTTGGGAACCACTGCTCTACAGCATGGCTCCTGCAACCCTAGGCCCCTCCACAGCCTTCTTTTAAGGACAGTTGTCCTCTTGTCGGGCTTCTGAATTCCTACATATGACAGAACAACAGGCTGTAAAAAGCCTTTAGTGCAGTATGAAATGGTCCCTTTTGCAATGGGGAAGAGTTATTGTCAGCATTTGTGAAGTGAGGAGAAGAAAGGCTAGTGCATTATGTGAGATGGTGTTATCATACAGTCTGCTCAACTAACCCTTGTGCATAGCCCCTTTAGATGGCTTCAAAATTCACCGCTGGTTCTGGGATTTGGGGAATCTTGGGTAAGATTATCTCAACTAATTTTCTGTACTGTTAGGTGTCATCTGTTGGCATAGCTGGGGCAGTGGAACCTTTACCTTGACTGTACTACTGTCTGTAATGAGCCCAAAGTAGTCTTCTGTGGCTTGTGATTCCCTGTATTTGTAGAAGTTTCCAAATAAGTCAAAACCATCTGACTGCAGCACAGCCTGACATGTAATATTGTGGACTATCACCCACAACTTATCACACAGGCGAATACAACTGCTAAGAAGTAGCTTGCATTCTAGCTGAACTACTTGCACAAGCAAGTTCTCCTGGTGTAGATGGATACCTATTTGGTATAATAGATATGCAAATTATAGAATACCTCTCCCAAGGAAGGCACTGTTGCAACATCTGAAACCTTTGACACCACTGTTCTGAGTTGGAGAAAACAATTCTGCAGAGTCTCCAGTCTAGTGAACAACTTCAAGGTACTGGTTATGTTTAAAAAACACAAAACATCACTATCCTGTCCATACTTTCTTCTACTTAACTTCTGCTCTGTGGAGGGTGGGGTTTAGTCATTCTAGCCTCAGCTCTTTCTGTGCTAGCCTCCTAAACTTTGGGATGAAAGCAGAAGTTGAGGACATCTTGTAACCATTGCCTTGCTACAGGAAGTAGAAGTTGCAGGTGTGAACTCTATATAGTACTGCTGGGTGTGAGGAAAAAATTGTGGTTTCTGCCTATGAGAATCATTCATATAGAAATGTGAAATCCTTCATGTGGAGCTTTCCAGTTCCCTTTTTCATTGGGCTACTATGACCTTTACTTTTGATTGGCTCTTATTTCAAGTGGAAGTAGATACAAGCTATTCTGTTTGTGAATGCCACTGACAAATATTTGACTTGGCTAATGGAGTAGTCCTGATTCTGAACTGATTTGTGAGATCTGTGAGATTGTGGAGGCATCTGGTAGACTTATTTTGGCTCACCTGACTTACTTTAACTGGTTTCTTCCTGCCTGCTCATATGATGGATTAATTGTGAGTTCTGGTTCTTGGACTTGTGTGTATGGGCCCTGTGAAATGGTTTTTAATAACATAGGTAAATGGAGAATTTGGTTAACAGTCCGGTGTCTTTTCCATGCAAGTTGATTCTGAGAGAGATGGAAATCATATTGGTTACAGGAAAACCTTTTCTTATGTAAGGAAACTGATTAAGCCTCTTCTGTCTAGTGGAAAGGAGATGTAACTGTGGGAGTTCCCAGTTAGTATTAGCAGACATACTTGGTGAGTTACGGATGCTTTGTGTGATAGTGTGCTGGTTGCTAATTGTTCTATTTGGCTTTTGAAAGAACCGAATTCCAGTTAAATTGTGATATACGTGAATCAGCCCAGACAGACCGTCAAGCTTGCCTCCTGGTAGCTTTACAGTGTGTCTTCTACTGGTTTAGTTATGCATTTGAAAGCTACTTCCCTAAACCAGCTTCTAAGACTCCTTTCTCTTTGGGTTATAAAACTGTCAATCTAAAGCAAGTCTTCTAGACAATTTGTGATAGTGTATAGAAGATAAAGGCAAAGCAGTGCTCCAGAGAGTGAAGGAAGGCAGAATTGGTCAGGAAGATCAAGCAAGGAGGCATGTGATGAATGCTATGGTCTAATGGCTAGCCACAAACCTATCTGGTATCTTATTTTTCCCAGGTGTACTCCCTACTAGTAGCGAGATGCCTGGTATCCCGTTCCTACCGTTTTCCATCCTCCAGGGAATTCTAGGAGTCCTCTGCGTGGGGCTCACAGGGTTTTGGGGCCAGCACTGGCTTGGTGGTTTTGCCTGGGATGGTTCTTCTGAGATGTTCAACTGGCACCCGGTTCTCATGGTGACAGGCATGTTGGTCTTGTATGGCTCAGGTAAGGGGGGAAATGTTCCAAATCCAGTCTAATATTCACAATTTGCATTGGAATTTGGAAAAAAATAATTTGGTGATTGGTGGGAGGGGTACCTCAACAGTCTTGATTCTGACAACGTCCTTCCTCCTCCCTGCAGCTGCACTGGTATATCGTGTACCCTTTTCCTGGGAGAGGCCCAAGCTTCCCTGGAAGCTGCTCCATGCGGCACTGACTTTAGTAGCATTTATCCTAGTCATACTGGGGCTGGTTGCTGTCTTTGAGTTTCACAACAAGAAGAAGATTCCCAACATGTACTCACTGCACAGCTGGCTGGGGCTAACAGCTGTATTGCTCTTCTCCTGCCAGGTAGGTAAAAATCAGTGAATAGTTAAATGAGTCAGTCCTGTGGTCCAGATAGCTCAGTTCTTACTCTGGCAGTGGTCAATCAGATGCTTTATGGAAGCTCAAAAAGCACAGACAGTTGTTTCTACATAGAATCTGGTGGCCTAAAATATGCTCTTTCAACATGTTGCATTCTTGCTAAAGGTCAAATGGCCACTGGGTAGGTCTGTCCACTATCTTTAATATATATTAATCTTTTTATGCCAAAGGCTGCTACAGTGTCTTATAGTGATGTATCCAATAGGTTAGTTATGCATTGTATGAAGAAATACTTTGGCTTGCTTAAGTCTATTGCCTATCAATTACACTGGTTGACCTCCTACCCAAGTTCTCATCTTTTGAGGCAATGAGTACTATCCACATTTTTTACACAACCCTTTCAAAAGTTGCATTTCCTTCTTGGTTGTCAGTTTTTTCTTCCCTAAGTTAACCCTCCTTCTCATTTGATATGTCATGTTCTCTGCCAGAATCACGGCATCTGAAGCAGTTTGCCAAGCAACAAATCTAAATAGATAATCTACTTTCTGTATCTCTAAAATCTGGTTTTTAATTGCTCTGAGAATCTTGGGCTACCAAGCAGTTTATAAATGTAAGTATTAAAATAAGTGCTTCTGCAAATCTTGCTGCCCACACTACTCTTTGTCTGTAGAACTCTTAAATTTATCTTTTTTAAAAAAGCACTTTCCTAATACATTTACCATGTTTGATTCTGGCCATTTCCTTCTCCGCTATTGTTTTAAAATTGCCCAATTTTTGTTTCTTTTATTTAGTGGATAATGGGATTTGCTTCTTTCCTGCTACCTTGGGCTCCCATCTGGCTACGAGCCCTCTACAAGCCCATCCATGTTTTCTTTGGTTCTGCCATCCTTTCTTTAGTTCTGGCGGCCTGTATCTCTGGCATCAATGAGAAGCTCTTCTTCAGATTGTGAGTACTAGGGGAGAAGGCAGCAGCTGCTAAACAAACAAGAAAGAAAAGTTTGCAAATAATGCAAACTGGAGAAGGTTGATACTCCTGGGTTCCCAAATGATGGGTGCTTAATGAGACACTGGAGTAAAAAAAATGCTTACTAGTGTCAGCCTAGAAAGGCCAAATAGAGGGTACTGGTGCAGATGAGTTTCGCTGTTGACTCTGAAAGCAATACAACCTTAAAAATAAAAACAAGAAAAGTCTCCAAAAGATCATTATACAGTAGGAAAACTGCTCCTGTAAAACCTAAACAAATGGCAAACCATCAAGATGCAAATCTATTTAATAAAATATGGAAAATGATTATCAAGATGTATTTTGAACTAGAAATCCTCCTTTTGTTAACCCATCATGAGAAATCATCAGGGAGACTTTCTCTTACCTCAGTTTCTTGAAAATATGCAAGAGAACATCAATAAAAATATAACACACAAACACACAACACCAAGAACAGGGAGGAGGGCCAATAATAGTTATTGGGGGTAAAAAGGTAAGGGTAGTCCCCTATGCAAGCACCGAGTCATTACTGACCCATGGGGGTATGCCAAATGAAACAAAAAAGTCTTCACCAGTTGGTGAAGGGGGAAAGACAAAATCTCCCTGGGGGAGAGTTCCAAAATTTTGGCACCATAACCAAAAAGGCCCTTTCTTGTGTTGCCATCTATCTAACCTCAGATGATGGGGGACATCTGAAGCAGGTCCTCTAAAGGTGACTGGAGTGAATGGGAGAAGGCAGTCCTTAAGGTATGCTGCCTGCAAGCCGTATAGGGCTTTAAAGGTCAATACCAGCACCTTGAATTGGGTTCAGAAGCAAATTGGGAGCCAGTGTAGATGGAACAAGACTAGAGTGATATATGGTTCCTATGACCCACTTCAGTTCACATTCTGTCCACAGCATTCTGTACAAACTGTAGCTTCCAGAGTCTTCAAGCGCAGCTCCACATAGAGTACATTGCAGTAATCTAACCTAGAGGTTACCAGGGCATATATTGTAGTGGCAAGAGCTTTCCTGCCCAGGAAGGGTTGTGGCTGGAGAAAGGTATCTCTGGCAACTGCTACTACCTGTTTATTTGACAAGAGGCCCTTGCCCAGTAGCACTTCCAAGTGATGAATCTGCATTTGTGGACCTTGGTATATTTTGTTTCTTCTTCAAAGGAGGAGGTTAGCCACAGGGATGCTACCGAAAAGGGTCTCCCATGATGTGATTCATAGCATGTAGGATTATTTATGAGACAGACTGCTGTCATTCTGTACATAGCTTCTACAACTCCATTGATAGCAACCAAGACAAGGAACTAGTATGTGTGAGACAATGGTAGTCCACATATTAAGTAGTCAGATGTTATGGTGAGTGTATTGTGTGCTTCAGTTGGGTGTCAGAACGGATGTTTGAGGTGCCCTTAAGGGCTGGTGGACAAAGCTTTGTGTTAAAGGATAAAATTGATTTGTGACTTAAGATATTTTGTTGGTATTACCCCAGCTGTGTCTTCCTTTAGGGGGTCTCTGGGGGAAGTGTGTATGCTTGCAACTTGTTTCTCATTAAATGAATGTGATCCTTCTTTTCCCCCTCAGAACAAATTCAACAACACCATATTCAAAGCTCCCTGCAGAGGCCTGGTTTGCTAACTTCCTGGGAATGCTGATCCTGATTTATGGGCTCTTGGTGTTATGGGCTCTTGCTTTGCCTGCCTGGAAGCGTCCAGATGTAAATTCACAAGACATCCAAGAGGTAAAAAAAATACTGACCTGTTGGATGGAGTTCAGATTAGATAAACACAAGTCTGGGAGGGACAAAACATGACCTGCTTTGAACTGCAGGAGATAAAAATTAAGTTTGTCCCAATTAAGTCATTGACAGCCGTTATAAGCAGGCCTGTATGTATACTCTGCAGAAAAGACATAGCTCAGAATAGGTGAATTCTGCACACTCTGTTAACTATGATCATTGATGTGATTTGAATATCATTTTGCATAACTCATGCTCAGGTGTTGCCTACATAATTTCAAGCCTATTTTTGCTTGCCCTGAGCACTTGGAACCTACTTCTGAGATTCTAAGGAAGCTGCATGCTGTAGTCAGTAGTACCACTATGTAGATTATATACAGAGCTCTAGATAGGAGCTTTATCAGAGTAAACTCCTACAAGCAATTCTTGTGTAATCTCTTCTAAATAACATTTAATTTGCATTATCTGGGTAGTACAATGTTGTAAGATACCCATTAGCCATGATGGCTGAATGGGACCTCCCAAACATAGAAGCAGTGTACCTCCTGAATAACAAATATTTGGGGCAAAGAGTGAGTGTTTTTCTCCATTATTCATTGCTCATGGGTTTAGATATTCATTCAGCTGGCCAGTATTGGAAACAGAATACTGGACTAGAGACACTTTTAATCTGACCAACAGCCTACACTCACTAAGGGTGGAGCTAGTCTATAACAGCAGCTGTCACATGATTACATAACAAATAACTGACATCCTAGGCATGTTTAACTGTTTCCATATCATTGTCAAGGGTGGTGGATGTTGTCTGTTCTTGACCTTCTCAGTAAAGCTCAAACACTAAGAGAAAATGATGTAGAACAGAACAAAATAGAGAGAGGAGAGTAGTGCTTTGGCAGTTATTTACTTATTTTACTTGATTTATACCCCATCTTTCTTCCCAGTGGGGACCCTAAGTAGTTTATATTGTTCTCCTGTCCTCCATTTTATCCTTAAACTATCTTGTGAGGTAGGTTAGGTTGAGAGTATGTGACTGGTCTAAGGTCACCCAGCAAGTTTCCATGGCAGGATGAGCATTCAAACCTGGGTAAAATAAAGACCAGGAAAAGTAATGCTGAGCAGCCCTGCCCTACAAGTGTTTGTTCTGAAGGAAGTCTGAGAGCTAAACCACATGAGACGAATTACACAAGGATGCTCAAGTGAAGGAAAATGCAATGTTAGCTGGGAAGGGTAATTTTAATTTCACCTCTCTCTACAGAGTCGGCTAGATCACTCCTCAGAGGGTTTGTTAATTTCCTCTTTGCCTCAGGGAAGGCTCTGTCAATTATTAACAAACCCTCTGAGGAGCAATCTAGCCAGCTCTGTAGAGAGTGGTGAAATTCAAACTACGCTTCCCGGCTAACATTGTGTCTCCCTTCATTTGAGCGTCCTCGTGTAATTTGTCTCGTGTGGTTTAGCTCTGAGATTTGTTTCTAAATAACTGTGCTAAGAACCATAGGCTAAAACCAGAATCTAGCCAGCTCTGTAGAAAGAGGTGAAATTCAAACTATGCTTCCTGGCTAATGTTGTCTCCCTTCACTTGAGCGTCCTCGTGTAATTTGTCTTGTGTGGTTTGTGAGATTTGTTTCTAAATAACTGTGCTAGGAACCATAGGTTAAAAATGCTTTATTACTGTTTTTAATGTGAATAATAGTTTCAGGTGAGTAACTGTGCTGGTCTGCAGAAGAACAGCAAGATTTAAGTCCAGTAGCACCTTAAAGAACAAGATTTTCAGGGTATAAGCTTTTGGGTGTGAAAACTTATACCCTGAAAATCTTGATGATCTTTAGGGTGCTACTGGACTCAAATCTTTAATATGACTGTTTTAATTCTACTATTGTACATTGCTTTGGGTTTTCGAGTAGAAAGACAGAATTCCCAAAATTAAATAAAATGAATTTTTAAATTATGAAATTGTACCTTTCTTCTCAAAAGAACACACAAAGCAGTATACAGTAGTTGAGGCAAAACATTCATATTAAAACAGTAATAAAGCAATCAAATTAGCTCAATTGGCTAAAAATAGCAATAAAATATTGGTGGCTAAGAGATCTCACGGTATGCAAAGAGACCCTAAAATAAACATTCTTTAAGTTATGCCAGAGGTCCAAGAGTGATGGTATCAACAGTACCACTAGAGAAGTGGCGTTTGATCATTTGGAGGCAGCTGCAGAAAAAAGTTTTGTCACAAGCACCTGTTAATATTATGTCTGATAGTACGTATTCCCACAGCATTCTGGGCACTTGATCTCAGATCCTGCGGAAGTTCATGAGTTGTGTATTTTTGATGGTGTTAAGATAATGGCGAAAATACTGAACTAAATCTAGTTTCAAACAATTCTCTCTGCAACTATGGAAGTAGATGGTGCCACTGTGGACTAACTAAGCTCGCCAGCATTTTACAATTAGAAAGCCAAGTAAATGAGGACAGTACTAATTCTTTTGTCTGTAACATTGCCTAGCAAATACAGTCCTTGTCCTTGTGAATTCTGAAAGTGGCCTTAACAATTCAGAAAATGGAGAGTTGTTCTCAGGCATAATTTTGAGTGGTGATTTTTACCATTAAACTCTATAAATGCCATGGGGCTCAGGCACTTGAATGACACCTCTTCCTGTCCTGTCCCCACCAATTAAGATCCTCCTTCTAAGGCATACCTCTATGAGCCATACTACTGAGATTAAGTGGGGGCCAATCAGAGATGGGGCTTCTGCAGTGGTAGTTCCTTGCCTTTCAGGATCACTTCATTTTAACATGCCAGACCAAAACATTTTTCTTTATCCAAGCTTTTAAGTGAAGGGCTCCATCTTTTTAAGTTGTTTCTTCATGGCCTGTGCCTCCCTTGAGGGCTATTTTATTAATACTATTTTATGTTTCCTGCTAATGTTGTGTATTATACTGTTTTTCATGACCCTGGTGGGCTTTTTGATTGTTTTATTTCTGTTTTTAGGATTTATCGTTTTTGCGCTTGCTTTTACAATTTCATTTTTACCTCATGCAATACCTTTTTAGAGAGATGGTATATACATTTTCTAAATAAGGCATTAATGAAGGGCAATGAGCCAAATAACCTTTACAGTTTGAAAATTTTCAGCTTTGTTGTGAATAAAGCCGCTGAGCAGTGCAAGTGCATTCTCCAATTTTTTAGACGGTTAGCTACTGGAGTATATGTGTAGAAATGGTATCAAGCTAGATCTGCTGTCTCATTGGAATGGTGGGTTCCCAAAAGTTCTTTCCACACACATCCTTACTGCAAATTGTAGTACCCATTGAGGAAATGGGCAGCTAATGAAAAACTGTAATAAGTGAAAAGATGAGGGTGAAAGGATGAGGATGGGGCATGGAGTTTAGCTTTGACAATAGGAATATTGGTGATCTAGTTGTGTATTAGGAATCTGCAGCCAGATTTTGCCAGTCAAATAAGATGTAGTATTTATGGCGCTGGGTCAGCAATATTTGATACCTCTGAGTCTCCCACATGACTCCCGATTTTATCACTCCTGATAATATTGGAATTGGGAGTCATGTGGAAGAGACCGCAGCAGCTAAGGAGCAGGGACTGGGAGTGCTGAGCTGGGTCTTGGCCCTGTAAATTTTTAAAGGGCATTACTTTCCATGGAGGAGGATCTGGCTTCTTCAAGCCAAAGGCCAGGTCTGCCCTATAAAAATAATACCTTTTTAAAATGTATAGGGCCAAGGCTCAAGTATAAGGAGGGTACTTTCCCTTAGTCTCCCTTTCCATGTTATTAATCTGCATGTGGAAGGGCATGTGCATCTTATTAAATATCAGGAGTATTGTTCTAATATAACAGGATGCCCAATATTTAATAAGCTTGCCCTTTCCCACTCCCATACAATTAAAATTGTTTACTTGTGCACCACACCTCTAGTGAGAATGACAGAGAAGCTAAATGGCGGGGGTGGGGTAGAGAGACACCTGTTCGGATTTTTTTTCCCTGAAAGAAGACAGAATTGTGGCATCCCTGCACATATGGAGCATTTAGCCAGGGAGAAACTAATATATGTAATGGTAAGTTGATAGAGCTAAGTTTTATTAAGAATTGCTCATAGTGTGTTTCTTCTACAGCCCTTGCTTCAGGAAGCCAGATGAAGCTGAACTACTAAGGCACTATAACCCATACATGTGAAATAGTCAGGTCTCCACAAGATCTGCAGCCATTTGCTGTCTTCTCACTGTGTCATTAATGGAATTGGTGTGGTAAAAAAAAATTCTGGCAAGAAGCCTTCTTGTCTGTCCTTTTGAATCTATTTGATAACTCGGCTTCTTTGCTGGCTTGAAGTGCTCTTCCTGTGAATCTACTGGACATTGTCTTCTCTGAACCACTTGTTCTTTACTCACTATTGTGCCATTGTATTTGTGATGTTGCTAAAAGTATGTACACTTTTAAAATTTTTGTAGCTCACTAGAAATCAAAATTATCAACTAAAATAAGCAGTTGTAACTGTTCTGGTGTCGGCTCTACTTGTACAATAGCATATTGTTCCTGACGCTTCACTGTAGCAGCACCAGACCCCATAAAACAAAGCATGAGCAGTCTTACTGTTGAAGTGTAACCAACTTCCCTTTTATAGTTTCTGCTGCAGCTACCATCTGTTCAAATCTAGCCATCTTTCAATATTGCTTTGCTGGGTCACAGCAGCTTGCTTTTGGTGAGGTATGTGGCTGCTTAAGACCAGTTCTATAAATATAATTCTATTAGCACTTGATAGAGACATAAGTTAGTAGCTTTTAAAACTAGCATTAGAAGGGAAAGATGGGACACTAAAAAACCAGGGTTTGTTTTTTTTTAAAAGAAACTCCTTTAATTCAGTATTTTCATTTTTTAAAAATTGGAAACACATGGCTGGGTTTAACTGTTCTCTACATCCAACTGGGATGAAACTCTCTAGGATAGCATCTTCCACCCAAGGTATTTTCTCTGCCAAATATCAGATAGAAGATTCTCATTTTATAAGCAATTAAAATTCTGCAGACCAGAACTGGGTGTGCAACAACACTGCTGTGTGTTTTTTGGGACCCTGACAGGTAAAGGTAAACGTATTTTTCCTTACCCAAGAAAGTTTATGGGTAACTAAATCTTCCTTCTTGGGTCCTCCATCTTTCCCTAGTCTACCCTAATTATGTCAGTAAGTTTTCTTCCAGTCTTCCAGTGTTGTACTGGAAAAAATGTGCTTCAAACAGTACAATGCAGGCAAAGGGTTTAGGCTTGTATTAGCTACTATTTCCCTTTTTTGTAAAACAGAAAAAATCCACCATACCCCTCTTTACATGCAAACCAGCAGAAATGCACAAGATTTACACAGTTTGCCCTGAACTTAAAATAACCTGTCTCTTAAATAACCCTTGCTTGGGGTAAGGATTATGCCTCTAACTCTGCAAGCAGGTACAAGCAAAGCATTAACCTAAGAGATACAACCAGATAATACTTTACACTAGTAGGACTTGTGTTAAGGAAGAATTTCCCCTGACAGTGAGGTGCTTGCATAACTATATTTGAGATGTTCACATGCAGCTGTAGTGTAATTACATTAAAGAATAAAAAGGGCCTGATTCAACTATGACTGATTTGTATTTGACTGTACACTGCTACACACAGCATACCTTTTTTAAAAAGTTTGTTATGAAGCATTCAAATAAAATCCCTTTAATAGGCCTTTCGAGCAAACACATGCTGGAGTTTGATGGTGTGCATCTTTTCCCTTTAAAAAACATTTATTAGTGCAAGAAAGAAAGAGAGAGAGAAACACACACAACCCCACAACCCCCCCCCCCCACTGTTGGCAAATCTATACAATGTGTCTATAAAAAGTTTCATATGCCCAAGGAACATGCTGCTTGCCCCTAAAATCCTTGAGGGTGAAGTGAACCTTAAGAAAGCTTTCAAAACAAAGTGAGTATAGTACAGAGTGCTGCAGCTATGAGAACAAATCAGGTCAAATCACTTCATCTTCCTGTTGCTTAGAGCAGAGGAGAGTTTGCTTAATTTCTCCCTCATTACTGCAGCACTGTTTATAAGGCAACAATCCAAAGTAACTTTGCTTGAGCTTACTGGAGCTTGGAAGCTGAGCAGGGTCAGCCATGGTCAGTATCTGAATAGGAAACCACCAAGGAAGACTGGGATTGCTATGCAGAACAAGGCAATGGCAAACCACCTCTGCTTGTCTGTTTCCTGGAACACCCTGTGGCTAGGATAGCCATGAGTCAGCTGTGACTTGAGAGCCCATTCTTCTTACAAGAGGAAAGCACTGCCTTTATGAGCTTTCTGCTGTATCCAATGCCTGTTTCTAATTTCTTTCCAAAAGATAGTCTACTGTATATTAGTAATCAAACACAGTCCTTGTTCAAAAAACGACTTTCACCTAGAAATTGTTAAAGCAATGGATAAAAGAAGAATAGTTCCTTCAGAGCTGTTTGTTCTTGCCTCCGCCTCTGTCAGTGATTCAAGTCACAAGACTGAATCATATAAATTAGAAGCAAAGTAATTCCTTTATGCTTGTGCACATACCTTCTATCCCAGCATGCAATATTCATGCTTATTTTTCTAAGTCATCTTACCAGTCACCATTTTTGGCACAATAACCAACTGTCTTGACCAATAGCTTTTCCTAGTGCTGAATATCCTAGGAAAAGAGTCATATAGTTGGTTGTAATTACACAAATGGTGGCTGGCAGGGTGATCTAGAAGAAATAAGCACGTGTACTGGGTAACTGCCTCATTTCAGGCCCTGATACCCATAGATTCCTATACTAAAACAAGCTGTGGAAGTCCATCACTTTCTGACATCACCTGACTCAGAGCATTACTTTTTGGCACAGTCATTAAGACATTAGGCTTAAAGTGAAAGAAAAAATCAGTACTACTGTATCTTTAAAATGTTTATGGTATGGTAAGATGGGGGAAGAGAACTAATCTGGAAGCCAAGCAGTTAAGGATTAACACCCTCTCGGTTGGAAAACTGTTGGAAGTCAACAAACGGGGGGGGGGGAAGGGAGGGGGTTAGAACTGGAATATTAAAGTAATTTGATTGTTATAAATGACAAAATATTTCTAATTCCAATAAAAAAATTTTTAAAAAAAGGATTAACACACTCTCCCTTTCCCTAAAGGTAAATTAAAACTCCATGAGCCTGAATCTACACAAGATTAGAAGGTATAATATCTGGTGTCTTCCACAAGGGAACAGGATTTTGTGATTTTGCTACTGTGGCTGCAGATAAAGCACAGCAGCAACAAAGCTCCCACACGGTAGGTTTTCCCGCAGCATTCTGGCAGCAGCCACTACCCCTCCCCTGAGCCACAGGGCTTTTGGATTTTTAAAAAAATCAGCACTAATCATTATATCAATATACCATTGTAACAATAGGTGTAGCGGGTTCTCTGAATTCCCAAGCTCTCATTTTTTTAAAAAGAAAATTTCTAGCTCATTCTCTTGCAAAGATATGCCTTTTTCCTTGTATCTGTGCAAGGAAAAGTTATTTTAATAAAAGCTGAGAATTCAGAGAACCTGCTACAGCTATTCTTACATGTACAGTGATAACAACATTCTAAAGCTGATTAAAAAAATAATAAAACGTCCCCCAGTGACAAGGGGAGGAAATGGCTGCCATGTGGGCCAGAGAATCAAAATCTTCCCACCCACATAGCAGCCATCCAGGCTTTACTGTAATCTTTCCCAAAACTCAAAGCAGGTTTGAGAAAAAATGGAGAAAAGCCAGGGAAACCCCAGAGGTGCACCAATGCACCATGATACTATGGGGAAGCAAGGGAGGAAAAAAACCCAAAAGTATTGAACTCTGGTCAGATAACTCATGTGGGAGACATGTGTCTTCTCTGGCTGAGCTGTCAGAAACCTTACTGCAAAAAGAGTGACAGTCCTCATCAGAGACGGTATAGTATTTAAGTGCATCAGTACATGGCTTTAATTAAAGTACAGCTCTAACAAACAGGAGGGAGATGTTACAGTTTAGGATGTAATTGACTCTTTTCTACAGTACTCTGCAAGTACCTCCAGAAAATATTTTATTTACAGCAGGAATTAGAAAAGCAAAAATATTGGTCCAAGCAAAAGAAAAGTCCTATCCATTTGCTTGAGCTTGCAGAAATTAAAAAAGAAATCATTGTAAGAACACTCTCAGGTATGGTTGCAGACTGTGTAGAGCAGGAGCAGCACCTTATCACTCTGAAGATCCTTTGATTCAAGCACAGAGCGTTATACAGGAAAGGAAGGATGCTCCTGCAACATCTTGCCAACTGATGAATCAGTTTGTGGCGAGGGAAAATTATGCCACCAAGTCACATTGGTTTAGCTTGCAGTCCTTGCAACACTGCCTGAAGAATAGCTGCAGCTGCCACAGCACCAGGGTCTGGCTGATCTAGGCGGGCTGAGCCAATGTAACTGGACCTGCCTGCAGCTGCTTCCATATTCTTGGTAGATTCAGCAGCTTCTTCTGCTCGCTGCAGGAGAGATCAAGAAATGAGTTTAGAATATGTATGTAACCCCCTTCACCAGCAACTGAAAAGGGTAGGAATGAATACTCTCTCCCATGTACCAAATTTAGGAAGACACTGCCAGTAGCATTATACTTTTTTATCTGAAGCTGCAAGCCATCATTACTCTTCAACTCTAGACATCCCCAGTTCTGCTGTTGTGTCATTTGGCCCTAATTCTGCAAATAAACCACTGAAGAATTATGTTTAAGTGCTTGGGGATTTTTCAGACTGAGAGTTTTCCTGTGGTAAACAGCATTACACAAGGATTACTGATCATGTTCTTAACTTGGCAATTCAGTATAAAGACTTATGCTGACCTGACAACATGCCAGTAGAAATACAGATACCGGGTGCTTGCATATATACATTCTCAGAAACTTATTTACAAGTCTACCTCTTCTTCCCCTAACCTCTGAAAACTTGGGTTTCGTGCAAGTCCATAAACTCACCCGTACAGCACTGGTCAGAACTTGTATCAGATTTGCCCCAGGATTCCTCAGAGCTCTCAGCTCTTCAGCAGCAGCAAAGAGTGAATCCAGCTGGCCAAAAGAAGAAGAATTAAGCAGGAGCAGCTCCACCTCGACGAATAATGGTTGGTCCTTATCTCCCAATCAAGTACCTCCTAATCTTTGCTGTTACTGGTGCGGCAAATGTCAGCTGTTCTCAGCCGTTGACTTGGAGGGATGCATAGATAAGGTTTGACTTACAATGGGGAAAGAACTATGATGATCTCTTTACTACAAGTGGGTGATGGTACCCACGGTACCCACTCTCCTGGCTTTCCGCAAACTATGCAAAACTGAATTATTCAAAAAGACTTTTTACTCAGATCGGAGGGAAGTATTATAGGGAGGGGTATCAAATGCTTCGCTAATGAGTTAAGAACCATAGACTTCACCACTACATTACCCTGCATATCATCTGTTGCTCAAATATGTACTCTTATACTACCTGAACTTCATGTTTATCTAATGTCAGTCCTAGATTTGATTATATTCTGTTTCAGCAATTCTTCAACTCTGTATTGGATTCTTGTGAATGCTATGTCTTTGTAAAATCCGATGACATTGTTATGAAAATGTCCTTGATACTGTATGGAAATGTCCCCGATACTGATTGTACTAATCTCACGCTATGTAATCCGCCTTGAGTCTCAGTGAGAAAGGCGGACTATAAATGACATAAATAAATAAATATGACTAATATTATATAACATATTTAAAAATAAATGGAAGGGGGACCTGTGCTGACTCTTTGGGGGGGGGTGTTCAATTTCACCACTAGCAATGTTCTTCTCCATGCACACTGGCGAGCTCCACTCCTCTCTCCACCCCAACTCTGCTTCCTCTCTCCCCAACAGGCCGGGCCGGGCCAGGCCAGGCCAGGGTTGTAGCAACAACATAAGGAGAATTGGGGAGAGAGGAAGCAGAGTTGGGGTGGAGAGAGGAGTGGAGCTGGCCAGTGTGCATGGAGAAGAACATTACTAGTGGTGAAATTGAACACCCCGCCCCAAAGAGTCAGCACAGGTCCCCCTTCCATTTATTTTTAAATATGTTATATAGTATTAGTCATATTTATGTATGGATATTTAATTTCCGGGGGGGAAGGGGAGGCACATGTCCTTGGGTATTAGATATAAAGATACAATGACACAGAATGGACTTGTCACAGATGTTTCACTGAACAGACATAAAATGTGAAAGGCTTGTTCAGTCTCTCTCATTTGTATACTACTCTTCCAGGAACTCAGGACAGTAAACAAGTAGATACAAACATCATATGCCAAGCTGTTCTAATATAGGCTGTTGTACACAGTATCTATCTCTGCTACTGTTCCTTCTAAGACTTTAAAGTTAAGAATGCCAGTCACTTATCTTTAATATTAATGATAATTTGTATCAGTTTGCTGCTATATAGAAGTGGCAAAAATCAGAAAATACTGCAGTATTGAATTCCATACTGACACATGGACAAGTCTAGAAATACAGTGCAAACTTGACACATTACAGACTCACTAGTAGCAAATAAATGGTATATGCAGTTGTGTGGAGCTTTAAGTGCAGTGTTCCAAGGTAACTATGACAAGGTCTGCAAGACATTAATATATCTATATGAAATTAGAACTTTAGTATCTTTTGCCTCAAGGTCAGATCATGGTATTAGCAGGAGAAATGTCACAAGTGACAGTTCTAGACTCACCATGGTTCTGTCTCCTGGTGCAGCTCCACCATATCTATCAGAGAAAAACAGTCCTTGTAGGCCCTGCATGAATAACTAGTGCTCACCTCTCCCTTGCAGTTCTCTACCAGACAGCAAGGGTAGAAGCAAACCCACTGCACATCACAATTACTGTATTGCAATCACATCTGCCACACTCACCGCTTCATGGCTTCAATACCAGCGTCCATGGCCACTGACCAAGTTGACAGCTCACTGTTCATTCGTAGGGGCTGAGAAGCTGCTGTCAGAAACAGCCCATAGAGCTGTAAAAGGTTATGAAGCAATTCCATTTCTGACACACATTACTACATTGGCCTAAGCACAAATAGTAGCACATTGAAAATGTAATTAATTTCACTGATTTTTATGAAATAACTGTTCTAACACTATAAAATATCTGAATAAAGGGGCTACAATCTGCTTGATTAAACAGATACACTGGGATGGAAATTCAAGAAATCTAATACTATAAACTGAGAGACCTAGAATAATAGAAGTCTTCAGTGGGAGGTTTTTGAAAATTTATTGTTACCTACCCAAGATAAATAATATTTCTCCAGTAGGTATCAGATTATGATATTGTAATGTACAATATTTACTCAAATGCAAACTAAGTTTTTTCACAGGTATGCCATCAAAAATAAAAAGAGAAGGTCATCTTGTATTTGCATACAAGTTATAGTTATCTTAAATTTTTGTGTGTGTATAACATTTTAAGGGGTCATCTTACCTTCAGGGTCATCTTACCTACAAGTAAATACAGTACCTATTACATTAATACCCTTTCTCCAGAGAGCTCAGGGTGCTGAACAATGGTTCAGTTTTGGCCACAGCTAGAAAGGTCCCTATTCTTCCATCTGCAAGTGTATATCAGTTTTCAGCTTAAACTGAAAGTCACCTGCATCCCTTGACTAAACAGAAGCCTTTTTAAATATTTTATTATCACAAGTTTATGCTCACATACTTTCAAAATTGTAGCTATACACCAGCAATAAAAAGGCTCATTCACTGTCTCTTCCCAGATTGTTACTCCTCTCTCCCTAAGCCCAGCAGTACTGTTTCCCTTCTTCCAAACACAAAGTCATTGAAAGTCAATGTATGCTGGGGAGTGGAAGGGGGGGGGGAATCCACCTGTCGAGCACTCACCGCCCCTGAGGAGCCTCCCATCTTCTCCAGCAGCAATCTTGCCAGGGCAGAGAGTAGTTGAGATGGATGTTCTGGTGGAGGGTTTACACTCAGCCACTCCTGGATTGCTGAGGAAATAACACTCCCAGGTTAGAGATGACTGTATTCTGGCTAGGAATCATTAATAGTTGCAAATTATGTTTTCACCAGCGTAAGTACCAAGAAAAGCTAAGAGATTTGAAAAAGGGCCTGTTTTACAAAGCAATTATGCTAAATAATTCTGTTAATATATTTCCAATGTACCATTATGAGCATATATAATTCTCCTACAGAGAAGCAATCTGAAGAGATGCTCAGACCCTCAGTTTTCTTGCCTCAGAAAAGCAACTGTGTACCATAAATCTAAGTTTATGAAAACAGTATACTAATGTAACCCCCAATCTTATAATGAAACATCAATTGAGACCAAGTACATAAAGAATACTGGGGCCATTAATGAAACAGCACTAACCTCTGGCAGCACGAGCATGTGTGCTGCCACAGTCTCCATCACCTGCGGCACGATCCAGATCATTGAGTCTCTCCTGTAAGTTCAGCAGAGTACTGCATACTGTCTCTAGAACTAATATAATCTGTTGGGAGGTTGGCACTAAATGAAATAGTAAAAGATCTGTGGTTAGGTAGTAAAACTTCCCGCTTCACATGTGTTGCCTCATGGAACTAACTACTGGTTTTGCCATGCACTTCTGCTATATATTAACTAGTATAACAAGAGGGTGAACTCTTAAACAGCTATTGCTTTGTTAAAAGATGGTTTGAAACCAATGTCTATATCAGATCATTTAACATCTCACACCTTGTGGCAGAATGTTTAAAATAACTCCATTAAAAATATGGTTTGACACAAAGTAATCTATGACAACTCAATTCTTTTCAGTAAGTTGTGCTATTACTAAAGAATCCATGACTGCCACCATTTCATCCTGAGATTCAGAAACTGATAGGAAGGAGCTTCCTTAAAAAGTAAACTGTCACACATATTATGATGGAACAAGAGTCAACTAGAAGCAGAAGAGGGAACAGGAGGCAACAATTCACTAGAATGTGGGATTTAGTTATGAGTTGAATGTAACATGTTGAATGAAACATGGGAATTACTCAATGGACATACATGGATTGTATGTGCATTCACCATAACTTGTGAACAGGGATGCTCACTGTCCTGGTCAACACACTGCTAGCCCTGTCTTCCAAGCAGGAGTGATTCCACACAGAGGGTATTTTCCACGATGGCCATGTGGCCAGTGCAACAGTTTGTTCATTCACATTTATGATGGAGATCCCACATGGTACAGGCTAATGTGGTTTCTCCTCATAATTAGCTATGGTATTCTTTTCATACAAGATGTGGATCAAATCCACTTTCTGTAAGCTGCCTTGCTATATCATGAATATCTACCCCCCCCCCACTTTGCACATGCTTAGTGTTGCTCAGGAAAAGTGCTAAAATCTATTTAGCTCAATTAGCACAGTGTGTTTGGTAATGCTAATTACTTCCAGAGACTGCCAGTATAGTAATCTATATTTCAAATAGGAATTGCATGCCTCTGCTGCTTGGCAGGGGAAAAAGGTGCCCCTCATCTCTGCAACAAGCATAGGGATGAAAACCCTCCCTACCGTTGCTAACTAATAGCTTCCCATACATTTCTTCTGTCCTGTGAGAGGAAAAAAACAGGCTGATATTGACCATATACATTTCCCTGAAAGACTGGTAAAGCAATGCAATGGAAAACATGTTTTTTAAAAATACAGTAATAAAGCCAGCATACAATCACTCCCTGGGAATACAGTACATTGACTTTTTAGGAAGTCTACATGGCTATGCCTGTCTACCAGAACCAGAAATGGAGAATTTATTATATTCTATTGACACTATTGAAGACCAGTGCTATGGCAAGCCCCCTCCTCAATTAAAAAAAGAAGCTTTCTATTGCATTGCTGGGGGTGGTAGTGGATGGGCTCATTGCCCAAAAAAGACTGGAAGGGGCATTCTTTGCATTCAGGTACCAGCTCTCCTTTCCAGAAGATAGAATACATTGACCAGCACCACTATAGCAGGAAATAAACAGAGTGTGTGTGGTTTAAAAAGTAGTAGATTTTTTCAGAGAGAAAAAAAATCAGGCAGCGGAAGACATCAATGTGGAAATGGGGATAAATCAGGTGGCTAAAATGGAAAATCCTCTGTATGGAATCAGCTCAGGTCACAAGCACCATCTTAATGATGCCTGGCTGTATAGGCATTGCACCTTGCTTCTCTCAAGAGACATCCACAATGACAGAATGACATTATATCATGCTGGACAAAGTGAATCAGGCCAAGGTATGACAGGAACTTCCAAAGTGGTCACAAGTACTTCACCTCCTGTTGGAACAAACTTCTCTTCCTCGGGGTATTTCTCAGGTGCTATCCTCTCTCTTCTCTTGCGTGATACCGACACTCTGGCATGTTGTGACCAGGCCACAGCTGTGGTTTCTGAATCTAGGAATTGAAACATAAAACTTTTGAGTTTCAGCTATAGGCAATTTCATGATACACCAACAACTAGCTTGCATCTATGAAAACAGCAACAATCAATAGGCTGACAAAAATCTGAGTTATAAACAGCTGCATCCATCAAGCAAGCCACTCTTTAAGCAGGCACTCCACAACACATGTAGAGACCCCATAACAACAGAGCTGAAGAAGTGGACCAAGAAGAATGGGTTTATATTAAACTAGCTGTGGTCATAGACTAGAAATGCCCAATTATTAGGCCTGTATTCAGTTCTGGACCTGTCCAAAGGCCATGGAAAACCATTTTGGCACGATAGGATTGGGGGTGGCATCTTTTGTACCCATTTGCCTGCTGTTCACTGCCTGTTTTCAGAAGTTGCCTTGGTATCTAGTTTTGCTTTATCTACCAAGTGGCTTTTTCCTCACATCAGGATCACACATCATGAATATATCACAATGCCAAATACCCAATCAGGATTGGCACTGAGACAGTGTCAAGTGAGCATGTCTGAGTGAGCATGTCTGAATGCATGTAATGGAAGGCAGATGTGGCTACTATGTAGGTAATAGCCCATAATAACCCAGGAAAAGCAGGCACTTACAATCAGTAAGATAGCTAAATACTTTGCCCCTCTTACCATGAAATATCAAAAGTGGGACTTCCTACCAATAGCCTGCAAGCAAGGTATGAATGTATAGGGTCCATTTTGGCCTGGCTAAAATAGGATTATCAGGAAGAAAATGAAGCTTCAACACATCATACATATTTACCAAAGCATAAGAATGTAAGAAGAGCCCTGCTGGATCAGATCAATGGTCCATCTAGCACAGCATACTATCTCACAGTGGCCAACCAGATATCCGGAGGGCCAACAACAGGGCATAGAAGCTGCTGAGCCTTCCCCTGATCTTGCCTTTTGGCCCTGATATTCAGAGGTTTACTGCCTCTGAATGTGGAGGTTCCCTTTAGTCATCATGGCTGGTAGCCACTGATAGACCTATCCAACATGAACCTGTCTAATCCTCTTTTAAAGACATCTGTGCCTGTGGCCATCACTACATCTTCTGGCAGTGAATTCCACATTTTAACCATTCATTGAATAAAGAAGCATTTTCTTTTGTCCTGAATCTATTGCTCATCAACTTCCTTGAATATCCTCAAGTTCTAGTTTTTTGGGAGAGGGAGAAATAGCTCTCTACTTTCTCTACACTGTGCATATTTTATACGCCTCTATCACACCTCCCTTAGTCATCTCTTTTCTAAGCTGAAAAGTCCCAAACTCTTCAGCCTTTCCTTATAGGAAAGATGCTTCAACACCCTGATCATCTTGATTGTTCTCTTCTGTACTTTTTCCAATTCTGCAATGTAATTTTTGAGATATGATGACCAGAATTTTACACAGTATTCCAAATGAGACCGTACCATAGATCTACACAAGGGGGTTCCAATGTTGCTTGTTTTATTTTCGATCCCTTTCCTAATTATCCCCAGTATAGAGTTTGCCCTTTTCACTGATGTGGCACACTGGGTTGACATTTTCATTGAGTTATCAACTATATTCCCAAGATTTCTTTTCCTCTGGGTCTCAGCAAGTTCAGTCCCCTTTGATGGTGGAAAGTGCTGTCAAGTTGCAGCTGACTTATGACAACCCCATAGGATTTTCAAGGCAAGAGACTAACACCATTAGTATGTACTTCAATTTAGATTTTTTTGTTCCAGTGTGCACCTTACACTTACCTACACTGAACTTCATTTGCCAAACTGTTGCCCACTCACCCAATATCTGGAGATCTTCTTCGAGCTCTTCCCACTGAGCCTTGGTTTTCACCATCCTGAATAATTTTGTCATCTGCAAAGTCCTTGCTCTAGCCTCCTCATCATTAAAGCACAACATCTTCCAATTGGCAAGGCTGGAAGGAAAAAGGATATCTAAAGGACTCACCAATAAGGTTCAAGAGCTCATCATCCACAAGCAGAAGTGTAAGCGAGACACCAGCCATCTCCAGTGCAGTCATGAAGGAGCCAACGAAAGCTCGGGCAATGTGAATGCCCCTGTTCTCTGCAATGATTAAGCAAGCAGAACTGAGAGGAACTGTTCTCGGGGAGGGACTATACTATGAGGGAGAGGTAAGACCAGTCACGAAGAAGCTTGCTTAAGACAAAAAAAAGCAAGATTCTAAAAACTAAATGCGCATAAGCAGGGAATACCAGTTTTCAAATTCTAAAACCTAGATGGAATGCATAAGTAATTGGAACACTTTATATACATTGTATCTTAGTATAAATGTGCTGTTCTATTAAAAATCAAATAAGGAAGGAAGGTGCTAATTTCTAGTAGGGAAATTGAGAACTTTAAAATGAGACCATACTGCTAGAAACTCTGGGACAGGTATAGCTCGCACCGTTTCCATCATCTACTGGTGTAGGAATGCATAATATTTTGGTCCCTTCCAGTTCCAAGACTCTGAATGCCATTCAGACTAATAAATGAAATGTAACAGGCTTTTAGATCAAACAAACAGGGACCCACAAGGAACTTGCAGAAGCAGCCATCACGTAATTTTGCTTATTCTCCACCTCCACCACTCCTTCTTAGTCTGTCTTTCTCTTTCCCCCAAATTTGTCACTTCCTTCTTACTTTCTCTCCCTCATGCCTACTGTCACTCCTCTCTCTGTCTCATTCTCCCTTTTCTCCATACCTACTGTTACTTTTCTTCTCTCCCCCACCTCTATCATTCTTATCCCACACAGCTGTGGGAGGGGGAATACAGCGGGTACTACGGTGGGAGATGTACACAATTTCTCTTCTGGTGGGTGGTGGATCCTCCTATCTTGCATATAGAGCTTGTGAAGACGAAGTAATGGCGGGGCTCGCACTACTGCCACCAGCTCCCCAGCCCACATTGCTGCCACCTCATCAGCTGGTTAGAAAAGGAAGTGATAGTGGGGTTTGTGGTGCTAGCAACAGCGATTCCTCTTCCACTGCCAGCAGCACTACTGCCACCCACTCCCCCACTCTCAGCACCACAGCCCATACTTGATAAAAAGTCTTGTCTCAACATGGGTCCCAATCCACAGAATCAGCCACCTTGAAAATTATACATATATTGGTAATTACCTTAGCAGTTGAATCAGAAATATCCCACTTTTCTAGGCACCAGTATGAACTTATTGGCATGAGCCTTCACAAAATGAAGTAACTTTTTAGACACCCAGACAGCCTGGCATTTTCCCAGTACTGATTTACAAAATTTTGCTTAATGTTTTATTACTGAGGTTGCTTTGTGTTGCTGAACTTTACTTTTTGGTTTTCATTAGGCAAAAATCCTCATCTTTCAGTCTCATTTTTAATCTCCCCTCACTTCCAGTCTCAGGACAATAACTTACCAAGACAGCGCACGGCTGACCCAGCCACTATGCTCAATTCTAAGTAAGACAGGCCTCCCAAGTTGTTCACCACCAAGACTACAGAAGCACCTGAAAGCCAAAATGTGAGTATCATTGAAAGTTTCTCCCAAGCTGCTTCTCCACACCTAGGTTAACGCAGAAAACTAATGATCACACTAATTGCCCCACCACCTGATGAATTCCAGTTCCATAACTCACTCACACTCACACTCACTCTCTTACATTCACACTCACACTCTCTCACTCTCTCACACATATATATGAAAGTAGTTTCAAGCATCCTCTGCACTCTGATTAGTATGGATAGCTCAACTCCAAGATTGTTACTCACCAGGCTTGAGGGACAAATGTGAGGCATTGGAAGGATTGGTCATGTGATCTAGCATTATTTTCACTATTTTATCTGCTGGCATCATCTGTGAAGGAAAGGAAATTTATAAATGAACAGCCACAAATGTCTGGTCCTGCAAGAAGGGACAGCCAACTTACTTTCATCCTGCGTACACCTGCTTCACCATGAATTCCTGCAAAAAGAACAAAGACTCAGCTGTGGCACCTGTGATGCCTAGCTCATTTCTAAGCAGAAGTAGGCGTTAGGGAGACTAACAGTGCACTCCTATGCAGCTACTTCATTCTAAGCCCACTGTAAGCAATGAAATCCTAGATGTCATTGGACTATAATACAGTTGGTTTACCCTAGTCCACTCATTCCATAGATATACTGTCTTTTTCTTACGTATTTAGTACAGTAAAAAGACATACATGATAGAGAGAAATATGTGTAATAGGTACAAGGCCAACAGGTCTGCCTGAATCACAAAAACCATGTGAAATTAATTATTCTATTTCTTACACTTTGCTGCAAGATAGACATATCTATATGGTCAAATCCATGGATACTTAAATTTGTAGATTGTAGCCATGAACAGACAAGACCTTTCTATAAACCTATGCAGGCTACAGGAGAGGAGGGCCAATCAGATACAGAGCAAAAGAACAAAAAAAAAGGAAGAAAGAAAAAGAAAAAAATGGTGCAGTGGGAAAAAATAATTTTATTCTTTTATCTGCCCTTATCTGTTTTGCCTGTGCTTCTTCAGGGGGCTCTTATCAGCATATAAATAAAAACAAGAATGAATGTATTGTCATTTAAAAGGAGTAAAATACGTAACAAAATACATAATAAAAGTGCCAGTGAACATTAGAAAAGTGCATAAACGTATACAGAATCATAGATACATGAGAATATTACAGGAATTATACAGGTGCAGTACACAGTTGGAAACATATTTAAAAAAGAAATTGTATACAGGACTCTTAAGCTTTCACAAGTAAGAAAGATAAGTATAAAACTGGCATGTATAGTAGCATCCAGTAGTCCCCACAGCAATAGAATTTCAGGGAGAGAAGTCTGACTTAGGTTTTTATCGCATATGAGAGTTATCAATACGAAGCTCTCATTTAACCCACAAGGGATTAGAGTCTCAAGTCTCAGGATCCACTTTGCCTCTTTTTTTCAATAGGACTTTATCCATAGGGCATTCAGATTTAAAAATAACCCAACCCTTCAATTCTATTGGACCATGGTTGTGTTCTACAAAATGCTGAACCAAAGGAGCACCCTGTTATTTTAAAGATGAATACTGCTTTTGTGTTCTGCAACATGTATTCCCCAATGTTTTGCCAATGTACAATTTCTCAAAAGGACATTTAAAAATATACTCTACCTCAGAAAAGTTACATATAATGAGATTTTTGAGACTGTATTATTTCTTGTCTTATGGACTGATTAAACTTTTCAAGCTGCTTGAAAGAAAAATGTCCTATAAGAGGGTTGGATCCTAACAAACAAATGACAATATATTCATTCGTGTTTTTATTTATATGCTTATAAGATCCCCTTGAAGAAGAGTAGTTGAAACATGCACGTGCAGATAATGGAATAGAATCATTTTTTTTCCCACTGCATCATTTTTTTCTGTGAGGTGGGGAAAAATGCTCTTCCTAAGACTTAAAAGTTAGGCAGAAAATGAGCAGGAGAAGTTGATTCAGTTGGCACAACAAATGCACACTGCAATTTAGACACCCCCTCCCCTAAAACACACTCACCACAAAACCACCAGCCCACGCTAGCACACATTTCTGAGAAACCGAGAAAATAACTGAGAAAATAGTCCCCAGAAAGGTTGGGCTCTTCTCTTTCCACTGGGGTGGGAAGAGTCAGAGAGAGACATCAGGGAAAGCAGAGAACGATACACCCTCAGGAAACCCACAGAAACACCCACATGAAGTTCATGTTAACCAAACTTAGCTTTCCTCATTGCAGGGATGGCTGATATAATATGTGGTTCTAATAAGTTGTTGTTCTAATGTTAACTTCACTTTCCTCATTGCAGGGGTGGGAGGGGGGGCAATGATGAAGTCTGCTGCAGAGAAAGAATTACTAGTTTCCCAAGTACCTCACAGTCAGTTTCAGCCTGAGGCAGTGGGTGGGAATGGGATCCATCTTATGTAACTGGGCTTGGCACATGCCATTGTCTTACGCTTGTGGCTGGGTACTGCTTGGTTCTGTTGTGTGGTGCTCACCCACTGGCTGAACCCAGTGCCTGGCTGCTGTGAATGACACTGGTTCTGTTCGACTAAGTTGTAAGAGTGTCCCTTGCTTCAGTTTGGTTTGGGTGAAATGGATGTGATTCTCTGGTGTGAAGTTGGTCCCCTTGCTTCACTTTGGTTCTGGGGGGTTCCATTCTCTTGCTTCAGTTTGCTTCCAGTTCCAAAACTGTTCCTTGCTTCAATTTGGTTTGGGTGATTCTTTGGTGTGATGTTGGTCTTCATAGGGAACAATGGAGAGTGGCTAGTCAGACTCCTCAGAGGGGCGCTGTTTTTGGGCGGGGGGTCAGTTTGGTTCTGTTGGGCTTCCCCAAGGATGAGCTTGCATTTGGGAGCATGCCTTGGCTGTGGCATCCTTGCCCTGTATGTACATGCCCCTTGGGAAAGAAGTTGTAACTCATCATTGGGAATGGAGAGTGGCTGGTCAGCCTGGTCAGGGGGCGCTGGGGTTTGAGGGGGTGTCAGTTTGGCTGTTGGATTGTCTGGTGTAGAGCTTGTATTTGGGAGTATGCCTCTGGCCATGGCAGCCTTGGTCCATGTGTTTCTACAGTGGGAGTCAGCTTGGAGTTTTTTCCCCCACAAAAGGGACAAATGGAGTGGCTGGGAGCACCATGTTTAGGGGCCCACAAGATTGGACCTCAGGGTCCAATCTCCCTGGAACTTGGGAGAGTCTTTATAGGACAGTCAGGAGCAAGTCCCCTACAAATCTGGTTGATTTTGCTTGCAAAATGCCACCCCCAACCCCCTGGATAGCCCCCATAATTTTCCCCATAGGGAACAACAGAGATTGGAGGTGGCTGAGGGCACCTTCTTTGGGGGGCCATAAAATGGCCTCATTGGGTCCAATCTTTATAAAACCGGGAGGTTCATTAAAGGACAGTTAGGAGTAGGTCACCTGCAAACTTGGTGAAATTTGGTAAAAAAATGATTCCCCCCCACAAGCCACTGGATATTTCCAAACTGAGTTTCCTATAAGAAACAATGGGCGAATTTTACCAAATTTGCTCTGTATTTCTAAACCAATCTGAAGAATGAATTTGGTATTCAAGGAAAACAGAAATTTTTTTCAGTTCAGTATTATCAAACCCGAATTTACCAAAACTTTTCCTGTGCATATCCCTAGGTTATACACTGTACTACAATAGTATCTCCAATTCACTACCATGTCTCCAAATAGCAGCCAGTTAAGCATAATTGACAAGAAACATTCATATTCAGTTTTTACAGCCATGAAATGCATATTCATGAAGCCATGCCAAGAAAAGAGAGGGAAAAAAGTAGATTTATTCTCACCCAAGCCTAGTTCAAATTCGTCCTCAGCAAGCTGAAAAGTAGGTTTGGATCCAGGGACACTGCATGGGGACAGACTCACTCCCAAGGTGCCTATTGCAAATAAAGGAAGAAAAACTTCATATTGTAGTTTGGGTTCTTTTTTGTCTTATTACAGAAAATCAAGTAAACAAGTGTGCAGTGCTCTAAATAGACCACCACAATGCGGCACATGTTTGAGAAAAAAATTTCAGACTGTATTACGTGATACAAGGCAGTGTCTTTTCAAATGTGAGGACTTCAAATGTAAAGGCCAAAAATTTAATGGATCCCCACATGACAGTAGTTGTACTATTAGTATCCATTGATTTAGAAAATACATGACAAAAGCGCCTATGAATTCAAAAACTCTTTTAATTTAATTTGTGTTTTACTAATCACAACAGTATCTATATACATTTGAAAAATAGTAATATATGTGGCGAGACATTTATTTGGTCTACAGAAAATATGTTTGCCTACCCTCAGTCATTTAATGACATGGCTGGTTCTGGATTGCAGCTTTCACAGTGCAATCCTAAAGAGAGTTAGTTCTGTTTAGGACTACTGTGTTAGAGATTAGAAGTCTGATTGAAGGGTAGACAATACATATACTCAGGGCTCATTTGGAGGCGGAATGCACCTGAACGGTGTTCTGGTAGATCTGAAAAGAGGTCACATGGGTTTTGGCCCCGCCCATGTGATTCCTTTTCCTAAGAGTGCAAGCCAAGTGGGGCTGGGCTCCAAAGGAACGTAAGCTGCTTTGATTCATTCTGCTCTACTTTCATTTGTGACTTGTGGGGGGGGGGGACACACAGAGAAAATGACTGAATGGGTGCAAGTCGAGTGGGGCTGGGCTCCAAAGGAACGTAAGCTGCTTGGATTCATTCTGCTCTGCTGCTTTACTTTCATTTGTGACTCGTTGGGGGGGGGGGGAGAGAGAAAATGAGTGAATGGGTGCAAGCTGAGTGGAGCTGGGCTCCAAAGGAACGTAAGCTGCTTTGATTCATTCTGCTCTGCTGCTTTACTTTCATTTGTGACTCGTGGGCGGGGGGGAGAGAGAGAAAATGAGTGAATGGGTGCAAGCCGAGTGGGGCTGGGCTCCAAAGGAACGTAAGCTGCTTGGATTCATTCTGCTCTGCTGCTTTACTTTCATTTGTGACTCGTGGGTGGGGGGGGAGAGAGAGAAAATGAGTGAATGGGTGCAAGCCAAGTGGGGCTGGGCTCCAAAGGAACGTAAGCTGCTTGGATTCATTCTGCTCTGCTGCTTTACTTTCATTTGTGACTCGTGGGCGGGGGGGAGAGAGAGAAAATGAGTGAATGGGTGCAAGCCGAGTGGGGTTGGGCTCCAAAGGAACGTAAGCTGCTGTGATTCATTCTGCTCTGCTGCTTTACTTTCATTTGTGACTCGTGGGCGGGGGGGGGAGAGAGAGAAAATGAGTGAATGGGTGCAAGCCGAGTGGGGCTGGGCTCCAAAGGAATGTAAGCTGCTTTGATTCATTCTGCTCTACTTTCATTTGTGACTTGTGGGGGGGGGGACACACAGAGAAAATGAGTGAATGGGTGCAAGTCGAGTGGGGCTGGGCTCCAAAGGAACGTAAGCTGCTTGGATTCATTCTGCTCTGCTGCTTTACTTTCATTTGTGACTTGTTGGGGGGGTGGGAGAGAGAAAATGAGTGAATGGGTGCAAGCTGAGTGGAGCTGGGCTCCAAAGGAATGTAAGCTGCTTGGATTCATTCTGCTCTGCTGCTTTACTTTCATTTGTGACTCGTGAGGGGGGGGAGAGAGAAAATGAGAGCCAAGCTACAAGTGATGCCTTACACCGGTTGGACACTTGTCAGTTTACCTCAAGTTTTGATGGGAAATGTCGGCGCCCTGGTTTTACAGCTTGGCTCTCCATTACAGCTGCAAGACCAGGATGCCTACATTTCCCATCAAAACTTGAGGGAAGCTGACAAGTGTCAAACCTGTGTCAGGTGTCACTTGTAGCTTGGCTCTCAGTGAATGAGTGCAAGCCGAGTGGGGCTGGGCTCCAAAGGAACAAGCTGTTTGGAATTCATGCTACTTTATTTTCATTTGTGACTTGTGCGAGATAGTGAGTGCGTGGGTGCAAGCAGGGCTGGCTCTCCAGAGGAGGGTAAGCTGCTTTGAGTTCATTCTGCTTTAAGGAAATACCTGGAGATTTTTGCGGAAAGGGGCCTGAGGGGTGGATGTTGCCTTCTGACACACTTCTGGTGATGTCAGGGGGTGTGGCATATGCTAATGAGTTATGCTAATGAGTTCCTGCAGTTCTTTTTCTAGGAAATGACCCCTGCATATACTAGACATAGAATAAGAAAGCGTAATATATTTCTATAGTTCGGAGTTACCAGTGTAGCTGCCTAAAATTATCCATTTCACACTTGGAGGCCTCTGGCTGAAAATGGTCCAATGCTGCCTGGCTGGATAGGGGCCTGAAGCAGGCCATTGTCAAGAAACTGGCCTACGCTAGTCCATTTTTTGGCTTCCAAATACATGTCTCCAAATAGCAGCCAGTTAAGCATAATTGACCAGAAACATTCATATACAGTTTTTATAGCCATGAAATGCATATGCATGAAGCCATGCCAAGAAAAGAGAGGGGAAAAAGTAGATGATTTATTCTCACCCAAGCCTAGTTCTAGGCCTTTTGGACCTAGTTAAGCTACAGAAGAGAATCCTCTGGAAACTTACTAAAGCTTTGAGTTAACAGTTCCCAAAGATAAAAGGAGATGGAACTAAGGGACATAGGTGCAGATGAGATCATGGAAGATCAGAGTGCTTCAAGGCCAGATAACCAGGAGAGAGGCTCTCCATCTGCATTCCATCTCATTAGCACAAGGAATCCTGGTTAGGGGCAAGTTGCTCTGATTGTGAACATTTTTCAGCTGCAGAGAGATGTGTTCACACATCTTAGCAACACCACTGATTGGTCAAGCAGGATTAGGTCTGTGAGGTTCTGCCAAGTAACTCTCGAAGACTTCACTGCATGAGTCCAGGAACTGCGTAAGTTAAAGCATTTTATTTGATAAGCTACTTGTTCATTCCCTATTACACTCCTTGCCAGGAATGGCGACTTTCTACAAGCACATAACGTATATAGGAGTCTAAGCCCAGCCTCAGAATTCCCACCCACCCCCTTTAGGAAACAGTAAGCCAAGTTTAATAAATGAGCAACAGGACATAGCAGAGATGATGTGTGAGAAACTCCAAGGCTATGAGGCCCGGCTTCTCAGGCGAAAGAGAAACCGCAGGCTGAGAAAAAGGTAACAGCAGGCTGTCACATTCCAGGCAGAGAACAGCTTCTAACATTAGAGTCACACAGAATCAAACAGGCCTTGCAGAGTATGACAGGAGACATCCGGACAAGGCCATGCTGCAGTTGGCATGAGATAAAGAAGGGTCTTCATTTTGTTTTTTGCTAGCTTGTTTGCTGCTTACAAGTTATCTTGAGCTTTGGATCTGGCAAACAGTTTAGTTCCGTTAGACATTTGTGGTTTGACATGATAAGGTACATCTGGGTTAGGTAACCAAAGCCTATAAAGTATTTTAGGGCAGATATTTAGCTTTTATTCGAAAAGAGTCCAGTAGCACCTTTAAGACTAACCAACTTTACTATAGCATAAACTTTCGAGAATCACAGTTCTCTTTGTCAGAGGCATGAAGGGTAAGAAGAAACTGGTCAGATATATAGGTGGAGAGGGGAGGGGGGAGTAAATGCAACAGTAGCTTCTGATAATGGGATCAGTTGGCTTCTGATAATGAAGTCAGTTATTTCTGGTAATGAGATAACCATTCATAGTCTCTATTCAATCCAAGCCTGACTGAATCAAATTTACATATGAATTCCAATTCAGCAGCATCCCGTTGGATTCTGTTTTTGAAAGGCTTCTGTTGAACTACAGTGACCTTTAAGTCCTTGATGGAATGTCCTGGTAGTGTTCTCCCACTGGTTTCTGGATGTTGCCATTTTTAATGTCAGATTTGTGCCCATTTATTCTTTTGCGCAGAGGTCGGCTGGTTTGTCCAATGTACAGAGCAGATGGACATTGTTGGCACATGAGGGCATATATCACGTTGGAGGATGAGCAGCTGTAAGAGCCAGAGACAGTGTAGTTGACGCCATTGGGTCCTGTAATAGAATTTCCTGGGTAGATATGAGGGCAGAGCTGGCATCTGGGTCTGTTGCAGGGTCTGGTACCTGTGCTGGTGACTCTGCTAGCCGATTCATGGTTGTTAGTGAGAAGTCGTTTAAAGTTGGGGTTGTCTGTAGGAAATGAGAGGTCTTCCACCCAGGGCTTGTGAGAGAGGCATCGTTTTCCAGGATGGTCTGTAGATCACTGATGATACATTGGATGGGTTTGAGCTGGGAACTATAGGTGACAACCAGTGGTGTTCTGTTGTTAGTTCCTTTAGGTTTGTCCTGAAGCAGGCTGTTTCTGGGTACTAGTCTGGCCCTGTCAATTTGTTCACTGCATTAGGTAAGTACTGTAGCCCCAAAAATGCTTGTTGTAAATCTCTTAAGTGGAACTCCCGATCAAGAGCATTGGAGCAGATACGACTGTAACGTAAGGCTTGGCTGTAGACAACTGACTGAATGGTATGTTTAGGGTGATAGCTGGAGGCATGTAGATATGAGTATCGGCCGGTGGGTTTCCGGTATAAGGTGGTATTTATCTGTCCATTATGTAGTTGTACAGTGGTGTCCAGGAAGTGTATCTATTGTGTAGTGGTCTAGGCTCACTCAGGTTGACAGTAGGGTGAAAGTTGTTGAAGTCCTGATGAAATCTCTCAAGGGCTTCCTTCCCATGGGTCGAAATGATGAAGATGTCATCCAAGAATCTTAAGTATAGTAGTGGTTCCAGTGGATGGGAGCAGAGGAAGCGTTGCTCCAAGTCCGCCATGAATATGTTAGCATATTGTGGTGCCATGCATGTGCCCATGGCTGAGCCATTAACCTGTAGCTATAAGCTGTCACCAAATTTGAAGTAATTGTGAGTGAGTACTAAGTGGCAAAGTTCAGTGGCGAGGTGTGCTGTGGTTTTGTCCGGGATAATATTCCTGATGGCTTGCAGTCCATCTGCTTGAGGGATATTGGTGTACAGAGCCTCCACATCCATGGTTGCTAGGATGGTGTCATCTGGTAGGTTGTCAATGGACTGTATTTTCCTTAGGAAGTCAGTGGTGTCCTGTAAATAGCTGGGTGTGCTGGTGGCATAGGGCCTGAGGATAGAGTCCATATATACTGAGACTCCTACTGTGATAGTGCCAATTCCTGAAATAATGGGGTGTCCTGGGTTACCTGGTTTGTGGATTTTGGGTAGTAGGTAGAATGTTCCTGATCGTGGTTCCTGGGGCGTGTCCATATGGATACGTTCTTGTATGTCCTTGAGGAGTGTCTTTAATATTTTATTGAGTTCTGTTCTGTATAGCTCTGTAGGGTCAGAAGGTAGTGTTTTATAGAATGTTGTGTTGGAGAGTTGTCTCTCTGCTTCTTGTACGTAGTTATGTTTGTCCATGATGACAACTACGCCACCTTTGTCAGTTCCCTTGATTACGATGCCAGAATTATTTTGGAGGCTGTTTATGGCACCTCTTTTTGCACGGCTGAGATTCTGCTTTAAGTGGTGTTGTTTGTCAATTATCCTCCAACGTGATATATGCCCTCATGTGCCAACAATGTCCATCTGCTCTGTACATTGGACAAACCAGTCAACCTCTGCGCAAAAGAATAAATGGACACAAATCTGACATTAAAAATGGCAACATCCAGAAACCAGTGGGAGAACACTTCAGTCTACGAGGACATTCCATCAAGGACATAAAGGTCACTGTAGTTCAACAGAAGCCTTTCAAAAACAGAACCCAACGGGAAGCTGCTGAATTGGAATTCATATGTAAATTTGATTCAGTCAGGCTTGGACTGAATAGAGACTATGAACAGTTATCTCATTATCAGAAGTAACTGACTTCATTATCAGAAGCCAACTGATCCCATTATCAGAAGCTACTGATTGCATCTATTACCCTCTCCACCTATATATCTGACCGGTTTCTTCTTACCCTCCATGCATCTGAAAAAGAGAACTGTGGTTCTCAAAAGCTTATGCTACAGTAAAGTTGGTTAGTCTTAAAGGTGCTACTGGACTCTTTTCGATTTTGCTACTACAGACTAACACGGCTAACTCCTTTGGATCTATAACTTAGCTTTTATTGTTTTCTTTCTTGTCTTGCACGATTTCTTTATTTGTAATCTTTTGCACAATTCCTTAATAAACTTTATTACTTATATTTTCATGGTATTATGGGTTTGGGGGCTTCAATCTGAACCTAGTACTTTGGCCTGTTTGGCTTCAGCTACCAAGTAAGTGTTGAGCTCTCTGTTGAGCTCAGTCTGCAGGAATCCAACCTCACAGAGCTGACTTCTTGATCAACACCTGGTAAGGATGCAGACTCTGTTCTTTGGTCTCTCAGCTTAGGGTTAGTTAAGAAGGTCTGGTGGTAGCAGTTGTTACCATGGGAGGCGAGGCTCTTCCCCCTCAGAAGTGGGTTTTGTTCTTGACCACACTTTGGGCTCCCTGAGGACTTGAAGAGTTCATGACAGCCGCAGCGCAGCAAGCCAGCTGGTAGAATCCCAGGAGGAGAAGTAGGAAATCTGCCCAAGCTGGAAGGATTCACTGACCGCTTGTAATAATAACTAAGTCCCCCAGGAGTTCCCAGCCCACTGATGGCTGCTAATTCCCCAACAGGAATTACCAATTTTAAATCTTTATTCATTGCATTGCAAAAATTGCCTTAAAATTCAATGTAAAACTCAGAGCAGGTATGCATCTCCTAAACCACTCGATCATCCAGATGGAAAACTATTGTCTAAACCTGGCCAAAGGTTTACCTCAGAAGGCTGAGGTAACTGAACACTCACCCATTGCTGCTGCAACAGGAGTAACTTTGCGAACAATTTCATTCAGACCAACACCTTCCTCAGCCAAAGCCCCAGCCACCTAAACATAAAGAAAAGCACTGCAGTGAATTTTGTACCAAGAATTACTACAATTCACCACTTGTAACTGTACCTTATATTACAGGAACCCAACTAGATGCTTCAAGGAGACAAAAAATGGTTATGAATAACGTGATTGGCAATGCTGGTGACCAAGTCTCTAGCTGTGGTTCACTTGGAGCATGTTTCTTGTATGTTTTGTGTACCATATCCCCAGTGGCATGAATGGAGATAATGTTGCTTCCTTTACTTTTAAAATATTGTCTCTTCAGGGAAGGAACAGAAGTCTCTCACACTGTGTCTGTTCAGAGTTGTCTGTTCCAAGACATCATATACTGTTAGCCCCATATTCCATTTATTCAGATGTAAACCTGATTGTAATAGGTCTGGTTGCAATGGTTCTAGCTGTGCATCTACAACTATGCATATTTACCCAGAAGTAAATCCCATAAAATTCAATAACCTTTACTCCCAGGTAAGTACGTCCAGAATCGCAACCTAACTAATATACATCTTTCAAAATGGTTACCATCTGTAATATTACAGGTTTCTAAGAATGTAAAAAAATCCCTTGTGCTACAACGTGCTCTGACGTTTTAAGTAGGTCAATGCTATAAAAAAGAATGAATTCACAATCATATACAAACAATGGATACTTTAAAATGTATCTCCAGAACAACTGAAAGACAGAAACCCTTCTTTATGTTTTTAGGAGAGAACTGAGATTTCAAACGTTGCAAGAAACTTCCTATCAAGCCTGTTACTCAAACCCATCTACAGAGACCTGAAAGCAACCCATATGTCTGGCCTGGCAGAGCCCAGAAAAACAGGAAAACTGAAATTTTAAAGGTTTATATCTACATGACAATCCATAAAGCGTTCCACATTTTTAAAGCTCTCCCTCACAAGTCACAAGTTCTCATAGGAATCAATACCACAATCTGCTACCTGCTTTCTGATACATGGCATATTTTAAGGATGGCACTTACAGATTTACATAGAGTGAGCTGCTTTTAAAAAATAGTACTTTAAAATTAGTAGTTAGATGCTTAGGATAAAATTTAGCTTTAGGATCACTTTTCTAACGTTTGTGTTCCATTGCCATCTTACAGCTGTGAATAATGAAATCAGTAAACATCTATGTCTAAGTACCTATAAAACAGATTTTGAATTTCTAAATGCCTTTAAATATGCATTGTAATATATTTCTTTTGATGAGTAATAGGGGCCCATTGTCTGGTAGCTTTAAGTTTTTAAATGCAAACCTAAGAAGAATTTTTGTTTCACAAACAAAACTTTACAATTTCTTTCTGCAAAGTTACGTGCATTTATTGGTATTTAATATTAGTGCAAAGGTAAAAATTATTGTAGAATACTCAAATTTGAACCCTGTGACATGGCATACACTAGATAGTCTTAATTTATGTCTTTTCTACTACTGTCTTCTTCAGATGACTCTAAAACAGTACTTTTAATTGACTCATCTGAATGCCTATTTTCATTACCTAGAGACAATTTCACTCTTCTTGGGATGTCCATTCTTAATGTGCATCATAGGTTTCCAACATATCCAGTACTAACATTCACCCAAAATTTGCTGAGTAATTTGGTACATATTATTAGTTTTTTCATTTGTAGACCCGAGTAGTAGTAGACAGTGCTACTCAAAGGAATCAAAAATTCTTGCAAAATCATAGTATGTCATTTGCTGCCAGTTATAAGCATGAGCAGATAAACTGACACTGACAGATTAGCGTAATGTAGTATGCCAGTGAATAAAGCCAGTTTATCAAAACGGATCTTCAGTGAGCTCTGTATTTTTCCAAGCTGTTGCATAATTTCCATGTATATCAAAAATCTTGATAAAATGTACTTCACTGCAGTCCTCACAATAAATGAAGAAACCCTTTATTCTCTGAATCTGTAAACTTCCAAGAGCAACAGATCACACTTTGTAGACAATGATGCCAATTTTAGCATGATAGTGCCTGTCCTGGGCACTTCCTGAGCACTTACTTGATCAGTCATATGACTGATGTACAAGCCAACAATCCATATACTGGTATCTTTTACATCAAAAACTATGATTCAGGAATTATCTATTTGAGTTGCAGTGAGCACTGCCCACAGCGATTTCAATATAAAGTATGCATCATGTCTGCTGGACTTTAAACCACAGCGGGTTAGATTAACTGTGAAGGAAAGGTAAGCAAAGAAATAGTAATGCCATTCAAGAGAAAATGTTAAAATGAGCAGACGACTGCTTGAGTAGGCATTCACAAGACCATTAGGGAAGATGTTAAAAACAAACCAGAATGACTTTGAATTATATTGGTGCTTGTGTTTTGTACTAGTCTGAACAGGACCTTCTACAGGTGCGACCCAGCACACAGGCAAAATCAACAGCTTGCCTATACACGTGCGTTCTCTCTGGCAGCCTCCACCTTACAGAATGGTCTGTCTGAGGAGATCAAGAAAGCTCATAGTCTTCTGGTTTTCTACAAACAATGCAAAACTGAATTATTCTGGTGGGCTTTTTTACACAGGAAACTGGACTGTGCTGTAAGGAAGTGGTTCAGACAAATGCATTGGAAAAGGATAGAGTCTGTAGACTACTATTGTGTACAGTCTGTTGCTGTAAGTGTGCTTCAACAGGACAGCTCGACACTACGTAATATATCATCAGTGGAATATATAACCATTGGAACTATCAGTCCTCTTCTGCTGATGTGACCATTGATTCCTGAAGGGGATGGATGCATCTTAGTCTGGTGGCTCAGTGCTAACCATTTTGCCTTGAGTGACTCTGGTAGGAGTTTAGACTCTTGGCTGAATCTAACCTCCTGATGGTATTGCTCTCAGCTTCACTGACACATTCAACTTCCCTCACCACGTTATGGTGTGTATCCAAGAGGGGATACTAGAACTAGGAAAGATCTTAAAGCATAAGTATGTGTTAAGATCAAGTTAATTCATACTATGGTATTCACCATTTCTATGTATGGATATGAAAATAAGACAGTGAAGAAAGCTGACAGGAAGAAAATGTATCTATCTGAAATGTGATGAAGAAGAGTTTTCCAGATACCATGTAGGGCCAAAAAGACAAGTAAATGGGTTCTATACTAAATCAAGCCTGAATTCTCCCTAGAAGCTACAATGATGAAAGTGAGGCTGTTGTACTTTGCTCACATCATAGAAGACTCACTGGAAAAGGCAATTATAGGAAAGGTGGACGGCAGCAGGAAAAGATTAAGACCCAAAATGAGATGGCTTGACTCAATAAAGGAACCCATGGCTTCCATTTTAGAAGATCTAAGCAAACTATTAATAATAGAATATTTTTGAGGTTGCTAATTCATAGATGTTGCCATAAGCTAGACGCAAGCAACCTGACAGCACATCACACACTGAATGTCCAAGCCATTGACTGTATTGACCTACATTGTAACCCACATTGAATCTCAGTGATAAAGGCAGACTATAAATAAATAGTCTTTAGCAGTTCTTTATCAAAACACTTCAGGCATCATTCATAAAGTAAAACACTTGAAGGTATTACCCAATGATGTACTATAATAAAACAAAACAAACATGTTTTGTTTGGTGGGATTGTATTCCATATCATTCCAATATTTATTAATGCAAAATAATGATGCTATCATAATTAGATTGACAGAAGAATAATTAATATCAGATTTTGGTTTGGCAGGTTTCTGATGTGCCCGTTCTGCTGTAAAGCTCCGAGAAGTAATTCTGTATTGAACAATTTCTTCTAAAGTCATAGAAGCCTTTTTTACTATTGGTTAGATCAATTACTTGTTTCACTGCAGTGCTGTTAACCATTTTTCTACACTTTTTCTTGCTCTTGGTTACAGTTGGCCTCGTTTCAAATATCTTGCTTTTCTTTCTTGTGATAGCAATCAACTATGACTGAGTTCCATAAGAAAATCTCTCCAGAACATTTATTATCATCACATTACCTTCTTTATAGGCTGTGTGAAGACTCTTCTCTCTTCTGTTGCTGGCTCTCCAGAACAAAGGAAATAAATTTATTGGATTCAAATCCATGCCCCATGTCTTCACTGCATCAAAAATGTTGCAGTCTATCTCTGTTACTGATGGACCCAGTTCTGGGTGGAGAGATACAGGGGCTGCTTGAAACAAGTTATTTGTCTCAAGTTGTTTCCTTAATCAGAACCTGATCACCTTAGTGTGTTGACTGCAACCTGGGATAACTTATTGGTAAACTAAGTCTAGCCCATTCTACTACTGTTCTTGGATTCTTTGCTCATTGTAATGACATGGTCTGGGGAAAATTTATAGTAACTCTCACCACAAAATAAAAAGTAGAACATGAAAACACTGTAGAAATGTACACCTCTTTCACTGTTGTAATTTGCCAATAGCTGATATCTCATGGCACACAATGAAAGAATTTCTGCCAAGGTGATAAGCTCTGAAATTTTTCTACTCCTCAGACGAAGATAATGTCAAAAGAAGATTTCATCTCTGTGATACAAGACTGAAAATACTTCATCATATTTGTAATCAAGTACTTCTTCAAACACTGAATTTACAAATCCTAAAAGCTACTAAATAGATGAATTCATCAACGGTGCTATGCCCTCCCTTTAGAGAAAGTGGAACCATCTATTCAGACCTCACAAATACCAACATTTATTCATTGGACAGCCATGGCCACCATTTTAAAAAATGTCAATTATACATCATTTTCTTCCTTACCTCAGCTATGAATTTCAAAAATAAAAGAACCTTCCTCCAAAGTGCACAAGTTTTAAACCTATGATAAAACTAATGTGGTGTAGTAGACAATGTCATACTAGGACTTGGGGACCCAAGGTTGAAGCCTTCAGTCACCCATGAAGCTCACTGGTTATCTTGGACCACTTGATCATTCTATCTAAACGACATCACAGGTTCTTTGTGAAGACAGAATGGAGGATGAGACTACTATGTACTCTGAGCTCCTGGTAGAAGGGACAGGATAAAAACACAACAGATAACACAGGATATTTATAGTAATGGTCTAGGATAAGTGTGTAACTAGGTTTGCCCCAGAACACTAACAGATAGCTAGAGTCCTAGGGACTGAACCATACCCTTTTGCAGTTCAAGGGAACTGACACTGTGGCAGGTAACAAACCACTGTATGCTACTGGGAGCATGTGACCCCCAATATTACAGCAATTACACTGGCTACTGATCCAATCCCAATCCCAATTCACGGTGTTGGATCTATCCTTTAAAGCTACCCATGGCATGGAACAAGTTATCTAAAGAACCATCTTCCCCCAGATGTTTTTGCCTGGAAGTTAACAGTACAGGAAGAGACCCTCCTGACTGCCCCATCAATCAAAGATGTTCATTTGGTAGGTACATGAGAGACAGTCTCTTTGGTAGCAGCTCCTCGATTATGGAACGGTGTCCCTTGGGAGGTGGGCCTGGGCCTGTCACTCTCTTCACTTAATTGAAGATGGTTTTATTCAGGATAATATTTAGTTAGTTTTTACTTGTTGGTAGCTTAGACTGTGATTTTAAATTGTGGGTTTATGTATTTTTTTATGTTTATTGTGTTATTTACATTGTAAGCCACCTTGAGTTCTGTAAGGCAGAAGGAGGCTAATAAATGCTTTAAATAAATAAAAATTAAAAATATTCTCAGTCTTCAAACTACCATTTCCACTTTGGAAGTGCTGTTGTGCACTGCAGCCCTGAGTCAATGTCAAACTGGGCCTTAAATTTGCCATGGATGCCTCCTACCTTATGTATGAGTATTGTGCCACAGAGACCTCTCCTGCCAGTCTTCTTTTGTGTCCAAAAGGCAGAGTCATCACCAATCACCACCATTTGCACAACAGCTCCTTCTTCCCGTGCCTGCTCCAGTGCCAGCCCAAAATTCAGACGATCCCCAGTATAGTTCTTCACTATTAGCAGTGTCCCAACTAAAGAAAAGAAGAAAAGAATTGAATTCCACTGGATCTGACATTCAGAAGATATGCCCACTCAGTAGAAGTACTGCTATACCTGCTCCAGCTTGTCTCACAGTTCGGATTGCTGCCAGAATGCTGCCTACTGCAGGAGAAGTGAACACTGGGCCAGCCACCACTCCTGTGAGCATTCCCTTCCCAATGTATCCTGAAGAAGGAAACAAACAAGGCTGCATTAGCATCACATATACTGTTTTACATCCCAGTTACACTACAATTCAAAATAATCAGAGCAAACAAATGGAAGTATTTTACTCAATGAGTAATTGAATTATAGAATTCACTGGCAGTGGATGTAGTGATGACCACTACTCTTGATGACCAATATCCCAGAAGGGGATAAACAGATTCACGGAGGATATGTCTATCAATGGCTGCTAGCCATCACGAATAAAGGGAAATTTCACACTGAGAGGCAGTAAACCTCTGAATACCAGTGCGAAAAGGTATCATTCAGGGAAGGTCTTGACCTCTTTGTCCTGTTGCTGGCCCTCCAGAGTAACTGGTTGGCCACTGTGTGAGAAAGGATACTGGACTAGATGGACTACTGGTCTGATTCAGCAGGGCTTTGCTCATGTTCTTAGAATCCCACTGCAGCTAGAATAAGATTTTCAGCTTACTGCATACTGTCAGTAAGTGTGAAGTTGGACTCAGCAAACTGAGAATCTGGGTAATGTTCCCCTAGCACCAAAAGTCCCTTTTGACCCACAGAAAGATGATTCCAAGGGTCATAGGAAACACATGGACAAGCACCAATGCAAGTCAAGGGGCTGCATTAAAGAGAAAGAGAAATTGTCCTCCCTCTCTGCAAGCAGAGCTATACTGTATAAAGAGGGAACAAGCCATTTTTCCTCCCTTCTCATTGTAGCATCCTCATCTTGTATGGCTGTTTGCCCACGGGGGTAACAGCAGACAGAAGGGGCTGGATGGGAGAGGGAACTTAGCAAAACAGATCAGATCAATGGACCCAAACCACATCTGTACCCAACCAAGAGGAGGGGGAGGCATCCACCATGATGCCTGCTCATATACACAAAGATTCCATAAATCTGGCCCCACAAACCTGCATGGGCAGGCTCATGACCTGAACCACCTCCAGATATAAGTGCCACTTTGCCCTCCACATTTTCCAGGTCAGAACGCAATGCCACTCTGTGACCCTGCAGCAGTTGGAGGCCAGGATTACAGGCCACAATTCCAGCCAATGCATCATCTGCACAACTCAGAACTGTGTTCACTAGCTTCTTTGACCCCTAGAAGAGGAATACACAAGAAGGTTCATGAGCATGCGGACGCACACACACACACCCTACTACAAAGAGGAGATTCCAAACATGACTAGCTGATCTACAAAGTTGTTTTGGATACTACACCAAATGCTTATAAGCAGATGAGTGGCTCATGTTTTTGTTGAAACTGGAAAGGAGTTATTGCACAAGAGATGTGAAAATGCCATCCATTTCTAGAACCTGTATGTTCAAGTGACTTTTTAAAAGGTGACTTTTAACAGCAAGTTTTGAGGGCCCCAGCTGGGCCAAAAAGGAGTATACACATTTTAAATAAACAATGTTTTCCACAGCACTTCCCTCTGGCTATTACACTGGAAGTGATAAGGCACATGACACTTTCACAGCACAGCTTTTTTCATGACTCTCCTAACATCTGAAACCACAAATTAGGAGACAAACATTAAATCAAGATCGTTGTCCTCTCGGATTGCTGGCCAGCCAATCCCAAGATAAAAGGATGGCTGGAGAAAAATCGAGACTAGACAACCAGCAAGTTATCAGATCCTATTTAATCACCCATAAGCTATTCCTCCACAATGACAGAAACTGCAGACCACAGCAATTATGAATAAAAAGTATCCCTTTTAAAAAACATACAGTATTTGCACACATGCACTTATCAACCCAGTGAGAGTGATATCTAACATTTGTATTGCATTTGTTTAGACTCCTACCTATTTTAGTCCAAAGTAACAATATGTAACAACTATTTATAATCTTGCATATTAGCAGTCGCTGCCAGACTGCCAGGCTCATAAAGGTGTACATGCAGCTGCAGCAGTCTCACTCTTGGATATTACATGAAGCCTGTCATACTCCTTCTTCATCTTAAAAGAGCTGTGGGCTTGCTACATTTACAAGAGAGATAACAAGAGCCCCATATCTAGTCTCCAGATGTGCTGAGCTTTCTCCTTTTTAAAAAATTCTTTTCATTTAAGAGATTACCAAGTCCTATATACAAACCACACAGCACAGCCTAATGCACATACCAGTGCTGTACAAGTAACACCACTGCCAAGATTTTGCCCTTAATTTAAAGGTCTGGATCTGTTACAGAATTTTGGGATAGCCCCTCTCTACAATTTAAACTAATTGACCAGGGCTGCTTAAAGTCGTGAGAAAATTCTTCTTTATGCCCCACGTTTTGTATTTTCTGTTCTTGCAGTAATTATCATGACATTTTACTATGGTGGCCATGAAAAGGGTACAGCAAGTTACTTCTACTATATGCTGAAAGTTAAAACTTGTTTATATCCAAATATATTCAGTCCCAGCCTTGAGGATTCTTGCCCAGTTATGTTTTGAAATTAAAGGCACCAGCCAGAAATGTTATTCTTACTATGTTCTTTCAACTGCTTACTGTGACCTGTTAATCTCCACTGTCCAGAAGATCAAGTATTTTGACTTGTTTGTTTACAAAACCATATGAGATCTTATGACTGTATATAATCTTTTCTATGGAGATTGAAAGGTATAAAATGCAAGTGATATTGTTTCTCTGTATGAATTCAGATACCAAACTCTGATTGCCTCAAGGCTTATTGCGAAGAAACCTTTTTCCTCCATGATTCCTAAGTTTATGCCTTGAGTTAGTTTCTCAGACTAGTAGTGAAGTGGGGAAATCTACAATTGACTAAGAGTGTTGGGTTAAAATTCCCCATCAGGAAACATGCATATGACATGTGAGAAACAATGCAACTACGATATGAGAAATCCAGGTTCAATTCCCACTCTGTCATGGAATCTTGCTTGGTGACTTTGGGCTAGTCATACACTCTCATCCTAACTTACTTCATAGGGTTGTTTTGAGGATAAAATAGAGGAGAGAATAATGGAAACATTTTGAGTCCCCACTGAGGTAAAGAGAAAGCAAATAATAATAATGCTAGTCACCTACTGCTGGTGTTTTTTGTTGTTTATGTACTCAGAGACTGAAACCATACTTCAGTAATGTCACAAGGGTCAAACAGTCACCAGGTGAAGAATAGTTAGCAGCAAATGCAGTATACTGAAAATGGTGTTCAAAATATTGTAGCACTAGATATATTATTATTGTTGTTTATTTATAATCCACCTTTCTCACTGAAATCCAAGGCAGATTGCATACTGCAAATGAATACAATAAAATCAATAGCTGTGACACTCACAAAGCAAAAACACAATACGATTAAATGTTAGGGAATTCAATGAAAACAGATACAAATGTGAAAAGTAACATAAAGCCAAACACATAAACAAAACTTTCCTGAATTAAAGTGTAAGTAATTAACATGACATCTTTACCAACATTAAACTACCCAGTAGAAGTGTTATCTACATCAGCAGACAATATTCAATAGTCTAGTCTATAGTCCCTGTCCCTTACCAAAGTATCTCTTTGAACTATTTCTTCTTCCAACTTTTTAAACCTTTATGGGGAGATAGATGAGTTTTTAAAACTAAAAATAATCAAAGCAATTTCCTATTACTATGACTTCACAGTAAGTGGCTTGCACCTTCAAGACTAACAGTGCAATCCTAAGAAGAGTTACACCAGTCTAAGCCCACTGAAATCAATGGGCTTGGACTGGTGTAACTCTGCTTAGGATTGCATGGTAAATGTTTTTTATAGAATTGTAAATGTTTTTTATAGATGTAAATGTTTTTTATAGATGCAGTTTTTCAAATCAGACCACTGAAATTCTACATCAACTGGAGCTGTTAAAAATACTGAAAAATATTGAAATATTTTAAAAATCCGTACTCATTATAAAGCCAGATTTATGACATGCAAACTCATTTAGGATCCTCCAGATGGGAAGGACTGTTCCAGCAGCTTGCACTACAATTGATACAAAATAATAACACTAGAACAAATGTCAGTTTGCTCCTAAGGCCTCATGTGAAAATCCATACAGAGGCAAGATTATGCAGAATTTACCTGGATTGTCAACTGAGTAAGTTAAAAAAACTCTTTGGGTGTAGAAAAGTTATATTAAAAAAAAACATCTCAGCAAGGCTCTGTTAAAAGAATAGGGGCACTGGAGGAATCTGCCATATTTCAATAACACTTCTAGCCATCTCTAACTGTATATTAATTCCAGAGAAATAGCTATATTTGTCTGTTGCAGCAAAAACAAAAAGAAGCCTCGTGGCATTTTAAAGGCTAACATTTTATTATGCTATAAGTGAATCCTCACCATACAGCCATTCTACATAAGAGAATGAGGGGGGACACCAGGATCAAAGGGCCATGAAATGCAAGTAGCGAAGATACTACTGGACTCGAATCTTGAAATATCACTGTGGGCAATTCAAATCTAACCACAAAAAAGACCTTTTGTTCGCTAGCTATGCTAAGCTAAGAACATCTATAGCAGGTGGAGGTCTCCAACTCTTTGTCCAAGCCAGGGGCTTCACGCCACTTCCCGCTTAGGGCTCACCTCCATGCCGCCAGGACCTGCGACCCTGGACTGTCAGTGCGAGTTTCTGCGGGGGGGGGGGGGAGGACGACTTGCCTCCCTGCCTGCCAGTCACAGGGGGAGAGCTCCTGCTCTTTGCCGCCAAGCCAGGAGGCGAACTGAAAGGCCGCGCTGGGGCTACAGCGGGATAGGGGACTGCCTCCACCCGAAGAGAACTGAGGAGAGACTGGAGAAGAGGAGGGAGGCGGGACTGGGGCGCCTGAAGCCCCCCCACGGACTACGCCCTGGAGGTCAAAGTCCTCTTGGCTCACCATGGAACAGGCACGGCCCACCTGATAGGGGCGAGAGGGGAGGGGGAAGTAGGAGCCAGTTAGCTAAGCCTAACACGGGGCGCGAGCTCGGGCGGTTGACTTCAGCACCCAACGCAAACCCTGCAGAGCACAAAAGGAGGCACGAGGGAGACGAGAAACGCAGGACTGAGCACGCAGATCACAAGAGTGCGCCTGCGCTAGTCTGATCCACGCGATTCCTCCCCCTCTCTATATTATCGCTTCAGCGGCCCGAACGGGATCCTGCGCATGCGCGTTAGAATCTCTCGCGTTCTTCCCCTTCTGACTTACTCCCTCTGATCAGAAGGGGGCGCGATCATCCTCGCGCGTTAGTCTCGATCCTCCTGGTCACGCTCTTTCCTTTCCCGTCGTGCCTCGCGCGGAGCGGGCGCTCTGGCAGTGGCGGGTTCTCGCTGGTGCCGGAGGCGGTAGTGGCCATCAGCCTGCTTCCATCCCTCCTCTCTTCCCCCCTTTCCGTGGCTCTTCATCTCTCCCACTCCCCACAGCCGCCATGTCGTGCAATTACGTGGTGACGGCACAGAAGCCCACGGCCGTCAACGGCTGCGTCACCGGTAATGGCAGGGGGAGGGGCATTCCCGTGCTGGGGGAAGTGAAGGGGGAGGGGCTGTCCGTGGTGGCGGGAGAAGAAGGTGAGCGGGTGGGGGGCTGCGGCTGTCCTCGTAGAAACTCTTCTCTGTAGCCTTGCGATGCTGTTTTCCCGCCCCAGGCCACTTTACTTCTGCCGAGGACCTAAACTTGCTGATTGCCAAGAACACGCGCCTGGAGATCTATGTGGTTACGGCAGAAGGGCTGCGGCCCGTCAAGGAGGTGGGCATGTACGGCAAAATCGCGGTCATGGAGCTCTTCCGACCCAAGGTGCGTCTCCTTCACAAATGATACACAACGTTGCCTTGCACCCAACAGGTTTTCCTGGGACAAGTTACTCGTGCATTTGGAGATCAAGGTTTCCCCCCCTCAGGCCGTATGTGTGTTCCTCTTTGCCATCCTCCTGCAGTATGTCATATGAGTAATTATGCTTTACTGCATTGTAAGAAGCCCGGTTCCATACACCAGGGTCTGTTGAAAAGTGGGGAGGATATTTTACCCCTATAATGTTTTCCCGCTCTGTAGTTGGCAGCTCTGCCTTTGCTTGAAAAGAGCTAATCTGGGGATGGGAAAATAGATTTTCATGACTGTTGGCCAGGTTAAATTTGACATAGAATGACTGTGAGCTGATGATGCTGGTATTTCACCATGGGCTGAACATTTTTTAGTGGCCCATAATCACTGATATGGCAGTAAGAGCAGCCTCTGTGCCTTTGTTTATGTAGTGCATTTTTATCCTATTCTTCCTCCAGGCAGTCTACATCTTTTCCCCCTCCATTTTATCCTCACAGCAGCCTCAAGAGGCAAGTTAGGCTGAGAGAGGACAATTGGCTGAGGTCACCCAGCAAGTTTTATGACAGAATAGGAATTTTAACCTATGTCTCCCAGATCCTGGTCTGGTACTCTAACCACTGTGCCACTCTTGATCTTGCTGTGCTAGAGCTGTTTGAGATCAAGGAAGCCAAGATCAGCAGGGCTGCTTCTGTGTGAAATTTTCATGAATGCTTTTTAATTTTATTTTTAAGGGGGAAAGCAAGGATTTGCTCTTTATTCTAACAGCAAAGTATAACGCCTGCATTCTCGAGTACAAACAAAGTGGGGAGAGCATCGATATCATTACCCGTGCCCATGGCAATGTGCAGGTAAGAAAGGGGAGATTGGGTGGTTTGGATAGAGCATGATGTAGGGTAACAATGTTTTTGTGCTAACCTCAATAGATTTTCTGTAGTCTGGTTTTAAAGAACTAGTAGTAGAAATTAATTAATGGACAGTACAACTCTAGTCACCATACTTATCTTAGCTGTTTGGTCAGTTTACATGGGTGGGTGTTTTCTGCATATAAACCTTCTTATGGCTTTTTCATTGAGCCTTGATTTCCAGATATGTTTGTAGCTTATTTATTTGATTGTGTGCTGCCCTTCATCTGAGGAGCTCAGATTGCCATACATGATGTTACCCTCCCCCCCCCCTTTTTTTAATCCTGAAACAGTCCTGGGAAGTAGTTTTGCTAAAGAGATAGAATCTAGCCTGAGTCACCTGTAAGCCGTGTAAGTATAGTTTTTCCCTTTATGACTGATAAGTGCCTTAGTGGTTCTGGTTATACAGGCCATCATCTTGTGTCACATTTATGGCTGTTTGTACCATTTGTGACCTTTTACGTCCTGCTGAAGGTAGATTGCCTGCTGTTTAAAGTATAAACATGCTTTTGTAGTCTGATTTAAATGGCAATTGTGAAACTGGTCTATATAATTGATTTCTGTTCTATGGAAAGCTGGTGTTTGTTTTTGGGATGTGTATGTATGGGGGATTCAATGAGGCATGAAGGTATGCTTGTAGAAAGGTAAAATAAAGAAAGACAATATGTTTGTGGAGCATTGGTTGGAGTTATTTTCTGTCTTAAAAGGATGCCTTGAATAGTTCAGGATGCATTGCATAGTTCAGGTCACACTATCAACACATTTCTTTCCCCTTTTTAAGTCCTTAGTTTGTATACCACTCATATATATGCTTCGTTTATAACAATATCCATTCAGCATGCAGAACCCATGAGCTCACTCATAAGATAGGTGTTTCTAAGGTGTAATTGCATATAGCCTGAAAACATAGAGGAAGGCAACTTCTTATACATGGACTGCATTTTTTATAAATGGGGCCCTTCTGATTTGAGATATTGAGCTTATATCTTGTAAAAGCAGCATTGCACTGTACTTTGTATGATCAAAGCCCATTTAATAGCATTTGTTTAACAGTGATTCCTTAGAGCAGCTTCTGTCAAAAGTGGGAAAAAGAGGAGAGTAAAAAAAATTTTTTTGGTAATAGTGCTTGGACAACGGTTACTGTTGAACTGGAGCTTGCTGAGAAAAGTTGTTTTTCCTGTTGCTTTGTAGGATCGTATCGGTCGTCCCTCTGAAACAGGTATAATTGGCATAATTGATCCTGAATGCAGGATGATTGGATTGCGGCTTTATGATGGCCTCTTCAAGGTTATTCCTCTGGAGCGGGAAAATAAGGAATTAAAGGCATTTAATATCCGACTGGAAGAGCTGCAGGTCATTGATGTCAAGTTCCTATATGGATGCCAGGCCCCAACCATCTGCTTTGTTTATCAGGTACCCATGATGGAAAGGGAATTGCTGGGCAGGGGTGGTGGTGCTCATTGGTCTTGTTGAATCAAGAAGACCTTTGTGCTTTGCTTGTTTCAGTGCTGTTCCCAGTATCTAGATTCTGTATTGCTCAAAATATATTCACAGGAAGCAAGCATCACTTGTCCCTCTTGTGTTGTCCTTTGTTTAGACTACCATTGTTGAGATCATATAGTACCACTAGCAACAAAGCCCATTGTGGGGGGGAAATACAATGGGCTGTAGAAAAGGGGGGGGCGGGCAGGCGGGCAGGCATTCGCTCCTCCTCCATCACTGATTCCAGCTGGTGAAGAAGGGGGGTGGGCATTGTCATCTATTCCATGCCTGATCTGCCTGATCTTGGCCATGTGAAGGGGTGGGGGGCTTTCCTACCTGCTCCATGCGTGATACATGCCAGGTAAAGGGGAGGCATTACCGCCTGTTCTGCGCCTGACTACCGCTGGGTGAAGGGGGAAGGCATTGCCGCCTGCTCCGAGCCTTATCCCAGCTGGGTGAAGGGGGGTGGGCATTGCCACCTGCTCCCCGCTGGGTGAAGGGAGGAACAGGCATTGCCTCCTGCTCCGTGCCTGATCCTGACAGGTGAAGGTGGGTGGAGGGCTTTACTACCTGCTCTGCTTCTGATCCCAGCTGGGTGAATGGGGTACGGGCATTGCCACCTGCTCTGCTCCTGATTCGGGCAGGTAGACGGAGGGGGGTAGGCATTGCTGCATGCTTGGCTCCTGACTCTGGCAGGGTGAAAACAGGGTGGGCATTGCTGCTTGCTCAGTGGCTTATTCCAGTTGGTTGAAGAGGGCAGGCATTGCCATCTGCTCTGCTCCTTATCCCAGCTGGGTGAAGGGAAGAAGGGCATTGCCTCCTGCTCTGCGCCTGATCCCAGCCAGGTGAAGGTGTGAGGTGGGCATTGCCACCCGCTCCACTCCTGATCCCAAATGGGTGATTGCAGGGGGTGGGCATTGCTACCTGCTTTGCCACTAATACCAGCTGGGTTAAGGCAGGGGAGGGCATTGCCACCTGCTCCACTCCTAATACCAGTCGGGTGAAGGAGGGCAGGCATTGCCATCTGATCTGCTCCTAATCCCAGCTGGGTTAAGGTGGGGGTGGGCATTGCCATCTGCTCCACTCCTAATACCTGCTGGGTTAAGGCAGTGGGTGGGCAAAGCCACCTGCTCTGCTTCTGATCCCAGCTGGGTGAAGGGGGGGCATTGCCCAGTGATCCATTCCTAATACCAGCTGGGTTAAGGTCGGGGGTGGCATTACCACCTGCTCTGCCCCTAATAACAGCTAAAGTAGGAGGGGAAATGCTACCTGCTCCACTCCTAATACCAGCTGGGTTGTGGGGGGGCATTGCCACCTACTCAGCTCCTAATACCAGCTGAGTTAAGGTGGGGAGTGGGCATTGCCATCTGTTCCGCTCCTAATACTGGCTGGATTAAGGCAGGGGGAGGGCATTGCCACCTACTCCACTCCTAATACCAGCTGGGTTAAGGTGGGGATGGGCATTGCCACCTGCTCTGCCACTAATGCCAGCTGGGTGAAGGCAGGGGGTGGGCATTTCCACCTGCTCCACTGCTAATATCAGCTGGGTTAAATTGGGTGGTGGGCATTGCCTCCTGCTCCCGGCCTGGGCTTCCCACCATGGCACATTTTCTGGAGGGACATAGTGCCTTGCCTAGGCTTCCCTCCATGGCAACGCCCTCTGGTGGTGCACCAGGGTATAAAGTGAGTTGTTTGAAATAGGCTTTCTCAATTATATAGTAAGATGGGTTCTCCAACCTGAAACGCTTGTTTATAAGATAGTTCTGCTTTAGAAGTTTTTGACCATGATATATTCTTCCTGTGTGGACTTGATTCACTATGTTGTTCTTCAGAGACTTCACATTAATAATGTGCAAAAACTGTATATTTGCAACTTCCAAGCTGTAGTGATAATTTTTATTTAAAACATATCTGAATACAGTTTGGGCTGCTGGCAAAGGAAGTACTCCTTTGGGTATTCACTGCTAAATTGAAATTGACTGGGTAAGAGCAAACTTTTGAATCTCATATCTCATATTCAAACGAAGTGTGTGGATGGGCATCTATGAAATGTAGTTCTTCCATTTCATGGATTATTAATAAAGGTTCGGGTTTAAACAAATCCATGCTTATATTCTGAAATAAAATGTTGCCCCATTTCATATCATTCTTGTGTAAGTACTGACGGTTGTTAGCAGGCATATCTTCCAACAAACTGTTTCAATGCACTGTAGCCAGTTTTAACATGTGAAGAAGGGTATGCATTTTATCTGCTTTGTTATTCCTTGTATAAGATGTTTTGATATTTTATTAATTTTCAGCTAGGCTTTTCATGCATAGCAATCAACATATGAAGTGCGAAAAAATTGTATTTCAAGTCCACATGCCATGACTTTATATATTATTCATTGTATAGACTTAACTGTGCAGAATCAGATCACTTGCTAATATGCAGTTTTCTGGATGCAACTCTTCAAACAGCACCTTCTCTATTGAAAGAAATCAAACTTCCATTGTAATTTTTTTCTTCTTTTTTACTGATTCCTTTGACTTTTTCTGCACTGTTCCATAGCCAAGAGCCAGTGAGTGAGGATCTGTTCCATTCTGAGCTTCATTCTTGAAGTCAGACCTTAATGTCAGAATATTAACTAAGGGGGAGGAGAGCCGGAAAATGCAGGACTTTCAACAAAGTCAAAAGAGCAGTTTGTTGCTCAAGAAACAAGTCTAAAGTTGCCATGAATGTGTGTAAATAGCAGTGTGGTTCTTTGGATCTAGGCTGGTATATTTTTCATTTCACTTTAGAAACTGGATTAAATCTACACATTGTTAAAGTGCTGTAATCAGAAGATAGAGCTGCTAACACTAACTTCATTAATAAAAATTGCATCTACAATGGAGATTTACCTGTCTAGAAATTTAAAAGTTTCATTGAATTAGGGAAATTTTACTTTTGAGTCTTCAGCACTCTTGTTTGCTCATGCATTTTATTTTGAGATTGAAACCAGTTTGTGAGCTGTTGGGCTGGGTGGGGTCTGCCTCCTGCCCATCTGCTGTCCTACCTCGGTCCTTTTGGGGATACCCCGCAGCCTCAGAATTGGGGGCTCAGGACAGGGTTACATCACCCTAAGCCCTTGCAGCCCCCTCAGAGGACAGTGTTCCCCCCCCCCCCCGCCCCATCTGCGCAGTTTACTTTTCTTCCATGGCCAGCATTTTGAGCTTCGTTTTTATGCTCTCCCTCATCTACAGCCCCACCTTCCTATTCCCTGTCCCCCAAGGCATGAGCCTACTGCAGCTAGGGCTTGCAGTACCCTCTGAACGAATGGCTCCCCCAGTCTCTGTCTCCACCAGCTTCTAGCTGGGGAGGCCTCAGGCAGAGCCTAATTGGGATCCAAGCCCCACTCAGGCTGCTCTGCAGCTGCATCGACAGGGAGGAGGGTTGTCACCTTGACACAATTGGTATTGGAGTTTCCCGTATTAGCCACAAGGAGCTTGGGGCCAGTGCGGCTCTGCCTTCTGAACCTTATGGATACCCTATGAGCTGGACATGTGAACGTGAGCTGGCTGCGAGGTGGCCCCTTGACATGGCTCACTGCTTGTGCCATCTCAGGGCTGACTCCCAGGGCAGGTGGAGCAGGTATAGTTGTTGGCTTTGCTGGAGGCTGTGAAATATGACTCAGGCTTCTTCCTCCCTGACTTGGGGGTGAGTTGGGCTCTGTGGGAGCTCTGTGGGAGCTCAGCTGGCAGCCAGAGGGTTGCTGGTCATGCCACTCCTTCAGCTCATTAATGTGTAGCCTTTTCTGGTGCCATCAGGAAGGACTACACTACACCTCACAGAACAGGAGCCCTAACTCACGGATGACCAGAAAGGGCCCTGCCACAGGTCTCCCTTGTTGGTATCCAGCACCTGACAGCTAACCAGGACCTACATGCCTTCCTGCAGCTGGCATGACTGTCCCCTGGTTGTAGTGGGCCTTCTGATAGGTCTGGGCCACTAGGATATGATTGCTTGCTTCTTCTCAGGCCTGTTCCAACTGGCCCTCAGCTGCTGCAAGTACTGTGGGGCTGGAACCCGCATGTTGTCTTCCATGGATGCACATTGGCTATTGACCGCATCCAGACTTCCCTGGGGCTTCTGCCCATACAGCAGCTCAAATGGTGCGTACCTGGTGGAGGGTTGCAGGGTCTCCTTCAACGTGAATAACCGCAGGATGATAGGTCCCTTTGGGTGGGCTTTTCATAAACTTGCTTTCTCAGCATGGTCTGAAGGGTCTGGTTGAATCTCTAATACGGGTGTGCACCAAAAAAAATCTACATCCTGGTTTCAGGGAAACAAACAAACAAAAATCTGGGTAAGATTCTCTAATCTGGTTCAACAAGATTAGAGAATCCCAAATTTATTCGGCCATTATTCCCCATGGGAAAACTATCTGGGGACTATCCAGGAGGTGTGTGTGTGGGGGGGGATCATTTTTTAGCAAACACTACCAAATTTTCTGGGAACCTAATAATTAGTGTCCTCTAACTGCAGAAAAATTGACACATCGACTTAGAGTTGTTAAAGGTAATGCCAGAATGTCAGATTTTTCTGAAACATGGCAAGACTTCATTTCATATACTAATCAGAACAGTACCCAATACCAACATTTATCTGAAGCCTTCCTCAAGTTATGGAAAAGAGATTAGATTCGTAGTATATATAGAAATGTTTCAAGAAACAAACTTCCCATATGCCATTAAAAACATCCTCTCTATGTTTTATATTGTGCAAGATAAATGTGAAAGGTCCTCCATTAACAGTTTGATTCAACGTTCCCTGTTACCATTTAAAAATTTTTTTTTCAGCTTTAAAATATCAATGGTCTTCAGGTAGAGGAAAATTCTTTAGCATTCCCTCAGACACACAGACGCTCATTCTTATTTTTGTTGTTGTGCAGATTGTTGTATGGCTGTGCATTGCTTGTGCCAATGATCCTGTTGCTTTTCTCTTTCTAGGATCCACAGGGCCGGCATGTCAAGACTTACGAAGTGTCTTTGCGTGAGAAGGAGTTTAACAAGGGACCCTGGAAACAGGAGAATGTGGAGGCTGAAGCCTCCATGGTAATTGCAGGTTAGTTCTTGCTCATTGAAGTTCTCTTATCAGCCACTGGAGCTATGTTAGTGTGAAAAAGCAGGAATTGTACTTTCTTATCAAGCAGGCTAGCTGCCATTCCCTCTCTAATACATTGTCTGTACTTCTTTCTGCAGTGATGTTGCAGCATCTACTGCTGTTCTTCTGTAGGTGCCATCAACATTGCAACTCAGTGTCTGGGTTCTTGCTTGCTAGTGCCCCATGCTTGTTAGTTTGTGCTTTTTCAAGTTAGTTGGCCATGTATCTTTCTCCTCCTAGTTTATTCTTTAATCCTAGTAAATTATCTGTAGACACTGATGAATGTTTTCAGCTATCTAGAGGTGGGGAGCAGAATACAATGGATAAGCCCTGTACACCCCAGCCCACTTTTTGCTGTGTCCCTGGTGTGATATCATGATGTTTCAGCTCTTATGAAATTGTATGTATGTATATATGTAGTAATCTTAGAAGATTACATACATTGTATGTATGTAGTAATCTGCATAGAAGAGTGGTAAGGAGGTTTTTAAAGGAATGTTGTTATAAAGCAGTCTGCTTGCCTCTTGTGCAGCCTTCCAGACAGACACACAAGAGGACTTCGTTCACCCATGTTGCTGCTGCTTCTTTTAAAACCAACTCCAGAATGCTGCATAGTGGCTTTTTTCCCTCACTTATTTAGCAAGGACTGCTGTATTTTTAGATTAAAAACCATATGTATAGCTGAGTCTGTATTGCCCTGGTTTAAGCAAAGGGTTGCACTGAGCCAGCTGTGTGCATGGCTCATGTTTGCTTGTAGCCTTAATACATCTACTGGAATGCCACATTAACACACTGCACATTTTATCCGTCCCTCTTTATCAAAAGACAGTGCCCCTCTGCCTGACTCGATTGGCCATTTGCAAGACTATTTGTACAATCCCAAATATGCTAGCACTGATGGTGAATTGTCATCTTTAAGATGCTCACTTGTTTGAGGACTTTGCGTCTTCAAACAGTGGCAGAGTAGGATTGTATTAGAAAGAGAGGGTTAAGCCCTAGAAGAGCAAGTTGACCAATGTCTTAAGGTCAGGATTCAGGTTCACTGATAGTTTTGTGAGAGCCCTACAATCTGTGCAATTTTTTAAAAAAAAATCTAGGCTAATGACTCCTTTCCAGAAAAATTCTGCAGAAAAATAAGATTGTGTTATCAACTTGCTTCTCCTGATTGAGAGGCAATATCATTATGTAGTAAAATATATGATCATATTCACTTTTTAAAATTCTTTTGATTTGATTTGTTTTAGTTTTCTGAGTCATTAATGCACAGCTCTGCTTAAAAGCTGCTTCATTCCTCTGAAAACGAGGCTGGTTTTGTTTTTATTTATTTGTGAAATTCAGTACAGAGTAAATGAGTATCAAAATGCAGTTAGGTGAGAGTTTAATTAAATATACCGAAATATCCAGAGATGTATATCCTGAGGAGAAGGATGTTGATTATTTGTGTGTGTGTGTAGTTGAATGAGTTATGTATTCCTTTCCTTTTGTTATGATGATTTATACATGGTCATGTGTATTCCCTCAAAATGTTCCTTACAGTACCGGAGCCATTTGGTGGAGCTATCATTATAGGACAAGAATCTATTACCTATCACAATGGGGATAAATACCTGGCTATAGCCCCACCCATCATCAAGGTATGAAGATGTTTTTCTATAGAGAAGTGTTTTTGTTTAAATTCGGGACCATCATCCACTATTTGATTTAAGCTGATACTTTTTCAAATATTTGCGTATGTTTTGGAAGATGCTTCTTTGTTGGAATTGCCGCAGATGGGAACACAAGTGTTCATTTATTTAGGAAGTTCTGCCTTTAATCTTAAGGCAGACAAAGTTGATTCAGTGAAGCATGACTCTCACTTTTTAAATTAGTTTTGTTTGCTTTTGAGATCAGCATGTAGCCAAGATTATGGATCGCGTGCTGTTTGGATGTTCTCGCATTCACTCAGTGATAGGCTGAAGTCATGTATGAATCAAAAAGAAGACTGGGCAGGGGAGGGGGTAGCAATGCTGAATTAACATTGGATAAGGGAAACAATGTCTGTGTGCGGCTTTGGGGGAAAATGTGAATATAAACGTGTTTTTTTTAGGGGAGAGGATTTTTATTATTACGTTGTTCCAGCAGAGAGCAAATACATTTTTTTTAAAAGACCAAATGCTATGGAGCTGAGAGCATAGCCATTACATCAGAGTTTATAGCAATCCCACTACAGCCCACCAATCATGCAGCAGCATGTTGATGGTGGTTGCTGTGTCTTCCATATATGGAAGTAGCGAACCAGTGTATGCAGATGCCATCATATCTCCCTGACGTCAGCCTGTTTTTGCCTACATGCACAACAGAATAAGAAAGGGAACACAGTTTGCCTCACTGTAGAGTGGGCTATGGTGGTATGACTAGTAGGAACCCTGGGACAAACACAGTCCAAGGAACCATGCTGAAGCAGGTTCAAGTCCCTCCTGCAGCTATGTTTCCTGTTGTGGGGTGGACACACAAGAAGGAACCATTTATTTATTCACATTTATAGTGCACCTTTCTCACAGACCCAGGGATGATTACACAGTGTAATTCAATACTATAACTATTCCAACCACATCATTTGCATGCTTCTGCAGTTCATTTGGCAGAGACAATCCTGACACAATGCCCAAGACCGCTCCTGTGCAAGGAGAGGGAGAGGTCACCAGCATTCACCATACAAAGGAGATGCAGACACTGGCACAATAATCAGAGAACCACACGTGTACAGCAGGCATAAGTGGGAGGTAATCAAGGCATGTTGACATCACTCCAGTGCACCCTCTGCTGGTGCAACTGCTGCATGTTAACGCCTTAAACAATCTTAAGAACCAGCTGCTCCCATATGAACTTGCCTAAGACCCTACTCTGTGTTCTTCCATCCGCTGGTGTCAGGTGATGTGACCACAGGCAGGGCCTTCTGTGTTGTGGCACCTTATTTGCAGAACCCACTCCCTGCGTCTGTGTGTCTTTTGTCTGCTTTTGAGTTTCTGGGACCAGGTGAAGATGTTCACACTTTTCTAGGCTTTTGGTTGTGGACAATGATGGTTCTGAGAGCCTCCTTTCCAGTTGCTGCTGATGTTTGACTTGCATTTACTGCATTTCTGGATGCCTTTATTATATTTTATAGCAGATTGTTATGTTCCTTAAACTTTATTTATGAGGTGGGATATAAATGTTTAAAATAAGGTAGTTTGTGAGTCTTAAAATAATGGCTATACATCAAGCAGGAAATGTGATGCTGTTACAGAATTTATTTTGAGAACTTTCCCTATGCATTTTTGCTAGCATAATTATTTGCTGATAGTTGCTATTACAAGAAAGCAACTTGTAAGTAAACGTTGAGAATATCTCCTGAAACAACAACCAGGTGATAAAATCAAAGATCCAAAACAACAGAACAGAATCTACATAATACCTTTTATTAGGACCAACCAGATCACATAGAGGTCAGTCTGAAATCACTGGTTCCACTTGTGCAAAGACCTTTTTGGCTGACAGAACACACTTGCATCAACATCAGTAAAGGAGTCCTTGTGCCAGAGAGGCTGAAGATTACATACAGGCACTGATAGAATGAAATACTTTGATCCAACGCAGTTTTTTATTGTCAGTCCATAATGAAATATTGTATTTTCTGCCTTCTTTAAGTTCTCTAATGCATTTAGGTCTTGTTGCCCCTTTTCTAGGGTAAAAATAGACAAAGCTTTCAGAGAGCGCGGTTCATTGTTCAGAGAGCTTAGTTCATTTTGCTTCTTGAAAGAATTTTGAATAACAGCTCTTCTGTGAAACAGCAAAGTACAATCGTATGTCATAACCGCGTCGATCCAAACGGGTCTCGTTACCTTCTGGGGGACATGGAAGGCCGCCTCTTCATGCTGCTGTTGGAGAAAGAAGAGCTGATGGATGGAGGCGTTAGTCTGAAGGACTTGCGTGTGGAGCTGCTTGGAGAGGTAGTCATTCTCCTGTTGTGGGCAGGGGAGGTGGGATTTGGTGATGGTTCACTGAAACAGACAGTTGGGAAAGTGAGGGTGTGGAAATGATGGGGAAAGAATTTCCAGCAGAGGCTGGAATATATCAAGACCTTCCCCCAATAGTCTTTTTTTTTTTTTTTGCTGCTGCTGCTGCTTGTCTGTAAAGTTTTAACACTCGGGCAGGACTGAGAGAGTCAAGCCCTGCCATGTTCAGGAATGAAGAGCATTTTCTGTTGGGAGGGTATACACCCCACCCTCTGGATTCTGAGTTGGTGATTTTGTTATGTTAAAAAATTGAATCAGATTTAAAAGTAGGTTATATCAGGAAATTGAGCTGATGACTGTTGCTTTCAGCAGAAAGCACTGTGGCAAAACCTTCCCTCTTTTACATCTCAGGAGGCAGATTTCCTACACTTCAGAACCCTTTCCTTATTTCAGAAGGTTCCCACCCCAGCTGACTACAACCTGCCACTGTATATGTGCATGTAAAGTACCTTCTAGTGGCAGCTGACTTATGACAACTTCATAGGGTTTTCAAGGCAAGAGACAAACAGATGGTTTGCCATTGCTTGCCTCCATTTAGCAACCCTGGACTTCCTCAATGGTCTCCCATCCAAATACTAAACAGGGCCAGCTGTGCTTAGCTTCGGAGATCTGATGAGATAGGGCTAGCCTGGGCCTTCTAGGTCAGGGTGCCACTGTATATAGGCTGTCCCTAATAGGATACTGGACGCTGTCATTCCCCCTCCCATGTGATTGTCCTAATCTCCCTTCCTGGAGCTTGCTTATAAGCTCTTCGGTATCCTGAGGGTCCTTTTATATTCCATGGTTATGCCCTCCCATATCATATCATACCCTGGTGGTGAACTGAAGCCTCTTTACCTTCCAGTTCTGTAAACCTTAAACTGTTAGAACCACTGTCACCTTCCATATGCTTTACTCAGTAATTGTGAGGAAACATCATTATGATTTAATTTTATTTCACAGACACACATAATAAGAAAAGTTAGGAAGTAAATCTTAAGGCAATGATGAAATGTAGTAGTTAGCTAAGAAATATACCAGGCTGATAGACAAACATTCTGACTCGTTCAGACTCCCAACAGATTCTTCACACATGCTGAAACATTTCACACTCTCCTGGTAGACCTCTTCCAGTTTTCATCTATACGGCACACACAAAACACCATTCCTCTCACATTGTCATTGACATACTCTCTGTGCCTCTCTAGCCATCCCTTCCATGCTTACCAACTCTTAAAACAGTCACGATTACATTTTCATTATAATCCAGAGAACATCACAAGAATATTCCCAGGTGTAATTCCCTTCCTCTCTCCCCAGGATAAAATTCTCAAGGGTAGTACCTTTCACCCATGGGATTCCTACTGCCAAATTGTAAACGAATAGGAGAACGCACCCTCATTTTAGAAGCAATTAAAATTCTCCCTTGTGGCACAGAAAAGTGTATTGCTGTGTGAATGAGTTAGAAAAGGAGGAATACCCAAGAAGTATGTGTGTGGGTGTATATATAACTTTACAAAGAGCACATGGGAATGGGGAACGAAACCTTGAACTCCTGTACCCTACCTTGCTGCACTTACCATTTTTCTTCCAGTATCTGAGCCTTTCTGAGAACCATATTTTGAAATCACTAAAGTAAGGTGGCAAGATGGAGTAGGATTAACCTTCAAGCTCTGTTTTCAGATAAATGAATGGGAGGTTGCCTGTCTTTTCTTCCTGTTGGTGCTAATAGCAATTTGGGGAAGGGGGGTATATTATGGAAAAAGAACATCTGAATGCTTTTATTTGAAATTTGAGGCATCAACATGCCAGTGTCAGAAAATATATGGTAAAGAATTTCATCAAAGATCATACAGAACATAGATAATTCTTCATCATATATCTCGTCTTGTTTGGCTTTCAGTTTTTAAAAGTGTGGTTTTTTTGTAATGTATTTGAAACATTTATATTGAGCCCTTCTTTAAAGGAGCCTGGAAAAGTGCATTAGCCTTGCGCGTTAATCCTGGAGACAGGTTAGATTGAGAATGTAGCTTGTTTCATGCCTCCCACTAAGTTTTTTGTAGCCAAGTGAAGTATTGAACTTAGGCTTTCCTTTCCAAACTCAAGATCATACCTGCATACTTGGAAACTGGTGAGAGCCAGTTTGGTGTAGTGGTTAAGAGCGGCAGGACTCTAATCTGGAAAGACAGGTTTGATTCCCCACTCCTCTGCTTGAAGCCAGCTCGGTGACCTTGTGTCAGTCACAACTCTCCGTAGCTCTTTCAGCCCCACCCACTTCACAGGGTGATTGTTGTGGGGATAATAATAACATACTTTGTAAACTGCTCTCAGTGGGTGTTAAGTTGACCCGAAGGGCGGTATATAAATCCAATGTTATTATTGTTGTTATTATTGACATATTTCTCTTTCTGCGCTTTCTCCACATCTAGACATCCATTGCAGAATGCCTGACTTACCTAGACAATGGTGTTGTATTTGTTGGCTCTCGGCTTGGTGACTCCCAACTTGTAAAGGTAAAGTGCAATCCACAGTACTCTCATTAACTCTGAAGCTATGGCTGTTTGCTAATCTGTTTGGTGCGAACAGTATTTTTAAACTGCCTAAGTGGGAAGCTCTGAAGTATTTCTACTGCCCTATAGAGTCCTTAACACTCGCCTCAGTATTTTTGGCAGCCTCCTGTTTTAAATAGTTTCTGTGGTGTTTGTAATTTTTCTTCAGAGGCCTTTTCCTCTTATTTTCATTCCTAGCTCAATGTGGACAGTAATGAACAAGGCTCATATGTGGTGGCCATGGAAACCTTCACGAATCTTGGCCCCATCGTGGATATGTGTGTGGTAGATCTTGAGAGACAGGGCCAAGGGCAGGTACACTTGGCTCTTCCTTCCTTATTCGTTTAACTTATTATATGTGCTTTTAGTTTTTATAGTACTGCACTTTTATAGGCCCTTTTCTCCGAAGAGAGATATGGCTCTCTTTCACAACAAACCTACGAGGCAGTTTAGGCTGAGATACAGTGACTGGCTTCTAGTCATCAAGTGAGCTCAGTGGCTGAGTGGGGATTTATATCCAGTCTCCTCATTCAAAGTGTCACATTCCAGCCATATTACTCCTCCAGCTTTGTGAATGGGGAGGGTGTTTCAAAAAACTTTGACTTGGGGAAAGGCTATTATTTCTTCTGCCAAACTCTGCTCTTGTGTGTGGTTATTGAGCCTCCTTTGGAAAGATCTTGCTTTCTCACAGGGTTAGGAGAATAGGGTTGTAGGATATCTCTCCTGAGCATTTTACATAACAGCCTCTCTAAAAGAATGTAGAAAATATTTCCCATTGCTCAAGAACTTCATTAGATTAATTTAATATCTGTTACTCTCTTGTAGAGAGTGTTAATGGTTGTCTGCAATTTCCACAGCTGGTTACATGCTCTGGTGCCTACAAAGAAGGCTCTCTGAGGATTATCCGGAATGGGATTGGAATTCATGAACATGCTAGCATTGATCTTCCAGGAATTAAAGGTTTGTGAACCATATACAAAGGAATTTTTATCACTGTCTTCAGTTACATTAATGTATATTGTGAACAGTTTGGGTATTGATCTTGCTAAGGTTGCCACATGTGAAATTTTGTGAATGAGCTTTTCTACTTTAAAACATTGAAGGAAAATATAGAAAGATCCCATATGAGGATAGACGCTGCCGTTGCTCCACTGGTGAAGTGGAATCACTTATTAATATGTTCTTTCGTTGTCCTTTCCATCAAGTCTATAGGGACAAGTTTATTTCCCCACTCTTAGACACACCAATTGCAGAGGCAAATAAAGCCTACCTGGAGAAACTCCTAATTGATGAAAATCCAACTGTCTCCAGGCAAATAGCCAAATTCTCTCTCTATCTGGTTAAATTCCATAATAAAAAGAATAGCCATACGTAGTCTCCTGCTCTTTTTACAATTTTAACTATTTTAATGTCAGTGTTTTAAATATTAGAATTCCTGCGGTTTCCAAAGAACTATACACATTTTAAGATAAGATTTTAAATGCTAAATGTATTTTTTTATGTCCTTTACATTTTTACACTGGATTTAATTATTTTATTGATTGATAAGGATGTATTGTCATTGTTATGGTCTCTGACCGCAAATAAATTTATTCATACTTTAAAACAAGATTTCTAGCTGCCATATTGGTACCAAAAAGTGAAAACAGTGTTAGGTGAAGGTTTAGAAATTACTAGAAGCTGGGCAAGGTTTCCTAGTTAGGAATGCACACAGTATTTCAAAGAAGACTAAAAAACTAGGTAGCTAGTACAAATATGGATGAACACAAGATTTCAGTATTTCATTCCCCCCCCCCCCCCAGTTCTTCCAGTCAGTTTGTCTTTCCCATTGCTGTGCTTTCCTCGTCTTTCTCTGCCTTCCAGTCATTGTGTTCTTTACCCATCTAAAGTTATATATTATTTGAAAATCCGGCTTTTGGAGTCAGAATAAAATATACAGAGCATGTATGCCCAAAATTATTTATTTCTGAAACTTATGCAAACCTGAGAGTCTTTCACACAGAGCACATTTTCTCCAGGGAAGGGAAAGGGGAGAGGCAATTGCTTGGTATGTTTTGATGGATGAGTTAGAGATCTTGTCTTTTGGTGGTGATTATTTCATAAACATTTTGTCTTCTTTGCTGCTCAGGATTGTGGCCTCTGAGATCAGATTCCCATCGTGAAACTGATAACACTTTAGTGCTGTCTTTTGTGGGCCAAACCAGGTAGGAGGGCAGCAATCATTTATTAGATTAAGTATGCTCTTGAGAATCAGGATGCATTATTTGCAAGGGTAATTGAGTGAGTCTTTCTTCATTTTGCAGGGTTCTGATGTTGAATGGGGAGGAAGTAGAAGAAACTGAATTGACAGGATTTGTGGATGATCAACAAACTTTCTTCTGTGGCAATGTGGCCCATCAGCAATTAATCCAGGTAATGAAAAAGTCTTGAGAAAGAGGAAATTTGTAAAGCATGCTGTCCTGTCAGGGCTGAAGAACAGCAAGTCTGGCATGTATAGACCAGTTTAAAGGACAAGTTACCTTTGAGTTAGAACAGAGTACCAGTTTGCGTTCTGTTTGCAGATCACATCAGCCTCAGTGCGCCTTGTCACTCAGGAACCCAAGGCCCTTGTAAGTGAGTGGAAAGAACCCAATGGGAAGAACGTCAGTGTGGCTTCTTGTAACAGCAGTCAAGTGGTGGTGGCTGTGGGGAGAGTGCTTTACTACCTAGAGATTCACCCTCGGGAACTCAAGCAGATAAGGTGAGTGAGCCCCCTACTGTGAGATACCTTGTGGCAAGCCACATGATTCTGTGTAATACTGACATGTTTCCTCCTTGTCAGCTGCACAGAGATGGAGCATGAGGTGGCCTGCCTGGACATCACTCCTTTGGGGGACACCAGTGGCATGTCCCCTCTGTGTGCCATTGGCCTCTGGACTGACATTTCAGCCCGTATTCTTAAGCTGCCCTCATTTGACCTGCTACACAAGGAGATGTTGGGAGGAGGTATGCTTGTGTATGTTCTGTGTTGAGAAGGCTGAGTATTGTTAAGGGTGATGTGGACTAATTTACCTTTCTTATTCCAGAGATTATTCCACGATCCATTCTGATGACCACCTTTGAGAATAGCCATTACCTTCTGTGTGCACTAGGAGATGGGGCGCTCTTCTACTTTGGGCTGAACATCGAGACTGGTGAGTTGTCGTCTCCTTAAGTTCAAACTTTCTTTCTGTACTGGGCTTGCTGAGAGAGAGAACAAGCATTTGGACATTTCTGAAAGTTTGATATGCCCCCCCCCCCAAAATAAAGATCTGTTGGACTTCAATATAATCAAGAGTTCTATAGAAAAAGATAGTTTTCTGCTTTGCTCTTCATAGTAGCATTTGAACAAGAACATTTTTCACGGGTGAGTGAGCAACTATGAAATTCATGTTGTTTTTCAGTTGTTTTCAGGTAGTACACAAGCCCTGGTTACTGTCCAACTGATCCTCTTTGTGAGTGAGATGTATGGGTAGGAAAACAGTCTCTAGTTCTCTGGCTACCTATTGTAGTTGGTATGTGGTGTGTGTTGTGTGCAGTTGCCCAGTAATGAGAGAACCAGGCAACATCTGAATATCTGGGCTATAAAATGGTTGATGTTTATATAGGAACAGTGGGAGATTTTGTTCCACCATATCTGCAGTTCTAGTATTCTCCAGAAGCTATCCTTGATTTGAGTGAATTTATTAATTTTTTGGAGGAGTAGGGTGTGATTATGGAATGTTGGAGTATCTTTAATAGTCTTGTCTGTCTTGTTCATAAACCAACAGGGGCCTTACTGTCTGCTTGCAAAAGATGAATAAAATTCTTCCCATCCAGAATCATTTCGTTAGTCATTTCTCTGTAAACCCCCTTTTTACAATCCATTAAAGGGCACTGTGAGCCCCCTTGGAAATACTGTGAATCTGAATAATCTCCAGGTTTTACTAGTTTCTAACACTGCAGCTATGTCACTGAAAACCCTAATACACTATTGCTTTTTGGACAATAACTTCATGTAGTGCATTTTCAAAAATAGACTCCCACTCTGGAAAAGTCTGTGCCATAGGATCTTATCTAATTCCAATATAGAGGTCCTAATCCAGGAAAACCTGGAAGTTTCAAGATCAGATCAACAGGGATAGCCCCTAATGTGTTTACTTTTCCTTACCAGGTTTGCTGAGTGATCGTAAGAAAGTGACTTTGGGAACCCAGCCCACTGTTCTTAGAACCTTTCGTTCCCTTTCCACCACCAATGTGTTTGCTTGCTCTGACCGCCCAACTGTGATTTACAGCAGCAATCACAAACTAGTCTTCTCTAATGTTAATCTTAAGGAGGTGAACTACATGTGTCCTCTCAACTCAGATGGGTATCCTGACAGGTGAGTATATTCTGTTGCTCCTGTTTAACTGCCTTGCTATAGGTAGAGCATAGTGTTCTCCCTTACTCCCTGCTTAGTCCTACTTTATATGTAGGAGCTGCAATTTTCTTGTGAGTAAGTCATAGCAGTGTGAGCTGGGGACATTCACTCAAATTTCTGGAAATGAGCTTTTAAATAAGCAGTCTGTTTATCCCATACAGAGGTCACAAGAATAAGCACTATATTTACTTACAAATATCAAAACAATAGCCAAAAAACAGACCGTTCCATGGACAAACTCTGTATCCCTGGATTCTCTCCCCTTCTCTTCCTTTTGCTGTTCCTAACACTCTCTTCCAGTTTCTCTCACACTGCAGAAGCAGCGCTTTTATCTTCCTGTTTTTGGACTTTAACTTCTGCTAGGTTGGTCCTATTCTGTGTTGAAGGAATTCTATTGGAGGGAGATCCCCACACACCCAGCCTAAATCATCTTCAGAGAACCACTACCACCAGCAGAACACATACCTCTCTCGTTCATTCTGCCTCTTTCCTGGAAGTATTCTTCTTGCTACATTTCTTCCTTCTTAAGAAGAAAAATAATTCAGAAACTGGAAGTATTCTTCTTGCTACATTTCTTCCTTCTTAAGAAGAAAAATAATACAGAAACTATCAGTCCCCATTCTGAGATAAGTGGTCTGCATTTTCATGGTGTATTCCTATCATATATATTGTCTGAGTTCATGGCATTAGGGAGATTCAAACCAACTAAATGCTTAATCACAGCTCAACTACTTAACCAGTACACTACGTCAGCTCTAACACTATACTAATATACTGCTCTTCTAGACAGATTAGTGCTCCACTCGAAGTGATGAACAAAGTCAATATAGTTCTTCCCACAATACAGCTAGGGAGCTAGGGCTGAAAGGAGTGGTTTACCCGAGGCCACTTGCTGGACTCATGACAATAATGGGATTAAAACCAGCATAATGCTGACTCACAGCCCAACCACATACCACTATGCTACAGCAGCTCTGTAAAAGAAGGAAAGGGACTCTGCACACCCAGTTATGGGGAGGCCCTGTTTACATGATTTATTCCTCCCTCTTTTTTTCCTAGAAGAGAAATTTCACCAACAGGCCTCCATGTGATCAGGTGTTGGCCCCAACTCTAACGCTGCATCATATCATCTGTTTCACTAAGGCCCCAGATAGCAATAGCCACACTGGTGTGTGAACTGAAAAAGCAATTCAACTTGGTTTTAGATACATCTTTAGAGCTTTCAACAGTACATTTATTGCTAGTTCTCTTCAATTGGTGGTTCGCTTAGAAAGGAGAACCAATTATGGATTCTGTAGGCAACAACAAGTAGCCAGAAAGGTGACCTTATTTGGGTGAAAAGGCAGCAGAGAAACATTTTAAATAAAAGTTTAATCCTGCAGTGCTGGAAATCCAATTCCACCCCACATATAGAACTGTAGCAAGAAGGAATGTTGCACTTAGCTCTAAAAGAGTTATTGCATTTTCCAAAAAAGAGATGTACAAGAAACATGAGGACATCATATGTGAACTCAGTATAGCTGTTAATGGATGATGGTCACTAATAAGGATAAAATAAAGCAGCCGTCATTTCAGGTAATTTATTCCAGTACGAAACTGATCAGAAACTTTTTTTTCCTATTTAGAGCAAGAGGAATACAATATGGAGAATAGTTACATTTACATAAGATGGGGTGGTTTTCTGAAAGACAGTTTAGACTGGCATTGAGATCATCCCTGCTAGAGTTAATGAAACCTGAAGCAGTAACACTATCAGGAGATGATGAGGAAGCTAAAAAGGCTGCTGCTTCAGTGAGAGAGGAGCAGGAAGCAACCAATGGGAGCAGATACAATGTTATAAATGCAAACATCACACACTTTACAATAAGTAATCTCCCAGGACATTCAATCGGTGACTCAAAAGTAGCAGTTCTCAAGCAGAGAAACTTTACAGAAAAAGCAAAATTGCTGAAATTGAGTTTATTTGCAAATTTGGAGTAATGAATTCCCCCAGGGTTAAATTGGGGCATTACAGAAGCTGAGGTACTTTGCACCTCTGCACTGTCAAGCTAATTACAACATGTATTATAGCTAGCTTCCTGACAGTCTAATTTACAATACCCCTCCCACCCTCTGCCTGGATTATAAAGACTCCTTCCTTTTCCCACTCCTTGTATCTTGACAAAGGGAGCTTTGAGTCTTGAAAGCTCATACCTTGGAAATCTAGTTGCACTTTAAGGTGCTATTGGACCCGGATCTTGGTCTTCAACTGCAGACCAACACAGCTACCCACTGGAAACTATTCTTTGGTATGTTTTGCTTGTCCTTATTTTGCAGCCTGGCTTTGGCCAACAACAGCACTTTGACAATTGGCACCATTGACGAGATTCAGAAGCTGCATATCCGCACTGTTCCGCTTTACGAATCACCCAGGTGAGCCCAGGTGACCCATCATTAGGTCAATAACCTTTACAGTGCCCAAGGTTACGTGTCATGCTTATTGTTTATGGAAGCCTCCTCTTCCTTTTGCCCTTTCTAGTAGAAAGGGTAGGTTGGGCTCTCACTTAGGGGCTTTCACATGAGAGGTTTTGGTATGGGGAATATTTCTCTGTGTATTTTTAAAGTTCAGTAATACCAATAATACCAATAAGCACAGGTGTACTTTTTCACTGTCTTGGTACTTGGTAAATCTATGTGCATTTTTTTGTTCCCTTGCCCATGTATCTGTTTTTGTCATGCAGGAAGATCTGCTATCAGGAAGTATCTCAGTGTTTTGGAGTGCTCTCCAGTCGCATTGAGGTTCAGGATGCCAGTGGAGGTACCACTGCGCTGAGGCCCAGTGCAAGCACACAGGTGAAAGAAAATCCCTTAAATTTATATGGTGTGAGATGCTGTAAAAGAAGCTAGCGTCAGTAACATGACTCCTGCAGCTATGTTTTCCCTGTGATTAACCATTGCTAAGGAAATAGGCTCTTCCAACTCCTGTCTGACCGTTTGAGCCTCGTTTGCAGGAGGTGTGGTCCTCCTATCTTGGGTTAGATAACTGTTGTTCTGTGGCGGAAATAAATATTTCAGTCTAACCACACACTGGATATCGTCAGTTATGGAAATCCCTGTTCTTCTCATTTTCTAATGTATACATATTATGAGAATATCCTCAGGACTTTTGGCCATTTATCTCTTCTAGGCTCTTTTCCAAATACCTCTTCAGTAAACAGTTGCTAGGAAACCTGACGATATTCATCCGTTTCTTAATTGTACCATAACCAAAACACTGTTCTTTTCCATTGTCTCCTTCCCCTCAATATAAATGTGGTCCTAATCTTTATGAACTTGCTCTTATACATATACTCTATGGTATATCAGAGACCATATAATAGACTGGTTCCATTCAGTGGGGCTTGGTTATTTCCTTTTCTTAGCAGTATATACCCTGATTGCAGTCTTGCCCCTTTGGTATCTTCATGGCCCACTGAAGTAGTTGAAAAAATAACCCTTCTCTCCCTGTTCCAGGCTCTTTCCAGCAGTGTGAGCTCCAGCAAGTTATTCTCGAGCAGCACAGCCCCACATGAGACCTCATTTGGTGAAGAGGTAGAGGTGCACAACCTGCTCATTATAGATCAGCACACATTTGAAGGTACAACTCCTGGGGCAGCATTTTGCTCCTCATGAGAAGAACTTAAGACTGGGAGAGAGTTTCTGGGAGGTAGGGGAACTGAAGATATGTGGCATGGAGACCATGAATTGTAAATGTGTGTTTTAGGGTAGTTTCAGTTCTATTAAATGCTGCACATTTAACTCTTCAGTTTGTTAGAAAAAATGTTTTGAGGAGTTCTGACCAGTTTATCCAATTTTGTCCTTAGTGCTTCATGCTCACCAGTTCCTGCAGAATGAATACGCACTAAGCCTGGTCTCCTGCAAACTGGGCAAAGACCCCAACACGTATTTTATTGTGGGCACTGCCATGGTTTATCCCGATGAAGCCGAACCCAAACAGGGCCGTATTGTGGTGTTTCATTATTCTGATGGTAAGAATGGGACATGTGAATCCATTTCCACAGTTCCACATATTTATTCATTTACATTCTGCCTTTCTTGCTGAGACTCAAAGCAGATTACTAAATTAGAATAAATAAGGGAATAAAGAAAAGAGTGATAAGATAAGATCAGAAGATAAGATACATTATAGACAATGTGGCAACTGGATAACAAAAATTCGAAATGAATATAGTACAAACAGGATTATATATACAGCAAATGGTGCAATAAACGAAAACCATGTTCTCTATATGAAAATTCCCTTCTGAACATAGACATCACTGACAGTGCAGTTTTTGCTGTCTTTAAAGCCATTGTTATTTTGTCTGGGCACTGCTATATGCTCGCTCATGAGAGAGCTTTGCTCCAAGGCTCCTCTGCTGTAAAAACCTCCATTTTAAGAACTGCCTTATATCAGCTCTAGGGCAGAAAAATAAGCATATTAGGAATATCTTATTGCTGTTTTCCAAAATGGCACAAATTTGTTGCAATATCTTCACCCCCAAGAGCACTTGTAAGCTGCCCTCCTTCTGCCACCCTTGGTTCCTGCTTTGTGAGGAATGCAGAGTACATGCATTTTCAAAGCTTGTTATGTTATGTATCCTAGGCAAATTGCAGAGCCTGGCTGAGAAAGAAGTAAAAGGAGCTGTTTATTCCATGGTGGAATTCAATGGAAAACTCCTAGCCAGCATAAACAGTACGGTAAGGCTTCCAAAAGTTCTTCCATTAGTGTTTCCCAGAGCTGAGGTAAATTGCAAACCAGGTGAAAGGGTGAGCATTTTGGACATGCTGGCATTGTATTCTGTATTCTGTCTTGGGTCTTATAAGTCTCTCCCACCAGGTGCGGCTGTATGAGTGGACAGCAGAGAAAGAGCTTCGCACAGAATGCAATCATTACAACAACATCATGGCACTCTACGTAAAGACAAAGGGCGACTTCATCTTAGTCGGAGATCTCATGCGCTCTGTCCTTTTGCTTGCCTATAAGCCCATGGAAGGCAACTTTGAAGAGGTATCAGTGCGTTTACCTTCATGAATGCCTCAACTTGGGGCCCTTGATGGGATAAGAGGGCTTTTTTCCCTTGACTTCTAGCTACTTCAGATTTGTATAGCATATTCTCCTCATAACATAGTAAAGGTGGAGCTATACATTTGGTATCATATACCCTCTTTAGATACCAACCCTATCTTTAGTTGAGGGAGATGGCTGTTTGAGGTTGTGAATTTTGGATGCCATTAAAGGATAGTGAACTTTGAAGTCTAAATAGATTTTCCACTTCAGGTGCCAAATGTTTCAGGCTTGCCCCATCCACCTTGATGCTATATTCAATCCAATTTAGATTCTGGGTGTGGGTACAAAAAATCTTCATGGAGAAGAGAGTGACCTTCTGGATGAATTGACAGTGTAATCATTCTTGAATTTTCTGAGACAAATAATCTGGCAATCTTTACAGTTGCCCAGAAGTCTCACTCACTTTGTTGCTCAAGGCAGAGATGGTAACTGTGCACATCTTGTGCTGTGGTTCAGTCTCTTGCAGAAACTCTTTTTCTAATGTGTGGTTCTTTTCTGTTAGCGCTGTTCTTCAGCCCTTTTTGTCCTTCTTCCAGAAGTTATCCTTCTGGGCAAGAGAGATCCCAAAGCTATACTATCATTTTGATTGGGGTGAGAAAACACCAAGGCTCTTGTGATAAGAACTTCCAAATATTGTTGCATGCTATTGGAGAGTTATATATCCTCCCTTTCAGATTGCTCGAGACTTTAATCCAAATTGGATGAGTGCAGTGGAGATTTTGGATGATGACAACTTCCTAGGGGCAGAGAATGCATTTAACTTGTTTGTGTGCCAGAAGGACAGGTGAGTTTCCTCCATAAAAGATGGAGAGAAGTAGGCAGGTGGTATCTACAACAGAGAGTGGAGCTGTGGGAGAGTGTTCTCCCCACTGTTTTTTGCCCAATGGACTTTCTGCATTGCAGTGCGGCCACAACTGATGAGGAACGCCAGCATCTTCAGGAATTAGGGCTGTTTCATCTGGGCGAATTTGTCAATGTCTTTTGCCATGGGTCCCTGGTCATGCAGAATCTCGGTGAAACATCCACACCAACACAGGGCTCAGTGCTCTTTGGCACAGTCAACGGAATGATTGGTAAGATTATAGCCCATTAGGATCTTCTGCCTTCTCTCCTTGTAGTATGAGGAAGACAGGCCTTCCACTGCTTGTGGGTATTAAAATATGGGGATTGAGGAGGCACAACTTGAAGCTTGTAGAAAAACAAAGGAGTTTGAGTAAAGGGTCCTGAGAGGAATAGGTAGAGGGAGAATCTTACCTTGCACTACATCCTGACGTACAGTGGAAAGGGTGGGCAAAAACAAACTCTTCAATAGTAACAGTTGAGTGTTGCTTGAAAATATCATTGTATCAGTTCTCCTTGTCGTTTTTAGGATTGGTGACTTCACTGTCAGAAAGCTGGTATAACCTCCTGCTTGATATGCAGAACAGACTCAACAAAGTCATCAAGAGTGTGGGAAAAATTGAACACTCCTTATATCCTTTTTTCCTATCATCATCATATTTATTATATAGAGTGCTTTAAAGTTCTCAGCATTGTACAAAGATATTTTAAAAATGCAGGTAACTTCCCCATAGATTTGCACAAGAACTAAGGATGAAGAGAAGAAACACCATACTTACCATAGCAAAAAGTACATATTTTTTAAAAAATTAAAAACAAATGCATAAGCAGGAAGGAGGGTCAGTGAGCGAATGCCAAATGAAACAGGTAAGTCTTCACCTTCTGGTGGAAGACAATGATCAAAGGAGACAGATGAATCTCCCTGAAAAGTAATTCCATAATTTTAGTGCCACAGCCAAGAAGGCCCTTTCTTAGGTTGCCATTCATCTAGCCTTAGATGGTGAAGGCACCCAAAGAAGGGCCTCTGAAGATGACTGCTGGGTAGGTTCATAGAGGAATAGAAAGTTCTTAACGTAAGTGAGAAGGAAGAGGTTTAGAGAAAATACAATGCAGAACAAGGAATTAACACAGGAAACGCTCAAAATGAGGACAGAAATAAGAGGAGAAATACAAACTGGGAAACTGTTTTAACTATTAGCTATCTACCCTCACTGGGTAGAAAGGCAGCATATAAATTTTGTAAATAAAAAGATTTTTAAAGTTTATTTAAGAACCAAGAAAGAAAAAACAAGTACTTTCTTTGGTGTCTAGACAAATGGACTATTGTTAGTAATATGAAATTCTCCAACTCTGTCTCTAGAAAATTATTTCTCATTTCCTTTCTCCTGGGAGCTCACAGCCGCATTCATGGCTCTCCCCTCCCCCAAACTGTATTTTCTCCACAATCCTGGGACGTAGGTTAGGCTGAGAGGTGAGTGGCCTAAAGTCACCCAGTGAGCTTCATGGCAAAGTGAAGGTTTGAACTTGGCACTTCGAGATCTTAGTTCAGTGCTGTAACTGCTACACTGTGTTGGTTCTAGCAATGGCAAGTCTTTACAGAACAAGCAATCGAAGAAAAGTTGTAATTTAAAAGTTTTAAGTTCTTTGAGTTGTGCATTTCACTTTTCAGGCAGAAAAGTACAGACTATAAAAAATGAAAGTGATACCACTGACATTATATGTTGCTGGGACAGGATATGAACAAAAAGTATTACTTTTATCCATATTGAAGTTTAAAGGATTTTGAAAAATCCAAGGAAAAATTACTAATTTAGAGATACTGCAAGAAACAAGAAAGGCATGCTAAGAACAAAATTATACATTTGCATACAATATCATCTTAGGTCAAATATGAGAGCTGCTATAGCATAGTGGTTAAGTGGCTGGGCTGGGAATTGGCACACTGCTAGTTTAACTCCTACTCCTGTCATGAACTCTGCAGATGGCCTTGGGTAAGCCACTCCCCTCAGCCTCAGCTCCCCAGCTGTGTTGTGGGAATAATAATAACACTGACTTTGTTCACCACCCTGTGTGTCATAGATCCAGCAGAGTTAGCGGTGTTAGTCTCTAGTAGCAAAATAGTAAAGAATCCAGTAGCACCTGTAAGACTAACAGACTTTACTGTAGCATAAGCTTTTGAGAACCATAGTTCTCTTCATCAGAGTTCTCTTCATCGTACCACACACACACCACACATTAGTACCACGCACCCTGTGGGGAGGGGAGCCAAAATCTGAGCTCTGAAGAACTTCTATAGGCAAAAACCATGTAGGAAAGATATTGATGAGTGACTGGACAGATAAGACCAAAAGGTAGGCAAGACATACTCAAAACTCAGGAACATCTGCAGTTGAAAAAAAGAACTACTTAACTATGTCATGCAGCCAGTAAATAAGAATCTTGTAACATCTTGGTAAAATAGCCAGTAAATCTGAATCTTGTAACATCTTAAAAGGCCTAACATGTTTTATTTTAGTATGAGTTTTCATGGACTAGAACTCACTTTCTCAGATCTGACAAAGTGGACTCTAGCCAACAAAAAAACACACTAGACTAAAAATGTGTTTGTCTTTAAGGTGCCACAAGACTCCTGTTTGCTGCAGCAGATGAACACAGAAATCCCTCTGCAATAAATGATTAGAAGTTTTAATTCCTGCAGAATGAAATGTATGAAGCCAGAGTGAAGTGGGCTTAAACAGGATTTATTGTAGATGATAGACATAGTCATGTCTTTTTTTAAAAAAATGAGAGACTGCTCATTTAAAACAAAAGGGAACAATTAGAAGAAGGAAGAATACAACTTTACTTTAGGAATTAAAGACATTCATTTTCCCAGTGCAGAAACAGTAGCAATAGTGAAGACAGTACACTAAGTAAAGAATTCGAGAATCAGGCATCTGATGAAGAGAACTTGATTCTCGAAAGCTTATGCTATAATAAAATTGGTTAGTCTTAAAGGTGCTACTGGACTCTTTTTGATTTTGCTAAGTAAAGAAAAGGATGATGCTTGGAGATTTTGGCAATTTTTTTTTCAAAATTTTTTATTGGATGGGTTAACAAACATAAACATGATAATCATTATCATTTTCCACCCCATTACATTTTCCCCATCCTTTCCCCCCTCCCTTATCTAGTGACTCCCAACAGTTTTCCATACCCAACTTAACCTTAAGAATATATACTATAAATTCTTAAAATCTATAATAATAATATATATAATATATATCTATATAATACATACTAATCTAATCTATTATTTGTATTAACTATCTTAATATAATACTTATCTATATTAAGAGTATATAAAAATATATATATAAGTATATAATAAGTACATATACTAACTAAAAGGGGAAAAAAGAAATATATATATGTAATATACTAATCCTTAAATACCTATTATCTATATTATAAATCTATTACTTCTGTTACATCACTAAAATATCGTATATACTCCCTATTACCTATACATTCTTATTGTTCAACCTTATTATTTCCCATATAAATACGCTATCTTACTCTTAACTTTATAATAGCATAATACCATAACTCTATACTAATCCCATAAAATATAATAAAATATACCCCCTTTTAACCTTAAGTAAGTTTCTATCTCCCCCTTAACAGCTATCCAAAGACCACAATTTCCCCTTCATGTCCCACTTTTTCTCCACATATTTCTTGAATTTTTCCCCAACTTAATGTATATTCCAATACTTTGCTCTTTCAGTTTCCTCGTTAATTTGTCCATTTCTGCCATATTCAGAACTTTCAAAATCCAGTCTTCCATAGATGGTATCTCCTGAGTCTTCCACAACTGTGCATAACACATTCTGGCCGCCGTAATCATATAAAATACCATAACTCTGTCCGTTTTATCAAAGTCTTCTAAGTTCATGCATAATAACAACAATTCCGGGGTTTTAATTATATTTCTTTGTAAAATATCTGACATTGCCCTTACTATATCCCCCCAGAACTGTTTTGCCTTGTCACAAGACCACCACATATGATAAAATGAACCTTCATGTTGTTTACATTTCCAACATTTATCAGACATCTGACTATTACCATTGGCCAACTTCTTCGGTGTTAAATACCATCTTGGCATTTAGATTTTGTTTTATAAATACCATTTTGGCATTTTGTTTTATAAACTCTGCTCATTGTATCCAAAATATTTTACATTAAAAATAATTCAGCACACATGCCAGACTTTGACTTACTCAAATTTTGGGTTGGATCCAGTGAGAGTGTGGTAGCCACTTGTACTAAGTCAAACTTACTGTATCCTTCCTTGTTTTTCTGCCTGCACAAGATCTTGTGCAACCAATTTCTGGGTGCTATTATATAAAGGGAGGAAAGCACTAAGTCTGTTTATGTTTCAGCTTGTGCTATCTGTTACACCAAGCAAAGGTATAGGAACTTCTTGAGTGAAGTTGTGGTTTGCTATTTAAAATGAAGGTGATCAGAAATCAGGTTGGAACCTGTGATCAGCAAGTACAAGTATAAGGGATCATTCCCCTGTTTCCTTTTCACCTGGAACAATTTCTGATCCTAGGAAAGTTTATCTCTAGGCTCAACAGGACTGAATTAACTGCTGTACCAATCTGGTATCTGTATTGGAGAGGAGGAGATAGTGCCTTTTTTCTCTTCCATGAGCAGAGCTCTATTCACACAAGAGCCAAAAGGGGTAGCCTCATTCCCTTCCTCTCCACTGTAGCTGCCTTACCACTGCAGCTGTTAGTACACACTAGTCTGTTGACCCACAGATTAAGTTTTCCCAGGATTAGAAATGGGGGGGCGGGGAGATCTCATGCCTTCATAACTTTATGCTGACAGTTTGCAGGATCCAAACCATACTTTTTCCCTTTTCCCAGTTCAGAGAAGAATACATTTCATCTCTGTATGTGAAACATCTGGTACACTTTAAAATATGTCACCCTCAGATATGACCAAAATAAAGGAAACCCGTATACAAACAACACAAAACTATTTATAGTGAAACACTGGTTTTTTGCTAGATTAGATGTACATTCATCATCTCCTTGGGAGGGGATCATGAACTGCTGAAAAGCTTCCTTGTGTACATGTTAGAAATATGTTGTTCCTGTAGTTTTACAGCTTGGAAATTTCTGGTTCTTCACAAATGTGACTTCACTAAATCCAAGAGGAGGTTTGTGGTAAAAACTAGTTTCTCCTGATGAAGTTACTTGCATAGCCTGTTGGAGCTTTGTTTGTTTAGGAGATTTCTGTGTCTTCCTTCAGATTCCTACTCAAGGCAGCTTACAGTTAAAATAATAAATCATCAGTATTACATTTATTTATAGTCCTACATTCTCACTGAGACCCAAGGCTTGATTACACAATGCAAGTGAGATACAATATAATCAACAACTAGGACATTCACTGAGCAAAATACAATAATCAACAAGAACAAGCCATTAAAACTTATGTCCCTGGGCCTGTTTTAAAGTCTATCCATAAAATAGACTTCAGACCATTAAAAAGCTGGGAAGCTAAAACCTCTACTTAAGCCTGTATAAAAAGATATGTTTTGGCCTGGTGCCTAAATATACAGTAAAGCAGATGCCAAGTGAACCTCAAAAAGGAGGGCATTCCAAAGACAAGGTGCCATCACAGAAAATGCCCAGTCTCTAGTTGCCTCCTGCTTCTCTTTTGATGGCACAGAGAGCTGGGGTCATGAGGCAGATCTTAACTGGTAAGCTGCTCAATATGGGAGGAGATGGTCCTTCAGGTACCCTGTCCCCAAGCCAAGCCATTTAGAGCCTCAAAGATAAGAGAGACCATTCTGAACTGTGCCCCCAAACAGGTGGGTAACTATTGCAGAGCTTTCAGCACAGTGTAGATATGACCCCTGTAACCAACCTCTAACAATAATCTGGCTGCTGCAATTTTCACCAACTGAAATTTCCAGACCATTGTCAAAGGCAAGCCCCACAGACTGTAATTTTAACTTAAATATGATTAGATAATGGCTCGCTGTAGCCAGATCACACTTCTCAAGGAACCGCTGTAGCTGGTGTTACCAGCTGAAGCTGATAGAGTAACTACGGGCCATGCAGGAGACCTCGCCCTCCATCTGTAGGTTACAATGCAGCAACATACAAACCTGCTCCTTTGGGGGAGGGGCAAAGTGCAACCCTCTCCCTGTCAAGCTGTCCCTGCGGCCCTTGAGCAGCCCAGAGATTGTGTGTCGGTGATCTTCTGGATTTGCTGCTTCTTCCCATCAATTTAACTACCCTTAAGGATGAAATCTACACAAATCTGCATCTAAAATCTGCTTTAGAAAATACCAGCTCTTGAGGGATTGGACATTATATGTCTCTTTTTAAAACAAGTTCACCTTTTCTTTTGAGGAGGTGACAGAAAAGGCTGTTAGATGGTATGCAACATCGGAACAAGAATTTCCTATTCAATATTATTTTCACATCTCCAGAAAGCCAGCTTTTTAACTATCTGATGTTTCCTTCTGAACTCAGCTTGTTTCAGAACAATACAGTCTTAATGTCTTCTTTGTGATAAAGCAATGCTATTATCTATCGGTTGCCTAGGACAGCAGACAAAGATGCAATTCCTGCCCTAAAACCTACAGCCTAATTTTATAGAAGGGTGCATGAATGTTGTTAAAGTGCTGTTATGTTTTGGTGGTTGGTACTATTACTGTGTGTGGAAGGCATGGGAGTCTTGGTTTTTGAGAGGGAAATCTAAAGCTGGTCTGTTGTAAGGTTTGTTTCCTTGATTCTTGATTGCACTTGGAGATCATTTCATACAGAACGTAAGACAGAGTTAGCTACTGGGTTTATTGACGGAGACTTGATTGAAAGCTTTCTAGACATCAGTCGACCCAAGATGCAGGAGGTGGTGGCTAACTTACAGGTAAGCTGGGAAAACTAGTCATTTAGTACAAGCTTTTGAGACAAGCCTTATCATTCTTGTGACAGGCAACTAAGAAGAGCACTGCAACCTTCACCATTATTTCCGCAGAATGACTGCTTCTCACCTACTTGTTTCAGATCGACGATGGCAGCGGGATGAAGAGGGAGGCCACAGTGGACGATCTGATTAAGATTGTGGAGGAACTCACCCGTATCCACTAGCTAGACGAGGAGATATTTCCTAGCACCTTCCTCCATGCTAGCTTTTGGAATCCTTCCCACTTGCAGCTGGGGTCCCCTAGCCATTTGCACTGTAACACTAGAGGCAGTAGCAGTGTGCCTGGGTGAAAGTGGAGAATCTGTGAACTGAAGCCATCTCACTAGGGACTTCTGGATGCAGTGTTGGCTGTTGAGGACATCACATTCTGCTTGGACTCACCAATCCTATGGCTCTCATTTGCCAACTCAGTCCTGTTCCCTGTGAGTAACAGCTAGCAGTTGGCAAAGGTGCATCCCCTACCTAGACTCCTCCCGCAGCTCATTCACTGTTGTCTTTTAATATCTTTATTTGGATGAATTTTTTTTGTTTGGTTTCTTGTGTTTGAAGTGGAAGTCTTTTTTTCCTCTTCTGTTTGGATGAGGTGTGGCCAGGTGGCTGTGTCTGGGAGACTGAAAATGGTGCCTACTCAGGCCTATGGAGGTGCCTGTCTGGAAGAGGAACCCAGGTGGGTAGAAGACCTCTTAACCCCCAGGCCTTGCTGCTCATTCAGGAAGAAGGGGCTACAAAATGATTTTTTCTGTTGTTGGTTTTGGAATTTTTCCAAATAAAGTAGTCCAAGAGGAAAGGGTTGTCTACTGTTGTTATAATTTCTCCTTGTTCTGTTGTGTTGTTTTCAAGGATGCAGGAGGCTATAGCACCCCAGCTGTGCACAAGTGAACATTCTTCAAACTCATTTCACCTTTAGTATCTTTTGAAAATGTCTCTGTCCCATGTGTCTTGCAGAAGGCTGGCTGACACTTTCCTAGCTGAAGGGGGGATGGAACATTTATTTGAGTATTTCCTGCTTACTGCTGAGTGCTGATCTTGACATTAGATTCTCCCTCTACATCCCAGAGGGAGCAGAATTCCAAGAAAAGAGGCTACTCTGAGTTGGACTAGAAAGCTACCATCACCCATTCCTTCTGAAAACCAACAGTCTCCATTCTTCTGGCAGAGGAGATATGCTTCATCAGCTCTAGTTTTTCCTTCATCCTGCTAGATTTAAAAGGGGCTCTTACTAACAGTGGTTCTTCCTCTAGCCACCCCCCCCCATATATTTTCAAGAAGAACTATATTCAATCCCTATTGATACCGAGGTTGGGCTTCCTTCTGGTTGGAACAGAAGGCATTGTTCAAATTGGTCTTATAGAGAGCTTCAGCTGTTCCTTTCAACCACTCTCTTAAAGACTAAAGAGAGCTCATTGATACTTCTTCATTCCTCTCCATTTGAAGTATAGAGGGAGGTCTAACTGCCTCTTCGGCAACTTGCACGTCATCTAGAAGGCTTCCAAATATGTTGGGTTCTTAACACATTTGCGGGGGGTGGGAATCTCCTTGGTTTAGTCTTCTCAGCGTAAATTCTTGGGAAAACTGGCACATGGCACACTGCAGAATCAATACACAGTTCCCTGTAAGGGAAGAATATTTCCTGTGTCAGATTGTTTAGGTCCATAACTCCTGGTACCAGTAATGGCTATAGCATAAAGCCATGACCTGTACAAATCTTCATGTACTAGTTATTTGGTGTTTCTTTTCTGCCTGAAGGCATTCCAACAATGTTACTGGCATTTAGCTTCATTGTTCATGCTGTGTTGTACCATGCAGTTGACAAGCAGAGGTGTTATAGCCGCTAGTGCCAAAAGCAGCAAGGTTCCAATAAAACATTTTGTTCTTCAAAAGGTTTTCTCTTCGAGCAGGGTATTTGCGGGAAACATTTTTCTTTCTAAGAGATGCAGGCTATGTAATCTAACCCAGCAGAGTTGGTGGCCAAGTTGCTTTATAGTAGGGAGCTCTCAAAGAGGCTGGCTCTTCTCCCAGAAGGAATGATTAAGAGATTTGAGACTTTTGAAATGTTGAGACTACTGCATTTTATTCCCAGCTGCTCTTCTGGTTTGGCCTTAAATTAACTAAAAGCATCTTATGGCTGTAACTGAGATGGCTATTGCTTATGCCTGCCACTTGTGGAAATCTTGCGTTTGTTTATTCTCTAGTGCTTGCAAATGGGAAAGTAGTTCGGTGTTCATGTGAGTGGTATAGATATGAGTACTTTTTTAGTGGCCTTGTCATTTTTCAGAGCAAATCCATACTGGGAAGTGGTGGGCAAATAGTGCAAGTGGGATATAGTTGTAGTATGATTTACTAGGTCAACAACTAGACAGGTTGTGATGGGGATGGTAACTATGAATTTATCTGGAGGGCCTCCATCAAGTCAGTGCTTACTCCTGCTTATGAATACATGTAGATGCACAACTGTTTTAAAAATATATACAGAAATATAATTTTCATATAATTTTAGCACAAGTCAGCAATAGATTGTGCTCAACCCACAACAAAGTCTCTTTTTATAAAGAATGCTTTTACAGATCCTGAAGGAATAAAGAGCAAAGATTGAATAGAATTACAAGTTAGGTTTTGCAAACCTTCCAACACACGTTTATAACATTTCATTGCAGACAAATGCAGCACAGTCACCTTCCAGTAGGTGCACAAAGGAACTTATATACGCGAACACAAAAAAACTGTCACAGGCCTACCCTAGCCATAAACAATAAATGTATATGTCTACCCTGTGTTTTTTCTCCTTGTCAGAAAAGTAAGTACTATGTTACTAGTTGGGGAAAAGTGTCATAAGATATAGAGTGTTTTCAAGCTGGGAAAAACATCTTGTGCCCTTCAAGCCCACCTCCATTTGGTAGAGGGGGGAGAGAGTTTCCGTTCCTGAAGTTCTATGCACTAAATGTGAATTGTAGCTGCCTGCAGTAGAGCAGAGAAAGACGGCGATATTTTGGAGAGAATTCAAAGCTCCCACTTTGTATTACTACCTGTGCAAATGAAGCAGGATATAACCATTTCCCTCATTTGTCAATCATGCCAAATACATTTGCATTTAGTTGCTAGAACACAGGAAGGTGAGAACATGTTTATTCGCTTTTTGTAAACAAGGGGGGTGGCGGCTCCAATATGAACGCTGGGAAATTGTGGAAGGAGGAGATTGGACTCTATACCCACCCACCCCCTGCCCCCCAATGGCTGTGATCCAGCTTATTCTTAATTGTATAGAGGGGTTTTTTTTAACATTACAGCTGCTGTTCTCTCAGATCTGCATAACTGAATGTACATTTGCTTCTTATTTGTATATTGTGTTTCATGATAATGCTTGTGTTTTGCATAATGCTATTGGAAAACTACCCATAAGAAAATCTGTGTAAACAAGAAGGGAAAATATTTATTTATAACATTTTTATGCCACCTCCCCGGAACCTCATCAGAAAACCTCATTAAAAACAAAACATTAAAAGTTACTTTTTAAAATCCAGCATTAAAAAACCTATAAAAATATAGATAGTGAAGAACAGATCACAGACATCTTAAAACAGTTTCCAAACTAAAATAGTGTTTTTAAAAAATCACTGCCTGGGTGCAAAGCCTGGGCGAATAGAAACTGTTTGGCCTGGGGTTTTAAAGAAAGTAACATAGGTGCCAGGCAAGCCTCAAAGGGAAGGCCATTCCATAAGTGAGGTGCCGACATAAAGCTTCATATTCCAATGTAAGTACAGTAATATATCCTATGATACAACCTTTAGGTAATTGAAATAGTGCAACGGTATAAGGGAATTTATTTAAAATGATAATTCTTGCCAAATAATAATATCTCAATACCAGTGATACGGTTTTTAAGTCAAAAGAGTGATGTTATATCTTAAGTATCCTATAGCTAAGTTCTCATTCATAACTTACCCAAGCGAACTTGATCAGCTGGCCAGGTTGATCTGTAGACTAGAGTTTTGACCAATTGACTAATACCTCTGTTATTCCATTGATCTCCATTGGGAAACTTTTTCACACCTATATATGCTCCAGTCTTCACAAGTACCTCTCTGAAGGCAGTTCCAGTCCTACTTCCCTTTTATGATAGGTGACCTTCTGTTCGTATCCAGAAACCCCAGAATCCAGCAAGTTCTCTGGAAAAGGCTGAGACTCAACAAAAATGGGGATCAGGCCACCTCTAACTTGTATAGGAAACAACCATGAGTTAAGCCAAGTGTCCCCACATAGTGCTGGTGGGCCCAGTGGTGCCCACCAATGCCTTCCCTGGAGCCTGCCAAATGTTTTTATAAAGTGAGCAGGGCCTGGTGGAGCTTTCACCCAGCAAGGATTCTGATCAGCTGTGCAAAATTTCTTCGGTAGCAGTTCCCATCATAGCATATGAATCTTCACTGTGTGACTGAAGGTAAACTCTGGCAGCCATTTTGTGGCTGTGCCCACCATGCTGTGTCAGAATTCTAAAGGTGCCCACAAACTCCTACGCACCAGATGTAGCAAAACACGCACACCTGCATACTTTGTCATTCAGAAATCTCCAGCTTTTGGCCTAAAAATGTAACTATCCTTTCTGTCACCTAAATGAAGTTCCTCTTTGTCCATCGCACCTATTTCCTGGGATGTCAAGACTCCTCATGCCTTGCTACAGGTCTTTCTAAAAGCAAAATTTTATAAGCTGACCATGCACACAAGCATGCATACCTTTGCATTTGATTTGATTGTTACTTTGATTGGTTAGCTTAGTATGCATATAATCATGACAAGGCAGTACAGTCCTAAATACCTCATGCTGGGAACAATGCTGAGGAAAATGATTGCCTTCATGACTTGCTTGTCGGCCTTCTCAGGACATCTGCCTGACCAATACTGGAAACAAGATGCTGGATTAAATGGAGCTTTGGCCTGTACATCAGGGCCTGGTTTTCTCACTGTGGTATTTGGTTTCCTCTTTTCTCATAAATAACACACCTGCTTCTCACAGGTACTCACTTGGGGCTGGGGGAAATACATTGCCCAACCATGAACCTCAGGCTGCCTTACCTCCAACTGGGGCTGCTCTTTATTCAGAACTAAGTTCAGTTGGAGAGAAAACAGCTGCACCTCTCAGAAGAAGTTTTGTTTGTTTCTTTCCCTTAAGAAAAACAAATAATGTGACTTGGCAGGATGCATTATAACCAGTGCTGTCAAAGTATACAAAAAGGGACACCATCCGTTGTTCATCTGTTTCAAAGAACAAGTGTACTATAGAATGGTAGGGAAGTCAGGTCTGCAATTTCTACTTGGGCTGGCCAAGTAGCCTCCAGTAGGTTTGCATTATGGTGAAATGTAGCACACCACCATCCTAGTGTTGGCATCCTTTCCCCCAAAGTTTATCTTCTCATTAATATGAAGTTAATTAAAAAGTCAGTGAAGCTTCATGCCCCCCCTCCCCATTACTCTTGAACCTTAAATGCCTTCATATTTTCTATCTCCCAACTTTTCAGCATTCCCTTGAAGGCACATTCCTGTCCTCTACCAACCACAGACCTTGTTTTTGGAAAAGAAAAAGGGGGTACATCCCTTGCCTTTTGCCTCCTTGCCTGGGGCAAGAGGGGGGAGAAAACAGGAAGAAGTAATGTGTCTCAATGTTTTTACAGATGCAGGGGGCAAATGAGCCATCAAAGTCCATGGGGAAATTCACAGTAGGCTGTTGCCCTGGATGGCTGCCTCCCCCTGACCTCCCCCTCCCCAGTCCTGTTCCTCCTCCCTTAGTGGGATGCTCTGCGGGATTCCATTCTCAGCACCGCCTCAGTCTCATGCTACTCCTCCTTTGGCCAGGCCGGGTGCTGGACTGCAGCAGCCCTCCCCAGCCAGTACATCGCTCATATCCACCACTGCAATTCCTACTTGGGCTGGCCAAGTAGCCTCCAGTAGCTGCAACTTATCACCAGGCCCTGCTGGGCTGAACCAGCTGTGGCTGCAGTGTCAGCTAAGGATAATGAGCCATGACCGTGGGCAGCAGCATGACCAGCCACAACTGGAGTGACAGCATTTCACTGCTGTGGTACCTCCTGAGCCTGCCAGGCTGTGAAGGGACCTGGGCAAGACTCTCCATACCAGCCAGTCTGTTCTGCAATTAGAGGTGCCAGCTTCCAGGAAGGGCCTGGGGTTTTCACAGGCCGTTTCCACACACGTTGAATAATGCACTTTCAGTGCACTTTAGTTATCCTTTAGAAGTGGATTTTTTGTTCCACACATGGAAAATCAGTTACAAATGTGCACTAAAGCGTATTGAAAGTGGATTATTCAACGTGTGTGGAAACGGCCTCAGTATTATAACTGATCTCCAGACTACAGGGAACAGATCTCCTGGAGGAAATGGCAGACTCCGAGGGCAGACTATATGGCATCACGTACATCCTACTGAGCTTGTTCCTCTCCCCAAACTCTTCCCAGGCAATGCTTCTAAATTTGGAGTTTCCTGAGCTGGAATTGGAAACCCTATGTAACCAGGGTCGAATCCACATTACTCATTCTAAGTCGCATGTTCCCCGCATTCCCCACGCAATCCCGAGTGCCGGTCACATTACCTCATTAAACAGATGCATTTCATTTGCATTTCTCCCGAATATGTGGTCACAGGTTTTCAACGGGAGTTTCACGGTGGTCATGAACGGGCCAATGCACAATTTACGTGGTTTTTTTAAAAACCAACCCCCTTCCTGTCTCTCCAGCCGTTCCGAGAGTTCCTATTGGCTGATTCAACTTGCAAGTGCTCCGTAGTCTGCAAAAGACTGTTTTTGACTTCATAGCATTGGATTTATTGATTATGCTGTTTCTGAATCAAATCTGGTAGTTTGAAAAATCATTTTGGGGTGAATCTATCCTCAGAACGGACTCGCGAAACTTCCTTTTTAACTGTTTTTTATTTTTTTATTTTATATCACTGTAATATCGAAATTACGAAATATTGAAATAATGACACTCCAAGGAAGTGAAACTTCAGTAAAATTCAGGCACTGAACTGTCCTGCATAGGAAATGCCCACGAAAGCTTCCCACATGCTTCCAAATTTCCAAAAAAGAAACAGGAGAGAGCCATCAGTGCTGTCAGTGGGGGACAGAGAGGCATCATTATCTTCAATGATGTTTCTTTATAAGGCAAGATCGAAATAATGGAAAAGTGCGCTAAATTTTTTTTAAAAAAATGGGCGGGGAAAAAAGGTCCCGCCCAAAAAAGCGGTTTTTGAGCAGCCGTGTGACCGGAGGGACGCGCGAGAAAGACGGATTGGAAGCAGGAATGTGAACGAAGAGGAAAAAATCACGGATTGGAGGCAAACGGAAGATAACCGATAAACATGCGGGTAATGGGTGAATGTGGATTCGACCCAGGGTTATCACTGGGAAGTGGACTTCCTTCTCCTCCAGCTGCCTTTTCAGCTGCATCAAACAGGGGCAGTTACTTCCCCTTGCCTGATCAGAAGCTCTGTCTGCCTTGGTGCTGTTAGGAGAGGGAGGGTGGAGCCACTATGAGGCCCTTTTCTAAGGCCATTCTAGTTCCCAGTCCCTCTGTCCCAAAAGGACTCCTGGATTGAAGATAACAGGATGTTTCCCACTTCATTGCCCCAACCTATGTTTGCCTAATGTTTCCTTAGAACTAGCTCTTGATTGGGGGTGCAAAGTATTAGAAATGCATACACCCCAGCTTTGTTTTTGAATAGGCTCTTGCTGTGTCCTCAGAGCCTTTTCAGACTAAAAAAAATCTGAATTTTTCTGCTACTCTTGATGCAGCTTCCCTGATCCTCTGGTAGTGGCATGGTCTGTTGTCCCACATGAATGTGTACCAACCCTTTTCACAAGTTTCAATGAACACATATAAAATCCATGTACTTTGCAAACTTGATTTTTAAAAAAATATATATTGGGTCATTCTCATGCTAAATTTAATGCATGTGCTGCTGAATGTGTGCTACAAACCCTCACAAAATTAAGTGAAAAGCATTGGCTTTTGCTTATAAACCAATGGACACATATAGATGCAGGAAATATGTGTGTTCACTTTAACATGCGAACAAAGCTATTGTGCCCGATCCCACCTTGATTGTGATGAGGATCTGCCTTAGTTTTGGACATTTTTCTCTGCTGAGACACTATGCTGAGATGGTTACTTGTCGTGGTCCATTTTTACAATTTGAACTAGTTCAACTTCTACCCCATGATTAGTATTAACAAGCTTTAAAATGATGGTTCTACCAATTAATGTATGTGAGGAGGGGGGAGTGTGCGTATTTTCCGATCTCAGCAAAGACCACCATGTGTCACACTACAAATGATGCTTTGCTCAATGACAACTGCTTTTTTTGAAGTGTGAAGTGAAAATGCTAAGTGACAGTGATGGAGAACCCTCTCAGGCTTTTGAGGCTGCTCCCCCCCCTCTCTTTTTTTTTACTTTGCAGCTTTTTTGGGAACACAACAACCAATTATCTCAAGGGAGCACCTCTGGGGCTACTCACATTTGACATGATCCTCATGTGTTGTCAGCTCCCATTGGATCTGGCTTAGAATGCTTTATCTACTTCAGCTCCTCTTTGGTGCAGCCGGGAAAGCAGCCCAGTGAGGGGAAAGGGGAGGGGGGATTCCTGAGGCTTGCCAGATGTGGAAAAGGAGACTCCTGCAAGAGCTGGGGGGGGAGCCTCTTCCCAGTCAAACAACAGAGCTGCTGTGTTTAGAACGCTGGGATCCTCCCACTACATCTCCTCTCATGGTGCCTCTGCCCCTATGGGGAGGGGGGAACGCAAGCACGCTCTTGCATATACACATGCATGCATGCATGCACGCGCACACGCACACACAGAGTTTTCCACTCCTAACATATGGGCTGGGGGAGCAAAGGAATCTGAGCCTGGCTGTGGGGAGGAGTCTGTTCCCAATGCTGCCCCCAGCCTGAGATCATTGATCCTAGTTCCCCTCCTCTGCCCAGGAGGAGCCCCCAGCCTCATCCTTGGTGGGGAGGAGAGGCCAGAGAGCTACCATGCTATAGGGGCCTGTGAGGAGGGAGGGAGGGAGGGGAAGGAAGGAGCTCTGAAGTGAGCATCTCTGTGGACTGGGAGACGCCTGTCATGTTCGCCGAGCTGCTCTTCCAGGCTGCCTGTGTGTCTGTATTCCTTCAAGGGGCCCAGGGGAGAGTCTACACAGGAAGGAAGAAGCTTGCCAACTTCGCCGTGGAGAGGTACCCCCCAATTCCATCCCTGTACTGAGGCAGCCAAGTCCTAGACTTATTCCCCCCATTTTACCCCCTCTGGAGTTTGGCTGGGGACCTGGAGACCCTCTGAATTGGGTCAAATACTGTGAACTGATCCCATTTATACTCATGAGAGAATAGAGGAAGGCAGCTCCAGATGGCCTGTGGCCTGCAGGGCATTCTTGGCAGCATTTGTGTATGTGTATGGAAACAGCAGTGCCTGCCTGCAGGAGTACTTTGTTTTGTTCAGGATGTCCATCACCTCTTTTTACTCATCTCCCTATGTTTCTCAGTCTGAAATGTGGTTAGTCTGCAATGTTCCTGCTTGCCCTCTTTCTCTATGAAATGTGTGAATAGCCTGGCTGTAAGCTTTGATCCTAATTACATGGTCCTTCTTTGAAATAAGGGCCAGTTTGCACAACCACTAAACTGGACAGAAATATTGGCTGAGCAAATGAGGGACAACACCTAGTGAAGTGATGGTGCATTGGGTGTGCCTAGACTGAGTGCCTAAGCCCTGATTTTTCAATATGTGCTATTATTTATTGCTCCGTCGCTGACGGTTTCACAGAAGTGACTGTTGTGCACATTTCAAAAGACTGTAGGTATCTACAAAACTACAACGGTTTGTGGCAAATGGTCTTGTGACTGCGCTTCAGTCCAGACAACAGAATCAGGTACCCAGCCTTGAATAAAGTGAAGTGGTGTGCAACACACTTGACATCTATGTTAGGGCATTTATGCCTTGCTTTCTGTGGTGTCTTTGGGCTGCATCCTTCCCCAGTGTGTGTCACCATTCTGTATATTCATTTCTCTTTTACTCCAGCACGCTAGTCTTGTTTGCCCATGTCCGTAGTTCTGGTTCTGTCCTTTTGCCTTATCGCAGACCTTAAGACTTACTAATTCTCCATCAGACAGACAGGTTATCAGGTAATTAGTAAGTTGTGCCTTTTCTTAACAGGCTATCTAAAGAAAATGGCACCAGGAAGCATTTGTATTCCTATGATACAACAATTGTTCTCCTGTGAGATTGTGCTGCAAGGGTAAGGGAACATCTGAACCACTGGTTCTCTTGACTCCCTGTGCTGCAGTCTGGGTTCCCATTGCCTACATGGCTTTTTCTACAGCTTCAGTGCAGTTTTCATTTGATTTTTTGTCTCTGCTTTCTCTCATGACTTCCTGCTTAAGTAAAATTAATGTAGCCATTTAATGTATGGTAACTTGGCACTATTTTTTTCCAGGCAGAATTGCTCCATACATGGGTTAAGCAGTTGTACATCAAATTGTAATTCATGCTATACCACATAATTCAGATGAGCTTGAGCATAATGCCAGTCATGCAGTGCAATTATATGAATCAGCCCCTCAATAGAAGAAAACTTGAATTGTTCTTATTTCTGGCCATTCCCAGCCTGGCTTTCTTCTATTCGTAGACGCCGTGTGGGGCCACATGTTTGCCTCTCTGGGTTTGGAAGTGGATGCTGCCCTGGGTGGATACCATCTCCAGGCAGTGGACAGTGCACCCTGCGTAAGTATCTAGAGGTCTTTGGAAGACACCTACTTGCTCATCTTCTGCTTTATTTCTGATCTGCAGTTTAATATTGGTCTTGTTTGAAGGCTGTGGGTAGGTGGGTTACAAACTTGTAAGAACACAAAAGACATTCCAAAGTGGGAGAGATGATAGGGCAGCAAGTATTAACAGAGCAGCATTCGATATAAGTAAATGGAACACGTCAACACAATTCATGTCCACCTGTGGTCCCTTTGCAGCAGCTTAGTTCCCAGTATTAAGTGCACAAGTTTATGAGAGGTTAGCAAGCATTCCTTTTTCCAATGGAATGCTGAGAACAGTAATTTTGTGAAGGAAAGGAGGGAGTTCTCTAACAATTTTCAACATCTCACCAAACTACAATTCCCAGGATTCTTTGTGGGGAGGCCATGACAGTTAATATGCTGATGAACCCCAACTCATTTTTTCCCCTTTTTAGTGAAATCAGATGTGGCAGTGGATGTGTTGAACAGCTGCTTGGGTAATACACTAAAACTGAAAATGATGGTGCCAGGGCTTTTTTTCAGGGGGAACGTGGGGGAACGGAGTTCCGGAACCTCTTGAAAATGGTCACATGGCTGGTGGCCCCGCCCCCTGATCTCCAGACAGAGGGGAGTTTAGATTGCACTTGGCGCCGCTGTAACCATGTAACCATTTTATCTGAGGGCAACCCACTGAGTTCCACCACCTGTTTTCCCAGAAAAAAAGCCCTGGATGGTGCTGTTGATTTGATGTCTTTCAAAGCTGGGTAGTAGTTTATTACCTGTTCTAGATGGGTTAGCACTCCTTCTGATGGAAGTTTGCAGTTTGGAAGTGCTGGGAGATCCAGGTTTATCCATGAATGTTTAAGTGGTATCAGTGGCACTCCTGCTTCTCTTCTTCCTGATGAGAAATGATTTGGCCACAGTTATATTCATCATGGATATTTAAAATTAGATTACTATAAAACACTCTATTTGGGGCAGCTCTTGAAGATCTCTTGGGAACTTTAGCTATGCTAAAATGCTGTCACTAGGGTGCTGACACATACACACATTCCTTCTCATATTACACCTTTTTAAAAAGTTTTTCATTGGCTTCCAGAATGTTTCTGGACGCAGCTTAATGGTGCTGGTTTTAAAAGCTGCAAATGGTTTGGGACTTGGGTATCTCATCCCATTTAGTGCTGACTATTCCTTAAGATCTTCTGTGGAAGTCTTGTTTTAGGTGTCCTCACCAAATGAATGAAAGTGGGTGATCAGTCATGTCAGGACCTCTTCTATAGTGGCACAGTGATTATGGAACAACCTTTCCCAGGAGGGCCACCTGGTGGCATCTCAACTACCTTTCTGCTGCTGGATGAAGAAGTGATTATTTCTACTAGCTTTTGAATAGCTTGATTTCATACCCTGATTCAGTTATAAAAGATGCTTCTACAAAAATATGTTCTATTGCTATGATGATCTGTTTTGACAGGATCTATTTTCATTACAGTTGTGTTTTTATGGTCTCTTATTGAGGATCTTTATTGTGTTTCTTTGTGATGACTTCTGCTTTTGCAATGGTTTTTAAATTATTGCATGGCTATTCTTAATGTGTTATATTAATGCATATTTATAACATTTTATTTTATAATTCTGAGCCACCTTGAATATTTCATTGGAAAGACAATGGAGAAATTGCCTTTTAATCAATCCTCTGAATGAGCATACTTCTGTACTCAGAAGGCATTTCCAGATGGCTCTTTTTTTAAAAAAAAAATGGCAGCTGGCATTTTCATGCTGCAGTAAATATTGGCAACCACTGTGTAACCTGAGGATTGAATCATGTCCATGAAGTACGCTAGTGCCCCAGAATATGAATCAGATGGGTAAACTGGAAGGAAGAAACCTGCCCATTGGACATGTTAAGTTTGCCTACATTGTTTTGTTTTATAACCAAGAGATCACTGTAATTTGGAGGGGTAGTTGTGTATATAGCCTAAGTCTCCATACCCCTGAGAGAAATATGAGATGGAGAAAAAGGGATCTCGTAAGAAATAGGTAGTCTAATCATTATGGTATAGCTGAAGAGGTATGTCTGCTCCATGCACAAGAGGCATGGAATATCATTGTGACATTTTGTTTAACATATGCCTTTCCCCACATTATTTGTTTATTTAAAAGATATACACCCCAGCTCCAAAGCAGCTTGCAGCCAATCAAAACCATAGAAACCTAGAATACAAAACATATAAGTCTGGAGGGGGAGGGATATTCCCATTAGAAAAGTCTTTCCTAATACCAGTGGCTTAAGATCCTTTAACTGCAGATGCTGGGGACTGAACTTTTAATCTTATATGTGCAAATCAGGCGTTCCACCACTGCGCTATGGGCCATCCTCAATAATAATGAGTTTATTTTAAAAAATTATGCTTTTTTTTAAAAAAAGTTGCCAGCGTTTGAAAGCAGCAACACTTTTCTTGCGTAACAAGAAAAGTGTTGCTGCTTTGTAACTCCCCCCGCTTTTTTCAACTGAGGGGAGGAGGAGGGACCCTCTCCTCTCCCTCCCCTCAGCTGAAAAAAGCTGCAGGCATTTGAAAGCAGTTTGAAAGCAGCAACACTTTTCTTGACACACAAGAAAAGTGTTGCTGCTTTCAAACTCCCAAAGCTTTTTTTCACCTGAGAGGAGGGGGTGAAGAGGAGGTCCCTTCTTCCCCTCCACTCAGTTGAAAAAAGCTGCCCGCATTTGAAAGCAGCAACATTTTTCTTGCCACGCAAGAATCCCGTATCTTTCCAAATTGGGCTGATTAGGGTTAAAAACCCGAATCGGAAACCTGAAGCACACACTCCTAGTAGGGATTGGTTAAAACTTGTTCTGAAGATTGCTTTTTTGGTTTCTTTCTCAGCACTTTGTTCCTTTGGCTGTGGCAGTGGTTTGTGCATCGCTCCCAATGTCTGTTCCTGCAGGGATGGAGGGCAGGGAATTACATGTCAAGGTAAAGACAACTTTGTGGAAAGCTGCCTATTCATTACCATGAGGATCTGTGTGTGAAAGAGTCAATGACTACAATATCAGATATCCTATTTTAGGGATTGGAAGAGGCACTGAAATCTGGCATTTAAGATATAGAGCCAGGAGCTTGATGTGTTTACACTGTTCCTTAGCATCTGGGGCTTCTGTATCTTTGATAACAATGAAGGAAGACTTTTGATCACTGCAACTTCTCCTGTTACTATAGTACTTGAAGTATTGCCTCCTCCCATGTTATCCAGCCCACCAGTTAAGATCTACCTCACGTTCTGGTCTGTGTGCCCCGCATTCAGAGATGAAGCAGCTGTCTACCAGAGGTGGTCTTTTTCAATAATGGCATCTTGCTTATGGAATGCGTTTGTTTGTTTGTTTGTTTGTTTGTTTGTTTGTTTGTTTGTTTGTTTGTTTGTAGTCTGCTCTCCCTGCAAGTGAGCTCAGAGCAGATAACAACAAAGAACATAAATACAAAAAGATAAAAACATGGTAGCATAAGTTCAAATAAAACCAACAATAATACAGTTAATTAAAACCATTTGTTAAAACAGCAGCACACATATTGCACAACCCATTTGCCATCAACAAAACTTGTGAGGTTTTTCCCTTTGAGGCTCACTTGGTACCTATGTCACTTGCTTTTAGGTGCCAGGCCAAAATGTATCTGTTTACCCAGGCTTTTAATTAAGGGATTTTAAAACTATTTTCATCTGCAAACGGTTATTTTAAGCTGTCAGTGGTCTGTTTTTGTGGTCTCTGTTTTTATGCTGGGCTGGGTTTTTAATGCTGGATTTTAATTAAGATCCTTTAATTTTTAAATTTATTTTTTACTTTGTAAGCCTCTTCAGCAAACTCCTGGAGAAGCAGCATATTTTTTTTCTAAATAAATAAATTGGAAACACTGTACTAGCAAATTTTTTCCATAAAGCTCTAGAAAAATATTTATGGGGAAGAGGATAGGTTCTGAGGGGGCAAAAAGTCTGTTACTGGAGTTGAGAACAAAATGTTGTTCTGCAGTGAAAGCTGAGAGTAAATTTATGGGGAGAACTTGCCCTCTTCTTCTGCAATACCTTTGACATGCCCATTTCTAACAGTGATTAACATATGGAAGTTTAGCCGGTTTGGAATCTCGGGAAATCCTAAAGCCAGAACTATCTGCAGGTTACATCAAGAAACAGATAATGCTGTTCATGCTTCTTTCAGTCTTGGGTTCTAGCTTCAGTTTCCCTCAAACGTTACCAACTTGGTTGGGAAATTCCTAAAGATTTGGGTGTGGTGCCTGGGGTGGGTGGGTCTTGGGGAAAGAAGGGACCTCAGTGGGGTATAATGCTAGAGAGTCTACCTTCCAAAGCCACCATTGTTTCCAGGGGAACAGATCTCTAGACTTTAGTTGTAATTCTGGGAGATCTCCAGGGCCCAACTCATAGTAGGGTTGCCAGCCTCTAGGTAGTAACAAAACAATGGCACTTCCCGTACTATAGCAGTGAAACTAAAGAGAACCCTCACGGGAAGAAACAACAACTATAAACCAATAAACAACTCTGTTATAAGTGCTTCAGGTAGTGGCTGGAGATCTCCCGGAATTACAACTGGTCTCCAGGCCACAGAGATCAGTTCACCTGAAGAAAACTGCTACGTTTGTGGGGGGGGGGGGTGGACTCTATGGAATTATGCCATGCCAAGGTCCTCCCCCCACCAAACCCCACTTTCTCCAGGTTTCACACACACACACACCCCAGATCTCCAGGAATTTCCCAACTTGGATCTGGCAACCCTACCTCGAAGTTAAGCCCCAATTTTCTCTTTCTGTATGGAAATGAATTTCTCTTGGAAAGTATTTTGAAATTTCTTGCTAGTGAGAAGCAAAATTGTTAATAGGGTGGTGGTGTTATTCATTGGATGAAGATAGCCTAAAGCTTTTTTTCTGCGTAACTGGTCCACAGTGCTGGCTTGCTTCTTGTGATCAATATATGTCTTCCCCAACCTACAAAGAAAAATACTTCTAAGATTTCTCTGTGATTACTAAAATGAATACATTTCAAATGGGTCAGACATAGAAGGAAAGAGATGGATACCTTTTAAGGAAGCTATTTATATTAATATTATCTATATTAATATCATCTATACCTCAAGAATTGCTTGTTTTTGTTTCCGTGTAAAAAACCCTTAACAACATAACTCTTAAAATTTTAATAGAATAAAACAAGCACTCTTTGCTCTTTCTGCATCCTGCAGCTCTTGAACCTAGCATTCCCTCCTCACCCATCTGGCTTTTGAAACTCCTACAGCGTCTCCTTCTCACACCCTTTTCTCACAATTGTACCAGTCATCAATCTCTTGGTGAATTATTCCCAAGGAGAAGCCATTTTAATTTGTTACAACAAAACAAAAAGTCTAACAGATTTATTATCGCATCCAGGGCCAATTAGAGGAGAGGCCAGGAAGACTATTTGGCTTGCTTCTCAAGCTCAAAAGGGGCCTCACATTTAGACACTTGTTAAGTTTTTGGCATTTGATAAATTTCGCAACTTGCTTTTATGGGCATCACGTGTCATAATTTTTAAAGCATTTTTATGGCTAAGGGCCTCAAAATCAGGAAGTGGCCTAGGCCTCTCTAGACCTCTGAGAGGGCCTGATCACATCTGCTTTCATAGATTTAAATCAACCTTATCAGAGGCATGAACTCAGAAATATAGGGGAGAAATGTAAACAATGGGGCCAAAAGGGAATACTGTGACTTTTTATGCAAAGTTCAGCTATATACAAAGTAGGCATAGTGATTGTTCACCAACAGATGATATCATTGTGCTAGCCTGTATTACCACAGTATAAGGTTTCCAACTCTAGAACTAGAAATTCCTGGAGATTTGGGGTAAAGTTTGGAGAGAGCAAGGTTTGGAGAAAAGAGGGATCTTAGCGGTGTATGATACCATAGAGTCCACCCTCCAAAGCAGCTATTTCCGCCCCGCCCCCAAGGAAAATAATATTTTTAGTCGGGAGACCAATAATCCTGGCAGATCTCCAGTCCCCACCTGTAGGTTGGCAACCTTACGTCAGTGGTAAATGTTAACTGTTCTTACCTGTTGGCCTCTGCCTTCCTCGTAATAGTGATAAGAGCACCATCTTGCTTTCCCAGACTCTTTAAACTGGCATGGTAGAAAGCAGGCTTCCTCCCTCATCCTTGTCTTGATGTCTGGAAGGGGAAAAAAAAAAGAACTTTTCTCCCTTCTTGTTTTCAGATCCCCCAAATGCCTGTGGAGAATATGGCTGTGACCTTACTTGCAACCACGGTGGCTGCCAGGAGGTGGCGCGTGTGTGCCCACTGGGATTCTCCATGACAGAGACTGCCAATGGTGTTCGGTGTGCAGGTGAGGCTGAAGAGGGCTTTCTGACCTACAGTGTCCCTGCAGATGTAAAGAACAACCACTGGCCTGGACATAATTGCAGGCGCTGGTTCTTACTGGAGTACTCCTGTCTGAATTTCTTACATTGCAGATGTTCCTTCAGTATAGTTGAATACAAAGTCTCTCTATGCAATGCTTTTGACGTGTTCTTTGTGTCTCCCCTTCTGGAGCCTCTGTCCTGCCAAGACTCGGTTAATTCAAAGTTTTAAGCAGTGAAGGTGGCAGAGTAAAAGCTCCAGAAGGGGAGACAGTCTGGAACGCCAGAGGCGGCAGAGGACTGTGAGAGAATCCATCCCCTCCAGAGCAATCTCCACTGGTTCTGTCTTTCAAAACTATGCTTCCCAGCTAACATTGTCTCTCCCAACTCTTGAGGGACATGCGCCCCAGAGGCTCATGTAGAGAGACTCACGGTGACCTTCCTATAGTTCACAAATTCAGAACAATGTCCCACCCCCCACTCCCCATTGCAGAACAAGACTAGAATTCTTATCTCAATACAGATGCTACCCTTAAGCATTTTTCCCTGCTGTAATCAAGCTTCATTGTACTTTTGCATCCTGACACGGTCCCTTACAATTCCCCTCTTACCTTCTGACTGGGATATCAAGGCCCAGGGATCTCCATTCCTGCTTGTATCTGACAAAGAGAGCTTTGACTCTTAAAATATTTTACCTTGAAAATCTTGTTGGTCTTTAAGGTGCTTAGTGGACTCAAATCTTACTGTTGTTTCTGAGAAACTTCCATTGGGGCACACAACATGTCTACCACACAAAGGCTACACTGAATTGTTTCCAGCCATGCATGTCAAACCATTCATAGTTTGTCACACATATCAGGGATCTTTGCAACTGCTACTGCAGACCTCAATAAATAAGCATTTGTATGTTTTGTGTGTGTTTGTGTGTGATCTGCTTTCATGGGAAGAAAATTGCCTGAAAGATGAAATTGTGCAACATCTGGTTTAGTTTCTGCCAGTGGTGTTAAGTGGAAAAAACATCTGCAGATATTGTTGGCTATGGGCTAGTAGCCCTACCACTTCTCTTTGAACCACCAGGCCCATTTAGCACCCTTACTTTTGAGATGATGTTGTCTACTGCTTTACATTCACTGACAAGTGGAGCCTTCTTTTCTGCAGACATCGATGAATGCCTGAGTGCTTCCTGCGAAGGCCTGTGTGTGAATACAGAAGGGGGGTTTGTGTGTGAATGTGGCCCAGGGATGCAGCTTTCTGCTGATCGACACAGCTGTCAGGGTAAGTCTGTTTGGGGCTACAAGAGTGGGTGGATGGAAATCAAGCTTGATAAAATAGAATGATGTGGAAGAGGCCTTCACAGAAACGGGTAGAGAAACAGGTAGAGAGAAGTGTAAGTTAATAATTAGGTATGCAAAAAGAGAATTTGAGAAGTGTATTGCTAAAAGCATCAAGGCAAACAATAAGAATTTATTGAAATATGTCCAGAGCAGGAAACCAGTAAGAGAAGCAGTTGAGTCTTTGAATGACCAAGGAATAAAATGATTGCTGAGGGAAGATGAGGAGATGTCAGAGAAGCTAAATTAACTCTTTGCATCTGTGTTAGCTGTGGAAACTGTGAGGCAGGTACCCAGGCCAGTCACAGTTTTTAGGAAGGGAGACAGAATGCTGGACTAGGTAGACCACTGGTCTGATCCAACAGGGCTCTTCTTATGTTCTTATAGGCAATGTTATTTTGTTTATGAGGTGAACGATAGTGACATTTTGCTCCCAGATACTGACGAGTGCCTAGCAACACCCTGTCAGCACCGCTGCAAGAATAGCATTGGCAGTTACCGATGTTCTTGCCATCCTGGCTTCTACCTGCATGGCAACCGGCACTCCTGCATGGGTAAGTGACCTGTTTTTGGACTGGGATTTCTAGGAGGAACAGGCTGTGCCTCTCTTTAACTGAAACACCAACCTAACTTGATGCCTTCGTTGGGAACACCCTCCTCCTGCCTCTAGATAAAATTCAAGTTCTGCAGGTTGAAATGTTGTGTAGGAAGCTGTTGCTCTCAGCTCTTCAGAGGTAGGCAAATAATATGGAGACGAGATGAAGTGGCCTTCCTAAGGCAGGTTCAGGTTTTCATGGTTTAAAGTGGGAGCAGGACCCACAAGGTAGAAGTGCCAGGAGTGATCTAGCATCATCACCTAATGTGGCTGTAAAGTTATTTTCTTGAAAACAAATAGAATATGTTCCTTCTTCATAAGTCCTCTTACCATTTTAATACTTGTAGCAATTAGTCTGGAAGATCTTTTATAATGTGTGCAGAAAAGCCCCCTTTCGTTCAGAGTCTGCTTTATAACCCAAGTCATATTGCCTTTGGATTCTGCTCCTTTTCTCTTTAACAACTGTATGAAAATTTAACAAGATATTTTCTATCATTGCCTCTCCATGCTGTGAAAACCTGCATTTGCTGAACTTAGGTCTTTTTCTAGGATTACTAACCTCCTGGTGGAATTTGGATTTCTCCTGACATTGCAATTGATCTCCAGACAGAGATCCATTCTCCTGGAGGAAATGGCAGCTTTGGAGGGTAGACTTTGTGGCATCACATCCCTGCTGAACACTCTCCCCACCACAAACTCCAACCTTCCCTGGCACCACCCCTCCAAATCTTCTGGCATTTCCCAAGTCTGAGTTAGCGACCTAATCTGCTATGCCACTGGTAAAGGCATAAGTCTTCTGGGAGCTAATCAGTACTATGGGATGCCTATATACCTGCCATTACACAATACTGATGCCACTTATGAGGCAATTATAAAGATTTTTTTCAGCTTGTGAGAATTAAGCAGTAGAAAAGCCCTAGAGATTTCAGTATACTTACTCCTCATTAGACATGGGCACAAACAACATTGTGAACGGAAAAACAACAACGAACAGGCCGCTCAGCTGCTAGTGAACGGGCCGTTCGTGAGACGCCATTCCAGCTGAACAGGTGGTCATCGCAAGCCTTGTTCATTGCGCTCAGCCGCTGTTCAGGAAGCTAGACACTGAGGTGCCTTCAATCAATTGCCTTGGCAACGGAGAGAGGGACTGCCTGAACTCTGTCTGAACTCCCTCTTTCACCCTGGACACCCCAATCAAAGCCCAACTTAGTTTGATGGGTAGGTCTTCCTTCCAAGCGTGGAGCTGCAAATTGGTTACAACTGGTAACGTGGGAGCAGACATTGGGAGGAGGGGGGTGTTCTGTAGCCATGGGAACTCCAGTCTCATCCCTGCAAACCCTGTTAGGCAGTTCTGACTGCCAACCACAGACCTCCTGCGTTTCTCAATGAGACCTCTGCTTATAAAAGGGCACTGTGCTCCCAGTTCTGGCTTTCACTTTCAGCAAGCAGTGGAATGGGACAGAGCTGTTGATAGCCTTTTGGGACAGAGAGAGGGAGAGTGCATTGGAGCTGGGCTTTTTTCTGTGTGTGATGGGTGGGATAGGAAACTATCCCTTCTGGTTCCAGGGCTGCTGCCAGGCTCTGGGGCCTAGCTCAGTGGGCACCTCGGCTGAGGGCTCACCCTGACTATTATTATTGTCAGTATCAGTGCCTGATCTGGTCAGGCTTGTGGATGTGCTGGGCTAGGGCTCTAACCCCAGCCTCTGGTTCCAGGGCTGCTGCCAGGCTCTGAGGCCCAGCTGTGTGGGCACCTCGGCTGAGGGCTCACAGTGTTCTCTCCTTTTCTGTCCTCCTTAATTCTAGTTTGGTGGCACAATGAGTCTTCATGTTGTGGTGGCCACCACGGGTGGTCGTGGGGGGAAGTGCAAAGGCAGTCCTTCTGGTTTCCTCGTGGCAAGCAGTACTGGGTGTGGCTCAGGGGCAGCAGAGAGTACTCCCGCTCCCCTAGATTCACCTGTGGGGGCTGTGGAGGAGGCCAAGGAGGTCTTTCCGCTGGTGGGGGAGGATCTCTCTCAACATTTTGAGGAGGGGGTGGGTGAGGGATCCCTGGAGGAATGCTTTGTGTTTTATGAAACATCCCTCTCGTCCCCTTCCCAAACTCTCAGTGGTGTCCCTGCCTGCAGTCCGCCCCTCATTCCGTTGTCCGTGGCCAGCTCCGCAGTGCAGCCTGTAACTGTTTGTCCTCCTTCCCCTGGGACAGTTAGTGGTCCACGTTTCAACACCTCCATATGGAGGCACTTTCGGGCCCTTCCTAATGACCCCTGTGTGGTGCGGTGCCATGCCTGTGATGTCCTGGTGTGCAGGCAAAAACCTGAAGCACCTGTCATCGACGGCCCTGAGTAGGCACCTGAAGATGCACCACCTGAGCCTGTGGTCTCCGTCCTCACCCAGCGAAACTTCCATTGTGGGGAGAAAGGGGGCAGCCAGCTCTTCTGAGCAGGGATCAGTGGGAGGGTCACCAGAATCCACCCCAAGCAAGAATCCTTGCCCTGAGGGTGACGCTGGTGGGATTGGAGCACTCAGGCAGGCCACGCTCATGCTGCTTGTCCCCTCAGGGTCTGGGACAGCACCGCTTAGAACGGCAAGGTTGAGGGCTCAGGAGGCGGGCCTTCGCATCTTGGCAGAGGCTATTGCCCTACATGGCTTGCCCATATCCATCGTGAAGTGTATGGGCTTCTGCAGGCTACTAAAACATCTTGCCCCCTGGTTCTCCATGCTGTCACCACACACCCTTGCCCGTCGAGTCCAGCAGGTATCTTGAATGAGGGCTGGCATGTTTGGGTCAGGTTTAGCCAGGCCTACTCCCACTGCTAACAGGCTCCTGAGGCCTTGCTAGGCCTTCCTGGCACAGCCAGATCATCATGACACCTCCTTTCTGTGAAGGCAGTAAAGTGGGTGATGCTGGCGGCAGCCTCCTTTGGGCATTTGTGCAACAGCTCAGGAGCTGTTGCACATGTGGTTGAGCCGCATGGTGGCCCTATCAGTTGCAAATGCTGTGCCCTCTGAGCAGGGGGGAATGGGTCCCTCAACTCATGTCCTTTCCGCAAAGGCAGGAAGGTGGCTGATGTCAGCTGCTGCTGCTGCTGCCCCGTTTCTTTCTGTCCCTCTCTGGAACCACTCTGACCCATCCAAGCAACCTCTCCTGTCCCATCCATCCCCTCCTTTCCATGAAGGCAGGAAGGCGATTGGTGTCTGGCGGTGCCACCCAAACTGTTATGAGTAGTGCCCATACTGCCTGCACAGGTGAGGCATCTTGGAGCGGTGTGGAACTGCTCTAGCCCCCCTCATTTCTCAGGGCTGCTGGTCTCTCTTTCTACCTCTCCTCTGTGGAACCACTCTGACTCTTATGAACAACCTCTCCTGTCCTGCCCATCCCCTTCTTTCCGTGAAGGCAGGACGGCGGGTCATGTCAGCCACCACTTCACGAGGGACTATCCTGTTACTGCTCCCTCCTTGGTCACGAGGGACAGCTTGGCTGTGATTGCACAGCCGATTGTACCATATAGGGATACAGCATGGTTGCACAGCATGGTGGCTCTCCTGTCAACGGGACTGACTGGACCCCTTTGAGCCAGAGGGGAATGTGTCCCACGACTCCCGTCCTTTCTGCAAAGGCAGGATGGTGGGCGATGGCAGCTGCTGCCACTGCCCTATTTCTTCCTCTCCCTCTCTGGGACCACTCCGACCCCTCACAACTACCTCTCGCTTGGGAGCTTTCTAGTTCCTGGTCCATACCTCTTCCTCTCAGGTACTGCCACGAGTCCCTTCCCAAACACTTGCAACGCCCCATTCCCTCCTTTCCATGACAGCAGGGAGGTGGTTGATGCCAGCAGCCACTGATGGATTGGGGTCTTCCAGGCCCTGTCACAGGATCTTGCAGGTACAGCTCGTCACCATGGCTGGAACTTCTTGGTCCCCCTCTCCCTGACCACCCAGCAGCTGCAGTCATTAACCACCTTGCTGCGTAAGCGGATACTTTGTCCGCCTCCTACCCAGAGGCCTGGCATGCGGGCACATGGGGGGTGCCACCGGCGAGCGGCCAGACTCCCCGCCCCTGAGAGGGGAGGCGGCCCGCCACCGCCTCCCCAAGCATGCTAGGCCCGGTGGCCACAGGCCTCACCCACCTTGCTGCATAAGCGGATACATTGTCCGCCTCCAACCCGAAGGCCTGGCGGGCGGGCACATGGAGCAGCCAGACCCCCCCCACCCCCGAGAGGGGAGGCAGCCCGCCAGGCCCGGTGGCCACAGTCATCAACCACCTTGCTGCGTAAGTGGATACTTTGTCCACCTCCGACCCGGAGGCCTGGCAGGCAGGCATATGAGGGGTGCCGCCGGTGAGCAGCCACACCCCCTGCCTCCAAGAGGGGAGGCAGCCTGCCACCACCTCCCCGAGCCCACCAGGGCCGGCGGCTGCAGTCATGAACCACCTTGCTGCATAAGCGGATACTTTGTCTGCCTCTGACCCGGAGGCCTGGCAGGCAGGTACATGGGGGGGTGTCACCAGCGAGCGGCTGGACTGCCCGCCCCTGAGAGGGGAGGTGGCTCGCCTTCAGGACCACCAGATGGGGCCAAAGTGAACTGGGGAGGGTGGATCCATTTGTGTTGAATTGGGGTTTCATGGGGGCGTTGAATTTGGGAATGTATTACTCCGAGATCCATATTGCAATCTTAACCAAACTTGGGTGATGCCTGGAGAAGAGCCTGCTGCATATTCCCTGTGAATATGGGCTCTCTAAGTGCTTAGGGGGCCGTTCTGGCGCTGACAAACACCGGACACCGAACACGTTAGTTAACGGGACATGTTTGGTTCCATTCGTCTGTTTGTGTTCGTTGTTGGGAACGAACAATGAACAGCCTATTTGGGTTTTTTTCCTGTTCGTGCTCATGTCTACTCCTGATTCCTGCAGAACTAGGAATAAGAAGGAAATCATAATTCTCCAGCTCCTAGTTGGCATCTTGCTTACCAGCTAAATAAAAATGCATAGTATACAGAGGATTCAAGGCTGGTCCAAACCCAAGTTTGATTATGTGAAAATGAACTAGGTCCCTGGTGAGCCAACCTAACTTTGACATAAGTTTCTAACAACCTGCGCATCTGGTGCAGATATGAATGAATGCCGCCGACCCAGTGAGAAGCGAACCTGCCAGCATTCCTGTCACAACACATTAGGGAGTTTTATGTGCAGCTGTCGCCCTGGCTACCGGCTCAGTGTGGACAAAGTGTCCTGTGAAGGTAAGTGTTCTTGTATGGAATCTTTGAGAAGTGTATCATACAGTAATGGTTGAAAGGAACTTTAAGTGTCATCCTAAGTAGGGGAAATTAGGTATGCGTGTGAGGCACATGAGAAAAGAGATGTCCCAAACAAGATACAATGTGGGAGATCTGCCGAGTAATCTCCCTTAATTTTTTTCTAAGCTTCCTAACAGCTGCATGACTGGGGGTGGGGGGTGGGCTGCTATTTTGATTAGGAAGAGGAGAAGGGTTTTTTTGCTTTTTCCTGATCTAATTCCCCGCTCTTCTCACAGCTACTCATTGGCTCTGCAAGGTTTAAAAAATATGATAGGTACAGATGCTGTACCTGGCTTATTTCCTCTGCAGATGATTCCCTGATCTTATTAGCTTGCCCTTGCGGTTGCTTTGAAATGCTGATTTTAAACAATCCCTATATAAGATGTGTTTATTGATCTGCCGCATAATGATTTGAATCTGCTTTGGTCATTATTTAGGGAAGACAGAAATGCAAAATTTAGAGTTAAAAAATCTTTAGGGAGTTTATTACTGCGTTCCCTGTGGTTGAGGGTCGTGAAGGATAGTTTCCCACTAAGAGTGGAATACTGAAGAGCAGATCAGTGTAATGATTACAGTGGCTTTTTCCACTAGTGGTAGAAATACTTCACAATATGAATGTGCAATGAGAGAGACAATGAGGGTTCCTAAGTATGCTGGAATGCATTTTGGTGGCCGGTTTATATATTTTGGATGTACATGATCTGGAGACTACTGCCTTACTCAGCCTTGTTTCCTTCCTTCCTTCCCTCACTCCTCCCCCCTCCGCCCCCCACAGGTTTTTCAAAGACCAGCCTGGCCCCATCTCCAATCCTGCAGTCTCTCCAGCATCCACCAACTTTGCTACACCTTTCTCCAGAATCTATGGCACCTCTTCAGCCTCCTAGGGGCTCTCCTCCTTCCCGAGCTCCTGCTCCCCACAGTGTACCCAGAACTCAGTCCCCTTCTCTTCTCTTGCCTACTTCCCCTACACTTCCACCTACTTACACATTCCCTGAATCCAGTCCTTCCCTTGACACGTCCTCTGTGCTAAGAACTGCCAGGCCCTCTGTGATAATGAGCCATCTGCCACCATCATTGCTACGGGAGGAAGTTACGGTGCCCCCTTCCCCAAGTACTGCTGCTCCATCAGTTTCCCCTGCCACCCTGCCGTCGACCTGCTGGCATGAAGAGGTTCCTCATGAGAATGGGAGCCACTGGACAGCACCAGGCTGCCTGAACTGCTCCTGTGAGGTAAGTTGTATGTACTAAACTCCTCTGTCTCCTCTGTGCTATGGTGCCTATGCTGTCATCTTTATGGTAGCCTGTCTTTTTCTGCTGCAGGATGGGCAGGTGCTGTGTATAGTAGTGACATGCCAGGTTTCCTGCTCCCACCCAGTTCCTGCAATGGAAGGGAAGTGTTGTCCTAGCTGCACAGGTGAGAGATACAACTTCAATATTTATTTATTTAAAACATTTCCATCCCAGCTTCCTTATTCTTATTCAAGGTGGCTGTTTGAATTTACTTTCAAAGCTACAGCCCATGCTCCTTGATGGTTTCCTGTTTCCTGAGGGCCAATTCACACATTACTAAGCCCCTGTGGCTACCAGACATGTTTCAATCAAATGGGTTCTGGGAGTTCTGTGCTTGGAACTTAATTCCCAGACACATGCAGGCCATATTTGCATTAGGACCATGGTGCACAGGTGAAGCCCCCCCCCTTACACCATCTTCTGATGGCCTCCTAGAGATGCTATTTGCCCAGTCATTGAAACACTTAAGTTTCCCCAGTGAGGCAAATACTGGCCTCCCAGGGCCATTTCAGTTAGAGAAATTGCACAGGAGAAGGCTCAAGACCCCTCCTCTCCATGTACCCTGGTGTCCTGATCCAAATGGGACCTACTTATGCTTGGGAATTAATTTCCAGGCATGGAATTCATGGCACTCATCTGATTAAAGGTTCTTGTGGCAGCCATGAGGGTTTTGTAATATGTGAAATGGGCCTTATTTGTATTCCAAGGGTCAACGTTCAGAGGAATATGTTCACAACTATCTCTGATGAAAATATCAAGAATAAGTTGTATCATCCTTCTGAATCAAAGTGCTTTGGGAGAAGAAAAATCTTTTTTGTCACCTTTTATTCTGTATGTTGGGAAATCAAGGTTGAGTTTTTTCACGTACTTCTTTCCCCATCTTCCGTGACATGTTACTACCTACTTAGCCGTTTCTCTTCAATACATCTTGTAAATGTTCTTTCTTTCCTTTCTCAGACTATTCACGTGAAAGAGACCTTCAGAGAGGCTTTGGCTAATTTGAACCAAAATATATCTCCACTTATCTCTTGCTACAGTTCAGTTCTCCATTCTCTCACACACAACAGACAATTACAGCTGGACATTTCCTGTTTCTCAGCTGTAACCTCTGAGCAGCTTAATGCTTCAGCCAAGTTTTTATTGAGTATAAATGGTACACCAGACCCCAAAGGGTTTGGGCGGGGGGGACTGAGAAAAAGATTATAGTTTAACACCCTCTCTGATTCCTGCCTCCTGCAGGCTGTTTGTATGATGGGATTGCCAGAGCCGAGGGGGATGTTTTTGCGCTCTCTGATGAGAACTGCACAGTCTGTGTCTGCCTGGTGAGTGTCAGAGAGTTCAAGGACCTAAGAGTCTTTTCTTTTTCCTTTTGCTTTGTGGGGAGAGAGGCAACTTCCCCACTTAATGTGCCTTTCACAGCAGTGCCTTTCACAGCAGACAAGCTTCATGTAATGGGCATTGCATGTGCTCTGAATTAGTGGCACATACAAGTGTGCAAAGGGTGGGTCAAACATTTTACAAGGATCCAGGGAGTTTGGGCTGGATTAGCAGAGGGAATTTGAGCTCATTACTCCATGCAGGAATGGCTGTCTCACTCTTTGTGTACAACATCCCGCCTGCAATTGATTTTTATCTGGCCTCTGTGACTGTTTCCTAAGCGTGCAAACAAGATGTCAAGCTCATAGGAGAAGGGAGGATGATACAATAATGGAAGAGCAAATCTAGGCCAGCTGACGCTTCCTCTTCTGGCCTTGAGCCATCCATCTCTCTATGCCGAACCCCTTCTGCTCCAAGTCTGGCAATGACCTCACAGCCAAGGATGGTCAGTTACCCAAGCTGCCTACCAGGAAGGGGATCTCTTTCACAAGAAGCTATACCCCATTCCTCTTTAGCCTTCATTGCTGACAAGCAATGAGACTACTGGAGTCTCAAGAGGAGAGCCCCAGAACTCAGTCTGGGGAATCTCTGTTCTGTAGGGTGTTCGGGTCTGTTGTAAGAAAGGGATCCTTTGCAACAGATGATTTATGGATGAGAGGTAGCTTAAGACCATCACCAATCAAAGCACTTGAGGAGGGTCATTTAGATTTCAATAGGATTGCTGGCTATTTATCATTGCAATCAGTCCATTGTTTATTTTTTGCTTATGTGGTAGCTGGTAGAGATGGCTGGAAATAAAGTTGGATATACTATAGAATATTAAACTTTGGCAAGTCTTCACTATAATCTTTGTTGTTTCTTGATTCCAGGCAGGCAATGTATCCTGTATCTCTCCTGAGTGTACACCCAGTCCATGCCCCAGCTCTGTCCAGATAGACTGTTGTCCTTGCCAGCCAGGTAGATCTCTTTAACATCCTACATGAAGCTCACTCGCCAGCTTTCAGGAATACCTGAGCACTCTCTTTTCCACAGAATGAAGCTAGTGGCTTCTACACATGGATGGGATTTTGTGATTTCTCCATAGATGGGCCGTTTCCACACGGCTTACCTTTCCTTGGAACGACCCGGAACATCGTGCAAAAAACATGGAAGATCGCGTTTTCTTGTGCGAGATTTGCGCGACGTCGCACAAATCTTACGCAAGAAAACGTGATCTTCTGCGTTTTTTGCGCGATGTTCTGGGTCGTTCCGAGGGAAGGTAAGCTGTGTGGAAACGGCCATGGTGTGGCTGCAGATAAAGCACAGTAGCAAGGGGGCTTCTCAAAAGCATTAAATTTGAGGCAGACAATAGCAGACATTGTTCCATTTTTTAGGTCTGTGCAGAAGTGGCCATTGCCCCACCTCCCCTGGGGCCACCAGGGCTTTTGCAATGTTTTTTTTAAAATCAGTGTGAGAATATCATTACATCAATATGCCTTTGTACCAATAAATGTAGCAATTTCTCTGAGTTCTCTAACCTTTCCCTTGTGAAAATAACCCCTTCCCTGATGTCTCTACAAAGGAAAGGGCTAAAATTAAATTTTAAATAAATGAAAGCTGAGAATTGAGAGAACCTGCTACACTTATTGTTACAAAGGTGCATTGATATAACAATAATCTAGTGCCATTTTTTTAAAAAAATGCATCATGATGCTGTAGGGAAGCAGGAAAAAACCCCAGTTCCCAAAAGCATTGAATTTGAGGCAGATAAATCTGGCAGAAATGGCCCCCATCTTTCAGGCATGTGCAGATTGGAGGTGGACATAACTTTGTACAAACTGATGCAGACAGCGATTTCTTGGTGCCGTCATCTAGACAGAGGACACAGAACTGGAAGTCAACATTTGATCTGAGTTTTTTCCCCAGCTTTGTTACTTATTCTTGGTCAAATTGTTCATTTACTACGGCCTGACTTTTCCATCCATATAACTTTGCTGAGACAAAAAAAATCATACTAAGTATCATTTTACACTGCTGATGTTATATTTTTAAATAATCCTCTGTTTTTTAAAAAAATATCTACGCTAGCATGTCAGGGAGAAAACAAGTTTAGAACACTTCGCCCTGTCATGCTAGTCTTGGGCATGCAAGATCATGAGTACATCCAGTTGATTGATCTTCCAAATGCACCTGTAAATGATGTAGTCCAGGAATAAGTTGTATTTGTTCTTTGTATAGATCATTCTAATTAATAGACTTTGTCCTAGTAGACTTTATCACAAGGGATTAAAATTGTCTCCATGAAATCCTGGCCAGAAGTACAACATGGACTAGAACTGTTTTCCAGCACGAAATCTTCTGGACCGCTGCTAATATTTTCTGCATTTCCTGTTATAGATCTTCTGCAGTAGTACTGACCTTACTATTGTTTTCTTCTGTAGCAGAATGCCATTTCCGTGGCATGACGTATGTAGAAGGAGCTGAGTTCAGCCTGGATGGAGATGACTGTACCACCTGTGTGTGCAGGGTAAGTATAGTTTGCCATCTCTCCTGGTAGGAAGCACATGGCTGATCAGATGAAGAGAAGTTAGAATGAAATCCAACATATGCATGTTTTAAGGTAGTATGCTTTTCCTTGGGGAAGCTGTGTATCCTTATTAGGAGAGTGTGCTTGTTTTGCTCTGGTTGAGGGTTAAATCACAGGCGTACTCTCACTTCAGCCCCTGTAAAAATTCATCTCTTTGCTGTAAGAAAGGAGACATAAAATTTCTCTCTGCTTTGCTCATAGGTTATGTCAGTTAACAGGATATCAATTCAGTCGGTGCACATTTGAAGGTGCCTGCTGCTTAGAACTGAAACAGACCTTTTTGTATTTATCCTTGTAAACAAGATTCATTTAAAATGGGCTATGTGGCAACTCTAATTTTGGTCAGATGCTCACTAAACAAAGATGCCCTTTTGCAGGATTGCAGGTCCTCTGTAGCGGAAAACAGTAGAGACAACATGGACAATGTTGGTTAATTAGGACAGCCTTATGTAGCCCTCCATTTACAGGACCAGACTTTCCTAGTTTAAAATTCAGTAAAGAAAAGGTTGCGAAGGGCTGTCTGTTTTGATCCCATTTCTGCATCCCTATCATTATTGTATGTTGTATATGCTCTCACATCTTCCCACATCTTTTAGCAAGGTGAAGTTGAGTGCTCCTTCACTCCCTGTCCTACTTTGGAGTGTCCCCGAGATGAGTGGCTATTGGTCCCAGGGCAGTGTTGCTTCACCTGCAGAAAGGCTGCACCCATGACAGGTAAGATTCCAAGTACCGGGAAGAGTTTCATATGTCATTATATCCAGACATATGAAAATACATGTGAGCAGGAGCTATTTGCAGAGGACAGTGTTCATTGGTCTGTTAAATCTATACCTTTAGCACATTGTAAGTCCATCCTTTCTCCAGGGAGCTCATGATTCTCTCTTCCCCATTTTATCCTCACAGCAGACTTGTGAGGTGGGTTAGGCTAAAAGAGAGTGACTTGCTCAGCGTCACCTACTGAAGTTTATGGCTGAATGAGGATTTGAACCCAGGCTTCCCAGATTGTAATCTGAAACTCTAACCACTATGCTCCAATGTGCTACACTGGTGCTCTAGTGTGATACACAAAGTGCACCCAAACTGGTCCAGATATGCCTTGTTTTCTCTTGCGGAGACTTAGTTGTGCAAAAGCTCCATTTTATTGTCCCTCCCTTCTTGATCAGGTTGCTTCGTGGATGACAATGGAGTTGAATTTCCAGTTGGACAAATCTGGTCACCGGGTGATCCCTGTGAGTTATGCATCTGCCAGGTGAATGATAACCTGCTCTACTTCACTCTTTTTAAACCTTTCAGTCACCTGTCACATGAACAATGTTAGTTTCTGGTTGCTTTTGCCACCTTCCTCCAGCCAAGGCCAGGAGAATCCAATGGATATTTTGGGTAATGTAATTCTAACCACATCCTCTGTGTGCCCTTGAACATTGGGTTTGGCACATTACACTGTATAGTATAGCTCTGTTGTTGTTGTAAGAGACAAAGTTAGAAAATTTAGGGCCTGGATCTTGGTTATTTAGGTAGCATTCAGATCCTGAGTTTTATTTATAAAGTAGCATGTTCTCAGTCTGCAGGACAGTGGGATTTAAATCTACTGACATCTTTCAGACCAACAAGATTTTCAGGGCATAAACGTTTGAAAGTCAAAGCACCCTTCTTCAGACATAGGGAGAAGTGGAGATTCCTGAGCCTTTACATCCCAGTCAGGAGGTGGGAAGGGTGAAGCGAAGAAGGGAGTCAGCATGTAAAAGGTACAACGCAGCTTGATTAGAGCAGAAATTAGCTTCTGTAGTGAGATAATCCTATGTCTCTATTCAGCCCCAGGGGTTCCATTGTTCTGAATTTGTAGATAAACTCAAATTTAGCAATCTAATCTGCCCTTGAAGCTTCTTTGTTTGAGTATGGCCACTTTTGGGAAAGCAATGGAATGTCTTGGAAGATTAAAATGTTCTCCCATTGGTTTTTGAGTGTTGTGATTTTTAATGTCAGATTTATGTCCATTTATTCTTTTGCATAGGTTATTCTTTTGCATTGGTTTCTAAGATGCCACTGGACTCAAATCCTGCACAGACCAGCACAGCTTCCTACTTGAAACCAGTTTGCAGGCAATCAGTGTCATTAAATCTGCTACCTTATATAGGCTACCACATTGCAAGATGGCATTTTAATATTTTAAATATGAAAATAAACCACACCCAGTGGCCCTGCACTTTCTTCCTTGTTCTTTGACCTCTTTATCCCACAGAGCCTCAACCTCTGACCTGTCTGCCACAGCTTTCTTGATGCTATATGCTAATCTGCTTTTATGTCAAAGTGGACAGGCAGAAGTGATAATTCAGCTCCTCTGGCTACCATTTGTATAGCTGTAGTTGTATCAAAAAAGTTGGACAACTATGGACTATGCTATATGCGTGCTTAGTAGACTTTAGAGTTTGAACTCTGAGGCTATGAGCAACTTTTTAAAGAGTAAACTGTATAAATATTACCTACATGCCATGGGCTTTCCAATCCAGTTGAACCCTGGTGTGACCTCAGATCACAAAAGGGATATCACAGAACTGGAAAAATACTGAAAAGAGCAACCAAGATGAGGGGTTGGACCACCTTCCCAATGAAAGTCTGGAACTTCTCAGTCTAGAAAAAGGACAGCAAAGGGAGAATATGTTACAGTTTTATAAAATTAGGCATGGGGTAGAGAAAGTGGATAGAGTACTCCCTCCCATAATACTAGAACTCATGGTTGCCCATTAAGTTGATGGCAGTAGATGTAGGGTGGACAAAGGGAACACTTGTTTTTGGAACAGATAATTAAACTGTGGACTTCACTGCCAGTAAGACATAGTGATGGCCGCTAGCATACATGGCTTTAAGAGGAAATTGGGCAGATTTATGGAGGAGAGGTCCATCAGCGGCTACTAGAATTAGGGAGTAAAGAGAACAAAGGCAGTGCTGAATACCAGTGCTAGGAGGCAGCATCAGGCCCTCCAGGTAACTTGTTGGCCACTATGTAAAACAGGTTGCTGGACTAGATGGACTACTGGCCAGATCCAGCAGGGCTCTTCTTATGTTCTTAACAGTTCTGGAATCTTTTGGAAGTGAGACCAAAGGAGATGATATTTGTTGCTGAATACTGCAAATTGAAAGTGCTTCTGCAGCAATGGATCTATGTTACTGACCAGTCAGTTCTCAGCAGTCTAGCTGTTTGTGCTGTGGGTTTCTGTGAAGTTTTTTTCCATTGCAGGCAGATGGTTCTGTGAGCTGTAAGAGGACAGATTGCCTAGAGACGTGTCCTCACCCCATACGGATCCCTGGCCAGTGTTGCCCAGACTGCTCAGCAGGTAGTCTCTCTCTTTACAGAAAGCTATTTCAATCTCTGAAAAACCAGATCTCATTATGTCTGACAAAACAGAATGCCAAATTTTCTAGTCAGAAGATTCAAATGTATTTGTTTTAATTGCCTAGCTTATTTTAATTGCATAAAGCATGTTTACAGAATTTGAATTAATATTTTTAGTCTATGAGTGATGAATGGTGAGGTTTGCAAAATGCTGTTTGTCAAGCCATTCTGGTTAAATAGAACCTCCAAGTTTAGTAGCAGTATCCCTCTAAACAGCGTGAGAGGGCTCTTGCCTTCCTATGAACCTTCCAGAAGCATCTGACCACTTTTGTAAACAAGACGTTGGATTACATGAACTTTTTGTCTGAACCAGCAAGGCTCTTCTCATGTTCTTATTATGATCAAAGCATGTTTTAAATATGCTCTGACAGTTGAAAAGACCCATTTAAGCTCTAGTGGTATCTATGTATTTAAACGAAACAGTCATGCTTACAAGCAGATCTCTATAACCGTGAGGTGTGGAATCTTGCATGATTTAAAATAGTCAAGTTCAAATTGTTGGGATTCTGTAGCAGCCACTAGTTTACCAAATTCTGCACTCTTCTGGTATTTCTTGCTCGTGTACAAGACTGGTGTGAAGCTACTGAGCAGACATAAAAGTAAGCTGTTCCCTCCTACCTTGCAAGGACAGTGTTTCCAAACAAAGCTTTGTATGTCCAAAACCTGAACAAAGCTAGCCAAAGATATCTCTGGGCCTTTCCAGACAATCCAGTTCATTCAGTGCACATTTGTTACTGATTTGTTGCACGTAGACATCTCCCCTTCTCTGGAGATTGCACTTCAAATGCAGGAATGCCAGTTTCCCAGCATAGAATGTTGTTCAAGTGTGTCATAAGTACCTGAGAAAATGTAATAGCCTTCTATGATGTTCCCTCCTTTTCCCCTCTTCTTTGTCCTTAAACAGCAGAAATGGCACCAGAGACGTTTTTAAAATTCAAAAATTTTAAAAACGTCTCTGGTGCCATTTCTGCTGTTTAAGGACAAAGAAGAGGGGAAAAGGAGGGAACATCATAGAATTTTTTTATTTATTTTATTTATTTTAGAGGAGGAAAGGTCAAGTGAAATTAGGGGTAGAAAAATTCTGAGGTAATTTAACATAGATATCTCTGAGGTAAAATCAATACATGCACAAATTTTAGTCCTTATGCTCTTCACAGATACTTAAATTCTTATGTTTAGGGGCTTTTGTTTCCATGTTTTCCTTAAACACTCTGGTACATTTTCTTTTATTATTCCCTGTCTCTTTTGGATTTTAGAATGCTGGTACTCACTTTCTACTACCCCAAACCCCTTCTCTTCCAACACTAGTGCTTTCCTTACTTACTAGTGCTTTCCTTTACCCTACATTAAATCACTGGATGAGGTCACCTGGAGATTTGGGCTGAGGTTTCACCAATATGCAGATGATACACAGCTCTGTCTTGCTCTTCCAGTTGATCCTAAGGACCCTTTAGAAACCTTTAACCAGCACTTGGAGGCAGTTTTGTAGTGGATGTGGGTTAATAAATTGAAGCTTAATTGTAACAAGACAGAAATGCTACTGGTGATCAGAAGGTCTGACCTGGGCCTTAAGGTACCCACTGTTCTGGATGAGGTTGTACTTCCCTTGAAGGAACAGGTCCATAGTTTGGGGGTGCTCTTGGCACCAGGCCTCCTGTTTCATGTAACCTAGAAGACAGCTCGCTACCTTGACTCAGCTGATCTGGCCACATTGATCCATGCCATAGTAACCTCAAGGCTAGACTACTGTAATGCAGTCTACATGGATCTGCCCTTAAAGTCAGCTTGGAAAAGCCAGTGGGTAAAGAACGCCATAGCTCAGTTATTATCAGGAGCTATGCAACATATGCATGCCACACTATTTTGCAGTTACTCCATTGGTTAATAGACAGTTTCTAGGTTCAGTTCAAGTTGCTGGTTATTACACACAAAGCCCTCTGTGGCCTTGGATCCACCTATTTACAGGATTGCCCCTCTCACTGTGCTTCTGAAGGTGCCACCTTGCAAATGGGTAAAGACAACAGCAGCCCATACCTGCAATTTCTCTGTTGTGGGCCCCACCTTGTAGAACAGCCTTCCTTGAATCATACCACAAAATATGTAAAACGGAAATTTTAAAGAGGACATTTTTTATAAAGGAAATAGAGCTGTAGTATACTGGAATGGTTCAGGAGGGCACTTTTATAAGGGTATAGGTTTATAGTCTATTGCAGTGTTTGCTGTATGTTTCCTGCCCTGTATTATACTTTTGTGATCCATTTTCTTCCTTGTTCATGGTATGTGATGACTCAGACTTTTTTGTGTATGTCTGCATTGTTTTTTTCTTAATTTCATAATTCTAGTCCTGTTGTGTTGCTTATTGGATATCTTATGCTGTTTGTTTTTATTGTTTTCTAATAACATTGGTAGAGTGTGTTAAGGTGATTCATTCAGAAACTCCAGGAAGACCCTATTGTCTTAGGATCTTTACACATCTCTGCGGCATGGGTGCTGAAAGCTGGTCTTGCCTGGCATCTCACATGCCAGTAATTTTCCATCTCCCAGCAGGGAGATGGCTTCCATTTTCCTGCCTGGCTTAGGCAGTATTTCTGAGTTTAAAACACATTCAGAGGAGGACTTTATGATATTGCCATATTCATAAGCCTTCTTAATATCATCAGGGCAGTGATGGATCGGCTATCAATATTAAAATCTAAGGCAGATCCTTGGTATAAACTAATCAAATTTGACCATTCAAGATCTCCCTACCTAGCCAGTATTTCTCATTACAACCTCAGAGTGTCTTTCACTGCTCTGCGCTTCCAGATGATGCAGACAGCTCTTTTGGCAGGGCGTTATTCTCACACCCCTATGGAACATCGCACCTGCATTTGTGGATTACCTACAGTGGAGAACCTTTCCCACTACCTACTTTATTGTCCATTATATAGTGTACCCAGAGCTAAATTTTTGGCCAGAATCCTACCAGTGACAAACACATACTCTGAAATCGAGAAGATTGTGTTTTTGTTATCTGACACTGATAATCATGTGTCCTATAGAGTCTCTCAGTTTGCACTCGCAGCCAAAAAGATAAGATCTACGGTGGTACTGAGGCTGCTTTGTGATCCCTGGGATAGTATGGCATACTGTATTGTTTTAATTAATTTTAGTAACTTATATAAACTGTGATAAGGGACTTAATTGTTTATTTGTCAATGTTTGGTGAATTGTGACGGCCTATGGCTACAGACAATAAACTCTTTTGACTAATTGATAGAACCAAACTTGACATATTTTTTTTCTTTTCTAATTGTAGGTTGTACCTATGCAGGCAAGATTTTTTACAACAATGAGACCTTCCCATCTATCTTGGACCCCTGCCTAAGTTGCATTTGTTTGGTAAGTGTTTGGTTCTCCTTATCCGGCCTATAGGAAATTCTCTATCCTAGTAACATACCCTACTAGTATCCTAGTAACATATCCTACAGATCAAACAATAAACAGTGTCTTGCTTAGGAGTTTCCCAGGAATTCAGGGTCCTGAATTTTGCAACATAATGACAGCTTTGACACTATCATGAAAAAAGCAAGAGTTGGTTCAAATGCTCTGTTACTGCAGTAGATACTGCCAGCATTGCTCAGCTCAGCATTCTCTTTGGACAGCAAGCAAGAAAATAGGAACAATAGAATCACAACAGTGTGTGTGTGTGTGTGTGTGTGTGTGTGTGTGTGTGTGTGTCTGTGTGTATACTCATGTGCGCATCTGACTGTCTCATATATCAATTAAGGCTTACAGCCTGTTTTGAATGAGTTGAGCTCCCCTTGAAGGACTAGTTTCATGATTTGAGGGTCCTCTTACATCTAGCACTGCTGCTTGAGAAGCAAATCACAAAGATGACCAAGCCGCTTCGCAGCTTAGGCTGGTTTTGTAGCAGCTTAGGCTGGTTTTCCAGCTCCAGCCATTCCTGAAAAGTTCAGATTTGGCTACAGTCATATGCTTTGGTACCAGCCAGGTAAGAGTAATCCATACACCATGCAAGGCTGCCTGTGAAAAATGTCTGGAAACTTAATTGGTTCAAAATGTGGCTGCAAGAGAAGTGCCACAGAGAGCATATACACTGAGGACCCAGACTTACTGCTGGATAGACAGATAGTAGTGGTGACTGGCCAGTGAGCCAGATGCAGTTGTTCCTGGGCAGGAAAGATCTTGCTGCTATGGTGCATGCCCTGGTAACATCTAGGTTAGATTTCTACTGTGTGCTGTATGTGGGGCTGCTATATGTTGGTGCAGAATGCTGTAGACAGAATTCTGAACGGAGTGAGTCATAGTGACCATATCACTCCAGCCGTGTTCCATCTACATTGGCTCCAAATTTACTTCCAGGCCCAGTTCAAGGTGCTGGTATTGACTTTTAAAGCTGAAGGACCAACTGAAAGACTGCCTACTCCCATATGAACCTACTCGACCACTCTAGCCATTTTCAGAGGGCCCTGCTTAGCGTGCCCAACCATCTGAGGCAAGATGGCAACCTAAGAACGGGCTTTCTCTGTGATGTGGCAAAACTTTAGAACTCCTTCCCCAAGGAGATTTGTCTGTCTCCCTCTATTGTCTTTTGCTAGTGGGTGGAAACTTTTTTGTTTTGTTTAGTATTCCCTCACTAACTCTTATTAACCCTCCTTCCTGTTTGTGTTTTTAATGTGTTTATGCTTTTAAATGTTTCTATTATTTTTTTAGATGTAATTATTTTAAATATTTTATATATATTTATATTTTAAATGCTTTTAATTGAGAGCCAGTTGGTGTAGTGGTTGAGAGCTGCAGGTCTCTAATCTGGACAACTGGGTTTGATTCCCCTGTCCTCTGCTTGAAGCCAGCTGAGTGACCTTGGGTCTGTCACAGCCCTTTCAGAGCTTTCTCAGCCCCACCCACCTCACAGGGTGATTGTTGTAAGGATAATGATAACACACTTTGTAAACTGCTCTGAGTGGGCCATAAGTTGTCCTGAAGGGAGGTATATAAATTGAATGTTGTTGTTGTTGTTGTTGTTGTTGTTGTTGTTGTTGTTGTTGTTGTTGTTGTTGTTGTTAATGTTCACTGCCTTGGGGACTCTGAATTGGGTGGGAAGGTGGCATAGAAATGTTTTGAAATAAATACATACATAACTATGTCAGCAATGTGATGCTGACTGTATCGTCTGCCTGTTACTGGCCTCAGTTCAAAGTAGTGGTGTTGATTTTAAAGCCCTAAATGGTGAGTACTAGGGTACCTATGTGACTGTGCCCACCCACATAAGCCATCCTGTCTGGTTCTGCCTGCTCCCCTTAACAGAGCTGAGAGGTGGATGGGCATGCAGGTGAATGGTTTCTCAGCTGTGGCCTCCAGGATTTAGAACTCCCTGCTTAAGAGAAGCATTGCCAACTCCAGTTTGGGAAACTCTTGGAGATTTGGGGGCAGTGCCTGTGGAGGGGAGAATCTGGGGATAGATATCACCTTCAATCTGTGGTATACCATAGAGTTTGCTGTCTGGAGCTGCTACTTCCTCCAGGGGAACTGACCTCTATAGTCTAGCGATCATTTGTAATTCCAGGAGCATTCCAGACCCCACCTCGAGGCTGACAACCTGCTTTGTATTATTTATTTATTTACATGATTTATAGTCCTCCTTTCTCACTGACACTCAAGGTGGATTACACAGTATAAGTCAATGTGGTCATCAACTAGGACATTCAATAAACAATGCAATAGGGTAAGGATAACAGAAATTTTGAAACAAGCAGAAATCCGACTGAGACATTTAATAAACAACACAATAGCTTAAAGATAACAGAAATTTGGAAACACAAAGCTATCCTCCCTCCATTATGTGGGAATGGCAAATGGGAGACCGTTGGTGCTGTAATGTGTAAACAGTAAATTGCAAGATTTACAGTTCTTTGGGAAAGTTCTGAGTTTTTACTACTGCTCAGCTATGAAACCATGGCATCCTTATGCAAGCTGCAATCTGTCTGTCTGAATGAATGGTTTACTTTGCAGTCATGTAAGTCAAACAAATCTGCATATCACTGAGAACCATGAGAATGGCCAAGAGTGGTCCTAAAAGAACACCCTTTCTGAGTTGGTAGAACTGCTAGCAGACATGGAGTTGGAGACACCTAGACTTATTGTTCTGGGAGACTTCAACATCCATGCTGAGTGTTCAAAGTCAGGCCCAGCTCAGGAATTTATAGCTTCCCTGGCAACCCTGGGCCTCTCTCAAATAGTGTCAGGCCCTACACATGAAAGAGGCCACACACTAGACTTAATATTTTACACTGAGCCTTTGAGGGAAAGTCTTATTTCAACATTAGAGCTTTGGCCTGAACCATGGTCAGATCATCATCTGCTGAAGACAAAAGTGAATATGGCCCCAACACCCCACAAAATAGGGGTCCAGTTAAAATGATTCACCCACAATGGCTCATAGACCCTTCCAGATTCCAAAATGCCTTGGAGGATTTTAGAATTCCAGACACATGCTCCACAGAAGCTGCTGTAGTAGCATGGAACACAAAGCTCCTTGAAGTTATTGACACCATTGCTCCTTGTCAACCCCTCCAGCTCTTGGGATGGAAGCGAGCACCATGGTTTACCACATTGCTGGCTGACCTGAAGAGGGCCAGAAGACATCTAGAAAGACGCTTGCGAAAAACTCGCGTGAAAGCTGATAGAACTTGCTACAGAACGCACTGGAGGATCTATGAAACAGAAATGAAAGCAGCAAAAAATGTTACTTCTTGGCAACCATTGCGTCAGCTAGTTCACAGCCACCCCAATTGTTCAGGGTATCCAGACACCTTCTAACCCCTAAATGTGAACCTTTACAGTTCCAAGAACAGACAATTAGCTGTGAGGCCTTTGCTAAGTTTTTTGCTGATAAAATAGCACGAATATGCTCTGGTCGAGATGCAGGGCCGGATCTAGGGTTGCTGGCGCCTGAGACAACCCTAGTCCGACCCCATTGCACGTGCACACAGCACGCTCCCGGTGCTGCGTGATGACATCATTCCGATGATGTCATCACACACAGCAGAGCGGCAGAGGCAGCGTGTGGGGCTGGGAAGCCGCCCGCACCTTTCGCCTCCCCACAGGTGAATGGCTTGGGCAGCCTCGCAGCCCCCCACGCTGCCTTTCGCCTGCCCCAGAGGACAGGGGGTGGCTGGCTTGCCGCGCACCCCCTGTCCTGCAGGGCAGGCAAAAGGCAGCGTGGGGGGTTGCGAGGCCGCCCAAGCCATTCGTCTGCCCCGCAGGACAGGGGGATGCCCCCTGTCCTGCAGGGCAGGCAAATGGCGTGGGGAGCCGCGCTGCCTTTTGCCTGCCCTGCAGGACAGGGGCGAATGGCACGGGTGGCCACACTGCCTTTTGCCTGCCCTGCAGGACAGGGGGTGCACGGCAAGCCAGCCGCCCCCTGTCCCACGGGGCAGGCGAAAGGCAGCGTGGGGGGCTGCGAGGCTGCCTGCGCTGCTGCCTGAGTGCTCCAGCAGCTGGCAGCTGCTCCCGGCGCCCCCTCCCTGGCGGCGCCAGGGGCAAACTACTCCCCTGCCCCCCCTCAATCTGGCCCTGTCTAGACGCTAGCTGCAATACAAACGAGATAGGAGAAATAATACACCATCTGGCCTACATTTGGACAGCTTTGAACCAATTACAATGACAGACCTTAACAGGATCCTGGCATCTATGAAAGTCACTACTTGTACGCTTGATTCTTGCCCATCTTGGCTGTTAAAATTAAGTAAAGATCACATAAGAGAACCACTGAGATCTAGTATAAATCAATCACTAACTCAGGGCACCTTCACCCTGCCGCTTAAACAGGCAGTTATCTCTCCACTAACTAAAAAACCATCCCTAGACAAAACTGATGTGGCCAATTCTTGCTCAGTCTTTAATCTGCCCTTTCTGGGCGAAGTGATTGAGAGAGCAATAGCTGACCAACTCCAGTTCTTCTTGAAATCTCTTGCACTCTAGACCCTTTCCAGTCTGGATTCAGTCCAGGGCATGGGACAGAGACAGCACTAGTAGCATTAGTGGATGATCTCCACCTGACTATAGACAAAGGCCATGCCTCCTTATTGCTCCTCCTGGATTTATCTGCAGCCTTTGACACAGTAGACCATGCCACCCTTTTGAGACATTTAGAAACAGAAGTGGGCATCAAAGGATGTGCCCTGGACTGGTTTAAATAGTTTCTAATGGAACAGACTCACAGGGTTGCCGTCGGAGATCAGCTGTCTCCAAAATGGGAACTATCTTATCGAGTTCTGCAGGGCGCAATCTTATCTCCCACGTTATTCAACCTCTACATAAAATCTTTAGGAGAACTCATTTGCAGCTATGGAGTTGGATGTCATCTATATGCAGATGACACCCAACTCTATATCTCGCTATCCCGGTCCCCGGAGGATGCAGTAGAAATCTTTGATTGCTGCCTGACAGCCGTGGTAAAATGGCTAAAGAATAACAAATTGAAATTGAACCAAGACAAGACTGAAGTGATACTTTTTGGGAAGGCAGAGATCTTGAAGGACATTGTACTCCCCACTTTTGATGGAGTTTGTCTGACCCTTGCAGACTTGGTTAAGAGCCTAGGGGGTTATACTGGATCTAGCACTACAATTAGAAAAACAAGTTAAGGCAGTCACAAAAAAATGTTTTCTGCTATCTCATTCTAGCCTGGAAGGTGGCTTCTTACCTTGACACAGCCGACCAGGCCACCAGGATCCATGCTATGGTAACATCAAAACTTGACTATTGTAATGCACTATACATTGGTCTCCCATGTAAGTTAACTGGGAGGCTCCAATGTGTGCAAAATGCTGCAGCTCAACTGTTAGCAGGAGCGAGCAGGAGCTTGAACACCACTCCCATCCTACAGTTATTCCATTGGCTACCTATCAGTTACCATGCTCAATTCAAGGTATTGATTATTACATACAAAGCTCTTTACGGCCCTGGCCAGGCATACGTATGGGACCGCCTCCCTCCCTATGTTCCTCCACGGCAGCTTTGCTCATCTGAACAGGGTCTCTTGCAGGTGCCAGCTTTCACATGGGTGAAATCAACAGCAGCCTGTACACAGGCTCTCTCTGTGGTGGCCCCTACCCTGTGGAACAGCCTGCCTGAGGACGTCAGGAGAGCTCCCACTCTCCTGGCTTTCCACAAACAATGCAAAACAGAATTATTCGAAAAGGCTTTTTACTCAGATAGGAGGGCTGTATTGTAGGGAGGGGGTCTCAGATGCTTCACTAATGAGTTAGGGACCACATACTTCACCACAGTTGCCTTACATATTATCTGTTGCTTTAAATATATACTCCTATATACTACCTGTGCTTCATGTTGTCTAATGTCAGTCCTAGAATTCATTCTGTTCTGTTTCAGCAATTCTTCAACTTTGTATTGGATCCTTGCTAATGCTATGTCTTTGTAATGTATGTATTTCTCCTGTGGCATTGTTTATAAAAATGTCCCTGACGCTGTATGGAAATGTCCTTCCTTGATACTGATTGTAATAATCTCACTCGGTGTAATCCGCCTTGAATCTCAGTGAGAAAGGCAGACTATAAATGACATAAATAAATAAAGTAAAAATTGTTTCTTTATGTTTGAACGTTGAAAGTAGAAGAGATCTACATCTTGGTGAAACTATCAACCAACCAGAAAAACAGAGAAAGTTCCAGATTAGACTCGTTATAGTCAAGTGCTGTGCAAGGAATGGATCTTGCAGAAAAGTGTGAGAAATAGTCCTTACCTTCGCATGACTAACACCCAGTGGATATACATGTTGGCTTTGTTCCTTCTTTATATATATTATTTTTATTACGTGTATTTTCATTGTATTGAATAAATTTGTTTAAACTTTTTAAAAGTTTGAATGCAAAACTCCTGGAATTATCCCTCAGTATAATTTCCCTTACCAATTGCATTTAGTAGTACACTTTTTGTGTTATGCTAAATAAGCCATTAAGGACAAAAAGGAGACTGAGATAAATATTGTAAAGAACTTTGAACATTAACCCAAGTGCCACCTGTACCTTTTGAAGCATTACACCACTCGTACTGAGTCTGAGTTTGAAGTTGCAGTCTGTCTGCCATTAGTGTAAAAGCTATGTCTCTTTTTGTGTCTCTTACAGCTAGGCTCTGTGGCCTGTTCTCCCATAGACTGTATCGTCTTCTGTACATACCCTTTCCACCCTGAAGGGGAGTGCTGTCCTGTTTGTCATGGTAAGTATCATAGCCTTAGTTAGTGTCTTTTTATTTATTTGTACTTGTACTCCACTTTTCTACCAAGTGGGAACCCAAAGCAGAAAACACCATTCTTTCCTCTTCCATGTTACCCTCACAACAGCCCCGCCCCCTCCCCGGTGTGGTAGATCAAGCTGAGCGTGAGAGACCGGCCCAAGGTCACCTAGTGAGCTTCTATGGTAGAAAGGGGATTTGAGCCTCGGTCTCCCAGATCCTAGTCAGATACTCTAACCACTATACAACACTGGCTCTCAGATGACAATCAGTTTTCTTACAATACACTATATGATGGCCAATAATGCCAGTGTAGTAGGAGGGAGTAAAATAGTCTTGCTGCTGGGACATGATCTCTTTGGCCTCTTCCGCATGATTAACTTTACACTGGGCTTTCCATGTATTGAACCCATGAAGATTGAATCTGCTTTATTCATTGGTGCTGGCCCATACTGCTTTGATTCTTTAATTCTACATTTTGAGGGAGTTGAATCAAAGTGGTGTCTGTTTTTTATTTCTGCGCTAGAAAAATGCCCCAATTCTGCTGCAAGCTTTGAGGACTGGTCAGTTTCCTCAGTTGAGTGCTAAGGAAACTTTCAGGGGGGTTTCTTTTGGTCTTTTTAACGGCATCACTGTTGCAATGTTGCTATTTAATTTTTTTTAATTCAGGAAAAAACTTGATTGGTTGCAGTTTAATCAATCAGGGCTCAGAGGGATATAGGGGAAGGCGAAAGGCGGGGGCCTGGGCCAGGCCTGACACCAAAGAAAGCATTATGTACTTCAAAAAGCCCCAGTTTGACTTTGCTGGGGGGAAAAATTAGGATATGTGTGCAGGGAGAAGATCTGCAGAAAAACTGGGGAAAGATTGATTCTGTGGCAGATGCAGAATGCAACTGTGAGTGATTCCACACACGTTGGATAATGCACTTCCAGTCCTCTTTATAGATCATTTGCAATGGATTTTGTTGTGTGCGGAACAAAAAATCCACCTCAAACGATTGATAAAGTGCATTGAAAGTGCATTATCCAACGTGTGCGGAATCAGCCTGTGTGGAATACAAAAAAGTCTGAGAAACAGTTAGGAGACTGAATAGGGGTATTTTGACTGTGAGTGATTCTGCACACGTTGGATAATGCACTTTCAATGCACTTTATCAATCGTTTGAGGTGGATTTTTTGTTCCGCACACAGAAAAATCCGTTCCAAATGATCTATAAAGAGGATTGGAAGTGCATTATCCAACGTGTGCGGAATCACTCTGTGTGTGCAGAAGTCTGGAGTATGAAGTCAATGCAGCATGGGGTCAGAACCGATGAAAAAGCCCCATGCGGGAAAGAGCTTAGTAAGGGGGTTGTGGTGTTTCTATTTGAAGAACAAGTGATGTTCAGCATCAGAGAAAAGGAGTGCATAGGGTGCACCTAATTTTTAAGGAGGGGGCAGAGTAGAAAATTATACATCTTTTGGGTACATTGGGCTTTGCTATCATGAAAATTCATAAATTAGGGATGAAAATCAAGTTAATGGTACAGGGAGGGAAAACCTGTACCATTCTGTGTATAGTGTAGAAGAATGTGTGTATTAGATTACCATGTACTTAATTTTTTTGAATTTGCATACAAAGGCTCTCACAAACATATGGAAACCCCAAATGTTCATGTATATAATGGCCCTTATTTACTGAAAGTGCCTGCAAATGTTCTATAATGCTTTTATCCCACCCTTCCTCTAAGGAGTTATAAGCAATATACGTGGTCTGTGACACATGTATTTATACTTATGTGGTAGGCTAGGCTGAGGTTCCGAAGTCACCCAGTGGGCATTGTGGCTAAGTGGAAATATGAACCTGTAACTCCCAAACTAAATATGACAACAGGGAGATCTGTAAACAGATCTCTCACTTTTAAAAAAGTGTTAATAGCCACTAATAGAGGAGGGGCTCAGTTAAAAACTGCAAAACCTTTCCCCTTTGTGCCATTTGCTCAGTGTAGAGCATCCGTAAGGTGTGTGTGAGTGAGAGAGAGAGAGATTTGCATCAGGAAATAGTATGGGAGGGATGGTCAAACACCTCTCCCCACATTCACCTGCTGCTAACACTTATGTAAACATTAGGGAGAACGACCTGCTGATCTCCTTCTGTCATGCCTAGTTTAGCTCTAAGTCCAACCCTGGCTCTCATTGTCATATGCACCAGTTTGCCCTCTCTCCATAAGCTTCAAAACCAAGAACTTTATGTTCTGCCTACAAAAGAGTGCTGAGTAACTTGACAGCTTCCATGCTTTCACATAACAGTAAATAATCCAATAAGTAATCGTATTTATTTTGTAGTTTTTACATACTACTAATCATTTATGCACACACATCTACAACTGTATGCATAGCAATAGTCCTGTCAGTTGTTACCTACATGTTGTCAATGTTGCTTTCTTTGGATGAGACCTAATATTAAAATTCCAACTTGCATTGGCCATTGGTGTGAATCTCCAGTACTCAGATTTATAACTGATCCTTTGCTGCCCCCATTGCCACCTCAACGACACAAGATGGCCTGGATTTACATCTGATTAAACTAACCTGTATGTTCCAGTCATGCGGCATTCATTCTTATCTGTCTGGCTTTTTGTCTCTCTAATGGGACTCTTCTTAAAATTGGATCTCTTACACTTTTGCAGACTGCAATTACAAAGGAAGAAAAGTGGTGAATGGACATACTTTTGTTCCAGAGGGTGAACCCTGCATTCACTGCACCTGTGAGGTGAGCTTCCTTCCCAGAAGAAGACGGCTGTTCAGGCATCCTGCAGAGCAGACGAGACTCAGGGTGGAGGATGACTGGGATGTTCAGCTATTGGTGTTGCTCCAAAGAGCCACCTTCTGTCACCCTGCCTGAGCGGCTGTGATGCTCCATCCTACCCTTGTTACTCTCTTCTGGACCAATTATAGTTAGCATGCCTAAAATAAGGTTTGGTGATGCCGCTTAACTTGCAAGCTCCCTCAACAATAACAAATACCCCTTTGCCTGCACCACCATTCTTCCTCCCCTCCTCAAGTAAGGGGTTGTGAGAAAAAAAATGCATCTGGCAATGCCAATTCTCCAGAGGACAAGGCAACCTTATCTGTTTCCTTCTGTCTCCTCAGCTTGGAGAGGTGACCTGTGAAAAGAGACCCTGTCCAAACACATGTACAGAACCGTTTGCATCCCCTATACATTGCTGCCCGGACTGCCACGGTAATGAAGTGCCAGGTAAGTGTGATCTTGACATGTTTCTTGAGGTTTTCTTGGAGTCTGTTTCTGCTAATTCAATACCATGAAATCTCACAGGAAGGAACTCAATATTTTGGAAACATAAAATACAAAATTGGATTCTGTTTATCTCTTCTGCTAACTGCAGTGCTTTCCTCCAGTGCAAAGAGCTTCTTGCTCATGTGAGTTCTTACTTATCAAAGCTTATGCTGAAAAACACATGGTTAGTCTGAAAAGTGCCACTTGATTTCTGTTTTACTTTGATGCAAAAGAGTCATCAGAAGACCCCTCTCACCAGTGGGAAGTGTCCCCATTAGCTGAACAGATCTGCAGGATCTAATCCAGGATGATTTGCATGTTATGGAAACTTAATCATTTTCTTGCACATAGTTGTGACTGTGGAAACTGCATTCATTTACCAGTTACGTAATTTGGACTTCGTTTGTCAGTATTGGTGTGGGGCAGACACTGAAGGCCTAACTACAGGTTACAAGGTCCTTGTGTCCATCCTGTTGACCAAATCCTGTTGGCCAAATGTACTTGAGGAATTTGGTGCTTAATTTGCAGACATGCATGGTCCCAATTTGGATTAGGATCACAGCATACAAGAAGAGGAGGCTTAAGCCTTCCCTGCCACACACACTTTTTCCCTGACCTGAAATGGCCCTGGGGAGTGTTCAAGAATAATGAATGTTAAACCTAGTCTGTGGTTGCTTCACACCAGATGCCCTGGCCTCACTGGAGAATAGACTAGCTGCATCTCATCCAGAGGCTGGAGAATCAGAGAGAGCCTTTCAAAGACATTCCATGGCCTTGATACCTGAGGGCAACTGCAGCCTCTGCGCTAGCATCTCTGTACCTGCCTCATTCACTCCAGGAGTTCCTCTTGCGTCAAGCAACACAATTACTTGGGAGACTCAGCATGTGACCCCAACTCCATCAGGGAATGCTGGGCTACATCAAAATAGGCCAGAGGATCCCTCCAGGCTGCGACTCAACAGACCACCAAGTGTCAGGCCTTCTTTTTCTTGGTTAGGCTATCCTGTGACCCCTCGGATGAGGCCAGGAGGCACTTTGCCACTTCTAAGCAAAGCAGAAGGTGTCAGGACTCCTTCCACCAGACAAAGCTCTTTTGGTTCGCCTTCGGATCATCCTCACCTGCCTTCTCTCATTACAAGGACAACTGGAACATCTGTACTATCCACTGCTGTTTACACTCCCACTTCACCTACTGCAGCTAACCACACAGATCCCATTGGTCCTTCATATTCCGACAGGTTTCCTCTGCCACCTCCACCATCAACAAGCCCCACTCCAGACTCTCAAGAACTTCCTGGGAACTCATCTCACACAATTAATTTACCTGTGGGCCAGCAAACTGTAGGGAGCAGTCCTCCACTGACCCCTAGTGATGAAAACAACATCAATGGCACAGCTCCATAAAGGAGGGCCTATTTTGAACAGGAGAAATCTAACCACTTCAGCCTCATAAATGGAGGACATCTACAGATAGGGTTGCCACTAGTGGTATGAGCTGGCCCAGCCACTACTTTTCCTTGACACTACTCTCTGTCTTCTTGAAGAGCAGGTCTTTTGGTTAGGCCTTATGTGAACTTTATCCTACTGTCAAGGAGATGAGACCCAGTCTATTACCTATAACAAATATCTCCCTGACTGTAGAATGCAGTGGAATGTCTTTGCAATCTTATGATATATAGATTCCAAAAGTTCCTTCTGCCCCTTTGGGAATGTGGCTGTTGAAGGATATATTGGATAACACCAATAACTGCATCTCTTTTTCTTGATGTTGTGAGATTGGGTGTGCTGCCAGCACTGCAGTGAAAGTAATCCCTGTGCAGATCTGCAGTGAAAGTAATCCCTGTGCAGATCTCCATGTAGTAAATCTCTTTACAGTCCAGGACTAGCACAGATATTTTATTGCTGCTTGCAGGCTTATAGGGAAACTTCAGCACTGAGGGGTTTGAAGTGAAGCTGGCTGATTTTCATTGCAGCCAAAAGTATACTCTCTGACCAAATTTATTTTAACATAACCATACCTATTTTCTCACTGTGTTTACTTACTGGTGTGTGTGTGAATCTAATACTAAAGCATATCTCTGAAGTCCTTTCTTGCTTTGGTAACAGATTTATTAGTACGTATGGAGTTCTAAAGTTCAAAAGATTATAGTATGTTGAAACTAGATTTATATAAAATATACACCTTGTGTTATCTGAATGTAAACATGTTCATTCTAGGTTGTAGGTAAATGTATATTTTGATATTTGAAATTTTAACTGAAATTCATGTAAAAAATCTTAGATGTGAGATGCCAGCTACCAGACACCGCTCCCCCTCCCCCAGGAAATAATTTGGTCTGTTACGATCCTTGGACTTGTTTTGGGACTGGAAAGTGTTTCCAGTGCACTCCTCAAAGTAGTGGCAGGAGACTTTTGAAAAAACTACCTCAGAGAGGAGTCTAAGAGGGGGACATCTATGTTAATCATTTGAAATATCACTAATTCCCATGGCTTTCTGCAAAGAACCCTAAGTATTGCAGTTTGTGAAAGACCCATAAATTCTTTGTTGGTTAATTTTGGCTCCTTCATGAAATGGCAACTCCTGGAGTTGCTTGGTTATAAATCATGGCAATTAACAAGGTTTGGGATGGGTTTAAACGTACAGTATCAACTTGCTACTTGGGCACATCCATATATGGCATTTTGGAAAGTGGTTGCATCCAGCACACATTTGACTTTCACTGTTCAGGCACAGGGAGGTTTTTGCCTATGTCAATTCCCCTGCCTTCCATAAGGTAAGTGAAAGCATATCCTATAGAGGCTGTGCAACTGGATCCAGGGTGGCAGTGCAGGGTTCGACTCAGGAAGAAGCCTACGAGGCCCACCTACCTTTACCATAGATAATTCCTACTTTTCTAGTTTAGAGCTCAGAACCTTTACTGAATGAAGAGCATATAACTACTGTGGGGGCAAGCCCTAATTCTTTTGGTATTGAATCTCTGGCTTGATGAATCTGACACATATAGCTGCCATAAACTGGAGTCAGACCACTGGTATGTCAAGGTCAATATCATCTACTCTTACTGGCAACAGCATTCCTTGGTCTCAGGTGGGGTCTTTCACATCTATATTCATCTTTCACTTCTGTACTCAAAGCAAATGCTCTACCTCTGAGTAGAGTTGCCAGGTCTCCCTAGCAACAGTTTGGAGGGTGGGGGCACCGGGGCGGGGGATTTCTGCACTTATCCTCTAATTCCTCGGACATATGTGCCTCCGTGTCCATCCAGCACACATCTGACTTTCACTGTCCAGTCACAGGGAGGCTTTGGCCTGTGTAATTTCCCCTGTCTTCCATAAGGTAAATGAAAGCATATCCAATAGAGGCTGTGCATTCCATTAAACTGGCCTCAGGGTGGTCAATGCAGGGTTTGACTTAGGAAGAGGCCTACAAGGCCTACCTGTCTTTACCACAGATACTTCCTATTTCTCCAATCACTACACAAAGAGCATAGAGACTGGGGAAATTCCTAGAGCATCACAGAGAAGGTGATGTCACTTCCAAGTGGTGGGTTGGAGTATGAGACATCACTTCCAGGATATGCTATGGGAATCCCTCAAATCTCTATCATCTTTACCATAGAGATTGGGGAAATTCCTAGAGCCATTACCATTGATGCAATTCTCTCTCCCATTTTTTTTCTCCTCAAACCATCAAGGGCAGGGGATTGATGGTGGGAATTGCCCACTCTCAGTGGGGAAATGGCAAGCCTAGGTTTGCCTATGGTTCCTAACCAGTCTCCTATCTAGGCCCTGCTCCAGATCAGTAACAAGGATTGCATCATGTGACAAATCATAAACATGCTTTAATCACAAATTAAAGACAAGCAGCTTTGAAATAGGAGATTGCCATGGGTGCAAAAGCCAGTATGCAGAATAGAATCTTTCCATGTGGACACATTAGGAATCTAGTTTGAAAATCAAGAGTCCTCGGCATACTTGCATACTGTACCACAAACCACTGGAAATGTTTCAGCTCCTCTTCCATAAAATGGGTGGCAGAACCTCCCTGCCTCAAGGAGGTGTTTCTATACTTCAAACATATATTGATGTTAAGCTATGTTAATTGTGGCTTTGCCAAAGAACCCTGAAAAGTATAATTTAGTGAGAAAGTTAAAAAATTTCTAATGATTCCTAACACCTTTCCTAGAACCAACCCACTTTATGTGTAAATATGCTTTAATGTAAGTGTTGCAGATCCTTGGATGTGCCTGGTGCCAAAAGAGCAGGTTATCAGCTTTCTTCTGCTCCAAAAACTCCCTGAACCCATTCCTTATTCCTAACATTCCTATTGTCCCTTAAATCAAAGAGCTGATACACGCTGACACATCACTTGATACTCAGCTGAAGGTTAAAAGCATGATGTTTTGAGGTGACAGGAAGGCTTTCTGTGGTGTTTGATTTGTGATGGCTATTTCATACACAAGTGACATCTCTTGAGTAATTGAATGGCAATCATGCACGTGTGAACTCACCCTTAGGTGGGCTAATATATGCTGCAAGCGAACTCCCAGATGGGTGTTTTATGTTTTTTGTAAAGCCTTAACTGTGTATATTATAATTTGGTGTTCATTACAATTTGAAAGAGAGATTTGTTTTTAAAAATCAAAGCTTGTGTCACATAAATTTAGCATGTATTTCAACAAAATTGTTTTTAGAACAGCTAAGTGTTCAAAGTGTACTATTTTTAATAAAGACGCTCTACAAGGAATAACCTGCTGTGAAGGCCAACATATAGATGCCTGCCTGGCAATTTCAAACAGAGGCTTTTCATTGAGCCCATTTTTGTGGAGACACAACATTCTGTTTGTGCATCAGAACAAAGATTCTCAGAACTTGACTGAGGAAGCCTCTCAAAATGTAACAAAGCTGAAAGCAAAATGAGATAACCCCAACAATCCTACAAAAGTTAAGCTTGAGTGGCATTACTCTGCCGCTCCAATGGTTAATTTATGCTTACTGGAGAGCCATACACCAAGGTCTCCTGCATTGCCTGTGTTCAGGACCATGCTCTGGCATAACATTGGCATGGCTCCACTGGAATACTATAGCAGCACAATGCTAATTCAGAACCTCTCTGTTTTCCTTTTTGGGAGACAATGGCATGCCAGCTAAGCTATGCCATCATTGGTGGGCCTCTAGTGTAGCAGGATCATAGGATAGCTTTGTTGACCACATTTGGAATGGGGGAACACTAATTCAGCATAAAGTGCCAGGTATTTTGTGTTTGTGTGTGTTATCTGCCATCAAGTCACCTCCGGCCTATAGTGACCCTATGAATGAAATCCAAAATGTGCTATCCTTAACAGACTTGCTCAGATCTTGCAAATTGGAGGATGTGGCTTATTTTATTGTGTCAAGCCAGCTCATTTTAGGTGTTCCTCTTTTCCTACAGCCTTCCACTTTTCCTAGCATTATTGACTTTTCCAGAGAATTGTGTGTTCTCATGATGTAACCAAAAGTATGATAGCCTCAGTTTTGTCATTTTAACTTCTAGGGAGAATTCAGGCTTGATTTTATCTAGTACCCACTTATTTGTCTTTTTGGCCATCCAAAAAGCACCACATTTCAAATAAATCAATTTTCTTGCTGTCAGCTTTCTTCATTGTCCAACTTTCACATCCATACATAGCAACGGGGAATACCATAGTTTGGATTATCTTGGTCCCCAGACAGACATCTTGGTCCCCAGACAGACATCTTTAAGAATTTTGTGTTTAAGTTACCAGATAGAACCAAATAGTAAGGGCTTCCAAGAGAACAACACAGAATCAGGGAAGCCAGAAAGAGATAAAACACATTGGACCTTTACAACTGCCCAGCCAGGCAGTTCTGTATTCAGACAGTAAGTAAGAAATACAAAACAATGATTCCATTTGCTTTAATATTATTTTATTCTACTGTTATTAGTGTTACAGCTTATGAAGAAGGAGCATATTGACTAAATTTAGTCCTGAAGAAGTAAAGACTGTCCTTAGGGAATTGCTTGGCCAATGGATGGGGGTGTGTTCATGCCACGGGGGCCATGCCAACCTGGTTGTTTGCTCTGTCAAAGACACAGTAGTACTGACGGATGAAGACGTCTCCAAGGATCCAGAGTTCACCAGAGGCAGTGGGGATGTCAATGCTCTGAAAGCCACTCGTACAATAGCCTTGTTGGTTCTGAAATAAGAAATACCAAGACACAACTGAGTGGTGGGTTCTACATGCCAATAGCACTGCCTGAGTTGAATTACTTGGAAGGGAGGGTTTTGCAGCGTTTAGGTGGTGGCGGCATGGGATTAAATCCAAAGGAATGCTTCCATAAATGGAATGCAGTTTTGCTCACACTAGCAGGGATCACATTTTTTTTCAGACTTCATGTTCAAAGTATAGCCCGCCCACCACCCATGCTGCCACCCACACTATTTGTCAGGGTCCCCCAAAACTCAGCAGTAGCTTTTTTGGGTGCTGTGGAAGGCTGCAAAAGATGGGATTGGGCAGGAAGGATTCAGTCCACCTGCAGAGATCTGCTCATGGTTTTTTGTATTTAGCTCATGATGTTACTGCGTCACACTCACATCACTTTGTGTGAAATCTTCTGAGGATTGCACAAATAGTAAGCAAGAGTGTGTGTACTGCTAAACGCTCATTGTCTCTCAGTCACCTCCCTCCCATGCTTTATCTGAACACTTGCATGTTATGCAGTGTGGCCCAAAGAGAGATTGGTTGGTTACATGGGCGGGGGGGGGGGAGAGATGAAAATACACCCCTGCTACAGTAGCAGCAAGTAACAAGGAGGCAAGCAGGCTCCAGCATCCACACACCTAGTCCCTGCACTCCTTGCAGATGCACTGATGCGACAACAATCATGCTGGCTCCTCCAGTGGCCAGAAATCCCCTTTTCCTTCTGTTCTATTTTCCCAGCCAAGCTGCTGGAAAGGTAGGAAAAGTTCTTTAAAGGGCTCAGGTGTGTGTATGGGGAGTGTGTGTGTGTGTGCAGCTTAGCTCCCCCTTCTTCCATTGGCTGTGGATGGAAAGTTCACTGGGACATTTCTGCTGCAGCCCTTCCATCACATTTCCCCCTTTAAACTAGACCAGATCAGGATTATATTTGATCTGCTTTAAAAGGCAATGCCCCAGGAGGCCTCTCAAGTCATACTCAGAATGAGCACATTGTGTAGGCACTCTCTTTAAATGTGGAGGACATGCTACTCTCCATTCCACCATATGAAAGGAGCCACTGTCTTCACACATGTGGTATCCATGATGTATATTAGATCATCACATGCATGATGAACTAGTGAACAATCAGATTCATTCTACAGAATTGTTTGCCACCACATATCAGATGTGAACTGACTATACTTGAGCCATAGTCAAATTTGTTGCTAATGGGTTATTTTAATTCTGCAGTCTCAAACTTTTCCAAAAACACACACCTTTCTGAAGCACTGTGGCAGTCCTGGCATGCTATGAAACCAAATCACCACACATGTTCAAAACACCTTACATTTGAGAAAGTGTTTGCAACTGGAATAGGAGGTATTGGAACGTTGCAGTGCAATGGTTTGTTTTATGCTTTTCAGGGATCAGATTCCAAGCAAGCTGAGAGGATGATCCTCTCACACCAATGGCTGGAGAGAAGCCCAGGCTTGATGACACTGGATCCTTACCTGGATAACATAGGCACTCGCGGGCAGAGGGAACTCAATGCCGTTGATGGTGAAGATGATGTTAGGCAGGCTGCTTATGGAGCTGCAGCTGACCATGTACTGATATAGAAGGGGAGGGATGAAAAAGAAAGAAAGCAAAGGGAAAGTTAAACTGCAACACATAGATTAAAAATTAGCCCAGTTGGAAAGAATATAAGCTAGAATGGGAACAACTTCTAAAATCAGCTGAGCTTAGACTCAAACACCCACAGCTTTCATGACAAGTCTTTTCTCTTTGTGGCATATCTTGACAATCAAAGCATAACTCCAGGGCATTTTAGTTTTTGCAGGATAGCACTACAAGCCTTAGCCCAGCAAGTTTCCCATCCCATCTTAATGAAAGGGGGCAGTATTTTTACTAGTAGTTGACCATTTGTGACTTCTTACAGAAAAAAAGTGGAGGTATGCCACAAGTGACTGGGCTGTCCTTATTTTGCCATTTTGTGTTTCTTTCTATTTATATATTAGTGATGCATGGACACTCTTATATTAGAGCATTTAAGTAGGAAAGTACATGCAACTGCCTTCCACATACCAGTGGCAGTTTGAATTATTTACATTAAAAATGATGTCCTTAGCTGGAGAGCTGTAAAAATGACATTTTTATAGCAACAACATATTATGGGTTTAAAATTGGGAAAATATGATATTCCTGAAACAGATGTTGGAGGGCAGATATCTGATTCCCCAACATTGACAAAAGAGTAGCTGCTGCATATTTATTTTCTCAAAATCCCAACTGTCAGGGCAATCCCTTATTGATGTTCCAGAAACCACAGATTCACAAACTTCCATATATATTCCCTTCTAGCCACTAGAAAGAGCATTTTGTATGTTGAAGAAAGATGGTAGGAAGGCAAGGGTTAAAGGATAATGGCAAACGTGTCATTCCCATTCCCTTTCCCCATGATCCAGCTGTAGCTAATGCAGGGAAAACACTGAACAAATTACATACTAGCAGTTAGAAATGGGTTTCAACGATCTCTCTCTCTCTCTGTGTCCATGTCTTCTTGAGTACTTATGGAAGGGTGTCCTTCCTTTTCTTACCTCACCATTGGAGGACTGGCTGGCACCAATGTAGTACTGAAGGTTAGAAATGCCATTAGCAGGACCAGCCAACATGGAGGTGCCGGTATCAACAATAGCTTGGCAGCCACCAGAGCAAGCAATCGCCTGGCCATTCATGGTGATGCTGAATGGAACACAGGTCAGGTTAGCAAAAAGAGAACAGCTTTAATAATTCTTGTCACAAACAGTCCATGGAGAAATTAGGGCAAATGTTCCCAGTGTTCTCAGTATGTACTGAAGTCTTTTTCAAAGATCAAACGACTTTCTTCCTCCATTAAAAAGAACTGCTTTCTACAACTGTGAGCGATCCCAAGTTCGTAATTGAGAACAAAAACTTTGAAAGGCATTGCAGATTGACACTAAGATGTAGTGGCCACATTTGTTTTATAATACAAGTTACAGTGGGTGAGTAGGGGGTTGCTAATGTCAATTAGGCTTATAAATAGCCATTTACCCAGTAGCCTGAGTAAAGCAAGAATAATTCCTAGTAAATCAGTCTGGCAAGTTTGAGCCATCAAAGTTGGAGGAAATTCTAGGAATTGTCATTTGGCAAGGGTGCTATGATGTTGGAGCATCATAAGGACAGTATATGATTGTTAAACCACTAAGTCTCCTAGTGACATGTCCTAACATAGGTACATGTTGGCAGGTGAACTAGTCAAAAATTTCACGGACTAGTAACTTTTACACATTTATTTGGAAGGCTGACATGTTGCCCTCTTTTATGGGAAGGCCTTATCTTTCTTTCTCAGCCTTTCTGAGGCATGGTAACACATGTAATCACATCCAATTCTGCACATTATTCCTGATAGTATTCAAATGAATGGGGGATGTGTTTTCTCAAGATTAGAGAGTTTGCTCACCTGTCCACAGTAATCTGCCAGTATGTCTCAGAAGACAGAGGTATCCAGTTGAGGCTTCCAGAATAGTAAGAGGAGTCAATACCACCAAACATCACAAAACTCCCACTCTGGTCATCACTAAGAAAGGAAAGCAGAAGCCAGTCATGAGAGAGAAGATGTAATGGATAAGAACTGAAGTTGTGAACTGAAGGCCCCTTTCAAGTTCCAGTTCAGCCATGAATTCACCCTCTGCATCTAAGACAACGATAATGCTGATTCTGACCTTCTTCACAGGATTCTTATGGTGAAGATGGTTGAGATAGTGTGTGAACTGGAGTGACGTGCTATGAACAATTACATAAACTATTGTTTAAATACTTCATATTACATACAAGAGTATACAGTGAGCTAAAAAATAATGAACAAGGAGTTGTCAGAGGGGGTTGGCAGAAAGATTCCAATTGAAGACCATCAATAGGGAAAACGGTAAAAATGGTGGAATTTATGACAATTCATTGCACAGGTTTCTAGATCTCAAACCCTCTGAGGCCAGTACAAAGAGAAGATGTCCTGATTCCTTCCAGTATATCAGGAATTAATGTTAAAGGGAGGAGCACCATCTGATATACTGCCTAGTTCTGAATGTTCAAACCTTTTCAATCCTACAGCTCCCTTTATACCTATGAGATGGAGTTCCCTATCAATAGTATCTATACCGACCTCTAACCAACCAGCAAGGATCCACTAAAAATCCACTTTGTCACTTTAGGAGAAGGGACAGATAACATATATAAAAGCAGAGGGGTCAAACCACAAAGGCAGGTTTCAGTCCAAACATATTTATTTCCTTGGCTGAGTTAGGAAAACAGTTCCTCAAGCCAAATAAGTTGGAATGGATCCAGCAGTTATCTAGTTTAGTTTTACTCAGCCCTTTACTTAAAGAATCCTTCAACCAGTATTGTGTTGATGTGTTGCCTGGTGGGAAATCAGGTCTGCATCCCAACATTTTAATATGTTGATAGTTTGTTATTTTCTCCCTAAATGTGGTCTATTTAAATTTATCTGACCCAAATACAAACCTGGGTCTCCATATTAGAGACCCTTGCTACTGTGTATCTAAAGATATGGATGATGGCCTCTGTTCAGTAGCAATTCATAGTTACTGGAGCCCCTTCCCAGAGAGATGCACAACTAGCCCAGACTTACGAGCTCAGGTAGACAGAAAAGAGATCTTGGGACACCAAGCCCTCACTCATCATGTTGTCAAAAACAGGTGTGGCTCCAGAGGAGGAGATGCTTGGATAAGCCAGACCCAGGATGCCATCAAAGGGGGAGTAATAAAGGAAGGATCCTGGCTCAGTCTCACTCAGGCCAAAGATCTGGTTGGTAACCTCAATACTTCCCACCTAAGTGAAAGAATAGGGATAATCAGACACAAAACAAAGCTCAAACACACAACAGTATTGTGTGGCTCCTATAAGGCTGACCAATTTATTTTGGTGTAAGTTTTCCTGAGTGGGAAACTGATTCAGAAGATACTGCAAGACTATTGTTATCGCTACAAATAGACTAATATAACTCTGGATAGATGAAGCTTGAAGAAAGATTCCAAGTACTAGTTGATGATGCATGTGCATGGAGGCAGGAGGTCAGTATTTTTGTAATATGAACAAGAAAACAAAGCATGTTGTTGCATTTCATCCTGTATAATGTATGGATAAGAGGTTTGCGCTTTAAGTCCATCATTGAAAAGCTCATCTCAACCAAGCACATGCTATTAAGTAACTTTCTTGAAGAACTGGATTTGGTCAATCCCTGGGTGGAAGACCTCCAGAGAACTTGTGTACACTGCCCTCATTTCAGTGATTAAAGAAAGGCAAGATGCATACAATTAAGTCAATGAACTGTACTGAAAGTGAAGACTGATGTACAAAGATATGGGCTTGCAGTTAACAGACCATAGTTTGCATGAGTTATTTTAATTTTTTTAGTTATACAATCTGGATATTTTAATTGTAAATTGCCAGATCTACTGGATATGACACCAAGATACTGTATCTCATTTACTGTGCATCATTTCCCTAACACAATAGTTTTCATACTCTAACTTCAGAGAACCTACTCCACATTGAGGTATCTGCTATGGAAACTCTGCATGTTGCAAAGGATTCTGGTAAATATTCTAGGGTATATATCCTAGGCTTGGGTATATACACTAGGTCTGGCCTTGTAGACCTTATAATCATTTTATATGAAGCAAACATGGAATCTTTTGTATACAGGCCACTATAGATGCTCATTGGACCAATAGCAGGGGGCAGGTTGTCTTTCATGGAAATTTGGTCACCATTACTGATTTTCTTATGGTAGCACCCCAATAAGTTTTCCTGGAACACAATTGGGAAACTCTGGTGTGGACAAAAGAAACTCAGTATGGTTGAGAGGTTTGCTTTTCTGTCCAGTGCAATGTGGGAGCACATGCTGGATATCCAGGCCTGTAAAACTTGTGGCTCTGCAAACTAAATGCACCTCACTAGTCATACACGGTCACTCACTAGGACTTGATAATTCTCCTGTTTTACTGTTTGCTTGGAACTTTAAAAACAATAGCATCCAGCAAGACAGAAGCCAGGGCTGACTTCAGTTTGGTGGTTCACAAGTTGTGCAAGCTGAGAATGTACTGTGAAGGTTTTGCCCTGCATAAAATCCAAACCAAACTCAATTTTGTTTCTCCCATCATTCACACATGTTCATGCTCATGTAGCTTCCAAATGATGGTTAATCTTCCTGTTTCCTGTAGTAGCTTACCTGGACAGTGTCATAGGCCAGGAATCCAGTCATGCTCCCAGTGCCATATGTGACAGAGACACTCTGGCTAGTGGCCTGGTAGGTGGAAGATTGCTGAGGGTTGAAGCGGTTGTGGTTGGCTGCAAATGCAACAAAGGAGTTGATGATGTTCTGGTATTCAGATGATGTTTAATAGAGGTGCTGGAGCTCAAGCTGCCTTAAAGCAATACTCTCTGATGCAGAAACTCCAAGCTCTAGCCTCAGGTGCAAGCATGCTGGCTGTCATTGTGAAGGAAAAGCACCTTGGAAAATCTCAGAGGAATGCTCCTCTTCAGCCAGCACAGCAGATGCAGAGAGATATAGCCCTTAATGTCCCTTCTGGTTATCCTCACAAAGCTTGTTGGACTAATACATTCCTGTGCGTCCACCTCCCAAAGGAGATCCTAGGCAGCTGGCTAGTCATGCCCAGTGTTTGCACTGGCCTTATTATTTTCTCTGTCTACTTGGATATACACTGTACACGAGAAATAAAGAATAACCTAGTTCTTTCCAGGCAAAATGTTAGATGCTACTTACAGCAAGCTTGACTAGAGCAGTACACAGAGGGGACCCACAAATTGGAGGAGCCAGTGTCAAAGAGGACAATGAACTGCTGTGGTGGAGTACCAATTTCGATGGTACCAATGTACTCAATCTGCAAGGGCAAAAAATGGGTCACTATAAAGAGTGTATATCACTGGTATCAAACTATCCACATAGAAGGTGTACATTAACCTATTCCACTTGCCTCTCTGGTCAAAAGGTTTTGCAAGGCTGTGTATTGTTTCAAAGACCTGTAGGGCCTATTTGACCAGAAGTGACAAAGAAACAAAATGTGTGCATAAAACTATTGCCTGTCTCTGGCCTAAGTATACACATCTGGTTTATTGATTTCGAGCCACTGAATTGGGATGCCATGGGTTATGTTCAGCCTGTGCTGTGCTCTTCTGGCATTGCTTAGGAGCTGCTGGACTCATTTCTGCTTATGATGTACTGCCTCTGGCTAGCTGGTATGTGAAAGGAAGAAGCAAACACACATCATTTGGGGTTCAGCTCTTCAACTGGAATTTAAGGATGGTCTTTTGTGGAAGAATGACTAATAAAGAACATAAATGCCTGAACAATCTGGGGATGGTTAATAAAGAATGTGAATTTTTGGAAGGGAGAGGTTGGCTTTCATGATTCCTGAGATACAGGGACAAGTTCAGAAGCTGAGCCTGTTGAACGTTTCTTTCTAAAATGAATGGATAGTCATTCCACGGGCATGATGCTCATCGCTCCATGCCCACTGAACCTCAGTAAGCCCAGGATAGTAGCCTATTCTTTAAGGTATAACATCCAAATGAATAATACTCACATCCATGTAATTCTCCAAGGGCTCAGCAGCATTGGCATTGGCTTGGCTGGGGAAATATTTTGAGCCCAAGTTGTAAGGATGTTTCTCAAGGAATTTTTCCAGCAGTCCATGTTCTTTAAGGCTTTGCCTCAGGGATTTCCCCTTCCTCAGGGGCACCCTAAGCAGCAAAGATTGAGAAGGGGGGAGAGAAAGATGAGAAGGTGAAAGGGATGATCTTTGTTACTAAAGATTTTTCAAATTCAAATTTTCTTTTTAGGACTTTCATTATCTGCGCTGTAGTAGACCTTGGAGATCCAGATTAATAATTGCTTCATACTTCATGCACCTGAGGAAAAGAGCTCTGACTCACAAAAGCTTATGCTGCTATAATTTTTTAATCTCTGAAGTGCCACTGTACTCCTGTTTTGTTTTGCTTCATAAGGTACTCAGATGTATAGAAATAAGGTAGCGGCTACTTTAAGAATTTACGGGAAAGAGAAAATTGTGGGAGGAAAAAAAAGCTATCTTTCAATTTGCAAGCTTTATGGCTTGTTCAGGATCACAGAAAGAAAATTTGTCAGAAGAGATATTTTTCATGAAATTTAAAGATGGGGTTGGATATGCCTGAAAATTACCACCCTTTCTGATTTTAAAGAAAAGTGAATGTCCAATACTTACTTGGTCACAAGGCACTGAGAAAGTGCCACTAGGCCCAGAAGCAGAAGCCACTTCATGATTTCTTGTTTATCCCCAAGCCGTTGATGGAAATGAAGAGTGGGTCCCAAATGTACAGCAGTAACTGAGTGCTGCTCCTTATATACATCTGGCTCTAGGCCTTTCCTATCACATTCATGAGTTTGATAAGAAATGTAAACTTTCCTGATAAGATTTTTTAAAATGTCCTTAAAGTAAAGACTTGGAAAAAAGTTTCCAAGTTCATCCATTTTTTTATTTGCATTATCTGCAATATCATTTGCATGATCTGAAAGGCATGTCAAATGACATTTGTGAAGGGGTAGCCATGTTGATGAAGGTTAAGGGAGAAAGCAACAAAGCAGAATTACAGCTGAACATTGAAAAGACAAAAGTAATGACTACTGAGGAGTTAACACGATTTTGAGGGCATAGATCAAGATAATTCATAATATGGTATTCTTATGGATGTGAAAGTTGGACAATGAAGAAAGCAGATAGGAAAAAAATGATTCATTTGAAATGTGGTGTTGGAGGAGAGTTTTACAGATAGCATGGACCACCAGAAAGGCAAACTAGTTCTAAATCAAAACAAGTCTGCATTCTTCCTAGAAGCTAAAATGACTAAACTGAGGCTATTGTAGTTTGGTCACATCGTGAGACTCACTGGGAAAGGCAATAATGCTAGGAAAGTGGAAGGCAGTAGGAAAGGAGGAAGACCCAAAACGAGATGGCTTCACTCAGTAAAGGAAGCCACAGCCTCGTGTTTGCAGTATCTGAGCAAGGCTGTTAATGATAGGATATTGTGGAGGGTATTAATTCATAGGGTTGCCATAAGTCATGACTTGATGGAACATAACACACACACACAGCCATGTTAATCTGTCATAGCAAAATAAAAGTCCAGTGGTACCTTACAGATGAAATATAGAAACATAAAGCTGGAAGGATCATCTAGCCCAACTTCCTGCACAATGTAGAAAATTCACAGTTACCTCACCGCCTCTCTCTCCCAGTGACCACTGCTCTATGCCCACAGGAAGGCAAAAACTCTCCAGGTTCCCCAATCAATCTAGCTTGGAGGAAAATTCCTTCTTGACCCCAAAGTGGCAATCGGCATTATCCTGGGCATATAAGAAAGGGCTGTGAGAGCCTAGCACTGGCTAATCTCTTCGTTCTTTCTCTCTTTTAATTTGCCTAAATTCATATTGAGACATAGAATTATCATTGCTGTCAAGTGGCCATCACCCTTTTCCTAAAAACCTCCAAAGAAGGAGAGCCCACCACCTCCAGAGGAAGCCTCTTCCATCGAGGAACCGCTCTGTCAGGAAGTTCCTCCTAATGTTTAGCCGAAAACTGTCTTGATTCCATTTTAAACTGTTGTTTCTGGTCCGACCTTATGGGGCAACAGAAAACAACTCTGCTCCAGCCTCTATGTGACAGCCGTTCAAATACTTGAAGAGACTTACTATATCACCTCTCAGTTGCCTCCTTTCCAGGATAAACACACTCAGCTCTTTCAACCTTTCCTCACAGGACTTGGTCTCCAGACCCCTTACCATCTTGGTTGCTCTCCTCTGGACACATTCCAGCTTGTCAACATTCTTCTTAAACTGTGGCCCCCAAAACTGAACATAGTCTTCCAAGTGAGGTCTAATCAGAGCAGAATAAAGAGATACCATCACTTCATGTGATCTGGACACTATACTTTTGTTGATACTGCCTAAAATTGCATTTGCCGTTTTAGCTACCACAACACACTACTAACTCATGGTCAGTGTATGATTTACTAAGACCCTTAGATCCTTTTCACATGGACTACTGCCATGAAAGGTCTCCTCCATCCTATAATTATGCCTTTGTTTTTTCCTACCTAAATGCAGAACTTTACATTTCTCTCTGTTGAAATTAATTTTGTTAGTTTTAGCCCAATTTTCCAGCCTGTCAAGGTTATCTTGAATCTTGATTCTGTTGTCTACTGTTTTTTCTACCCATCCCAATTTAGTATCATCTGCAGATTTATTGAGCATCCCCCCATTTCTTCATCCAAGTCATTTATAAAGATGTTGAACAACACAGGGCCAGGACAGATCCCTGAGACACTCCACTTGTCACTCCTCTCTAAGAGGATAAGGAATCATTTACAAGCACTCTTTGAGTGTGATCTGTCAATCAGTTACAAATCCAAACAGTAATAGGTTTCAAACCACATTTTACCAACTTGTCAACAAGAATATCATGTGGAACCTTATCAAAAGCTTTACTGAAATTAAGATAAACGATGTCCACAGAATTCCCTTGATCCAACCACATAGTGACTCTCTCAAAAAAGGATATAAGGTTAGTCTGACATGACTTGTTCTTGAGGAACCCATGCTGACTCTTAGTAACCACAGCTGTCTTATCTTAATGCTCAAGAACTGATTGATGATTTGTTCTAAAACCTTTCCAGGTATGGACGTCAAACTGACGAGTTGGTAGTTACCTGGGTCCTTTTTCTCCTTCTTGAATATGGGGACAACATTTGCTCACCTTCAATATTCTGGCACCTCACCTGTTCTCTAGGAATTTTCAAAGATTAGACAGAGTCTTCAAAATTTTATGTATGTGTGTGTGAGTGTGTGTGAGTGTGTATACATGACATGACATCCTGCTAAGACAGATTGCTAACAGGACACCAAGCCAATGTGTCTCAAATCTTGTAAATTGTTTGAATCTTTTTTAAAATGTACTTTGCCATTTAGTCTGTCTGGATCATAACAGTAAGCAAACATCAATACAGTGAATTCTCAACATGGTCTCATCTGCGGATACTTAAATCTGATGACTGGGCCCATGAACAGACAAGACAGATCTTTCAACAAACCTGAGAAAAGCCCCATGTTTGCAGAAAAACCTGAAATCTAACACAACAAAACAGTGGGGGATTTCAGAAATGAATGTGCTGTCAGTGGGGTTGTAGCCACTGCTAGATAACCACAGCAGTATTACTAGCCTTCAATGTTCACCACTATAGCAAAAATCACAATCCATTTTTTAAAAAAGGAAAGAACATGCTAGAAATGGGTGGAAAAATTAAAAAGGTGGAACTGGTGGAAGTCCCAGAGATATTTCTGTGAACTGCAGCAAATCTCAGGTGCTCAGAACACTTGAGAATGGGAGAAAGGGGTTTTTCAAAAATACCCAGCATAACCCCTCAATGCTGGGTTATTTGTCCCCTTTGTCCCTTACACCCCCCACCCTTTTCCTGGTTGCTGCCAAGAGGTACAGTGACTTAAGAGTATGTTTCTGTAGCATGAGTATGCAGTCAAGGCCGTGGGTAGGAATCAAGGCAAAGTGTCTTAACTAAGAAACTTTATTACTACAATATACAACACTAGGGTAAATACAATTACAGGACTAGAATGCAGACTACCCAAAAAGGAAAGAAACATAAAAAGGTTGCCATGGTATTTGAGACTAACAAATCCTGAGCATCTGACCTCCCTGCCTTGCCAGGAGTTGCAAATGGGTGCATGCATGGACTGGATGCTCATCTGTCGGCATACCTTCACACACAGCCACTCACGTATGTTCCATATGGTCACATACACCAATGCACAAAAGGGACAGCTCCTATTCAGGTTTCTTCCCACATGTGTAAAAAACAAAAGCCTTAACCAACCTAGGCCTTCAATTCTGGATCCCAAAAGCCCGCCAGGCTCAGCTTGCCCAAGAGAGGTGATAACATATCAAACAGATGCCATGTTTAAAGTCAAACCTGGTTCAGTGAGGCTTGATGAGGCTTTTCCCAGCTTCCATGTCTCCTCCAAGCTGGTCAGTCACCATAACGGTCATGTCCTATCTGCCCTCTAACCCATCATTCACCACACAGGTAAAAAGACTTTTCGCTGCCTGATCTTTGAAACTCACTGTCAGAAAACAGACAGCTAGATGGAACAGTGGTTTGATCAGTAATTGTGTGATAATTGTTTAATTAGGGAGCAAGCCCGAGTTGCAAAGAATCAAAAGATCCGTTTTTAAAGAATGTGATTCTGTTGTGGGAACTTCATATTTTCCTGACATCAGTGACATCCCTGTTGTTGAGTAACACAACTATTTTTTGTGCTTGCCATTTTATGAACTTTATAAAAGTTTAATTTTAGCATTATTCTGGAAAGCCAAGCCCTTCCTGTACCATTTTATTTAGTTTACACTTTTGGCCTGCCTTTCAAACCAGTATGTTTAAAAATACACTGGCCATCAAGTCCTTATGAAGGATCCAGATAATATTTCCCTGCCTACTACATCCATCAGTGTGGAAACTACATTTTCTTACATTCAAATCATTGTGTTCAGTTGATGGGAAAATATAATTCCCTCCCATGCTTCATGGCATAATTGATGCATTTGTGTGTATGCTAGCAAGTAATCATAATGCTAAAGAGGCTTCACACCTTACACTTTTTTTTGCTGAACACATTAAGACTTCTTTAAGTAGGCATCTAAAAATGTAGTGATGATGAATAGGTATCTGAAAACATGACTTGTATCATCAAGGCCCTCACTGTGAAAGAGCTGAGGTTGACTATAGCTCATTGCTGAGTAGCTACTTGGTAGTAAACCTGGATTTGTTGCTGTATAATATAGGAAACTGCCCTTTGTATTACAGTGAACCTACTGGATTGTGATGGTAATGAGAAAAGTTACAAAATCCTGCTGCTCTTTTTTTGAAACCCTTTGAAAAAGAACTTCAAGTACTCTGATTCTAACACTCATGTGTAGAATATTCACCCCTATCCAAAAAAAAGGAAAGGGGTCTAATAGTCATAGAATCATAGGGTTGGAAGGAACCTCCAGGGTCATCTAGTCCAACCCCCTGAACAGTGAAGGAAATTCACAACTACCTCCCCCCTCACACCCTGAGTGACTCCTGCTCCATGCTCAGAAGATGGCAAAATACTGTCAGGATCCCTAGTCAAACTGGCCTGTGGAAAATTGCTTCCTGACCCAAAGTAGCAATCGGCATTACCCTGGGCATGTAAGAAGGGGCCATAAGAATGAACCACTCATGCAACCTTTCCCACAGCAGCAATAGTCTATCCATTCAATAACATTTGTCTTTTTCTCTCCTTGATCAGTGCTGTTAATTTTTGCATTGCCTTCAGCCCACGTGATGCCCTGGCTCCGAGGGGTTTCTGCTAGGGCTGGAGCAAAGATTCCATCAGACCAGTGAAGCTGTGGCTTACACTTCCATTCTACTGGTACTGAACGGGGCTATTATTGTGAAGGGCTTGAAAAATGGTAAGGGAGGCTGATTATCTACAGACGTTTTCAATCCCAGGACTCTGTGAATTGACAACAGACTTTACTTTTCCATTAATGCTATCAGCATCCTGAACTGCTGGGGATAAGCAAACATCAAGAGACCGATGATGATTTCCATGTGGCTGGGAACAAAATGGTTGGAGGACTGAGGTGACCTTTCTGTCAATCTGATATTGCCATGATGTCCTACTAAAGCATATTTGTTCCTTTATCTTAGTGATGAAAATGGCATGAAGTTAAATGTTATTTAAAAGACTAGCTACTTATCAGCAGTTGCCTGGTACTATGTGTGGCTTGTTAGTGGAGAGAATTTAACTTCCATTCTTTGATCCAAGACTAACAGTGCAATCCTAACCCCCCAGGCAGCACCATCGCTCGTGCGCTGGTGTAAATGGGGCAGCGCTGGACGGCACCCTATTGACTTTTGCAGGATAGTTCCGCCAGCGCCCGAGCGTGGCAAGGTGAAATGCAGCGGCCCCTGGGAGGTCCCGCCCACCGTTCCCCCGACAACCCTGCTCACACCAGCCAATAGCCACACCCCTCCCCTCACATTCAGGGGAGGGAAAAGCAGCGGCGTAGCCAATGGGGAGGCCATGATCCCCGCTGCCGCCGCCACCACCTCCTCCAATAGGCCCCCGTCAGAGGGCAGGCATCCCTGCCAGGGAGGGGGGGCAGAAGTGACAGTGAAGGTCCAGATCGAACTCCCGCCCCTCGCCTGTCCAGCCCTCATTTCTGATGAGGTGCTCGGTGCGCCTGCACATACCTGCTTCCACTGCCACCCCCCAAAGAAAACGGTTCCCCCCCGAAAAGTAGGGCCAGACAGTATGGAGCTGATCTTTGTTGCCTGGGGAGCAGTTGTAATTTCAGGAGATCTCCAGCTACCATGCGCACCAGCATCCATGTGAGTCGTCGGTCCAGCTTTAACTGTGCCCAGAAGAAGTGTGATATACACGAAACGGGAATTGTATAGTATGCCTGCATAATCCCGTCGGCACATCTTTGGATATTATTGCTACTTGGATTGGACTGGAGTCACCTCTTCTCTTAGCTCTGTGACTTTTATGAGTGAGCCCATTGTGGCGTTTATTACAGTTTTGCTGGATATAAGTGTTTACCATAACGACTTGAACATAGGAAAAGGATTGTGATCAATTGTATTTATTGAAATTGTATATTTATTAAGGCACTTTTTGCACTTTTGCACTTACTTAAAAAGAATATTATACAATCCAATTGCTGGCTAACGGTTTATTCCCAGACTTGTTGTTTCTAACCACCTGGAGACCGGCAACCCTAATTAGTCCCCAGGTTCCGGAGAAGCAGGTGTGGTGGGGGGGAGGCAGGGCCGGCAATGAGTGACAGGAACGCCCATTGGAACCACGTGGGAGGCTGGGAGGCCGTTTGGAAACGAGGGAAATGAAAAGTGTGCTCAGACCTGCTGCCACGCAACGGGAACACATCACTGCATCTCTACAAAGTGAGAGTGGGGGCTGGACCTTGATAGCTATGTCCCAGTACTGGGGAGATGCCTCCCCAGAGCCAACTGACAGACCCTCCCCATGCCAAGCCCATCCCTGCTTCTGCAAACACATCCCCCACCCCCTGGCAGCAGCTTTCCACCTGCAGCAACCATCTTCCTGGCTTATCAGATGCCAGCCGCTCAGCCTATCAGAGAATGAAAGTTCTCAGTGCCTCCCCCCTCCCCACAGACATGCATGGGCCACAGTTCAATTCCCTCCCCTCTGCCTGACATTACAGTGGGGGGAGGAAGGGGGCAGGGAGGCTGAACGGGGTCCGCTTGATACATTTGTGGGGATGTGTGAGTGGAAATGTGTGACAGGGTGTTGGGGGAGGGGCTAAGGACAAAGTCAGTCAGGCATGCAAACACACAAGTTTGTTGTTTTTCAACTCGTTTTATTAAACTGGAAACAGTGCCATTGTTTCTAGGCTGGAAAGGGGGCCAAGGCATTTTGCGCAGCCCTCCTTCTAGCTCCCAGGGGCGAGGCTGAGATGCGGACTGCTGTGAGATATTGCTTCCTGGGCTGGATCCGGATGTCACTTGGAGAGGATTGGCGGGGGGAGGGGAAGCAGACATGCTCGGGACATGCCTGCAAGAGAAAGACAGACATGTGGGCTTTGCCTCGGTCCACAGCCGAGGCAAAGCCCACACTCCAACATCTAAGGAGATGTGCATAGTAGAGAGCACCAACAGCAGCAGCAGTGACCAGCTGATGCAAGACCGTCTGGCGAGGATGCACTCTGCCTTGGGGTGCTTTTACCTTTAAGGGAGGAAATGAGCTGGTAGTTACAAACACCTGGTAAAGAGTAGTTTTCTGGGCAACTACCTCTGGGGGAGGCAGGGGCTGCTGCCATCGCCCCCTCCCCTGCTGAGCCTCACTTGAAGAGGCTCGTGGTCAGGTGGGTTCAGGTGATGGGGCAGTTAGCACTAATCAGCGGGACAGGTTAGCCATCGCCCCATCTCCTCCTTACCTGTCAGTGCTCCCTCGCTTCTTACTGAGCTGGAACTTCAGAGTCAGGACACCTACAAGGAAACAGGAGTGGCTGTTGTTAGTTAGCCAGACATTCTGGACTTTGCCCTTCTTCCCTTCAGCGAGCGCAGAGTTCTCCCACTTTCCTCACAAAGTCCCCAAAGTGCACCCAGTGCCTGCCACCATGGGCACCCTCTCTCCCCGCCCCCTGTTCAAAGTGCCCACGACACACAGCAAACGGGCAGAGCTTCCTGCCATGTGCTCACTTACCTGGGGCACAGGCAGTGCTGGCCGGATGTTTTATAGGGATGCATTTGCGGGTGATTGGGTGTGGGGAGGAGGGCTCGTCCATGCCGGGAGCACACGCTGATTGGTCCCCATGATAGTTCCCATCCTATGCTCCTTCGGGCCATGGGGGTGGGGCTGGGCGCTCGGAGAGGGGGTTGAGTTTTCGCCGTTCAATGGGCGCCTATGGGCGACACCTTGTTCTTCCGTGGCATAGCTCTTTTGCACTGCTGTGGGCGTTCCCGCTTCTGGAAGGGCTTAGGGAGCAAACTAACTCCGCCCCCTCCCCCTCCCCGCCCCCTCCTGCACCGACGCAGGGCTCTACACCGCTCCTCCACTTCCGCCCGGCCGCCTCTTGCTTGCGGTGGCGCCAGCCCGCCAGCGGTGCTGCGCCTTGTGCCACTGCCAATGGAAGGGCATTTACGCGCACGTAAGAGCCAGTTCCGCTGTTGCAAGCCTTAGTTCAGTTCCTATTCACTTTCCCCACCCCCGTTAGGATTGCACTGTAAGTTTCAGCAGAGTGCACAGACTGCAGAAGCCAACAAAGCTGGTTTGGAATCTTATTTATTAAATCTTATTTATTAATCTTATTTATTTATTAAAACATTTATATGCTGCCTTTCATTTCCCTCTGCTACTGCTGCAGATGCCACTGCAATTTGAGAGGCACTGGTGGGAAATGGAGGGGGGTGGAGGGGGGCTTGGCTTCAGGCATGGTACTGCAGCACTGCTTTGGTTTCCCTGGTAATGAGGTGTGGATGGAGACTAAGCAAGAGGAGACGGGCAAGCCTTTGATTTGTGTTAAATTGGCCCCTTTCCCCCTTTTAAGTGTTTGTGAAAAAATATTACAGGAGCAGTAGATTAAAAAGTTAAAGCATTTTAGCTTCATATATGAAGGACTCCATTCCCATCCCCCCCAAAGTATGATCTGTGCCATGTACCTTTGGCAATCTCTAATGAAATCTACTTCCTGTAAGCAAGGCAGTACCAACATTTGAAGATTTTTTTTTAAAAAAAACTATCTATCTTGTTTAATTACAATAGTTTTACAACAGTATTCTTTCTAATTGCAAATATCCAGCATTTCTGCTATGTGTTATGTTAAACAGGCTTCTGAGTGCTAACCAGAGAATCTAACCTCCATCAATTATCTCTATGGGAAAATGCATTCTGTGTTCTAAACACCTGACTTACAAACTTATGGAAAACAACCCATTTGTAAGTGGGGGACTTGCTGTACTCGTTTAGTGGGTTGGGTGGGAATAAAGGTGGTGTGTGGAGGCCCATCCTTGCTTTTTGTCCAGGACCTCAGAATCATTAAGAGTGCAAATAGAAAATAAGTGGCAGATTCTAGCCAGCCTTCTGTGTGCAGCTGACCAATTTCCAGGTGGAGCTTGGAGTTCCCCTGGAATTACAACTGATCTCCAGACTAGAGATCAATCCTGTTAAGCAGTCACAACCCTCCTCCTGCTGAGGGCCAGTTTATGGATATGAAATCATAAACATCCTTCCTCATATAGCATAAATGCAAGACACTGCCTGGCCTGAAATAAAAACAAAATGGATGCCAGCCAGGTAAGAGCCTGGAAAATATCTTAGGAGAATCAGAGAAGGTGGCTGACTAAAGAACCTTTCCATGCCCAGGACAGACGCATAACTTAGGACAATGAGGTCTCCCAAGAAACTCCTGACTAATCTCATCCATGCCCTGTCTCACTTCCCCTCACCCACTTACCCCGATGAAGCATCATTTAACATATTCAACAAACTTGGTAGCTTTTCCTATCCAGTTCTCAAAGGGTTGTCAAGGACCACTTACATCTATAGTCCACCTCAAATAGACTCATTAAGCCTCTCCCAACTCATTAAATCATTGGTTTTGGGGTGAAGACATGTTTACCCCAGGGAGCATTTTGTCCTGAATCTGGACTTCCTACCCACCAGTATGTGTGTTTGGATCCACATATACACCCCCTATGTATAATTATACATCCTGTATAATTTCACTGCCGCCTCCAGGGACCTCCATCGAGACTGGTAATTATAGCCTTTCCCAAAATTGCTTTCTCCCCTTTCCTCCCTGATTTCCTCTTAGTCAGCTTCATATGTGTTTGGTGTGAGATTGTATGTTTACTTTTATTTCTCTTTTGATAAAAACCTTTCTGGCTAAGCCATCTGGCTGGCTTATTTCAAGAGTTCTCTTAGGGGGAAAATCCCCATAAACATTCTCCCTCTCACTTCATCTCCTTTAAGCTAATTTCCCCCAACTAATTAGGAGACTGCCTATTTGCATAACAATTTCCCAGGAGGAAATTGCAATCTCAGAGAGTGGACTGCAGGGCATCACATCCTACTGAGCTCTCATTCCTCACCAAACTCCACCCTCTCCAGACCCCCCCCCCAAATCCCTGACCTCCAGCTCCTGGCTGGAGCTGGAAATCCTAATAATATACCTAGTTGAAGAATGTGTCAGTTGGTCTGCCAGTAGTTTTATTGTATGGCTGTCACATATTGAGATTAAAATATTATCGAGGACATACAGAACAAGCACCTTAAGTGCTGCCCTATTTGCAAAGGTATTGATTGGTGTTTCTTAAGACACACACATTCATCACTTTCCCAGGGCTCTCTATATCATGGCTTATTCATGACCTCTTGAGTATGCATAGCCCTGATTTCACTCTTCATTCCTTCCTCCCATTTAAAAGTTAAGACATATGTGTACCATCTCATTCCTCTAAGAACTAGGCTACAGTGTTCCCACCAACCCATCTGCAATGCCTTTTCCTCTTGCTTAGAGAGATTGGAGGCTTTTAGTACCTGGTATTTTCCCAACAGCAGGCACAAGGCTGTAATCAAGTAACCTCTGAACCATTTCTTTTGATAAACCAAACAGACTGAACTCCTATTTTTTGCTTTGCATGACCCATAGCAACAAAGATAAGCATTTTTTTTTGTTATCATAGGCAGTAAGAGTGTTTCCCAAAGAGCTCTTGAATCTTTGTCCTCAAAGACCTTAACAGTGGTTAGTGGAAAATGTTACATTCAATGCAGATCAAGTTCGTGCCACATGATAAAGGTGTACATTACAGCATACAGTTACTGGTATAAATATCTGGGAATTTAACTCTAATGTTACATATATGCTGTACAGAGTTTTGACAGACCCACATCCAGAAGGCAGCTTTCCACACTTTTCAGTCTGACGTAGCGGCATACAACCTTGAATGCAGGAAGAGGCCTAAAGCCATCTTAAGCTCACCATGAGACCAGCTATGTGGACTGCTTAGCATACAGGGGTCCTGCTCAATTTTGTAGATCAGCAACAGGTGATCAATGTGGGTTGCAGCATAATCAAATTGGTAAACTTAACACCATTCACAAATAAGATGTTTAAACAATACAACATTAGAGACAAGTACTTAAATACAAGAATATGAACAAATGTTTCCATGGTCTTATTTATTGCAAGTTTAAAGTTCTGCAATAATGATCATGTTGAATGTTGCATGTACAATCCCTCTAGATCAATTAATGTTAAAGGGGGGGGGAAGGAGGGTCTCCGAACTGTAGACTAAATAGCATCTTAGCAAGAAACCAAAGGCAATTCCGAAACTCTGAATTCCTGCAGGCTCTGGGAAGGAAAGTGAATCCCAGCTGTTATTCTTTTTAGCATGTATTCATGCTATCTTGCTTACAAGAGCAGTCCAGCAAGCTAACTGCAACTGGGTGTTACTAACTTTTTATACTGGTGCTTTTAACATCCACACTCTAGGCAGGAATATAGCATATGAAATTCTCATTACTTCAGTTTAGTGCTGGGGAAAGCATCACTTGTTAACTTTCTGCTGGTCCTGTGATAAAGACAAATAAGTTACCAGAACACATCTGGCAACACAAACGTTAAGGCCTTATGTTCTTTATGTAGAAGCTTCATATTCCCTCAAATTAAACCAAACAGTGAATAGATCTGTTTTGTGTCATGCACCAACTGATTCTAGACTTTACAGCGAATTCTATGCAGTTCCTCCAGTCTACAGCCATTGATTTGAGATGAAGCAGGCAACTGTGCTCAGTATTCAAGAGGGGTACTAACAAAAGTTCCTCCAGCATCAGATCTCGTAAAACAGAGCTCACTTCACTAAACGCAGAGACAGTCCGTGAAAAGCAGCTAAATTGACACTTCAGGCAACAGCAGTGGGTGAGTGGGTAGGAAGAAGTTGCAAGGTAAAATGAGAACCAATCGTTCATACGATTGCTTGCAGTGTTAATTTCCTAGCTCTGAAAAATAAAATTTTAACAAACTGACAACTCTATCCTGGCTGTCACACTTCCACGTGTGCACAGGAATTAATATAATATAACACACTTCAAACGGGGCGGTGTTGAGATACTCTGTATCGTGCGAAGCAGCTTTTTCTTGAGCTTTCGGGGACAGGAAATACCCCCAAACGCGAGAGTCCGAACCGCCGGCCGTGTCATTAAAATGGCCGCCAAACCAAGCTCGCCTGCTGCAACTGAGCCCTTGCTAAGGGACCGAACCATCACCGGCACGAGAGGAAGTGACGGAAGAAACCGCTATCGCTTTCCTCCCGCTCCTTGAAAATAGAGCAACAGCGCACCGCTTCCGGCCCTTAACCGGAAGCCGGAAACTCTTCGCGGTTGGGGATTCCCTGCCTCTCGCTCCCTTTCCTTGTAACTTCGGGCAGGTGAGTTGCGATTGTTCAGGCGTTTACTGCTTAACCCTTTCCTGCTCCCTCTCGCGAGAAAAGGCAGCGAGCTTCGCGGTGGGTTTCGAGAAGGCAGGACGAGGGTGGGAGAGGGAGCCGTCTAGGAAGGCGGCAGCCACTGAGCCTTTTAGGCAGTGCCGCTCCCCCGGGGTCAGTTTTCCGACCGCCTGCGTATTTCTGCGTTCCTTCCTTTCCTGCTGAAGGAGCAAACGATGAAGGGGCACCAGCCTTCCTTCTTTCCCCACCGTGCTGGTGGGCGCAACAGGCGTCGATGATGGTCGTGGGACGCAGCCCCGGACGGGACTTCCTTCCTTTCAAAATAAATGAATAAATAAAAAGGGAAGCCACGCCCCCAAGTAAGGCTCGGCGCTTCTCGGTGGGCGATGGGAGCCTGGCTGCGCTCCTTGCCCGTGCTCAACGGCAGCTTTGCTAGTAGTACTGCTTTTTGCAGCTGCGTGCGGCTACTGAGAATAGATTTTGTGGCTTAAATTTAACTCTGAAGGAGCATTTCTCGTGTTCATCAGTATGAATGGTGGCCGTTAACGTTTGCTAGAGCTAAAGTTGGGATTAAAGCCAAAAAAGGCAATTAGGTGGCTCTAGAAACGCTCAGCCAAATAATGTGGCTTCTCTGATGGTAATTTGGCGGGGGAGGGGGGGGCGGTCTCATGCCCTGGTGCACTCATGAATCCTGATCCCTAATCTGCCTTTTAATATGTGGACTAACTTATGCTCATTTTCTTCATTTTATTTTGTGGCACAGTGCCAGCATACATGGTTATGGCCTAAATGATGTTCCGTTTTCTGAAGAACAACTTGCAGTGTGAATAAGCGTTGCCTCATTTATTGTTGCCAACAGGCTTTCTTTTCTCCACATTCTGACAATGCACTATGGAGTGTGTTTACAACAAATTTATTGTTGTAAATAAATCATGGTCTTTATGCATGCCATATTTATGCATCGCTGGCTCTTGTGTGGATTTGTTAATAAGCTAGGGGCTTGTGTAAAGGAAGAACAGTCTGGAAATTCCCCTTTCCAGGAAATTATGAAACTGTCTGGGACTGATTTCTCCTACTACACTCCCGCCTTCCGTTTTAATTGACATTCAGTTGCTTTCAACATTCTGCCTCTTCTGGGACTTATTTTGCCCTCCTCAAAACCCCCCCCCCCCAAGGAAGTAGAGTCCCTCAAGGTAGTAGAGGTCCTTGCCTTGTCTGTGGTGGCCTGGTTTTGCTGCGTTCATCATCCACACAAGGGCCAGCCACTTTGCTCTTCGTTATAATGATAGTGCTTAGTGCAGGTCATTGCCTGTAGCTTGAAACAGTTCATTCTGATGACCCACCGTCACTGATCCTGTGCAAAGTCTTGAGGGAATTGAGGTATCTGCTACTGTGATTTAACGAAGTCTTGTAGGTGTGGCTAAACTTCAAGAGCTGACAAACATGCTGTGATACCTGGGAGTACACTGGAATATCTAAAGCTGCCTTCTGCTGAGTCAGATTGTTGGTCTGTCAGACTCAGTGCTGTCTATTCTGAGTGGCAATTCCTCTCCAGAGTTTCGGCAAGAGGCCTTTTACACCACCTACTACCCAAACCTTTTAAATAGAAGTGCCAGGGACTGAACCTGGGACCTTCTGCATCCACTGGAGGTGTTCTGCCATTAAGCCACAACCTTTAGGATGGCAAGATTTGTATCCAGTGGCATCTTAGAGACCAACAAAATTTTCAGGATATAAACTTTGGAGAGTCAAATCGCCCTCATCAGCACTTTCATTCTCAAAAGTTTATATCCTGAAAATCTTGTTGGTCTTTAAGATGCCACTAGACTTGAATCTTGCTGTTGTACTGAAGACCAGCACCTGAAACAGCCTTTGAAACTTTTCAGTTTTCATTGTCTGCTAAGTGAAAAATTCTTCCAAGTGGCCAGTGGAGTTTATCAAGGGGCTTGCTAAATGACTTTATTTTTATTGTTGCGCACACTTAGGGCAATGATGCATTTAATAGAGGAAAAAATTGGACTTGCTGCTGGATGTGTAATGAATAAAAATTGGTGATCAGTCGTAGCTTCCTTTTGAGTGTACTAGTGCAAAGTGTGCTTGCCATAGAGTTTGTAGTTTTTTTGAGGGCTAACCCCCAAAACATCTAAAAACGTAATATGTGAAGTTGACCCATCCCAAATGTGATAATAATTGTGGAACTAGAATTTCTTCTCCATTCTTTGTAAAAAGAAATTTAATCCATATAGCTGTGGTCGCTTGCACTCTGAAGAGTACTTGAGTTTCAAATACAAGCTTGTCTTTATTTGTCTTCTAGATACTGATGCAAAATCCTCTGAGTCAAGACTGTGAGATGTTTCACTTGAATCAGACGTAGAAGCGCCAACAGTGGGCAATAACAGGTTTGTCTGTCTGGGGTCTGTGATGTTATGAAGACAGAGTATTTTGAATATAAAATATTTTTTAATGAAATGACTTGTGGTAGAAAAAGAAAGGGACAGACACTGTCTTTGTAAGGACTGATGGCATGGAACAATTTTTTTTAAAGGAAATGAGAACAATATGAATAAGTAGACAGCTGTACACTGGCTATTGCCAAATGACCAGGAAATATAGGGAAAGAGTTAGCTTGAATCTCCGTTGTGTGTGTGTGTTCTTTTTTTTTAAAAAAAACACCCTTTACATTGTATCATGAAACAAAGGAAGAGTGAATTCTAAGGGTTTTGTGTGCATGTTGTAGAGGGGTTTTTGTTTGCAGATCATGTAGGGTATCCTTAATTCATTTGTTCTATCCTTAAAGTTCTTTTGTCTTCTTGATATCAGGACACTTCCTCACAATCTTTTATTTTTTTCTCTATATAGATCCTTCCTTTTCTCTTGATTTTTCCCATTGTGTTTTGAGACTGTGAGCTTTTGCAGAGGGATGTTTTATTAGTCCTGTCCTGTGTCATTGTGTATATGCTGATGACATTATAACCCTATTCATACATTAAGTAACGATTCTTCAAATTTTGCTCAGTGTGTCGAGAGTCTTGGTGAGCCACTGCAGTCAGGTTCACTCAGGCTTATTTTACCTATACATGATGGTCATCACGTATAAATCATGTGTAATGCTAATGGGTTAGTAATGTGTCCGTTGCTTAACAAATTTGATAGGTAAAGATCATCATCTGGGCTGGTGTTTTTACACAGCAGTAACACTTTGATGGCCAAAGAGTGCAGTTGCAGAAAGGTGGATGAATATCGTCTTGTTTCCCTGCTGTATACAAGTTCTACATACTTTGCTTAGTGTGTGAATAGGGGTTCTATAAACTAACAATAATTGTAGCAGAATCATCAAATCCTTTCTCAAATACCTATGCTTGCTTCCTGCCTCATTGTGGATCTGGGACAAAATCTTCATCCTTACTTTCAGAGTCTTCTGTAATCTCTCGGCACCCCCGTCTTTCCATTCTCATATTCTAGTACATCTCTGCCTGTGAGTTCCAGCTCCACCACTGTCAGCTATCCAAAGAACTCCTGCACTTTCAGTTGATTCTCCCTTTTAGCTCTTGCTGCCCCTTATATGAGGAACTGCCTCTCAGAACACCTGTGTGTTGCCACTCTTCTCACTTTCTTTGAATCTCTCTGAAAACACACATGAACCACAACAACTTAATACCAGTTCTCCATTGAAACCAAGCCTACTCTTGTGTATTTGGAGTGAATGCATATTCTTCCTTTGTTTATCCGTGCCTCCATCTTTCACTTCTTTCTTAGTTGTCTCCCTCATGGCCACTTTAGGTTTTAAGCTCCTTGGGGCAGTGACTATATTTGTGTTCTGTTTCTCACCCTAGTGGAATTCATGAGCCCCCCTAAAGATGGAGACATTCAGAGACAAGACTGTAGATGAGCTGAAGGAACTACAGGAGAATTCGGAAGAGATCGAGCATTTGGCACTGGAGTCTAATGAGGTATACATTAAAATACATCATAACCACTGGGGAAAGGGTGCTGAAATTAAGGGGAACAATTCCTTTCTAAATATGTGCCATCTTTCTCAGGTTCAGAATTTACAATTGGAAAGAGAGATGGCTCTGGCCACAAATCGTAGCTTGGCAGAGCAGAACCTGAAGTTCCAGGAGCCCCTAGAAACAGGACGCGCAAACCTCTCTGATAAATATCAGGATCTGCAGCAGTTGGTGGAGCGATGTCAGGAGCAGAAGGCAAAACTAGGTAAAGGTTCAGATCTTTATTCTCATTGAACATTTACTATGATTGTATTTTGATGTTGGGGAGTATGGGTGAACTTTAGTGTTGACATCATCTAATCCAGAGGCAAGTCCTGTTTGTTTACATTCTCAGTGCAGCTGTGTGTAATGATGAGGGAGAGTGACTTAGAGCCAAGCTACAACTGACACCTGACACAAGTTGGACACTTGTCAGCTTCCCTCAAGTTTTGATGGGAAATATAGGCGTCCTGGTCTTGCAGCTTGGCTCTCCATTTAATTTAAGTTTACAGAGCGGCAGTCTATGGGAGGGAGAACATGCGGGTCAGGAGGGGAGTGCAGGCGTCGGGCTCTTGCTAGGCGCCCCCCTTCCCCTCCGCTGTATGTGTGTGTGTGGGGGGGGGGGGGGTTGTAAACTTCAGTTAAATGGAGAGCCAAGCCAACTGTAAGACAAGGATGCCTACATTTCCTATCAAAACTTGAGGAAAGCTGGCAAGTGTCCAACTTGTGTCACTTGTAGCTTGGCTCTTAGAAAAACAGTTTGGTTCCCTCTGTGCAAGGGCTTTACTTTCACAAAGTAGACTGTGAGGGCATAAATGGAAGGTGTATACCCATGATGCCAGTGACATTTGCGTCTGACCTGTGCATTGTACAAGAAGAACAGAGCTCTTTATTTTGCGGCGTCACTCCCCCCCCCCCCTTGGTTATGAAGTGCATCAAAATGTTCCAGAATGATGATTCTTAAATAAATGCTTGGTTACAAGGTGATGATCCTGGTGTACTCCTGCATGCTTGCATAAAAACAAGAGCTGGTATAATGAAGATGGAAGTGAAATGCTCATTTATTTATGACACAAATTGCTCATTGTTTTCTGTTTCTTCCACAGAGAAATTATCTGCTGTGATGCAACCTGGCACCCTGTTAAATCTTCTACAGATAGAAGGGCAGAAAATTGAAGAAGAATCTGAGGTCAGCCTATGATTTAAACTCAAGGGAAAAGGAGACCTATTTTATGTTGAAAAGTGTTTTCCAAAGCTGTTCTTCTCCACATTTTGACCTTGCTTTGTTTATCTAGGCTTTCATTTAGGAGTGTATCTTCCCATAGCTGTCCCAACATAGATACCAACCACCACCATAGACATGGGGGTTGTCTTTCCATGTATTTTCAGTAATAGCTCAAGGATTTCCCTTATTATGGCTTATTTCTTTGCTAGAATATAGGACCTATATTATAGGTGGCGAACCTGCAGCTTGGGTGACATAAATAATGCGGGCGGCAGGAATTTGTGGCACTCTCAGACAGATGCAGAAGAACCCGTGGGCCTGGCTGCGGCTTTGAGTCAGGTGTGCTCTCTTTCTTAGCTTCCTTTCACTGCTCTGTTGGCTGCTTCTGAGATCAGTATTTGAGGTGCAAAAATACATCAAAGCACTCTGAGGACTACAAATGTAGATGCTAGAATGGTATCTTATTGTTAGGGGAATTTTTGTAATAGTACTCTGCTTCCAATTTATAAGTCCCCTACTACTACTAACCCATATATATTTCAAGACACCAAACACAATGATTATAGAGGAAAAATGGATTTGTTTCTTACATGGAATAACCCCAAGCACATTCTCCATTTCTAGGAGACACGTGTAAAGACCAGTAGCATTGGAGAGCCTTATATATCTTTCAGTACTGACTGTTGCTATTTGTTTACAGAATAAAGGATCAAAGAATGAAATCCTGTAAAAATGATGCATACACTTTGTCAGACTGATGCAGAATGACACATTTTCCCAGAGAACATGGCATTTGACAAGCTTGAGTAATAAATGAATTATACAAATATTTGAGAAGCTGGAGCCATGTATCTGATATATTCCTTGGGAAGGAATTCATTCAAGGTTTAAATCTTATTTAATTAGAATAACCAAAACAACAAAATGTTTACACATTGCTCAGTGACTTGTCTCATTCACTGGAGACATATGTAACAAGCAGGATATCTCAGAAGAAGGAATGTGATACTTAGAGCAAGGCTTCATTACTTGTTTACAGATTTCTCTGTGCTTGTAGCTTGAATGTATGCTCAGAATAAGATTTTATGAAATGGGGCCTAAAAATTCCTTAACAGATTCTCCCCTTTGAGCATCATTCTATCTCATACGCACATAAGTCATTTAGTATTACCCTGTGGAACCTCCAGAGTCAGTTGGAAACATCTCTGTATTTTCTACACAGCATTGGTGTACAACTGATGCAACAGCAAAATACCATAAGTAAAATCCCTTAAGGCAGGCCAGGACCAAAGGGGTTTTTTTTTGTTCTGTTGTCAGTGTGTGCAGTGGATACCACGTGTGTGGTGTAATTTTTATTCAGATCCAATCAAAGCACATACAACTCCCCCTTTATGTAGCTATGACAAAGTCTTAGGGCAAATTGATTCTGGCACATCTGAAACTGTTCAAAGGACCTCGGTTTAATCACGGTTGCCCGTGCTGCAGTCGAATCACCAGTCACAAGTCCTCAACACAGCATTGGAGTCCCAAAACAGCTGCTACAATTTAGTTATTTCTGCACAGGGATCAAAACCCACAAGCCAAAATCAACTCACATAATGTTTCCATATTAAAGCTGGCAGGTCTACATCCTACCAGGCAGACCCATAGAGCTGAGGCAATAATTGTGGCAACTGAAGCACTATCTGACTAGGTAGATACAGTTAGGCCAGGTAATAATGTCTTTCCAAAATTTGGGCAAGGTCTCCACAAACCCAATAAAGTCTTAATAACGCTGACACCATAACTGCACATGGTTGTGTAGCTCATCCTGCATCCAAGACAGTATATCTGAGACATCTGCCTGAAAACAAAAGAGATGACTAAATCCCAAATCTTTTTAGGGAATTGCACAAGTAGGGTACACAGTCATGTAGGTTGTCTAAATACCCAATGACAACTATATACCTGATGTGTTTGACTACAACCTGGCTGATGTAAACAGTGTCAATGCAAACCAATTTCTGTAAAACTATTAGTTCAATTAAAAAAAACTTTGCTCAAATGACAAAGCTGTCAGAGCTAAGGCTGCATTAACATGATCACATATGGCTTAAAATTCTAAAATTTGCTCATCTTTGCACTTTGTTAGTGTCAAATAGAAATTATGGCAAACTCATGGCACCTTCTGGGGTAAGTTAAATCAACAAAGGTGGACGCACCCCTTCCCCCCCTTTTAATGCTACCAAAAAGCTAAAGAGAGAGAGCCATCAACCAGAGTGTATACACACAGAGGACAGAATAGCTTACATGTCTTTTGAATGCCAATCATTTCATCTGCACATACACCATTTGGGTTCTGATTAAAATCCAATTTATGGCCATTGACCTTAACTCAAGTACAAACTTCCATCAGTGTGCACAATCTTAATATATCTCTTGTTAGTATTGTTGTGAATTCTGTGTCTTTTGTTTCAAATATGCCTTTACTGAATGAAATCTCTCCATAAAAACAACTCCAGAAAATATTAAGTCATGTATGTTTGAGGCCAGAGTTCAATAGTTCAATAGTAATTTTTAAAATGATGGATATTAAATTTTGGTTTAATATGTAAAAGATTTTTTCCCATTTAAATCCCCAGTAAGCTCAAATATTATGGTGGTAAATTTTAAACAAAACCATGTCCTTAACATTTCAGTCATATAGTGCTAAATTACCATTTGTTGTAAATGAGATGGTATAACTTGGATATGTGACTCATCAATCTCGTTCTTAAAGATAGTATATACCAAATAAGGCAGACAGATACTAAAAACCCTTATACGGCCACAATGAGGGCATGTCCTCTTTTGAAAAGGCCTCTTTTAAAAACTGCTAGATGGAAGGCATGTTTCAATATAGCTATTAAAAGTACTCTCTTTTCACCAGAGAAACCCATAAGGAACTTCCCCTAAGGAACCATTACATTAATCCACTCATACCTTTAGCTGTTAAGAGATGAATTTTTTTTTTACCAAACTCACCAATAATGAATTGTACCATCCCTCTGGTCATTTATACCCCAAGGAAATACCAGGCGTGCAAAATGCACCACCAAAACTGTCAGAATCAAACCCAAACTACCAATTATAGCAACATACACAAGTCCTCTTCTGGAGGACATGGGTCCAGGATGCATGTGGTGGGCCTCACTAACTGCAGAATCTTTTACACCTCCTCCCCCAAGAATAGGCTGAAATGATCGAATATTGGCCCAGAAGATGTCCAAGGGGCCTCTCACAAAAGCCTCACAGCTAATGTCTGAATTCAAATTTTGATGGTCTCCCCCCGACAGTGTACCACATTAAACAGGTTTTCTGGGCGTGAGCTAGCTGACGCAATGAAAGCTGAGTAAAATTCCTTTTTCACAGCTTTCACTGCCACCTCATAGGATTTCATAAACAGCCTATAGGATATTCTTGCCTCTTCGTCCCGAGATCGTTGCCACACGCGCTCAAGCCATCTTAGCTCCCAGTTTTTCTGCCTCAGCTCCTCCGTATACCAAGGGGCTTGGCAACTATGGGGATGAAGAGGGTGACAGGCAATTTTGTTGATGGCTTTGAAGAGCCGGACTTGCCAGTCCTCCACCAGCTCATCCAACGAACCGCATTGGTTCCCGCAGAACATTCTGGAAGCCGATTGGATTGATAAGTCTCCATGGGTGAGCATACATTTGCTCGCCGCCCTTGCGGGGTGGGTGGGGTGGCATACCTAAACAAGCCTTCAGGACACAGTGGTCTGACCATGGCACCAGCTCTATCGCATTCAGAACCACATCCAACCTCTCCACGAAGATCAGATCCAGCATGTGGCTTGCATTATGTGTAGGGGCCAATACATATTGGGAAAGTCCTAGTGCTGCCATGGCCGACACCAGGTCCACAGCTTGAACGGAGGAAGCATCATCAACATGGACATTGAAGTCCTCCAGCACAATCTGCCTGCGATACTTCAAGGCCCACCCCGCCACTACCTCCAACAGGCACGACAGGGTATCTGCTGGTGTGCTCGGCGGTTGTTTCTGAAGCATTTATAAGTCCTTCATCAGGCAATTGTTCTTGCAAGCTGGAAAAGAACATACAGAGTCCAAGTCCAAGTCTTTCAATTCTCTCTCTCCAGGGCTGGACAAAGTTCATGTTGCTGCATCACTTTCAGGATTAGGCCAAGTGGAGGTTTTCAGCTGCTCAGAGCCACTCTTATTGGTGCTTACATCTGGGAAATGGTCTCACATCCTTTTTCACGCCTGAGTGGTTTGGCTTCCTTCTGCTATTCAGGGCAATATTCTTAGCCAGAAGAGTCCAAGTACAGCCTTTCCCCATTTGGTGCGAGTCCAGTTCACTTTTGGTGGACCAAATCTCCAGGCCTGCTATATCATGGGCAGCAACATCTGATGGAAAACGGAGAGTTTAGAACTCATTCATGAAGGTGGTTGAAAAGTGCACTCAGCTGGATTACACGTTTAGAGGCATCAGTTGACAAGTTTGAAAGCAGTATTCCATATGGAAGATTTTAAATGATGGTAAAAATATCCCTTAAGTGCATCATGACCAGAGGGAAGGCATTGGGCCATCCAAATATTGTTTTTAACCACATACCCTTTTGTTCTTTAAACTGGATTCAATATCCCTATTCAACCTTTTCTCATTTTTTCCCTATCTACCAATCCCATTCACTCTCTGGATGGTATAAAGTAAAAATCCTCTGTTTTACAAACTATTATCACCAAACAAGATCTTAGACCCACTTACAATCGCTAAAAAGAGAGCATGAACCCAAAGGTGTTGAAAAGTACATAACCAGTTAAAAATGTCTTTTGTTGTCATCATATAAAACTCAAGGGCATTCCATGATGTTAAATCTGCATTGCAAACTCAATGGGACTTCATGGGCTGAACAGACAAGGGAGAGAAATAAAACCAAACCTCCTTGGTGGGGTGGGCTGGTAATTCCCTCAAAAGGACACCCACTTAATACCATTGCTCTTTTTCGCAATCAGGGCTCAATAAATCCATTGTAGTCAGTTTTAGATCTTAATAGTACTAAAGCAAACTCCTGACAAGTTCCATTTTATCCTCTTTATTATGTGAATTCCAAATGTATACCAGGATTCCAAAATTTCGCTGCTTACTCCCCCCCTTTGACCATGTGAGAGACCCCATGAATTGTTCAAGCAGATGAGTTAAGAGAAAGACGAGGAAACATAAAACCCTTATCGGCATTACCCCCCCCCCCCATCTGCATGGCAAGCTGGGAACTCTTCCAAAAAAACAGTCAGTTAAATCCAGCATGTTCTTGTAGCCCAGTCAAGGCTGGTTGTCTTCTGGTCCATGCCCAGAAGATGGCAAAACACCTCCAGGATCCCTAGCCAAAGTGGCCTGTGGAAAATTGTTACCTGACCCAAAGGTGGTGATCAGCATTACTCTGGGCATGTAAGAAGGCCACAAGAACTAAGCACTGCTGTAACCTATTCTGCATTCCCTCTCATGATCTGCCCAGATTCACAGAATCAGCATTGCTGTCAGATGGCCATCCAGCCTCTGCTTAAAAACCTCCAAAGAAGGAAAGCCCACCACCTCCCGAGGAAGCCTGTTCTACTGAGGGACCTCTCTAACTGTCAGGAAATTCTTCCATATGTTTAGCCAAAAGCTCTTTTGATTTAATTTCAAGCCGTTGGTTGTGGTCCGACCTTCTGGAGCAGCGGGAAAAATATCTGCACCATCCTCTATATGACAGCCCTTCAAGTACTTGAAGATGGTTATCATATCACCTCTCAGTCGTCTCCTCTCCAGGCTAAACATTTCAAGCTCCTTCAGTCTTTCCTCATAGGACTTGGTCTCCAGACCCCTCACCATCTTCGTTGCCCTCCTCTGGACATGTTTCAGCTTGTCTATATCCTTAAATTGTGGTGCCCAAAACTGAATGCAGTACTCGAGGTGAGGTCTAACCAGAACAGAGTAGAGCAATACCATCACTTCTCGTGATCTGGACACTATACTTCTGTTGATACAGCCCAAAACTGCATTTGCTTTTTTAGCTACCATATCACACTGCTGATTCATGTTCAGTGTATGGTCTACTAAGATCCCTAGATCCTTTTTGCACATACTACAGCCAAGACAAGTCTCCCCCATCCTATAATTATGCATTTGATTTTTCTCCTTCCTAAATGCAGAACTTTGCATTTATCTCTGTTGAAATTCATTTTATTTGTTTTAGCCCAGTTTTCCAGCCTGTCAGGATCATTCTATATCCTTACTCTGTCTTTGACTGTATTTGCTACCCCTCCCAATTTAGTATCATCTGCAGATTTAATAAGCATTCCCTCTATTCTTTCATCCAAATCGTTTGTAAAAATGTTGAACAGGTCTCCGGACTGATCCCTGAGGAACTTCACTTGTCACTCTTCTCCAAGAGGACGAGAAACCATTAACTAGCACTCTTTGGGTGCAATCTGTCAACCAGTTACAGATCCTCCTAATAGTAATAGGATCCAAACCACATTTTACCAACATGTTGACAAGGATATTATGTGGAACCTTATCAAAAGTCTTTCTGAAATCTCGATAAACTACGTCTATAGCATTCCCCTGATCCAGCATGGTAGTAACTTTTTCAAAAAGAGATAAGGTTAGTCTGACATGACTTGTTCTTGAGAAATCCATTCTGGCTCTTAGTAATCACAGCCATTCTTTCTAAATGCTCAGGGACTGACTGATGATTTGTTCTAAGACTTTTCCAGCTATAGATGTCAAGCTGACAGGTTGGTAGTTACCTGGATCCTCCTTTTCCCCCTTCTTGAAGATGGGGACATTTGCCTGCCTACAATCTTCTGGAACCTCACCTGTTCTCCAAGAATTCTCAAAAATGATGGACAGAGGCTCAGAAATTATATCTGCAAGTTCTTTTAGTACCCTTGGGTGCAATTCATCTGACCCTGATGACTTAGTTCCATTTAAAGAGACTAGGTGTTTATGTACTACCTCTATGCTATCCTAGGCTGTAACTCCCCCCCCCCCCCCACTTATGTGTTCTGTTATTGCCATGTTGAGCACCATTTCCCTCGCAGGAGAAGACTGAGGAAAAGTAGGAGTTGAGCAGTTCTGCCCTCTCTTCATCACCTGTTACAATTTCACTTTCCTGTCCCTGCAATGGGCCTACCATGTCCTTGCTCTTTTTCTTACTTTGAATATAAGCAAAGAACCTTTTTTGTGTTTTTAGCATCTCTTGCTAGCCTAAACTCATCCTGAGCTTTAGCTTTTCTAACACTCTCCCTACAAGCACTGGTTATTTGTTTATATTCATCCTTGGTTATAAGGCCCTCCTTCCATTTCCTAAATGAGCATTTTTTTATTTCTCAATTCATTAGAAAGCAGTTTATGGAGCCACTGTGGCTTCTTTAAGCTCCTCCCATTTTCTTTCTCAAAGGAATCGTTTGTGATTGTGCTTTCAATATTTTGCTTTTAAGAAACTCCCACCCCTCTTGAACTCCCTTAAGTATTTCTGACCATCTGATTCTACTCAGCATAGCTTTCAGTTTGTTAAAATTTGCTTTCCTGAAGTCCGCCTATGTCTGACTACGTACAGCTTTTCCCTTCCCCAGGACTGTAAATTCCAAGATTACATGGTCACTGCCACCCAGGGTGCCCACTACTTTCACCTCGTCAACCAGTTCTTCCCTGTTGGTGAATATCAAGTCCAAGATAGCCGAACCCCTTGTTTCCCTCTCCACTTTCTGAAAAATGAAGTTGTCAGCAAGACAAGTCAGCAATTTATTTGACCTTTCATTTTTAGCAGTTAGACTTCCAACAGATATCTGGGTAGTTGAAATCTCCCATGACCGCTGTGTCCCGTCTCTTGAGAACTTTGTAATTTGTTCTAGGAGTTTCTCATCCAAGTCTTCTGTTTGGCTTGGTGGTCTATAGCAGACCCCCACCATAGTATCACTATTATTTCTTATTCCTTTTATTTTTACCTAGAGACTCTCAACTGCATTTCCATGCTCAAATACATGTATTTCCTCACAAGTACATACATCCTTTACATATAATGCTACTCCTCCCCGCTTTCTTACTTGTCTGTCTCTTTTGAACAAGTTGCATCCCTCAATCCTAGTATTCCAATTGTGAGTGTCATTCTCCCAAGTTTCAGTAATGCCTATTATGTCATAGTCCCTTCCTGTATTAGGACCAAGTTCCTCCTGCTTGTTTCCCATACTCTGTGCATTAGTGTAAAGACATCGGAAGCCATGAGTTATGTGCCCTGAGGTTTTTGTTTCTGTGCTTACCTGCGAGTTAATGTTTCCTAGCATATGTTCCACTCCCTGCTGGTCTTCAGTGTTCCCTTCTCCAGTTATAGGCTTTGAATTTTTGTCTTTCTCCCCTATAGGATTTAATTTAAACAATGTCAGCTGCTTTGGGTCTCCATTGTGGAGAAAACCAGTATATAAATGAAGTAAATTAATAAATATAGATGAAGAGGGGGCAGAGAAAGGGTAAGTTGTTTACTGGGCTTGAAAGAAAGAAGGACGTGGGGAAAAGTGAGCATATGGAGGCTGCCAGGAGGAGGGAAAGAGGAAATAGTGTGAACAAGGGAATTCAAAGAAATGTGAAGGACCCTCAAGCAAGTCCTTGCAGGTTCCCCACTATGCTGCTGGGCTGTAAGGGGGGGAGGTGATAACAGGGGTGGGAAGTAGAGAAGGAAGCAGGAAAAAGAGGATAGGCTATGATTGGCAGCAAAGAGAAAAAGGACTTGGTGGGGGAGGGGGAAATGATATGCCCCCACAAGTCCTTGTGAGTCCCCACTTGTTATGTCATATTTAGGAGTTCAGTATAGTTGCCACTGATAGAACAGTGTCATCTTAAAGTGCCAGGTATGAACTGTTGTAGGAATAAATCCAAGTTGCTCTTTGATTTCTTTGTTGTGTATGTTGAGTGGAGAAGTAGCATGTGTGCGCCTATGTATTCATATGTCTTTTCTCCCAGCTAGTGAGATATAAAACACTTTGAGCACTGCCTTTTCTATCTGTTTCTATCTGCTTGTCTGTTATTGTGAGGATAAGCTCTTGGTTTGCATGGGTTTTTTGGGGTCTCGTTCCTTAAGGTTTGGGTCAGTGTGGCCCTGTGTCTCTCTTTTCATTTTTCTTCTTTGACTCTCATTCATGGACCAAGTTGAACACTTCTGCCTTTCTTTGGAAGTGGAAAGTAGGAATAAATGGACAGTTCTTGCAGTGGAGGAAAGTGAGCAGTGAGATCCCACAAGGATCAGTATTGGAACTGGTACTATTTAATTTTTTTCATAAATGATCTGGAATTGGGGCTGAGTAGTTTAGTAACCAAATTTGCAGATGACACAGAATTATTCAGGATGTTGAAAACCAAGGTCAGCTGTGAAGAGCAGGAGGAGGATCTCTGCAAATTGGATGAGTAGGCAACAATGCGACAAATGAAGTTTAGTGTAGGGAAGTGTAGGGTGATGCATATTGGGAAAAATATATGCTGACATGGTCTGAACTGGCTGACCTTGAGATTGAAAGAGATCTCGGGGTTGTTGGGGAAAGCTCATTAAAAATGTTAACCCACTGTGTGGCAGTGGTGAAAAAGGCAAACTCCTTGCTAGGAATTAATATAAAATGGCCAATTATTGTAATGCCCTTATACAGAATTCTGGTGTAACCTCATTTGGAATATTGCATGCAGTTCTGGTCATGGTATCTCAAAAAGGACATTGCAGAACCAGAAATGATTAGAAGGTTGGAGAAGTTTAGAGCATCTTTCCTTTGAAGAAAAACTGGAAAGTCTGGTACTTCTCAAGTTTATTTTCTAAGACGGTGAAGGGGAGATGTGATAGAGGTTTATAAAATTACGGATGGGGGACAGAAAGTGGCTAGAGAGCTTTTTCATCCTTTCCCATGATACTAGAACTTGGGTGCACCCAGTGAGATAGTTGGGAAATCCGTTCAGAACGATTTCTGTATTCAACAAGTAATTCAGCTGTGAAATGTACTGCCAGGGAGGTAGTGATGGGTGCTGGCATAGATAGCTTTAAAAGGAGGTTAGACAGATTCATGGAGGAGAGGTCCATCAATGGCTACTAGCCATGGTGTCTGACGGGAGCCTCCATATCCAAAGGCAGCAAACCTCTGAATACCTGTGATGGGGAAGGCAGCAGCAGGGGGGAGCCTTAGCCTCCATGCCTTGTTTGTTTGATCCTGCAGGGCAACTAGTTGGCACAGACAGCATTTTCTTTGAGTAAGGAAATCTCAGTGCAACAGAGTACTTTGAGGAGCATAGTAGACAGCTGGCTCCTCGTCTCTTAATAGGATCATTAATTAATTTTAATCTTTTGTTTTCTAGGTAATGGCTGAAAAATTCCTGGAGGGTGAGGTGCCTCTGGAGATATTCCTTGAGCAGTTTTCCTCCATAAGGAAGTTGTCTCATGTGCGGCGAGTGAAAGTGGAAAAGCTTCAGGAGGTGCTGAAGAAATCTCAGTCTTCTCAAGAGACAAACAAGGGCTCTGAGTTCAACCATCAGCTTCCTTCCCACACATCTTCTGGGCCTGCAAATCAGCAGCCACAGAATGGCCCAGCTGGAGGACCACCCTTTCCTTTACCTTACAGTCTAACTCCTTGCATGCCTACTGGCCCTTTAGTTCACGGAAATCTCCAACCAGCTCCTTTTGCAGGGACACCTGTTATAGCAGGCCATGTTACTTCCTCTCAGCCAAGTATCCAAGCCCCATTTCCTTATAAACCACCTGCAGGTTCTGGATACCCACCGGTCTCTTCTGGTAGTTCAGTACCCCAGTCTCAGACAGGAGATTCATCTTCATCTCTGGTATACCCTTGGTCTCCGTCGAGAGCGCCTCCTCCTCCTGCTGGCCCTGGCTATCCACAACCTCCTTTTAGGGCTCCATCAACAGGGCCAGGATTTCCTCAGCCTCATTTCGTATCTGGGGGAAATTCACAGTGCCCATATCCTACCCAGCCTCCGGTGCCTAGTTTCCCAGTCCCCCCACAGCCTCCATATCCCGTAAACCCAAGCCCTTCCTTTGGATATCCACCACCACCTCTACCACCTCGAGGTCCTTCCTGGTCAGGATACTAGTCAGGGATCCTAGGCAGTATTCTTTGTTCTGAAGAGTTACCTTAGAAATTGACTCTTGCTAGCTATTGAGGCCTGAGATGAAACTTGGAAGTGTTGTCCTGAAAGACGTCTTTGTATAAGCATTATTATTGGTATCATACTTGATTTGATGCTGTAAGAGCTGAGAAGGAAGGATGCTGTAGGAAAGTTCTGCTTACAAGTAGCAGTATGCATTGATTGTAGGCAGCCATTTGTGGCCCGTTGCACTGACCAATGAATTGGTCCAACCCATAGTAAAATAGAGGTTTTGACTCTCAGCTGATGTGAACTAGCATTATTCCAATTAAGTCCATTGAGACATACTTGATGACAGGAATATGGATCTGGCCCTGTATGTGTGTTTATGTAGTTTTCTACTTTAGTGTGCTAAATATATATAAACAGAATTCTGCACGCTTATATTTACACAGAACTTATAGGAGTGACAGCGAAACTTTGTCAAGTATTTCTAATGTAAAATATGCTCGCCAGGGAAGGAAGGAATATGATTTCTTATGGCATTTAAAACATTATTGGAAAGTAAATGGAAGGAACATCGTAGTCCCTGACGTGCCTCAGAAGTAGTATACTGGCTAGCAGAACAGAGACACCAACCTTGCCTCACTTGCTCTAAATTCCAGTATTGTGTCCATTTAGTTTCCCACACTGGACATACTTGCAGAGCACAGCACGTTCCTCTCAACCGTATATTTCCACCCTTCTAGTTTTCCTTGGGCTCACTTTGTCTATAACCTTTCCTCTCCAAACAGATGTACAGAGAATACAAAATGACTGTGCTAGGTTATGGCGTATGTTAAGTAGGGGCAAATGATGTTCATGGAAGGTGGGATAGGAAAGCTAATTTATAGAAAGCTAAATTAGACATACCCTGACCTGGATAGTCCAGGTGAGCCTGATCTCATCAGATCTCAGAAGCTAAGCAGGATCGGCCTTGGTTAGTAATTGGATGGGAGACCTCCAACGAAGACCAGGGTTGCAGAGGCAGGCAATGGCAAACCACCTCTGTTGGTCGCCTGCCATGAAAACCCCACCAGGGGTCACTAAGTTAGCTATGATTTGAGGGCATTTTCTACTGTCTAGATTATGACCCATTTGTGCACCTGGGAGCAACAGACAAGCCTAGCATCCGTATTTTTGTTGGTGTGCTTCACTGGAACTATAGACATAAATGGATGAACATGTCCTATTTTTTGTAATCTAATGAACTCTGAGGTTAACAAGAAGGGGTTCAGTAATGGTTCTCCTTCCTGCCTCCTTTGATCACTGTCCCATTTCTCATAGTTGATGGGAAGAAACACTGGCTACCAATCGAGCACAGAGGGGTCCTAATGGAAATAAGTTGGCTTTGCTAAGCACTTTATTCTTTTGCTTGCCTGTAACGTATTTATAAAAAAGAGACTACTAATAGACTAGACTGAATGCTTTTGGAATTTGATGAAAGTAATTCTATACTTGTGATGAATTATGGTAATAAAACTTGATGAATTGCACAGAGTTATCATGATGTTGGAAAATGAAGTGGTGACTGGTTAGGATTTGTTATTGATCCTTTTTGTTGCTTAGCAAACATCCCCCTTTGACCTTGTCATTCATGTCAATAAAACCCTTTCATCTTCTGCAGCCATGGCCTATTTTATCTAATTTGATCTTTCCTCTTTTCTGTACTCATTCATGCAGCTTTTCTCCCCATGCACAAATAAACTTTCCCCTCATCAGCATCATTCAAACCAGATTTCCTCTATTCTGTTCTCTATAATTTCCATCATCCATTTTTCTTTATTGTGTAATTTGTTTTCTTATTCTTTATTTACAACTTTGATGTATGCCTTCTGTTTCAGTATAAGTAAAAGTCATTGCCCGTTCTCCCTTCTTTGTTGATTTAATTCATCAGCTATCAGTTACCCATCCTAGCTTTGTATTTCATAATCAGCCCAATACTAGATAACCTATTAGAATGCCAGAGTATGAGGAAACACCAAAATAATATTTAGGAAAAAAGGCAGTTTGGTTGGATTTTTTTTTTTTTGGTTAGGAGTAGGGGATAATTTTTAAAAAAATGTTTAAAAGGATGTCAAAGGAAAAAAAATAGTTCACTGGTGATGACACTGGTAAACAATGTAGTTAAATTTTGTGCTTGCATAATCCCAGAAAATTCGAAGTCCCTTGCAAGTGTCTCATAGTTTCCTTTTTTTGTTTGTTTCTTTTTTTTAACATACTACATCAAAATATTGCTACATGTAGAAGTGAGCAAACATACTTGGATATATATGGCATTTGGGGTGGGGGGAAGTCTGGCCCAGATGTGTGAGAGAAGGAAATATGTTCAGCAAATTCACAAAGAGTACTATAGAAACAGTATAGGGCAACAGAAACAAAAACGAAATGTTAGAAAACTGCAGTGAAGGATAGTTTGATTCATGCTGACCAATAAATGGAATCCTCACACAATTATAGTTATAAACTGTCTGAAGTTACATAATATACTTGGACTAACACAACTATAGAGGCATTCTTCTTAGTTCTAGGCAACCTATACTGTATACTTCAAAGTTTTCCTATGCAATGATCATATAGATGCTTGTTAGATTGTTTGTATTGACTTGATATTTGTCCAAGCAATTCTGAAGCAGATTTTTGGGCTTCACTCTTAAACTCTGATGTTTTAAGAGAGATTTCTTTATCTTAAGGATTTGAGGGCAGCTTCCTACTTGACCATTTGCACTCAGGTATGGGTAGCCAGATACAAAGCACAAGAGTACTATATCACTTGAGATAGGTGCGTAGGTGCATTCCTGTAGTAAGTGTATGATTTGGATTCTATAATTTGCAGATTTAAGCATTATGGTTCTTTCCCCTGCTCCCCTCCATCCAGCAGTCATTTCTATCCCTGGAACAGTTTATTCCTGGTGTTGTGGGATACATGTGATTTAATAGGCACACAGGGCAGAAGGCTGCAACAGGTAACTTCCCTCAGTGGAGCTGTGCTGATGAATAGACAAGGCAATCTCATACTGTTTCTTCATGCCTACTGTAGCCTCTCAACCTGAATGGCTATTAGACCACGCAGGCCTTGCAAGCACCTTTTGCTGACAGATCATAGAACCCAATCCTATATTGTTAAAATACTTGGGAGTGTTGATTGGGAAATGCATAGGCATCTTGCTTTGGAATATTTTAGACACACTACACAGTCTTAATGTTGTACAAACATGCCACCTATGCTAGCATGTTTTCTGTGCTCATATTTTGACTACAAAATGCCAGATATACCGTCCTGGTTTCTGAATCAAACTCCACATTGGACAAAATTCAACCATAATTTATTATTTTTAAATTCTATTGACTTCAACAGCAGAGAGTTAAAGATGTGCTTGAAATCAGTGGAGTTTAAAAGGGCTTCATTTGAATTGTGTCCTTTGTCTTTCACATCTAATATGACTTCCTTTGGGTGGGTTTATTCCTCTGATTTAGATTTTTACCTAAATCTATCAACCACAGTTCTGTTGTTGGTATCACGTTGATTTCTCTCGAGGTGGTGTTGCTTGGATAAAAGAAGTGACACAAAACAGAGGTAACAAAATCTGTTTTTATACTGGGAGGTAAATGTGAGAAATGGAAACAAGTAGAAACTCAGTAAAGTTAGTGTGTTTGGAACATACTTGCCTCTGTGAATCGCTGAATATGCTGCAGAATGTAAACTTTGACAGCTCTGTCAGAATGCAATTAAGCTTCCAATTATATACAGAAATCACACTAGGGACTGGATGTGAATAAAATTTATTTCTGATAAATGTATTTAATGCTTTGAAAACTGAATATAAAAATGGCAAAAACTGATTTGAAAGTTTAGTCTCTGGGTATAGCATGAGATGAGCTGGTTCGAAAGAGTTTAGTCAAAACCGGAAGACCTTCCCCCCTCAATTACCTTGCTTCCTGATTGTATTGGTTTACCCTAATCCCATATAAATGGGTGGAATAGTGAAACTGGTTAGCTAGAGCTCAAGATTTTGAACTGTGACCCACCTTACCATAGCTGTTTGCAACTACCCAAATACAAAACACATGTACTTTGTGGCAGGTATGGTCATTGCATGGGTTTCTGCCCCTTTTATTACATATTCAGTTATTGGTACAACTTACAAATAAAATATATAAGAATAGTTATAACTCAGAAATTATATAACATCTGAATTCAGACAAAACTTAGTTAACCCATTATAACTGCCTCCTATATCTGCTCAGTTACAGCACATCTATAAATAAAATACAGGTATATGCCTTTACGCTTGGAAGCTCTAAAGAGCTTTGGTTCAAATAGTAGCTTTCCCTACTTTCTAATTACCACTCCTCTGGCTAACTAAAATCATCCCGTCAACTGCACTGCCTATTGAGGACCACCTCTTATGCATGTGACTGCTGAACCTTTCCAAAGTTGCTCATGTTTCTAGAAATTCTAGCTGGTAGTGTTTGCCAGGATCTTAACATTTTTGGGTGCCCAAATAAGGATTACCAATCCCTCAGGCTGCAGAAGCCCTAGTTTTTAAGTTATTATTTTAGTACTAGTAGTACTACTAAGATATAAGTCTAAGAACATCTTCTAGACCTACAGATTGATACATTCAAAATCCCACTGTTGAAGTTTGCTTGGACTTGAAAAAAAATCTAACAGATTTTATTTTTATTTTATTTATTTTATTTTTATCACTTGGGTGAAAGGGGGAAAGATATAGTAATTCTTCTCAGTGTGTAGAAAAAAAAGTATACTTAACCATCATGTTCTTATGAAGATGGTGAAAACAAGTTGCAACTGGTATTTACAGTGATTAGTGAAAAAACAGTGGATTTTTTTTGTGTCCTCTTCCTCCTCCCATTTTTCCTGTTGCTGAATTTTGCTTGTTCCTGCAGGAAGAAAATGAACTTGATGAAATTCAGCCTGACCAGAATTTAAGAAGTCACAACAAGGCTAATAACATTTGCAATATTACCTGCTGAGACAATACTGTGGTTTACTGTCCAACAAAGGGATATGGAAAAATAAAATTATATTAAAAAAGGGATATGAAAAGTACACAGGAGGACATACATACCTGTCAGGGAGATTTTATAGTTGTTGTGCAGAACATAAGTCATAGTCACTGTCAGAGGAGTAGTCTAAGGGGTTGGAAGATCTGTGAGTTGCCCCTTCCAGAGCTGGAAAAAGACAAACATTCTTAGCTTCAAAAGGTGCTACATCCTAGAGGAATGTCAAAATGTAGGAACCAAGGGCCAAACCTGAGATAATGGGGGGGGGAAATCATGTAATTTATTAATGCATTTTCCCATTCATGTGGTAGGTGGGAAGGGGAAGTCTTTTTTTTTTTTTAAACACCCTGAAAATGGAGCGCCTGATTGAGAGGAGCTTAAACTCTGCGCCCCCCTTCCCCTGACCTTCCTGTGCGCCCTGTTGTTTGGATGATGCATGCTATTTTTATGACTGTTGGGTGACTATTGGCTAAGCTGATGGCATGTAAATAGAGCTGGTCGGATGGGATTTCCTGAATGGGTGCGAATGACTGGAATGGCAGTTTACTATATGGGCTGGTTCAGAACCAGTGCTCTGCAAGGGGACAAGGAGGAGTTTTTTTTAAAAATCTGAATTTGGAGACAGATGAGAAAGCCTGACTGATGAGTTTGATGCTGGCACTGGTTAATATAGGTGCTGTTGCTCTCATTTGGTGTACATACACAAGATTTAGACCTCGGCCTGAGACCCTGAAGAGCTACTGCCAGTCAGAGTATACAATACTGACCTTGATGGACAAAGGGTCTGATTTAGTATAAGGCAGCTTCATGTGCACAGGATCAGTGGCTGTGCTGTCTGCTGTTAAGAGTTTGTCTATTCCTAACTTAAACATTTTAAACAAAGCAGGTATTGCAAATATGCTATAAATCTCTCATCAAAAACAAATGAGAACTGGTAACTCTGTCCCAGGACAGCTCACATCTCAAGTAATTGGTGAGCATGTAACATTGTCTCAAGTAGGATCACTGTCTCTGGCCCTTCCTCCTTTGGAAGGCATCTGGAGTGCCGTTATGCTGTGTCTTAAGATAGTTTCGTTGTATTGTGTTTGCTTATTTATGTAATTGAAATATTGTATATCCTTCACTCTCAAATACAGTATTCCCGAAGTAGCTTTACAATAATTCAATAAGACAATACTGTAAAACAAAGATTTAAAAAGACACAGCAAAGCAGCTGCATAAAAATAAAAGCAAATATTTCTCATTTTAGGAATTTGTCCCACATCTAAAGTCTATAAATTAGAGAAAAGTGGGTAAGAAATAAAATACATAATCAATAATAATATATGAAGAAGGATGTGCTGAAACTCTGCCCTCAGCAAGAAAAAGAACTCTATTATGAAACCTAACTAAACAGAAACCCAATCATAATTACAAATAACTTATGCGATTGGTTTTCCTGCTAGCTTGTTTTGTGATACTCTCCTTTTTCATTGGAACTCTACCCCCGGGAAGAAGAGACTTTCCAGCCATTATGTGACAAGTGTATGAAAAAAGGAATGGATACAATTTGACAACTGGGAAACCTTCTGATCTGTTTTGCCATTGCAAGTTTGCCTACTCAGAAACAAAAAGTTGTTTTGTTTCCATTTTCACAAGTTGTCACCAAAATTAACATAAACAAACCATTAGTGTTACAAATACTATTTAAAAAAGAGGATCATGTGCTACAGCCAGAAAGATTGTTACGCTCTTCCTGATTTCTGCTACCTGGATAGGGTGAGAGGTAGGAATTTTTTTTGAGGCCTTGGATATGGGCTTTCTCCTCGTCCTGAACTCCTTGGCATTCAGGTTGTGGCTGGAAAGCTGAGGAGCTCTTGCGATGGAATGAAACTAAAAGGAAAAGCATGGTACAGAATTAATAATTACTTCCTACCCAGAGCAGATTTAAACTCTAAGCATGTATTTATACTCAACTGAAAATTTTAAATTCAGAGCCACATGTGAGTTATAATAATGGAGGGCTAGAGCAGAATGACCTACCAGCTGCGCAATTTTAAAAAACACTTTCCTGGGAGTAAGCCCCATTGAATAGACCACTTGAATAAGATTCAGAGTAGACCTGTTTATGAAGCACTGTAAAGCTGCCAAACTAGTTCCTACCTCTAGAGGGAGTAAAAGCTCATTCTATGATGTACTTACTGAAACTAGCTGGGGAACATGTGAATTGATGGTAAAGAATGGGGATAGCTACGAACATTTGAAGAGTGTCTTTCCTTCACCATTAAGTACTCTGTCTGGAATGAAAGGCTTTGCATGTCTTGGAAGTCTCATGCCTAGATAGTCTTATTTCTAGAAAATAACTCATTCTTCTGACCCACTTACATATTTCACAGAGATTTGGATGTGGCGCCATGGTGCTGTACGCTGGCATACCTGATTTTTACTCTTGAAAGCCATCAGGGATGGTGCAGGGCCTCGCTCCGTGGAAGGGGGGGGTATACCTCACCCTCGCTCCCTCTCAACCCACTCACAGGCCTGCTCAACCTGGCTGACTCCCGGTTGCTTCCTCCAGCTTCCCAAAGCCCCCTCCCCCTCTATGCTCCTAACTCACCACCTCACCTTGTCAGAGAACTTCCCTTATATCCTTCTTCCCATCCTCAGCTCCACCTGCCAACCATGCCCTCCCAGCTCTCTAGCCAGGGCCTTGGCTGTCCTAGGCAGCTACACCTGTGGTTGCTTTGCTGGCTGCTCTGAGCAGCCACACCTGCGCCTCCTTTGCTGGCTGCTGGGCTTTCTCTGTTAATCACCTCAGGCAGCCCTACCTGTGGCTGCTTTGCTCCCAGTCTCTCCTTTCCAGCCTCCTCTAGCCTGCCTGCTGGTTGAGGTGTGGCCTGGTGCTGCCTTTGCTGTCCTTCAGCTACTGCTGGTGAGTTTGCTGTCTGGTTGTCTCAGATGCCTGTGCTTTCTCCCTCCTGGCTTGGGCTCCTAACCTCCTGGTTGGCTTCCACCTGTCCCATTTGACTCTCTGGGGTTTGGGTGTTTCTTTCCTTTACTGTGTTGCTGGGTGTGGCATGGTCTTAGTGCCTGTCTGGGCATCTGAGCGGTGGTCGTCTGGCTGTCTCTCTTCCCCTTCTTCTGTGAAGTCTGGAGGCAGAGCCTCAGACACCAGACAGCTTCAAATAAATATTTGAATTTTAGCTTGTAAAGCCAATACAGAGTCCACCAATCTTTGGATTATAAACTAAGGATGCCATTCTTTCACCCATCCCATATTTCTGAAATGTTTTTCATGAATAAATAGCAAAATGCTGCACAATATCTTTGTTGGTAGTATTCCTCCACACATCTAGCTCTACTGTATTTGAAAACATATCTTGTATGTAAAACAAGTTTTAAGAGACATCAGGTCGGTTGGTTTTGAGGAAAACCTCAGCTTACTATGTGGTTACATTCTGCAAACCACTTAACAAATTGGTTGACCAATAGCCATCCTGTTACCAAGCCAGTGAACCCAAAGGCATACTCATCAGAGATTAAATTGACCACAGTAGCACTTAAGATGCAATGAACAGAGGCAAGAGAATATTTACCCCAAATGAGACTTCATCAAGTTTATAATAGGAATGTACGATCTGAATAGACTAGAACAGGGTCCCCCAACATGGTGTGGTACTCATAGGTACCGTGGTACATGCCACTACTTCCCTGGCACCTGCTGAGCTTTTCAGAAAGTGGATGTGACCAGGGTTTTTTTCTGGGAAAAGAGGTGGCAGAACTCTCAAGAGAGAAATGAGGGAAAAAAAACACAGGATTCTTTGAAATCATATTATTTTCAAGCACTATTGCCGAGTATTTTCAAGAGGTGCCGGAACTCCGTTCCCCCGCGTTCTCCCTGAAAAAAAGCCCTGGATGTGACCTTAGTAAAGCAGGGCTTTTAATTGACTGCTGTCATTCACATGAAAGTGCTTTCTACAACCACACCCAGTGGAGGATCAGTAGGACTGGTAAGCACCTGGGCTTTCCTTAGAGAGTGTGTAATTCCATTCCCCCTTCAGGCCTGACCACCTGTTGCCATTAGCTTCTTTTGCAAAGTAGAATGGAAGCTGTGTTCTAGTCTTAGAGTCCAGGGAGTCGGGCTTTTGCATGAGGGTATGATAAGTGTTCAGGTGTAGAAGCCCTCCCGCTCCTTCTCTGGCTTGCTCTCCTTCCAGTGGGTGGACCATGTTTCCAACCAAAGTATAGATAATATTAATCTTGATGGACTAAATGGCTGGTCCTGAGTAAGGCAGCTTCATGGATTAGCATGGTTGACATGTGATTTTTTTTTTTGTGGGAGGCAGCATTTGGCTCCACGTCCTGTGGTAGCAGCTATTTTGGCGTGGTGCTCACCCTCTCAAAATTCCAAAGGTACCTAAAGACTCAGAAAGGTGTGGGACCACTAGACTAGAATATATATTTAGTTTCTCTTCTGCTTCCTGACTCGCATGAACAGCACTCACATGTGGTACAATGGGTGCAAATGTTTGTTGTATTTGAAAATAGTTCCCTCTCTGCCTTGTATATATTTTTTCTTACCATTTTGGTTCACTCCATTTGGACCAATCCACCGGTGCTGCTGCTTCTTGGAATCTGCAACAAGGGAAGATGAAAAGGGAAGTTAGGGAATAGAGCAAATTGCAGCAAATCACATGGCTCTCAAAATGATGTGATTAACAGCTTTTTTTTTGGCTTATTCAGGACCTGAAGAAGAACTGGTACTATCCTACATCTCACTGCCTTTAAGTGACCCATGCCAATGAAATAGTTATTGGTATTTTGTACTTGACTCAGCTTCCACCAGTTTGTAAATAATAATAAAAAACATATTGACAATTTCCAACAGTGGACCACTTGGTCATATTGCCCGCTTTCGGGAATAATAGATAAAGAAGGCAACACATTCAAGGGCCTCCCTATATAACCACAGGTAAGATACTTATGTTGAGCCCATTTAATTGGGCCCACCACTATTGCTGTTGGCACCTTAGCTGAGTGTGTCCTGTGATGCCAGCACTGCAATCCTGCCTTTGTCCTTTTTCCTTTCCTGCCCCCACAACCCAGGCCCTGTGAGTAACTCTGTCTCTGCACCAGACTTAATTGGACTGAGCTGAGGTGAAGGGGAGAATGGAATGTGAAGAGAGGAAAGAAAGGACAGTGCATGGGCTGCTTCTCTCCTATGGCAGGGGAAGAAGTAGGAAAGGGAGTGAGGGGCAGGGTTAGGGAATAGATATCACATGTGAAGGAATTGAAGAAAACTCACAACTCACACCTAACTGTTACACAGGATGGAGACCCCAGACCTAACCTGTTCATTCTGTAAATAAGTTAGCCGCATCCCTGTAGTATGTGCTTCCATGCCGGAAACTCCATAGACAAGGCTTTTACTGGGGCTACCATACATCCATGTAAATAGAAACTAAATAGGGGCTAAACTGCTACAAAGGCAAATACTTCTAGTCTCATCTTCACAGCAAAGGATTTCCACTTACATTTCTTCACCAATTTTTTATAGGTAAGGGGTATGCAGATAACCAGGAAGACTGCTGTCAGAACAAGACCTAAGAGGATTTTCAGGATTGTTTCTGTATATGACACCGGTTTGGCATCTTGGCCTAGAGACAGGATGAGAGTACATGTTGAATCATTCCTAAGAGAAAGCCCATCTTCAAATAAGTAAAAGTGCCTTTGACAATGACCAACAAAATGATCTTGACTTGTCTTCAAATCTCACTTTCAGCTCGCCATCTAATACAGAGATAATATTCTGCTTTGCTTTGGTTTATTGTGAGGATTTCTGAGGCAATGTATGTGAAGCACATGCAGCTGTAAAAACTATATACACGCTTTCTCAGTGATGACCTCCTGCAAGTTCTCCCTTCATCCCTCACTGGCATCTGACAGCACTTTTTGAAGTGTGCACTTTAAAGGGAAGTTCCAGTAAAATGAGCACATTGTCTGTATAGGGTCTACAAGGTCTGTATATACATTCACTACGATGTTGCCTTACGTACTATCTGTTGCTTTAAGTACATGCTCCTATGTACTACCTGTGCTTCAAGTATCCCTCAGAGGATTTCCATTCAAGGAAAGGGGGTGATTTTCACCCATTCCCCCTCCCACCCTCATGCTGTTCCTGGAGGTCCCCTCTCCCCCTGGAGTTACAGTAGCATTTCAGGGGGCATTTGGGGAGGAAAAGAAAGTTTGCTCCTCTGATGAACGTTCCTTCCATCAGTGAAAATGTGCCCCAGAACTCAAACTTTTAACTTCCAGTATTCTGCTGAAAATAAAAATTGGCTATTATTGCAGAAGAACATCTCCTTGCCTCTATGGGAAGTCCTTTGCATTGGGAAATAGTCTGAAAACCAGTTCAGTTGTATACTGGAAGTAACTGTGATGATTGTATTAAGACTGAACCTCCATGGTGCCCTGATCAAATAGATTTCCTATGGGTGGCCTATTTGTTCCTAGTGACCAATCAGAGCATTTTGTGGATAGTGCCGAAAAGTGTTTTGGAAACTAGGTGACTGCAGGTGGTGGCACCTTTATACATTCCTGCTCTTTGAAAGAGGAGTAGGTCAACTCCATCTCCTTCATCAAAATAGGAAAATCCCTGCCCCAGTTCCTAGGAGACAACCTAGATGCTATGTTCGTTAATGAGTCAGATACAGGGAAATCACTTTCCCTGCAGCCGCAAAGCACTTTTTTCCTGAGTTGAAGGAAAACAGCACAGGGGAAGAGTACAGGAGCCCTTCCTTCCCCAACACAGACCTGAGCCAAATGGGGTCCTTGTGGTCCTTTAAAAGGTGTTCGTGTGGAAAGCTAGTTATATCTGGGAAAGCCATACCTGATTTGTTAAAACAAAAGGAACGTCTAGTTTGTTGTGGACTCCTTTTTCCTGTTAGCTGAATGACATAAGAGCTCTCTTTTGCCAAAAGGACTTGTGGACATTCTGGAGTACCCTCACAGATTTCCAGGGGTCCTTGGACCCTAGTTTGACAAAAAATGTGCTATTATTATCCTGTGTTTGTTCCAGACTTGAGTTCTCATGATTTTTGAAAGTGTAATCTTTCAGTCCTTTCTGCATATTGCCAGTTAGAATGGATAAAAATGGATGAACCTAGCCATACACAAACTGGAAGGAAGGGACCATGGGCAAAGTACAGTTGCCATGTGCTTCATTGTGTGGTTTTGTTCTCACTCAGAGTTGTACTCGAGATGGGTAACTGTTCAATGGTGGTGGTGGAAACTGCCACCAAGTCATAGATGATTTATGATAGCCCCTGCTGGGGTTTTCAAGGCAAAAGATTAACAGAGATTGGGCTTGCCTGGACTATCCAGGTCAGGGAAACTGTTCTATAATAATTGCAAAATAAAACAGGACTTCAGTGGCACCTTAAAGACTAACATCATAAGCTTTCAATAGTCTTTAAGGTGCCACTGGATTCCTATTTTAAACAGTTATATGTTCATGCTGGAAAGGTTGAGGGGAGGTTGAGGGGATGTGTGTAGCAGATCCATGTCTAGTTTAAGAGCAGCAGGGAGGGGTTCGAGGAAGGAAGCATGAGGTGAAAGATGGGATGGTGTTGTTTAGTTACAGCCTTCAAAAACTCAGCCACAGCCTATACAAATAGTCCAGTGAATTTAGAGCCATTCCTTATAATATGCAGAATGGGAGACAAAGATAGAACTCTGGACTGCACCAATTCAGTCTACAGATGGGGGTCTGGAGAGTTCATATTTTTGAATGCTCCTCTGTGTAAAACCTTTTCCTGCGTGTATTAAATTTGCATGGCAGGCAGACAATTTTAGCATAGCCCTTTCTTTGGCTTACTAGTGGAAAGATTTTTATATGTAAAGAATTACTTTTAAAAATGACCTCTTACCTGGAGTCTGAAATGGTGCAGCTCACTGTAACTTCAGTCTTATTTACTATTCTGTGTAGATTGCCTCCACTCTGACACCTCTGCCTGCTCCTTGTAATAGTGAATCTAAGAATTAGACAGTCTTACTCACCTGTACATTTTATTAAGCTTACACTCAAGCATTCCTTGGTCCTGTTCAAGCACTCCAAGCTAAGATTCATTTTCTCACACTGCACCTTGGCCCACTGCTCAGGCTGCTGCATCCTCCCCTGGTCCTGTATCCCTGTTGCATCATCACAGTTTGCTTGCTGGCAGTCCATGGGGGCCAGTTTTGTCCACCATCTTTGTAAACCAAGGCAGACCATTTCCCAGTGGTCTCCTAAGTGTAGTCTTGCTTTCCCAGAACACAGTGAGGTTCCATCTTCCAGTCTTGTCCTTGGAGGGTCTTGTGAGAAAGACATGGGGAAAGTGAATCCAATGCACCAACAAGTAGTGTAATGTAGCGGTTAACAGCATCAGGTACCAACTGGTTGGTCTCCAGATCGAATCTGAACTTTCTGCATGAATTTACTGGACAATCTTACAAAAGTAATTATCTGTATTGTAGGTACTGTAGAATAAATTTTGTGCATCTATGACTTGAGGATAATAATGGGCCAGTGTGGTTGGACTAAGACTGGAGGACACAGGTTCAAAACCCCTACTCAGCCATGAAGTTTTGGAATGACTTTGGCCCTGCCTAGGCTCTCACAGGAGTGTTGTAGGATAAACTAGAAACAAGAAGCACCATGGGTGTTGCCCTGAACTAGAAATGTATTTGGTCTATATTACTACTATCCAAGATCTATTGTAAGAATAATAAAGATAAAGTATGTGAAGCATCTGACTATTTAAAAAAAAACACAAGAAGGTTAGGTTAAAACCATTTCTTGACCTGCTGTAAGGATAGCCAATCTGGACAAGAACACAGAGGGACCATAGTTCTGGCAATGAATCAGATCTAGAAGCCTTTCTGTTTATCACATGTTGAGCTGCTACCTACCCCTTAGCACAGTGCATTAGATGAAAAATCATAATAAGGCTCATAGGTCTGCATAGTGGCATTGTTTGATAACCAAAAGGTTGGTCAGCATTGCCCTCCAGTAGTGTTGTCTTCATCCTCTTTAGCCAGTACTGATTGTGAGCTTTTTCATTAGCCTTGGTGTGCCTTTTGTGAGAACATCTTAGTGGATCCAATGAGCCACAATCAGAACAGAAATACAGTATGTCAGATAAGTGACTTTTTGGACACTACCATTGCAATGCTGGTTCCATCTTCAGATGCATTTGTGCAGAAAGGCACTAAAGCCTGATATATGGCAGCATAACACATATTAACTGACCAAGCCTACCCATAGCAAATTGTCATATATTTTACTGGTCCACAATAATCAGGAAGCTTGCAATACACTCTGTGAATCTCTACTTCCCATATTTATTTTTATTGAGGTTATATTTTATTACAATTACAATGTGTAATTACTGTAGCATGGATCACTTTCAGCAGTCAGGGAGATGGTGAGGTAGCTATGCTTTATTATTTTCTTACCGGGCGTCTTTGATGAGGTCACCAATGGTGCTGATGTTTGGAGTAAGTCAGAAGAGGTTTTAATGGGGTCTGAAATGATAAATACAATCCAAGGTATTTTAGGAGGGATGAGATATCAACCAAAGAAACAAAAGCTGAAGATCACTGTAACATTTCAACAGTGGTTATCCTGAGCTGTGTTTTAATAGCTGTGTGATCTCAGTATCACAATTTGCCTTACATGGAAGCAAATCAAAGCTGATTCAGCCATAAATGTTGTTCCTCCCATCATACTTTAGAACAAGCCACCCGCTTTTTGAAAAGTGTATTGAAAGCAGTTTCACTATTATGAAAACTTTTTGAAACCATTGCAAAACTGCTCAGAGGGTGCATGGAGGGTGGGTTAGGTGTGTACAGTTACAAGTGAAAGCCAATAGCTGCCCTCTTTGCAAGCTTTTCTCTCTTTCAAACTCAACCACACTGAATATTTATAAACCAGTTTTTCAGAGCTTGCTCCAGGACAGAATAAGGTCTGTTTATATTGATTACCATCAAGGGTGCTTTCAAAGCACCCCTGCTGCTTGTATATGTTTTTCTTATACAGACACAGAAAGAAGCAAAGGAGAATAGCATGTACCTTGACAAAATACGGCCACGTTCAGATACTGTGTGCAGTTAGATTTATGCGGTTTGCAGTCCTTCAGGGTAGTCTCATTCCCCTGGCAGCCTATTATCATGCAACCGACTTGCTTCTCTGGTGATAAAGAAGTCTGATTCAGCATGCCTAAAAGGGGACCACAATGAAGCTGTTTACATGCAACTTCTGCATTCTGCTGCTTCCAGCTGTTGCTATAAATTCTCTTCCAATTCTCTTCATGAAAAATCTCCAGCCATCCAAAACATCTAGAGTCGTTACCAGTGAGTGTCACATCCCATTCTGCTGGGGAGACATGAAGATATTGTCCATCTAGAATGAAACATAGAATAAAGCATAGGTTTTTTCTCAGTGCTGTTGACCCAAGACCTCCTACTTCTCATTCCCTACAGCTTAATTCTCATACTCGAGTTGGTTAACTCCTCTTAGTTTGAGATGCTCTGCCAGGGCTTTTTTTGGGGTGGGGGGTGGCTCTATGTGCCAGTATGCAGTACCAGCAACTCTTTCTGCAGTACTGGCATTTCTTTTGGGTGGTAGGCTTGGGTCCCCAAGGCAGTGAATATCATGAATACTGGAATCTCTTTTTAAAGAAAAAAAAGCACTGTGCAAAGGTATCAGCAATTATACATGGCTTTAGACAAAGAATCCTTCAAAAATAGATTTCTTCAAGGGTTCTAAACTGGCTATGCACAATTGCTTTGTAGGAATGTGCTCATTAGGGAAGCGTAGGATGCATGTTGCCTAGATAACCAAAATGTTTTCCTCTTTCCTTATGCATCAGGCACAAGATTGATCATCATAGATCACCTGTACTGCATGTCTTGAGTGATTTGCTAAAAATTTTATTTGGTTGGTTTAGTGTATATGATGCATAGGCTTTTGTTTTCCTTAAACAGTCTGGCCTGGGATTTTTCTGACTTGGAAATTTCTGGCCAAATTCAGTGTGTAACTCAGTACATGAGAGCCAAGGGTATTGCTGTGTAAATTTCAGGTCAGTTTTGGGAATCAACAAAAGGGTCCAACAGAGCGTTTTTGCCAAGTTAGCAGGAGTGCAGGCTACACAGGCAGACAATTGACAAATGACCCAGAATGTGGTTGCCTGGTTATTGACAAGGGCAAGCTGCAGTGTTTCAAGGTGTTACCAGAACTGCTCTTTTATTATAATGGGGAATTAGCTGTAGCAGTCTGTAACTATTAATATTAAGCGAGGATCATAACCTATGTTTACGGAGGTCCCGATCCCAGACACTCTAGTGAAAAAGAGGCAGACAAGGAGTAAGGTCCAAACACGTGTATTGAGTGTAGCGTAAGCCTAGCTTGCACAATCATACAAAGAACATACAAGGTCTAAGAAATATAGAGTAGGAAATACAGAGACGTTCGCATTAGCTGGTTCCCAACGATGGTAAGGGAAATACTCACAATCCTGGAGCGAAGCAGAGACACGGCAGCGAGGGTGGCCCAGTGCCAGCACTGGAACCACAGACGGACAGCAAGGAGGTCTGGATAGGGAATGGCCTGAGCCACGGACAGAAAGGGGGGGTCTGGATAGGAATGGCCTAAGCCACGGACAGAAAGGGGGGGTCTGGATAGGAATGGCCTAAGCACCGAGTGGTCTGAGAGACCAGCTTAAATACCCCAAAACGTACCCTGGGGCTGGTGCTGTACTTGGTGGTTCTCACAGATTAAAACAAAGGGTCTAATGGGCTACTGAATGGCTTGGATGGGCCACTTTGGTAATCAGATTGTGATAAGTGACACCTCAGGAAGAGAGGACAAAAGAGGGAGGGGGAAATCCAAGTGGGCTGAAAGGATGTTCCAGCGGACAGGGCTTGTCCTGATGTCATCAGCTTTGGAATGCGGAGGTTTCTTTGAGATGCATTCTTTAAGTGCTTGGGATGGTCGGCACTTAGTTCCTTCTCCGGGGCGGCTCCTAAGATATGCAGAGCGGGGCGAGGGGCTCTCGCTGCGGACGTGGTGTGCCCGCTTCGCCGAAATGGCTTCCCAAAGCAGTCTCTTCCTCTGGGTCTTCTGGGTGCCTGAGAACATGGATGCCGGCTGGGCATAGCTGGGGCTGGATAGCAGGCTGCCCGGTAGCGAGGGCAAGCTCGGGGACCGGCTCGTGGGAGGCTCCAGGCGGGAACTGACCAGGGAGCGCCTAGCCAGGCTCGCTGGAGGTTTCCCCGGCAGGCGCCCGGCTGCTAGCAGCGGCTTGGGCCCATATGAGGCAGGCTTCCATGGAGGCAGCGGGAACAACACTTTAAAACACAGTCCAAAGCAGGGAACAGGCACGGTCCGTGGCAGATGGCAATGCAGGCACGGGGAACACAGTCCAAACACACACTGGGAATTCCAGATACAGGGCAGGGCAGGGCTGCCCAGAAAGAGAGTCCTTTGTGCAGTTACCCAAACATGGAGTCAGTAAACTACACAGTCTATAGCAGAAGCAAGGTAATTGACACGCAGGCAGGAAACTGACACGTGTACCAGAACACACACGTGCAAAGCAGTCTTTGGTGTAGCAGTAAAACAGCAACGCAGGAAACTTTAGCACAGTTCATGGCAGGCTTCAAAGCAGGGGAGGGGGCCTACTTGGCAACAATTCCCCCCCTCGGAGACCCCGGGACGTCAGGCGCGCGGGTCTCCGAACTTGACTTCAAAGGCGAGGTGGTCGGCAATGTCCGGTGGTCGAGCTTCGAGCGGAAGAGGAGTGGGAAGGGAAGGAGGGGGAGGCGTCACTCAAAAAATTTAGTTTGGAGAACCACCTAACCGAATAAGTGCAATTTAGATCAGCCAATGGGCTGCAGGTCTCTGGGTTCACACCAGGGGGTGTGCTAAGTGCAATCGTCAGAATAAATAGCAATAATTCATAAGTAATAGCAATTCATAGTAGTATAGGCAGCAATGAGCAATTCATGCATATAAATAGCAATAATTCATATTGTGTACATTGATTAATTCATGATGGGAGGTAATTCATACGGAATTCATGATGGGTTAAAAGCACTAAAAACCAGGAGCAATTAATATACATGGATCAATTCATAGGCATAAGATTTAAAAGCAAAGACAATTCATGGTTCAATTCATGAATGTAGGATTAAAAGCAATTCATACAAGGTAAAGTGAAATGTGCAAGCATGGCATAATTCATTGAGGGTAGGCTAATTCATAACTGGTTAAAATCATAAATACATATATGTGATTAAAAGCAATAGTTCATGAAGTCAAAAGCAGCAAGAATAAAAGCAAGTGCGTGGAAACAATTCATGAGGGGTAAGCGGCGGAAGGGCTCATGGGGGACAGAAAAATAAACTCTGCGATTAAAAACCAAATCAATATGGCTGGATTAAAATCAAATTCATAGACTAGAACTGCCTCGGCGGAGGGAGTCGGGTTAAGAAGGCAATTCAAAAGGTTAAAACCAAATTCATCGGGATAAAGTTCATGGGCGCACTTGCAGTAGATAGAGGGAGGGGTTAGTTCGGGGCTAAATTCATGGGAGTTAAAATTCATAAGAAGCAATGGCAAGAAATTCATAAGAAACGTAAAACAATAGAGCAGCAAAGATCACAGACGGCTCAGTCCGCAGTACAGCTGCTAGACTGGGTTGCATATTTACAAGAACAAGCAAACTTAGTCCATGTGTTCCAAAACACACTTCCACCCCCCCTTGCTGTCTGCGTCAATCCGCAGGGCAGGGTCGGCAGGCGGCGAGAAGGGCTTCAGGCACACAGTTCTAGTCCTCATGGAGGTGGCGCTGCTGGCGGTCGTTTGGAGACGGGCCGTGGGCTGGGAGGCAGAGTAATAGGTCCCCCCCTAGTCCACAAGAGGGCCTCGGAGCGGTGTCCGGCAGCAGAGCGTCCATGGGGCCGGTGCAGGATTCATACACATAATAAACATAATCATAGTTCATACCGGCACAAGCAATAAAACAAACAAGGGCTGAAAACGGGGCGCCAAGAATAACCATTAGGGCAAGAGGAGGTCTGGATTGTAATGGTCCAGACGGTAGGATAGTTGGAGTTGCTGGAGCTGTCGGCGGCTCCAACAGCCCAAATAGAGCAGTGAGGCACATAACAAAACTTGGAAGGCCAAAATAACAATGATCGGGTGCAAAGCCAAATTGTAAATTCCAGTGGCAGTGGGGCTCCAGCCAAAGAGGGTCTCCCACCAGGAATGCTCGCCGGTGGTCTTAATCCGCTGGACCAGATCCAAAATCTCCTTTCCGTTGTGGGACACAACCAAAGCAGTAGTGTCCCCGTCCCTCTGGATGCTCTGGAGGGTGCGGTGGAGCTGCGGGTGTGCCAGGAGCTCGTGGATTAGCTCCAGACCGATGCCAAGGGAGATGGGCTTCACATGTCGATAGATGGAGGGTGCCACCAGGATCTCTTCTTGGGTCCAGACCGGTACCGTGTAAGTGAAGTCGCAGGCTGCCACCGAAGACAGGTTACAGAAGCAGCGGTTGACTCCCGGGATCACGGGCTTAAGCTGGAACGAGTTCAGGATCACAAAGTCGCAGGCCGTTCGCACGCAGGCACATCCTTTCCCAAGGTAGACCACAGCGGAGCTGTTCTCCCGGACGACCTCGAAAGAGCACTCGTTGAGGGCGTCGACTTGCGGGGCTACACAGGGGTGATGTGGTGCAAAGGCTTGGTCTTGGCAAATGAAGCCGGTCTGGTCTCGATGCTGGCACCCTTGGAGGCTGACGAGCTGCCATCCGGTCGGGGTGAAGCGGGCCCAATGGTCGGGGTGTCTGGCGTAGAGGACGTCGGTGTCGCTGACTTGGAGTCCCAGAGGCACAACTGGATACACATGGAATGACTCGTGCGCACTGGCCGTTAATAAAAATAATTTAAGCTCCTGGGTGGTCGGTGAGAATGAGGAATTTACGAGAGACCACCAGGATTCAAGCTCCAGTTCTATGGGTGACAATTTGGGCATAATCAATCTTTTAATTTCCAGGGGCAAGTGCCCGTCTGTGGCTTGCCGAATTAGCCCCATGGCCACAGCCTGATTTAATTGTTGGGCTTGCATACATGCCATGGCTATTGACACGTTGCGTTCAAAAGACTGTGTTCCTTTGAGCAGCAGAGAAAAATCTCTTTCAATTTGACTCTCCCAGTTAACTAAAATGGAGCTGATCTCGTGTTGCCCATTCGAAATGGAATTTAGGGACTGCACCACCGGTTTACCTAAGTCGGAGATGCTAGTCGTGACATGGGCAAACTTATTAGCGAGAGTCTCTATGTTGACCGAATCCATGATTGCTAAGCCTCCGGCTGCAGGAGCAGTCCAGTCGGCAATGCTTCGTCTGGCACGCGAGAGAGAGGGAGAGGGATCGATCCACAGTTGTAGCCATGCATTCCAACCCTTGCTACCGGCCTCCAGATAGGGAGCGCACTGCGGCAGCCTCTGGGTTACATTTAGCTCAGCTAAGTCTATGCGGATCTCTTTTAAAGACATTTGAGGGCGGACTAGAACTCTCTCTCGAATGTCAGTTTTCAAAACATGGGAGCCCACTATATGCGTGCCGCCTTGGCTCAATTGTTCACTGCTAGCAATCAAAGGGTCAATTTGGATGGTGTGGGTCTCCTGGGTCCGGATCAGCAGGGAATAATTGCCTGGTTCGTGAGTCAAATTTACAAAGAGCAGCCCAAGCCGGTGGAATTTCTCTACTAGGGGCTTGGTTTGGCATTCGGGCGTCTGTTGAACCAGAATCCAATCGGGTGGGCCATGTTTGGCTAGGTCTTCCTCTTTTACAATCCAGGTCAGGTTCTCCCAGCGCTCTATAGCAAAGGAGAGAACTGCACCTGAAGGGGGCGTGATAGTGACTGATGCAGATTCAGTTGTAGTAGTGCCTAGTAGGATGGTCATCCTAAAGGGGTCTCCTGCCTTCCATACTGCGGCCGACACTAAAATAACTTCACAGTATGGTCCGAGAGCCTCAGTGACAAATGGCGAGGTTTCGAAGTTGGCAGGGGTGGTATATTTGTCTACCACCGGGACTGCGGTGGGGGCTGGCCTTATACGGGGAAGAAACATACATGGAATCGGAGCAAGTGGTGACACTGTATCGGTAGGCGAGTAGCACACTAGCTCCTGGGACATGGTTTTTACTCCCACACATAAAATAACAAGCTCTGGGGGTCGGATCCACTGCTCTTCACAACTGCGGAAGTTTGTGCGATCCGTGGGGGTGGTCATATTAATCTGCTGCACAACCTTGCAGACCATCATTTCATTTCCTGCCAGTGTATTGATACATCTCCAGTGGGGGTAGGGCATTAATTTGGACGGGCGTCCCTCTATTAGGGTGCCTGCCAGCACGAGCAAACACAGAGTAGCCAGGTGCCTCATCTCCTGGCCTTCTTTTTCCTTTCTGTAGTGAAAATATCCTGGGGAGACCTGTGGATATAAGTACAGGTTCCCTGAGTTTGTTGCAGCAAAATAAATGAAGTGAAGCAGGGAAAAAGAAAAGGGAGGGCGTTTTTCTGCCAGCACTGTTTAGTAGGCGGGACTCGAACGAGAAGTCCCAGAGCACTAAGCGAGCCTTCCAGCTTGTTGCTCTGGGGAACTCCTATGCGGAGGCTTCTTCCTAAAGCGTGTATATTTCAGAGGGGAAACGTCTTTGCGTCGGGCAAGGGTCGGCTGAACGTTAGGCGGGATTATGCAAACTTGCCCCAGGGGTCCCTGGGTGCCTAGGCTATGTGGCCTTCAGGTGCCCCTTGCTCGGTGGCGGGCTGCTTTTATTTTGCGGGCTGAGAGCTATCGGTCCGGCTCGGCCTGGCCTTGCCGCTTTGAAAGGAAAAAAACTAAAGAGCGGCTTCCATTAACTATAAGGGTTGCTGCAGACGGGGGCCCTCGCTTAACTTCCTAAAAATGGGCTTTCGTCATATGTTTGCAGGACTAGCAATTTTTGGAGGGACTCCCTCGGGAGGCCCCATTTTCTGGTTTTAAAAAAAAAAGGTACATCGGGCAAAAAGAAAAATGCACTGAGCACAAAAAGAAAAATACACTGAGCAAGAAGCATACGGGTGTGGGGTACTTTCGGGTTGCCCTCACTTGGAAGGCCTGGCATGGCTTCATTATAACTTCAATATGTCTCCCCCCCTTCTTTTCCCTTGTACGGTACGGGCAAGGGAAAAGATTACGTGGGGCGGGCGGCTGCTGACGGAAAGGGCCGAAGTGGAGCCGAGGGCGCTCGGCGGCGTTTATCGAAAAGCGGCGGAGACGGCCGAGATCTGCCGGCGCCACTGGGTCTGGGTTATTCGGGGGTCATCTTGGCGCGGGGGATCCTGGCTATGTAAATGAGGCACGCTGCCCCTTGTGCGTTGCGAACGCACCTCAATAACATATTCCAGAGGGCACACATTTACAAAATACTGGCGGGTCTTTTACTTTTGCACTAAAGCGTACTGGCTGGTGGCGCCGTATAGCAACTCACCATGACGAATATGAACATTAGTAAAAGAGGGATGTTGGGCTATTTGGGGGTCCTTTTCCAGGGGAGGCACGGCCCTCAAAGCCAAAGCCGACCATCATGCGAAAGCGTGGGTCTGGCAGGTGAGACCCCGAATCTACGTAGATGCGGGATCTTCACCAGCACGGCGGGTGAAATGTTTTCAAATACAGAGATCACCTTCATTGGTGTGTCTCCAATATTGGAAATGCATTCACTCTTGGGCTAAAGCCTCTCCAAACACTTTCACACACAGCAAATCTCTTTTGCCTGTGCAATTTTTTCCCGAACATGCGGCTTACAATCCAATTACGAATCACTCTCGGTGGTGGTCCTATTTGGCTTTGGTTGCCGTGTCTTCCCCAAGGGTCCCAACTGTGGGGCCCGCCTAATGAAGTTAAAGAATAGAACTGGAAAAACTTTTGACATTCACACCTATATCTACATATTCTACTGTTTCTTTTATACTAAGGCTAAAAAGGTCTGGTCTAAGGGGACACAGGGTATCTCTGGCCCAGGGTGAAGGGATATCTGGCGAATCACTGGGCAGAGGGGGGCTGGGCTGGTGGCGGCTCCCCCAGGGTCATACACAGGAGGGGCAGATTGCCGCGGCTTCCCTTTCCATTCTTTTAACTGAGAGGCGTGAAAGTATTTTAACCAAGTGCCTCCTGTCTTTCTCTGGATAGCTACCTGATAGACGGCTGGGGAGACTCTTTTCGTGATGGGGACTGGGCCCTGCCATTTGGCTGCTAGTGAATGCGCCTTTTGCGAGAACTTTCTGTACAGAACGAGCTGTCCTTCCTCCCACTGCCTGGGGTTCCTGACCCATCCTAATTTGCGGTCCATATCTTTCTGAGCGGTGCCCAACTTCTGGGCCACTTGCATGTGGACAGCGTGTATGGATGAGAGCAGATCCTGGACCCAGGCGTCATTAATCACTACGGGCTGCATATCAGAAGGGAGCTGCGTATCTAGCCAGAAGGCTTCCGGGAGCTGCATTCTTCGCCCTGTCATTACCATATGGGGGGTGAGCCCGTGAACTGCGGTGGTGCCTCTGATGGCCATTAGGATTATGGGGAGTTTTTCATCCCAGTCTCTCCCGGAGGAGCGAACCATTTTGCGGAGAGCCTCCTTGAGGGTCCGGTTGGTTCTTTCTATGGCGCCCGAGGCTTGAGGGTGGCCGGCTATGTGGAAGCGCTGCTGGATGCCTAGCGCCTTGCACAGCTCCTGGGTGACTTCTCCGATGAAGTGTGAGCCTAAATCAGAGTCCATGACTCTCACGATGCCCCATCTTGAAAAGACATTGTTGAACAATAGTTTGGCTGTGGTGGCTGCATTGTTGCGCTTGCACGGAAACGCTTCGACCCATTTGCTAAAGGGGTCTATGACAGTGAGACAGTAGCGATTGCCGCGAGGAGTGGGGGGAAGGGGGCCGATAAAGTCAATCTGTATGCGAGCCCAGGGTCCGTTAATTCTCTGATGCTGGAGGGGGGCTCTAGGTCCGGTGGGGTCTGCATTGACCATAGCGCAGGACAGACAGTTGTCCACCCATTGCGCTACTTCGGTGCGCATGCCAGGCCACCATCCAACCTCTTTTACCCTTTCCAGAGTCAGGTCCTTGCCTCGGTGTCCCTGCTCGTGGACAAACTGAATCAGGTCGGCCCTGACTTCCAGTGGCACTACCCAGTGGCGTTCGCCGGCTGCATCTACTGCCCAAACTATGCCTTCCTCTTCTCGGATCATTAGTCTTCCTGTCTGATCTCTCCCTGCGGTTAGGAGGTCAGTTATTTCTGGGTCAGATAGCTGTAGTTGCGCTAGGTCTAGTGTTCCCGTAGTTCCCTGAGCCTGGCTGCGGGCTTGTGCTCGAGTGGTGACAGGGTGTAAGGGGCAATCGGTAGCTGGTTCCAGTAGGGGAGCATTTTCAGTGGCGGCTGCCTTGGCTGCGAGGTCTGCCTGGTCATTCCAATAAGCGGTCTCTGAGTTTGTCTTCTGGTGTCCCTTGACATGGGTAACCTGCGTTGGGCCTGAGCGGGACTGAAGGAGTGCTGCTACTTGCTGCCATAGCTGTAGGTGGGCTACGGGTTTCCCATCGCTAGCTCTCCACCCCTGATTCTGCCATACCGGGAGCCAGACCGTGGCGGCTTTGGCCGTCCAATCCGAGTCTGTGTAAATGGCCAGCGGGCTTTCTGGGGGCTCAAACTCGAGCACTGCCAGAAGCGCTTGCACCTCAGCCGCTTGGCTGGAATGGGGGCGGGCTGGACCTTTGAGAGTATGGGCGTCACTCACTCGCACGGCGCCGTAGCCTGTCCGAGGAGAGCCTCCAACGTGGAAGGAGGAGCCGTCGCAGAACCAGCATGTGAAGCCGTTCTGTCGGGCTTCCTCTAGCGGGACTCCCCAAGTGACTGGCCAGACAACCTGCGGTGGCGGGTCCAGGGGGCACTCGTGCTCGGTCCCGGTTACCAATAGGCCATAGGGGGCTGGAGGCTCGGTGGTCTCCTTTTTAAATTCCACTCCGCGGTTGACTAGGGCCAGGGTCCACTGCGCTATGCGGGCGTTTGAGACTTGTCCGTCTTGTATTTTTCCCGACAGGATATATTTGAGAGGCGTGTGAGTGGTTTGAACTATTGTACGTGAACCTCCTATGATAAATTCCCAATGGGTCAGACTCCAAACTAGAGCAAGGCAAGTCTTTTCGCATGGGCTGAACTTGGTCTCTACTGCGGTTAGGTTGCGAGAGGCATAGGCTACTACTCTAGCGGTTCCCGCTTGCTGCTGGGTGAGCGTGGCTCCTATGCTCTTGTCTGATACTGCTAACTGAATAAAGAATGGCTGGGTGACATCTGGATGGGCTAGGGCCGGGGCTGCGGCCAGACTGCGCTTTAGCTCGGCTAAGGCTGTCTGTTGCTCCGGTCCCCACTCCCAGGGAGTGTTCTTCTTGAGGAGGGCGTAAAGGGGGCGAGCTTTGTCTGCAAAGGACTCGATGAAGTCTCGGGAAAAGTTAAAGGTTCCTAGAAGGGCTCTGAGGGAGGGGACATCGGTGGGTGCAGGCAGCTTGGAAATGACCTCCATTCGCTGGGCATCCGGGGTGCGACCCTCGGGTCCCAGGGTCAGACCCAGGTACTTGACGCTGGTCTGAACCAATTGGGCCTTTTCCCTGCTTGCCTTGAACCCAGTCTCTCGGAGGAGTTCCAGGACTTCCCTGGTGATTTGGCGGGCTAATTCTTCCGTGGGGGCGTGGACTAAAATGTCATCCACGTAGCTCAGTACATGGGGCCTCGAGGAGGGTTGGAGGCGTTCCCACATCTGGACTACATGGGCATGACAAATACTGGGGCTGGAGTGGAATCCCTGGGGTGTCCGTTTGAATGCGTATTGCTGGCCGCGGAAAGTGAACGCGAACTTGTACCAGCAAGACTCATGCAACCGGATGGAGTGGAAAGCGTTGGCCAGGTCTATGACCGAGTAGAACCGGGACCCAGCGGCAATGGCCGTTAGGATCTCATTGTACTTGGCCACAACCGGGGCAACTGGAGGGGTGGTGGCATTCAGGGCACAGAAGTCGACCGTCATTCTCCAGGTCACTCCATCTGCTTTTAGAACTGGCCACAATGGGGCGTTGCAGATGGACTGCATCGGGAGTATGACGTCCCACTCAAGGAGTCCTTCTATAGTTTTGGCTATCCCTGCCTCAGCTTCCGCTGGGTACTTGTACTGTCGTTGGGGAGGGGGGTCCTTTCCTTCAATCAGGACGCAGGCGCCCTTCACTATCCCACACTCGGCCTTGTCTGTCACCCACACTTCGGGAAAGTCCTGAACCCAGGGGTCTCCTGTGATGGGGGCGAGAGGAAGGGGGGCCTTAAGGGCTGCGCACCGATGGATTGCATTGACGAAGTCTGGGCCTCCTGGGATGCGCCACAGGAGCCCATTTGCTAGGTCAATGGTCAGTCCCTCGGCACGGAAAAATGGCATGCCCAAAAGTCCATCATCTTCTCCCCGGTTTGCGCATGCCGAAATCCTGGTGGCCAGGTTCCCAACGGAGAGGGGGATATCCTGCCAGACCTGGGATTCCTGCATGCCGCCTCCAAAACCGGCGAGTTGCATGGTTGTGGGGGTCTGGGTGCCTTTCGTGACTAAGGTGGGCCGGAGTATGTTAAGTGAAGCTCCGGTATCTATGAGGAGAGTGGCAGGCTTCTTCTTTTCCCCGGGAGTCCCGATCCCTGCCTTTACTGTCGGTCTCCCCCATGTGTCCGGCTTTAGTTTGGCAACTATGCCCACGGAGGGAGACTGGGACTCGGGGCAACCCTATTCTGATCCTGCACACTGGTCGGTGGAAGCGGCGCTTCCTCTAAAGGGGTTGTTGGGGCTCGGTCGTTCCCGGACCGCAGCTATCGGGGGACTCGAGAAGGGAGGGTCCGGCGGTAAAGGGGGCGCTGACGGAGGTACTGGGGGCTGTTGCTGGTCTTCCCACTCCATGATCGCTTTCATTAGAACGGACGTGGGCTTTCCATCGAATAGCTCCATGTTCGCTCCAATGTTTTTGAGGCGCATCCACAGTTCCCAACGGAGGGAGTCCCTGGACTGGGGCGTGCTGCCGCGGTCCCGGTAGCCCTCGTGGTCGCCCTGCGATGCTCCCCAAGCGTTAGACTGATCTGGAGGCGGGTAGACCTGATGATTGTACGGGTGTGATGCTCGCGAGTGAGAAGGGGCTAGGGGCGCCTCCTGTAATCGGGGCTCGTGGGGTCCCTGCTGGGAGGAGGAGCCGTAACTCGGGGTGGGCGCAAAGGAAACTCCCGGGCGGTAGTCCCTTGGTCCTCTTCCCCGGTTAAAGCTACTGCTCCTTCCCCTCAGGATCCCTCCCCTTGCCTCCGGGTACGGGCTGCGTCCCTGCGGTCGGTATTGAGAGTGGGGGCCATGATTGGCATAGGTGACTGCACTTATCGGCTCGCTTTCCTTTCTACGAGAGGCCGGGGACTTTACATGGCGGATGGCGCCGGTCTCTCGCAACAGGCCAGCAATGCTCCTGATGCGGGATTCCAGCTCTCCCCATGTAATGCTCCCGGGCTCGACTCCTGCTAGGGCTAGGCGAGTGGTGCTGTTGAGTCCATCTATGACTGCCCTCCTGAATTCTAAGTCGTCGAAGTCCGGCATGTCGCTCAAATCTAAATCTACCTCGTCTGCTAGTTCGGCTAGGAGCTGTTTCCTGGCTAAATATGCCTCTGGATCCTCTCCGGGTTTTTGAGACTCTGCAATATACAGGGCTTTTAAACTCTTGGTGGGCCACAGGAAGGCGCACAACTCTTTCATGGCACCATACTGACTGCGAGTGGCTAGTCTCCGGTTAGAAATATATGCGTTGAGAGAGGTGACTATTTCGGGGCTGGCACAATGGCGGGCCAGCTGAGCTACATCGGAGCCACTGGCGGAGGGCTGGGACATGGTCACGTGTGCAAACCATTGTATAGCTGAGTCTCGGTTCAGGGGTCCCATGCGGTCCGCTATGGCCTGGAGCTCATCGGGCCTCCAATTGCGGGTCTCCTTAACTATTCGGTCTGTCTTCCTGCCATCCTCGTCTGTGGAGACAATTTCTTTGGTAGCTATCGGATGGAGGGGCTGTGGAGCTTCCTCGGGCTGGGGCGAAGGAGGTGACCAACTGTCGGTACTGCCTTCGGGGAGGGCCAAGAGGGCTGCGGGATGCACGGCGGAAATTACGGCCTGCTGCATCCCCAGGTGCTGCTTTAGGGCCTCTAGCTCCCTCTTACAAGCGGAGTGGTCCGCAGAAGCTACCTTGGAGTGATTGTGCTCTGCCATGAACTGGGCGGCATGGGTTAGCTTAGCGATTCTTTCCTGTCCCTCGATTACTGCATGCTCAGCCATATCGGCACGAGCGGAGGCCGCTTCAGCCTTGTGCTGGGCGTCCTGAAGGGCAGTGGTTAATCCTTGTTTTTCCAATATGAAATTGACGCGTTCAGCGCGCCACTCAACTGCTTTCTCCTCATGGTCTCTTTCCTGTTCGGCTAGTTTGGCCCTGAGACTCTGGATTTCTAGATGCAGGGCGTCCTGTTCTCGCTTTGCTTTTTCCTCTAGCTCCTTCCTTTCTTTGTCTTGGGCTAATCTGAGCCTCTCTATTTCCTGCTCACTATCTTCCTGCGCAATATGTAATTTATTTATCAGGGACACGCTGTCCTGTAAGGCAGTAAAAAGTGCCCAAGCTCCGTATCTGTCCTTCTTGCTCGACTTGGGTTTCTCTTTTTCACAAAAATCTTGGAAGGCACTTCTAACTATCTGGAGTGGGTCGGGTCCCTTGAAGGAACCGGCTTCCCAAGGGCAATCTCCCTTCTTAACTAGCCACTTCTCCAGGCGGGGCACGGTGGGGTTTGCCCGGTACATTTTTACTTTCGTTTAAGGCTGATCTCGGGGGAGGTTAAAGAGTGGATCAGCGATACCAGGGGTGGGGCGATTAAAGCTGCTCAAGGGTTTTAACAACTTCTTCCTCTCTATGTCCCTTTTGGGAGGTTTATCCTTCCCTCAGGTCCTCAAGGGTTTTTACTGGGGGGTTTTAAGGTTCTACTTTTAGGTTCACAAGGGTATTTCTAAGGGTTCTACACTCAATCCTTCTCCACCGGGGGGGAGAAGGAAAATTCCTATTCCCGTTTCAAGCTTACCTACAAGCCACGGGACCAGGAAAAGTTTACTGGCTCAGAAGGTGCTCTCAAGCTCTCTAAGCCCAAGAACCAAAACGCTCAGTGCTCCCAAGCCTCTGCTCAGAAGCCAAAGCTCAGGGGTCTCCCAAGCCTATACTCAGAAAACCAAACGTGTCCCCAAGCCTCTGCTCAGGAACTGCTACTAAGGGGGTCTCCCAAGCCTCTGCTCAGGCAACCAGAAATGCTCCCAAGCCTCTGCTTAGAAACTGAAATGCTCCCAAGCCTCTGCTCAGAAGCCAAAATGCTCTCAAGCTCTCTGCCCAAGAACTGTACTCAAAGTGTCCCCAGGCCTCGTGCTCAGAGACAAACGATTAAACTGTCTCCAAGCCTCGACCAAAAGACTAAATGCGCTCAAGGACTGCCTCTGCAAGTCCCCAAGCAAAAGTGCCCAGGAGTAAATTTACTGTACTCCCAAGCGAGGTGCGCTCAAGAGTTCTAACAACTCCCAAGCAAAAGTGTGCCCAAGAGTCCCATTGACTCCCAAGCGAGGTGCGCCCACGAGTCTGACTTAAAACTCGCAAGCGGAAAGGCGCCCAAGAGTCTAACTTAAAACTCTTAAGCACGGTGCGGCCGGCTGCCGCGGGGCTTCAGGAACCTGGCTTTAGATTCCCAAAGCTAAACTGACCAAACGGACTAACGATCCCTTCATGTTTCCTCCGGAGCGGGGATTGAAGCCTAAGTGCTGGCAGGAACGGGGGTTTGGACGGACTTAGGAGAGACGGGGGAGGGCGGAAGAGAGTTTTATATGTGCTGCTTCAGGAAGTATATATGCGTATATATCTAGAGCCTACTTCTGGGATCCCACCCACATAGACGCGTTTAGGCGGCCCGGAAGGTGGCCAGGAACTTCACCAGTTCAGAGGTCCTCACCCACAGTACACCGGTTATAACGGCTGGAGGGCCTCGCGGTGCACCACAAAAGGCAAGTAGTCCAAAGCTGGCTGAAGGAGGAAATGGGGGAAAAGCCAACCCACAAGATAGAAATGCTCGCTAGAGCCACACACACTCACACTTTTAATTCCCTGAGCTAAATTGCGCTCTTTACACTGAGGTCTGGAAAATTTTCCTCTAAGTCAGTTCGCCGAAGACACGCGTGTCGACTCACGTGCATTCACACGAACTGGGTTATGCCCGCATTCTCCACCAGTAAACTGTTACCAGAACTGCTCTTTTATTATAATGGGGAATTAGCTGTAGCAGTCTGTAACTATTAATATTAAGCGAGGATCATAACCTATGTTTACGGAGGTCCCGATCCCAGACACTCTAGTGAAAAAGAGGCAGACAAGGAGTAAGGTCCAAACACGTGTATTGAGTGTAGCGTAAGCCTAGCTTGCACAATCATACAAAGAACATACAAGGTCTAAGAAATATAGAGTAGGAAATACAGAGACGTTCGCATTAGCTGGTTCCCAACGATGGTAAGGGAAATACTCACAATCCTGGAGCGAAGCAGAGACACGGCAGCGAGGGTGGCCCAGTGCCAGCACTGGAACCACAGACGGACAGCAAGGAGGTCTGGATAGGGAATGGCCTGAGCCACGGACAGAAAGGGGGGGTCTGGATAGGAATGGCCTAAGCCACGGACAGAAAGGGGGGGTCTGGATAGGAATGGCCTAAGCACCGAGTGGTCTGAGAGACCAGCTTAAATACCCCAAAACGTACCCTGGGGCTGGTGCTGTACTTGGTGGTTCTCACAGATTAAAACAAAGGGTCTAATGGGCTACTGAATGGCTTGGATGGGCCACTTTGGTAATCAGATTGTGATAAGTGACACCTCAGGAAGAGAGGACAAAAGAGGGAGGGGGAAATCCAAGTGGGCTGAAAGGATGTTCCAGCGGACAGGGCTTGTCCTGATGTCATCAGCTTTGGAATGCGGAGGTTTCTTTGAGATGCATTCTTTAAGTGCTTGGGATGGTCGGCACTTAGTTCCTTCTCCGGGGCGGCTCCTAAGATATGCAGAGCGGGGCGAGGGGCTCTCGCTGCGGACGTGGTGTGCCCGCTTCGCCGAAATGGCTTCCCAAAGCAGTCTCTTCCTCTGGGTCTTCTGGGTGCCTGAGAACATGGATGCCGGCTGGGCATAGCTGGGGCTGGATAGCAGGCTGCCCGGTAGCGAGGGCAAGCTCGGGGACCGGCTCGTGGGAGGCTCCAGGCGGGAACTGACCAGGGAGCGCCTAGCCAGGCTCGCTGGAGGTTTCCCCGGCAGGCGCCCGGCTGCTAGCAGCGGCTTGGGCCCATATGAGGCAGGCTTCCATGGAGGCAGCGGGAACAACACTTTAAAACACAGTCCAAAGCAGGGAACAGGCACGGTCCGTGGCAGATGGCAATGCAGGCACGGGGAACACAGTCCAAACACACACTGGGAATTCCAGATACAGGGCAGGGCAGGGCTGCCCAGAAAGAGAGTCCTTTGTGCAGTTACCCAAACATGGAGTCAGTAAACTACACAGTCTATAGCAGAAGCAAGGTAATTGACACGCAGGCAGGAAACTGACACGTGTACCAGAACACACACGTGCAAAGCAGTCTTTGGTGTAGCAGTAAAACAGCAACGCAGGAAACTTTAGCACAGTTCATGGCAGGCTTCAAAGCAGGGGAGGGGGCCTACTTGGCAACAAAGGACACCAGTTCTCATGCAGCTTGAAGGATTCCAGTCTATTTCTGCAACAAAATCAAAGTGCAGGTTTTAAAGTCCTGCAAATGGGCACAAAGGTAGTTTAGTACCTTTACCCACATGAAAATATTGGCGGAGTCATACAGTGGTCTCCTGACAACAGAAATAAGGCGTGTAGGTTCATGGCTTTGGGTGGCTGCACTGGAACAGTGCAATTCTCTTTCCTGACAGGCTCACCCTGTTTCAACTATCCTAGACTTCAGGAGGCTGTTGAAAATAATATTTTGGGGCTGATTTGAAATTGGCTTGTTTTATTGTTGCCAAACTGTTTTACTGTTATTTTAGTGCTGGGTTTAGTTTTTAATTCTACTGGTTGCTTCTATGTGGGTGGTTTTATTTTGTTTCTACTGGTTTAATTTTTGTTGTTGTTGGCTATTTGCTTCAAATGTATTTTAAATAGTTATTTTCTTGTTGTTTCATAAGCCAGTTTGCAGACATTTCTGGTTGAACAGCAGGATAAAAAATTATATAAATAAATAAAATGAATGCTCTTGATCTAAGCAGCAGAAGACCATTTTTAGAGGCAAGGATGTATGTATCAAAATACATTTATATATAACACACTGAGTACATATGTCTTTCAAGTCTGTTACTTTTGAATTTCGGCAGCATTGCTAACTTTCTTCCACTGAAATCAATGGGATTTAAAAGCACTGAATTTGGGCTGGCTTTTGCCCTTCCTAATTAAGAAACATGGAGGTGAAAAGGGACAGGGCACAGGATGAGGCATGGACCAGCCAATCAACTCACAACATTTTCACAAACATTAGATCCACAGGTAACACATGGCTCTTTTGGAAGGCAAACAGCCACTAGGAAGAGTAACTTGCCTCCAGAAAACAGTACACTCCCCTTCAGTGCTGTGGTCTTGATTTAAGCCCCCCTCCACTGAGGGGGGCTTAAAACTTTTTAAAACTTCAGGAGAAATAATCACATCCGAACTTTCCCCACATCTCATCTGGCCCTTAATGGCATTAAAGTAATGCATTGCCTGAGTGAAGGTACTGACCTTCAGGTCTCTTTTTTTCTCCACCTTCACAGCTGACCACTGCAAAAAAAGTAACACAGAGATGAGAAAAATAGGATAGACAGCCACAAGCTGAAAGCAGCTTTACTCCCCCTCAACGACTGCTAGCCAACACTGCTTTATCTTTTTTAGCTAAACATTTCAAAAAACCTTTCTGTCTGTGATTTAATCCTAATATACATACAAAGCAGCCTCTCTGGCTACTGGAAGCTTCACATCTTATTCTAACCTTCTTGCCACAACAATTAAGACTATCAGTGCAATCCTAAGAATGCGTTTCTGGGAAGTAAGCCCCATTGAATAGACCCAAGTAGGAATTCAAGTATGGGTCCCTCTCTTCGTTAAAAATGACCTCACTGTCAAAATCTGTAGCATGGGTCTGCAACCTATGGCTCAAGAACCAAATGCGGCTCTGTGTGGAACTAAATATGTCTCTTGAAAAAAAGAAAGTGAAATCTTTCAGTTAAGGTATGTTGGAGGAGTAAGTGGATCATAAAATAACCAGAATGTGAAGGGAATTTCAGGAAAAGTTTTTTTGGAGCTAAAGGGCTTCTTAGGGATGCTTTACAGAAAGGGAAATGGGAGAGGCGAACAGTTGCCAGTAATCTAAAGGTACCATGTGCAGATTTATGACAGCGCATTTAAAAAATTGTGCAAGATGTGCTTGTGTGTATTTATGACTTGTATCATAGAATCATTAGAGTTGGAAGGGGCCTTGGCCGTCGAATCCAACCCCCTGCCCAAGCCAAGAACAGCCTAAAGCATCCCCAACAAGTATTCATCCAGTCGCTCCTTGAAGACTGCCAAAGTGCCTATGTCCTACTTCCTAATAAAAGACTTGCAACAACCAGTGTTAGGACTGTGGAAACATTATGTATTATTAATCAACATATTAATTATCAGTACTGTTGAAGTGCATACTTTCAGTTATGCAAATAAGCTTTGTTATAAAGGTTCTTTTTCAATCTTTCTCTGAAATTATATGAAGGTTGGCTTTTTAATTATAAAATATTTCTGACCCTTGATATATAGCTTCCAGTAATGACATACCCCAGCAAATCTACTCCATTCATCCCGGTCAATACAGAATTAATCCTTTGCTCTACTTAACACAGATACTTAAATTATGGGCTTTCTGCCACTTCCATAGGAAGGTTAAAATGTCATTTCCATTGGGTCGTTTATAATCCATAGGATGACTAAAGATACATTCAAGCAAAGATTTTCTAGAGTTTTGCTAACTTAATTGCTCATATAGACAAGGATCCAAAGATCCCGAGTATGTAGAAAGCAGATTGAGGGGCATTTGGGGCTGCAGCAGGATGCCTCCATATGGCTGCAGTTTGTGCAAAAATTCAATGGGGTGTCTTTTTGGAGGCAGAAGCATTTGTTGGGACATGATGCGGCCAGGAGGCACAGTTTTGGGGTGTACTTTCAGGGCCACTGGTGTGCCCAGTGTTGGCCAAAAGACTGGGAGTCTGAGGGCATATTGAGAGAGATGATTCCCCCCCCCCTATTGGTTGCAGTGTGCATTTGGGGAGACCAGCTCAGGAACATGGTGGTCCTTTTTTGGTGAGATAATGCTGCAGCGATACATGTGGTGAACAGCCAGTCTTCCTGTAACACAAGGGTGATGCAGCTGGTCAGGGAGCTGATGCTGTGTTGCCTCCAGCTTAGTATTATGCTTAAGGCATATGTATCAGGCATTGACAGATGCTGTTTTGTTCCCAGGAGCAGAGTTGGCACTGGGCACAAACTCCAGACCAATCCCAATGCCCAAGAGCCTCTAGCAGCTTGGGAGGTGGAAGTGCAGATAGTGGTGTTGGCATCTCTAGCCCCGAGCACTAGGATAGCTTATCTCAGGCAAATATGGGAGTTTAGGGCCTTTAGGAGGACGGCAGTTTTGGGAGTGTTTTGGCGGTTGCCTGTCTTGCACATTCAGCAGTTTTTTGGTTTTCTTGAGACAGCGGGGTTTAGCAGTCAGAACCCTTAAATCTTACTTAGCAGCTTTGGCTTTCACAAGGCTGAGGGAGTAGAAGATTCATCTGCAGATTTTAAGATGCATAGGATGTTGCAGGGATGGTAAAAGGCCATTTACACCCAATCTCTTGAGGCTGCGCAGGTGGGGGTACAAGAAACAATGTGTTAGCAGCTATGAGAAGCTGCTATTCAGGGTGATAGCTTTGGTTGCTTTCTACAAGGCCTTGCAGATAAGTTAAGAGTTGGCAAAGTCATGGGGGGGACACATTCCAGAGGGCACTATAGTTCTGGGGTGCATGTGTGAGACTATTCATTTGGCATTCTAAGACAGATCAGGCAGACAAGGTGCACCAGGTGGTCCTTAAGGCTGTAGAGAATGCCTGACTTTGCTCTGTGAAGGCACTGGGTGAGTACGTGGATGGATGGCTCCTCAGGCTACTTATTTCAGCATGACAGTGGGCTGCCACTTACCCAGTTCTGGTTTGAGCCATGACAAAGTGTGTTTTAGAGGAAACGGGGCTGCCAGCCAGCACTTTTGGAATGCATTACTTTTGAATTGGGGCTGCTTCAACAACAGCAAGTCTTGGCCTGCCAGGTCAGGTTATTCAGCACGTTGGCTGGTGGCAATCTGGAGTCTTTAAAAGGTACATTCGATAACCGGGGCCCCTCTGCCTACCTGAGCTGCGGGTAATCCTTTGATTTACTGTCTTGCAGGTGTGTGCTTATCTTGGAGACCTGACAATGTCCTCATTTTGGGCCACTTGATTGTCTTTTGGGTGACAAAAGGGACTCAGCTGGGCCTTTTCCCCCTTGCAAGCATCAGTTGGTGAGGCAAGTGCAGGGCCAGCTTCTGCCCTTCACCAGGTTCTGTGGGAGGGCAGTCATCCTAAAGTTCTGGTCATTCATTTATGGGGAAATGACTTGGTGCAGACAAAGGTGTCACACTTATAATTAGCGTCTTGAGGGATTTGAAGAGATCAGGGATTTAAGCCTGGGGCTGTTGCAGGTTTGGATGGAATTCCTGCAGAGACAGGTCTGGAGGGGAACAGCCAAACCTGCAGACGGAAGACCAATTGGGCGATCACCAAAGAAGTCTTGGACAGGGAGGGTGGGGGTCATTATCCCCCATGCTGGGATCCGACATGATAGGCTGTACCTATATAGGAGTGACCCGGTACGGTACACCTTTCCAAGCAAGAGTGTGACTTCTATCTGGCTGATCTTCATCAGGGCCTACTTGACTTAGTAGTCAGCAAATGGGGCAAGGGGTGTTAAGCTAGGCTAACCCCCTGCATCAGGAATTGAGTGGGCTGCTCAGGATAGGTAGGGTTAATTGGCAAACACCCAAAGGAATCACAATGATGGGAGAAGCATGTTGGAACAGGTCATCGCAGGCCATGAAGCTGGGTGGTGCTGTGAAGGAATGCCCTTGGTTCTGAGCATTGTCTCTCGAACCTGGTAGCTGCCTTGAGGCCCATCAAGGGGAGCAGATAATGCTGGGCATCCCTCTCGGCACAGAACGGCTGTGTGGGCGAGAATAAACAAGGCTGGCAAAAATGCCAGGTGAGTTTGGATTCAGGGTGGACTTGCCTAGTAGGTACTCAAGAAGGTTGCTTAGTGCAGTCAGCCCTCAAAATTGTTCAAATAAGCAATGATGTAGATCAGTCATTTAAATAATTAAATATATGAATATAAATAAACAGCTAGTTGACCCCTCGTAATAGTGTCTATGTATTTATGGTGTATTTGGGGTGTTGGGGCAATAGTTTTAACTACATTTGACTGTGAAGATCTTGCATTTATTCTGTTTTTTTCTCCTGTTTTGCCCTCATGCGTTCCCCAACAATACTTGTTCAGAGAAAGTGATTAAACCAGTATGTCAAGGCAAACCAGGATTTGAGTAACTGTCTGTAAGCCCAATCCTGATTTCATAAACTAAGCATGGTTAAAAATTAAACAATGCTTTTGTGCCTGAACTGAGCCACTCTCTTGTATTATATGAATGTCTGAATGTTGTAAATGAAGATAGGCAAATCTAGGTTTTATAAACCTGATTTAAACTGCAGCTGATTCAAGTAGCACATGAAGAAGTGCCCTGCATATATGTTATGAAGACATTCACTTTCTGCATGTGTAAGGCATAATGTATCATTCACTAAAATTAATGGGGAAATTTCAAAAATGCTAATTCATGTTATCCCCATTCATTATAATAGACTGTATCTGGAAGAGATTCTTTCCAAATGCAAATTATGCTCTTTGTCTCTTTCGAGTATGATCACCCAGTGCCACACCAATTACCATCTTTTCTTGTTGCTGGTCTCCTCTGAAGAATAATTTGATTAAGAGGAATTTTGATGAGTGGGTAAAGAGGAGAGGAGAATCTTAAAAATTCAAGTTAAGTTCAGCTCACTTCACTGGAACAGTCCAAATGTGCACCAAGAGCATCTTTGCTCTCCACTGGACATGACAATTAAGCATGCAACATAAATAGAACTCTGCCTACTTTTAGCTGTCAGTCTTTGTTTTTCTAGTTTAAAAAATTTAAAAATACCTATGCATCCACTCCGATCAAGCTAGCGAGGAATGCCAAGACTATATAGTCTGCATATGAATATTGTGCCTGTGTAGAAAACAATCTCGTTCAAGATGTTTTATGCATACAACTAAAATGGAAAGTGTAAATGTGACAAATATATTTGTGAGTACAGGGATCAGTGTGCTGCCCCACAAGTGTGAGACCACTTATGCAGCCCTTTAAAAAAAGGAAAACAGGGTGGAATACCTGCCTAGCTTTCTGTTGCCATCTAAAATGCCCTTCCATTTTATAAATAGTCCCCAGCTTATCTTGTTTTTAAAATCCTGTGTGCTGTGCTCCCCTTTACTAGTACTGGAGAGCACAGATTCCCTGAATGACCACAATGACAATTTTATTTATTGATTAATTTCATTTATACATCTCCTTTCTCCTCAATCATGACCCAAAGCAGATTACATCATTCTCCTCTCTCCCATTTTATCCCCAAAACAGCTCTGCGATGTTGGTTGGGCTGAGAGGGTGTGACTGGCCCAAGGTCACCCAACAAGCTTCGATAAGAGAGTGGGGATTTCAACTTGGGCCTCCCAGATCCTGATCTGTGGCCCTAACCACCACACCACACTAACTTCTATGATGATGCGGTAAAATGAACTGAATTTTCATATAAGGATTATTTTTAAAAAGTTCAGAAAGGAATCTCAGCTTCAAAGCGCATATGATGTAAGGGATCTGCATTTGGATCCTCAAACTTGTAATAGTACAAAATGCAGCCATGGCATATGGATCAGGGCTGCAGCACTGTGGAGGTGAATGGAAAAAGGCAGACACAATACAGGTAAATGTCTTTTCCCCTCATAGAGCTTAAAGCAACCCAGGGGAAGGCCATTTCTGAGAATACAGCATGAAGAAGAGAACTGACTGCTTTCCCGCCCCCCGCCCCAGCAGTATACCCCCATCCATTCCCCACAACACAACTGCTTTTTGCAACTGAGTGAAACCACTTGAAATCCAAATATGGATTCCCAGCATTACACATGATTTCCCCTAAGTTTATGTGCAAATAATTAGCTCCCATTCATTATTATTAATAATTTTAATCATGCTTTACATTTCTTAAATCATTCTAGTGTCATAGTTAAGGTAGACCCAGATCCAGTAGGTGCACGACCCCTCTTGTAGCACTGATTAACCCTACCTAAGAACTGTTTTTTAAAGGCTTTTAAAACAAATAGCCTCTTAGGAACATTTCTGATTTTAAAAAGTCAGTGGTAGCTGGTGTCCCCATGTCCCGCTTGACAGTGCTCCAAACGGTAGCCTACTACTACCCATCCCAACCAAGATATCTCCCAGTGGATTTTTTAAGATTGCTCTCGGCCTTATATAATTATGTGATTCCTCCTACTATGCAGGCTGCGTAGATAGGAAAGGTAACTTAAGAAAATTATTTTTTTATTGTTCATTATAAATAGGCAAAAATCTTTGAACTCCCCCCCCCCGTTCTTATCTAATATTTATATACTAAAAATTCAAGAAAAACAAAAACAAATGAACACTTGGATTTAGAAAAATCAAAAAGAGTCCAGTAGCACCTTTAAGACTAACCAACTTTATTGTAACATAAGCTTTTGAGAATCACAGTTCTCTTCGTCAGATGCATCTGACGAAGAGAACTGTGATTCTCGAAAGCTTATGCATCTGATGAAGAGAACTGTGAATCTCGAAAGCTTATGCTACAATAAAGTTGGTTAGTCTTAAAGGTGCTACTTGACTCTTTTTGATTTTGCTACTACAGACTAACACAGCTAACTCCTCTGCATCTTGGATTTAGAAAGTTCTGTTGTTGATCTGTTGAAGGCCCAGCCCTTTCTAATGATGGTCTACTGTGACCCTGTGTCCTTCAGCCTTGAGATATTGACTGTGGTTATTGCACTATTATGCTTGGGAAGATGGTGGGAGTTCTACAAAGGGAGGTCCTGGCACATTTTTTGATATTCAGTATTCAGGCATGCAAAGCAGTTCAAATCAGAACTGTAATGTGAGGGAAGGGAAGTTTAAGCATTCTTCCCTATTTCATTTTAGTGAATATCTGGGGCCCTTTTTTGTTGTGAAAACAGTGGGGGAAGGAGTGGCTGAAAACTGAATTTTTTAAAATGCTGGGAGCTCTGTTCAGGGAATTTTCTGTGTCTTATCTGATTCAGTCTGCTATGGCTGACAGAAAATGATGTGTCTGGAGTTCTCTAGTGACTTGTGACTGTTATTCCAGGTGCTCAAGTCCAAAGCCAACTCTCTCTACCTTAAATAATTCTGGTTTGCTTATCCAGATTACTCAAAGGGATAATGAAATTACACACACTCGCTGAAATCACTCTCAATTACCAACTGGTATGAAAAACCAATTTCTTCTCTTTAAAAATCTTATCTGTTAAGCTTCATTATTTTGAGAAAAACCTGTAGATGTGATCCTTAATAGAAATAAACTATCCTGGAGATTCTAAGTTACACCTATTCCTAGTTAATCACTGGATGTTTTCTTGACTGTGAGCAGAACATAAAATTTATTGCCTTTCCTAGAGAATGCAGCACTTGGAAAAATGTATTAGTTCACTCATTTGTTTATTCATTTCCACCTCCATTAATCTCATGGATGGATGACATGTACAATACATTATCATAAGTTGATTTTTGCAAATTATATTAAATGTTATATAGTGTATATTATACATCACATTGTGGGCAGTGCCTACAAATCACTGACAGCTCTAAATAAATATTATGTAAAGTACTATGCTAGCTGTAGGCCATAGCATATTTATAAAAATACAGGATTTTAGTTCTGTCATATATTCAGCACCGTTATTAACCTACAAGAATACACACTTACTTACTTTACTTTGTTCCTGTTTAAATAATTCAGCACAGACTTACTTTTTGTTTCCTTATTTTGATTTTTTAATTGTAACTTAAGATCTGCCTGAACATTCTGGTTATACTAATTTAGTAACGACATCATATTTGCCAACTAGCTAAAAGGATTAGCTTTGGGTTGTGCTGAAATAAAAGAACCGTCCTCCATCGCTGATAATCCTTGATATACAAAAGTCATGATGCCTATTTAAAAGGAGATATCAATGGAGGATGAGTAGATAACAGAGGCTGTCATGGTGGATGGTTAAGAACAAATCAAAAGTCCAAATAATTGGTAAGGTTCATCAGCAACTTACTGCCTGAAGTGCTAATTCATATTTAATGGCTCCAATAACATTGCAAGTATAAATGGGCATGCATGAATCTTCAGTGCTGGACTGAAGTGACTGTTTATATCTCAGGTTTTGTCCTGTCTGTTTAATATATTTTATCCCATTCTCCCTCCAAGGAGCTCAGGTCAGTGTACATGGTCATAGCTTGTTTTAATAGGGTTGGATCCATCAGATGAAAACTCTGCAGAAACAGAGTTTTGGAATCCCTTTCGTTAAAAAAATCTCATTACATTCTCCTAGAAAAGTTTACATCTGGGTATCAGAATTTTTTGCTATAAGACACAGAATTATTTCCTATATCCAAACAAAAGTGCCAACGGAGACAATCAATGCTAAGAATTATAAATATTCTGTGGAGGGCACATCATCTACTGGTTACATTCGTACTTGAAAGATGGGATGTACTCAAGCCAGGGATCTGACTGACAACTCAATCCAAGGCGTGTTTACTCAGAAGCAGGTCTCAAAAGACTGTCATGGGACTTAAGAGTACATATGATTGCACTTAACTAAGACAACGGCTGCAGAAGAACAGAGCAATCTCAAAATTAGTTTGGTTCACAATATCCTGAAGATATCATTTTTTAAAAACAAATTAACCCACATACTCAGCTAGCAAGACTTTCACAGCATCTTACAAGACATTACCAATAAAAAAATTACACAGCAACAAAGAACATGCAACAAATCAGTGCACAAAATCCATTGAAAAACACATCTCACTTCAGCAACCCAAAGGCTTTCTCTAAAAAGAAAGGCCTTAATTAATCTTTAAAATCTGCAAGGGACATGATCAGGTGCGTTTATTCATGTGTTCCAAAGAAAGTGGGCCCTCACAAGAATGCCCCAAGATCTAGCTGCCTTTTACCTTACTTCCATGAATGAAAGAACACAACTGTATGAAGGACATCATATGGGGAAAAGTATTCTTTTGGATATCCTGGATGCGGGCCAGTATTAGCTCTGGCATTGGGTGGCTTCACTCAGCCAACCCAGGCTTGTTGCCAGATGAAGCTCTGTTAATGAGTGTTTACTGCACATACCTTCCAGGGACGTAATATTTCTGAACACACTCCAGAGAAAAGAGAGCTGCATAATACTCAACAACATTTCTATAGAACATTTCCTAAATGCTTAAAGTATTTCATATTGATTCACTCAATCCTTGTGACCACAGACAGGTCAGCATTATTATATTCCCAACAGACCAGGAAAGGACTGGGAATGAGGCAGAGAAACAGTGCCCTGCTGATGGCAAACTAGAGAGTTTTCAGCTCAGCTGATTATTTGAAACAGGGATTATCAATTCATAGCTCATTCACTGTGCTGCACAAGTATGGGATCAGCATCCCTGTTGAATCTTTCTCTGCATGCATGTATGTGCATGTATACACACACACACACACACATATAAAAGAGATCTTAATTTATTGCATGCATGAAAGAGCCTTTTGGTACTACTCACCCCATATCCCCACCAACATCAATGGGATAAAGGCTAGATGCTTGAATCTCATCGGCTCGTTCCTCCTCATCCGAACATATACAGATAGCATGTTTCTGTCCTTACCCTGAAACTTCTGCTACCTGCTATGGGCAAAAGGAGGGGGGTTGGGAGGAAGACAAAGCGACTTTTTCCTCCTGATGTGGTTATTTGCGTCACATCTCAGTTGCTTGAAGTTTGCTTTACCAACCTTCTCTCCCTATTGTTCAGGGTACTAGAACTGCTTGCTGGCTTTTCTCAACCAGAAGATCCATATTTCCGTATCGTACCTACCCATAAGGCCCTGACCTAGATAGCCCAGTAGAGCCTGATCTTGTCAGATCTCAGAAGCTAAGAAGGGCTGGCCTTGGTTAGTAATTGGATGAGAGACCTCCAATGAAGACCAGGGTTGCAGAGGCAGGCAATGGCAAACCACCTGTTAGTCTCTTGCCATGAAAATTTCACCAGGGGTTGCTATAAGTCAGCTGTGACTTGAGGGAACTCCCCACCATCACCACCTAGCCATAAAAATAAAAAATAAAGACTAAAGCCCACCGAGGGTGTATCAAACTGGAGGAAACTCATTATGAAAAGAGAGAAAACTGCGGTTTACATTAAGAAAGGCTTTTAGGATAATTTCCACACATGCAGAGATAGAGTCCACAGAACTTTACATCTCTTGGAAAGGAGAACAACAAGTCCTTTCATTAAATTGACATTGAGCATTCTGGACTAGAATGGCCATGAACAAAGGCAATCCTCAAGTGTGAACTTGAGATCTCACTATTTTGCTATGAACAATTGCACAACAGGAAATTCAGCTGCTTTTGCCAGCATAGAAATATGGATGTGGAGGTTCTGTACCCACTGAATCGTTGTGTGCCATACAGTTAAAACATGTTTTTATTAGTTCAATTAAAAATGTTATATCCTACTTTCCTATAATCAGTGAGGAGGCAGTTTACAACAATACCAGTGCAATCCTATGGGATTATGCCAGTCCATGCCTATTTTAATGGACAGAGGAGAAACTAACTATTTCTTCCCTGTGCCAATTTCATATGGGAGAAAGCCACTCTAGAGCTGATTTTACCCACACTGGGGGAGAAAAGCTGCGTACTTGTGAGTTTTCCTCAGTGGAGGTAAGAGTAGCTCAGAAGTGGCTCCACCCCATTGCCTGCCTTGATAAATCGATCATGGCAGTTAAATTTTCAAAAAGGGAGGAAAAAAAGAAAAACCCAAATCAAAGTTTAAAATAAACACAGAAAATTTTCTAACGTGTATATTTGAGCTGTTAGACTGGAGTAACTCAGCATAAAATTGCAGTATAAGAATTCTATAAACATTGAAACAAGTGCCAGCTTGGTATAATGGTTAGACTAGGGTTTTAAAGAGGGTTCAAATCCCATTCTGCTATGAAGCTTGCTGGGTGGCCTTGGGCCAGTCACATTCTCTCTGCCTAACCTACCTCACGGGTTTGTTCTAAGGGTAAAATGGGGGAGTGGAGACTGATGTATGAGCCGCTTTGAGAAAGGGCAAGATAATAAATGTAGTAAATTAGAAAAAATAAAAAATAAAAGGATAAACAGCAACAAAAATAAAATAAATATATAAAAAACAAAAGGATAAACAGCAACAAACCCAGAAAAAAATAATAAAATAATTTAAAACTATACCAGATACAGACTTAGAAAGCTCTTAAAATCCTCAAATAGCCAACATACAACAAAAAAAATTTTTTTTAGTTTATTTTTCGATATCTATACCCCGCTTTCCTCCCAATGGGAACCCAAAGCAACTTACAACTTCATTCTTCTCTCCTTCCTTTTATCTTCATATCAACCCTGTGAGGTAGGTTTGGCTGAAAGAGATTGACTGGCCCAAGGTCACTCAGTGAGCATTCGCGGCACAGTGGGGATTAGAACCTGGGTTTTTGCAAGTCTGACACTCTAGCCATTATACCACATTGGCTCTGATTAAAAGTTAATTTATCAGGTTGTCTTGGAAAACCCCATGGAAGGTGTAGTGACTCAATGGCATGTTCTTCTCCTTCTTGCTTTTGTACCACGATCAAAATAATTAAAAGCAGAACAATTTGATAAAAATAAGACTCCACAGAGCAGAGGGATTTAAAGGGCCTTGGAAAATTTTGTTTAAAGTCTTTGGCTAGCACTTAAATGTTGTAAATTTGGCACCAGTGTTTCCATGTCTTTTAAGCTTCAAGTTGGCTTCTATTTCCTTCCATCTTGGTTTCATGACCAATCAGCCTTTTGCCTCACTCAGAGCCTGCAAACTAGTTTTTTGTGTGTGTGCAGAACAGTAGGAAGTGAGTCAGCAGAAGAATAGGTAGGAAAGGAGAAGCCCAGTTTAATCATATTATAGCTAGAGAAGCACAATGGAAGTCATGAGAGAAACTGACTCCACCACATGCTGAAGCATCTTAGACTTTTGCTCAAGGGATTTTGATGCAAAGTACTCTTTTGGCACAGCATTATGCCAAAATCTGGTAGTATAATTTTTGAGACTGTAGGGATGTTTAGCTGAGGGGGGTTGTATTTATATTTTATCTTAAACCCAGTATTTTATATAATTTTGCATTTTATCTAACTTGATATTGGCTAAAAGCCTAGGACTTGTATAGACACACTTGTTAATACGTTGAAATGGCTCATCCGATTGCCTCCCAAATGTGTTCAATAATAGAGATAGGCACGAACCGCATTACGAACTTCAAAAACCCATGAAATTGGCAATTGCGATCCGGCGGTTTGTGATTGTCCTCATCCAACAAACCTGCGTTTGGGAGAGGCCTGGTTCGGTGCGTTCGGCTGCGGTTTGGGAAGCCAGACAGTCAGGCGCCAGCAATCAATTTTCCTGGAAACGGACCCGCGGGAATGCCTGAACTCTGTCTGTGCTCCTTCTGTCGCCCTGGAAACCTGAATGGAAGCCCAGCTTACCTTGATCGGCAGGTCTTCCTTCCAACCATGGAGCTGCAAAGCGGTTACAAGTTGGGAGAAGACACCCAGGGGAGGGAGGGGGAAGGGGTTGTTCTGTAGCCATGGGCACTCCAATCTCATCCCTGCAAACCCTGATAGGTAGCTCTGGCGGCCATACACAGACCTCCTGCATTGCTCAATGGGACCTGTGCTTATAAATAGCCGTGGGCTCCTAGGCTGGGTTTCACTTTCAGCGAGCAGTGGAGTCGGACAGAGCTCTTGCTTTCCACTTGCTAGCCTTTGGGGAGAGAAACTGAGAGTATAATTCAGGTTGGATTTTTGTGGGAGTTTCCTGGGGGCCTTGGATTGGAGAGGGTATAACTCCAAGATCCCTTTTGCAATCTTGTCCAAACTTGGGTGATGGCTGTAGGAGAGCCTGCAAAACACTCCCTGGGAATATGGGCTCTCTAAGTGCAACGGGGGCCATTCTGAGCCCCACGAACTGTGAACCGGTTCGGCAATGGAAAATGTTCGTTGTGGTTCGCGACCTCGGGATTGTCGTCGGCACTGAACCACAAACCGCGGATTCATTACATTTTTTTGGTTCGTGCCCATGTCTATTCAATAATCAGCTTCCTTATTGCACTCTATCCTCTCTGTGTGATTTCCAAGTGCACTTTCTTGGATCTTTTTTCCTTTGAATTTCTACCTGGATTTGATTGCTTGGATCTCCAGTTTCAACATTTGGGATCTCTAAACCCTAGGCTCTTTTTCTTCTAAAGAACTAATTTTCATAACTATTAACAGAGAAAGTGAAAAGTGACCACTGAAAAATTGTTAGCTGAAAGGGGTGGAGATGGGGGGAGAGAGAGAGATGATGTCTGAAAGAAAGATGATGTCTTTTCAATATTTTTATCAATGATCTGGATGAAGGAGTGGAAGGGCTGCTCATTAAATTTGCTGATGATACCAAATTGGGAGGAGTAGCAAACACCCAAGAAGATAGAATTAAAATTCAACAAGACCTGAATACTCTGGAGAAGTGGGCAGCTATGAATAGGATGCAATTCAACAAAGACAAGTGCACAGTATTACATCTGGGCCACAAAAATGGGAAGCACAAATACTGGATGGGGGATACACTTCTGAGCAGTAGTATATGTGAAAGGGATCTTGGGGTAAGAGTGGACTGTAAAGTAAATATGAGCAGTCAGTGTGATGTGGTGGCAAAAAAGTCTAATTCAATCTTGGGTTGTATCAAAGGGGCCATAGCGTCAAAATCGCAGGAGGTCATAGCCCCTCTCTATACTTCCTTGGTCAGGCCACACCTGGAGTATTGTGTGCAGTTCTGGAGGCCTCTTTTCAAAAAGGATGTGGACAAAATCGAGAGGGTGCAGAGGAGAGTGACGAGGATGATCAGGGGTCTGGAGACTGAGCCCTACAAGGAAAGGCTGAGGGCCTTGGGAATGTTTAGTTTGGAGAAGAGATTGAGAGGGGACATGATTGCTCTCTTTAAATATTTGAAAGGCTGTCATTTGGAGGAGGGCAAGGAGCCGTTCCAGTTGGTAGCAGAGGGTAGGATGCGAAGCAATGGGCTTAAATTACACACACAAAGGTACCGGTTGGATATTAGGAAGACCTTTTTCACAGTCAGAGTAGTTCAAAAGTGGAATCAGCTGCCTAGGGAGGTGGTGAGCTCCCCTTTACTGACAGTTTTCAAGAAGAGGCTGGATGAATATTTGTCAGAGATGCTTTAGGCTGATCCTGCACTGGGCAGGGGGTTGGACTAGATGGTCTGTATGGCCCCTTCCAACTCTATGATTCTATGAAACCAGATGATGCTTGTCTGAAAGCCAAGGGGAAGACTGTCCCTGGATGGAGGAAGATCTCAGCCTTCTTATTCTACACGCTGGGGGACCAGAATGAAAACTCAGCTGCTAGCAAAAGCCGTCATCTGCAAAGGGCCCATCTAGCTGCTTCTGAAAAGAAGGTTGCCAGCTGACTTGTCCTTGCCCCAGTGTGTGAAGCAGCTTTGTGTTGCTAGAAAGTTGAACAGGAACTTGGAAATGGGGAGTTGTAAAGTCATTGTCTGATTGATATATTTTATGTTATTGTTAAGTGGCTAGTTAACGACTCTAGTATAGACTTACTGTGCCATTCTAAGCAGAGTTATACCCTTCTGAGTGCATTGATATCCAGATCCAGATGGAACCTGGAGTTATACTGGATTTACAATTGATCTCCAGACTACAGACATGCGTTTCCCTGGAGAAAATTGCAGTTTTGGAAGGTGGACTCTTTGGTGTCACATCCCTGCTGAGCACCTTTCTCCTCAAGCTTCCTTTCCCCAGGCTCCACCCCAAAGCTCCAGGAATTTCCCAACCTAGAGTTGGCAACCCTATTAGAAGGGTGCAGCTCTGATTAGGATGGCACTGATACTAATGTCTACAACATAAGTAGTTTTAAACAACTGAATTAAGATGCTTTTGTTCTTTATCCAAGTTCTGATTTCTTATTCTTATTTTCCCCAATAAAGTATCTAGGCATCTATTATTTTCTGTTCAGACTAGACATGGGCACGAATTGAAAAAAAAAGAACCATGTGATTTGTGGATCATCGCGTTCCACAAACAAGGAACCACGACCTTCCATGAACTTTCCCTGGTTCACAAATCAGTTCGTGGTTCGTGTTTTGTGGCATTTCAAATGCCCAGTGCCAGCTGCTGAAGCTGATGCGGGGTGTTTGAAACTGACAGCTCTCTTCTCCTGTTGCCCAGAAGCAGCAGGAGAAGGCTGTCAGTTTCAAAACACCCCACGCTGGCTTAATTTGATCAAGTGAAGACAGCGCGGGGCATCTGAAAGTCACAGCCTTCCCCTGTTGCTTGCAAGCGGCAGGAGAAGGCTGTCACTTTCAAAACACCCCGCGCTGTCTTCACTTGATCAAATTAAGCCAGTGTGGGGTGTTTGATCGGGTGAAGCCAGCACGGGGTGTTTGAAAGTTGCAGCCTTCCCCTGTTGCTTGCAACTGGCATAGGAAGGCTGTCAGTTTCAAAACACCCCATGCAGGCTTCAGCCAATCAGCTGAAGGTGGCGCGGGGTGTTTGAAACAGACAGCCCCATTCTCTTGCTGCTCACAGGCAGCAGAAGAACGGGGCTGTCACTTTCACTCACACCATGCCACCTTCAGCCAATCGGCTGAACCCAGTGCAGGGTGTTTGAAACAGATAGCCCCCTTCTCCTGCTGCTTGTGTGCCACAGTAACATTTCAACAACACGAAAAGGGGGGTCTGATGGACATAGATTTGGAGGGTTTTTATATACTTATTTTTATATACTAAACCTATGCTTTTTCAGTATTACATCCTTTGCACTTTTTCTATGCTTAGGAGCCAAAGTAGTACTTGTAATGTAACCTGTAAGAATTTGACACTTGAAACAAGAAGACTTGAAACTCTGTAAGAACTGATATACTGCTTTTAGGGCTGCACTTATATTATATGTTATATTATTCTATAGATTCCAATAGAAATCAGTACCAGAGAGCCTTTTGTAGAAAACTGATTTGATGCAGCAAGCTGGTTTTAGCCACCTGTGGTATTATCTTCCTTAAAGCTGATAAGAAACTGGGGAAAAGGACACGAATAGAAAAACATCCCTTCCTGTCCACCAGATTGAGACTCATTGGCGCCCTTGAAAGTATTATGCCCAGAAGAAAGTAGGTAAAAGGTTAGACAGTGTCCTTCCAAAATGAGGGCAGAGGAAAAAAAACTGTGAAGACTGGAATTCCCCCAAATAGAGGGGCCAGCCCAGAATTGCATCTTCAAATCAGAACTGACCCTAGATATGTTACGAGCCAATAAGATATCAAATATTAGAATACTGTAATATTGTTATGATTATCTGAAAGTATTAATTGCCTGTGTTTCTATTGTAATTTTGATGAGCTCTGGACACAAGGAGACCACCTACTCCTGTGAAAATGGGCTCCTCCATTGTTTAAATTAAACAATCATATATTGCTTCATTCTACAGGACTCCGTGGTGTGTGTCTCTTATTGTGATTGGCGAGAGGGACACCTAAGGCACAAGTTTGTGCATAACATTAGCCAAAGCTTATTAAGGAAGTAGTTCAGCTCAGTATCTGCAAAGATGCTGAGCTGCCTGCAAAGGTGCCTGCCTGAGGAATAATACTGATGTGGCTGTCACATACAAATAGACCCTGCTTGACAGAAATAACTGCCTTTGTTTCAATAAATAGCCTTGCACTTCCTGGGTCTGTCTGTTTTTTTTGTTCCTTCTATATTTATTCTCTTGTTATCTGTACGTGTGGTCTCTGTTTGAGGTGAGAAAGTTTTCTGCTTGCTGACAGGAAATTTGCAGGCAACACTCTACTGGAGTGGTTTACCTTTACGCACAACTGTGCAGAATTGACTTGAGGCCCATATGCACAGTAGAGTCTCTTGTCAGGAGTGCGAGGCTGCAAATGCAAGCACAAAAATCAAAACTGTTATCAGCACCAAGCCACGTGTGGAGTATAGGGCACTGCAGAAAGCTACTGATGTGCCAGCTGGGGTAGCTTAATCTTGATAATAACATCCTAAGCCATGACGCTCAGCCTCTAGAAAGTCACTGAGGCATTGCTACAGACATCTTTTTCAATCTATTGTTGCTTGGAAGCAATCAAAGATCCTACCCCTCAGAGCTAATCTCAGAGAAGATAAGACTCAGACAGTAGAAGATCATGCTACTATCTTAATATCTGTAGATGCCTGAAGATCTTATTTAATTCATCAGGTGGTCTAATCTTATTCATCTGCCTGTATAATACAGACAGTTGTGAGCCACGCTCTTAGATGGTGCCACTTTTGTGTTGCTTCCCCTGCAGTCCCAAGAAGTAGGTGAGACTTGGGTGCACTGATGGCTCATTTTGGAAGACGTTTGTCCAAAGTTCACTGCCTATAAGTTTTTCTAAAAATTCACTGCCTGAGGTAGAGCAGCCTGAAACAAGCACCCTGAAGGACAATGCAAGAGTAGGATTACCACTTGATTGCATTAACCCAAACAGTAGTTTTTGTAAGGGCATAGTTTTTACCCTGTTCATAATCCCTTCAGGAATAGTTGTTCCAGTCCTGGGAAATAATACTAAGGTAATATCCAGAATGTATAAATTGCTATTGAAGTGGTTCACAGAAGATGAAACAGTTAAGGTTCAAATGGTAAAGTGGGCTATAAATTGTAACAAGGAAATAGCCATGGAAGCATGGGAACAATTATGGAAAAATACCTTAAAAATATCAACTTGTACAAGTATTAAAGAGAATGGATATAAAATGATGTATAGATGGTACTTAACACCGAAAAAATTCGCCATAGCTAACAAACAGTTATCAAACAAATGTTGGAAATGTAAGGAGCATGAAGGCTCTCTATTTCATATGTGGTGGACTTGCCAAAAGGCTAGAGACTTCTGGTCTAAAATATGTGCCAAAATGTCTTTGATATTACAATATAATGTTGCTAAAAATCCTGAAATGCTATTACTATCATTACATTTAGAAGAGGTCAATAGAAATGATACGACATTGTTATATTATATGTTAGTTGCGGCAAGAATTTTATATGCTCAATATTGGAAAAAAGAAGAAATACCGAATGTTGAAGAATGGACAAGGAAACTGTTGTACATGGCCGAAATGGATAAAATAACAAGAAATTTGAATGAGCAAGATCCAGATACGTTTTTGGAAGATTGGAAGAAGCTTAAGGAATATTTAGAAAAGAAATGTGATGTTAAAGGACAATTGTGGTCTTTGGAGGGATTTTAAATTTTATATAAAAAGACTTTAATGAAAGAAAAATATATTAAGATCTTTATCAGGGTAAGAGTAAGAGCAATACAATGTAATAATAATATCTATGAATAAAAGGGGGGTTCAAGTGTTGTTGGAAGTCAACAAAGAAAAGGGGGAGGGGTGGGGGGTGGGGTATATATATAAGTTGAAGGGTTAATTAGGATAAGATTAATGTATTAATCAATTATTGTATATTGCCTCATCCAATAAAAACTTTTAACCAAAAAAAAAGGAATAGTTGTTCCAGTCCTGACTCTAAAGTGGGCTCACCAATGTTTCACAAACCACTTTACCTGACAAGTTGTATTCTCAGAAAGTTTGAGTGTGTCAACTGTTTTCAGTCCTTGCAGCACACGAACAATGCACAGAAAGACAGAGTGGTCTTGTTTTAACTTTGACATTCTTTTTCATTGACAATTTTTGTCATTTCTCCTGAATTTTATTCTCATTTGACTACCTCAGTTTTTTAAGCTCTACCATTTTCTGGTATAGCAGTCAGTGGAAACACTTGTCTGCTTCACCTCTAAACTTTAGCTTTGATGTGTAAAGGAATCTGCACAAAGTTGGAACAATTACTATTGAAGAGGACTAGCCCTTAGGAGGCAGCATCAATATTGGTGCACCATCCAAGTATCCATCTTTTTCCCATGCAGATCTTATGCCAGGACCTGTGAAGTTATCCTGTATATGGATCGGGGGTAGAATATTGGTCTCATCTGCCTATGTTATTGGATTTTTGTGTACATGCTCAGTAGAGGAAGAAGAAGCCCACTGGCTACAGAACAATTGTTTGTATCAAACTACTTCCTTATCTGTTCTAGAAAAAAAAAACCCTGCTAATATTTGTGTAGTCAAGATCTAATGCCAGTTTCTCTTCCTATTTTCAGTCCACTTCTGTGTTTAATATCTCAAAGTACTAATGTTACTGTCATTCCCTTTATGATAGCAGGCATCTTTCCTGATTTTCCTCTCTTACCTTTATTAGGTTTTTAATATGTGCCTATGTGTTTGTTGTTGTGTTGATCTGCTTTAAGCAATTTCACACATTCACTGATCTTTACAGAATGCATCTATTCCCAGCTCTACATCTGAAAGTAAAAAAAAAAGTTTCTAAGAAGTAAAGGCACTTAATAAATCACTTATGCTCCAAATAATATGGAAATCATAAGTTATGCCTGCGATCTTAACTTCTTTACTGTACGAGCAGTACAAGACATTGTATAGTCTGGCATTTTGTGCATACTTACCCCAGAGGCTCTGCGTAGCCTCATTTTTTCTTTACTCTTTTCTTGTTTTCCAAACTGACATTGCTGTTGCATGTCAAATGGGAATTCCCATGTCATTGTTTTACCCATGGAATCAAATTCTTATTCAACACAAATACTGCATTCACTCCATGTACACTGATGAATCTCCAACCTGCAGAGAAAGAGAATTAAGATTAAAAGAGAAGATAATGTTGGACAGAGCCTAAGATACTATGATTACACTGTCCAGATGGTGCAGAAGTTAAAGTATCTGCCTTATCCTTCACATATCATGTGAGCATGAGTGAAATTGTAAGTGCTTCTTAAACCAATGTTTTTTTTAAAAAAAATCAGAGTTGTCTTTTAAAAAAGAAAAAGTGGCGATTTACCTGAACACAATTTGAGTTCATAGCACCTTAAAGATCAACAATTTTTTTCCAGGGTATAAACTTTTTTTCCAGGGTATAAACTTTTGTGGTATAGTAACAAAGTGTATACCACAAAAGTTTACACTAAGGAAAATGCTGTTGGTCTTTAAAGCGTTGGTCTTTAAAAGGTGTTCTGCTACTACAGACTAGCATGGCTACCTACCTAAAACCGATTTGCATGAGTATTCTGTGGCCGTATAATTTAATTTTTCTTCTTACCTTCCCACAGAAGGTACAGTTCATATAGAACTCTGTGTGAAATAAAAAGATAAAAATAAATCACTTCAACTTGTGTGTCAAAAGAAGAGTGCTTTTTTGGCACACAATGACTTAATTTTTAAGGGCTTGGTTTATACTGTGCCACTGTGTAATTTTAAAACTAAAATATCTTCACCATTCAAATCCTTTAAAGATAAATACATCAGCTGAAATAAACTCTCTTCCTTATGCAGTCTAACTTGCTTGAGATCCCCCTCCTTAAATAACCTGCTCTGTTAGCATGGCTGGGGATGCCTGCTCCACTTTTGGCTTGGCAGGCAATGGCCATTTTTCTTCATGGTACAGGAAGCTTACTTTATTATCTAGCCATGCACTTAAATACACCCTTTCTTCTGTGACTGCATCTAATAGTTTTATTAACATGCAGTAGTCTTCCAGTAAACCAATTATGGAACAACCCTGGATTATCTGTGAATTTTTGATGGGAGATAAGTTGGAAAAGAAGCAGCTGAAGGCAAATTTTGAAAGCACAAAAGGATCAGTCACAAGGCAAGTTTTAAATTTTCTATAACAAAAATAGCCATTTTACACTAGAATTTTCTGAAAGCAGGCTTCATTATCTCCAGACAGAGTCTCTGTGCAAGATTTCAGACTTGATGGGACAAATTATCCTGAGTCTATGATGCAATTTTTTTGTCGGAGTTTGGTATAACTACAGTAACCCTTGCAGCTGTACAATCTTTTTTTAAAACATGCCTGCCTATTTGGCCAGCTTTTACAGTTAAATCTTTGTAAAGTTAATTACCTCCTTTTTATACATGTACCAATTAAGACAACATTTCTGTGTACAAAACCCCCCAAGCATGCTTCCTGTCAAACCTGGAATGGAGGAGGAGGTATAAATGTATTGCCAATAAATTACAATATACAACCTGCCAAGATAATGCTGATTGGAGACAGTAAGAATAATGCATTAAGAAAATGTTAGAGGTTGTATTGAATATAGGCTCAAAATCATAGCTGTAGGGTTGTGGGGTTTTTTTTGTATTGACTATGTGCTTGCTTTTCCACTCTGCTCAACTTGAACGTTTTAAATAAATCAATTATATAAATGTGCTGTGGGTCTCCAGTGCTCTCTTGTTGAAAGGAATCTGATCACATTAATGGTACTTGAACCAATGACCTCTCCTGGAAGGGGGGGATGGACAAAAACGACTGTTCTACAGGTGTGAATGAACAACTGGAAGCCTGTAGGAGTTTCAGATGCTCTGGGCATGACCTTGTCTGGCTGTCTCACTTGTGCAAAGTATATTGAACAGATGTGTGTTACAGGTGACCTGATTCCTTATTCTGAGGCACCATGATATAGTAATACTTTGGGAAGCCTCCCTGCTGTCTGAACTATTGATTGTTTAATGATTTTCCCTAACACAAAAGGGAATTTATTTGACCCAAACTCACATGATTTACATGCAGACAAGCAGCAAGGCCACAAACTGCAGGGTGACTCCCCAGATGGAGAAACAAAGCACATGAGCATTTGGTGTTGATTTGTCAGTGAGGGTGATATGCAGATACTCAAAGATGCCTCTGGCTCCCAGTACTTAAGCAGCTGGGAAATGGGACAAGGGATTCGAGTGAGGAGGATGAGTTTGGAAGTGGCTAAGGGCAATCTGAACCATCTCCCTTTCGATCCATTTCCTTAGCTCAATCGAAGCAAATTAGGTTGTGCCCAGTTGACAGCTTTCTCCAAGGCTGATAAACATATAAGTTATACATTAAATGTGTGAGTCTGAGGGCGAGTGATTATCAAAAGGCACCAAGTAGCAGAGGGTTTACCCCCTCCCGTATATTCTGTGGGATGTGTGGGTGCAACTTTCTCTAGAGGGCACTCTGACTTTGTGACCTGTACTATTTGAGTACGGTTCCAAGCTGTGTTTCACTGTTCACATGAGTGGGTTCAGTAGCTGCCTTTAAGACAAACAAGGGAAAATGATAACTTGGGACCACTTAAATAATTACATTCAAATTAGGAATGCTCCAAACAGGAGTGCTTGAGAAGTTTGTTTGTATCACATAGAAACACATTCATTTAGTTGGAAGAAAAACCTATTCATTTCAGTAGGATTTGCTTCCTGATAATTATATTAGGGGTACCAGCATGGATTATTGTCCTCAATGTTATGCCAAACATCTGTTTTTTGTACAGGACCCGGGTTTGTCTTGTTGTGTTGCTTTTATCTCACCTGCATCTGGATCCATTTTCCAAGTGCTTGTGGTGCAGCCCTTCCTGCCGTATCCTTTGAATGCCAGATTTTTCTTTGCTGTCGCAAAGCAACCAAATGTCCTGTTGGAAACATCTCTTTCTAGCATACAGTCAATGAATTTTTAAACACCCCTCCCATTTCCCTTCTCAGATAAGATCTTCTTTTTCATTCCTTCAGTTGAATCTAAATTTAGCAACAGCTGCAGTTGCTTCCAATGAAATCCAGTGGGGTCGTCAGGGCAACGGCTGATCATAAATCATTTTAATGAACTAGCAACCCAGAAGAAATACAAATAGGCCCAATCCTGCAACCTAAATCTTTGAAATTTTTCTTAAAAGCAAAGTCTGGTAGGATTAAGCCCAGTCCCATAATACCTTTTAAATCCCTTCAGATCTTCAGCTCACATTTGACAGAGCTTCAAAGTGACATTCTTGGGAACCAGATGCCCTGCTGGTGTTAATACAAAGTGTTGTATTGATACCTTGCTGGTCTTGCATTGCATTGCATTGCATTGCATTGCATTGCTCAGAAATTTGGGATATGATCCAAATGGTCTGAGCAGCCCCACTGACATGCTGAGCACATTTCAGGATTGCACTTGAAACTTTTTCATGTCTTTCGTACGCTCATTTGGTGAAACTAGAATACCTACAACATAATTAGGGCTGCCACCTCCAGGTTGGCAAATTCCTGGAGATTTGGGAATGGAGCTTGAAAAGGGTGGAGTTTGGGGATGGGAAGGTCCTCAGTAGGGCATAACACCACAGACTGTGCCCTTCAAAGAAGCCATTTCTTCCAAGTCTGTTGTGAAGGAAAAATTGTTTCACACTACTTAGGAGATAGAAATACCCTCTAGTTTCAAGAAAGGAGTGAATTAGCTGCACAAAGAAAGTGACTAACTCCAGAAAACCTGAACTGTCATAGGAAACTTCCTGAAGAAACATTGCTTTAACTAGATTACTTAAAGTCTCTCTACACGAGGCATCTGACACATGAAGAATACATGTTGGGAGATGCAATGTTAGCTGGGAAGGGTAGTTTAAAAAGACAGAGCAGGCAGCAGGGCAAAGGCTTTGCTACACACTGGAGCTGTGTGAAGGGGCTGTAAAATGCCAGAAGGGAAACTTCAGCCTATTATAACCTCTCCAGGTCCAAGCCTGGCTCTGGAAGGCAGCTCCAGCGCATTTCCATTCCTCACTGCCCTCTAGTTGCAATCCCACACAGTTTTAGACTGGAGAGGTGAAATTGACAGAGCCTTCAGAGAGGCAAAAATGAAATTAACAAACCCTCTGAGGGGTGCTCTCTGCCAGCTCTGTCTTTTTAAACGATGCTTCCCGGCTAACATTGCCTCTCCCTACACTTGACGAACATGCGCCAAGGCATCTCGTGTAGACAGACTCTAAGTAAAACACCTCTCACTGTTAAGAACCAATAATGTATGAAAATAAGCTTCAAGGATACTATTTTGCCCATTACACAGTGAATTCTGTAATACCAGCAAAATTTTACCTCTGCATTTCCATCCCCCTGACTACACTTACTCAATCTCTGCCTGTTAAATAAAGTTGTTATTTCTTTTTTGAATGTTATACAGTCTCTAGTGCCATTTCCAAGCAAAAAAGGAAGAGGGCTCCTGCTTTCCCTCATCAAATTCCTGGGCTGGGCTAAAAGCCAAAATTATATTTGTGTGTCAGGGTGGGACAAATAGACTTTCAAAATCACAAATATTAACATGCTACTTGGGGCACTCTGCTTTCACTGAGCAGAGGGTAGAATTAGAGGGAAACTGGCAACACTGTGAAGAAACATTTTTAACAAATATTCCTGTCTGAGCACCATTATGGGGTATCAAAGCTAATATACTGAACTGTGGGTCCTCCTCTTTGATAAAAGATGACTGTAATAGAGTAAAGTTAGCCAGTTTGTCCACTGATGTCCAGTCCAGGTCACATCACAGACATTTTCTCTTCGCTTCTTCTAAAATATGAGCAGAAGTTACAAGGAACGAGACATGTGATGGTAGTTTAAAATCCAAATTATTGGGATACAGCTCCATAAGAGGAATGCTTTGTGTTGACCCATTCTAAACCAGAAAAACCATAAATTGGTCCAAAGGCACCAGATGTGTGTGTAACTCTCCCGAACAAACATATGCTTCATTGCTAGTTGGAGGCAGATGGAGTCATTATAATTTACTACCATATCCCGGTAGCTGGCAATCAGCTCTGAGACTCATAATGAACAATGAGCACTCGTGACACTGTTGACCCCATTGAATGAATGTCTCTGCATTGTTGCATAGCAGGCATGCTCTTTGTTTTGTGCCCTTGGGTGTGCTTTATTGATTCTCTATAGCATCAGCTCTTCCAATGAGGAAGGTGGTTCATGACATAAAACTGTCCTGGAGTTTTCGTGGTGCAGCATCAAGAGTTGGGGGCTGGTCAAAGTCCATGTCCATGTCTGATTACAGAAGCACAATTTACAGAGACAATAAAAGGAAACCTATCGGAGCTTCTATCAGAATGAGGATTCTTCCTTTAACTCATTTATCCTTAAACAATCTTGCAAAGTATTTGCTGTTATTCTCATTTTACAGAGAGGTTGTTCTGAGTGCGCTGACCTGAGGAAGATACTGGTACTCGAGCCCACACACAGATAAGGACTGTGCATTTCATTTACTGCTCATTTATTGCTCAACAAAAAGTTTACAAAAGGATTTCTGGAAGACCTCAAGCCAATTTCCTTCCTTCAAGAAACTCCTCAAGCCCCATCTTTCCTAAACCATTCTGTCCTCTCCTTAGCACCACTCCCACTGTCTCTCAGCAACCTCATTTTCACTATTCTGCTGCGTCTGTCCCATGTAGCCTTGAATTCAGGCCATGTATCCTGTTCTCAATGACAGGACAGGCTGTCACATTAGATGGTCCAGAGAGTTAGCTGAATCAAAACCGTTTGTTTCATCCTCTCTGATTTTCATCATTGAAGAGATGCAAGCAATGCATTTTCACTGGGAAAGGTTGCCAGCTTGGGGGCAGTGCAACATACAGATTCAGTGAAACTCACATCACACTGAAGCCAGAGAGAAGACTCGATACTAGTGGTTTTGGTGTGTGCCTTTTTTTTTTGTGCCACAAGAGCTTTTGCTATAACTAGCGTCATAACACACACATACAACATTCTGCAGAATGTTCATTTGTATTAAAAATGTCCCCTCTCTAGAGAAGTTCAATAGCAATTTAAGCTTAGTTTAAAATTGCCCTTAGACTCTGATCTCAACATCAGCATTAAGGATGTTCTCTAGATCAGATTCTTTTGTAACATAATCCTTCTAACGTCAACAGAGTGGCTACATTTCCCCTCAGTTCTGAACTGATGCCAGTGGGACAACATTCTTGTAAGCATCCACTGATAGTCAGCCAACCCTTAAAAATGGGAGTTTACAATTCAAGGGCTCTTTCCACACAATCAGACAAATTGGACCTCAGCAACATTTCAGGCTCTCTGCAGCAGACATCCAAATCCCTTTTCAGTGACACTGAAGTAATGTGCCATCTACAAATACAATAGCAAGTGAATACAAATATCTGGGGGAAGTGTTGCAGATTCCCACTAACAAGATATTGGGTTTAAAATAGTGCTCGGGAAATGTAACTTTCCCACAACAGAAAACACCTTTGGGAGAAGAAATGGGGCTTGCATGCAACAAATGTGCACTTAATGATGATGATGATGATGATGATCATTTATGAAGCACTTTTTACTGTTCTGAGGGTTCTATATACATGACCTCATTAATCAGTATTGTACTCCAACCTTACTCTTACAGGCTGAGTGGTTCACGACTGCAGATCAGGCACTGAGGCTGCAATATAATGGCTCATCTAAGGCCATCCAGTAAGCTCACAGCAGTGCTATATCCAACCTTTGTGAGGTGCGCTTTTCAGAGGGAATGCTATTGTGTCAGGTGGGTCAAAAAGGTCCTCAATCTCCCCCAGCCCCTCTCTTTCAAGCCGTTTTTCCATACTGGGGTTTTCTGCACGGGTCATCTGCCCCAAGTTCAATGCTTTGGGGAAGTTTTTTCTCTCTCCTGTTTTCCCACAGCATCATGGTGCATTAGTGCACTGCCTGGAGTTTCCCCAGCTTTTCTTCAATCTTTCTTCAACCTGCTTTACTCTGAAGTTTGGGGAAAGATCACAGTAAAGCCTGGATATGTGGGTGAGTACATTTGGATTCTCTGGCCCATATGGCAGCCATTTTCCCTGGACCCTGTCCTGCAGCAGCCATTTCCTCCTCCTGTCACTGGGTTTTGGTATTTTTTTAAAAAAATGGCATTAGAACATTACTATATTGATATACTATTATAACAATAACTATGGCAGATTCTCTGAATTCTCAACTTCCATTTTTATTTTTATTTTTTTAAAATAGGTCTTTAGCACCTTCACTTGTGAAAATAGGCTAAACTTGCTTCTAAAAAATGAAAGCTGAGAATTTAGATAACTTGCTACAAATATAGTTACAGCTGTATATTGATATAATGATATTCTAGCATTAGTTTAAAAAAAAATTGCAAAAGCTCCGGTGGCTTCTGTGTGTGTGTATGTGTGTGTGTGTGTGTGGTCTCTTCCAGGGATTTGGGCAGGGAAACTGTGAGGAAACCTGCCATGTGGAGGGCCTGTTGCTGCTGTGCTTTATCTGCAGCAGCAACAGCAATGGGGAAACCACAAGATCCCATACTTGTGTGGAAGACACCATTGTTTCCCTGATCACTGTTTCAGTGGTCCTGCCTCTCTACTAAACACCACCCTAAGTTTCAAGCAGATTGGATCAAGGGGTCCAGTTCTACAAGCCCCTGAACAAGGTGACCCAAAGTTACCCTACTTGTCTCTATTGTTTCATATGGGAAAAATGCCATGCTTTCTCCAGGATAAGGAAGCCAATAGGCAAACACTCAAGAGCAACCACTGGCCAAAAACCTCTAAATGCAAAAAGAACCAACAAGCACAATAGAACCAACTGTAAGCAGTCAGCCCGGCCTCTGCCATCTTTAATAGCTATTTAATATAGCTACCTGTGATATAAAATTATAAGACCCCTAGATTAAAAGCAGTTTGGCTTGCAAACAGGGAAATTCCAGCTAGCAGTTGCTGAGTCCCGCCCGTGAGACCAGGGCATGAATGGAATGCCAAATGTAAATGCAGAGTGACCAGCAATACAGTCTTCCCAGCTCCAAATGGAATCCAGAGCAACAAAGGTCTCGCAGTGTCTTCCCACTTAGCACATTCCTTTCCCTCCTTCCATGATGAGATCTCCTGCCCATGATTGAGGAGAAAATCAATTAGCATTCATAAGCTCTAATAATTCATTCCTGGGAAAGGTACATTCCACAACTAAATTCATCAACTTTGCTCCAGTGGACTCCATTAACAAACTGCCCCTTTTGTGCAGTTCCAGGAGAGACTTTGCATTCTCTTTCACACACCCCGGCATCTAGCAATCAAGGTAATAATACCTTTGTTATTCCTAGGAACTGACCATTGGAGTCTTTGTTCCAACAGCTGAGATGACTCTCCCACCTCAGGGCATGTTTTACCTATAAGAATAGTGCCCTTGCCCCATTCAAATCATGCACACTTATTGGATCCGAAGTGCTGCTCCCTTGAGGTTACCCTAAGCCTCTTGTTCTCTTGGCTGAGGATGCTGGAAGTTTGAAGCTACTCTCTTCCTCCATGGACTGGACTACTCTCTAGGATAAATAGATATATTTCCCCTCCCTCCCTCTATTCCAACTTCCGGCTAACTTCTTAGGACTCTCTCTGTGTGTAACCATTTTATTATTTACTCCTGTTTGTGCATGTGTTTTTCCTCTTCAATAAAATATTGCCCTTTGAACTTAAAGCACTGGTCTCGTCTGTTATCTGGGAAAGGACTCTGTAAAAATTAGTGGAAAAGATCCCGTAGTTACTGCCTCTCGCATAGCTGTCTTCCTTGCTGCTAATTCCCCCACTCTCTATTACTCGCAAGGAGACCAATTCAGATAGAACATCAAACTAGAGAATCTCAGCAGAATGTTGGACCAGTGCGGCAAGTCCAGTACAACCAATGTAAAACCAAACAACTTATGCAAGGAAAACTGTTGCAAGCCCGACTGTACCAATGTCAAAACACAGAAGCCAAGCAGAACACAGGGCCTGTGTGGCAAGCCCAACAGAGCCAATGTCAGACCATAGAATCCAACCTGGAAATCCTATTGAAAGCACAAACTATTTAAAAATTTAAAACCTTTTAAAAACAAAGAAATGCAAAGCAGTTAAAAATTCTAAAATAAGTCAACAGAAGAGAGCCAAACAAAACAGCACGAGCCTTTCAAACTCTTTTAAAAACAGCACAAAACCAAACCAAGGAAAACTATTTTTAAAATGAACCAGAAGGAAAACAAAGACTCCCTGTAATTACAACTCCCCCACCCACAGGCAAAACCAAAAAACACAGATACTAAAGGCAAACCAGTCTTGCACACTACAAGGTCTATCCAGACAGGCAGCAGCCGATAGTAGAAATCCAAAGTGCAGAGCAGAGCAACAACAGCAAGCACGACCAGGTCTAAAATAAAAAATCTAGTGCTGAAATGGAGTCAAGCTGCAGCACAGGCTTGCTTTTTATCTTCTCTGTCTGTCTGTCTAGTACTGCTCATAGGGCTATTACCTTAAGCAGAAATTAAAATGGGAAGAACCTTACTTGATATCATGTCTCTGATGTTTAATTATTGTCCCTATATATTTTGCCACAGAAAGAGTAACAATCATTTGTATCCAATAGTAACCATGTCACCTGGGCTCTCATATTTGGTAGTTCTATATTTTTAAGTAGCGTGATGATTAGGCTAATCCTTAACTCATTAAATATGGGACACTCTATAATCATATGTTCAGTGGTTTCAGTTTTATCATACGGGCATCTGCATGTTCTGTTAGCATATGGTACTTTCTTGTATCTACCCTCCAAAACTGCCGAGGGAAGAGCATTCATTCTTGCCAGTGTAAAAGCTCTTCTGAGCTTTTTGTCCTCTTTGTCCATGCTCAGTGAGTTATGAAGGGCTGTGAGAGATGGGCCAGAGAGTTCTAATGCTCCTCCTAATGTTTGATCCCATTGCCTGGGAGAGATGCCTCCCTCCCTCCTATTGCCTGGGGAACATATTAAATGGGGAAAACCCCAGGCTTGGGAGCCTTAAAATGCCAGTCCTATATATTCCTGAATATTCCCAAATATTCCCAGAAACATTTGAAACCCAGTTACTGGTATTCTAAAAATCTTGAATATCATTCTCGATACCCAGATATATCTTAAAAACACAATAATATGTTTTTCAGATATATACTCAGATTGGAAATTGCATATCCCTTGCAAAGGTATCCCCAGAATGTGGGTGGGGTGTACATGCCATTGAAAGTAATGCACTGTAGATTGTCATATTCAGATGTGCATCAGGTTGTGCACCTGGATATAGATGTTGCCCATTCACACTGCATTATTTTCAGTTGGGTATTTGTATGTGAAGATTTGCATTCCTGTCAACAACTGCTTCAAGTAATCAACTGTGTTGATCTGATGAATGATGGTTAGAGAGCATCTGATTACATTACCAACAGGGACATATTCCCTTCTGACCAATGACCTCTTGTGAATATTGCTCCTTTTTGTAAGGTGTGTGAAACATTTCCAAAAAGAATATTAGTTCATTGCTTAAGAAGAATTTGAACCGGGGATTTTACATCTCATCTTCAGCAATTTACTGTGTGAGAACATTCCTCACATGTTGTTCTGAATCTGAAATAATTTGAAATGATTCTTCTTGTTTTCACTTAGAAAATCTCCACTGAAATTCACAGGAAATTTAAGTCCCTTTAAAACAGCTAATTATTAGGATGTGCTGGTTGAAGTACAAGCTGGGTAAAACATTTTCAACAATTGTTTCTGATTGATTCTGGTGATTCATATTAAGTGATGATCTGATCTACTGAATGGAATTGCTTGTTAATCTCTGCATTCTGAATTTCTCACTTAGGACTGGCACAGATGAAACAAACATCTGTCACCAGGAGGCTGCTTTTAAATCGCTGTCAGTGATGCTTTCTATCATGTAGCAAACTGGTTGTGTGCAGAGGACCCCTACAGAGAAGGGGTGATTTTTTTCCACATTTGGTAGTTTGTAGCAGCATGGAGAGTATCCCTCAATCCTTATTATGGGAGAATGCTCAAAGAATGCCCAAAGAATGCACAAAGAGGCAATTAACATAGAAATCAGCCAGGTTGCATGCATTGATCTACTTTCTCCTACACGTGTTGGCCCCATGTATTTTTAATATCTATATGAAAGTTGTTGGCAAGTCTAGGCCTCGAATTCTTCAAAATATGGATGACCTCCACCTGTACCTCTCCTGCTCTTCTGATCCGAAGAAAGCAGTGGAGTGTCTGGATCTTATTTTGAAGGAAGTGATATGCTCAGGGCTTTTTTTCTGGAAAAAGAGGTGGTGGAACTCAGTGGGTAGCCCTCGAAGAAAATGGTCACATGGCTGGTGGCCCTACCCCCCCAATCTCCAGAAAGAGGGGAGTTTAGATTGCCCTCCGCACCGCTGAGTGGCGCGGAGAGCAATCTAAACTGCCCTCTGTCTGGAGATCAGGGGGCAGGGCCACCAGTCATGTGGCCATTTTCAAGAGGTTCCGGAACTCCATTCCACCGCATTCCTGCTGGAAAAAAGCCCTGGATATGCTGGATGATGATGAAAAAACTGAAATTTTACCCAGACAGGGCACAGTTGGTTGAGAGTTCTGTGGGCTTGGGTTGTAAGATTCAACCTATGTTGAATGAGGCTTTCAGTATCCCCCCAGTTTGGGGATACTTATTTATTCATTTGATTTACATTAGTTATAGTCCGTCTTTCTCAATGAGACTCAAGGTGGATTACACAATGTAAGTCAAGACAATCAACAGCTTAGGCATTCAATAAACAATACAACAGGGTATGGACTGCAAACATGTGTAAGCAAGCAGAGATATGATATAGAGCTGAAACAACATTGAAACAAAATGTAAGCAGTTTAACATGACATGATAAATGGCAGTAAAAACCAGTGCTCAACAGAGTTGGGCTTGGTCAGCGAGTTGCCAGGAGTGCCTTTTATCAGCTTAGTCTGGTATACCGAAAGGTAACAGATATGGCTGCTCCCGGAAACTATAGCAAACAAGGAGCGGAGAACCGCCCGGGAGTGATAATTAGTCACAAATAGTCAAAAACAGAACCAACATCATATAATTCAAGTTATACATAAGCCTTAATATGTTCATCGATACAATATGCCATAATTACTTAAAATAGGCAATGTACAACTTATTGAAATTAACACTTTCTATTGACTATTTTTATATAATCACTTCAATAACGAGAATACAATTCGATAACCATGAGTCCCACATAGGAGACCTCGGGAGTGTAAAGGTAAGTCAAATTGAGTCCCAAGAATTCATTTAGTAACATTCTTTCTTTTGTTCCTTGACATATGTAGTGTGGAGAAGGTTAAGATCCAAATGCATGCCCGGAACTGGGGCCAGCAGATTTTCTCACAGCTTTTCGTCTATAAAGACTTCATCAGGGGCATATAACCTGTCTCTCCACGTATGTTTCCTTCAACACATAATCCTTTTGCAGCACCCGGAAGCGACGCGGAACGAGTTGGACTCCCTCTCTATTGTTCAGAACTCATCATGTGCTCACATTACAACTATTGAAATGGTACAATTAAGCTGTCTTCCATTTTGTTTCTGGATACAATTCAAACTTCTGTTCTTGACTTTTAAAGCCCTAAATAAGTTCAGACTAGAATATCTAAAGTACACTTACTCAAGCACTGACATCATCTAGCAAGGTTTTCTTGTATGTGTTATCTTTGCAGTGGGTGGCAGCATGCGTCAGAGCTTTTTCTCTTGTGGAATGGCACTGAGATGTGGAATTTCCTCTCCTGTGCAGTTCAGTTAGCACATTCTCTGGTGGCTATGAAAGCATATTTATTTCGCCAAGTGAAACTGTTTTAAGCTTGACTTATTGGCTCCATACATTTGAATGTTAAATCTGCTGTTTATTATTACTTTAGCTTATTTTGGTGGTTTTAATCTGTATTTTATATTTTTAAATATATAATATTAACCATACTTATTCTATTAGTATTCTGCCCATCCTCCAAGGAACTCAGTATAATGTTGAGTTATAGAGGTAGGATAGGCTGAGAATGAGTAACTTGCCCAAGGCTAGCCTGTGACCTTCATAACTAAGCTTGGTTCTCATCCCAAATCTTCCCAGTCCAAGTTCAACATGCTAGACTGTACGTCATATCACTCTCATCATGTTTCATGGCTGAACAGTTTTATACAGAGCCAGGCTATTGCCCCATCTACTCAGACTGGAAGTAGCTCTCCAGTATCACAGGCTCAAAGTATATGCTGCAATTTGTAACATGTAAGGGCTGGGTTCATCCGCGGTCTTCTGTGCAGGCATACATTGAGACTGCACTTGCGCAGGCCAGCTGCTTGGAATAGGATTTCGTAGCTTTACAGCTTCTGAGGTGGTGACCCTTCCCTCTTCAGATCACAGGCTGGTTCAGTTTCCTATCAAAATGGTCATGTGATCTAGAGGAATTGTCCCCTTTCCCTCAGTTTGTTTTTCACCACTGCGAAGAGCAGACGTCTCTGTAGCATTTCTTTGTGCTGTTCCTGAGATGAATCTTTTACCTCATAAGAAGATTTTGTTGGCTTTTTTTGTCTTATTTTCTTCTTTTTTTCTAGCTCTCCTTCACTTCTAAGAGGGCTATGTGTTTTTTCCTTGTTTTTCTCATTGTTTTTCTGAGAACTTTGTCTTCCTACTGTACTTTTGTCTTTGGTGTCAAAGATGGCTGATAAGACTTTATTTAAGAAGAAAATGTGAGGACACAAAGATGACAAAAACTGATGGCCACTCGTTGTGTCTTCTATGTCTTGGAGAAGAGCACATCACCAAAAAATGTTAGCACTGTCAGGTTTTTACACGTAAAGTGAGAGGAGACCAAGCCACCCACCTCAAGGCACTGTTATAGGAGAAGGCTATGTCTAGCACCACAAGTCCAGCAGTAAAGAAATCTTCCCCAGCAGTGTGTTCAGCCTCAGTGTCCTGATCATCTTAGGATCCATCCACATTGAAATCAGATCCAATGTCTGCCAAGCAGTCTTTGGACCTGATGGCCTCCTCACAGAACTGACCATGGCACCATTCCTGGTCTCAGGAATCACTGGTTCTGGTCTGAGCCTCTTCAGACCTGACAGCAGGTAGAAAAGCTCTGTCAGTGTCAAAGAGTTATGCTTCACTGGTTCTGCGAGCCACACGGGAGGGTTCCTCAGATCTTCTCCTGAGAAAGCATAAGCATAAAATGAAGCACTCAAGAGAGGAGGTTCGTTCTATACCTCTTGAACCTCCCAAGTTGCCAGATCTGATTCAACCTTCTGGATCTGATTATGGTCTTGGATGCCCCTCCTTTCTCTCCTTCTTCAGAGTCAGGAGAAGAGATGGTCCTTGCCCCCGAGAAGGGATGTACCCACCATTCCTGTTGCTTGGGCCGTGAGCACCATTCTCAACACTCGGTTCCATAGTATCCCTATTATGATCCACCATTGTATGTGCCCAACTGGGGAGATATTTACAGACGTTATTCCTGTTCAGCGTTCCCTTTCTGGGATCAAAAGAAGAAACATTGTACTTGAGATCCTGTTTGGATGCCTCCTCCATTGCCACTGGTACCAAGGCATTGCTAACATTAAAATTGTTAATTATCTGGCAATTATAAGTGGCTACCAGACCCTTCTTTGGCAAAAGATATCATCTTATATGGACCTTCTTCCTGAGGATAAAAAGTCATACAGGATGAGGCCACGAGTTGTCCAAAGCTGGCTGTAGTGATTGCTCACCTTAGGCAGTTAAGGTGTTCTGTATATCCTTATCTGGATGATTGGCTCATTACTGCTTCATCTCCAGACATCCTAAGAGAGCATATCTCCCGTATCCTATCCACTTGTAATGATTTTGGACTTGTGGTCAATGCCAAAAAGTCTAAACTGGTTCCTGCCCATACTATACAGTTCATTGGGGCTGTGTTGGATTCTCCTCTTAATAGAGCTTTTCTACCAGTAGATAGATCCAGAGGAGTTAGCCGTGTTAGTCTGTAGTAGCAAAATAAAAAAGAGTCCAGTAGCACCTTTAAGACTAACCAATTTTATTGTAGCATAAGCTTTCGAGAATCACGTTCTCTTCGTCAGATGCATGGAGGGCAGAAGGAAACTGGTCAAATATAGAGGAGGGGAGGGGAGGGGGGAGGAGGAGAGGGGGGATGTAAACAACTCCTTTGATATGGAGATGCAGACAGCTCCTTTTGGTGTGGGGATCAGTTTGCTTGTGTAAAGGTTCAAAGGAGTTTGCCGTGTTAGTCTGTAGTAGCAAAATTTTGCTAGAGCTAATTTTATAGCTCCATAGAAATTTATTGAAAATTGTTTGCCACTGCCTTGTCAGTTTGCGAGGTATTGTTATCGGGATAGTGCGAAACAGGAATGTAAGTTTAGGGAGTGAGAAATTTTTGATCAGGTGGAATCTAGAGTACCAACTGTGCTGTTGTTTATTCCACTCTAATAGTTCTTTTTTTATTTCCTGGATTTTTTGCAAATGATTATATTTTAGTAGGTGGGCCAAATTAGATGGAATATTAATGTCCAGGTATGGGAGATAGTTGTTTGCCCATTGATAGTTGTATTTTGAAGAGATACTGCTTCTTGCTAATTGTGAAATGTTGATCGGCATTATTGTTGATTTTTGTATATTAACTTTCAGCCCTGATAACTGTTTAAATTTGTCCAGGGTACTTTCCAAATGCATTAATGAGATTTCTGGATTTGTAATATACAATAGCATGTCGTCAGCAAACATACTTAATTTGTATTTTTTGGAGGCAATTGTTATTCTGTGAATTTGTGTATTATGTCGTATTTCATTAGCTAGGGATTCTATAGCTAGCGCAAAGAGTAGTGGCGATAAGGGACATCCTTGCCTTGTGCCCCTAGTAAGATTTATTTCGTCTGATAATGTAATGTTTATTTGAATTTTGGCTTTAGCTTGAGAATAGATAGTGCTTAAAGCTTGGCATATTTTAGGGCCAAAATTCATATGTTGTAGTTACAAAAGTAAATATGATGTTTCAAGAGTGTCAAAAGCTTTTTTGATGTCTAGTGTTTTCTAAGCACAAGGGCCTCTATGTTGGATTGGCTCTGTGGGGCAGTGGGAGAAGGGGCTTCAGTCTTTCCTTTGTGCCATTTTCCTGACCTAAAACACCACTGGGGGCTGCACACACAGTGAAAGGCTTGAAAAAAGTTCCCCTACACCTGACTTCTAACTGTCAAAGTCAGGTTGGGGGAACTCCAGCTCCTACTTGTTATTTTGTTAGATTATTTATTTAGCACTTTTTGCTGCTATTGATTTGGGTCCCTCAGGAGAGGAAAGTGGGACACAAATAGTTCACATATATGAAAGAATAAATAAAATACACATTAGAAGACATAAAGTGTGATTTGGCCTTCAGGCAGAGCTCTTTCTCAGCTTTTGGTGATTTCACATGGAGTTTTTTCTCTATTTCAGAAACTCTTGTCCAGCAGGGTTTTTTTTTTTGTTTCCATGTGATGTTGACTGCTATTCCTGCACAAATTGTGAATAACTGTGTTTTTTCCTACACCCCCACCCCTGTTTTAAACCAGAAAAAAGCCTGATCTTCTCCAGCATGGCATTGCTGGCATGATGTTTTTTCATGTATCTGGAAGGAAGATAAGCTTTGTGTTTGAATGAAAGGAAACCTCCTCTTTTCCTTCTTCCTCTGAATATTCACAGTGAATTGTCTTGGTGTTGTAGCTGACACCTACAAAACTGAGATTTTTTTTTTTTTTAAATGGATCAGGTAATATTTTAGTGCTGTTTCTACATTACAACAATCCAAATGATGTTTTTCCCCTGCTCTCTTTATTAGCATTTGAAAATTTCCTGAAGCGCTGTCTCCTCTTCCTGCTAGCAGGAGGAGACTGATTACTTTTTTCAATATCGATGGCCACAATGGGATACTCAGGGCGAAGCTACAAGTGACGAATGACACTTGAACGGCAAGTGTATTTCTCCCTGTATTGTCGAAGGCTTTCACGGCCGGAGAACGATGGTTGTTGTGGGTTTTCCGGGCTGTATTGCCGTGGTCTTGGCATTGTAGTTCCTGACGTTTCGCCAGCAGCTGTGGCTGGCATCTTCAGAGGTGTAGCACCAAAAAAAGGTGCTACACCTCTGAAGAGGTGCTACACCTCTGAAGATGCCAGCCACAGCTGCTGGCGAAACGTCAGGAACTACAATGCCAAGACCACGGCAATACAGCCCGGAAAACCCACAACAACCATGTATTTCTCCCTGTTCACTTGCGCTCCATTCAATCCACTTGCTGTTCAAGTGTCATTCGTCACTTGTAGCTTGGCCCTCAGACAGTACCTTCCAGCCATTAGTACTACTGAAGGATTCAGCTATTGTATTATTCTGAAGCACTATGCATGTACTGAAAGATTATTACATAGTCTGAAGCAAGGGTGTAGACTTTCCAATTTCCTGGGGGTGGGGCTGGGCCAAAGGCATTGCTAAGCTAGGTCTATAAGTGACATCATAGGGAGGAGCCAGCAACATCAAAGGGAGGGGCCTCCATTGCTACTATCTATGGAGGTTGGGCCATGGGGGATTTAGGGAGAGGCTCACCAGAAATTTGGGAGGGGTGGGCACTCCTGGGCACCCCTAACAACACTCCTGGGCTGGGCCAAATCTAGGAAAAAGTGGGAGTTGGCCAGTGGTTATAGTGGTATCTTAGCAATCTCCTGTGTCCTGTTTTTGAAATTCATTTTTAGAATAGTCACTTTAAGATCTGCAAATATACATACCATGTGCATAAGGAAAACTAATGGTCACAAATTTGACACAGAAAAGCCTGTAGGGGGACATTTTAAAAGTTTTCCTGGATATTCATTTACAAGAGTCTTGTTTCTCCCTTATTCATTTACCTTATTCACAGATGCCTTGATTTGGTAAATACATGATTGAAATCTCTGAGTCAGGGTAGAATACAAAAGAGTTGCTGTGTACTCAGTTTCTGAGCAATGGACAGAGTAGGGGTGTGCACCCAAAAGCGATTTGGGTTTCCTCCTTTTCTAACATTCCCCAAATTTAAATTAGAGCTAAACCAGTATGTTGGGCCCAACAGAGGCATTGTAGTCTGACTGTTGCTACATTGAAAGTGGGTAGAGCCAGCCAGGGTTTTAAGGACTAAGCTACTTTGTGTGGGCCATAGCTACAGGTATTTTAAGACAGTGTATAAATAGAAAAAATAAAATAAAAATGATATCACAATTACAATTACATCAAATGAAAAAGAAAAGAAAGAGTAAATATATAATAAACAATGATATTGTAAACGGTTAAAATTATATGATAATAGCAACCATTTTTACTATGTCCTCTTTTTTTTGGTAAATTATTTTTATTAGGTTTTTATAATGGGGAAGGGGATTACAAAAAGAAAAAACATTTCAGTAACAGATTCGTGTATAAGACCTTCATTATGTAATCAATGCTTCAAAAAAAAAGAAAAAGAGGAAAAAATTTTTTCCCCAGTATAACCATCAATCCATAAATTAAGAAAACCACTGCATAACCCAGCTATTGCCCCTTATACCTTCAAACTTCCCTTTTAATCTCTCCAATCATTATTTAATTTCTTTGCTTTTTTATCCACTTACTCTTTTTCTTATCTCATTTCTTACAATTTTTTTTCTTTTATATATGTTATGTATATTTCATTTTAAGAAACATTTCCAATCCCTTGAATTTTAGCCAAGGGTATTAATCCCTTAATCATTCCAGGAACCAAATATAAGAAAAGGACAGAGGATATGAGCGGAAAGATAAATGACCATTACTATATATCAATGTAAAAAGATATTTTTGTACCAGTCTAACACTAATTTATGCTCTAGGGAGAGTAACTAAAAAGTAGGAATAATCGAAGAAGACTCCAAAGACCCAGTTGTCACATTATCTCTAGTCCTTTAACAGTGAACATACAATATCTAACATGTTATAAAACATCTAAACTTCCAATAAGTCTATGTTAAACATTATTAAGCATAAAAAGGCAACAAACCCTGGGTCATAATCTGAATTTCATTATATTTCTCCTTCTTTCTCTCTTTCAAGAAATAATAATGAAGACAGAAGGCACTAAAGACCCATCAATTCCCCGCTCTCTAATCGTTTCAGAGCACATAAACAGTATAACAAAATAGAAAGAAAAATACACATAGGACATTGTATTAAGCTTGTACTATTGGATCATAATCTGAGTTTCATTCTCGTTTTCTTCTTCTTAATTCCTCTAACAAGTCCTCCTTTCCAGTGCTCAGCCAAAGGTGACTTTTCTTATCTTCTAGCCAATTCTGGAAGGGGTCAGTAAACATGCTGTGGTCTCTCTGTTTTATTTTCTTTTTTAAATATACGTTGCATACTTTTTTCTTCATTCAGAAGCGGTACGCTTGGTTCCTTCCCCACAGCTCTGCTTTGTTACTTTTCCCCTTTCTTCTTTGTAGCTTGTATTTTCACAAAAAAGGACTGGTATACTCCTCCATTTTGTAGACTGAACTTTTCATCAATCCACTCTAATTTTCTTTCAGATAAGTCTGTCCCTTTGAAATTTTCTTCTGATTTAGTATCTTTCACAATGTCTTTGTCCATTTCCAATCCAAGTATCTCATCTGCTTTACTTAATAACTCGCTCATCAGCTTGGCAATTTCTTGCAATTTAGGGAATACTTCTTCCAGAAAAGTGATTTTAAAGTTACTTGTAGATGTTCTGTCAAGACTTTTGTCAAAGTGGTAGAAAGCTCCACTGTTACTTTTTATAGTTCCAGAAATTTATTGCTTTCCAGCTCTCTGCTGGGAGAGTCTTTTAATCACTCTTCTGTGCCTAGTTCCCAGCTCCCAGCATTTGTAAATGCAGCCGCCTCGCTGGAGGTTAATTAATCCCCTCCTTATCAAGCTGGTTAGCCCTCGTAAAGTCATAAAACAATCTTCTTACTTGATGGGAAGTCTAGTAGGTTTGCTTTTGTTCAGCCTTTCAGATGTCTTTGCTTTGTCTTGCCAGGAATCTGCTTTATTTTCGCTTGTCAGACTTTCGGATTCTGCAGCTTCGTAGCCATTTTGGCTTCTCCCTTGGTCCTTGCCGTTTGAGCCGGTGTGGGGGCTTCACAGGGGGTTGCCAGTCCCCTTGAGCTCCTCCACCTTGCTCTAGCCTGCCTCCCCTCTCCATGGCGGGGGGGGGGGTCTTGGGGCCCTGAATTCTCAAGTCGCAAGGAACCGGGAAGATCACGACAGAGAGCTCATAAATCAGCTGCCATGCCCTCGCTGCTTCATTCCGAGAGTCTACTATGTCTTCTTGTAATAAAATATTATAATTTAATCTCCATCTTCCTGGGGCAGCCTGTTGTGGGCCCTTGAGTGCGGCTGCACTCCACTCAGCCCGATTTCACCTGTTTGAGGCCAAATCGGGTTGGTGCAGATTGCAGAAACACTGCTGGGCTGGTGCAATGGGCCCTAGAGTGCTGCTGTGCTCTGCATTGGGCCTATTTCTGCCCACTTCAGGCTGAATCGGGCTGGTGCAGAGCACAGGAATGCTGCCATGGCAGCGTAACAGTCCCTGGAGTGCTCCCGCACTCTGCACCAACCCAATTTCTGCCCGTTTGAGGCCAAATTGGGCCAGTGCAGAGTGCAGGAATGCTGCCAGGGTGGTGTGATGGGCCCTGGAGTGCTCCTGCGCTCAGCACCGGCCTGATCTTCCCCTTCTGCCTCTGTTTTGTTACTAAGTAACTACTAACTGATAGTGATCTGCAAAGGTTTGGGGTTGTATCTTTGCAATCTCTAGATTAATAACTAAGGTTTTTGATATACAGCACATATCAATCCTTGAGTATGTTTTGTCTCTCTCAGGGAAGTTTGCCTTCTTTGGTTTTTTCCCACCTATCTTTTTTAGATCCATTACTCCATAAATGTATCCAAAGATCACTATCTCTCCTTCTTGAAAATCTAAAATGGATAGGAAAACATTTTCATAAACGTTTTCTCTTGCATTCTCTTGCATATATTGTTGCTAGTGTGTAAATCTTGCTTTCCAAAAGCCTGATTTTCAAAATCATATATCTTCCTTCAGTCTTTCTTAATTCTTTTGTAACATTTATTTGTAAATAGTTCATATAAATTCTTAATAAATACACAAATAAATATTAACAACTGGGAACAAATCCCAAAGAACCATAATAATTGTAATATGATACAACAGGAAGGGTGGGCAGTCCTGTGCTTCAGCTGGCTTTGTGTAACTGAGCCCCTCATGTGTCCCTGGTTGCCTGGGGAGGGTCTGAGCCCCTCAGCCCCCCCACAAAAATTACACCTGTGATCTGAAGCACTACGAAATGTGCTATTCTTGAGCACTACTGTGCGACAACTGAAGCATTTTAAAAGATGGTGGAGAACCATGACAGCAGCATGACAACAACAGGGGAGAGGAGTAGGGTCCAATCCGCATCTGGTGCAAAAACCCACCCACAACTAATAAGTGTTAAAAAAAACCCTTGTTCAGTGTAGAATCATCACTGTAAGTGTGAACTGAGGAAGAATCCCACCAGCAACAATGATAATGACAGAACCACTGTTACCTCAGAGTTGTGCATTTTGTTTTAAAATAGAGAGTCTGGGGATTGAATCTTCTAGCCTTATTGCCCTATTCAATGCCACTGGTCTGTCTAGCTCAGACTAGCTCTTGTGATTAATAATAGATATATTTGCATTAGGTAATGTGTATAAAAAGTGACACAGACATAGGCTGCTTTCTCATGAGGATGCATCCACATTTGGGGGGGGGGGACATGTTATTCCATATTTTCCTTGGTATCACCTCATGCCCACCATTGCCCCCTTGCAATACCAGAGGGTTTTTAGCTATATTGCTATAGGAATATAGCAGCTACTGATTTGTTATTTGAAGCCATCAAAAAGCTTGCTGGTGACAGTGGGGGGAAATGGTGGATGCAAGGAAAAATGGCATTATTGCGAGCAGGTAGAGTTAGAAATCTGTCCCATCCCATCTGCATATGGATGGCCCACCTGCCACTCTTGTTTAGACTCAAAAACAGGTGAAGAGCTCTGTGCTGAAGATGCCATAATGTAAGATTCTACAAATGACTGCAGTTTATTCTGCCATGATACATAGAGGACTAATAAATTAAAGCTGTCATATATATGTTGCTCAGAGGAGCAGCATGAATTACAGCAGGAATGAGCACATCAGGCATAATTTGCATTAAGGCTGTGCACCGACTATTGAGGTATTTGATCAAATACATGAATGAAAGAGCTGCTTTGAAAATTCAAATCCATATTCATGACCAATTTTCAGCTCTGTTCACGTGGATCTTCACCAGATCAGCAACATCTTTCAGCCTCATTTTTTGCTCATTTTCCAGCTGTGCAGGAGTCCACTAGACATATTGGTTTGCCCCACATTATTATCTGAATATGTCAGACTTGTAAGTTCCAAGTATTTATGGCTCACAGCTATGGCATTAGCTCCATATTGATTTTCTGGGATCTGGCTAAAATCTGTAAATTAAAAATGAACAAGCTCAACATTGTGGCTGTTGGAGCTAATAAATAAAATATTAATATAATTTTTTTAAAAAAAATTCTTAATACAATGGCCTTCACGTTAAGCACATTTCAAAGCAGCTGGGCTTAATTTGTTGCAGGAATAAATGTTATGGATCACAGGCCGTGTATTGTACAGCTTTTCAAAGAGAAACCTTTCATTAATTATTTTGCGGTGTTTGTAACTTATGGCTGTTTTACATGTTACAAAATTCTTACAAGCACCTGAGGATCACTGCATCATAGAAAAAAAGAAACTGTGAGAAGTTTGATTGTCTCATGGGCTGCAGGGAGGAAAGGAGTAGAGGAACATCTCAACCACCTACACCACTTTGCTGAGGATCCTCCCTCCCCCCACTTTCTATTCAGGTACCTATAAAACTTGGATGTGGCCAGATGCGTGTTCCTTTTGGGTGTGAGCCAAAGTTAGGCTTACCATTTGCCTGCTTATCTCCAGATAATTTGCTCTATTGCCCTCAGCTGCTCAGAGCAGCAGACTAGCAGAGAGAGAAAATTAAATAAAAATAAAGCTCTGGTCTAGTTGGAATAGTTCTAGGCGTCTCAGGAAACTCTATGGTAAAACTATAGTTGTCATTGTGATGTCATTGTGGTTGGGCACTGAGGCGTGTGTGCCCATTTTCTCAGGCTGCCTGCGGGTGGTGGGCCATTGCTAGGTGGTTTGCCTCCTCCTGCCAATTGGCAGTTATTGGCAGGCAGAGGGGCAAACCGCTGGGAATTTGCCTGCCATTGGTGGGCACCCGGCAACCCTTCCATTTCCATAAATTAAGCCTCTATTGGAGGGCAGGACATTTTTCTCCATACCAGTTGGCAACCCTACCTTTGCTCCTCCCCTCCCTTCCTGCTTCCCTGTTTTTGGCATCTCTACAGAGAGTGCAGCAAGACTTGTATGTCCAATGGGGTCTCCTGAATGATGACACGAGCTGAGGACAACAGGATGGTGATACAAGGGTCAGACTGTTACATCCCATTATCATAGATCCAGAGGAGTAAGCCATGTTAGTCTGTAGTAGCAAAATAGTAAAGAGTCCAGTAGCACCTTTAAGACTAACCAACTTTACTGTTGCATAAGCTTTTGAGAACCACAGTTCTCTTTGTCAGATGCATGGAGGGTATAAAGAAACTGGCCAGATATATATAGCTGGTGAAGGGAGGGGGAGTAGATGCAATCAATTGTAAAAGTCATGAAAGAGGTGGAGTGCACAATCCAGGCTCAGTGTGACCCCTCCTCTCCATAGCTGAATCTGAATAGAATGCCTGAAAGGCATTCACTTCTGATAATGCCCGAAAAGCAGTCACTTCTGATAATGAGATAACCATTCATAGTCTTTATTCAATCCAAGTCTGACTGAGTCAAATTTACATATGAATTCCAATTCAGCAGCTTCCCGTTGGATTTTGTTTTTGAAATGTTTCTGTTGAACTATGGTGATGTTTAAGTCCTTGATTAAATGTCCTGGTAGATTGAAGTGTTCTCCCACTGGTTTCTGGATGTTGCCAGTTTTAATGTCCATTTGTTGCCATTTTGTGTCCATTCATTCTTTTGCGCAGAGTTTGGCTGGTTTATCCAATGTACAGAGCAGGTGGACATTGTTGGCACATGAGGGCATATATCACGTTGGAGGATGAGCAGCTGTAAGAGCCAGAGATAGTGTAGTTGACGCCATTGGATCCTGAAATTGTATTTCCTGGGTAGATACAAGGGCAGAGTTGGCATCTAGGTCTGTTGCAGGGTCTGGTACCTGTGCTGGTGACTCTGCTAGCCGATTCATGGTTGTTAGTGAGAAGTCGTTTAAAGTTGGGGTTGTCTGTAGGAAATGAGAGATCTTCCACCCAGGGCTTGTGAGAGAGGCATCGTTTTCCAGGATGGTCTGTAGATCACTGATGATACATTGGATGGGTTTGAGCTGGGAACTATAGGTGACAACCAGTGGTGTTCTGTTGTTAGTTCCTTTAGGTTTGTCCTGGATCAGGCTGTTTCTGGGTACTAGTCTGGCCCTGTTGATTTGTTTCCTTACCTCATTTGGTGGGTACTGTAGTTACAAAAATGCTTGTTGTAAATCTCTTAAGTGGGAGTCCTGATCAAGAGCATTGTAGCAGATATGATTGTAGGCTTGGCTATAGACAATTGACCGAGTGGTATGTTTAGGGTGGTAGCTGGAGGCATGTAGATATGAGTATCGGTGGGTGGGTTTCTGGTATAAGGTGGCATTTATCTGTCCATTATGTAGTTGTACAGTGGTTTCCAGGAAGTGTACCTATTGTGTTGAGTGGTCCAGACTCAGGTTGATAGTAGGGTGAAAGTTGTTGATGAACTCCCTCAAGGGCTTCCTTCCCATGGGTCCAAATGATGAAAATGTCATCCAAGAACCTTAAGTACAGGAGCGGTTTCAGTGGATGGGAGTTGAGGAAGCATTGCTCCAAGTCTGCCATGAATATGTTAGCATATTGTGGTGCCAGGCGTGTGCCCATGGCTGTGCCATTAACCTGTAGATATAAACTGTCACCAAATTCGAAGTAATTGTGAGTGAGTACGAAGTGACAAAGTTCAGTGGTGAGGTGTGCTGTGGTTTTGTCCGGGATAATATTCCTGATGGCTTGCAGTCCATCTGCATGAGGGATATTGGTGTACAGAGCCTCCACATCCATGGTTGCTAGGATGGTGTCATCTGGTAGGTTGTCAATGGACTGTATTTTCCTGAGAAAGTCAGTGGTGTCCTGTAAATAGCTGGGTGTGCTGGTGGCATAGGGCCTGAGGATAGAGTCCATATATCCTGAGACTCCTACAGTGATAGTGCCAATTCCTGAAACAATGGGGTGTCCTGGATTCCCTGGTTTGTGGATTTTGGGTAGTAGGTAGAATTGGCCATTATGCTTCTCATTATGCTTCTATTAAGGCGGCAGGTTTTTTTTTTCCATTTTGCTGGAATCCTAATAGCAATCTGTTGATGTAAAAAACTATTTGAAAGATGCACAAAACACTTATCTAAAATACTCAATAAGAAAGATTATGATCTTTTGTCCTTCCCTTCTACTTTCAAAGGGAACAACAATAATAACAATAACAACAATTGCTGTTGTCATCCATAATTGTATTGCCATTTGAGATGACTGTTCTCTTGCCATGCTAATACTCAAAAGATGTTGTAATAATTGTGGCTTCTCCTGCATTGCTTGGGGAGATGGTGTTGCGGCTCTTTAGGATATTATTCTCTTACCTCTGTCATTATTGAGCATGGGTCTCTGGAGATGTAAGAAAGCAAATGCTGAATTATCTTTCAGCCTTTCTAGGATGTTTTTAAGGGGCAAGCTTGTAAACTACATGTTTCCCCGATGCAGCAGAGTAGCTGGGTGGTGGTGGTGAAGTAAGGAAAATAGTGTGTGTGCATGTGTGTGTGTAGGGGGAGAGTTAAATATTTCCCTGTGCTGCAAATGTGATCCAAATTAGGGCCTCCTGCAGCAATTTACAGTAAAACTCACACAAGCCCTGCCCCTTTGACAACTCATCTTTCAACTCTGATCTGTCCCTAATCAAAGCCAAGAGATTATATCTGTAGAGTGAAGCATTATCTGACCACACATTTTTGAACCTCATAAACATAAAACCACAGCCACATTAGTGACATAATAATATTTCATCCAGCACCATTATAGGTAACTCACAGCAGTCAGACATCACATGTAACTGCAGTTAAGGAAAAATGTACACATTCCCAAGTCGTCTAGAATTGTCTCTCCCTCCTCCCCCTCCCTTCCCACACTGAGAACCGTGGTTAGACAATCATCCCAGTTACCATGATGGGGGAATTGGAATTAGCTCCCTTTTCCCAACTAACCAGGCTTCTAAGGATGGTGGGGTGAAACTTAACTCTTCCCGTCCCTGCTCATGTATGTTGTAGGAAAAAAGGACTAATTCTCAGTGCAAGAAGGATCTAGGGAGGATGTGTGTGCCCATAAATCTAGCAACAAGCAGAGCTTGCGCACATTCTCCCTTAACTGTGGTTACAACTGACATGTGAATGCAGCTTATGTAGCTTCCAAACAGTTGGAAGAAGAATGTCGAAATAGAAATGTGCACTCCAGAATGGGCATGACTCTGGGAGTCATTCCCCATTCATGAAAATCTTTTCTTAGCTAGTCTTTCTCCCTGGCAAAATCAAGCTTCCTAGATGAATTTCTGTGAAGCCTTAAGTACTATCCATATGGTAAATTATAATGTGAATGAGGTGGGTGATGAGAAGAGAAATGCAGATATAAATTTCTATCGGTCTGTTTCCTGAAGGGTCTTATACCCACAGTGTTTTCCGAGGTCCTAAATGTGACTACATCCAAAAAAGCTAACAAAATTCCTGTTGTAATTCCAAGTGAAATGGATTTTGGAGTCCAGTGTTTTGGTCCAATTAACAAAGCTGTCGACTGTGGAGGCTTCATTATATATTAGGTACAGGTCGTCAATAAATCTTTGGGAAAATACTATATTAGCATAATAAGGATTGGCTGCTTGATTCAATATGGTATGTTGTTCTAACTTAGCCATGTATAAGTTAGCAATACTAGGGGTGGCTGTGCACCCTATGGCCACCCCCTTTACCTGGTAGAAAAAATCTTGCTGGAAGCAGAAAAAAATTTTCTCTAGGAAAATATCTAGTAATGTCAAAATAAACGTAATGGGATGATCTACATGTCCATTCTCATAGAGGGATTGTACCACCACAATTTGAGCCTCCTCATGGGGTATCGAAGTTTATAATACCAATACATCCACCGTCAACATCACTGTGTTAGACTTCCGGTTCGGGATCCATGGAGGTCTAAAGCAGCTCTAAGAGCTGAGCTGTCCATGCCGCTGTTTGTGGAGGCTGGAGGGGCACAGATTGCCCGCGGCCCCCTGTTCTCAGGCGGAGAACAGGCAAGTACGCACTGTATCTGAGGGCGCATTGATCTCGGGTGGTGGGGGGCTCTAAGCAACGAGCTCTCTCCCGCCCTTGAGGTCCCACCTGAAGACAGGTTTGCCAAGATCTCTGCAGCGGCTCAGGAGTCAATTGTATTGGCACAAGACCTGCATGCCCGAGCTTCGATAAGCAGCAAGGGAAACGGATTCGTTTGATTAAAAGAAGCAGTGATTACAACCCAAGAAAAGACGTTTAAGAAGGTAAAGATTGCTATCTCTCAAACCGGGACAGATTTAAGTAAGCAATAAAGTTTAAAACTGGATTTAAAAACTGCAACAGACTGATTAAGTGAAGGGGAAGATTCCGGCAAGGGAAAATTTAAAAAGTGACATTTTAAACAGTAGATAAGGCGGAAAATTGGATATTGTTTACATACCTGCGGTGAGAAGAAATACTGGACTGTGGGAAAGCTTGAATATCGTGAGAACTGCTGCAAACATTAAAGAAACAGGAAGTACGTAAGGACCATAAAGAGACTGGCAAGAGGCGGTCTGTGTTAATACAGGAAGTGGAAGTTCGCCATTTCGGAGAAGGGCAAAGTTTTGGCTTCAAGGAAACAGGAAGTAGGACATCTTGGAAGAAGGTAAGGGTGTTTGCTTCAAGTTAAAACCATAGAGAAAAAACGCCTGACATTTTGGACTGAGCAAAACAACTTTTAACAAAAACTGAGTAAATTGGGACTTTTTAAAGCAACTGGAAGCAATAAATCAGCGCCACGGATTTAAGGAAAAGGGCAGACTCGTGGGAGCGTGGTAAATCTAGCCCCACGATGTTGAAGAAGGAGTGGCAAACTGCGATGGAGAATCTGGATAAAAAAGTTTCTGAAGTTACAGAAGGCAATAAAGAGCTCAAAGGTATGATACAGGAGATGGCAAAAGACTTTAGAGACTTTAAAGAGACACTTAAATCAGAAATGGCAGAACTGGTAAAAGACGTATCAGATACGCAGCAGAGAGTTAAGGTAGTAGAAAACACGATGGATCTGCAGAAGACAGAGATGAGAGGATTGAAAGCGAGAGTGACCATCGCGGAAAGTAAACAAATGGAAAAACAACTAAGATTTCATTCGATCCCGGAAACAGAGGAAAAGACCGCCCGAGAGCAGATTATAGAAATTTTGGCAGAGTACCTGGGGAAGGAGGAAGAGGAAATTGCAACTCTCCTAGATGTGGTGTACAGAAATAACTCAAAATTTGCGTCTCAGAGGAAGTTACCAAGGGATATGATTGTGCAATTTACGACAAGAAATACAAGAGAACTAATTGTGACCAAACAGTTTCAGGATCAACTAGAAGTTGATGGAAAGGCGGTAAGGATTATGAAGGAACTGCCCAGATCGGTGTTGTTGGAAAGAAAGAAATACAGAGAGCTAGTTCAGATGTTAAAAGAAATGAAAGTAAAATACCGATGGGAAATACCAGAGGGACTGACATTTGAGTTTGGTGGAGCAAGAAAGAGCATCAGATCTGGCCAGGAAATGGAGGATTTTATTAGTAAAAATGAAAAGGACTTACCAAAACCCACAAAAGCTTGATCATGGAGTGTAAAATTATATCTTGGAATGTAAATGGACTAAACTCACCTTGTAAACGTAAGGTTATTTTCCACTGGCTTGTAAAACAGAAATGTAAAATTGTATGCCTACAAGAGACACATATTAGAAAGCAAGATGTAAAATATTTGAAAATGGCAAAACTTGGAAAAGAATTTGTAGCTGCCTCCAAACAGAAAAAGAGGGGTGTTGTGCTGTATATAAAGGAGGAACTACAGCCTAAAGTGGTGTTTAGTGATGTTGAAGCTCGATATTTGGCGGTGGAAATAATTTGGAATTCAAAAAAGACATTGGTGATTGGAATTTATGCGCCTAATGGTGCAAAAGAAAATTTTTTTACGGACTTACAAAAACAGTTAGATGAACTGTCTTATGACCAAATAATATTGGCAGGCGATTTTAATGGAGTTACAAACTTGGAGGAAGACAAGAAATCTAGGACTACACAAAAAAAAAGAGGACTACTACCAAAGTCATTTTTTGCAATTACGAAACAGGAAAGTTTAGAGGATGTATGGAGGAGACAGTATCCCAAGAATAGACAATATACATATTACTCTGCAAGACACTCTACACTATCAAGAATTGATATGATCTGGGCCTCCAAAGAACTGTCGCTTTGGACTAAAGAGGTGGAAATAATGCCAAAGGTAGGCTCAGATCATAATCCAATTGTGTGGAAATTTGGTAAGAATAGTAAAAGAAGAGGATGGAGAATAAATGAAGACCTGTTACAAATGGAAGAGAATATTGCGTTGCTGCGAAGAGAGACCAAGTTCTTTTTGCAATACAATTTGAATAAAGAAGTATCGACAAATAAGGTTTGGGACACATATAAGGCCATGATCAGAGGGATACTAATGGACTTGAATGCGAGAGACAGGAGGAAAAAGGAGGAGAAAAGACAAGAAATTATGGAAAAAATTAAAGCCAAAGAGATTCAGCTCAAAAAGAGACCAGGCAAAAAGAAAATATATCAGGATATAAAAATATTGCAAGAACAGTTATCGGCAATGAACAACAAAGAATTGGAGTGGAATTTAAAGAGGATGAATCAGAGGTCGTTTGAAGGTGCAAATAAACCTGGGAAATATTTGGCATGGCAATTAAAAAAGAGGAAGGAGAAGAAAATTATTAGTACAATACGAGAAGATGATAAGCTATTAAGTGATCAAGTCGCCATTAGTAGAGCCTTTTTTAAATTTTATGCAAAATTATACCCCAAAAAAGAGGTGAACAAAGATTCAATAGCGGAATATTTAGATAAGATGAAACTTCTGACACTCTCTGAAGAATGGAAAGAGAAATTGAATAAGGAAGTGACAGAAGAAGAAATAAAAGAAGCTATTCAATCAACGAAATTGGGGAAGGCACCAGGCCCGGATGGACTAACAGCAAAATTTTATAAAATAATGGGCCAAGAATTGGCACCTCTCCTGAAAGAGGTGATGAATGGTGCTATGCAGGATCAAGGGATTCCTGATTCTTGGAAGGAGGCTAACATATCATTGATTCCAAAAGAAGGACAAGATTTGACTAATGTTAAAAATTATAGACCAATTTCATTGTTGAACAATGATTATAAAATATTTGCAAAGGTGTTGGCGGAAAGAATTAAAGGATGGATGTCGGAATTCATTGCAGATGAACAAGCGGGATTTTTACCTAATAGACAAATTAAAGACAATCTGAGAACAGTAATAAATGCTATTGAATACTATGATAAGCATTGTGATAAAGAGGTTGGTTTCTTTTTCGTAGATGCAGAAAAAGCATTTGACAATTTGAACTGGGACTTTATGTTCGTCACCATGGAAAAGCTGCAAATGGGAGAAAAGTTCATACAAGCAGTTAAAGGAATTTATAAAGACCAAAGTGCAGCGATTGTAGTGAATGATGATTTGACAAAAAAACTGAAAATAAGCAAAGGCACAAGGCAAGGCTGCCCATTGTCTCCATTGCTGTTCATATTGATTTTGGAGATATTGATGATTCAGATTTGGGTGGGTCTGAATACTGCACCCGAAAAATACAACAGATGCTACGATCAGCAAAAGACAGTAGAGACCCCCTCACCTCTGCAGGAGTATACCGTATACCCTGCAGCTGTGGACAAGTTTACATCGGGACCACAAAGCGTAGCATCCAGACAAGAATAAAAGAACATGAAAGACACTGCAGACTTGGACAACCTGAAAAATCAGCAGTGGCTGAACATAGCCTAACTCAAACAGGGCACAGTATCTTATTCCAGGACACCAAAATACTGGACAACACTTCCAACTACTTTGTCAGACTGCACAGGGAAGCCATTGAAATTCACAAGCATAAGCAAAACTTCAACAGGAAAGAAGAAACCTTAAGAATGAACAGAGCATGGTTTCCAGTTCTGAAAAACACCAGGCTAACAAAACATTCTATCCCCGACAATAGCTCTGCAGAGAAGATTAGCACATCAAGTACCAATCCATATGCAAAAGAACCTCCTCAGGATACAGTGAAGCCTCCCGCCATTAGCATTCCACACCCTGGGAAACTCTTACAGGATGACTCAGCTCAACCCCACCCCTCCTGAGTAGATACAAATGACCTACATCTTTTCCACACTGTGACACTGAGAGATCTCTGTCTTTTGGTGCTACACCTCTGAAGATGCCAGCCACAGCTGCTGGTGAAACGTCAGGAACTACAATGCCAAGACCACGGCAATATAGCCCGGAAAACCCACAACAGCCATTGTTCTCCGGCCGTGAAAGCCTTCGACAATACAAAGATAAGAGAGTTTACCTACAAGGTCAGAGCATTTGCGGATGATATAATGTTGATTGTAGAGGATCCAATTGACAATATGCCAAAGGTAATAAAGAAGATAAAGGAATTTGGAGATCTGGCTGGTTTTTTTTGTAAATAAAAAGAAGTCGAAGATACTATGCAAAAATATGACCAAACAGAAACAACAAAAACTGATGGAATTAACGGACTGCGAGGTAACAAACAAAGTAAAATATTTGGGAATTGAACTAACTGCAAAAAATATAGACTTATTTAAGAACAACTATGAGAAGTTGTGGATACAAATTAAGAGAGATTTGATAAAGTGGAACAAGCTGAATTTATCATGGCTGGGCAGAATCGCGACAATAAAAATGAATGTTCTACCTCATGTGATGTTTCTGTTACAAACGATCCCGATTATCCGAGACTTTAAACAATTTGAAAAATGGCAAAGAAAAATTTCGAACTTTGTGTGGGCAGGCAAGAAACCACGTGTTAAAATGAAAGTGTTACAGGATGCGAAAGAAAGAGGTGGCTTGCAACTGCCCAACTTAAGACTGTATTATGAAGCAATTTGTTTGACATGGATAAAGGATTGGATAACGTTGAAAAATCGCAAACTTCTGGCATTGGAAGGTTATAAGAAAATATTCGGATGGCATGCATACCTATGGTACAATAAAATAAAAGCGGACTCTCTGTTTCTGCATCATTATATTAGAAGAAGCCTCTTCACAATTTGGAAGAAATATAAGATGTATCTGGAAGATCAAATCCCCTCTTGGGTGGTCCCGTATGAAGTAATAGACCCGAGAACTGTCGAGAACGAACAGCAATGCTTAACCTACAAGGAGATAATACAAATACAATATTTAATGCCAAAAATAAAATCAGAAGAAGAATTGTCTCCTTGTTATAACTGGTTTCAATATAGACAGATTAGAGATCTTTACAAATCGGACTGTTCCAGAGGAGGAATAAGAATGGAAAACTCAGAATTGGAAGAAGTAATGCTACAAGAAGATAAGAAACAAATTTCAAAGATCTACAAGATACTTCTAAAATGGTATACTGAAGATGAAGTAGTGAAAGTACAGATGGTGAAGTAGGCAATAAATTTTCATAAAGAAATAGCAATAGAGGCATGGGAGCACTTGTGGAAGAACACAATTAAGATTACAACGTGTACGAACATTAGAGACAATGTATACAAGATGATATACAGATGGTACCTAACACCGAAGAAAATTGCGCTGGGGAATGCTAATATGTCAGATAAGTGCTGGAAATGTAAAAAGCACGAAGGATCATTATACCACATGTGGTGGACTTGTGAAGTAGCGAAGAAGTACTGGGGAGATATAATAGAAGTAATTAATGAGGTGTTACAAACCCAAATAAATAAGAACCCACTAAACTTGGGAATGGAGAATGTTCCAGTGCAAAATAGAACATTGTTATTTTATGACAGCTGCAGCAAGATTACTGTATGCACAGAAATGGAAAATGCAAGAAGTACCTACTGTAGAGGACTGGATTTATAAATTGTTGTACATGGCAGAGATGGATAAAATGACAAGAAAACTCAAAGACCTAGATCCGGGACAGTATTTGGCAGACTGGGCGAAATTGAAACAATTTTTGGAAAAAAATGGGATGTGAAAGGAGAACTGTGGCAGTTTGAGAATTTTTAAAATAAGACATTTTAAACAGAAGAGAGAAGTGACTTTACCATTATACCAATTTATATCTATTTTAATCTAAGCTTGGATTATAATATAGTAGAAAAGGGGTGAAAATTAGAACTGATTTTGTAAAGAATAAGATAAGGAGGTTAGGATAAGTAATATCTTTTTTAGAGTATATGAATAAGGAAATAGTTAAATAAATATACTGATGGGGTATACTATATATATTAGAATGTTAGTGGATCAGATTGTATATTATATAATGAAGGTGTAGTATGGTGTTGTATGCCGTGCCACATTGGTGGCAGGGCACACAGTAGGGGTTTTAATACATATTATAATGACAATAGTATATTTGATAGAATATTGGTTTAAAAGAAATAGAATATGTTTAAATTAAGACTTCTGTTATATATTATACTATATTATACTGGTCTGCTATATTGAGGGGTATAAGATCTGTACTATACTGATAGTAAAACTGATAGATGTATATTATACTGATAGAATATTTGATAGCATAATTGATAGAAGTATATTATATTGATAGAATATTTGATATATATGATAGCATACCTGGGGGGGGGGAATTAGAATGTGCTTAGAGTAAGGGATTTATTAAGTAATAAGAGGGGTTAAGGGTTGGAAAGCTGTTGGAAGTCGATAGAGAGGGGGGAGGAAAAGGGTGGGGGATAGGGTTAATTAGATATTGAGGGAATGTATGTATTGAATTTGAAAAGTATACTCACCAATAAAATTTTTTTTAAAAAAAAAACATCACTGTGTTATGACTTAAAGGATGTCCCTCAACCAATTTAATAAACTTCCTGGTATCCAGTATGTAACTTGGAATCTTTTTCACCAAGGGTTGGAGATTTTGATCCACGTATTGAGCCAGGGGTTCTAGTATCAAATTAGAGTCCGAAACTATGGGCCTCCCTGGAGGGGGTGGGAATCCCTTCTTATGGATTTTTGGCAGGATGTAAAATGCTGGTACCTCGGTGCTGGATTGATAAGAAACTTATGAATGGATGGTGTAGTATAGCCTGCTGTTAGCACTTTAATGATGTTTCCTATGTGTTCTGTAGGATCCCTCATTGTGGGCATATAATTCGTCTATCATTCAATTGGCATGTCACTTCACTAATATAATCCTTGGAGTCTATTATCACTATACCCCCCCACCCTTGTCTGCCAGCTTTATCACAATATTTGAATCCGTGGCCAGAGTCTCTAAGGCCCTCCTTTCCCCTCTAGTCAAATTATTCCAATTATTGCTTTTATTGTTTTCACGTTCTCTAATATCCCTTAATACCACCCTTTCAAACATTTCAATATTGGGGTCCACTGTATTTGGTATAAATGTTATCTTTTTATTGTAGGTTCCCATCAATGACAGGCAAACTCTGGGCGGCCTCACTTCTCTCCCATCACCAGTGATTGGTGAGGAGAGGTTACAAATTCCAGGAGATTTCCTGCCATCAGTGGGAATCTGGCAAGCCTATTACCACTCCTTTCAAAACTCCAAGGTGCCTGCTGGCTCACCCCTGGGGACTCCTGTTCTGTGACATCACATCTCTCTGTCGCCAAATGCTGCACTCCCCAGGATCCACCGTCCCAAATCTCCAGGAATTTCCCAAGCTGGAGTAGACAACCCTAATTTGTAGATGTGGTGGCTCCTTTTTGTGTTTAAGACAAAAGAAGGATTGTGTTTTACTTTTTATAAGATTATAAACAAATTTCTCTCTCAGTGTGTAGATGAAAATAATACAATGTAAAAATGTCTTTTTTAAACATAATAATAATAATGTCCTATTTTTGGTGACTGTGGTTGACACTAAGTTTTTGAATGGGCACTTCCTATCTTCATGGTCTATTATTTGCTTTTGTAGCAACAGGTGTTCTTTGTTACTATTTCAATTCTTCCTGAAGAAGCCAACTTATGTTTTGTGGTGTGGACCAAAGCTGTTCTTGCTCTCATTCTATGAGAATCTCTCAGAGTTGATAAACAGCTGAAGGATGTGGCTGAGGGTGAATTTTCCACTGTGGCTGGTTTACACTAATGCTGCTTTTTCAGCAGTGCCCCACCCATTACTCTCCTCTGCACCGACACAGACTCTCCCTTTGCAGGCCTACAGAGCAATCATCTACTGTGTGCCAGTACTTCAAAGCAGGTCAAGGGGCATCTAGGTTCAAATGAAAGGAAACAGGCTGTCTTTCCAGCACCCAGAACAGGAGATGAAGCCACCAAAGGAGGGAAATTGAAACCCACAGATGGAGCAGATAAGGGTGCAGAAGATTTGAGGAAGGAGACACACACAGGGACTTGGGTTTCCAGTGTAAACACGCAACCCACTTTATTTATTGACTTTTTTTTCTTCCAGATGCACTTTGTCATGCTATAAGGAATAGTAGAATGCCAGGTCTGAAATTTTTTTACAGTGTCCCTCTTGAAGAAAGCTGGATATGAAACTTATTAGTAGAAACTTAATGATGCACACACATGCACACACATACACACCTTATTAAAGGAGATCTTGAATGTAAGATGCCCCTTTAAAAGAAAAGTTATACACAAAAAGTTTTTTATTACTGTATGCAATGTAACTTGTCTAACACCCTATTTTTCTTGATGACACTCCTGAAAGAGAACCTAGTCTTTATTTCAATTAATTGTGTAATTCCAGATTAAACAGCTGGTGGTGAAGCAGGGCTAATGTAAGGCTGCAAACTATCATAGGACAAGAGGAGTTAGCCATGGTAGTCTGTAGTAGCAAAATAGAAAAGAGTCCAGTAGCACCTTTAAGACTAACCAACTTTACTGTAGCATAAGCTTTCGAGAACCACAGTTCTCTTCTCTGACGAAGAGAACTGTGATTCTCAAAAGCTTATGATACAGTAAAGTTGGTTAGTCTTAAAGGTGCTACTGGACTCTTTTCTATCACAGGACAATGGGAACTTTGATTGAATCCTGCTACTTTTTATGGTTTAGTCCAAGTGCTAGGTAATTGACAACTTTCATATTTCAATGAGTTTACATATTAAAATGATCATATTACATGATCAATTCTGTCCCAAGAAATAATTGCAATGCTTTGTACAGTAAATTCCAGCAGAGTAATAGTGTTAACACTTATTCCAATGTGACCAGGCTGCATAGAAGCAAAAAGTGCGGCGGTTCACACAGCCAATGTCTCAAAAAGAGAGATTTCTGGGACTAACCTCCTAGTGCATTGCCCACACAAAACTACAAATCCCTGGCATACTAGCAATGTATCCATTAGACCCTTGGTTTAAATGAGATATCAGTTCTATTAAATACTGCATGGGTAAAACTTTCTTACTCATCTCCTGGCTTGAGTTTAAATGGGGTCTTCATTTTTAGCAGTGAAAAAGCCTGTTATGACACCCCAGAGATAGAAGGGCAAACTAGACGTCAAGACAGCAAATGTGTTTTTTTTAAACTCAGTTTACATATAGGAAGTGTATATCTGTCTTTGGCAGTAAAAGGAACACACAGGAGAGGGGCACTGAATCGTCCTCCAGCTGCATCCTCCTCCCTTCAGTTCCTGTCTTGCTTCTGGTATCTGACTTGGAAAGGGGCTGCTTCCGTATGTGGATTTTTCTCCACATACAGAGCAGGAAGTCCCTGCATTCAAAGGGAACATCCACACAATGTTGTGCTCATTCCTTGGGAATTTCTACTCTAAATTTGATCAAAATGCACCACTCATTGCATGGGGATGGGGGCCAGGAGCAAACTCTACTTCCAAAATAGCACAGGGACTGGGTAGCTCACTGTTCTGCATGATTCCCCCCCCCCACACACACACTTTAAGGGTACTTTTCCTTTTCTAGTCCATTCATGCTGTACTTTTACAGCCTAGGTGGGGTGGGAAAGAGAATGTAACAGGAGGAGGGGTTTTCAGGGGGGCAGTACTAACGGGAACAAAACATGTTATTGCTTCCATTCTCTACTGTGAGGCAGCTTCTTGATGACTGAAACAGCAGTAGCCACAGAGCTGGACAGTATCTTTATTGCTGTATTTCAACGAAATAAGCAGCCAAGGCACTTCTTGGTCTAACTTTGACCACTAGATGGCAATGAGGGTTGCAGGACATTCTTGAAGGGACACCTCAAAAGATTACTGCCCATGTGAGAAGGAGAAAGGAAACACCATTTCTACCAAATTCCAAAGGTAGCCAAATTTCAGAAGTTATTTTTCCTCTTTTACTTTGTAAAGCATCCAATTGTTTTAGGTGCAATAATAATAATTAGAATAATACCCTCTTGAGCGACCAGGATCCGCATCTTAATAGGATATTGATATTTCACATTTGGGAGTAGGATACCTCTGGTTTACTAATGATTAGGAACAAATAATAGAGAAATCTGCATCATGACCTGTGAACTTCCCAGTGACATTTTGCTGTGGTTAGAGAGAGATTAATGCCCAGATGGGTGGGCCTACCTTCTAGTCTAATACAGCAAGGTACTTCTTACAGTATATGAGGACCAGATGTACTGAATTAGCACATCAGAACTGTGCAAAAAATCCTATGTGAGATGCTCTCACATTGTCCGTGCAGATTATTAAGCTCTAGCCTGGAGAAGGGATGTTTTATGCCTCTGAACAAATTATGTCCCTGGAGTGCTTTGTTTGATTCGCTACATGGCACTTTTGTACACCCATCAGAGCAGCTTCTTCTGCAGCTTCTTTTAAATTGCAAAGATCCTTCATGCACATCATTTCAAGACACTTAACTAGTGGAGCATTTCTCTCCCTTGAGGAAAAAAGGTGACATTCAGTATAGATAGTTGAGAGGTGGTGTGTTGTGTGTTATTATTCTGGACAGGAGTCCACAGTCTTGCTGGAGGATATGTTTTGGAATGTGGCTTATATATATGAATTAACTCAACATCTGCTCCCTGTTCATATAAAATGCTGCCTCTTTACTGGGAACAACCCTCCATGCCATGTGCATTTACAGTCCTATCGCTGTTTATTATCTCTTAGATGAGTACTAGAACTTTTGTTTCAGAGAGAGACAAGATATGGGAAGGAGGGAGGATTGCCTTCTAGAAGTCACATTATGCATTTTGTAGAGCCCTGTTTTTCAAGCAAACAGCCAACATAAGGTGCAAAGGGGCTGTCATGCTGTCTCATAATAGTTGTACGACTGTTCTTTTCAGGACAGCATTTGGCAAATCAGTAGCTAGAGGGCAAATTGTTGCTGCCTCCCCTCATAATTGTCTATTTTTAATTTCAATTGTTTTCTAGCTGTGGGTCACATTTTTGTAAGCCACCTTGAGCTGCCACAGTTGGTAGGCAATGCAGCATACAAATATTTTAATAAATAATAGCAAGAGACATTTCACACATTAAGGTGAACAAATCAGGCTCTGCTACTGAGTTAGCCAATCCTGTTCTTCTTGAGGACTGGGCACACATTATACGTATTGACACACTCATGTTCATGCCTGACATTTTAGATGTACAGTTAAAATATTTTAAATGTGTTCACTGAAAAATGTCATGTCTGAAAAGGTCTTTGAGAGTTCACCCTGAAAATTTTGAAGAAGCAGAGCTGGACCAGGTCCTTGAGAATCTCAGATAAATTTTCAGGTTTTCTTTTCTCTGGCTCCAGCCACCCAACCACCCTGCTTCAAAAACTTTCAGACCTTTAGGGTAGTGTTTCCCAAACTTTTTGAACCCATCTCCTTTCTAGGCTTATTCTACCTTCTACACAACCCCCAAAATCGGTGGTAACCATGTATTCCATTCGTAAACATGCAGAGATCCTTGCATGCCATTATGTGCATACAGCCCGCTACCTGCAAGGAACTGTGAACTGAAGTATTAATCCTAATACTGGTAAGGAGGTGGATTACTGTAAAAAAATTGGCATAGTGTAAAGTTGCCAGCTCTGGTTTGGGAAATTCCTGGAGGTTTGCAAGTGGTGCATGAAGGGAGCAGAAACTGGGGAGGGGAGGGAGCTCAGTGGGAATGTGATACCATAGAGTCTTCCCTCTGAAGCAGCCATTTCCTCCAGAGGAACAGATCTCTGTAGCCTGGAGATTAGTTATAATTCCAGGAGAGCTCCAGGCTCTACTTGCAGGTTGGGGACCCTAGCACAGTGGCATCTAGACTCTATTGTACCACACAGTAGATAATACTTAAAGTAGCTGTCCCTGGCTTTCCATTCAATTCATGCTAAAATGCTGGACTAGGATATGGGAGACCCAGGTTCAAATCCCCATTCTACCATGGACACTTGCTAAGTGACCCTGGGCCAATCATACACTCTTAGCCTAACCTGTTCCACAGGGTTGTTGCAAAAATAAAATTTAGAACAGGTGGATGTTGTAAGCCACTTTGGCTCCCTATTGTGGACAAAAAGTAGGGTATAAATGAAGTAAATAAATTTTAAACAATAATGAGATCCCATTAATTATTAAGGACTTTACAACAAATCACTCTGCTAATTGTTTTTAAGAAAAGCAAAGAAAGCATGAAAATTAATGTCTTTAGGAAGGGATGAAGCTAGAGCTCTCATAGTGCAGATGTGGTGGTTGTATTTGCAAAAAGTTGGCATGCATTTCAAAAACATTTATGCAACATGTGTTTAACTGTAAGGGAAACACAGCAAGGTGTACACACTGGTGGGGCCTCCTACCTCAGCAGATATTGATGAGGATGGACTTTGGCTTAACACTGGAAAAATAGTAATAGTAAAAAGAAAATACATTCTTGGATATTTTGATCTCATTACATTAATTTGCATTTGGACAAAGCCTTTTTCTTATGTGTTCTATTTGGTTTTTTGCCCTTTGGGCTCCTTTGTAAAATCACACAGAGGGAAACAGAAGAAGAAAGTTGCTTTATGAGCTTCCAGACTCTCTTTGGAATATTTGGGGCACTGAAGATTACATCAACCCCCAAATGCCATGTTGCTCAGTGACAGTCAGCGGGCATCGTGAGGACTATTGTTTGGCTTTAAATGAGGTCTTCTGTTAGCAATGGAAGGATATATATTGAACTTCTTGAAGAAAAATATCATTAATGTAGGCTTCTTTAAGGATGCCTTACTATATAAGACAATAACCAATGATCCTGTAGTGGGTGAATAATCTTTGCACAGGAAGCGGACATATCTCTTGTCCACAATTCCTTAAACAATGTTTTTTTAAATCTTTCTATCTTAGGAGCTCACAGGCCCTCAAGTTCCAATGAATAAATGTTTATAATATCATTGTGAGATGGGTCAGTGTTGATTATCTCACTCCCAGTCCGTTAAGGGAGAAAGCATAGAAAGGGGGGGGGGGAAGGTTCTTTCTCTCACAATGTGCAATAGCAAAGACAGGAATCACTTACCTTTCTTCATTCACAAGCCTGTGACTTACTTTTAAGATTCACACCTGACTGGCAACTACCATATTGTGCTTGGCAAAAACAAGACACACACAAAAAGTAGCCCCCTGAGTTGGCAAAACTGCCCTCACTCTAGTCTTAACTCTCTCTATACTTTCTTAAGAAATGATGATTTTCTGGAGAGGAGATCTCCACTTCTTCTGGTGGAGTAGCAATCACACTAATCCCATCCAGGAAAAAATGCCTATCCATAAAACTTAAGTACTCCCTGAAATGAACTAAGAATTCATCCTACAGAATACAGATTGCCTCAGTGCTGCCTGATGGTTCTGATTCCTAGAACAAGTGCTGTTAAAAGTGCTGGCATATGGGAAGTATGTGTTGCTGATTTAACATACCACAAGATAATTTGGCTGTGCTTCCAGAAGGTTCTATATTGGCTGCCTATATTTTGAAGCTGGAAGCAAGGTGATTCTGAGTTGAGGTTTAAAGGGATCAGTCTGTTATTTTGTGTTGGTACACCACTGACTGACAAAACAAGATCAGGGAAAGGGCATCCGTTTCCAGCTCAGTGGCCTTCCACATAGGGTTTCTCCAACAATATCATCATCTGAAAATTTCAGAATGGGACTGGGAATTGACAGTTCATTGTGGATGATATTTGATTCTGGGATCAGTTTATTTTCTTTCACAATAGAGAATCTTCTCAGAGGAGCTTGGGAAAATAATGTCCATTTCTGTTCTCAGGCTTTTCATCAGCATCTTTTTCTGAAGAAAAGAGGTACTAGGGATAGATGGAGCCACAACCTTAGAGCTGCTTTATCCCCTAATACTCAGAGGACCACATATCATCATAATCGCTGCTATCAGATGAGTCAATGCGAGCCTTGCAGTTCACCAAAGGTTGGGAAACAGTTGTCAAGCCTGAAGCAAAGAAATGAAAAGTGCATTTGGGTCAGCTGCTGAGAATCAGAGGGACTCCTCTCACAAATGATGATACAAGTTGTGCTGAAATGTTTTAGTGACACTAATCTTCAGCTGGATATTCTCTCAGCAAGTCTCATCAGGTAACGAGGAAGAAAACTATGTTGTTACTTGGGGCAGCTCTAGCCTAGCATTGTTCTCGTTGAAGGATTCTGTTCTGCCTGGGGCCACTGCCGGGGCCATACATCATTGTGACTGGTTTGCTGGGCTGTTCAAATGAGAATGTGCAAAGCCCATATGCTCCTCAAAGATTCTGTTTTGCAACCAAGGGTGGTCAACTGTCAGGCTGTAGGCTAGATTCAGCCCCAGAAATAATTGTATACAGCTCCAGACAACCCTACCAAATTTTAATCAAAGTACAGTCAAACATTTGCCAGCATTTGTTGTATAAAGTTTCAACCCATTTTTAAAGCAATGGTGTGCCTCAGTGCACATGCTCCATAACTACAAAACTCCATTTTGTAGCTATATTTCTGAAGGACCACCTCTCCTTCTGTGAACCTGTGTACCAACTGCTTATAAATATATTGAATGTGCAGATTTAACAATGGTGGTCCATCTTGCCACTGTCCCACTTCTGGGCCTTCTTAATGACTATATCTTCATGGAATATGAACACTCTTATTTTTTCACTGAAAACCTTAGATGTGTGGTCAAAACTGTGGTATTTTAAAAGGAATTTTTTTGTGATGGGTCTAAGCATGTGTGTGCGTTTATCATATATATGGGGGATATGTTGTTTTGTATTTAGGTTGGCTTGTTGTATTTTAATTGACGATGTTTTAGTTATATGTTGTATACTTCCTTGGGCTCTGATGATAAAAGGTAGGATATAAATGCTTTAAAAAAAATTAAAATGGCCTCTAACGTTTTGAAAAGATGCCAAAATCTTAGACTCTCTGATGACCTTAGGTAGAAAACAATTGAAAATTGATATAAGGAAGGCTAAAAGTGTTTCCTTTCATAACATTCCTGATCTTTACCTTCAAGGGAGGGCTCGTTTCTTGGAAGGCTGTCTTGTTGCTCTCGTTTGTGAATGTTCTCATACCATTCTTCATCACCGGAGGAAGTACTGGTGCTGCCCTCAACTGTAGATTCTGTTAGAGACAGCCACGGACACATTCAGCCTTCTGCAATCATGCAGATGTAGGTACCGCTTCACATCACACACTTTCTGAGAGAGTTTAATTGAACATACGAAGCTGCATTATATTGAATCCGACCCTTGACCCATCAAAGTCAGTATTGTATATACACGGTCTGATCACACATTCAACAACTCTTGTGTCTACCTTATTCTTTGTAACTGTGTGACTGCTCCTTTGCCTGCATCTGGCTTCCTGTTTGTAAGAACTGAATAATGAGTGATCAAATATAACCAGCTTGTGTTTGTTTGCAACAGAATGTTAAAAGCAAAAGGGTGGCCATGTCAGTCTGTTATAGCAAAATAAAACAAAAGTCCAGTGGTCCCATAAAGACTAATGTTGAAATAAATGTTGCTTTAAGATGTCACTGGACTTTTTAAAAAATAAATGTTATCCAGTTGATGGTGCCATTATTTCAACTATCCTTTAATTATCAGTGTTTAATATGGTAATTAGACACACTGAGGGAACTTGTTGCTACCTCTGCCAGAGGACTTGCTTTTGGGACTCAAAACATCACCTTCCATAAAAAGAATGGATTGTTAAAAAAATTAAATTTAATTAAATCAAATTAAATATCTGTCTGTGATCTCTATATGTCTGATTTCATTCTAAAAATGCAAAATGTATTACTATTTTGGCATATCTTACAAGGCCATAAAATATACATGAGTTGACAAGAACCATATATATTGCTGAACGCATAATGAAACCCTCAGAGTGGCAGGGGCTTTCCAGTCTCTCAGGTGGAGGTCCTCATCACCTACCACTTGGTCCTTTTACCTGGAGATACCCGGGATTGGACCTGGGACCTCTGAGGCTCTACTACTGAGCCACAGCACCTTGGAATGTCAGTCTTTAGAGGACACACAGTAGATATGCTCAAGGAAGGTCTGATTGCCTGAAGTTTGCTGGCACATGGCTATTGTGTGCTTATGGGCACATATCTTTCTCTCACACTGTGCAGGCGTACATATGACAAACATGACTGCCAGATAAAATGCCCGTACACATGTATTCTCTGTGATGGCCGCCATCCAATGAAACAGTTTTACTTAAAGAGGTCAGGAAAGCTCCCACTCTTCTGGCTTCTGCAAACAATGCAAAACTGAATTATTCAAGAGGGCTTTTTACTCAGATAGGAGGGTAGTACTGTAAAGAAATGGTCTCAAAGAGATGCATAAGGGATGGAGACTAAACACTTTACTACTATGTACTCTCTGTTGCTGTAAGTCTGATCATACTGGATAGTTTATATGTCAGTCTTAGAATTGATTATGCTCTGTTTACCATTTCATTAACTCTGTATTAGATTCTTGCTAGTTTTAAAGCTTTGTAAATTTACATGTATATATACTATTACACTGTTCATTCAAATATTTTTGAAATTGACTGTACTGATTCACACTGTGTAATCCACCTTGAGTCTCAATGAGAAAGGCAGACAAAAAATAATGTAAATAAATAAAATTAAAATGAGTATCAGCTGTCTGAGGTTAACTGAAATGTTAGACCTAAACAGCCCTTTTGTACTCTTTCTTCTACTTTCTAATCACTGGGGATTTTGTGTGAAAGACTTCACTCTCCACTTGAGAGATGGTATGTTATAAAGGAGACAATATGGGGAAGGCTGCAAAGCTAGGAAGCCTGACTTAACCCTTTAATCCCTAGGATTGTTCTCAAACAACTGATTAAGTCCCAGAATCAGCTGGACTGCACAGGCAACCCACAAAGTTGTTAAGCTGCTATTTGAACTCAATTCAGAGGTTGGTTTCTTCACAGAGGAACACCTGCAATGTGTGGTGGACTGAGAGAACAAGCAAAGGGTGTAGAAAAGCTCTCACGTTTTTGTACATAGCTCACTGGGGCAGGATACATGCTCTCACCCTCCTCCTGCATAGCGGGCATGGGGACATTGCAGGGAGAAAAGTCTGTATCAGCTGCTCGGTGTCGAAGAGAATCTGAAAACAGAAGCCAAAAAACTACCCAGTTAAGCCTCTCAGAAGTACATCTTTGGCAGGAGATGGTGAGATAGAAATATGGTTGTCACATTTACCACTATGTTTCTTTTAAAGTTCTGGGCAGGATGCTCATCAGCAGAACCTCTCTCCACATCAGAGTTCCTAGGGACACCAGTGGCCTTGTGAGAAAACAAGGCCATCCTATACACCAGCTAACTCTGTTGTACTTCTCTGTTGCACTAGTTCCTCCAACCCCTCCCCTCCCCTCTAAAGGTTTTATATGCAGCTTATTAATGTCTGAATATACTGAATCACAGCACACATTCAATTACTTTTGAAAGTGCAAGTTATAATAATCTAGACGATAGATGGGCTGCCTTAAAGCCTGACTTGACACTCACAAAATTAATGTGGCATTTCATCTTCTTTTTCCTTAGATTAGAGAGCCCTTCCTGAAAGACTGACTAGAAGTAGATTCTGCAGTCTGGAATGAAAAAAGTTGCAGGCCCATAGAACTGCAGGAACCATAGACTAAAAGGAAGGAGAGCATGTGATAAACATGAGCAAGTGTGTGTGTCTCAAAATTTGACCCGTAGCTTCACTAAGACCTCATTATAAAGTATGGTACTTTGTTTAGTGTAAATAATAGCCAACAACAACAATGCACTTATATACAACCTGTCTAGAAAGCAGTGAACAAAGTCATTATTATCCCCACAATACAGCTGGGGAGCTGGAGCTGAGAGGAGTGGCTTTCCCAGGGCCACCTGCTGAACTCATGGCAGTAGTGGGATTCAGACCAGCAGAGTGCTGATACCACTATGCTACATCAGAATGTAAGCAACAAATCCTGGGTTTTGTGTAAACTCCATTGGCTGCTTTCCTGCTTCGTCTCCTGCTTGCCAGCGGGGAGGACATCATCTCAAATATTCTCTTTGCAGCCCAGTTGTTAACAAACCCTAATTTGAAATCCTGATTTATCACCAACCAAAAAACCCTGTGTTGGAACATTACAAGTGACCAGGGTTTGATCAAGCAGGGAATGAACTGGAGCGTATTAAGAAGTTTGAATGTTGCTGATTGTACTGGGAAGGGTATTTCAACTCTTCTTGAGCCAAATGATTCCTGAAGCTTTTTCCAGCATTAGGGGGTAAATATATTGTATTTTCCCCCATGGGGTTTAATAGCATCTTCAGAGGAGCAGTTCAGGAAAAAGGCTGGCACAGGGGGAAAGGGTTCAGCAGCTTATCCCTGCTGTGTCACTGCTCTGGACCAGTTCAGAGGCCCCACAGCAGCTGCATTAAATTAAAATGCAGGGGGGAAAGCAATGGCTCAGTGGTAGAGTACATGTTTTGCATGCAGAAGACCCCAGGATCCAATCCCTGGAAACCTCAGATAAAGAATTCCAGCAGCAGTGCTAACAAAAAAAAGTTTCCCTTCTGCCCGAGACCCTTGAAAGCTGCTGCCAGTCAGAAGACTAAGCTAAACAGATCAATACTCTGACTTAGTATAAAACAGCTTCAAATGCTCATAACAAAACCATTGAGAGCTCCAATGATGGTTCTCTTGGAAGCAAGGAGTTAGTCCCTGAGAAGCCAGGAACTTGCTGAAAAGGTAGCAGTAGGTCTGGCATGCTCACTGTAGAATGTAGAGAGTGCCACGGGTGGCTTGTCCTTGAAGTGATAGTGTTCATAATCAGAGTCGGACTCTTCAGTATGAGATGTCATCATCGCTGCTGATGCTGAGAGGGTGAACACAGAGGTAATGGTTATAAAACATGTTAGAGGGATGCAGCCTATAGTTCTGTAAAAAGGCCACCTGCCCCTATGGTGATGAATTGTGGGCAGTGATGCTCAATAGAAACAATGACAAACAATTTTAAAGAGAAAGACAGAGAGAGAGAGCAGCAAGGACTATCTCCACAACTTCTCTTGGCTAGTCAGTTTTGGCTCTTACCTCATGTTAGGGTCACCACATGACACAGGAATGGGAAGGGGACCTTCATCAGCTCACTTTAATCAATGGCATTATGGGCACTGTCTTTCAGATGCCAGCAATGCTTCATTCCAGACTGTTCTCCAGAGCCCTGCTGCCCCAACCCACTAGCTGCAGAAAGAGTAATATTTTTCCAGAAACTGTATCTTGAGCTTTGAATGCTGGGAAAATATAATCCTTAAAGTAAAGACATATGTATTTGGCCCAGCTAATGAGCAACCATGGTACTTTTTTCATTTGAAAAGACCCCTTGCATCTCTTGGCTCAAAGCATGACAGAGGTGGCTGCCAGGAAGGAAGCAGAGAGAACAAATGGAAAGGTGGAATGAGGGAGAAATAAGTGTCAGCTTTGGATACCTTCTCCTTTGGGAAGGCTTTCCCGATAGTCGTTACTCACTCCGGTGGTCATCCCTGGAACCTGCATGCTGTGGTTCATTAGGACTGGAGCCGTTAATGAAGCTGAGGAAATGGCATGGGCTACAAATAGAAACAAGGAAAGGAAACAGGGTAGGCATTCTGCACAGCTAGGATTTTGACCCCATCACTGCTGACAGGCATTCCTTCCAAAGGAGAGAGGGTATTCCATGGTACAAGCATTTTCATCCAAACCTCCTGTTGTCCGTTTGTTATATCTTCAGCTCAGACAATGCAGGGATTGTAATTCTTCATGCGTGTGACTGTAAAACCTGAACAAATTCAACGAGCTTAACAAACTGGAATTTGTTTTCTTTCCTAGTAATCAGGATCCTAAATCAGGACAGATGTTAAAGCATCTAAATTAGATATCACAACAAAGTGGTTAGATTAAATTTAGGTCTGTAGAGGTGTTGGTCTGCAGTAAAACAGCAGGATTTGATCCCAGTGACACCTTAGAGACCAACAAGATTTTCAGGACGTAAGCTTTTGAGAGTCAAAGCTCCCTTCTTCAAACATATCCTTGGGCCTGAAGAAAGGAACTCTGACTCTTGAGAGCTTACATCCTGAAAATCTTGTTAGTTTCTAAGGTGCCACTGGATTCAAATCCTGCTGGTTAGATTAAAGATTTTCTAAACCAAGAGGTCTTCAGTTGTGACCCAGCATGGAGGAAGAGACTGCATTAACCCAAGAATTTAAGGGTCGTTCACTTTACAAATTGTAATTTAATAGAGCCTTATTATCTATATACCTGAAAAGAGTCTGAGAACTTCTCAACATCTGCTTGACTGCTATGTGAGCCTATGACAGGGGTCTGATCTACCAGACACTTTATGGCTATTTTGATTTCTGCCAGAAGGGCATCTTTCGTGTGTTTCAAATCCATGACTTAGTACTACTTTAATACTTCTCCAATTAGAATATACTGTACTTTCCCCATAAAATGTCCTATATGCCTTTCCTGTCTCCAGTGTTGGTGATTATCAGCCTACCAATGGTATCATGTTTCCTTTGTTTATTCAGCAAAATGATAAGAGTCAGCACAGCCAAAAAAAGGAGAAGACCCAGGACGATGCAGAGGATTAGCAACATCTGGTATGATGGTGTGTTGTCTTCTGACTTTTCAGGTCTAGTCAAATCTGCAAATGGAGAAATGGTCAAAAGTGGGAGAGAAGGAACAGAGGCTTCTAAGTTTGTGCGTTTCTGTGCTTTCCTTGTTCTTTCTTAAACTAGTTGACAGAAAATGTGCCTCTCTTTAAATGTAGCATGGCATAGCATGCCTTACTACAGCAGTAACCTCGTCAACCATGCAGGTTCTGCCCATCAGTGTGGTTATCAAAAACACAGAAGAGCAGGTAGGGCCATGCCAGAATAGCAGCAGGAGATCTTGCAAGACAGATGATCATCCAATGGAACCCAGATAAATCCATGAGTGCAGACAAGAGCTAAGCTGCTAAGATAACAAAGTCAAAAAGCACACAGAGAATGACCTCCTCCATTCACATAATACTGGGCCTTGACTAAGTCCTGTTAATTGCATAGTGCCCCTACTCCACTCCATGTTTTCCCCCACAGATGGAAACAGATAGTTATCTTTTCAGAGAGGTGAAGGTGAGATCAATACTCATAGTTTGAATATGTGCCCACTACTACATCACTAGAAGTCTGCAAAATATGTTTGACTTGAGACCACAGCTGGAGAAATGTGTGTATGGTACACCTTAGCAAGTGATGTCTCTCCAATCATTCTTTTAGTGCTCTGAAAAACTCCTGCCTGCCTTCAGCCTCACTGCAAGGGCTACTCTGGATTTTCTACCAGCTGAAATTTTATTTACTAAGACCAGAAATAAAACTTTGAGATCTGCACTAGGCATGTTACTTGTTTTATTGTTGAGTTTGTCCTCTTAGGTCTATAACCCTTGTGATTTAATTTGAATATGTTCATTCCTACAATGTCTACATTTCCCTTGACTCTCCCCATGGCATAGCAATGACTCAAACACATTTCTTTGCTTCAGTTCTTCAGCAGATATGGGGCAGGCTTGATGTCCACTCAGACCCCTGCTATAAATGGCAAGCAAGGTGCCATGCGTAACGGACTGAATGTTTCATGGAGATTTCCCCCCCTTGTATGGGAAGTTACAACATGTAGCCATTTTGTATTGGAGTTGCATGAGCTACAGAAGAAATTGCATTGAAAAGACTTGCACTCACGTGTACTTAGCAGAGGGCCGCTTGGAGTCACTCTGTTTGAGTGTGTAGAAGTCTGCAAACCCTGTGAGCCTGAAAGCCAAAAGAAACCATGTGAGAATAAACAGCTAGTAACTATAGAGAGAACAACAGAGATACAATTATCTGTGCTCATTATTCAGACTGCATGTGCCAATGATTCTGGCAGGGAGCTGTCATGCACATCTGAAAGCACTGGAATTGTCCTGGGGAAAGCCAAGTACTCCACCCCCCAGCCTTCATACTGAGCTCATGGACTCAACAAAGCAATCACATGTTAGCTCCCACCATCCATATAGATTAGCAGGGATCAGTGTGGGATAAAGTACATCACAGGCCAGCAATGCAACAGGGAACAGAACAGTGCTTCCAGTCCCCAGAGCATACTGGAAATGCCTTTATTGCATTGGGCTGGTTGATTCTACATCTCCAGACAACAACTATCCTGATACTCTGCCATAAAATCAAAGCATTTCCAGATGGTGGCAGAGAAGTTGCCAGTTGACATCACAACCACCCCACCACGGAAGCGAAACCTATCATGGCATGCTGCAGCAGGGAAACCAGGAGACGGTCCAATGCAACTCTTGCTTAGATCATGTGGCTGCCATCTGTGTTGGGGAAAGTTCTGCCTGTGTTGGCATAGATATGACCAAACACCCTTTTTGGGTGAGGCACCAAAGAATCTGTTACTTGCATCCTGCCATGCTGAAGCTGCCCTGCACCACCTTCCTCTAGCTGAGTCTTTGCTTCTTTCCTCCTGCTTGGTCTCCATCCTCATCAATACTCCCAACTCTCCTTTCTAGAGTCTTTATTTCTCTTTCTGTTTTTGCTCTCCTTTCCTTCCCCTTCTTCCTTCCTATCTAGTCCAGCCCGGAAGTAGTCTCTTTTTTATTTCAAGACCATGGAGGCTCATCTAATCTTTCCTTGAAAAGGTTAAGCGATTTGTGAATCTTGATGTTTCTTTGCCCCTTTACTTGTGTGATTTTCTATTTGTCTTGATATTGCTCACACACTGTCTGCTATAGCAGTACGTCTTCCCTGCAGACCATCCTGGTTATATTATTTTGTAGTTCAGTTTCACAATATCTACAAAACATCTGCCTATGTCTGTTTGTGTTCCTGCACAGCTTCCTTGTCAGCCATACAGGCTGCCTAAGGACAGAGAAGAAAACTGGAAGTTTGGTCAACGTCATAAATTGATCTTTACAAAATCTTACCAAGAAGGGAGTAAAATTAATCTTTATGCCTCTTCCATCAACACATCTTCACTGATGGAAAGAGGAAGATAAGGCAATTTTGTCCTCTGAAGCCTGAAGGTGATTAGATCATGTGGTCCCATGATAGTGGGAATAAAATTTCCTGGGCCCAGAAAGGACTTCTGGGTGGGAGGAGAATGCAAGAAAGGTCTGCAGCCCTGGCATCTATGGATGCACCCCCATGTTTGGCCAGGTAATAGTGCAGACAAGCCTTTGACTCTTGAAAGACAAACTGTCTTCTCCCCATTGTTATTTACCTCTGTTGTTGAAATCAGAGAGAGAGAGAGAGAGAGAGAGAGAGAGAGAGAGAGAGAGAGAGAGAGAGAGAGAGAGAGAGAGAGAGAGAGAACAAGAAGGAAAGAGAAGGCATGATGGAGATACTACAAGCTCAAGCACTAATTACCATTACATATCACCCCTGCAGCTCTGGACTGGTCACAGAGATTGGAGTTGTTGTAGCGCCATAAACACTGGGCAAGCGAGCTTTCATTTCCAGAACAATCATAATACATCTTTCCCAGAAGTGTATGGTCAAAGGGCACCTTTGGCTCTAAGGCCCCACTGCTGCACTTCAAGAAGCGGCAGAGCAAATCAGCCTGTTGTTGGTACCAGCTACCATCACATACGGTGTTCCAGATACCCTTGTAGTAGACCTCCACTCGGCCAGCACAAGCATCTAGTCCACCTGATAGGCGCCACTCCTGGTGATCTATCAAAGTAGTGGGGAGGAGAGAAAAACATCTAGGAAAATGCTTTTTGCTGTGATTTGCTTGCCAGGATCAGAAGCTCAGAACTGATCAGATTTCATTGGCTAAAGTCAGAGCTAGCATACGTAGGGAATTCTCATCAGTGATAGTAAGAACAGTTCAGCAATTTCCTGCATTTGCAAATCAAATGAGAAAGCTGCATTGATGAAACATTAATTAAAACTGTCTCTCTTCATCTTTCTGTAGCACAACATTCAGAAGTGATAAGTTAGAGACTAAATGTACTGTGGTTGGATGTTTATTCATTTAAATATTGCTCTCTTCTCCTTTCCATCCCTCAGTAATCATATTGAGACATCCAAACAAATAATGTATGAGAAATTTAGGCAGCTTTTCTATGAAGCAACAAGCAGCCTCTTCAAGCATTAGATTCTAGTGTGGGCACATTGATTTTCCTGCCTTCATCTCCTTATATCATTTGAAAAATGAGCTTTAATCAAGAGTATGGGGGGCATCATGCTGGCACATAACTCAAAAGCACTTTTGGTGTCATGTGTGAAAACAGCCTCAATATTCCTAGTGTTACTTAGGGTCTCTCTAGACATGCAGGTTTTTAAAGAGTTGGGTTCCCTAGACCCAGCTTGGATTTCCGCAGCCATATAGCATGGAGAGTCTTAAAAGAAATGGGGGTGCCACAACATCTGATTGTTTTGATGCGCAATCTGAACTCTGGACAAGAGGCTACTGTCAGGACAGAATATGAGGAAACAGAACGATTTCCAGCTGGCAAGGGTGCCAAACAAGGATGCATATTATCTCCCTACCTGTTCAACTTCTATGCTGAGTATATCATAAGGAAAGCTGGATTAGATTTAGAAGAAGGTGGAGTGAACATTGGTGGAAGGAACATTAACAGTTTGAGATATGCAAATGACACCATGCTACTGGCAGAAAATAGTGAAGACTTGAAACGACTACTGATGAAGGTTAAAGGAGAAAGCGACAAAGCAGGATTACAGTTGAACATCAAGAAGACAAAAGGAATTACAAAATTTTAAAGGTGATAATGAGGAAATTTAAATTGGTCAAGATTTTCTGCTCCTTGGCTCAATCATCAACTAAAAGATAGACTGCAATGAAGAAATCAGAAGAAAATTGAGACTTGGAAGAGCACCTGTGAGGGAGCTAGATAAGATCCTTAAAGATAAAGATGTCTCTCTGGGAATACTGCACATGGAGCAGGGAAAAAACTCCTTCCTGTGCAATTTTGACATGGGGAAATGGCTTGAATGAGGATGGAGGAGCCTCTCCTCTCCCAGCGGAGGCATTCTGAGGCCGCTGAGGCTCTCGTTTATTTTTAACAGCTGTTCTCCAAGGTCGCTGAGTATCTGCGAGGAACTCAGGTTAGGTCTGGGGAACCCAATTCGTTTAAAACCTGCATGTCTAGCTTGGCCCTTAGGATAAATGGCTTAATGTGAAACAGTCCTCAAGAAAATTGTATGGGAAGGGAGGCTTAGTACGGGAGATCATTTTCTGCTGCTTGCTACATGCCTACTACCTACTTTGTAGGAAAGGTAATAGGGAAAACAGTACAGTATTTTTCAGATAAGATGTATGTGTAACATTCAGGATGGAGGAGCATCAAATATTAGCTGGATTTGGAGCTTTTGGAGGTATCAAGTTTATTTCACAAGTGATCATTGGAAACTACATAGGAGATCCCTCTGAGGTCTTTATGTTCCAAAGAAAATACTGTTTTCTCCTAAAATAATCTTGAGCCCTCTGGGAAGTGAGCAGACATTTCTCTTGGGCTGGAACACAAGTACATCTGAAACATGCATAATACTTGTCATTGAAGAAGGAATTTCTGTTTATTGTTTCAGCCCTACAAAGCAGGGAGGCTATATTGTACAACTGACAGACCATATCTGCATTAGACAAAAAGCGATGTCCAACTTGCTGCATGCAGGCAACATTAGGCCTGCAGTATGGTTTTATTAAGTCCCTGCAATTTGTTACTCTACTAGTTCCTGATTGCAGCAGCCCATCAGGCTCAGAGTACGGAGGAGAAGGATGCAAGGTTGACTTCTTCTATCAACCTGTTTCAGTGAAGGTAGAAATACTTTAGTTTTATCATCCTTTGTTCTGCTCAACAGAGTTGCAATCTTGGAGCAGAAGGGAGGACAACTGTGCACTTTCTGCCCTCATTTGAAGCTGATCAGAGAAGGAAGCCATCCTCTTATCTTCTCCTACTTTATTTTGAGTCACCTGGGGCCTCAAAGAAACTATGCATGAAGTTCAGGTGTGGAACTGGGTTTCTTGCTGGGGAATCTGGCCAGTGATAATACTTTAAGAAGTTGGCTATCCCTGGATTAGGTACAAGCTGACAACTGCTTTAGTTGACAAACACATAAAGATGAAAAAATACCTGAACACACCACACCAGCATCTTCCTTGTGCCCACAGTCATGGTTCTTCTCAGAGGGACAGTCCCACAAAAAAGATTCATTCCCTGAGCATTTCACTTCATCCAAATGGATGGGGCCTGTTCCCTTTTGGAAAAAAGAGGCATCCAGAGCCTGAATGGCCCATCCACAACCCAGTTGCTGGCACACAACGTTGGCATCAGTCAAGTCCCAGTTGTCATCACATACAGTGCCCCATATACCATCATCTTCAAACTCTACCCTGCCAGAACAGCGGCTTCCTCCATCCATCAAACGTAACCTTTGCACTTCTGAGGTGAAGAAGTGGAGAAGAGAAGGATTATCAGTAATATCATGATACTATGAAGAATTTGGTTTGTTTAGTCCATGTGACACACTATAACTGTGCCAGAAAAATGAGGTGGAGTCTCACTAGAACAAATGTTGTGAGTTGAAAGATGTAGCTAGACAGAGGTAGCCAGGTCTCTAGAATAATGTCATTGAGTCTGGATATATTTAGTTTACTGAGTGACAATAGATTTGCTGACAATTAGAAACTTACAGTAAGATATCCCTTATTTTTACAACTAGTAACAAAGCCCGTTGTGGGAAAAAAATACAGCGGGCTCTAGAAAGGGGAGGGCGGGCAGGTGGGCATTGCCTCCTCCTCTGTGACTGATCACAGCTGGGTGAAGGGGTGGCTGGGCGTTGCCACCTGCTCCACTACTGTCCCAGCCAGCTGAAGGGAGGTGGGCATTGCCTCCTGCTCTGTGCCTGATTCCAGCCAGGTGAAGGGGAGGCGGGCATTGCTGCCTGCTCCGCACCTGATCCCAGCTGGGTGAAGTAAGGTTCGACATTGCCTTCTGACCCACATCTGATTCTGGCTGGGTGAAGGCAGGAGGCGGGTATTGCCACCTGCTCTACTCCTTATCCAGCCCGGGTGAGGCGGGGGGCAGGCATTGCCTCCTGCTCCACACCTGATCCTGTCTGGGTGAAGACAGGGGGAAGGTATTACCACCTTCTCCACTCCTGATCCCTCTCTGGTGAGGGGAGGGCGGGCATTGCCTCCTGCTCTACACCTGATCCCACCTGGGTGAAGGCAGGGGAAGGACATTGCCACCACCTCCATTCTTGATCCCTGCCGGGTGAGGGGGCGGGCATTGCCTCCTGCTCCATGCCGGATCCCAGCTAGGTGAAGGCAGGGGGGGGGCGTGCATTTCCACCTACTCCATGCCTGATACCAGCCTGGTGAAGGTGGGAGGGCATTGCCTCATGCTCCACTCCTAATCCTGGCCAGTGAAGGGGGGAGGGCACTGTCACCTGCTCCACTCCTGATCCCACCCGGGGGGAAGGTGGGGGGTGGGCATTCCGCTCCTGATTTCAGTTGCATGAAGGCAGGGGGTGAGCATTACCACCTGCTCCACTCCTGATCCCAGCTGGGTGAAAGCAGGGGGGGAGCATTGCCACCTGCTCTGCTCCTGATCCCAGTTAGGTGAAGGCAGGAGGAATGCATTGCCACCTGGCCCACTCCTGATCCCTGCTGAGTGAAGGCAGGGGGCAGGCATTGCCATCTGCTCCACTCCTGATCCCAGCTGGGTGAAGGTGGGGGGTGAGCATTGCTACCTGCTCTGCACCTGATCCCAACCTGGGCTTCCCACTGTAATGTACTCTCAGAGGGAAGGGATGCCTCTTCTGGGCTTCCCTCCACAGCAGTGCCCTCTGGGGGTGCACCAGGGTAGGCAGTGAGTTGTCTGGGCACAGTTAGCTTTTTATATAGGATTCACATTTTCTTTTTTTGTAACATGATGGATATCCCTCATTTTACACTCTGCAGCGCCCAGATGTTCCCATTTTGTGTTGGAAATTCTCATTTGGCTTATATGAATGCATATGAAGCTGCTTAGCATTGAGTCAACCACTCTGAATTTTGGGCTATGTATTTTAATAAGTAAATTTGGTCCATCTAGCCCAGAATATCTACTGAACTAACAGTAGTTTCCCAAAGTCACAGGCAAAGATCCAAGACAGTGACCTCCAACTGTGCCCATGGCTGACAGGCATCCCTGTTGCTTTGTACAAATGAGGAAGTCTTGGCCTGAGTATTGGGGGACTAGTTATTGTTCTCTAGGGGGCTAAGCACACACCGGCACACCTTCTCCCTCTCAAATATTTTTCATTTCTAAAGGCTTGAAGCAAAGCCCTTTCTCACCCCACCATACTCCAGGTAAACAATGCAAACAAGTGGTCCTCAGTTCCACTTTCATCTATTGCTTTCAGAGTTAGAAATCTTGCTCAGCTAATCATGAAATTATGTTGTGTGTGTGTGTGTGCAAAATGCTGCAAGGCCATTTTATATCCCATGGCTTTTAATGCATTCATCTCTTGAGGGGTGGTGGTTCTGAAGTTTTGTTTGGTATGTTCTAAACTGTTATGTTTTACATTGGGATTTATAAGTTGACTTGAACCATGAGAAAAGGCAGACTGCAAATATTTTTAATAAATAAGCATAAAATATGTGTGGGTTGAACAGTCATGAAAGAACCAATGACCTGGACTTTGATTTGCATTCACAGATCCATAGTGCTTCCCAAACTCAAGAACCAATTATATTGATAAGTCTAAAAGCTTATATGTTGTATTTGCTGCCAGTGGGATCCACTGAAGACAGTGACAATACGGATTAAATGCTAGGCTGATACAGAAATCTCCAGATATGGCCAATACAACGAGGAAGATGTTGATCAAGAAAACAGTCACTCGGTCCTCTATCAGCCCCCTATCAGTTGGAATAGATGCAAACACAAGCTGCCACCCACACAACTTCCTGCCTCTTTGATTAAAATGTCACTGAGGTGACTGTGCATGAAGTTCAGGGTAACCTCAAAAACCAGAGGTATGTTAAGCACCACCCATTGGTACTGATACCACCCAGGGACCTGGATCGTATCTGCACAACCACTACATATGCTCCCAGTTGGGTACAACAGCATATACCCGGAAATCTTATTGGCATCCCTGGAAATAGCAGGTATCTTTTCCCCTTGGAGATCCCTGACTCAAAAGAGGGAAGGTTCTTGATAGAACTGTGTGGGTGAACTGGGGACCATACACTCAATGCCCTTATGCATATGGACTATGATTGGATGCAAGATTGGATGCAAATTCCAAAGTTAATGAAGCACCATTGTGTCATAGGATACTGTTCACCCTGAACTGTATATAGTCTATCAATTGCCAAACCCCAATAATGGGAAGTAGAATGTGGACATCAAAATCTGCACATCTGCAGCTTCTGAGTTGCTTTGTCTTATAAGTCATTGGGGTCTAGGTAATCATCAACAGTGCAGAAAGATGTAACATTTTAAGGACATTTTAAGTTCTAACAAGATCAGGCTTGCCTGGGTCATTCAGGTCAATGCTTTTTATAGGTTAATGCTCTCCTGAATTTTTCAAATAATTGTGATTTCAAATTTTATAGGGGGAGAGGGTTAGTTGGGGTTTCATTTCAAATGTTTCAAATTGTGCTGTTTTAAATGGTAATTTGTAACCCACTTTGAGCAATGAGGAAAGGCAGGTTATAAATATTTTAATGAATGAATGATAAACAATTCCAAATCTCAGCCTTTACCAAAGTGACCTGTATTTCTATTCCTGACATTTTCCCAGTACAGCCAAATAATATTAGCTTATTAACCCATCTCTCCACTATGGAGAAAAACACTACAAAAACGAAAGGCAATTTCAACTTACCTTATACATGCTTACCTGACTTTGCAGTTGTGCTGTTACTGCTGGTTGTGAAGTTTGAAGAAGAGACAGAAGGCTCGGTTGGCTTTGCCTGGACTGAAATAAAAACAGGACTTGGAGCAAATGCTCATTTAGATCTGATTCCAAGCTCCCATTAATCTAGCCATTGAACAATTTGAAGTGATCTGAAGGGAAGAGAACTTATGTCTATATATATTCTTAGTTGAAAGAGCTGAAACGACAATATCCATATTCCTTTCCCTTCAGTATGCCCAAAGAAGCACACTGACCTGATATTATCACATCTGTAAATCTAGTCCAGTTATTTAACAACCAATTTGACCATGGCTTCTTTATTTGAAACTCAGAATTAAAAATGAAAGATTTCAATGTAGAGATAGTTGGGCTTAAATACATTCATAATTTGCCCCAGGTTATTAAAACCTATTGTATCAGTTCATTAGAATATTTTAAACATTCCTTAATTTTTTTTTGTAATGCTAAGAAATCTTCAAACTTTCTTTCTTCAAAACATGCCCAAACAATTTTTTTTTATCCGTGTAAAACAATGTATAGGAAATGTTTAATTTAACAGCTTAATTCCTCCATCTAGTTGTTGCCTTTGCAAAGTAGACAAAGCAGTTCTTGATTTTTTATTGGAACATATGTGCTTCAAAATATCATTTGGCCAGATACCTGGTATTGTTGTATGTCTTGAGATCATACAAAAATTAGCTAATTGACCATTAATTTGAAGTATTGCTCTTGATTGATTATAAATTGTTGTAATTGCTAGAAAGTTACCTAGGATATTATGTGTCTGTACTAAATTGCTGTTCAAGGCAATCAAAAAACCTTTTCAGCAACAAGGCAGATAAAGGTTCTTTTTTTTCTTTGCAGCTTGAGAAATAATAGTTAACTGGCTAACTTCTGGCTAATGAGTCCACCAGTAAAGGAACACATGGATTGTTCCCACTGGCTAAATAGCCCCTGGACTCATGCTCCCAACAGAATGCCCTACTGGGCAGGCAGGCAATCACTTCTCTTTCTCCTGGGAGCAGGACAAGTACTCTTCTCCTGGCTTATCAGTGGAGTGGACAATTTATATCTCTTTTTTTGTCATTTTTACAATTCAAAAAGTTGTGTATGATGCAAATTATGAACATTAGAATAAGAAAGGGTTCTCAGTTTTTAATTATCAAAAATTGACTCATTCCTTTATATACGTAATAGCAAGATTCATATCAGAGAAAGGATCCATTGTAAGTTCCAATAAATAATTTTGTAACATGCACCAAAGTGCTTCTACTGCCATCTCCAAATGATGACAGGCCGTGCTGTGTGGTTTCTGCATTGCCACTGAGGCTGCCAATACAGTGCAATGGCAACAGGACTTCCACATAACAGGTTTCCCCAGTATTTTCCCTGTCCCATTCACTCAACAGCAGTTGTTCCCTCCCACATTACAATAATGTGTGTATCAGGATCTCTGAATTCTCCGGTTTTTTTTTTTAAAGTCTCTAGTCCCTTTTAGGCAGATATAAGCGGTAAAGCTGCCAACCTCCAGGTGGTAGCTAGAAATCTCCTTGCATTACAACTGATCTCCAGGCTACAGAGATCAGTTCCCCTGAAGAAAATGGCTGCTTTGGAGGACGGACTCTATGGCATTATACCTCATTGAGGTCCCTCTCCAAACTTCTCTCTCTCCATCATCCATCCCCTAAATCTCTGGGAATTTCGCAGCCTGGAGCTTGCACAACCCAAAGGAAATGCATATCTACACAATGAAAGAGGCTAGGTTCTTTTTTAAAGAAAAATGAAAGCTGAAAGCTGGGCATCTTAAAACGTAATTTCAATATAATTACATTCAACAGTTTATTTTTTAAAAGGTGCTTGGTGGTGGGGGGAGTAATGGCTGCCACAGGAACTGTTGACAGAAACATGAAAATGTGGGCTTTCCAACCTACATGGCAGCCATCCAGGGTTTGTTGTGATCTTTCTCAAAAGTTTGTAGCAAAGCAGGCTTGTTAAAGCTCAGAGGAAACCTGGAGAAACCTGGGAGGAAAATGAATGCACTGCAATGCTTTGGGGGTGAGGGAAAAACACACTTCTCCAAAGCATCAAATTTGGGTCATATAACCCATGTAGGAAAAATCCACTACATCCAAATTTATAACAATAGTTATATAAAAAGGCATACCAAAAACTGCATTGTATAGATATACCAAAAACTGCATTTCTACGTCCAGCCTGTATCCCATAAATGCTGTGAGAGCACATTAGATAAAAATTATAATTTTTTACATTAGGAAGTACTGTAACATTTTACATTAAGAAGTACTGTTAAAGTTTTCCCCACTTTTTCAACATTTCTGAACACAGAAAAAAAAAGTATGGCAATGAAACAATCGTCAAAATATGGGTATCCTGTTTTCTCTCCTCTTTTATTCTAAGGTATTTCTGGTCATCTGAAACTATCAAATGCCCATGGGCCCAGTATCAGCACTTAGCCGTTTCTACTGTAATAGAATTAATAGATAGAAAACCTCCCCTTCTTTAAGGTTTAAGGTTGCTGTTCAGATTGATTTTTAAATCCATAGCCTTAAACCCAAGAAAATGAAAACTAGATACTGCCTTTGAGTGTATTTGTCTTACTTAATTTTTTTGCAATGTAAGCATACCACAAACCAGCCCCGTACTAAATTTCATGAAAATAGGCCATTTGTTTCTGAATAGACAGAAAGTTTCGCCTTCCATTTTATATGAGCCATAAATCGGCTTCTACCACTTCTCTGCTCCCAGTCATAATAGGAGCTGTGTGTATTCAGCACTGGTAACCAGGTCTGAAAGGACCTGGAAGTCATTTAAAATGACTGACATGACTAAGTTGCATTCTTACAAAGTATTAAAATATGCATCGATCAGTTGGCTATGGATCTTGCTTTCACCCTGGTAAAATAGTACATTTTCATTTTCCACATTGCTTATGAATTTATAATGTTCTATAACCTGGTTGATAGTTCTGACGACAAACAACAAGCACAACTGTTGGACAATCCCCATTTATTTCTGTGAGGCTTCTGCATGTCTTTGTGAAAAACATTCCAAGCAGATCCTTCTCTCATTAAATGAGACTGAGCAATGGAAGTTCCAATCACACAGAACCAGGGGAGAGTTCCCAAGAGATATTCCTGCACCATACATGTATTTTGTAAGATACTAATAACACTTTCAACTCTAGTATCTCCATCCTCCTTAAGGTCAGTTTTTTTGTTACTTTAGTAACATGGCTACAGCCTAATCATGCTTGTTTCCCACATAGCTCTGGTAAGGTATGTGACTATCATATATACATATATGGAGAAATTTAGTAATTTAACAATATGGTTTCTTTCACACCAGCAGTACATATCCCTTTCCTGTGTCATATATTCTTCCTTGTGGTCTTCCACGATATATGTTACCACCAAAGGGACAAGAAGTTGCTACGGCCATATCTTATTCATTGTATTTAAGTGTAGAGAAGTGAGTAGCAGAACAGCCTGTGAGTGCTTTCCCTCTTTTGCCCAGCCATCTGCCCACTGCCTTCTTTCTATCTTCTTTGGCATTGCCTGTGAAACACCAGTTTCTGCAGATAAAAATTCCAAGTTCCAGTAGGATCTGATGCACAAAGTGCTTTATATCAACAAATGCTTCACATTTACTTTAACATTTTAATTATTTCAGCTGCCAAGTTATCATCAGATTTTATATACTAATAATGTCGTGGTGTCAAGTGATGTGATGTTTCTTCCTGACTCATGCTGTACCCATTTCCATCGTAATAGTAAACATCAGCATAGCTGTTACCTTTGGATTCAAATAAGCTATTATTTATAAAAGCATACTAAAATATAGTATGCAGCGCACATTAACAAAATGCACAGATCACTGCTCACAGTTTACAAATTTTAATGAGAAAGCAAAAGGAAGGTGATGAGAATGGGAAATGCAACCCTGTGACTAATCTTCAGCTTGATTGGTTTGTACTTTCTAAAAGGCTTGAGAGACGGGATGTAAAGTAAATTGTGGGATTCCTTGGAAATACTGAACCAAACCTCCTCATTGTTTTCTAGAATGCAAACCCATCCTACTCTTGTTACTAGGAAAATCAACAAAGTGACAAGTTCCCCAGTAGGGCAAAACACAACAACACCTGTTTATGTAGTTTCTATCTTACGGTGTTGAAAATGTTCATCTCCCTTCTGCCCTAGGGAATGCCCTCATATATGTAACATTGCCTTCAGCTAAGTGAACCTTTCATTGGAGGAAGAACTTTTTCCTTCAGCAAAAAGAGTCTTTCTCCAATGGAAGATTTCTTGCTTGGTGGAAGGGAACCATTGGATCTGACCAACTATAAATAGAAGTAGTCTGGTCTTTAAAAACAGGGAAGGGAACCATTCCCTTGGAAATATAACATGGTTGTCTCGCCACCTTCTACTCAAATTGGAAGACTGGGTAGAATCATCAAACCTTTTTAATCCTGAACAAGCAGGTTTTTGTAAGGGTCATAGCTAGACATGGGCATGAACAGAAAAAAAAAAAACCATGAACATGTTGTTCGTTGTTGATTGCCATCCATGAACAATGAACACTGACGAACATGATCCTGTCACAAACATGTTTGTTGTCTGTGGGGGCCAGCAGGCTCTCCTCCAGCCATCAAGATACCTACTGCACCACTCCCAGAAACCCTACCTGAGCAGGCATCAGGAAATGTACCAATAATAAATAATAGCTTGGTCCCAGAGCCCGGCAGCAGCCCTGGAACTTGAAGGGATAGATTCCTACCGCACCACTCCCAGAAACCCTACCTGAGCAGGCAGCAGGAAAGGTGCCAATAATAAATAATAGCTTGGCCCAAGAGTCTGGCAGCAGCCCTGGAACATGAAGAGATAGATCCCTATCCCACCACACACAAAGAAAATTCAAGCTCCAATGAGCTCACCCTGTCTCTCTAACAGCAGCTGTCTCTCTCTGAAAGCCAGAGCTGGGATCCCCCCTCCCCCTTGGTCTTTTCCTCTTGTACCAAATTTGGAGCTCCAGTCCACACTTGGAAGGAAGATCTGCCTATCAAGCTAAATTGGGTTTAGATTGGGGTTTCCAGGGCAACAGCGGGAGTTCAGACAGAGTTCAGACAATCCCTGCCTCAGTTGCCATGGAATTTGATTGCAGGTGCCAGACTGTCTGGCTTGATGAACTGCAATGAACAGCAACGAACGAGGCTTGCAACAACCACTTGCAACAACCACAGCTTGTTCGCAAACAGCAGATTGGGCCATTCGTGGGTTTTTTTAGTTCGTATTGCTGTTTGTGCCCATCTCTAGTCATAGCACAGTTGATCATTGTATGATATTGAAGGCCCTGATTGAGAAACACACCAAAAATTATAGAAGATATCTCTACATTGCTTTTGTTGACCTCACTTCAGCCTTTGACTCTATTGAGCGATCAAGATTATGGGACAAAATTGATAAAGCAAACATCAACAGAAGGCTTTTCACGATACTGAGGGGACGACGTTCCAATCTCATAGTCAGGGTAAGAGTGGGCTCACATGGCTCTCTTGCAGATCCTATTGGTTCCCTTTTTGTTTAATTTTTATATTAATGATTTTGTCCTGGTCATGGAAACCCAGAACTCTGCCCCCCTTCATTGGCTGGGTGAAAAAATTTTAATTCTGCTGTATGCAGATGATATGGTAATGATGTATTTTACCAAAATTGGGCTCGGAAGGATTCTAGTTAGGTTGGCTCATTTCTGTGATAGAGAGGAATTAAGAATTAATTATAATAAAACTAAAATTGTTGTTTCAGTAAAAACAGATTTAAGCACATTTAATTAGTGTTAATGAAATAAAATAATGCCCCCTTTAAAAATATTTAGTCATAGTATTTCATGGGTCTCTGTCTTGGCAAACACATTTTAATGCCATTTTATCAACTGTTCTCTGTACATTGGGAGCTATTTTAAATTTTTTCTATTCAAAGGGTAGCCAGTTAATAGCCCCGCCCTCAAAGTATTCCAGGGCAAAGTTATCATGCAGCTCTTGTATGGGACTATAATATGGGGGTGGAACAGGAAAATACTTGATCTGCTTGAAATCATTCAGAACAACTTTTTAAGGAAAATCTTGTATCTTCCTCAGGGATCACCTGCTGCACACTTAAGGTCAGAAGTTGGACTACCACCTATTACAACAAGAGTCCACTTGAAATTATTAAAATATGACAAGAGCCTTGACAGTATTTCTGAAGACCATCAGGTAAAATATTGTTTTTGGTATGACAAGGAAGGGAATCAGTAGTCCAACTTGCTGTCCCATATTTTGCAGTTATATTTCTTGCCCTCCTTAGACATTGTGAAGTTTTGGGACCCAAGCAAAATTCGTAGTTGGCTTTTTGAAAAAGATATACTTCGGGATATAGGTATTCTGACAATCTAAATTTTCTTTGTGGTATCCTTGGATGAAGAAAAACAAATTCTTCTCTCACTATTTAGCTGATGTTACATTAAGAAAGGCATTTACTAGGGCTCGCTCTCAAACTATGCCATCCGAGTATTTACAGGGCACATTTCAAAAAATACCTGTTGAACAATGCCTCTGTCCTTTACATTGCCCCCTTTATGAGGCCATTCAAAACAAATTGCTGAATCAATTTTTTTGTAAATTTTTCTATCTCAGATGAGGAATGTATTAATTTTTATTGGCTGATGCTATTCCTCTTATTACTCTCAAAGTGGCTGTTTTTATTTTCTTATCCATAAATATAAGGAAGAAATTAGTACCTGCTAATTTGTAAGAATTTTAGCTAAATTGTAATTCCATGTTACTTCATGGGTTTTGCATATATTTCTTATCATCTTAGTTTTAGACTTCTAAGTTTAATCCTGTTATGTAAATATGTTTTACCTTTTTGTAGTGGAACATTGTTACATGATGGTGTATATGTGGGGATGTTATGACCTATGGTTACAACAATGTCTCTCTCTCTCTCTCTCTCTCTCTCCATCTATCTATCCATCTATCCATCTGTCTATCAACCACATGGTTGTAGACAATCAATTTCCACACAGCAGAAGCAAATATCTGGAAAACTGGTTATTTTGTAGCATTTCAGATTTATAACTTGCTTTGGCTCCTTAAATGGGAAAACAGCCGCAGGATACAAGTGTTGTTATAAATTGTAGATAGCTATTTTATTTATTTTTATTTTATTTAAAACAAATTTATTTAAAACAAATCTTATTGGTCTTTAAGGGGCTACTGGACTCGAATCTTGCTGTTCTACTGCAGACCAACATGGCTACCCACCTGAAACTATCTTCATGGAAAATACACGTTGTCCTGTTCACACAAAACACAAACATATATTGAAACGATTGTGCATCGCACACTCTCTTAGTACCATGAAGTAGGAGTGCCAAAATCATAACAATGGAAAAGGGCTTCTGTTTTGGCTTTAGAAAAGATGCTGGTATGGCCTTATATCATAATCAGGGCTTTTTTTCAGGGGGAACGTGGGGGAACGGAGTTCTGGCACCTCTTGAAAATACTCGGTAATAGTGCTTGAAAATAATATGATTTCAAAGAATCCCATGTGTTTCTTCCTCAGTTCCCTCTTGAGAGTTCCACCACCTCTTTTCCCAGAAAAAAACCCCTGGTCATAATTATTTAATTTCTGTGTTTCTCTTATCTGGAAAACTCATAATAAAATTATATTTTAATTTGTTTAATTTGTATACTCATGCACTAAACTTCTTTAAGTTTCAGCCCCCATGCCCAGGTTTTGCTCTGAGTTTTCCACATGAGTTTTTAATGTCAATTCAGATTTTATGTTGCTTCAATTTATCCCCTGAGTTCTGCATGCATTTTTTTGCCTTTAGTTTTCATTTGAGTTTTTTGGTTTTTCCCTGACGTTTTCCCAGTTCTTTTGAGACCACTTTTACCCAGATATATTCCTAGAAGTCGATTTGTTCCTCATGTGTAATGTTTCTTTTTTTATTATTTGTTGCATCCATTCCCACCCACCTCCCTCCCACTTCTTGATGGTTTCATCATAATGGACCCCCCCCCGCCTTCCTTTCCACCCTTCCTTGTTCTGTTTTGATCGTTTTAAATCATCAATTTCTTGTTGATAGATTGACCTACCGTTGTAGTAATAGGTGCAGCAGGTTCTCCGAATTCCCCTCTTTCATTTTTTTTAAAAAAATAAGTCTCTAGCTTCTTCTCTTCTGGAGATATAAGGAAAAAGGCATATCTCTGCAAGGGAAGGGGCTAAAGACTTACTTTTTTAAAAATCATAATTTTCACATGGATAGATTGACCTAACATTGTAATAGAGGTTGCAGCAGGTTCTCTGAATTCCCATCTTTCGTTTAAAAAAAAGTAAGTCTCATTGTGAAGAGAATCCTTTTTCCTTATATCTCCTCAAGGAAGGAGGCTACAGACTTTTTAAAAAATGAAAGATGGGAATTCAGAGAACCTGCTGCATCTATTAGTACAATGTTAGGTTTCTCTATCAGTATGAAATTGATACATTAAAAAAAATGCAAAAGCCCTGGTGGTCCTGGGGAAGAGTGGTGGCCACTTCTGACACCAGAAAAAGTAGCGAGATTTGAAAATCATGTAGCCATTGCTGCTCTGTGCTTCATCCAGGGCTTTTTTTCATCTGGAACGTGGTAGAACGGTGTTCCAGTACCTCTAGAAAATGGTCACATGGCTGGAGACCATTAAACTTTAAAATCCCCTCCTTGTTCCAGCTGACTGGGGCCAGTCAGCTAGAGCAAGGGGGGAGTTTAGATTGCCCTCTGCACTGCTTGTGAGCAGCATAGAGGACGATTTAAACTTTAAAAGACCCCCTTGCTTCAGCTGACTGGCACCAGTCAGCTGGAGCAAGGGGGAGAGTTTAGACCAGCCTCCATGCCGCTCACAAGGGTCACAGAGGGCGATTTAAACTTTAAAATCCCCCCACTTGCTCCAGCGGAGAACTCTAATCTGGAGAACTGAGTTTGATTCCCTACTCCTCCACTTGAAGCCAGCTAGGTGATCTTGGGTCACTCACAGCTCTTCTAGAGCTCTCTGAGCCCCACTCACCTCACAGGGTGAGTTTTGTGGGGATAATAATAACATACTTTGTAAACTGCTCTGAGTGGGCATTAAGTTGTCCTGAAAGGCGGTATATAAATCAAATGTTGTTGTTGTTATTGGCCTGAAGTCTCTCAGTACTAGAGTTGCCAGCCTGCAGACTTACCATTGGAGGGGGCCTAACTGGTGACACAGAGTCTCTCTACATGATACTAAGTATCTAGGGACACTCAAGTGCAGGACTGTAGTTCTCAATTCACATGCTGGCCGTTCTTGCTTGGCACATGTGCATGCTGCTTTCATGAGAATTCCCTTTGTGTGACTGCATCTGCAAGCGATTCCGGAGGGCAAAGCACCAATTCAGCTCTATTTTTACTACAAGAACAAGTACTGTAGGATCCTTTGACTTGCCAATTTGCATTTCTTTAAGATGTGAGAAAATGCTGAGATCTGCATTTCAATGAATGGATGTAGGGGAATCTGGGATACTTTCAGCAGCTGAGGAGGAACTGATCTAGAACATGTGAATGTATTCACGTAGAACAAACTGAAGTGTGACTGTGCGAGCAAGTGCCTGGAAAATTGGAGGGGAGACACATGAAATGAGGTTCACTTGAGTATCCCTAGATACTTCATAACGTGCAGAGAGACTGACAGCTACTTCACTTCCAGTGCAACTGTGACTAGCCCAAGGTCACCCAGCTGGCTTCAAGTGGAGGAGTGGGGAATCAAACCCGGCTCTCCAGATTAGAGTCCCACGCTCTTAACCAAACTGGCTCTTATATATTGATGAAAGCCTTCTGTGACTTGGACACAGCTATCCATTCCTAACATAAAACTGGAATAACCATATTTTAACGAATACAAATAACCATAACTGATATATTTAACTAACACAGAACCAATCTGCATTAAAAAGCTGTGGGAACCATAACCATGTAAACTTCAGTCAACAAAAGAATGAAAGCAACACACACACAGCCCCACCCACTCCCATGAAAAGAAAGCAGAATGAACTCAAAGCAGCACACATACACACGGCCCCCACAGCCCCCACACACCCATGAAAAGAAAGCAGAATGAACTCACACATACACACACAGCCCCACCACTCCCTCAATGAAAATAAAACAGAATGAACTCAAAGCAGCTAAACCTCCTCTGCAGAGCACGTGCCAGGCTCCAGCTCTCTCTCCCTCCCTCCCTCCCTCCCTCTCTCATTCACAGAGGAATGGGAAAAAAGCAGAATGAACTCAAAGCAGCTAAACCTCCTCTGCAGACCCAGCGCCAGACCCGAGCAGCATCTGCTTGCGCTCTCTCTCTCTCACTCAAGAAAGGAGAATGAACTCAAAGCATCTAAGGCTCCTCTGCAGAGCCCATGCTGGACCCCATCTCTCTCGCTCTCTCTCTCTCTCTCTCTCTCTCTCACACACACACAGAGGAATGAAAAGAAAGCAGAATGAACTCAAAGCATCTAAGGCTCCTCTGCATAGCCCACAGTGCCAAAGGAGGAAGGAATCATGTAGGCAGATTCTAGAGCTACCAGAACGATGTTCCAGAGTATCCCCCCTCAAAAAAAGCCTATGCAGACTGGGCCCAGCATACCTTTGGGACCGCCTCTCCCCATATGTTCCCTGGAGGTCGCTTCAATCAGCTACTAAGCACTTGCTGATGGTCCCTGGCCCCAGGGAGGTCCGCCTGGCCTCTGCCAGAGCCAGGGCCTTTGTGGTCCTGGTGGAACTCTCTGTCTGAGGAAACTATGGCTCGGCAGGAGCCAGAGCCTTTTTGGTTCTGGTGGAACTCTCTGTCTGAGGAAACTAGGGCCCGGCAGGATTTGTTATCTTTCTGCCAGGCCTGCAAGACAGAGATGTTCCACCAGGCATTTGGTGGGGGCTAGGCTGTCCTCTCGCCAGCCATACCACTGAAGACCTTCCACCACCCATGCAGGAAAATGCTGTATTTTAATATTTTATACCCGCCAATTTTAATTGTTTATGATATAATGTTTTGATGTTTTTATAATGTTTTTATTGTTTTAAACTGTTGTTAAACTTCCCTGAGCCTGTCTGATGGGGAGGACGGTCTAGAAATGTGATAAAATGAATGAATGAATAAATAAATAAATAAATGTTCCAGTTACCTTCTAAAACACACCACACACATGCATCAAGACAAGCTCCATCATATAAATGCACTTTAGTCCTTTGGATACAGACCAAAATCTGGAAATCTACAAAGAACAAGCCTTTTCAACACCCTCCCTCAATTCTGTCCCTATAGCCTCCCAGGTGACATCATTGGAGAACCAAAGATTAGCCAAACCACCCATGGCTTCTTCATCTGCATGAATGGTCGAGCTAGATGTGCAAGTTTTTAAAGAGTTGGGTCCTGTCTCTCTCCTTAAGCAGTTTTCCAAAATAGCAAGTGGGGTGGGCTGTGTGCCCCTCTTTTTACTGATCCATATGAAGTATTCTGTGCATGTGGGGAGAAGTCTGTGCATGTGGAACAGTAAAAATATGGAAATACCCTCCCCCATGCTATTTTGACATGGGGGGAAAACCTGAAGCGAGGGAGGAGGAAGGAGCTCTTCCTTCCCCTGTGGTGGCATTCCAGGGCAGTTTGGGCTCTCCTTTATTGTTAACAGCCATTTCTCACAGTTGCTGTGGGGCTGTGAGGAACCTGAGTTGGGTCTGGGGAACACGGACCCAACTCTTTAAAAATCTGAACATCTAGCTTGACCTAAAATTCTCTTAAATGTTTAACACAAGGTTTTTCTCCTTCCAGTTAGAGCTGTGTCCTTCTTGACGGAGTGATTCCTAAGCAGTATTGGACAAGCCCAACCTACTAACACAGTAGATACGACTGGAGCCAAACACAGGGCAGGGGCAGGATAATCTAAACTCATGGAAAGATACCTGTGCTGCTGTTTGTATTCAGTCTAATGACAAGCTCCTGTGTGTTTCTTAATAAGTGGATCAACAGGACACTTGCTTGGATCCCACAGAAGATTTCCATAGATGAAAAGAGGAGCTCCAGAAAGCTTGTTTTAATTGTTTTAATTGTTCTTGTTCATTGAATGCCCTAGCTGCTAATCATGTTTACTTGCACTGTGTAATCCACCTTGAATCTCAGTAAGAAAGGCTATAAACAAGATCAATATTGCCAATGCCTTCAAAACAGGCACTTAGGTATAAACCAGGAACAGATGATGACTTCCTTTTGGCCTTCTTGCCCAGTTTCTAAATTTTTTGGAGAGATCCCCTGATGCGTAGAGGCACTGGAGCCTCTGAAGAAGCATTTTAAAAAACTCTTTCCTCCGCAATCCTCCTGATTGAAACTGCTACCTTCCCATAACTATTGGTTCTGGTAGGAAAAAAGAAACAAAAAACACGCTTCATCTAAAAACAGTTACATCAGGGCTTTTTTTCTGGGAAAAGAGGTGGTGGAACTTAGTGGGTTGCCAGTACAGGGGGCAACTGTTGGCAGGAGGTGGTGGCCCTGGCACCACATGTGCGCACGCAAAGTGAGCAAAGTGTGCGCACGCTCCCAGGACCAATGACATCACTTTGGGTCAGCTGGACTAAGAGGGGAGTTTTTAAAAGTTTAAATTGCCCTCGGCAAAAATGGTCACATGGCTGGTGGCCCTACCCCCTGATCTCCAGACAGAGGGGAGTTTAGAATGCCCTCCGCACCACTTCAGTGGCACAGAGGGCAATCTAAACTCCCCTCTGTCTGGAGATCAGGGGGCGGGGCCACCAGCCATGTGACCATTTTCAAGAGGTTCTGGAACTCCGTTCCACCGTGTTCCAGCTGAAAAAAAGCCCTGTCTAGCATTATAGTTAAAAAATTAAAATAAACTGTACAAGGGATCGTACCAGTCATACAAATACCCCGTTCAATGAGGCCTTGGATCTGATCTTTCTGGCTGCTAATGCAAACGGTGAAATTTTATAGGATACATGGTTGTCGCTGTCTGCTAACAGGAGCATGGTTTTCTCAGTTTCTGAGTAGGCAGCTGATACTCCTCAACAGGAGTATCTTGAGAAGAGGCCAGAGACCACAGGGATCTTAGTCTGGGTGAGAGGATTGTTCCAGTGGATGTTTCCCTATGTAACAATGGCTGTATCTTCCTGGACACTGGCATCTTAAACAAATTAACAGCAGCTGATTGACAATTAAAGTTTCTATCGTGGCACCTGGGGAACTGGCTCAATAAAATATATGACCCAGATTTTTTGACCTTCCTACAGAACTATAATATTCTCTGTTTGCAGGAAACATGGATTCAGACCCCTGACCTACCTGTTGTACAGGGGTACAGGATTTATTTGGTCCCAGCAATTAAAATGCACTCGAAGGGACTGAGGAGCAGAGGCTTGGCTATCCTGTTGACTTAAATGTAGATAGACAAGTGCTAGAGAACATCTGCCCTAATAACTTTCAGACCCAACTCCTCAAAAGTGTGCATATTAGTAGGATATTATGCATTAATATATCTATCCCTCCTAGGGGTTCACTGTACCAGAAAGTTGGATGCTTCTGGGACCTATTACTTGAGGCGACGGAAAGATTAATCTCATGGTACCCAAACGAACATATCATCTTATGTGGAGATTTCAATGTGAGAATAGGGTTGGGCAACTTAGAGGTGAGAGATGGTATAAATGTGCATATTGCTATGAATGCTCATGTTCTTGAGCATTCAGAAAAGGATAGATGCTGAATCTGCTTTCATTGACCAACTTGCTCACACTGCATGGTACCTCTCTTGATTCCTCTGGGGGGACCTTTATATATGCGGCTTTGATCGGGACTAGTTCTGTAGATTATATTGCTGTATCTCCTGCTACTGAGTCACTAATTTTGAGGTCTTAGACCTAACCCTAAGTGACTATTGTCCCTTGCAATTATCACTTACTGTCAATGCTAAGGTACTAACAAAGCCTGTCCCAGAATTCGCTGAGAGTTGGCCCCTCTATCCCAGCAGACTTGTTTGAAAAATTATGCAGCACTATATCTAACTTTTTGTCATCCGAGGAGATGAGCAGACTGAGATTATTTCTTTTACACAACTGCTTTGACAAGATTGGTATCCAGATCAAGCCTCTAGTAACCAATAACAGACCTCTAAAGCCGTTAATACATATACAAAGCGGCTGGTTCAATCACGAATACGGAGTGTCAAAAAAAAACACTTCACGCTATGAGACATGCCAGGTGTAGCAGAGATGGTGCTCGGATGGTCAGTTTAACTAATCTTAGTACAAATCTCTAATCAAACACAAGAAATTTGAACATACCAAATTTCTCTGGAGTGAGCTAGAGCACGCAGTAATCAAAATAAATGGTTTGTGTTTCTGGGAACTGGCCGCATTTAAAAGAAGTACCTTCCATTCCCAGATTGAAGTGTTTATCCCAGGTCATATCTGGGCCCCTTATTTCTGTAAGTTTTTGGGTCACATCCCCCACTTTTGAGAGGACTATGATCTGCCAGCAAGATGCATATATTGATCTCTCAGAACTTCCACAATGGGACCCAGTTTCTGAAGCTAAAATCATGGGACTAATAGCTTCACTACCCACTAGAAAATCCCCGGGTGAGGATATGTTACCACCAGAGTTGTACAAAGCCTTCCTGGAGTGATGGGTTAGTATTGGCTAGAATGTTCACACAGATCAATAGTACAGGCTTTTCTCTTCTGGGTCTCATAATAAGGTTGCCAACTGACTGGAGAAAGAATGTCCGCTTCCTTTTGTGGAGATTTAATATGCAGAAAAGGACACCTGAAGCTTTCCATGTCATTGAGGTAAATAATATCGTCTGATCATTGCCTTCAGATCAAATTGATACTAAAAGGATAGCTAGAGGGACCAGTTTAGAAATAATAACCCTAGCTTGCAGCAGTCTGTGATTGGGATGGGTCAATTTCAAAGAGCAAAACATCACGGTGAATAGGAGTTACCACCTCCTTCCTCCTTTGGCCCACTGGGATCAAACTGGAATCTCCCTCCTCACACCTTTTTTAAAAAAGCGAACATTAAGGGATCTGATCACAGATCAAATGTAATGTGCCATTTCTTTAAATGGAGCTATCTAAGAATTTGGTGTGAGGATCAGTCCTATTAATGTTTACTCAGGGTTAAGTCCCACTCATGTTGCTGGTGCTTGCTCATAAGTAAGTGTATGTAGAACTGCAGCCATGCCACCCAATTCTAGCCATGCTTATTCTGATGTAAGTCCTACTGTTCAACAGGACTTGCTCCCATGTCTCTAGAATCTAACAGCACCTAAAGACTTAACAGATTTTACAGTGTGACTCCTAGATAGGGCCAGCTTTAGGCATAAATTTTTAATCACAGTGCTCACTGATATTGAGCTAGAATTATTCAAATCCATTTCAGGTACAAAGAGCCAACTAACAGTAATGGCCAAGATATCGTTTTTGCTGTTAACCTTTATGTTCTCTATAGAGTTGCTGTCTATTGCAATTAAAAAGGAAAAAGGAGATTAAAGAGGTGACTACTCTGTGAAAAGAATATATAATCTCTTAATATGTAGTTGATTTGGCTATTCCCATCTGTTTCTCTTCAAAAGGTCCTTCAGATTATCCACAAATAAATCAATCACCTAGGACATAAAATAACTGAACAAAAATCTTAATTGTTGGCATAAAATGTATTGCCTCGTCATATAAAATGAATTCATATTTTGACATTCCTTTGAAATTTATTCTCCTTCAACTATTCTCCTTCAACTATCAACTCGTTCAACGCACTTCAACTATCTACAGATTTAAGTACTACTTGGATCCATTGGTGAATGAAATTACAAAAAGCTTATAAAGCTTGAAGAAAAATCTTAGTTAAATAAAAGCTGTAATTAAGCCATAATTAAAATTAATACTAGTCCAACTTTTGTTTCTTGTTTAAAGCGGTTTATCCAACAGAAAAAATCTCTGGCCTAAAATAATTACAGAATTTACTGTTGGTGGAGGGTTAAAAATAGGTCCTGTTTCCTGCTCTCTGAAAGAAAGAAAGAAAGAAAGAAAGAAAGAAAGAAAGAAAGAAAGAAAGAAAGAAAGAAAGAAAGAAAGAAAGAAAGAAAGAAAGAAAGAAAGACCAGGAGCAGTAAACGTGTATTTTATAGTATAAAACTGCAACTTTGAGGGTATTAATATGCTTTCTAAAAGTAATACAGACTAATGTCTGTGATGAATGTTAAATAAGGACAAATATCTTAGTTAAAGACAAACCAATTTTTTGGGTAGTATTACAAACTCAGAACAAACGTAAATCTTTTTAAAGCTCTACAAAAAATTAACTAAAGACAACAGGAATTCATGCTGCTGGTGACATGTAAAAAAGATCTGTTTGGGGGAATGACTTCACATCCAGTTACAGAAATAAAAAGGTATATATATTACTCATGAAAGCCTCTGCAATGTTACCTAAAATATATTGTTATAAGAAAGACCTTGGACTGGTCTTAGATTTCTTGATGGTCACTCTAATGGAAATTGCCTTTAAATGAAAACAAATACACAACTTTTTAAAAGAAGTCAGGAAAGGTATCAGAAATGGAAATTAACAAATTTCATTAGATTACATAAATGGGCAGAAAAGAACAGACTACCAGTAAGTGACAGAGACTTTTTTCACTCAGTTTTGAAATAATTCTCTAGGATAAAATATTCATGTAGGTCATGCTGATCTTCTCTGAAATATTAGCTTCAATTAGCTGCATATTTTAAGAAACTGAATTATTTTAAAATGAAATTAAATGAAGTACTACTGAACAGAAAGTTGCTATGAGAGGCCATCAGAACCATCGGTCCTGTTAATCTTAAACCTAGTCTCTGACAAATTGCTAATACCTGGTCACTACTCTGGCCTGAGTAAGGGGGTCTGAGGTCACGGAACTGAAAAATCTTCATGATCCTTGGTCAACTACAGGACAATGTTAGTCTCTGAACTGAAACATATTTTGGTTCCTTTTGGAACTGACTGTTCCAAAAACTCTACTAAAGACCCTTTCATTGTTTATAAATACTGAATATAGTAAACATCTATAAGACTGTACTCCACCACTCCTCCCTTTCTTTGTATTTTTCTTCTTCTCTTGATTGGTTAGTGTTTGCATTCTGCTGTTTAAAACTTAAAAATTTGTTTGTTTATAGTCCACCTTTCTCACTGAGACCCAAGGCAGATTACACAGTGCAAGTCAATATGGTCAAAAGCTAGGACATTCCCGTGTCCTAAATAAAATACATTAAAAGACGCACACATTTCCTTCGATACTAGCCTTCCTTTGTAGCAACAGTGTCATCCTTGTGCCACCTTGGGCTGCATCCACACTGCAAAGTTTAACAGCAACCCTGCCATCACTACTGCAAATGCAGAGGCATTCACACTGCCAATGGAGTAGCCACATGGAAGTCTTGTGTACACTTTCGTCTCTTACCTATCATTATTCTCCTGCCTTGCCACTCAATGGTTTTTGTGAGCTTTAAAAAAAAAAAGGTTCTGCTTCACTGTATCACAATAATGCTATCAGTATCTAATGACACAATCTACTCGTTCCTTCAAATTCTCAGCTTTCACTTTTATAAAATCTCTTTCAGTCGTTATGGGAAATTTCCAGTAAATACTGAAATATAAAGGGAAAGGTTATTTGTGCAATGAAAGTGGCTCAATACTTGCTTTAAAAAAAAGAAAGCAAGCTGGGAATTTAGAGGAACGAATCAAGGTGATAGATTGCTTTAACATTATTGTACTATTCAAATTACTGACTTTTCCCAAAGGTCCTCAGCATGCTGGTGGCACAATAGGGAAAATAGTGGTTGCAATGGGTCTGACAGAAGAAAAATGGGACTGATGAGTGTAGGACCTTCAAAAATGCACCTCTTCCCATCCAGATGGCTTGCTGTCAAAACTGGACTGCAATCTTACTGAAAATATTTTACCAGAATCGGTTTGGGAAGACTAGAACAAGCCAAGGGAAACCGCAGAAAGTGGAGAGAGGACACTGCAGTGTAGATGCTCCAAAAAAGCCGTGTTCCATTTGGAATGCAACACTGAAGCAAACCTCCATGTGGAAGCAACCTTGGCTGTAAGAACACCTATGACCACAAAAACCAGCTTAACACTTTTGTGTTCCAGAAAGCGATGGGCATGAACTGGGAAAATTCTGAACCATGGTTCACGAACCACGAACCTGCCCTGGTTCATGAATCGGTTCGTGAAAACATCACTTCTGGGTCAGCAAAAGGTCTGCAGAAAGCCTAATCACACCCACCTCCACATTGCCTAGGAAACTGATTGATCAGAGCCAGGCTGTCTGCAGTGATGAACTAAAATATGAACCAAATGAACTGGGCGAAAATTCGTCACGGTTCATGAGAAATGAGCTCCCATAAACCGCTGGTTTGCGAACCATGAACCGGTCCGGTTCGTGACGAACTTCGGTTTGTATTTCAGTTTGTACCTGCCTCTAGTTTCAACATATTATTTGCTCTTGCATATCTCCAGTAATGATGGAGACTATTTCCTCTCTTCAGCTTAGGAACTATCAGAACAAGATGGCTATAGAACTGGGCTGTCATCAAGGGGATAGCATGGGCCACTGGGATGTCATAGCAGCCTCAGGGGCAATCTATCAGTTCATATCGAGAGAAGCATCTGGAGAAATTGGAGAACAAGTATTTTGTGGCACTTTTAGCTTTGCCAGCAAAAACAGGGTTAAAGGAGCTAGAAAGTTGTACTGCACTCTTTCATCCAGCAATATATGAGAATGTGTTTGTATATGCATGGGCACAACAGGGGTCACTGCAGCATATCTTACTTAGGGCCTGTGAAATGTGGAAGTGGCCTTGCTGGAGGTTAACATGATATTAAGATGGACCTAATCACACAAACACAACAAAATATTGCTGATTTTTGTCAGTAGATCAGGGTCATTCCACACAAAATATTTGGTCTGGATTGGGAGCTACCGGGAATCAGTCCCCCTTCACACTCAGTTTTGTGTGTCCTTCTGACATTTCCCTGGCTTTTCTGCATCCTTTCCAAAACCTGTTTACTGTGAGTTTTTTTTAAAGATCACAGCAATGATGATATGGCTGCTCTGTGTACTGAACAGGAGTCTGAAATCTCCTTCAGTCCTACACACTTCAGCTCCATTTTCCCTGAACCAGTTCCCTGTGGTAGCCATCCCCCTACTGCTGGGGGCTTTTACAGGTTTTTAAAATTGGTAACTGCTAGGTCACTATATCATTATAACAATCTATCTGCTAGTTGCTCTAAATCCCCAGCTTTCATTTTTGAAAAAAATACATCTCTAGATCCTTTCGTTGCAGAGATATAAGGGAAGAGGTTATCCACAATGAAAAGGATTAAAACTTTCTTTCAAAAAAATCTATCTAGATTTAGTAGATAGATTCTTATAATGTTATAACAATATAGCAATCTTGCATGTATCAGATTTTTAAAAAGCCCCCCCCCCCATGGCATGGAGAAAAATAGCCATCATGGGAGGATGGAGGCAGGAAAATGGGGGGACCCACAATGTGGAAACCCTGTTGCCGCTGTGCTTATGAACAGCCACACGGCAACAAGAACGCTTGAAAATATTGTTGCCATATAGAGGACCTCCCAATATCCGGTCAGTACACAGACTACTGTTAGGAGTAAGCAGATTACGGAGTAAATTTTTAATTCAAGAGAAGACCTGCCAGAGAAACTTTGTGGTTAAGATTGTCTGTTAGAACCTTAAGAATTAAGATTGTCTGTTAGAACCTTCAGCTGTTGCCAAGACCAATAGAATTAGATACTCACATCCAAGCCTAAGTCACAGATTCAAACACCAAGTATCTTGAAAGCGTGAACCTTACAATAGTTTTACAGCTTACAATGGATGTGCAGGAGCATCTGACAATAAAAGCAGCTTCTGTTTAGTTGCCTGTGATGTACTTGCCATGCATAATGGCAGACAAACAACCTGCTGCGTGATTTGCAGGCAGGTGCCTTAATTTCTCCAGCAGCAAATGATGCCTGGAATTGATTCTAAAGGAACTAGGGTTGGTTTCAGAAATCAGGTCACTGTGTCGATAACTGTCACTCTGCACACTCAGCTGTTCTGTATGAGCCACTTAGCTTGAGCAATAGGTCTCCATCCTTGCTTTCTCATAGTCTAACAGATTTAATTGTTGGTGCAACCTCTTTATTATTTCTGAATGCCCTGCTGCTGGACTAAGAGTTAGAAAACTAAGATAACCAAAAGATCAGTGTTTCTTCCACTTTAAAGATGATACTGTTGGTGGAAAGTGCCATCAAGTCATAGGTAATTTATGATGATGTCTGTTGGGGTTTTCAAGCCAAGAGACTGAGAGCCAAGCTACAAGTGACGAATTACACTTGCCAAGCAGAGGTGGTTTGCCATTGCCTGCCCCTGCAACCATCTCCCATTCAATTACTAACCAAGGCCAACCGTGCTCAGCTTCTGAGATCTGACCAGATCAAGTTTGCCTGGGCTATCCAGGTCAGGGCAATCTCATTGTTAATGCTGCTTTATTTTAGATAACAAGCCTAAAATAAAGCAGTGTTAACAATAGGATCTGTTAGGCTGTGGGAAAGCAAAGACAGAGACCTATTGCTCAATCTAAGAGCTAAGCTAAAAGTGACGAATTACACTTGCCTGGCTAGTGAACAGACTCACGTATATTCCTCCCTGTTCACTTGCCATTCACTTGCTCTCCAATTGATCAAGTGGAGCACAAGTGGAGGGCAAGTGTAATTTGTCACTTGTAGCTTGGCTCAGTGGCCCGTACAGAACACCCAATAATAAAGTAGCCTTTAATTACTGCATTGGAACACTTATGTATTGCATTGGAACACTTTCATCTCTTTTTCTTCTGGAAGGGTACACCCTCAGGGGCCCATGTTATTTTTTGTCTGCAGTCTGTTTTATTCTCTGCTACTGACTTTAAATGACATGTAAGGAGCTTTACATCAAAGGGATGCTGTAGGAAGTAAACAGCCTGGCATGATGTGGATTCCCCAGCCCTTAAGCATTTCTGTATTTATCATCTTCAGTGTCACAGGGTCTGAATTAATTACCCCAGTTCCCATTTCAGAGGATTTATTCTGATGAATAGCACCAGGATGCTATAGGAACATAATCGTGTAATTTAGGTTAACACACACAGATTTACCTTCTTGTGTTCCAAAAAAGAATGCTACCACAAAGTGGGATCTGATCCCACATATACAGGGCCAAGCGACAAGTGATGAATGACACTTGAATGGCAAGTGAACAGACTCACATGTATTCCTCCCTGTTCACTTGCGCTCCACTTGCCCTCCACTCGATCACTATGTGGTTGAGTGGGGGGGCAAGTGGAGCGCAAGTGAACAGGGAGGAATACATGTGAGTCTGTTCACTTGCCATTCAAGTGTCATTCATCACTTGTAGCTTGGCCCACAGTAACTGCCAGGCAGGTTGTTTCTATGAGGGTGTATCCGCAGCATTTAGAACTTATTACAACTGACCTGCAAATCCCTTTTCACTGATGTACTACAGATCAGCCAAAGGAAGAGATTTCCTGGCACATCACAAGGAGGAACTATTACTAACATGTTTGCCCTGGCCAGAATTTCCCAGCCAATGTTTACTGCCATCCTGGTAGCATTCCAATTACAAAGAGAAAAACCTCAGAGGTACACTGGAAATTAAATGTATGAATTTTTATAAATTTTTTTGTGCAGAGTGCGAAGTGCCAAAGTGCTAATATATAATTCCCAATAAATATTATATATAAATATCCAATAAATACATACAAAAATATATATAAATTCAATCAAGAGTCCAACTGGTATAGTTTCACCACTAAGGTGATGAAGTAAAACCTCCAGAGATGTAGTTCATAATGTTAAATCCTTTTTCTGTTCTTTTGTAGAACTGTTGATTCCTGTGTGGAGTTTTCTCAAAGGACAACGTAGTCTAGTAGTTACAGTCAAAGGCCAAAAATTATGGCTAAAGAGCCTGATGGGTTCTGCCAGCCTGTTATCCTGTTTCGGCAAAATGCTTTTTCAAAGGCTCATAAGTGCATTGTATAAATTACTCCAACACCATAACATTCATCTCAAGGTAAATATGAAATCTGACGGACCATTGCCAGCCTTAGTGGTGAAACTATACCGGTTGGACTCTTGATTGAGTGTATATGTATTTTTGTATGTATTTATTGGATATTTATATATAATATTTATTGGGAATTATATATTAGCACTTTGGCACTTTGTACTATGCACAAAAATTTTATAAAACTGTATCAATCTAATTTCCAGTGTACCTCCGAGGTTTTTCTCTTTGTAATTGGGTAGCTTTCGAAACTTGGAGGAGCCCTCCTCTTTCTGTATCTTAGTAGCATTGGCTTCAAGTACTCAGCTTTCCCTAATTCAGTGGAGAATGGTGTACTTTAAAGATATGGTTGCAGGTCAGGCCCTCAGCTGATCTAAACTGGCAGAGATCTACTGCTCTCAATCAGTTTCTGGTTTAACAACAATTGCACTTATATACCGCTCTTCTGGACAGATTAATGCCCCACCTAGACCAACATCTCAGGGGACCTGCCAGAAATAAAACCTCAGGTATGGAGGTTGTTCATTGCTCTAAAAGGTCAAAAAACACTGCTCGGGACATGTAGCAAAATGAGGTGGACGCAATGCACTGAGAGCTGACGGGAATGTTCTACCACTGTGCTTGACAAATCCCATGTCACCACGATCCATAGAAATTTCATTGTGGCATCTAATATTTTCAGCAATGATTTAATTGTAGTGTTTTTGGAGATCTTCTGTAGAAGTACAAAATTTATTTATCATTTCATAACAGAATATATTTTGATTATGATATAAAATGTGTGTACATCAAATTCTTACCATCCCTCCTTTATATATTAACTTTACATGATTCAGCAGTGGTACATGAATTCATTTTTAACTAGTTAGGAGTCAAAAATAAGTTTGACTCCTAAATTTTGTGAATGGCTCTTAGGGCTAAATAAAATTTGTCAAGGCGAATTCTACCTTGCCCTAACAGTAGTAAACTAGTACATCAGGGAAACTACCATCAATATAATCAGACCAACTGAAAAATCACTCCATGGCCTTCATCAAGCAAAGCTAAAGCAAATCAGATTGATTATGCACCAAGGAAGAAATACCTGACTTTTCCTTTGCTAAAAACTTAGCTCCACAGATCTCGGGGGTGAGTTACGAAAAGTATTCAGCAGCTGGCAGAGCCCATTCAATATTTTCAGATCATCTCATTCAGTGCCGCAATGACCTGAAAATGCCAAAGAATCCCTTTTGGCAGTGAATTGTTTGAATAGACACAAAGCACAAAGTGTAATTAAAGACTTCTTTATTAGTTAACCTGAGCTGATCTCAAGGGATCTACTGATGAGATATCTAGTAAGCCAGATCTTTGGCAGGTATGTATCTGCATAAGTTTCAAATGAGCTATGATCCTTTATACCAGTTGTGATGGAATCCGGCCCATTGTTTCCTAGGGAATTATTTCAGGACAATTACAAAAAAACAATAGGGATCACTTATAGACAAATTTCTGGTGTTCTTTGAAATGCTCATAAGAAAAAAGGGTGGAAACTAGTGCAAAAAATGTTGCCAAAAGGCAATAAAAATTAAAAATAATCAACTGCATTTTTAGTAACACGAGTTTTGTGTTGGTGGAAGTTACTGAATTTGTAGTGCTTATCTGGAGATTATAAATTCTTAATTATGTACCATAAAATTGACCCCTTTGCTGTATGAAACATGCCCCTCATTGTCCATGTTAGGGAAATATTTTTATTTCCCTTTCCCAACTGTTCTATGGCCCCAGTCCAAAGAAACACTGCAAAGGATTATATGTACCTGCTGTTGTACTTACAGTTCCAAAGACAGATGAAATCAGGGCACAGGCTCCTTTTAGCCTCAGCCAGTTATCAGGAGAGGCAGGTAACAGTAGGAAAAGGGCCCTTGGACATAAACCAAGCTAAACACAAACCATCAACAATAGATGGTGCCCCCCAGGGTCTGTATCAGCTTTTTTTCTTTTACTACCTGCTTGTCAAACATTTGACAGCCTGTATGGCTGGTGTACTGCATTTTTCTCAGCGGGTCACACAAGTTCTGCAGGCCTGCAGTTAATATCAAGGACAGCAATTTTACAAAATGGTGAAAAATAGAAGAACTACACCAATCTTAGCGAAAGAAATAGCCCTTTAAAAAATCTTGATCCTCAGTCTAAAATAGTGACTCTTCAGCAGAATCTCCCTTGTTAAATAATGATATCCAGCAGGTTTGAACTATTTTAGAATGGTACATACAAAAGAGGCCAGGAAAATGGCCCCTTGGGAAGTGCCAAGGCAGATTTTTTAAAAAAAAAGTCTCCAGAAGCCAGACAGACAAATGAAAAAAAAATTCCAAGAAACACACTTTTCACTCTAGATAAATTAATCTGTAATAACTAGCACACTGTAGTTTTGCTCACTTACTTCCATCCTTACTGATCCGGAACAGTGATGAAAATGGATTTTATGTTTGTGCTGGGAATTCCCTTAATGGTATACTGACATTCTAAGAAAAGTAGTATATGCAGGCATTTTCTCCTTGGAACTCCATAACATTTTCTCAGAACTGTCCATTCCTTCCATGAAGTGCTCCCTGACAATAGCTCTGCAAATAGACTTGTTTAACGAAGATTCCTGCCTTTCAGCCATCCTTATTTTACACGCAAAGCCTTCTATGCAGCGCAGCTTAGAAATTTAGCAGTCATGAGATAAGAGGTTGGTATCAAATTAAAGAACAGAGAGCAGGAGGTAAGAGTAAATATATGACAAAAAGTCTCACAACACAGTGAAGCGAGTGTGACCCCCGATCATCATGGGGCCACTGATATTGTTTATAAATGATCAGGAATCAAGAATGAGCAGAAAAGTTTGTAGGTGATGGTGAAAACCCAAACAGACAATGAAGTACTTCAAAAGCATCTCCCAAGAGTGAATGGGCAATAAGTATAAAATCACATACATTCATATATACATTGAGGGTGTCTAAACTGCAGTTGACTACTCAGAAAAAAGATCTAGGGGCTGTGGAGGATTGGAGGGTACCTCAGTGTAAATATCTACACACTTTACATATTTAAAATATTTATGCCCCATCTCCCCACCCCTAATATATGACCAATGGTTTACAATAAATATGAATAAAAATTAAACCAATACCCAGACCATAGTTACTTGCCAAATAAACAGCCCTCAGTTGGCAATTAGCAAACAATCCCAAACAAATATGAGTGCTGCAGCAGTGGAAAAAGCAAGTTTTATGTTCTGAATTATTTTTATAAATGTTGAAAATGAAATGGCTTCTCTCATAATGTTATTAAAAGAATTTACAAGGACACTGTAGCTGCCGTAGAAGGGATATCATACAGCTGGAAAAGATATAGATAAGGATAAAAAGCAATCAAGACATTGGAGTACTTTATAAAGGAAAGCTAAAGAGCCTGGAACTTCTTAGTTTAGAAAAAACAAGTCAGAAAAAACGAGGTGATAGGATAACATTGACATGTGTATGCACACACAGAGTAAAACCCTCTATTGCTCCTGTAGTGCTAGAATCTGCAGTCACCCAATTGAATTGATCAGCATGAGAAACAGGACAGACGAAAGAATGTACTTCCTAAAACAATGTAACGTAAGCTTCACTTCCACAAAATATGGTGATGCCCACTGACTTATGGCTTCTAAAGGGAGATCAGACAAATGAAAGATAGGTCTATGTACTGCTATGAGACATGATAATTAAATGAGCCTCTACATTGAGTAGAATTTTGTATGTGAATATTCAGGGAGAAATGAGAAGAGCTGTCACCTTATGATCTGCATGTGGCATCTGGCTGGCCATTGTTGGGCTGGGTACAAGATACTGGATTAGATGCAATGTTGGTTTAGTCCAGCTAGGCTTTTCATTTGTTCTTTGGAAAGCCGAGATCAGGTCCCTCCTTCGTCATCTGAGAAATAAATGGAAACGCCTGTGGCCACTTCCATTTATTTTAGGCATGCTATTCCCCCACTTTTCTTAACAGAGATGTTGCTTTTTGTGTTGGAAAAGTTATGTAAGAAGAGGGTATAATATATCCAACTAGTTTCTAAGTCTTCAACCATGTGTTGTTGGATATTGCACTATCATCATGTTATCACAGTCAATTACCTCCTGAATTGCCTTGTCCAAAAAGAAAATTCCGGTGGAAAATTATTTCTATTGTGCAATTAAAATGAAATAGCTGATGTTGTGTGGATATACCTTAAATTATGACACTCCACCATTCGCCTAGAAGCTAGAGAAGGCCTGCCATCTCTAGACCACACGTTGATTTGTCTGTTTTGCATCCTAAAGCAGCTGAAATTCCCTAAAACTTTATTGCGATTTAAGATTCTAAAGCGAGATGAACAATGAGCCTTGCTGATGTCCACTGGAATAGGTGTGTAGTCTATATAAGCAGAGTTTTTCCCCTGCTATTTTCAGTAGAGGGATTTTCTTGCTGGCAATTTCGAAAGAAGGACCAAATACATGAGAGAACAACACATTGTTCTTGGGTCCAACAAGGCAGTATAAGCTAGGAAATGTGCAAGGTGCAATGAAAGGGTCAGTATGAATGTCAGAGGGAAAGATGCATGAATCTGAGAACACTTTATCTAAAGGATTTAGAGAAAAAGCTGAACAGGACAGTAAAGTCACCATGAAAGAAGAGACTCAAGAAAGAATGGAGAAGTACCTTTTCTGACTACCAATAGGGAAAAAGCCATGAGGAATACATCCAGCAGGTCCATCACCACTGTGTCTCATGTGTCTCAATAATCTTCAAGGCTGTGGAAAGAAATGGCCCGGCATGTTCTTCATTTCATCTTCTAGACCTTGCAAATAGTTTCCAGACAGTAGTTTCTCTGAGTTCTTGTGGTTTTGGTTATCAGGAGGAAGCTGTCAGCACTCCCCTAGTCCTGATGGCAACTTAAGCAGGCTGAAAAGAGCAGTAAATAAGCAATATGTTGCACAGAGGCAAACTGAAACTCTTGTGAAATGTCATTGGAAAGTTAGATACTATTGCTACTGACAACCGTGATTGCCAAGGAATAATCACATATGAACAGCTAAGTCTTTAAAAAAAAATAGCACATGATTTTCTGTAGTAACTTCTTCAGCTGCTGGTCAGGTTCCATGAAATGGATATTAAGTCTTCGTGAAGAAGACTTATATTCCAGTAATATAATTTACTCACCCTATGAATTTCTGCATGTTTTCATCTTTGAATCAGATATTTCCACCATTGCCTCAAGATAACAGTTTAAATGCCATACTAATATATCTTCTGTTTTAATTTCTCATCATGTAACTCAAAAGAAATCAGTCAAGCTTTGTGACTGAAATTGCTGGCCATTTGAAGACAGGCATAAGTGTTTTGAGGCTTCTAAGTAATTTCTGAATACACAATCCCTTCGAATTCTTCAGTGCTCTAAATCTACAACAATGCTTTTTCCTGAAGCCTTTTCTTGTGTTTGCTAATATTTCCATTGGACTTCACACACAATATGTTTTAATCCAGTTCTCTTGTACAGGTAAATCAAAGGGAACCACAAAGAGACACCCAGACAAAACTGCCACCACATACTTTTATATTTATCTTCTCCTACGGTTCTGCACACAAAGAAAACCTTCTTGAACACCTCTCAGGAAGTTTTGAAATACTGCCCTCTAATGGAAATCAGCGAATTCTACAGAAATATATCAGTGCCAATATGCCAACCCCTACTATGGGGTGTTCAGGGCATGAGATGAGCAGAGGTGGTTTGCCATTGCCTTCCTCCATGTAGCTACCCCAGTCTTCCTTGGTGGTCTCCCATCAAAGTAGTAACTGTGGTCATGTAATAGGCTTGCCAGTGCCTCTGTCATAGCAAGAGATCCCCGACCCCCAGCCTCTGCCCCCCACTGCTGCTCACCTGGGAAAAGCATCTGGAAAGGTTGGAGGTGGATCTGAGGCATGCACATGAAGCACACCCACCCACCCACTGAACTGGAAAATGACTTCATTTCTGTCATGTTGCAGAAGAGATGGGTCGTGCTTGGGTGATTCTCTGAAAATCATCCAAATACACTAAGTTTGGGGCAATTTTTTAGATTATTGGCCCCAGACATGATCCACTGGTTCTGTGCTGCTCTGGAAATGTAGAAGCACATGGGGTAAGTGCCCACTGTCACACCACCACTCTGCATCCTCCAATTTGGCTCCCAGTAGACCTAACAACCCTGGTATGGAACTGGATGTCTTCAATACACAGATGATACCCAACTCTATATCTCTCTATCCAAATCCCCTGGTGATGCAGTAGAGATCCTGAGTTACTGTCTGACAGCTGTGGTCAAATAGCTGACAGCAAACAAATTGAAATTGAACCCGACACAGCTCATCTGGCCACCTGGATTTACACATGGTAACATTAAGACTAGATTACTGGGATGCACTCTAAATAGGTCTCCCCTAAATGTCAACCAGAAGGCTTCAGCTACTGCAGAACGCCTCACTTTAATTATTATCAGAAGCTTGGCAGAACATACATATTACTCCCATTCTTCAGTCACTCCATTGGCTACCCATCAGTTACCAGGCTCAATTAAAAGTTTTGACTACCACATACAAAGCCCTTCATGGTCCTGGTCCCTTTTATTGGCAGGAGTGCCTCTCCCTCAATGGTCTGCCACTTCAGCTTGCTCATCTGAACAGGGCCTTCTGCAGATGCCACTGTGCTAATGGGGAAAATTGGCTGCTTCCTGTACGCACGCATTCTTAGTGGTGGCCTCTACCTTATAGAATGGCCTGTTGGAAAAGATCAGGAAAATCCCCACTCTCTTGGATTTCTGCAGACAATGCAAAGCTGAGTTATTTTGGAGGGCTTTTTACTCAGGTAATATGGCTGTGCTGTAAGAAATGGCTCTGAGAGAGGGTTTGGTAAAGGGACAGGGACTTGCTTGGTTCTGTCTGTTGGTGTAGATATCTTCCTACTGGGAGTTTCCGTGTTGTTTAATATGCCATGTCAAATATTTACATTTTGCTTCAGCAATGTTTCATCTCTGTGTTTGGATTTACATTTGCTTTTAAAATTCTGCAATCCATACCCTATTGTATTGTTTATTGAATATCCCAGCCATTAATTGTAATAGCTTACATAGTGTAATCTGTCTTGAGTCTTATTGAGAAAGGTGGATGTTAAACAAACCAACAAACAAACCAACAAACCAAGCAGAAGGTCAGGGGACTTACCTTTTCAACATCATGCTCCCAGAGCACCACAATGACATCACTTCCAGGAGTGATGTTATCATGCAGGCCCTAGGAGTGTTCCTGGACTTCATGCTGAGCTAATTTGGGCTCCCAAATGGGCCCAATTGGCTGGCGTGAAGCCCGAGAGTATTCCTATGGCCTGCATGATGCCGTTACTCCTGGGAGTGATGTTGCTGTACACCGCAGGGAGTGTGCCCTGGCAGGCCTGTTCCCCCTCCAGCCAGATAAGTGGTGCTAAGAGGAGGAGGCTGGGAACGGGGGATCCGTCTCCCTCAATGGGGGAACAGCAACTCTACTCTCAAGCCCTGATGAGCCTGGGCCAAACTGTGCTATTTGGGCTGCTATAAAGTTGACATAATAAGGTATCTACCTAAAGGATGTCAACAACTTTATCTTGTTGTGGATCTGACCACAAGTCAAAAAGACTTTAACTACAGTCTCCCTTAGCCAACAAAACATTGTTTTAAATGAGCATCTTGGGACACTGACAAGTGGATTTCCCAAGTGTCTTGCATTTTTTACTTTTGCAATTCTGCTGGACTATCCAAAGATAAATAACACAGAGAGTGATTGTTAAGCTATATGCTATGTTGTGGCTCTCTCCTTGGGACATTATCACGGAAGAACAGAAAATGAAAGCACTAGGCACTTGGACTTCTGCTTGCCAATGTTTCTCATGTTTAAAGTTGCTAGTGTTAAAAGTAACCTTTGCTGAGTCAGATGTTCATATAAATCATATTCATACTGACATGCGCTACTTCAGTCAAATGACTCAAGGTGCCTACAAGCTTACATGTAGTCTGAATCTTCTGACTTTGGTTGGCCTTGTCATGCAGAGCAACTCATTGCTCAGGCACAGGTTGCTCAAGAAAAGTTAGGTTATGAAACCCATCCAGAAGACCTTTAGGGAAGCAGCCACTCTCATCTACTGCAGGAGGGAATTCCAAAGCTAGAGGGCAACTGCCGAAAAAGCCCTCCCCTGGGTTCCCAGCAGCCAAGTCACTGCTAAGTCTGGATCCCAAGGAAGGCTTCCTGGGCTGGCCTTGGGCTGGTTCACATGGGTGGAAGCAATCTTTCAAGTACTCAGTATGCTGTTAAGGGCTTTAGAAGTCAAATCCAGAAACAGGCTGGAAGCCAGAGTAGATGACATAACACTGGCTTAAATAAGGTTACTGCAGCAGGTGCCTATAAGGATCTTAGCTGCTACATTCTGAACCACTTGATGTTTCAGTATTGTCTTCAGGGGCAGGTCCATACAGAGCATGTTATAGTAATCTTGGATGTCAGCAAGGCCTATTTGACTGTGGCCCCAGGTCAGCTCTCTCCATAATTATTCATCCAGTTCTGTCTAGATGTGTACTTGGTACTGTTCAGCACATCTATTTTCCTGAACTTGCTTGACTGACTTCCATGAGGGTGAAGTGTGAGCAAGCCACGCTAGTGCTGGTTTGGGGGCAGCATCAGCACAGGTTGTTCTGTCATATTGTTCTTGTTTAGAGAGGAATGATCTGTCAAGCTACATTACTCCTACTTGAGCCAATGACAAAACATGAATTCTATGCCCCCAGGGACATTGCCCGAGACACATACATACACAGTCTAGTTTTGCTAGCAAGCCGCATGACTATAACTCAGGCAGAGAATATTCTGGGGAGAACATTGCCAAATGACTACTTGGAATGCTGTTTCCATGTCAGATGTTTCCCTCTTCATCTTTATTTATTTAAATTAGTTCAGATTGTGACTGCCAAGATCATCATAGATCAGGCAGCATGTAAGCAACATATGTTCTCTTGGCCACATTCAGATTCATTTCAGGGTTGCTTAATGCCACTTACTTTAAAGGGTTGTTCTTTATTTTAAAACATTGTAGCCAGTTATCAAGCTGTAGGAAATGGTCCTTGTTCTGCAGATTCCGGCTGTCTTGGAAACATTTAAAATCCTACAATTCTCCCCTGGGTGCTCTTTAAAGATCTACAGCTCTTGTTTAAAGGTGACAAAAGAAAATAAGAACAAAGCCATAAACACATTTATAGGTCAGAGTCATGGAGACAAAACTGTTAAAATGTGCTGATAGATTGCTCAAAAGGCTTAGACATTATAAGGTAAGCAAACAGCACCACAACTGAATAGCATACATTTTGAAGTTACTTTGATTATTCTAAAGTGCCCCCTTACTATAATTAAAAAATACCAGGAATCTTAAAAAAAAAACCTTGCAACTCCATTCAATGTTCCTCAGCAGAACATGCCTACTTGTTCCCAAATAATCCAGCACTGCATTCTGAAATAAACACTTCATATATGAAATTCAGGATTAAGCTCTTTTCTCTTTCAGGTGGTTGCTTGTATTCCTTCCCTCAATCAATCAACAGCTGTTTGGAATATATTTTGCGAGGTCTGACATCCAGTCATTATGGGGTTAAATGTATTTACTCACTGTGCTAGTGTTTGTATTGACCTGGAAGAAAACCTGGCACAGAGCCAATAGCCTGGAAGCCTGGGAAACTGAGATGTGTTTGTAAACTATTATTGGCCAATAGGTCAGGTGATTTTCTCTCAGGGTCAAGAAGACAGAGGAAGAATCCCCACAGTTACTTCTTCTCCTTGTTCTCGTGGTCTAAGTATGTAGCATGCAGCAAGAAGTAGCACATAGAGTTTCTTATTTTGTAGCAATCCTGTGTACCTTTTTCCTTTAGAAGTAAATGTTTTTTAAAGGCAAACAGACATTTGACTCTGTATTGAATCAAGATCCATTGCACCTCTGATTTTAAACTATTTTAACCCATTTCCCCCAACAATACCCCTTTCAGTCATTATGATTTTGGCACTCCTACCATATGTACTGGGAGAGTGCACTATGCACAATCCTCTTGACATGTGTGTTCATCATTTTGAAGACAGCAACACACATCTTTCCAGCTTCAACAGGCATGAACGTATATCCTCAATATTCTGGGTTTCTGGCCCTGTTTACTAAGTACACATGTTGCTCTATTCACATAAAATAGCGAATGTGTGTGTGTGTGTGTGTGTGTGTGTGTGTGTGTGTGTGTGTGTGTGTGTGTGTGTGTGTGTGTAGAGGATCACACATAGTGTAGTCTCCCAGTACATGAGATGGGAATGCCAAAACCTTAATGAATGAATATGGCTATAATGGGCTGGATCCAGATTAAACCAGCAATTTCCACTGATTCCCCCCTCCAGCTGCAGACCACCCACTCATTAACTTCCTCAGGGTCCCCTGTTTCCTCAAGAGCAGCATTCTGTGGAGATCAGTGGGCTGAAGTGGGAAGGGAAAGGTAGAAATTTCCATTTTGCCAATAGAACATTTATTCTGGATCCAATCTAATATTTCTGATAATTGGGGCATCTACAATGGTTCTGATACATAATGAACTCTGCAACTACCATAATGCTTGAGAAAAATTGTAACTATTAAGGCATTTTTTTCACACAGAACACTAAAGCCACTTTGAGCCTCCTTCCCTGAGCTAGGTATTGTTTGAAATGTAGGAAGGAAAGCAAACAAGAGCTGTTCTGAAACAGATTTATATCTTAGTCAAATACATGTTTTGGAACTGAACAAGTGCTTTCAATATCAAGTGTGAAACACTTTTCAAGACAGCAAAGGCATACAAAACACCTATGTAGCAAGGTTTCAGGTTTGACTGGATCATGATGATTTTGTTCCTGCTATGTATTTATTTTTTCTTACTTTTAATATTTTATTCATTGTAACCTTTGTTCCTCATCTTGGATACACACTTTAATGAGGTGAGGGGGGTTGAGTGGTGAGGGGGTTGGAGTTTGAAACCAGGAGCTGATTGTGACATAGATCATGAGTTGCTAATATCAAAAATTAGAATAAAGCTGAAGAGAAGCATTAATAGAATCATAGTGCCAAAATACAATCTAAACAATATTCCTGAAGAATTTAAAGACCAGGTAAAGAACAGATTTGCAATACTAAGTTTAATTGATCGTGACCCAGAAGAGCTATGGGCTAAAACCAGAGATATTATCAAGGAAGAATGTGCAAAGTCTATTCCTGTAGCCAAAAGAAAGGAGAAGCCTAAATGGATGACTGAGGAAACTCTTAAAATTGTTAAAGACAGATGAAAAGCAAAAGGTGACAGAAATAGAGTCAGAATTCTAAATGCAGTTTTGCAGAGATTTGCATACAGCAAGTATTATAATAACCAGTGCAAAGAAACAGAAGACAACAATAAAAAAGGAAGAACAAGAGATCTGTTCCATAAAATCCAAGAAATCAAAGGGAAATTCAAGCCATGGCTCAGGATGCTGAAAGATCAATCTGGAAATACAGTACTTGATCAGGACAAAATAAAGATGTAAACAATACAATGAAGAACTATACAGAAGAAATGGAAGGATGACAGATACCTTTGAAGAAGAATCTTTTGATGAACTAGAAATCTTAGGAAGTGAAGAAAAGCTGCACTCAAAGTAATTGGGAGAAATAAAGCACTTGGAGTAGACGGAATACCAATAGAGCTATTTCAAGCTACAGAAATTGCGTCCATCAAAATCTTAACAAGAATCTGTCAACAAATATGGAAAACAAAACAATGACCCACGGACTGGAAACAATGACCCACAAAAAGGGCATGCTGAAGACTGCAGCAACTATCAAACTATTGTGTTAATTTGCCATGCAAGCAAAGTAATACTCAAAATTCTACAGCAAAAACTCTTACCATACATGGAACAAGACATGTTTGAGATGTTCAAGATGGATTCAGAAAAAGGAGAAGCACTAGAGATCACATTGCAAATTTGCAATGGTTAATGGAATTTCCCTGGAATACCAGGGAATTTCATAAGAAAATCAGCCTGTGTTTTATAGATTACAGCAAAGCTTTTGACTGCAGATCATGAAAAGCTATCAAGAGTGTTAAAAGAAATGGGGGCACCACAACATCTGATTGTTTTGATGTGCAACCTGTACCCTGGACAAGAGGCTACTGTTAGGACAGAACAGGGCTTTTTTTCAGTGGGAATACGGTGGAACGGAGTTCCAGCACCTCTTAAAAATGGTCACATGGCCAGTGGCCACGCCCCCTGATCTCCAGACATAGGGGGGCAATCTAAACTCCCCTCTATCTGGAGATCAGGGGGCAAGGCCGCCAGCCATGCAACCATTTTCACTGAGGGCAATTTAAACTTTAAAAAACTCCCCCCTTGTTCCAGCTGACCCAAAGTGACATCATTGTGCAGTCTTGAGTTCCACCACTGAGTTCCACCACCTCTTTTCCCGGAAAAAAAGCCCTAGGACAGAATATGGGGAAACAGAATGGTTTCCAGTTGGCAAAGGTATCAGACAAGGATGCATATTACTTGCTCAACCTCTATGCAGGAATAAACCCACAGCTCACTAGTCTACAAGACCACAATTCCTCAAACAACACCGTGTACCAATTACAACAGAAAGAAAATAATGCTTAATGAAATTTATCAATTACTCTTTTTATATAATCTAAAGTGCCAGATGCTTTGTAATTGACAAAGAAATTAAGGAGAATGTATAGCTCAAACGCATGAAAAGATAAGTTTTCAGTCCCAAGTCTTGACAATTTCCAAATGAGGAGCAACTCTCTTATTCTTGTCCTGCAGAAGTTGTTGCGGTTGAGTATGCTACACAGGCCTCAGTGGCAGGGTTCAAGAGGAGACACGACACACCAAGCTTCAGTACAAATGGTGTATTATACAATTTACAGGTGGATACATTACAGATATGTTACGTTGGCTGACAAAAGTGCTTCGCCAGCAACCCACAGAGCTGGAGCTCTTTACAGTAAAAGACTCTGCATGCTTATATATTACTCAGTAGCCTATCCCCACACAGTGCTGACTCACTGTGCCAGCCCAGGTGTCCTTGACATTTACAGAGAAGTACATCACCTGGCTGGTATCACATGATAGCTACCTGTCATCACTTTGTTACTACTGATGACACAGATCAGTCACTGCTAGCTGCCTCATCTGTTTGTTTATTTTATTATCTTGACAGAAGTCCCTGGATGGGAGGACCCACAGTGGAACTGTAGAACTTGCCGAAGAATTGGCAGCCACCAAATGCTCAATTTCTTTTTCAAGAGCGTTAACGAGCAGCAGTCATGCCCGTTAAGGAAGACAATCAAATGTACACTAATACAAGTAAAACTTTACAATTCCTGCTGTTTATAACAAATAAATAACAATAACTTACAATTCAGAAGTTGTTGACTCACTTCTTTCAACCCAAATGGGAACCAGATACCAGGTGAAAAATGTGAGTAGAAACAGCATCTAAATATCACAATCTCATCAAGCAATCGCAAACGTTTAAAGGGAAAGTGGACACCATTCATCAAGATACATATTACTAAAGAAAACCATGAGGGTTCAATCATGTACATAGTACAGACATATTCATAAATAACAAGACCAGTCTAACATTTGGTTAAGAGACCTTTAGGAACTAGTGAGTCCAACTTGAAAATCCAAAACGATTCCCTTCTCAGTAGCTCCTTTTGCACATCACCCAGCGGGGGAAGTTTCACAACCTGTAGCACAGAAAATCTAAATTCCCTAGGGTTCCTATGTTGTTCTGTGAAATGTTGCACTAAAGGAGATTCTGTCACATTATTCTAATACGGGATATATGTTCTTGTATCCAAATTTTAACTGGTCTGGTGGCACTACCAATATAGATGAGAGAGCAGGAACATTCTATAACATAAACAACACACGCCGTTTTGCAAGTAGAGAAATCCTGTAACTGGATGACTTGTGCAGTGGCCCTGATTGTGAACGAATCCCCTTCACTTGCCAAATTGCATATGTTGCATCGCCTACACTTATGATGTCCTGATAACTGCATGGTGCTTGGGGATCGACCGCAGAAGTCCAATCTAACCAAGGTGTCTCAGAGGTTCCTAGTGAGCCTGAAACCTATGTATGGTACCCTTTCGCACCCTGGGATGTCACTAATTAAATCCCAGTGTTTCCTAATTATCTTGCCAAAGTAATGACTACTGAGGAATTACACAATTTTAAAGTTGACAACGAGGAAATTGAAATTGTTCAAGATTTCCTATTACTTGGCTCAATCATCAACCAAAAGGGAGATTGCAACCAAGAAATCAGAAAAAGATTGAGACTTGGAAGAGCAGCTGTGAGAGAACTAGAAAAGATTCTTAATTATAAATGTCTCTCTGGGGACCAAGATCATCCAAACTATGGCATTCCCCATTACTATATATAGATGTGAAAGTTGGACAGTGAAGAAAACTGATAGGAAGAAAATTGATTCATTTGATATGTGGGGCTGGAGGAGAGTTTTGCAGATACCATGGACAGCCAAAAAGACAAACAAGTTTGTTTTAGATCAAATCAAGCCTGAATTCTCCCTAGAAACTAAAACAACAAAACTGAGGCTACCATACTTGGTCACATCATGAGAAGACAAGATTCTCTGAAAAAGTCAATGCTAGGAAAAATGGAAGGCAGTAGGGAAAAAGAAAGACCTAAAATGAAATGGCTTGATGCAATAAAAAAGCCACGTCCTCCAGTCTGCAAGATCTGAGCAAGTCTGTTAATGATAGGACCTTTTGGAGGTCTTTCATTCATAAGATCGTCATTAAGTTGGAGGCGACTTGACAGCACATAACACACATATACCCTTGTTAAATTTTGCATAATCATTCAAATTTCTTAATACAGGGAAGGGGACAGTTGCTGTGTAGGGCACTGAAGCCCTTCATAGCTCTCCCCCCCCCCCGCTTTCCCACCCCAATCTATTTGAAGCATATCTATCATAAAGTATTCCTTCACCATCACATGAGATAGAAACTTGCTTTTTATAAATAAAAACTGAGATTCTCTGGAAACAGAATTCTTTACCCAATATTTTATTCTGTGCTTTTTATTGTGGTTGTGCTCCTGAGGCATTGAGCAGTCATACAGAGATCCATGTTAGACAGGCAATCCTGGGATAAGAGAAATAGTTCCCATTTGAATAATTCTTTGACTAGCATTGCTGTTGATTCTCTAGTCTGTCTGACTCAAAAGGTTTATGATTAGAAGGCTTGGCATTTGAGAACGGCTGCTTGTCACCAGCATATCCATACTCACAAAGGATCCAAAAAGCCTAGCTGATTGCAGGAGGCGTTTGTCAGGCATGTAAGATTCTGGCTGCCATTGCAGTCTGCATACTCTCTGCCTATCACATCTGTAGCTGGGCCTTCAGTCTGCCCATCGCTGCTATAACCCCACAACTGTTATGCAATCCCTCCCCCTTCATTCACAGTATGCACATTTGGTTCCCCATGCTGCCTGCAAGAAAATGTCATTCTTGATTATTTGTTAATTACTCACCACCCAGAGCTGATTATTATGGAGGCACAGTAGTTAACAGCTGACTTGATTTATGTATATTCCAATCTGCCACTTAACTGCCCCTAGCAATGCCTGTCTTTACAAATGCCTCATTAAGTCTCATTTAGTCAAATGTCTTTGTTTTGTTACTAAAAAAAAGTTTTAAAGAAGATGCTAAGTATCTCAGCTGGTCAATACCTATTTTCTCATTATAGCTACAGGTTACAAGTGTATATTGAATTTTTAAATTAATATCCAAGCTTCTTTTCTATCAATTGTGTCTCACATAATATTGTATTACTAGCATATAATAAATGTTGAAATTCAGAATGTTTAGTACAGCAGCGGGCCAGCAACAGGCCAGCAGGGGTGGTGCCAACTAGGAGGCCGGTGCTGGAAAGCTGTCGGCAGCCCCAGTCAAAGCCCCGACAGTCAAGACGCCTGCCCGACCATGCAGGCCCCGTCATGCCTGGCAAAGCCCTGCCAGCCCCGTTCTGTAAGTGATGCCTTGTTGAGTGCAGAAGAAAGGGGAAAGGGGGGTGGGCCAGCCAAAGGCCCTCTGGTTGAGCCAGGTACCTGTCTGGCAAGGGAGGAGGGAGGCTATGGGACAGAGCCTGAGGAAGGGGCGGGTACCTATTTTTATTATCTTATTTACATTATTTATAGAGGGCCAGTTATTTACATTATTTATAGAGAGCCAGTTTGGTGTAGTGGTTAAGAGCGACTGGACTCTAATTTGGAGAACTGGATTTGATTCCCCACTCCTCCAGTTGAAGCCAGCTGGGTGACCTTGGGTCAGTCACAGCTCTTCTAGAGCTCTCTCAGCCCCACCCACCTCATAGGGTGATTGTTGTGGAGATAATAACATACTTTGTAAACAGCTCTAAGTGGGCATTAAGTTGTCCTGAAGGCGGTATATAAATTGAATGTTGTTGTTGTTGTTATAGTCTTTCACAATGAGATTCAAGAATGATTACATAGTGTGAGTCATTATGAAGTATAGCTCGAATAGCCCAGAAACAAAGCAATATGTTATAGCTACAGTCAGTACAAAGTAGTATTGTCTGAAGTCCCTATCCCTTTACCAAAACATCTCTCTGAACCATATCCATACAGTACATCTCTCCTACTTGTGTAAGTAAAGTTCTCCACATTAGTTTCAGTTTTCCAGTTTTATATGTGGGCTGAAGTTGTTAGTTGCTGGAGTTGTCTCTTTGCAAATAATTGGTTGATGTTTTGAGTCAGCTTGTCTTTGTTGAATGGACTTGAGAATAGGGGCCTGAATAGGGGACTCTAACCTGGGAACCCACAGCCAAAGGGGTATATTACATGGTGTCAGAAGTTGGCCTGTATCTCCTTTGGGTCTTCAGCACTGAATAGGAAGATTGAATCCCTCTAGGGTTGCCAGTCCCCCACTGGGGGTGGGGGATCCCCTGCTTCCACCCTCCACCCCTTCCCCCTAACCAGCGGGGGAAAAGATGAGGGAGCACGCTTCCTGGGGCGTGCTCCCAGTCAGTGCAGCACACTCCCACATACTGCAGTGGACCAATTTCAGCCCCGAACAGGCCAAAATCACCCCTCTGTGGAGCAGAGGAGCACTCAACAGCCTGTTGTGCCACCCCTGCAGTGCTCCCACACTCCACAGCAGTCTGATTTCAGCCCCAAGCAGACCCAATTTGGCCTCAAATGGCCAAAATTGGCCCACTGTGGACCGCAGAAGCGTTCCAAGGCCCATTGCACTGCCCTGTGAGTGCTCCCACGCTCCACAGTGGACCGATTTCCCAGAAGTGATGTCATCACATCACCCGGGACACACGTGCATGATGTGTGTGCACATGAGGACCTCTGTAAGGTGAGTGCCAGGTCTCCCACCTCTCGCCCAGAGGGTAAGGGGGCCTGGCAACCATACCTCCCTCGTACAGCAATGGAGCATTTCAAGCTTCCATCAGACTTATTCTTTGTGGGGAATTTAGGGGAGAACTGGAGGAGATGGGAGCAACAGTTGAAACTGTACTTTGAAATTACCAAGGCAGATAAAGAGTCTAAGGATTACAAAACTGCAGTCTTGCTTCACTCACATGCTGGCCCTGCTTCACTCTCCCCTCAAGGTAGGCAGAGGTCAAAAGCATGAGCTTGTCAAATCATGTGCTGGCCTAACATGAATGCTCACATAGAGCAATGGGTTGAACATTGTGCACCACGTCAAGAATTTCAGCCTAGCAACTGCAGGGAACCAATGATCTCCCATGAGATCCCACAATTGTCCTGGTTCAAGTTGACAACTGACATTTTTTACCTCAATGACTAGTTTTACTTTATACTTATTGACTATCATTCCAAATACCCTGATGTTCTGCTGCTACCTGACAAGATAGCTGACATGGTTGTGGCCAAAATGAAAGCATTGTTTGCTCGCCATGAGCTCATTGGTGACCATGTCCCATCTGCAAATTCAGTGATGAAACAATTTGCATCTGAATAGGGTATTGCTATTATTCACTCCAGTCCTGGCTATCCCCAATCCAATGGTCAGGTTGAGCGCATTGTTCAAACCGTCAAACACATGTTCAAAAAAGCTTTATTAGATGGGGCCAATCTTCATTCGGCCTTACTCAACTTGAGGAACATGCCTGTTTCATGAGCATGCTCCTGCACAGCTCCTTTTGGGAAAGCTTTTATGCAGCATTCTACCAGCTGCATTGGCAACTTTAACAGACTGCAATCCGCAGTTCTGTAGAATTTGAAGGCCCTTCAGTGTTGACAAAAGGCCTGCTATGACAAATGGGCCATATCCCTTCCACCCCTACAAGAGGGGGAAAGTGTGAGGATGTAGACACGTATGGGATGGGTACCAGCATCAGTTACAGGAAAGAGGCCTGAAACATGCTCTTATACTGTTGAAACACCGAATGGAAACATGTATAGGAGATTGTTCCTCTGCACCTCCAGAATCTGCTGCTGTGCCTAATGATACCATCACAGAACAAATCTTGGCTGATGTTCTAGACCTGCCTGGAGAAGAGGATCATAGCACTCCAGATGTGCTCCCAGCACCTGTTGACCCCCTACCCCTGGCTGAAGGTGTACAAACAAAGAGTGGGTGTTCATGTTGCCTGCTAGAATTAAGGACTATGTGATGGTTTAGCCGTAGAGGTGAACCCCAATGGTGAGTCAAGTGCTAGCAACCTCTGACTTCACATTTTTGTAATATTTGGGTTGTACCAACCACACCAAAGTAAAGAAGGGGGATGTGGTATCTGTATGTAATGGAACAGTCTGCTCCTCCCCTAATATCTGTGTGATTTAGTTTGGTCCCATTGGGTGGAGCTGTACTTTCAGTTTTCCAATTTTGTATGTTAACTGAAATTGTTGGTTGGTGGAGTAGTCTCCTTGCAAATAAATGGCTGATGTTTTGAGCCAGCTTGTCTCTGCTGAATGGACCGGAGAACTCTAACCTGGGAACCCACAGCCAAAAGAGGACAATATAGTTCCTATACTTTGCTAATTTGTATTAATTCAAACAACATAGAGAGGTCTAGAAGATATAATCCGAAACTTCTGCTGTGCAAAACCCTCATACTAGTCTCTCTTGCAGTTCTGCTTCTCTTGTTTCTGATTTAGCACAGGCAGAAGGAAAACTGCCAATCAAAACAGGTCTGGACATTTAGTTACCACAAAGAGTCGCTCTGAACAATCCAAGAACTGTCCCTGGAATCCCTTGTGGTATTTCATGGAGAATTGTGCCCCAGCACCCTCTCTCTTAACTGACACATGAGGAAGTATCAGGGAAAATTTCTCTTGAATATACTTCCAACTTTCCTGCTACATTAACATTATACACTTTCCAGGTTAAAAAAATGACTTGCTCTGCTGACCAGCCGTCTGTTTGCTTTCAGAGAGAGATTTTCAGTTCTACATTTTCATGGCATTGAGTCCAGCAAACCCTGACAACTCTTCCAAAAGATGCCCATGATTACCATGCTGAAGATAGAGACTTGGGAGTACAGGACCATGTCTATATCAAGAGTTTTAGTACCTCCCAACCTATCTGGATCCTAGGTAGGATTCAAGCACAAACAGGACCTATATCTTTTAAGATTGGCTTACCTGATGGCCAAGTCAGCAGGCAGTATCAAGACCACATCTGCAGGAGAACTGATGTGCAAGGGTTGGTAAAAGGTGGAAGGTAACAAGAGTGCCTGGAAAACCAAAATTCCTGTGGCATTTCAGAGGCCCGCTGTAATTTGATGCCCCATTCCAGGTCATCAGTTAGGGAAGCTTCTGAAGAAATTGACCTTTCCAGACTCAGGGATAATGATACAGTGGAAACACACTGCTATCCAATGAGAGCAGGAAGACGTCCTAGGTATTTGAAAGACTGTATTCAGGTGATTATTAAAGAAGGAAAATAAAGAATAAAAACACGTAAAAGAGGGAGGGATGTTGTAAAATGGATAGTAAAGAGTTAACTGGAACCTTATTATGGGAAGGAGGGAAACTCCACCCACTAGAGTGTGACTTACTTTTGTTTTCTGAGGTACTTTTCACACTAATACTTTAAAGTGTTTCCGTACCTGTTCTGCATCCCTTGTTTGCAGGGGTTTCACACTTGCAAGCTAGTCATGGGACGCAGTGCCGCTCTTTGTCCATGGTATTCCTGATTTTTCTCCCTGCGGACATACCACGATTTTATTTTTAAGCCGCTGCCCACTCGTGGCTGGCCCGATTAATGCCAGTGTGAACACTTTTGCCCCCATTATACTTCCTTTGTTAAACTGACCCATTTAACAACAGCTGATCAGTGGTTGGTTGCTGAGCGGGCAGGAGTGAGGAGTCTCACCCAGGTGTGCAGTGGCTGGGCTGTGATACCGGGGCCATGGCTCCAGCCTGCCTCCGTTGCTGAGCTGTTGGAGGAATGGGCAGAGTAGCTGATCCGCCCCAAGGGACCGGTAATGTCAGGTTTTCCTGGCACTTGCAGCTGAGCTTCCCTGCTGCCGCACCAGTCTTGCCGCTGCCGGCCCTGTCCACATAGCACTAGGGTTGCATGCTGGGTTGTGGGCAGACAATGCTCGGTGGGGTGGCGGCTGAGCAGGTGGGAGTGAGGCATCTTGCATGGGTGCACAGTGGTCGGGCTGTGATACTGGGGCTGCGGCTTCTGCCTGCCTCCGTTGCTCAGTTGTTGAGCATTTCCGCAGCCCAGTGTGGGGACTTGGCCCCTTCCCTCAGCAGGTGTCACAAGCATTAGCTCCCCCCTCTTCCCTGAGCATATTAAATGGGCAGCAGGTCCCCAGCATGGTGGTAAGCGCGGCAATCACCCCCCCCCCATTTCATTGAGCGGGCAGCAGGGTGGTAGCTTCCCCCCGCAAGGTTCATTCACTATATATGTATATATATTCCTATGTATCTCATTCCTATCTTCGAGGAGGAGGGTTAAAGGCAAAAACATTTAACAACTGAACCATGTAACCCCTTTTTTAACTGTGTGGAGAGGAAGCAACGCTGAAGTGGTTGCATTTTGGGTGGTATACTTTCAGTCTTGGCGAGGGGTGGAGGGGAAATCTTGTTAGACAGACGATGTAGTAATGTCACAATGTTATTATGCATGTTCAAAGTTTAAAAAAAAACTGGTGATGTCCACTGCGAATCCCTGAAAGTTCAAAACTGAACTGAAGCTTCCAAGCAGGTCTGAAAGGAATCACAAGATGCCAAATTGAAACTGCCACAGACAGTGTAAAAGAACAGGTGCTAAGCCAAAGCCATTGCGATCCCCACAACTGCTCAGAAATGGCACTTTAAACCATAAGTGTGAAAGGGGCCTGAGTTCAGTTCATTGTTGTGACTATGGCAATGTCATCTAAAGTCACTGTTGCCACAATGCTCTCAGAATCCCCCAAATCACTATGGACTTTATTATAGAGATTTAGGATAATTACTAGAGTATCACTGATGGGGTGACATCATTGGAAGTGACATTGCTACGTCAATGATGCTCGCCGCCCCTAAGATCCTTCCCCTCTAAACACCTGGGGTCTCTTAACCTGCACTGTCTCCCACTCTGCTCAGGCCCAACTGAAGAGACAGAGATAGTGGTACGCCTGGTTCCTGGATCCTTCCAGAAACTTTTCCATATTGCTGCAACTAGGACCCAAGCGTCATTGGTCTGTGTCTGACACTAGGGATCCCAAGTTCCCTGGTAGAGGTATGGTATCCCCTGCTCCCATCTTCCACTCCCCCTCACCGCTCACCTGGCTGGTGGTGGGGAAAGGCAGGGGAATAGAACTTCTGGGTGCACTCCCAGGGTGGTGTAACGATGTCTCTTCTGGGACATCATCATACCACCCCAGGAATGCCATCCCAAAAGGTACGTGCCAGGTCTCCCCCCCCCCCCACGCACACACACCACCAGGAGGGTAAAGGGACCTGGCAAACCTATCTGGTACACCTCTGAACTACTCTTCTCCTAGGGTTGCAATTTCTGGGTTGGGAAATTACTGGAGATTTGGAGGTAGAGCTTGGGGAAGGAGGAGTTTTGGGGAGTGGAGGGACCTCAGTGGGGCGTAATTCCATAGATAATACACCTTCCAAAGCAGCTTCTCCCCTTCCATGCTTGTGGCTTGATGATATCATCACAACAGAAGCTCTTCCTTCAGGGTCTGGGAATACTGGGAACTGTACTTGGGGAAAGCATCAAGAATACTTTCTTTCTCTGCTTCATATTGCTTCTTAATTTATTAGTTTTAAGCAGATTACTAAAATTTTAACAATTAGACAACATTTTAAAAAAGGTAAAGGTAGTCCCCTGTGCAAGCACCGTCATTACTGACCCATGGGGGGATGTTGCCTCATGACGTTTTCTTGGCAGACTTTTAAACAGCTGTGAAAATCAATCACAAACGCATAAAATTTCGCAACTGAAAGAGTGATGGGTCTACTGTTACCTTCTAATAAAAGAGGTTATGTCTCCATATGATCTATATTTTGGAGCAAAGGAAAGATTAAAAGATTTCTAGTTTCAGAAAAATAGCTGCATTCAAATGATATAGTGTGTCCACACTACCTACACCACACTTGCATACTCTGTCAAAGTATGGTACTCTAGGGTTGCTAGATGGCCTTCTCCCCAAAAAATGGACAGGGGCCCTGGCACTCACCACTCCTGACTCCTGCATGATGATGTCACTTCAATGATGTAATCGCTGTCCCTGGCCGGGCATGCCTGCCAGTTGCTTTCTGAATGCTCAGGAGGAGGCTGGGCCATCTGGGTTCTTCTCTGGCACTCAGGGTGGTAAGCAGGCCCGCCACTTCCCTGACTTGTTTGATGAGGCTGGGCCAGCTGAGTACTTCATCAGCTGGCTGCTTCTCTGGCACTTCTCTGGTGCTCAGCTAGAAGCAGGGGAGAGGTGGCACAGACAGTGTAGGAGGCTGAGTGGGACCCCTGGCCACTCCCTTGGGAGGAGGTAGCAGAGGTGGCACAAGTTCTGGTGCTGCCACCAGCTCTTGCAGGCTAGCCACCAGTCACTCCTCCCACATGGGCAAAAATATTGGACATTTATACGACCAGTATTTTAATCGATTCCCCCCAGGCAGCCCAATAAAAAATGGACTGTCCGGAAGAAAACCGAACACCTGGCAACCCCACCTATGATACCTCCCTTGCAAAACTCTAGATGGTAAGGCATTTAGGCATGCCAACATAAAGCCACACCTATTCAAAAGTGTCCTCTCTAATCAAGCCAAGGCAGCCCTCTTGGATGTTGGAGTGTATGAATAAAGTAGTTACTTACTATCAAACAACATCAACAAAATCCAGAAAGCCCATGAATCTTAAATGAATTGCATTTTAGCACAAACTTAAGAATATTATCTGAACAAATGTAAATATTAAGAACTCCAATTTTTCACAGGGTGAGTGCAATGTTAAGATCAGAGGAACAGCCTGGCCTATCTCATTGATTCAAGAAACCTGGTTTCTAAACTTCTCTCTTTGAATGTCTTAATCAGGGAGATTTTACTGACTCATTGACAAGAAAGAAAACAAGGAAAGATGGATAAGTAGAAATACTGAGGGGTTTTCAAAACAGCCCATTTCTGTTTGATCCCCACACCTCACACACACACATGAGAGCAGAGATTTGGACAGTTTTAAATTTGGGTCTAGAATGTTCACCAGATTCTGTAGAACACACCCTGCAAAGAAAACACAGAGCAGCCAGCAGGAATTAAAATGAAGAATACCACAAACGATGGTTGTTGTGGGTTTTCCGGGCTGTACTGCCATGGTCTTGGCATTGTAGTTCCTGACGTTTCGCCAGCAGCTGTGGCTGGCATCTTCAGAGGTGTAGCACCAAAAGACAGAGATCTCTCAGTGTCACAGTGTGGAAAAGATGTTGGCAGGTCATTTATATCTACTCAGGAGAGGTGGGGTTGAGCTGAGTCATCCTGTAAGAGTTTCCCAGGGTGTGGAATGCTAATGGCGGGAGGCTTCACTGTATCCTGAGGAGGTTCTTTTGCATATGGATTGGTGCTTGAGGAATGGAATGGACTTTTTGACAGAGGAAGGGAAAAAGCAGAACTGTTCTTTTGGCAAAAGAACACTTGATTTTAAAAAGTAATGGGAAAGGAGGGCCAGAGAAAACAAAAGACTCATGTGAAAGGGGAACCCTCTCTGGCTAATGCAAAAAGAAAGTTTCCTTTCAGGGAAATGCACTGTCATATGATGCGTGTCCTGTGAAGAAATGAGGAAGTTCAGGCAACACTGAAAGACTTGGAGAAGGCAGAAAAACACAGCAGAGGCCAGTGAAGAAAGACCCTGAGAAAAACGGAGAGAGAGAAAGAGATCCTGAGGCAGGGGTTGCATGGCCTCTCCAAGTGCCAGGGAGGAGCGGAAGCCCTTGTTAGGGCAGGAGGAGACCCTAGGCAGGCCTGCTGTGTCCTCTTTTGAGGGTAGAAGGGCTGCCTGTGCAGCAGTGCTCCTGGTAGAGATTCTGGAGCGGGCAGCTTTCTTTGGCATTGTCTCAAACCTCGTCCTGTACCTCAACAGCAGCAACTTCAACTGGAGTGGCTCACAGGCTTCACAAGCATCTCTTCTATTTATAGGGGCCTCCTATCTGCTCTCACCCATCGGAGGCTGGCTGGCCGATGCTTACCTGGGCCACTACTGGACCATTACATGCAGCTTCCTACTCTACCTGCTGTCAGCCTGCCTGTTGCCTGCCACAGCTTCACAAGATGGACAGCTTCTACTGTGTGGAGACAGGCCAGCTTATATGGTACAGCCCTCTTGCCAAAGAGGTGGCATTGAGTGCAAGCAACAATTACCAAGTCAGTACTGCGCTCCTGTGATGTACACTGGCCTACTGTTCCTGGCCCTGGGTATCAGCTCCGTCAAGGCTAACCTCACACCATTTGGTGTTGACCAGGTAAGAGATTTGGGCTCAGACTCTCCCTTCCTTTCTTTGGGTGGATCGCTGTAGTGGGTCTGTCTCCAGTATACTCTCTGACCATGGTTCATGGGATAATGCTGCAGTACTGATTGGCACATTCCCTTTTGCTTCTTCAGAGTATAATGATATCGGATGTCTATACCAGAAGTCTCATTCCCAGCATACTTATCACCCACAGTGTTTTTTTTTAAAAAAAACTCTGCCAAAATACCCGGAATCCTGGAACTAGATAAAAACGTGTGATTCTCTATGTTCATTTTCCAGAGTGTTAATCCTAACCTCTGTGTAGCCTGTACTGTAGGCTTTTAAATCTTTTTTATATACTCTTGTGATTTTAATTCTGTTGAATTTTGAAGAGTGGTTTCAGTTGCCCTTATCCTGAACCTAGAAAGGAACTAATATTTTAAGCCTCCCCTCCTGCCACAAGCAGGCTAACATATCCCCAAATCATGAAAGAGACAATATCATGCCTATACTGTGGAGTGACCCTCCTTGCTCAAAACCTTTGCAGCGTTAACTTACTGTCTTCTGTCTGCTTTGTATTATCTCCTCGCTGCCACTGAATTCTTCCACGGTTAACTTGCTAAAGGGAGGCATTAATTACTGCCAAAATTCTTACCCACAACACAATTTTTGTTTCAAACCAATCCCATCCTCACTCTGCTTCCAAGTAGTGCTTTACTTTCCTGTTTTATAAATATGCGTGGTCTGGGTGCAGTGTGATGGTTAGCTTTCTCCCCCTTGCCTAAGGGATGACTGTGCCTGTGAATATAGACACCAGTGGTTGCAGCAAATTCTGCTTTGTTTTGCCTTCTCTTATCAAGTGCTACTCTCTCTGCATTTCCTCTACATTCAGTCAGTCAGTCATTCCTATGCTGCCTTTCCACCCAGACAGGGTCCCCAAGGTGGCAAACATTAAAACATTTCAACAGCAAAACATTTAAGATATTAAAACAGCATTTAAAATAGAATATATATAAAATATTTAACAATTCAATAAAAACATATAAACACAAAATATACATAACACAAGCAAGAAGAAGGGCTGATAATAGTTATTGGAGGTGCGCCAAACAAAACAAACAAGTCTTCACCCACTGGCAGAAGACCATAATAGAGGGAAACAGATGAATCTCTCCGGGAAGGGAGTTTCAGAGTTTTACACGAGCCTAGCAAATATGTCCAGAGAAGTTACTAGTTCATAGACATATTTGTTAGCCACTCTTGTGTGACTTGTAAGGGAAAAGATAATGAACTGTCTTCCATTTTACAAATGCATCCTTGCATGGTCACTCATGTTGCTTCCATATGTGCTCTCACTACTGATGTGGATGCAGAGGTAATGGAGGTTAATTCTCTACACTATCCCATTGTGTTTGCAATCCATTCCCCCCACCCCCTGCAAGCTGGAGTGGTTTTTGCTGACTTTTAAAAACAAATGATAGTTGGTATATCACTATAGTGTAAGAACACTATAACAATATATCTATTGCCAGTATTTGTCAAAAAGCCCATACAGGGATAAGGGGAATGGCAGGTGCAAGAGGAAATGGTGTTGGATGTGGTTGGGAGGTGCAGAAATCTGCATCTTCTCATCTACACGGATCCCAAACCTGCTTTCAGTTTGACTCTTTTTGCAAAGATTATACCGAAACTAGTTTGGGGAAAAGGGCAGTGATGCAGGGGGAAACTCAGAAGGTGGATGACTTCATTATGATATTGTGTGGAAGTCCCTCCTTCTCTGCCCAAACACAGAAGGTAAACAAATGCACAGAAATGTTGTGCAGACCCCCCAAAATAAAACACTGCTGTAATTTGAGAGGGAACACTAAGCAAAACCTCCACATAGAGACAATTCTGGATTGATGAAACCAATAACTTGTTCACTTATATGGAGAGGAAGTTGTAAGAATGAGCAATTTTTTAACTACCCTCATATTGCCTGGAAAAAGGGGTGTTCCAGTCATGCCAAAGAGGTGAAATTTCTAGACACTCTAAATGACCCTGCCCTGGTATAGCTGGTCATGGAACCAACCAGAGGGAACACTGAACTTAATCTGCAGTGGTGCTTCCCAGGATCTATTGCGAGATGTGGATGTGGTTGAACCGATTGGCAACAGTGACCACAATGGCATCAAATTTAATTTATATGTATGTGAAAAAAACACCAGAGAACTCCAACACAGTCATACTTGACTTCAAAAGAGGAAACCTCTCTAAAATGAGGAATCTAGTAAAAAGGAAGTTGAAAAGAATGATCAAGAGGGCCAAATCACTTGATAAAGATTAGAGTTACTCAAAACCTCAGTTACAACATACACTACAGGCCAGGAAAAGTAGTAAAAAGTCCCAAAGGTCACCAGAAAGGCTAACGAGCAGAGTGAAGGAAACTATTAGAGAGAAAAAGACTTCCTTCAGATACTGGAAGGTGTTCCAAATGAGGAAAACAAAAATGAATAATAATAACAACAAAAACAACAACAACATTCAATTTATATACTGCCCTTCAAGACAACTTAATGCCCACTCAGAGCGGTTCACAAAGTATGCTATTATTAGCCCCACAACAAAACACCCTATGAGGTGGGTGGGGCTGAGAGAGCTCCAGAGAACTGTGACTAGCCCAAGGTCACCCAGCTGGCTTCAAGAGGAGGAGTGGGGAATCAAACCCAGTTCTCCAAATTAGAGTCCTGTCGCTCTTAACCACTACACCAAACTGGCTCCCAGTTTCACAATACAGACTTGCACAATAGAAATGCAAGTTGGACAATTAGGGATGCAAAAAGGGATTTTGAGGAACATATCACTAAAAGCATCAACCAAAAATAAATACATCATGACATGAGTCCATGTTCCTGATTGGATGTTTTCAGGCAGGGAGCAGGGACAAATAGTGGTGATGAGGGAAGAAGCTCTAGAACTTAAAAAGACAATTGCAAATTAACAAATCACCAGGACTAGATGGTATCCATTCTGGATTTCTTAAAGAACTCAAATGTGAAATTACTGATCTTTTAACTAAGATATGTAGCATGTCCCTGAGATCAGCCTCCATATCAGAATACTGGAGAGTGGCCAATGTAACACCCTTTTTAAAACTGGGATCTAGGAGATATCTAGGAAATTACAGGCCATCTGTTCCAGGTAAACTGATAGAAAGCATTATGAAAGATAAAATTGTCGAGCATATAGAAGGGCAAGTCCTGCTGAAACCAACATGGCGTCTGCAAAAGTAAGTCCTATTTCACTAACGTTTCAGAGTTATTTGAGAGTGCCAATAAACATAAGGACAGGAATGAGCCAGTAGATATAGTTTACTTAAATTTCCAAAAGACTTTTGCAAAGGCCGTTGCCAAAGACTCCTGAGTAAACTTCACAGTCATGGAATACGAAGGCACATCCTCTTATGGGTTGGAAATTGGCTAAAGAGAGGAGGAATAAAAGATGAGTTCGTGCAATGAAGGGATGTGAGTATTGGGGTCCCTCAGGGATCTGTATTGGGACCGGAGCTTTTCAATTTGTTCATAAATGAGCTGGAGTTAGGGGTGAGTAGTCAAGTGACCAAGTCTGTGGATGACACCAAATTATTTAGGGTGGTTAAAACAAAAACAGCTCTGAAAAAATCTCTGCCAACTGGGGGAATGAACATTAAAATGGCAAATGAGATTCAATGGGAGCAAGGGTAAAGTGACACATATTGGGGCAAAAAATCCAGACTTCACATATACACTGATGGGATCTGAGCTGGCAGTGACAGACCAATAAGGAGATCTGGAGCGGTAGTGGTAGTGGACAGCTCAATGAAATTGTCAACCCAATGTGCGAATGTTGTGAAAAAGGCAGATTCCATGCAGGCCATAATTAGACAACAAACAGAGAATAAAACTGCCGCTATCATACGGCTCTTCTACAAATCTATGTTGAGACCACACTTGGAATACTGCATACAGTTCTGGTCACCTCACCTTAAAAAGGACATTGTAGAGCTTGAAAAGCTACAGAAGAGAGCAACCAAAATGACTAGGGCAACTGCCTTATGAGGATTAGTCAAAACACTTAGGGCTGCTTAGCTTAGAAAAAAGGAGAGAAAGGGGAGACATGATAGAGGTCTATAAATTAAGCACGGCGTGGAGAGAGTGGACAAGGAGAAGCTTCTCTTTCTCCCTCCTATGAGAACCCAGGGTTAGCCACTGGGTGGGAGTTTCAGGACAGACAAAAGGAAGAACTTCTTCACATAGTGTATAGTTAACCTGTGGGACTTGCTGCCCCAGGATGTGGTGATGGCTGCCAATTTGGAATGCTTTGAAAGGGGAGTGGACAAATTCATGGAGAATGGGGTTACTAGTCATGAATGGATATATTCTCCCTCCAGTACCAGAGGCAGTATGCCTTATAGAAGTTGCTAGGGAGCATTGGTGAGAGGATGCTGTTGCAGACACCCTGCTTGTGGGCTTCCTAGAGGCAGCTGGTTGGCCATTGTGTCAATGGAGTGCTGGACTAGATGGGCCTTTGAACTGATCCAGCATGGCTCTTCTTATGTTCTCATTCCCATGCCTGGTTTTCCTTACAGGTGACAGACCTTGGCCGGGATGCCACCCGACGTTTCTTCAACTGGTTCTACTGGAGTATTAACTTTGGTGCTGTGATCTCACTGCTGGTGGTTGCCTATATCCAGCAGAATGTGGGCTTCCTCATTGGCTATGCCATCCCGGCTGTCTGCCTGACCTTTGCCTTGGTAGTCTTCCTCCTGGCTGCCCCCAGCTTTGTCACAAAGCCTGCCACTGGCAGTCAAGTCTCCATTATGTTCCGGTTGGCCTTTAAAAGCAGTTGCTGTGGCCAAACACTTCGGAAGATGCCCATCAAAGTCAAGTAAGACAAAAGATGTTTGTTTCTATTGAGCAGGATGGCCTCATTGTCACCATCTACCTATGAGGAAATTAGGTGACCCTTGCAATCTTAATTTAGACAGTAATGGCGACCATCTTGGTTCACAATCAGGAGCTGAGTGAGAGACCAGAAAAGAATCATGTCTTACCTGCTTCAGAAGCCCATCTGTAGCTGATTCATGTATCTTTTTTGTATCAAACATGATAACAAGTGTGACAAGATCTCTCTGGATGTGCAGGTTTTTAAAGAGTTGGGTCTGGGTTCCTCAAATCCAACTCAGGCTTCTGCAACCATACAACAGTTAAAAAGTAAATGGCTGTTAAAAAATAAAAGAGAGCCCAAACGGTCTCAGAATGCCTCTGCGGGGGAAGAAGGGTTCCTCCCTTCCCCCTCAAGCCACTTGCTGTGTCAAAAGAGCATGAGGGGAGTTTCCCCCCTGCTTTTACTGCTCCACGTGCACAGAATACTCCACATGGAGCAGAGAAAAATAGGGGGGGGGGGACTCCCTCCTCTATTTTGACATGGGGAAACAGATTAAGGGGGAAGGAAGGAGCCCCTCCTTCCCTCACGGAGGCATTCTGAGGCCATTTGGGCTCTCCTTTATTTTTTAACAGTGCTACCCTGAAGCCAGGGACCCCGATCCAGCTCTTTAAAAACCTGCATGTTTAGCTTCACCTTCAGAGTAGGTCATGAAGCTCATTGGATGAACTTGGGCCAATCACTCTCTTTTTAAATCTAACCTAATTCAAAGTCTTGTGAGGATGAAATGGGAGGGCACGTACGTCACATTGAGGACCTTTGGGAAAAGGTGCAATAAAAATATAATAATTAGATGTTCACTTCCTGCAAGGATGTTCCACTATCCTTCACCTAGGCTGCATTAATATGGGCCCACATAGAACAGGCGGCAGAATCCTGAGGTAGTAGAGATACTATTTTAAAAGAAAACTCCCTACATGAAAAAAACCAATTGGAGAAAATATTTTAGTGCACCCTGCTCCACAAACTGCTAAATTTCTATTTGCTAGAAGCTTTCAGGTAAAAGGCATCTCCCACCTGAAGTCTGCAAGTAACACAGCCCACTCTTCCATTTCATTCTGCTGCATTTGGAGACCCAGCCTCAGTAACTCATTCCAAGATAACTCATTCATCTTCTGATCTGGTCAAGTTGAAATGCCAATTAAGTAAGAATACTGCAAAAGGGAATCATGTAAGGCCTGGGTCCAATGCCATTGGGAAGTCCCCCCTCTTTTCCTCACAGAATTGTCATACATCCACATGAGAAATCTGCTTCACTGTGATGTTTCAGGAAAAGTAGCAAAGCTGGGCTGCTGGGAAGCTCTGGATTTTCCCAGTCCCACCAACAGAGCAGCCATTTTACCTGCCCCAGTTCCCATGGCAGCGACTCCTCCACATGCCACCAGCAGGGGATTAAAAAACAAAAACAAAAAACAGCAATTGGTATATTGATGTAATGGTATATTGGTATGACCATTACCAGCTTAGAGGAAAACCCTTCAAAAATGTGTGTGTGGGGGGGGGAGGAATTGGCTGTGGGGACCAGGGCAGCAAAAATGCAGAAAAAGTTGCCATTGCCACTGCATTGGTAGCTATAGTGACAGCAGGGCTTCCATAGGAAAGTGTTGCCATGAGGAATATCCAAATATACCCTTCTTATCCTCTGACAGTACAGATCTCCTTTACAGTAAGGGCCTATGAGGGAGACTTTCACAGTCCACTAACAAAGTTTTACTGGCTGTGGACCTACAAGCATCCACTAGAGTTGTCATCAACCTGGAGAAAAAAGCCCCTCCCCCTTGCCTTTAGAGGCTTTATGTGTGGAAATGGGCAGCTGAAGCTTTTCATAGCATGGAGGTCAATAACATCATCTGGTAAAAAATGCCCCGTTAAGCCTCTGGTAAAAAATGCCCCATTAAGGTACAGGACAAGGTACAGGACAATTTTTCTCCAGGTTATTGGCACCCCTAGCATCTGCTGATGTACTTAGTGCCTAGGGTTGGTGAGAAAGAGATGGGTATTCATCTTACCTTGCTGAATTCCAAAAATGGAATATAACCTTGATTAACATAATTGATCTATAAGGGAAATTGCTACCTAAAATAACAAGCATCCAGAATATACAAGCCCTCATCATATATTAAAAGCCTTAAAGTATTTTTGTTCTTCCCTTTCTTAACAGAGGCAGCAATTTCCAGTCAGGAGAAGAGACTGGTCCACTTTCAGGTCCCAGGCACCAGGGGCATTCACAAGAGAACATCTCCAACTTTCGGGCACTGATAAAAATCTTGCCTGTGATGCTCACTCTGATCCCATACTGGATGGTCTACTTCCAGGTAAAGCTTGCCTACTACCTCTTTTTACTGTTGTGGTTTGATGTTCTGATCTATTTAGCAGGCAGAGTCAAAGAGAGTAGAGGATGTATTACTTTTGTTTTCACATTTTCCCCCAAACACAGCACATGACAATTCTCCTTTGCATTAGTTTCTTCTGTCATGTTTCTAATAACGTTCAGGAGAACAATAAGACTGAAACATTGAGGGTTTTGCTCTATAACAGCACAGATTGGAACATGATAACATACAAAGGCAGCCTCCATGTTGGACAGGATTCTTAGAGGCCAGATGTATGATTTCCAGAAATGGTGAAGGCGAGAGGTGGGGCGTGGGGAACATTTTGCTGTTTATCTTTTTTCACCCCTGGAGAATAAGGAAACTCCAGTCTTTTCTGCATGTTGTCCTTCTCAATAAATAAATACTAGATTGTTAGATGTGCTTCTAAGATGTTTTAAGCTTGTACATCTTAAAAGGTGATGTGTGAGTACAACAAATATGTGTTTGCAATTAAACGTGAGCATCATACAAGGGTACTCACTGTACAAACTACAAAGGACTGCTGCCAAAAATGGCAGCCTATCCATGTCCCTCCAGTCACTTGTGTTATTGGAGCTGAGGGAAGACATAAAGACAGGGGCTTGCCAGTTTCATTTCCCCCCTGGTTCCTGTTTTCTGCAATAATACAGCTATAAAGTTGACAAGTGGTTACAATAAAACAGAAATGAAATGTGCATTAAAAAGCAACGGCATGAAAGTAAAGAGGTTTCTGTTCCTATAAATTTTCTAAAACAAGGATGCAAAGCATTGTTTGCCTGTCAGTTATTGTGGATTTAAATTTAAAACCCATTGTCCCAAAAAATATATTTGGAAACCACTGAACACAAAGATGACAGTTGAGGTTTTTTAAACCAAACTGTTAAAAAATGCCTAGGAGGATAGTTGTTCTGAGACCAGTTTGTAGTGCTTCTGTGTAACACAGTTTCCATTGTGGTGTTTTGGCACTAAATCCCATGGTGCAGTGGGTTGTATCTGACCAGCCACTAGCAGAACACATGGGGGGGGGGAGGAGCACAGAGTTTCCTAGAAGTCCCATTTGGCCATTTAGAAAGGTGATGCCTAAATTGTCGAAGGCTTTCACGGCCGGAGAACGATGGTTGTTGTGAGTTTTCCGGGCTGTATTGCCGTGGTCTTGGCATTGTAGTTCCTGACGTTTCGCCAGCAGCTGTGGCTGGCATCTTCAGAGGTGTAGCACCAAAAGACAGAGATCTCTCAGTGTCACAGTGTGGAAAAGATGTAGGTCATTTGTATCTACTCAGGAGGGGTGGGGTTGAGCTGAGTCATCCTGTAAGAGTTTCCCAGGGTGTGGAATGCTAATGGCGGGAGGCTTCACTGTATCCTGAGGAGGTTCTTTTGCATATGGATTGGTGCTTGACCACCCCCGACAGAAAAGAGGCATAATGAAAACATTAGTGGATCGTGCAAGAGCCGCTCTTTCTCAATGAGGAAATTAATCATCTAAACCACGCACTTCAGGCAAATGGCTACTCCAGAAATGAAATCCGAAGAGCAATCAAACCCAGGATGAATCAAACAACCAAGGAAAAACAGTCTCCTACAGGAAAAGTGTTTTTGCCATATATCAAAGGAATTACTGATCAGATGGGAAAGCTTATGAAAAAGCATAACCTTCAAGCAGTATTCAGACCCACCCGAAAAATACAACAGATGCTACGATCAGCAAAAGACAGTAGAGACCCCCTCACCTCTGCAGGAGTATACCGTATACCCTGCAGCTATGGACAAGTTTACATCGGGACCACAAAGCGTAGCATCCAGACAAGAATAAAAGAACATGAAAGACACTGCAGACTTGGACAACCTGAAAAATCAGCAGTGGCTGAACATAGCCTAACTCAAACAGGGCACAGTATCTTATTCCAGGACACCAAAATACTGGACAACACTTCCAACTACTTTGTCAGACTGCACAGGGAAGCCATTGAAATTCACAAGCATAAGCAAAACTTCAACAGGAAAGAAGAAACCTTAAGAATGAACAGAGCATGGTTTCCAGTTCTGAAAAACACCAGGCTAACAAAACACTCTATACTCGATAATAGCCCTGCAGAGAAGATTAGCACATCAAGCACCAATCCATATGCAAAAGAGCCTCCTCAGGATACAGTGAAGCCTCCCGCCATTAGCATTCCACACCCTGGGAAACTCTTACAGGATGACTCAGCTCAACCCCACCCCTCCTGAGTAGATACTAATGACCTGCCAACAACTTTTCCACTCTGTGACACTGAGAGATCTTTGTCTTTTGGTGCTACACCTCTGAAGATGCCAGCCACAGCTGCTGGCGAAACGTCAGGAACTACAATGCCAAGACCACGGCAATACAGCCCGGAAAACCCACAACAACCATAGTGATGCCTGAAACTTGCAGGATCCACATGGGCAAAAATGCTTGAGGGCTGGGGACTACAATGATGAGGAAGAATCAAATAAAATCACTTCCCTCTTACCAGTGGAACTCAGAATACATTTGTGCTGGCAGTTGGTTGGATACAATCCAACATACTTCAGAATTTTTATTAATAATCTGTTTTTATATTAACCGTTAATGATTACATTTATAATTAGGGCTGAGCAAATATATTACAGAGGGCAGAGTAGTGTGTTGCACAACGCTGTATACCCCCCACTGTAAAATTTCGATCACCCTGTTCTGGTGATTGTTTGGGAGGTGGAGCTGTGAAACAGGATGAAAATAGCCTTCAGAGTGATGGCACCGAGTATTACCCATGCTCTGACTGGTTATTTGATGTCATCGGAAGACCTGTTGCAGTGCAGTCCTGAATTAATTTTGCAGCTTGAAGGGCTCTGAGAATGAACCTCCCTTTCGTGCATTTTTGTCCCTTGCGGCATGCAAATGCATAAGGATCTGTGTGAGTGAAAAAATCCATGGACATCATACACTGTCCTATTCCGGAGGAGAGCCCTGTGAAGAAGTACTGCACTTGGATTTCCCATTTGCTTTAGTAGTATTCCAGGGTTTGCAATTGTGACCTTCCACCCAATATGTTTCAAAGGCTGACTTCACTCCTCCTGCTTCTTTTATGTTCTGCTCAAGCCCTAAGCAACAGTTACTGTTTCTTTTCACTCTGCATTCTGAACTTGAACAGCATCTTTCCTAGTCCTGCTCCTAATAACACATGGAGGGCAAGGGCTTTTTTATGTGCAGAGTGTGTGGAAGGTACTGCTGTCCTAGCAAAGGAACTAAGGACAAGATATGCAAAGAACAGCCAGGACTGTATCCGTTGCCCTTAGGCAGAGGCCATGAAATTCTCCTTTGTGGTATTTGATATGGACTGGGCCTTAGCCAATTCTGGCCAGCCTGGTTCATTTTTGATGCTTAAAGTTTCAAGGATGTTTATACTACTAATGAACTTGAACTTCACAAATGGTTTCTTCATGCCTGACACTTGATGTGTGTGCATGTGCCTAGCAAGTCCTGTATTCTTTAGCCTCTGGAACTAATGTGACAACAGCTGTCAATAAATGGTGAATACCACTGAGCCATGTGACTAAAGGACTTGATGGCAGCTCAGGCAAGGTCAAGAAGACAGTGACCCATCCAATGAAACAACTGTTTCTTTAATGGCATTCCTTTTCTTTTGGTTTTAGATGCAGTCAACTTACTATCTGCAGGGACTGCACCTCTATATCCCAAACTTCTTTCACCACAGCATTTTGAACAACAGTGCACACTCAGAATCTGTAGGCAATACCTACACGGTAAGCTAAAAGACTGATGACTGGCAGCGTGGTGTATGGGAAAACAGGATGGTGTTTTCAGGAACCAAGAGACCTTTTCTAGGCAGTGGGATTGTGTCATGTTCCATGTTTCAAGGGGAAGGCATCCTGTGATGAGGCTGATCTGTGACATCTTGTGACAAGTAGGGAGCCAGCATCACACAGAGCGTCTCTACACAAGACATCTTGCACAAGGACGCTAAAGTGAAGGGAGACACAATGTTAGTCAGGAAGCATAGTTTAAAAAGAAAGAGCCAAAGGCTCTGTCAATTTCACCTCTCTACAGGAAGGCAGTTTTAAAAGACAGAGCTGGCAGAAAGGGTTTGTTAATTTCATCTTCACCTCCCCTAAAGCTCTGTCAATTTCACCTCCCCAAAGATGAAATTAGCAAATCTTCTGAGGAGTGATCTCTACATGCACTGTCTTTTTAAATTGCCTTACTGTAGAGAGGTGAAATTGACTATGCTTCTGGGCTAACATTGCATCTCCCTTCACTTGAGCATCTTCATGTAAGATGTCTCGTGTAGAGAGACTCATAGTGTTTACCATGATAAGACTACAACTGGGAAAACTCAATTCAAATCCTACATCTTGCTAAGAAGCTCACTGGATGATAATTGGCCAGACACTCTCTCTCAGCCTACATCACAAGTTTGTTGCGAGATGAAAATGTGGAGGATGCCAGAGACACCACCACAAAAGCACACCGCGTCTGCTTTTGTAAGCTGACTAGCCCGTGAAAAAATTAATGTGGCTCTCATTATGGTAGAGGCCTTGGCTACCACACAGAACAGAAATCATTTCACTTCCCCTAGGGCTACAACTCTGAGAGAGGAGCTAAGGTGGGAGAGGGGCTGTTATGCATACAGGGAAGGATCCCAGGAATGAATTATGCCTCTGAAAAAGATGCTGGTGGTGATAGCAGAATCGTTTCTCAGGGGAACTCTGTTCTATTTCAGGATGATGAAAAAAACCTCCTTTATTTAAAGTCAGAAAATGCTATTGATTTGTCTCTAACATCAATCTTTTTGTTCTCCCCTCAGTCTCTGTGCAGTGTTTGTATTACCATTTAAGGCGTGTCTTTTAACTTTAGTCTGAGGAAAACATACTGAGGCCAGGCCACAGAACCCTGAATCATACAGTGGTCTCTGGAAATGTTTAAATTTCTGCATGTCTGTTTTCCTTCCTACTGTTAGCCAACACTGTACAATTATCATCATGTATAATATTGGGTTTGTTGCACTCTGCCATAAATACTTTAAATGAGTGTTCATGGCATTCTGATGAAAGCATTGTCATTAGCATGGTGTTCCTGGCATGCATCCAGTTCATGATAGTTAGGTGGAGGCAGGGGAGTGTGATGCAATTTCATGCAGTTGCTGTCTGCTCAGCAGGCTATACAAATTGGTCATGCCAGTGACGACTGATTCAAAAAATCAGACTGAGGTACGAAAATATAGAGTGGGCAGATCTCTGCACGGAGAGTATTGCTGGAGCACTCCAATTTGAAACTCAGTCTGCTCACCACAGCATTGTTCACCCCACTTTTGGCAGCCTCTCTAGGTGCTATGAATTGGGTGGAATTGCAAGCTGCGGACACATTTGGTGAAGCAGTCACACAGTTGCTGGAAATGCCAGCAACCCGCCATGTTCGTCTGTAACAGCAGAAGAGCAAAACTATTGTGGCACCTTAAGGAGCAACATGTTTTTTGAGGTATAAGCTTTTGTGTACTACATCAGATGGCTGAAGTTGGAGGAAGAGCAAGTGAATGAGCCCTTGATGGTCTGGAAGATGTTTAGAGGCCATATTACCTCCTACCCCCTTCCTTCTAGCTTGAGAGAAAGCTCGGAATTTCTTAACTCACTACAGGTGTTAACCAGCTTGGCATAACTATTTATTTATTTTACTTCATTTATACCTTGCCTTTCTGCCCAGTGGGGGCCCAAAGCACCTTCTCCTCTCTGCCATTATCCCCACAACAACCTTGTATGGTAAGTTAGGCTGAGAGTTTGTAACTGGCCCAAGTTCACCCAATGAGCTTCCATGACAGAATGGGGAATTGAACCTGAGCCACCCAGATCCCAGTCTGTCCCTCTAGTTACTACATTACACTTCTTCTATAGTGAATAGTCTTTGTATTTTTCTTGCATAGGTTTGAATTTTACATAATTACATTATCTTTACTTAAATGAAAGCATAGTGAGGCTCTGCTACATTCATCTGATGAAGTGGGCCCTAGTCCACAAAAGCTTATGCTGAAATAATATTTTGTTAGTCCCCAAGGTTTGACAAGACTCATGTTTATTTTTGTTACAACAGACTAATATGGTTACCCTTCTCAAATTATTAAATTCCAGACTAGCATTGTTTAAGGTCTGATTTGTGCGTTGAGAAGTTCACATGGTGGGCATGGAGTGTTAGCTATAAACTGCTAATTCTTAATCTCAGACATGCATGGTCCTGATTTGGATCTGAAATGGCCCTGAGGAGCCACTGTTTGCCTCGTTGGGGAAACTTGCATGTACTGAGGGCTACATGTAGGTTTCTCCAGTGGGGCTCCCCAGTGCTGTTTCTGGTTGGGAAAACTGTGAGGATATGAACTGGTCCACACATGCCTGAGAATTAAGTTTCCAGCACAGAACTCCCAGACCACATCTGTGCCAGCTGAAGGGCTTTTGTAATGTGTGAGTCAGCCCTCTGAGTGGATATAGAATTGGCACATGGGCTTGTTGTAGGGTCTTGTTCCTGCGCTGGTGGTCTGCATGGACACAAATTGGTAGACTGGCTATGTCAATTGACCCTTAGCAGAACCATGGAAGAGGCATCCCCTGAAACAGATGTTCTCATGTTTATCAGATTTATAAATCAGCTCCATAGAACAAGATACTTATAGAGGGCTTTGGGGACGAGTTGATATTGTTATTAGTACTCATAAATATATTTTATTCTTGGCCCTGTCCCCATTCTCTTCCTAGTTCCCAGATGCCTGGCTCCTTCTGGCCAACGTGGTATTTCTATTGATCCTGGTCCCACTGAAAGATCGAGTCATAGATCCATTCCTGGCAAAAAGGAAGCTGTTGCCTTCAGCACTAAAGAGAATGGCAATGGGCATGATCTTTGGCTTTGCCTCAGTCATTGCAGCTGGTCAGTAATTCATTCAGCCCTGTCTTTGTTTCTAGAGCTAAAGGTTTTAAAGGTTTTTTAAACTCACACTGCTTCACTGGATTAAAAACAAGACCTATAATTTGGGGCACCCGGAGCACCATTTTCATGTTTCTGAGCTCATCTGCATGTTGCTCACATTTTTCCTTAGGGGAAAAAAAAGGGGCGGGGGGACAACCCTACGAAAAACCAAACCCACAAAAGAAGGGTAACAAAAGAAGTTGCACCAGAATAACAAATTAAAATGTTGTCGTGAAAGCAATACAAATCAATGTAAGTCTGGTATATAATTTAATCAAACAAACACAGGAGAAAAATAGCTAAAATAGTAACAGTGGTTCAACATATTAGTACCATACCATTGTATATTCAAATAAAGTCCTTGTGGTTCAGTCCTTGGGCAAATGAAAAACCTTTTATCTTGATGAGTTGCCCACTTTGTACTTTCAGGTTTTTTCATGGGAAGATCTGAATGCATTTACTTCACAATTGTTTAATATAATATCTTTGTGTCCATTCTGTGCATGGCCAGGCACTTTGTATTAATTTGAGGAAGGCCCTTGGGCCAAAATGTGTCTGGTTCTGATTTTATACATGCAGAGAAAATGTACAATAATACCTGTATATTTGAAAATTGTCCATTTGAATAGTATGGTACTAATATGCCAAACCACTGTTATTGTTTTTAGTTATTTACTTTTTCACTTCTGCTTGTTTAAATTATATACCAATTTTATATTGATTAGCAAAGAACAATAAGATCCACACACAGCAGTCCTGGATTAAAAATATCGATATTTCCCTGCTAAACCTTCTGTCCAGTTGGGCATTACTGTGTTCATTTGGGACCATCTGGACATGCCCACAATGAGCCCTACTTTTTGGTTCTCACTTGGGATACACTGTTTGTGTACTGACCACTAGACAGCCATTTAACCTCTAGCAATGTCATAGTAATTCATGAAAACAAGGCATTAAGGCAGGAGGGAAAAGGAGGGTGTCATTTGAAGTGCTTTTGTGTTAACTGGGAAGCATTAAATGGATATAGCAACAGGTGGAGCTGTTACTATATATTGAATATTGATGTCAACTGAATGGCACCCCTCCTAGGGGTCCCTAATTTGAAAGAGAGTTGCTAAGGTATTCCCTGAACTGGAATGTTTCTATCCAATAGGTGTTCTTGAAACTACAAGGTTAAAATATGTGCACAACAATGAGACCATCTCACAACGAATTGGGAAGGATGATTACAATGCAGCACCGCTTCCCATCTGGTGGCAAATCCCCCAGTATTTGCTCATTGGAATAAGCGAAATCTTTACTAGCATTCCAGGTAAGCAGCATAGGAGAGACCAACTGTCCTTGCAAATAAACATCTTGAAAGTTGCTTGGGGGTGGGGTGCAACAGAGTAACAGCATGGAAGGGAAGATTTAGGCACTCTGTTCTCACCCAGTGCTTCCCCATTCCTGACGAACCCCACCAGCATCAGATTTTCCTCTTCATTGGAGTAGTTGGGCTCTGTGATTTAAATGCTTATGTATAATGTATATTTCTTTATATGACTATTTAAGACAACTTACAAAATATTTTTTTTTAAAATACAGAGCAGTTAAAAGTGATAAAACACAAATCCGCCAGAAAGAGAAACAATATTGACCTTAAAACAGTAAATCTTATACAACTGACAAGACCTTTTGTAATTAAAACACCTTGGCAAGTGGGTGAAAGGAAACCAGTGTGGGTGAGAACATTTCATACTTCAGGTGACACCACTGAAAAAAGCTCTTCTAGATATAGCCGCTGTTTGAATGTCAGTGCATGCTGGAGAAGAAGATACCCAAGATATTTAGGACTTTCAAAATGATAACCAGCATCTTGAATTGTTCTTAGAAGTAAAAAGGAATTCCACACAGAGCAGCAAGAATTAGTGTAATACATGAATCACTCCAACCAGGAGTCAAGCCATCGAATTCTGCACTAGCTGAAGGATCTGCTACAGGCAGCTCATGTAGAACACTAGATAGTAGTGAGGCCCAAGTCAGAGAAGAAGGGTTGCAAGAGGCTACCCAGCCAGGAGGCATTCCGGAACGCCATCACCAGTTGGGATTCCAGGAGCAAAACAGAGTCCAGGAACTCAGCTCTTTTGGACAGAGCATGATCCTCTCAAGGGCAGCCCATTCTTACACAAGAACTCTCTTGTGTTACAGGTATCAGTCTGTTATCCCTCAGCCAAACCTTAAGGTAGGAAACTGCAGCTCTTGGACTGTATGAAAAACAAAGAAGCAGAGCTTGTTGTTGCCAGCATGCTGTTGATAGCGCACACTGAACTGACAGATCTCTTGACAGGAATATGTGAATAGCAAAAAATCTAGCTCTGTTCTTTTTTTAAAAAATCAATAAAAGTAATAAAATAGAATGGAAATACTTTAAAAGTGACTAATTGATCATTTATAGTTGTTTTTAACTGTGTTCAGATGTTTTTCTTCCTTCAAGTAACTTGTGTGCGGGCGGGACCAGGTTTCAGAGGACTGTACTCTTTACATAATCTCTACGTCACTTTTTGATAGTATCTTGTTCTCTTTGCTAACTGATTCACTGAACTCTTTCCTAGGACTGGAGTTTGCCTACTCTGAGGCTCCCAAATCCATGCAAGGAGCTATCATGGGTCTCTTCTTTTTCATTGCTGGTGTGGGATCCCTTTTAGGATCTGGCCTTCTAACTCTTCTCTCTGTGCCAAAAAATGGTTGGATGAACTGCCCAGAGGACTATGGTGAGTAACAGAACAAGAGGCACACTCTGCCTCCTAGTCATAAGGAAAGGCATTAGAGTTAGGGACAAGACGAGAGTGGTTACCATGGAAAAGCAGGAAGACAAGGATTTTGAATTTCACATTAAGCCAGAATACTGTTTCTTGGTATTCACATATCAATGTGGATTTGAATGATTACCCCTCTCTTTGGAAACACTTTGTGTTAGTTTGTGCACTCTACATTTTTTGTTATCCTTTTGAACAGCATAGAGCTGATCTAGCAATATTCCATATAGGATTCTCTCATTGGATTGGGAATCACATGGGCAGATTGGATGTGGATGTATGTATACTTTGTGATGTATGTTGAAATAGGCAGTGTCCATTGTGAATCCAAGTCTTTCCTGCATGCTGTGGACAGGGGATAGGAGTGCCCTTTTTTATTTGTCTTACGGTACAGATGCAATGACATGTTTCCCCACCTGTTCGAGACTATCTTCATATACTTGCTGATGTGGGAATCATTTTCTTATGCTCCTGCACCATTGAGGAGTGTGTATGGATGGGGGACTTTTCCATCTAATGAGTACTCTAGAAAAGACCCTCACAGTTGGACTCACCCATTCAGTTGGAACATTCATGCACTGGATTGTCCCAATGGGAGACAGCTGTGTGCATGAGAATGTTGAGAAGGGGGCCTCAAGACACATACAACATAACTACTGTGCATGGCTCTCTCTAGATAGAGTAGGACCCGTGATTGTGAGCAAAACAACTGTTATTCAAGTATATTAAAATTAACTACTTAAGTCTGATAACTGGCATTTTGGGCTTCCACTGCATCCATCAGTTTTCTGAGAATCTCAGTGTTCGAGCAGGTCTGGAAAGGCAGCAAACAAATATCTTGAATAAACTTCCCAAATAAACTTTCATTTTTTTCAAAAAGTGGATGATTTTAGTGAGAAGCTACAAAAGGAGAACATCCTGTCTGAAAGCTTTGTGACCACTAAGTATGGTTTGTAAAGACCAGTGGAACAAGTTCTCAATGGCCAACTTGTGGGTATAGGCTCCCTACTGATGGCCTATTTAGGGTACACTAATAATTTCCCTTTTTTACCCCAGGGAACATTAACAACTGTCAAATGGATAATTATTTCTTCCTACTTGCTGCAATTCAAGCAGTAACCTATTTCCTCTTTGTCTGGATCTCCATCCGTTATGAGCAGCAGCAGCAACAGCAGCAACCCAACTCCTGCCTTCTCTGCATCGGACAGAACAGCTAACATCCTCAGTTTTTTTAAGACTGCGAAGAGGTGCCCACATATAGTAGATCTCAGCATGAGGCTGAACATCACCACCACCAGCACTGCATATGGCTAGTATATAAGGATGTTCTGAAATCAAACAGTATATTAAAGGATTAGAGAGATGGAAGACAAGTCGATCGATGGCAGGCTGCCAATTTACTCAGGCACTACAACCTTCTATTCAAGGTGTCATCAACATCTTATTTCCAGAAGCTGAACATGAATAACAGAGGATGGGGAGTCTGAGAACTAAGAGTACCCTGGGACACAAGCCATAGCTTAGCTGTCTGGCTAGATCAGGTGGATCTAGCCAGCACAAGGCTGCTCTTATGTCAACAGATTCACCAACACCTACCAGTCTCTCTGCAGCTGTCTTGCTTTGGCTTGGAGGAGAGGAGAATTAAAACAAAAAAAGAAGGGGGTTTACCACCTCCACCCTGCCCTCAATGTAAAGCTGATTCTCAGTGGCAGAAGAGCATCCTATCTTCAGATTGCTGCAGAGACTTCTAAAAAAAACACGTAAAAGTTAAAATAAAACAGGAGTTCAGTGGCACCTGAAAGACTAACAACAATTTATTCCAGCATAAATTTGGTTAGTTTTTAAGGTGCCAGTGAACTCTATTTTATTTTGCTGCTACAGACTAAGATGGGTGCCCCCTGGAATTATAGATGCTAAAAGGTTCTCACTGGCTAAGGTTGAAATGGATAGAGTGAAAAGAATGAGAGAAAAAAACAGATTGACCACAAACCTTTTTTGTATAACATATAGCAACACAGAGCAGGAGGGTCCAAGTTTTTCTTTTCCTTTGACCATGTGGTCTTAAAGATGCAAATTTGTTGTTACCTCACCGTTTTTTGCCACAGAAAACCATATCCATTGCTCTCCTTCTGAGGGCAGAGCCTTTCCACACTAAAAATATGGGTGTAGTAGTTTGGAGCACAACAACAGTAAACTTGTAAACGGTAAACATAAGCCACAACATGTGGCCTATGAGATTGCATTGTGCTTACTTGAGAGATCCAGGAATAGACAGATGTGTTCTAGTGAAAGCATCTTTTTGAAAACTGGTGCATTTTGGATTCTTTGGATGCAAAACATTGCAATACAATCTCCAGTGTACATTTAAAGGAATTTGTTGGTAATAAATTCTGCAACCCTCTCATGACATTTAAAGCAGCCTTGCTATTTTGAAAGTTCCACTCTTTCAACACAGCTCTTTTGGAATGGCCAGAACTGGGAATGTACAGCCTGTAGTAAAACCAGAACACCTGACATAACACAAAACAGGACTATTTCTCCAAAGTAAGTCACGTGGCAAAGGTCTAGCTTGTGCCAGTCCAAGGCAAGTATTGGAAATGTCTTTTTTTAACAGAGCATCATCTTTGAGCTGGTCCAGAGCATCAGACATGCACAGCTGGGCTGGAATTTGTCAGGGCTCATTTCCACTTTGAATATGTTGGATTTGCTCTTTGGCTATATTTATGATTTATTTTCCATTAAAACAGATGCTCAAATCCCTACAGAAACATTTCATGCTTTGAGGAGCTTATCTAGTATACCAGAGATAAATTTCACGGGTTCTGTTTTGGCTGTTTGCCAGTAATATAAAATCTTGTCCTGTGTCAGCGAGCTTGCTGGCTCATTTGAAGCATCAGAGAAGAAAGGAAGATGGGCTGGGCCTGCAGAGTCAATGTGTTTCCCAACATAGGGTGGTAAGACAGTGTAAGACAGAGCTCATCTTCTCTTGCTCAGGTACGCAAAAGAGGGGTTTTCAGAAGATATGTCAGGCGGAGAAGGAAGACCTGCAGAAAGGGCTGGGCCTGCAGAGTCAATGTGTTTCCCGACATAGGGTGGTAAGACACAGTGTAAGACAGAGCTCATCTTCCCTTGCTCAGGTACGCAAGAGGGGTTTTCAGAAGATATGTCAGGTGGTGAGTGAAAAAAGCTGTACTCTACTGCACAAGTGTGGCAGGCATAGGAACTCCAGCTTACTGCAAAACAGCAGCAATTGAGGGGAAGGGAGACTCAGTCTCATTACTGGCAGGCACCACAAAGTGGGGGTGGAAGCGTGGGCTGCTAAAGCCATGTTTTTTAAGGACATGGTGGCGGGCTAGCCAGCTGCACCCAGTATAGGCTGGTAATATTATGCCTAAGATCTGCACTGGGTGGTGCTGGTCACTAAGTTACCACACATCCATTTAGTGTTGACCACACAAGACCAATGCCTCTACTGTTACCTTATCTGCTGCTAATTGGGGGGGGGTGCATCAGGACGCCCCTTGTTTGCTACTTAGCAGTGGCAGCCTTTGTACTTCCCACTGCACCATCTCACCTATTTTTGCTACAGGACCCCAGCCTCCTTTGCACTTTGGCTGTTTTTAAGATGATCCTGTGCCAGATCATTTTGCTGCCTTTTACATTAAAAACTGCTCACTCAATAGAAGGGACAGAGCTACAGCCACCAGGCAGACAGTTACCCAGGGTTCTCTTGAACTGCGTAACAACTGAGGAGCTGCAAACATTTGTGTTCCATATACTGTAGGTGAAATCTTGCCTCCGTGTGCTAGAGCAGGGGTCTCCAGCCTTTCCAAGCCTTTGAAATTCTGACACGGGGGTGACGCAACTGCAAAGTGCCCATCACCGGAGGCAGAGCCAACCACAAAATGTCAAGGAGTGAGGTTATGCATAAATCTAATAGTAACTCCAACATTTCAGGCAGAAGCTCTGTTTAACAGGATGCCTTTTAAGATGAACATTCTGTTTAAAAATATTTTCTTGCATACGCACTACTTACCTGTAGTCCCTCAGTGAAGATCCTTGTGCTGTAGTGGCAGCTGCTCCCAAAGCAACATTTAAAAAAATCTCAGCCAACCTGAACTCCAGTGGCCAATCAGAAGCCCTCATGGGCAAAAATGGCATCTGCCCCTGCCCACTTTCTAAAAACACTTGTTGGGTACCAGGAAAAGTATCAGTGGGTGCCATGATGCCTGTGGGCATTACACTGGGGACCCCGAGTTAGACGTAAGATCAGGAAGGAGACGGCATGCAAATGTCTGGCTTTCATCTCACTAACAAAAAGCAGATGCTTTGATCAGTCTCCCCAAAACACAAACATTTGCTGCTGTTTTAATTATTATTTATTTTAATTTTTAAACAATGTAAGAATTAAAAATCTTCCATAAATAAAGAACTTGCCTGGCAGCTTCGCAAAACTACAGGTATAAAATGTGAGCGATTGTACAAAACAGTTAAAGACACCAGGCACACAACTGGGGTGAAAAAGGGCCATCCAGTGCTCTCTGGAACTCTGCCCTTGCCTGGCTTTGAGTTGTGAGAGAGAGGGGAAGAGCCCCAGGCTCAGACCACAGGAAGGAAGGACACTCGCTGTTAAAACCATCACAATGGACACAAACTGGCAATGAGAGTCAAAGCAATAAGGGAGGTCCAGGATCAGGTCCCCGGATTCCCCTCCAGAGTACATCACAGTTGGCTTGCTGCTGGTGTTCAGCTGATTTCCAGTCTGTAAACCCTTCACTCCTATCTAATAGGAACTGGTGGTGTAGGGAAGAAGTAATGAGGACAAATAGGTTTTTTTGCCCAGGAGGGACTGACTCTGACCTGCAAATCCCTCTCCAGAATGAAAATGAAATGGGCTTCATGGAACAGCCAAGGAAGAAGGTCTCTAACATAGAGATCTTAGAAGTGTCTCTGGGCCAGCTTCCCCAGCTGCTTTTTCCTATTGTGTAGAGCCCTCTTTAGAAGATAAAGGCAAAATATCCAGCTGGATGACCCTAAGAGAGCACCCAAGGGAGAGCAAATGCTGATCCCTTATTGGTTTGCCCATATGGGGTATGGGTGGGACACAACAGAGACGGAGGTCAGGAGCTGCCCCGGATTCTCTCCATGTAGCTGCGCAGCTCATCAGGGTCTCGCAGCCCCATGTCCTCACACACCCAGCGGATGTCATCTTCACTGGCCACCAGGATGGACTGAACCGCAGGAGCAGAGGCTGGGGGGCTGGGAGTGGAGCCAGGGGGGGTAGCAAAGGTCACAAACTCCACACGCTTCCGCCGACCACCAACCTCCCTCCCGTCCTTTTTCCTGGATAAGGTGGTGGTAAGGGCTGCACTTCCTGCAGTTGTCAGGCCCAAAGTACTGACAGAAACATCTGGTTCTGGCCCTGGTGGAGCTGGGCTCTCTTGGGCCACAACCTCCATCTTGCCCTCTGGCCCCACACAGCAACAGCACCCATCACTGGTGCTAGAATGGTCAAGGGGTTGGTCCTGGCAATGCTGGTTGCACAGGTCCAGCTGCCGACTCAGTTCTTCCTGGTCGGTGCCCAGCCAGACCCAGTTGTGGGGCTGCTGGGCAGAGGAGGCTGCTCCTGACCCGGCATCGGGGGGCTCCTTGCGCTGGTAACGAAGCACAAAGACCACACAGTTAATGAGGAAGATAAAGATGGCGAGGCAGAAAACTCCCAGGAGAACGTACATGCCAATCTCCAGGTCCGTCACCCTCTCGGGAGCCTTCACCATCTCATCTTCCTCCTCTTCCTCTGGTTCAACATCCTCATAGGAGCTACTACCTGGTCCCTCAAATTTGCTCATTGGTGGCCCCATCCCTACTGGACCACGTCTCCTTGATCCCCTTCCACTTTCTGTTGCAGCTGCAACTGTCACTGCTTCACCTGACATGGCGCCTTCTGCTCGCTGGAAGGGGGACTCGCCATGGGGTTGGGAATCCTGTTGCAGTGGACTGCTTGTTGTTGGTAGAGGCGTACCAAAGTTCACTTCCAGCCATGTAGTGCCTTGAGAGAGCGGAGCCCTATGTTTGCCCTTGCGGCAGGAGTCTGGGGAATGCAGGCTGAGTTGCAAGAGGGATCCTTTTCCTGGTCCCTCGGCAACAATCACTGGGCGATCCTGCTCCTCATCAAGCCGCACAGATACCACACTGGGGTTCAGAGAGGATAGTGAGAGTACCAGATCCCGCCAGCCATAAAGTTCTACAGGAGCCAAGGTGTGATCAGTGAATACTAGCCAGATGGTTACCACTGCTTCCTGTATGGAAAAGGAAACTGGGCTTAGGACAATGAGATGAATCAGATGCACACAAAATTTAACATGGCCTACAGCTTGCCACAGTTTTTGACATCAGTTTGCATGCTGGAGCTGAGTCCTAGCAGCTGATGGAGACTTGTTCAGTTTTAGGGCACAGGAGATCTTGAAAAAGAGCTCCATGTACGGTTGGGACCCCGAGACATGCAGGGTCCAATAGAACTGTTCCAGCAAAGGAAGAAGTGCAGCTGCCTTCAGCACACCACTATGATTTTCCATACCTTCTGTGCTACTCCATTGCTGCCACTTATGAAGTTGGGGAAACTCACAGCACATGACACTGTACCACAGGTAGACCTGCCACCTGGGAGCACAGAGGACAGGTCTACCCACCACAGAAAGCCAGGGGCAGTAGACCTGGTCTCCATTCCTGTGTTTGTATTACTAGATTTTTGCCAGGGTAGAGAAGAGGAGATGCAGGGTTGCTGTTTTTGATTACAGTTGCAAACCCCATAACATCTAGCTCTGGCCTGAAGGGGCTACAGCAGGATGACTAGGCTATATCTTCAGTGTGCATTGTCAGAGTCCCAAAGAACCGCAGGGCTCCCCGACTCTAGAAGAATCCAAGGAACCGCACTTGGCATCCACTCACCAAGTCAGCAACACACATGGATGTGGTATGGATGTTAAGGCAGGTTGGCAGCCACTGACCCTTAAACAGGCCACTGTCTGATGATCAGCTGAGAGACAGCATTGAACCAGGGGTGGGGAAATGAGGGGATGAGGGCCAAGCTACAAGTGACAAATGACACTTGAATGGCAAGTGTATTTCTCCCTGTTCACTTGCCCTCCACTCAATCCACTTGCTAGGCAAGTGTCTTTCGTCATGTGTAGCTTGGCCCATAGTCACAACTGAGATCAGGGGAGGGGGGAACAGTAGCTTCCTGCTCAAATCTATAGGAGTTCCAAAAGGGTAGGGACACAAAAGAAGCTGGCCTCACAATGGGTCAGACCCTTTCTAAGGCAAAGGAAAATCAGCCGAGGAAAACACACTGCTTTTGCTCCACAGGTTAAAATGACAAGGGTCAGGAGAGAGGCAGAAGACAAGGGTGAAGGAACCTCCCTCCCTTCTCACTCTGAGGCCTGTGGGAAGGTATACAGAGCTCCCTGCTGGCAAGGGTCTGCTAGACTTGACCAACATCCATATTCATTACCTGTTTAGCCCACAAAACTTCTGAACATTAAATTGACAAAACCATTCACTGCTCATTGAGCTCTTCCACAACTCTGACTGGACTTAGGGTCTTCTTACCTGCTTCAGAGAACACAGGGCAGAGAGTCCTTGACACATGGCAGTGAAGACATTTGGGTGTCCTGGCACCACAGAGAGTGACAATGAGAGACCTGATACCAGCTGGGTTCGTATCTCGGAGATGGAAACCTTCTCATTAGACACCACCAGGGTCTGCTCCCCCAGGATTGAGTCAGACACAGGAGAGCGTACCTGAGCCAGGGGACAGAGAAGACAATCAGGTTCACAAGGAGGCACTTCACAGAACCAATACCCATGTTCTCTGCTGCCCCATCTTACCTAACTGAGACTCAAGCTTATAAAAAGCTACATGCCTGGTCATTTAGTGTGAGGATTGCCTCCAAGTGACCAAGCAGAGATTTTTTCCCCTTTCCCTTTTAGTTCACAGGCAATTCATGCATGTTCAGGAAAGCTGGTGAAGATATTTGTGAGCTAGTAACTTCTATGGACAATTCCTAAGACTGCCCAATCCCCTTTGCTTTGTAGACTCCCATCATCATATTTACTGTATGGCCTTGCATGTTGCCTTTCAATCTACCCTGGAACCTATGCTTACTCATACCAGCCTGTCTTGTTCTTCACTTACCCTGGTCCTTCTGCCACATCCAATCACATCAGTAATCTTAACTGTAGCTGGAGTGCAAACCCCTGTCTTCAAATTTTGTGCTGGCTACACTGCTGCAAGTCCACAACCAAAGCACCCACACACAAAATGTGGACAACCACTGACCCCAACATTTTGGACAGCCCATCAGCAGTATGTTATCATCACACAATGCAAATGTCTCATCTCAGTGCACATTAGTTACAAACAAACTTCCTACCTCCACTGATGTCATTCCTGGCTCAAGGCCAATCACTACATTCCCAACTTCAAGAGTTGCCACACGGGGGTCCTGTATCCTAGCATGTTTTTGCACCAGATGTGAGACATCCAGCAGCCAATCAGAACTTGGCATATACGTCAGGTGACGGCCACCATCTAATGGGTGAGCCACAAAGTGTGCTAGAAACCGGACCCCGGCACGCTGGTACTGTAGTCGGCAGCCACGAGCTCTTCTTTCCAACTCCTCTCCACCCTCTTCAGGCTCAGCTAGGTTCCTGGACGGAGAAGGAACAATAATAATACTTAGCATTCATACAATGAATTTCAAGAGTTAGAAACATTCCCCACACATATCAATATCAGGGAGGTAAGACAGGCTAATATTATTCCCAAGGAAAACCCACATAACAGAAAGCAGCAAGTGGTGTAGGTTTATAGGATCCAACCTAATGTATTTGATAACCTGCAGAAACTCAACTCTTTGTCCAAATGCACAAATATCATTCTAGTAATTGTAATTGTAACAGTAACATACGATTTATATACTGCCCTTCAGGACAACTTAACACCCACTCATAATGCCCACTTATAAAGTATGTTATTATTACCTCCACAACAATCACCTTGTGAGGTGGGTGGAGCTGAGCCTGGATCAAACCAGTTTTTCCAGATTAGAGTCCTGCAGCTCTTAACCATTACACCAAACCAGCCATCAGGATTAGAGATGGGCATGAATCGAATTACGACCCAAAAGAACGCATGAACCAGGCCAGTTCGTGGTTCGCAAACCAGTGGTTCGTGGAAGCTCGTTTCTAGGGGTGTGCAGTTCGGGTTTTGGAAACCCGAAAAAAACCCGAATCACCCCGATTCGGGATGATTCGGGGAAACCCGAATCGATTCGGGTTTTCCGAATCACCATAACCCGAATCGATTCGGGTTGATTCGGGTTGATTCGGGTTTTTCAATGGGAAAATGCCTCCGTCTTCCCGGACGCCTGGGGGAGGCATTTTCCCACCGAATCAAGCCAAAATTGGTGGGGACCTTCCTCTAACTCCCCTCTAACAACCCCCCAAGTTTCAGACCGATTGGACTTTGGGGGCCATGTTATGGCCCCCCAAACCAGGTCCCCCCATCCTCGCCTAAGAAAGGGGAAAGTGAGTGTCTTTTTAGCTTGCTGCTGCTAATCTTCTTCATTATTTCCTATGGGGAAAAATGAAGAGGCAGGCTTCCTTTGCCAGGGGTGGCATTTTGCATGCAAAATGCCCCCCAACCCCCAGGGGCCCTTCTCCCACCTCTACTCCCACCCCCCACCAAGGCTCAGCCTGCTCCCACTTGGGGGGCCATTTCATGGCCTCCCCAAGTAGGTGCTCTTTTCTCTACTACTTGCAGCTGGGGGAGGCTTGTCTTGCCAGGGGTGGCATTTTGCATGCAAAATGCCCCCCAACCCTCAGGGGCCCTTCTCCCACCTCTACTCCCACCCCCCACCAAGGCTCAGCCTGCTCCCACTTGGGGGGAGCATTTCATGGCCTCCCCAAGTAGGTGCTCTCAGCCCCCAAAGTCCACCCCCTACAGCCCCACACAAACCCAATTCCCCCCCAGCTGCCACACACAGACCCAAATCCCCACATTAGCCCCTCACAGACCCAAATCCACCCCCAGCAGCCCCACACCCATAACCCCAGGAACAGGCTGGCAAAGGCCAGCCCTCTCCCTTTGTTCCCTATGCTGGGAACTTCTAAACTCTCTTTCTCTGGGCAATTCTGCACAGCCCAGGGGTGCCACAATGGTGGGCACACTTCTGAGTGCCAGCTGGTCCCTGTGAAAGAGTACCTGAACCACAGACACCCTCCCTCAAATTCCCCCACCACCTACAGAGATGGCTGGCCAGCCAGCCCCATTGTTCCCTATGATGGGAACCAACTGCACAACAACGAATAAAACATGAACAACACAAAATAAAGGGGGGCACATCAAAGGGCATGGCAGCAGTATCTTACACAAAAATAACACAACTCACTTCACATTAAAGAATCACCCCAAAAAAATTGCTGTCAAAAGCACTTTATTTCTTTAACTGCTTTAGGTTACACAGTAGGAAGGCACAACAGGGCATGAAAGCAGTGTACTACACAAAAATAACACAACTCACTTCACATCAGAGAATCACCCAAACACAATTGCTGTCAAAAACGGTGAAGTGGGTTGTATTATTTTGAGTAGTACACTGCTATCATGCCCTGTTGTGCCCTCCTACTGTGTAACCTAAAGCTGTTCAAGAAATAAAGTGTTTTTAACAGGAATTGTGCTTTTGTGATTCTCTGATGTTAAGTGAGAGTTGTGTTATTTTTCTGTGTGGGGGACTGCTGGTGTAATGTGTCATAATGCTTTGCCTACTTGTACTTTGAAAGGGAGAAAATAATTTTTTAAAAACTTTATTTTGTGTTGTTCGTGTTTTATTCTTTGTTGTGCAGTTGGTTCCCATCATAGGGAACAATGGGGCTGGCTGGCCAGCCATCTCTGTAGGTGGTGGGGGAATTTGAGGGAGGGTGTCTGTGGTTCAGGTGCTCTTTCACAGGGACCAGCTGGCACTCAGAAGTGTGCCCACCATTGTGGCACCCCTGGGCTGTGCAGCATTGCCCAGGGAAAGAGAGTTTAGAAGTTCCCAGCATAGGGAACAAAGGGAGAGGGCTGGCCTTTGCCAGCCTGTTCCTGGGGTTATGGTGGGTATGGGGCTGCTGGGGGTGGATTTGGGTCTGTGAGGGGCTAATGTGGGGATTTGAGTCTGTGTGTGGCAGCTGGGGGGGAATTGGGTGTGGGGCTGTAGGGGGTGGACTTTGGGGGCTGAGAGCACCTACTTGGGGAGGCCATGAAATGGCCCCCCAAGTGGGAGCAGGCTGAGCCTTGGTGGGGGGTGGGAGGAAAGGTGGGAGAAGGGCCCCTAAGGATTGGGGGGCATTTTGCATGCGAAATGCCACCCCTGGCAAAGGAAGCCTGCCTCTTCATTTTTTCCCCATAGGAAAAAATGAATGAAGATCAGCAGCAGCAACCTAAAGCTATGCCCTTTTTTTAGGCGAGGCCCAATCGGTCTGAAACTTGGGGGGTTGTTAGAGGGGAGTTAGAGGAAGGACCCCACCAATTTTGGGTTGATTCGGTGGTAAAATGCCTCCCCCAGGCTTCAGAGAAAAGCCTGGGGGAGGCTTTTCCCCATTGAATAAGCTAACCCGAATCAACACGAATCAACCCAAATCGGCATACCCGAATCGGCTGGGCGATTCGGGTTTCTGCTATACCCGAATCGGCTTCTCGATTCGGGTTTGCCAGATTCGGGAAACACGAGCCAGGGTGCCTTTGCACACCCCTACTCGTTTCCACAGACTTCCACGAACTGGTCTACTGGTTCATTTGGGTTATAAAAGGGCAGTTTAAATGGCCATTTCCCCAGGGAAATGGCCATACAAACTTTTCCTGCAGCTTGCAAGCGGCAGGTCCCTTTAAACTATCAGCTGGCAGGCAGTGGGGGGGAAGTCTTGCCTCCTGCCAGCTGATAGTTTAAAGGGACCTGCCGCTTGCAAGATGCAGAGCCCTTTAAACTGTCCACCCCCCAGCCCCCACCCCCACGCAGTGACATCATCACATCGCTCGGGTGCACATGGGGGCAGCAACATCCCTGAAGCTGCCCCCAGCCTCAAGCGCCAGAAAGCCTGGCACCAGCCCTGACTCCCACAGTAGTACTCTCTCCTGCCTTAATGAATCCATATACTCACAGTCGGCAAATGGATGCTGACAAAAATTTTAGTCTATTCAGAACCTTGCATGCTTCTATACCACCAGCAGAGCATCAGGTGTAAACCTATTATGCATTCTCTATTATCTTGGACCCCCACACCAGGAGCTACCTATAAGCAAAGCAACTGCTTGATTTGCATGGTTTCCAGTCCAAATGAATCTGTCTCAACATAAAGGCCCTCTCCTATCCTACAAGTATCAGAATTCTGGGCAAGAACTCCAAGCTTTTGCTTGAGATTGACTTCCTATATCCTTCCTTTCCTGTAGTCAGGATCTTATGCAGTAGCTGTCTATCATAAGACTTACACACAGGAAACACCTTGACCATAAACAGTAGGCTCAATCAACACGATGCTGGTAACCCACTTGACTCCATATGACTTACCCTTCTGGGGCGGTGCCAGGCACCCTCCAGCCTCGCACCTGCTCAAGGGAGGTGTCTGTCAGCTCGATGCGTAGGGGCAACAGTGGGGCCCAGACCGTAAATAGCAGTGAAGCATGGAGTCGACGGTACCAGAAATCTACCCGTACGCCACGTGCCCCTCGGCTCTCTTTCCCCCCTACATAGACAGCATCGCATACATCTGATACCTGATGATGCATTAAAGAAAATATTAAGTGATGAGTGCCCAGAGAGATGTTTGCAAGTGAGAAGGCAAAGTGTGTGTGGAAGAGGATGTCCTTGTCCCATTTCTCATAACTGGGCAAGCCACATGCATAGAATGGACATTCTCTTCTCTCCCTTGCTGTGCTGTTCAGCAAGTAGCCTCCACCATTTTGCAGCTTACTGGGCAGGCAGGCTTCTGAAAGCAAACAGGTTAAAGGTTTCACACACCTTAACACTAAAATCCTCTTTGGTTCTTGAAGGCAAATGGATTTTTAAAAATAGTTTCACAAACTTTAAGAATAAAATGCTGCCCTCCAGCAGTTAATGAAGGCTTAATCTGGCTTTTCTAAAATATGTTTTGTTTTGATTTTTTGTTGTTTGTTATTGTGCTTTATCCTTAAGGTTTGTGGAACCTTAAAAAAATCTGTTTGCCTTCAGAAGCCAAAGCAGGTTTTTAAAAGCCTCTTTGAAAGGGACCTAAGAGGACGCTTGTGAGCCAACAGGCATAAGACCACTACGGATAATAACGAAGTTATACAAAGTGGGCAGAGAGGGATATCAAAGCCTTTTCTGACAGAAGTAGGTGTAGAGTGAGGAAGACGTGTTGATATCTCTGTCAACTTGGGGGGGGGCAGCAGGGAGGGATTTCATTCCTGAAAGTGTAGACAGAAAACAACATTTGCAAAGCGTACTGGTTTCTCACCTGCAGGACCTGTTTGTTAGAAGACTCACAACCCATCTGCTCAGTAACCTCAGACACAGCTCCACCAGTTTCTACCACAACCAGCTTCACAGGTACTGAATGAGAAATTCCTGTCAGGAGTGCAGTGTTCACAATCTCCTGCTCCTAAAGAGGGTAAAGGAGAAATCGTAAGATCAGTGAGCATTATAGGGTGGCCCAGGGATTCCTCATGAAGGAAACAATGGTCTCACCTTCACCAATGGAACCAAGGCCCGCACGTCTCTTTCTGACACTTGGATCTCCCATACCATCTTATCCTTCTCAGCCTCAGGGTCCTGGCCAGGATATTCCACTTGCCAGGTGACAGGACGTGTGGAAGCCAGCCCCCCTGTGCCATTCTCCACTACAAAATCCACATATAGGAACTCTGGGAAATCTGCTGCCCTGAATGGGGATGAGGATAGGAGATAGTAAACTAAGAGAATTGTGTACACAGTTCAGGAGAAGCTGAACAGGTAACAGAACTCGCTAGAGTAATGACAAGGAATTTCAGTGCTATGAACCATATGATGTCAAAGTCCAAGCAATATTTAAATGATATTCTCCATACAATTTCCATGTGTTCATAATGCATTTCCTCATCTCCTCACCAAGAGCAACCCTCTCTGCATTGAAATAGGTTTGCCCACCATTAGGTTAGTTGGATTGTAGTATATGAAGAACTAGCACCTTTATTAGACATCTGATTCCTGCACTTCTATCCACCTGGTTGACCAAACTTATGGGGAGCATGCAGATCAGTTTTATATAAAGTCAAATGTCTTTCCCTTCAATAACTAGAAAAGAGAAGGAAGTACTGCTCACATCTATCTTTAAAGGAGAGAGAATATAAAGCCACAAAGGTCATCTAGAGGTCTAATCCATACAACTCTGGGTTAACTGGTCAGGGTCTGAGGATCCATTTCAGTGGTCTTGTTCAAGTGTATTTTTCCCTCAGGATCATTTATCTCCACACCTTTATCAAGAAGAGAGGTGATGGGTAAGCCCCTTAGTGGCTGTCCACATTGCTAAAACTCTGCTCCTGTATCCCTTATTCATAATTCCACATAAGCAAAAACCAAACAAAACACACACAATGTTGCAAAATTGAGTTTCTTGAGAATCTAAGTTTTCATTTTTTTAAGGACAAGAGTCAAGCCCTAATGGCTGTATAGATATGTATTCAGCTCCTGCTTAAATCTCAGAACAGAAAGGGGGTGGGGGGGATAACAGCTTCAGTGGATGAGAGTGGGGCTTCCATGTTCGACATAGCTTGCTCATGATCAGTTAAACCAGAATTAAGCAAAACAATACAAACTGCACAATAAATTATGCCTGTGAACAACTGTGGAGGGAAGAGTGTATTGAAATATCCGTGCTTCCATGAATGACTTGGACACACTAAAAGATGCTTCAGGCCTCTTATTTCATTGTTTGTCAATTGTACAATGAAAATAAGGTTGTGGTTATCTGCACCCAGACCAGTCTCTTGCCTCTAGAGGCAAGGCCCAGCTCAGCCTTTACCCACCATTTCCTCCTTTACCTCATTCCAACTGGTTTTCATTTCCTTCTCCACCTCCTCCCTTTCACTTCCTCTGCCTACTGCATCCTTCTCTTCTCTACCTATATTTGACACTCCTTCTGTGCCTGCTTCTCACTCACCCTTCAGGTTCTCCTCCAACTTTCTCCTCCTTCCACTGCACTACACCTCTCCTCCTCTCTCCTCCCGTGTCACCTTTTCTCTCACGCTCTGTGCCCTATGGCTGCAGCTCAGCTGGGCTCAATGGCCCCAACTTCCCTCATTTCACACAGTCTAGATCCTCCCGGGTTTTCAAGAGGACTTGCTTTGCAGTAAGGAATCTGGTGCTGGCAGCTGAGTGTGATGCTGCCAGAAATGCCAATTCCGCCACACCTTTCCAGGGCTGCCCCTTTCCTGCTCCTTTTAGCCCAGTGCCACCAGGACAAGTCTGCAGCAGTAGGGGTTGGGGCTCCCAGACCATCACAACCACAAATGAGAATTTATGCATATTCAAGTTGCGTAATGTATACAGCCTGCAGAACTGAGATATTTCTGGTACAAAATTCTGAACTTTCTTAAACATGAAGTACACATAGACTTGGTATCAGTACTTGTCTTCTCAGCTATGTATAGAAGAGGGCACTGCCAACTTCCTTCCCATGGGAGGTACCCAGTGCATGTGCCCTAACTCCTATAGGAGTTGCATGGATTCACATCTTCAGCCAAGTCATGTGATTCTGTTGGAATAAGTGTGCCCTCCAAAGTTACTGAAGTCCATACCTACCTCCAATCCAACCAGCCGCCAACAGAACGGCGACAAGTAACCAGAGCAGTGTGGTGTTTGGCACCTTTGAACTTGTCTAGTTTTGCAGTCCAAGCTTCAGGCTTGGTGGGACGAGCAGCCAGAACCTGCAATCCTTTCTTGACTTTGATTCTGAAAGGGAAGCCAGGAAAATAAGATGTAGAAATAGGTAAGAATCAGTAAAACAGCCACCCCTAGATGGTAGGGCATGGGGGAGCTATAGGGTTGCCAGGTCCCTTACCCTCCTGGTGGAAGGGGGGCAGCACTTACCTGCAGGAAATCTTTGCATGTGCACACATGTTGGCTCCTGGCACCAACATGATGATATCATTTCCAGAAGTGACATCATTGTGTTGGTTGTGGAAATGCTCCCATGCTTCGGAATCAGCCTGTTTGGGCCCAAATGGGCCCTAAGCGAACCATGGGAGCATTCCCACGGTCAGCACAATGACGTCACTCCTGGAAGTGATGTCTTTGCATTCTGCTGAGAGCATGCCCACCGTATTTTGCCTCCTGGGCTTGTTCCCTGAGCCTTTCTCCCCCGCCAGCTAGGTGAGTGGTGGCGGGGGGCAGAGGCTGGGAGCAGGGGATCCCCTAGGGAGCTAGGCTCGCAGCTCAAGGGAGCTAGGATCAACCCCTGGAGGAAGGTGCATTTCAAGCCTTCAGCTATCCAAAATGAGGGGAAACGTGAATCATTGATGAGAGCCTGAAGACTCTTCCCTGAGATTCAACGTCTTCTGCAATTCACTGGAATCAGTAAGTTCTGACAGAAGTCAAAGCACCACAACATGGACTCTTTAACTCACCGGAGTGTCAGCAAATCCGCAGTGAAGTTCTGCTGCAGAATGAGGGTGGCGGTGAAGAGCTGTCCTGGGCGCAGTGCCATGTCAGGAACTCGGACCATCACACTGTCATCCAGCCTCACTTCCTGGCGTCGCGGTGGACTCATCACTCTGATGTCAACAGGACCAACGTAGGTCAGCTGCTCCCTGCTGCCCTCAGGTCCCAGTTGTGGGTTTTCCAGAGGCCTTGAGTAGACACATTCGCCAGGTGTCTTCCCAGGTGGTGCAGGCTCCAGAGTATAGTACAACTCAGCGCGCTGAGGAGTGATGGTGGAATCCTCTGATCTGTGCTGACTCATGGAGGGCATAGGGGAGAACCAGTGAGGGGGGAGCTCTAGTTCTACCACACACACACCCAAGGGTGCCTGGGCATGAAAAGAAGAGAGAGTCAAGTCACTTCCTTTGTCACCTTTTAAGCACCGTCTGAAGATACATGAACACGTGAAAGTTGTCTTAGTCAGACCATTGGTCAATTTACTATAGGAATTTCTGCTCTGATCAACAGAGACCCTCGGAGGTTTCAGACAAGTCTGTCCTATCCCAGCAATCATTAATCCTTTTAACTGGATATGAGAATGTACTGAGATCTTCTCTACACAAGGTATATGCACTACCAATGAAATCTGGCTGCTTGTTCAGTGACCCATTTCTTTTGCAAATCTTTCCTGAATAATCCTAACTTTACCTCACCTCCATTCCCATTATTTGCATGCCACCTTCCATCTCTGCCTTGTCTCTCTTGTGGACTGCAAGGTCTTTTGGCAGGGATGACGTCACTTCTATGTTCTGAAGTAGGACTAGGCCACCAGCACAAAGGGCAGATCTGACCGTTGTTATTTGATTGGTCTGGAGGTGCTGAAGAAACTCTGCACTGGACTACACAGATGCTTTGTAGATTACTCATCCAGTTGCTATAGTTTATTTACTTCATTTATACCTCCTTTCTCTCCAATGAAGACCCAAAGTGGCTTATATTGTTCTCCTCTACTTACAACAACCCTCTCAGGAACTTAAGCTAAAGGTGTGTGACTGACCCAAGTTTGCCCAGCAAGCTTCCAGGGTAGAGCAGGGATTTGAGCCTGGATTACCCAGATCTTGGCCTGGTGCTATAATTGCTACACCATACCTAAATAAATCAATGGGCTACACATAGGGTTGTCAACTCTGGGTTGGGAAATTGCTGGGATTTGGAGGTGAAGTGTAGGGAGGGTGGGGATTTTTACGGAGCGGGACATCAGTGGGGTATAATGCCATAAGGTTCACTCTCCAAAGCAGCCATTTCTCCAGAGAAACTGATCTCAGTCATCTGGAGATAGGGTTGCCTCTCTCCAGATGGGGTCTGGAGATCTCCAGAAATAACAACTTATCTCCAGACTACAGAGGTCAGCTTGCCTGGAGAAAATGGTAGGTAGACTCTATGGTGTTATACCCCACTGAGATCCCTTCCCTCCCTAATCCTCACCCTCCCTAGGCTCCAGCCCCATATCTCCAGGAATTTCCCAACCTGGTCGACAACCCTATCTGGAGATAAGTTGTAATTCTGGGAGATCTCCAGGCCCCATCTGGGCTTAAAGATGAGCTTGGCAACTCTACCTACAAGCAGGGCTGCCAATCCCCTGGCTGGGGTGGAGGATCCCCAACCTCCCAGCCTTTGCCCCCGCCACCACTCAACTGGCCGGCAGGGGGAAAAGGCCCCAGGGAATGGGGTCATGACCGTGATGACGACGTCACTCCTGGAAGTGACATCATCATGCAGCTCTGGGAGTGCGTGTGTGAGGAACTGCAAAAGGTGAGTGCTGGATCCCCGTTCCCGCCCCCCTCCCCTTGCACTGGGAGGGTAAGGAGACATGGCAACCCTAGCTACAAGGAAATCACTTTGAACCAGTGAAATTTTATAGCCCTTTATAAACTGTGTACTAAAACCCTATGACTTCAGCAGTATGCTAAAAAGAGTTAATAAAGTTAACAAAGAGTTAATGCCTGGAAGAGAGTCCACCTGTCTCCTGGTGGTGTATGGGAGAAAGAAAGGAGGTTGTCACTGTTGAGATGGCTGCTGGAGCTGTTGAAGTTAGGGCCTCAAGGCTAGGGTTGCCAACCTCTAGGTGGTGGCTGGAGATCTCCAAGAATTACAACTGCTTTCCAGGTAACAGAGACTAGCTCTCCTGGAGAAAATGGCTGCTTTGGAGAGTGGATTCAATGGCATTATACCCCTTTGAAGTCCGTCCTGTTTCCAAACCCATCTTCTCCGGGCTCCACCCTCCCAAAAGCTCCAGGAATTTCCCAACCTGGAGCTGGCAACCCTGAAACCAAGTTTCAGGTAAATAATAGGCTTCCCAGTTGCCCACCAGTGACAGGCAATCTCCCAGAGGTTTGCCCCGTTGCCCACTGATCACTGGTGATCAGCAGGATGTGGCAAGTCCCATGGAGATTGTCCACCACTGGTAGGCAACTCAGGAAAGCGCACACTTTCTGAAGTGATGCCATTGTGTTGGCTATGGGCATGCTCCTATGCTTCGCTGGTGCCAATTTTGGCCCCAAATGGGCTGGATTTGCCCTGCGGAAAGCATGGGAACACGCCCGTGGCTGGTGTGATGATGTCACTTCCCAGAAGTGTCATCATTGCACAAGCACTGGGAACATGTTCACACAAAGCATGCGTGAAAAGAAGCATGAACAAGTCAGGAGGTAAGTACCAGGTCTCCCCCTCTCCCAACAGCAAGGTATAGGGACCTAGCAACCCTAGTAGATAGCCATGTTGCTTTGTAGTAGAAGAGCAAGGTTTGGGTCCAGTAGCACCTTAAAGAAAAACTAGATTTCCAGGGTATGAGCTTTCGAGAGTCAAAGCTCCCTTCATCAGGTACAGTAACAAAGGATTTACTTAAAGAATCACCCAAATACTTCAAAAGGCAGCTTATGTCAAATGTAACTTTCCCCACCATCCACAGAGCATATAATGGATAAGTATCCTTTCCCATACAAACTCACATACTGGTGGACAACTTCTCAGAACCCTGATGGGCAGAATTAATTGTGCATTTAATTTCTGCACTTACAGGTAAAGTTCAAAAGTGGAATTCATGCACTTCACCACAATGAAACTCATATACCTCCAGCCAAGAGTGGACTAACATTTTGACTTTCTTCCTGAGAAATTACTAAATGTTTTAATTTGTGTTCCAAATGGAAATAGTCTCAGAGAGTATATTCAGTTTTGCCTATGAGACATATAAAAACCCAACATATTTTGAAAACAGAAACATGTTTTACCTGCAGACAGCTGAAAAATCCAGAAAACAGTTAATTTTTAATTTAAAAATATGTTTTCCAGCACTGTCTATATTAAAAAGAGCTGTTTTCATGCAGTAGAAATAACCATCCAAAAGAATACAAGGATCACTACCTTTAATGAATAACACAGAATTCTGGATGTGCAACTTTTCTCACGTCTTAAAATCTATGACATGACAAGCTGCCCCTTTTGACACTCATTCTTTTATATAGCCATTAAACGGAGACATCTTGTTGAATGGATGCATTCCCTGCCCTAGAGTTACAGAACTGAAAAAAACAATGTCATGTGTCACTTGGAGCAGGAGAGGTTCTTAAACAATGCCAGATGGGTGTTCATCCATCCTCTACTTTAAAACTTCCAAAGAATGGAATCACGCATAATATTCCTGCATACCAGATCCTGTGGGCAAAAGAATCAGCCATAAGTGCATTCCACCTTCCATTTTGCCATTCAGCACTTTAATCCTGTTCTGTAGAATCCTGATTTACTCATCATAAACTGTTCCAAAACTTACAACCCTTTTATGCCCTAACTGGACTCCAGGGGCTTCTTAGTGGCAGCTATCTCACTGCTTCACAAACAGAACAGATATTTATGCAGGCAGCACCAACCTGGAGGAGGCAAGCTCTGTGAACTGCCTCTGCATGGTAGAAGACATGCAGAGTGACACATGGCAGGGCCCGCTGTTTTGACATCCAATCCTGCCCCTGCAGATGGAAGAGGACCCTGGTGTATGGTTCGTAAGGAGACACTGTGCCTTCAATAGATACAGCACGGACATCCCAGGCAGCAGAGACATCTTGGACTTGGGAGCTGTCAGCTGGTACTGCCTGGGAAGAGAGAAAGGCATGAAGATTATGATCCATTCCTTACATACTGAAGAGTTTCCTCCTCACAGCTGGACAAAGTACTTACCTGTTGGGCAGTGAAAGGCAGATAGGTGGCGTGGATAGTGGGTTTTGCTGCAAGATGATGGTGAAGGAAAAGGAATGTCTCTGAGTGAGAGCTGAGAGAGGCATTTCCTGGAAGGTAATGATTTGTACGCTGAAGACGGAAATGATCTGCACCATTTAGCACCTTTAGCTCAGCAGGCAGGTACACAACATCAGGAGGGTCAGATTCACAGTTCACTGCAAAGGAGAATCATCTATTAACATTAGGTATATAACCTCTCCCATACTTGATATATACACAAGAGTATGTCCCCCCTCAAATGCTCCATGTTCAGCTAAAGGGAAAAGGGAAGCTAAGGCAGTATTTGTCTATCAGCAGAGTAGTTTTGTTAGTGTCACATATTAAAGCCATACTTCATGGAGTCTAGCCTCCTGCCTTAGATCAGAGATGGCCAACTTATGATCCATGGATCAGAACTAACCCCCAAAGGAAATGTATTCGGCCCTGAAAGGCCTACCAAGTTTTAATCGACATGGAACAAGAGGAAAAGAAGCAATGAATCTCTGTGTATGGCCGTTTCCGCACATCTTGAAAATACCGTCCCACTCACAGAATGCTTGCAGCTTCCTCACATGATTTCTGACATCACCTGGATGATTCCATTTTCATGGTGCCAGAGGCAGGAGAAAGAAGATGACACAGATAGGGCAAACTGACTTCTGTTTGGATGGAACCCAGAGCAGCAGCAGCGATGTACTTTTCAAACTGCTTTTTCTGGGACCAGAGATGGCCACTCCCCTCTCTGTCCTCCCCAGGCTACTAGGGCTTTTCCATTTTTTTTAAAAAAAATGTCAGTTTAATATCAATATGTTAACCTACTGTTGTAATAATAGGTACAGCAGGTTCTCTGAATTCCCTGCGTTCTTTTTTTTTTTAAAGCATCTAGCCCCTTCCCTTGTGGAGATATAAGGGGAAAGGCATATCTGGGAAAGCTGGGAATTCAGAGAACCTGTTGCATCTATTATTACAACAATATATTGATATGAAATTGACGATTAAGAAATATCAAAAACAAAAACAGGAGTGGGGAAATTAAGATGGGGAAAGAATGTTTTGACAATGATGAATGTCCAATAATCAAAAAGTGGGTTGGAGGTGGGTGGAAGTGGGCAGGACAAACAGAATCAAAAGAAAAATTCACATGAGGAAAAAACCTGCTCAAAATCAGCTTCCAGAAAAAAATCTGAGTAAAAGTGGTCTCAAAAGAAACAGGAAAAAAATAGGAAACAAAAAAACTAAAAGAAGCAAAAACTAAAGGCAAAAAATGTGTGCGGAAATCAGGGGATTAACTGAAGCCGTATGGAGCAGAACTGATAAAAAAAAAGTACAGAAAACCTCTCAGATGTGAAATTATAGTTGCCTGCATGCATACAGCTCAAGAATGCCCCCACCTTCTAGGATGTTGAATCCCAGAACACAGGCAAAGCAGTAGATCTTCTGAGCATGAAATCTATCCACCCATGGTCTAAAGCAATGGTTCCAAACATTTTTCAGACCACCGGCCCTTGGTTCCAGAAACTCATCCCTGGTGCCCCCTACCCTACCCTACTCTATAAAAAGTATTATTCAGAGTAGCGGTTTGCATGACCCTCTAAGGAAGATAATAACAACAAAATTCAAAACAGTAACAATTAATTGCACATTTATTCAAAATCCAATTAAAACCTTTTAGTTTAATTAACTTTATGAAATTGTTGAAACTTGATACACTGACGCCAGCTTTTCAAAGTCTGATAGTCATTTAGCAAGAATCTTAGATACCACATTTAGTAACTATGTCACTGTCTGGTTTCCACCAGATTTCAGTATCATGCAAAGGCAGAAACTTGGTGAGGAAGGTGTTTTTCTCTAGGCTGGTCAATGTAAATAAGCAAAAAACACACTTGGAAAGGCCTATCTCCAGCATCCCCATGTCAACCCCTTGCATTTTAGTGCACCCCTTAGGTAATTCCACATCAGGGGGTTGTACGGCCCACTTTGGTAACCATTGGCCTAAACTACGGTCCTCAGCCTTTAAGGTAAGATCCTTACAGTGTAATCCTAAACAGAGTTATACCTTTCTAATTTCATTGATGTCAATGGGCTTAGAAGAGTTTAATTGTTTGGGACTGCATTGTTAGTGGTCATTGCTAGGCAAAAAAACCAGTATTTTCAGCCTTTAAGCCTTGATTTCTATCAGTAAAGGGCAGAGGGAGGAGATACGGCTCTTTCCAGGGTTGTTTTGGTCTTTGAAGGAGGATTCACTGGAGCCAAGCCCAGCAACATCCACCAGGCAACTTGGTACTAGAGATGGGCACGAACAGGAAAAAAAAATGAACACGATGTTCCACTAACCCACGAACAGGGATTCACAAACATTGATGGACATGACATGTTCACGAACATGTTTGTAGATGGAGATTCGTGGGAGCCAGAACTGCCCCCTTGGGACTTAGCTGAACTTGAGCTGGGGAAAGGAGAGTCCATGGGTCTCCCCCTTTCATGACATGCTCTCTTCACAGTGGCAAAAACTGGACTGTCTGCTGGAAGCTAATTGAGGAGTTACAAACTGACCTTCCCAATGTCTAATACCTACCAAATTTGCAGGGAACATAGTCCTCACTGTCCTCTGAAGACCCCCCAAGTTTCAGAGAGATTGCACCCCAGGAATGATCCATGGGTCTCCCCCTTTCATGTCATTTTCTGTTTACAGTGGCAAAAACTGGACTGTCCACTGGAAGCTACTTTGAGGGGTGACAAACTGACCTTCCCAATGTCCAATACCCACCAAATTTGCAGGGGACATAGTTCTCACTGTTCTCTGAAGACTCCTCAAGTTTTAGAGAGATTGGACCCTGGGAAAGATATGATCAATGGGTCCCTCGCTTTCCTGTCATTTTCTTTTCACAGCGGAAAAAACTGTCCGCTGGAAGCTACTTTGAGGGGTTACAATCCAGAAGGAAAGCCAGAAGGAGTTCAGACAGTCCATGCGTATGTTGCCAGGGGAATTGATTGAAAGGCACCAGACTGTCTGGCTTTACGAACGGCTGACGAACGCCACGAAGAGGGCTTGGAACGAACACATGTTCGCTGGGAACGGGGCCTCACGAACAGCTTGCTCGTGAACAGCGGATTGGGCTGTTCCTAGCTTTTTTTTGTTCGTATTGCTGTTTGTGCCCATCTCTACTTGGTACTACCCTAATTGCATGACTCACCCAGGTTCAGTTGCTTGCTACTGTTCAACAACAGCCATCCCATGAAAACCAGTGTGATGTAGTGGTTAGAGTTTCAGACTAGAATCTGGGAATTTGAGGTTCAAAACACCACTCTGCTCTGGAAGCTCACTGGGTGACCTTGTGCAGGTTACACCTTCTCAGCCTAATTTACCTCACAGGGTTTTTGTGAGGATAAAATGGAGGAGAGGAGAATAATGTAAGCTGCTTTGGGTCACCATTGTGGAGAAAGGAGGGGTACAAATGAAGTAAATAAATATCACTGAAGCTGGGGGTAGATAAATGGTAGGTTGCTTGATGAGTGGGAAGGAGAAGGAAGCAAAGGAAGTTAAGGATATGGGGGCTGCCAGGAGAAGGAAAACAAGAAATAGTGTAGGGAGATACACTGAAAGTGAGGTGCCCCCTGCAAATCCTTGCTGGTTCTCCACTATGCAACTGGGCCCAACCCTATGGCCAGCACCGCACAACGCCACAGTTTTCCCAGGGAGTGAATGCCAAGGGGAGAGTAAAGAAAACTCAAGAAGGGTTAGATACAAGCTGGTTAGCAGGTGAGCAAGAAGAAGTGAGGAAGGAGGAAAAGGGAACACGTTACACGGGCTTCCAGGAAAGGGAAAGAATATTGGGGGAAGGGAAAATGAGATGTCCCTAAGGCTGTCATTCCCCTGGTGGGGGCAGGGGATCCCGTGCTCCCACCCTCCACCCCCCTGCCACCACTCACCTGACCGGTGGGGAAGAAAGGTGGGAGAACAGGCCATCAGGGCACATTCCCAGGGTGGTGTGATGATGTCTCTCGCAGGAGTGATGTTATCGCACTGCATCAGGAGCACTCCTGCACTTTGCATGGGGCTGATTGGGTCTGTTTGGGGCCCAATCCGTCCAGTGCAAAGTGCACACATGCAAAGACGGAACATACACGACCCCTGTTCTGCCGGGACAGCCCTAGATGCCTCCCTACAAGTCCTTGCAGGTTCCCAACTTTTATTATTTCTTTGCCTCTAAACGCATAGTGCTTGTGTTCTGTATTGTTAGTATACTATTTGTATACTATATTATTTGTACTTCCATATTAGGCAGCCCACCAGGTAAGATCTGCCTCTCAAACCTTGCTCTCTGTTCCCCCTTCAGAGGTAATGCTGGTAAAAACTAGAGACAGGGCATTATCTGTGGTGGAACCACTTCTTTAGAATGCTCTCCCCTTTGAGGTTTGCCTGGCACCCACTTTACTTTCTTTCAAGCACCAGGTTGAAGTACATCTTTTTACCCAGTTTTTTAATGAGAGGTTTTATCATCAGTTTTTAATGGTCTATTTTGTTTTATGGACAGGTGTTTTTTGTTACTTATGTCTAAAAGCTTGTTTTTTATACCATGGTTTTTAATTTAAGCAACCTCAAGCAGGACTCTAAAGAGGCAACATGGAAATATTCTCCATAAAAACCACAGCATATCCTGGAGGTTTGTGGATTCGTGAGTCATGATTTCACATATTTGTGTTCTGCAATTTGATCATGTGACACTGTCTCCAGCCTGTTTTTACCGCTACCATGCCATCATCATAATAATTACATCTTTACTTTCTTTTTTTCTTTTGCTATTGGGAATGGCAGATTTTGCCATTCACTGTGTTCTTGGGAATGGATTCCCATGAATGGCAAGGGTCTACTATATATCAGTTAAGGGCAGGAACACTCCTGTCACCCTGTTTTAATAGATGACAAATATACCAAGGCTACCTCTTCATCCCCCCTTCAGGAACATAATACCATTTCCTGAACTTTTTTCATTGAGTTCTGAAGGCCTTGTGATTTTTATAAAAAAGAAAAAGACAGCAAATGGTTCCCTGAAGCAAAGCAATTCCCAAGTCACACTCCATTACACAGGGATCACTACTAGCATTAAAGTGAAAATACAATTTTAAACATAATGTTATTGTGCTAATTAATTTGAGAGGAGAGTGGGGGGAGCTTTTGATTCCATTCTGCGAATGGAGGCACTTTCCTCTTGCGCTAGGAACTCTCCTTCAGTGCAAGAAGAATGTTCCACCGGTGGGCATATTGTAGGGTAGTCACTCGAGTGTCAGACTAGGACCTGGAAGACCTAGGTTCAAATTCCCACTCTGCCATGGAAGTTCACTGAGTGACCTTGGGCCAGTCAGTAACCTAATTCACAGGATTGTTGTGAGGACAAAACGGAGGAGGGGAAACCAATGTTGGAAGCTGCTCTGGGTTCCCACTGGGTTTAGTAGATATCTAAATAAATCACTAGAAGTGTGTTCTTCCAGGGGAAGGCTCTGCTGAAAGCAGCATAGGGTCTCAGTATCAGTCCTATGTCTTTTCAGTAATTTATTGAATGTTCCATGTGGGATATATGAACATTTTTAGCTAATTTCCTAAGCACAAGTCATTCCTGTAATGCCTTTTATTTGACAATTTATTAATCTCAGCAGTAACCACTGAAGCGAACCTTCCCATAAACACTGAAGTTAATGTAGCTTTCCAATGATGTGTTAGTATGATTTCTGTAGCACTTACAAGATTTTGCAGCAACAGTCTAGTAGACCCTTGAAAGCCACCTACCAAATAATTCAAAAAGTAAAATTAATACAAGCTGAGCCATAGTGGAATGAAAGAATCTTGGTCTCATTGAGAAATCTTGGATTCGTTTATATCAGCTATTTTAAAGGTGAGTCCTGCAATTCGCAACCAACAAGCTTGGACACAAGGGTGACTGCACCATATATGATAGAAGTCTGCTGCTTGAGCAGTATAATGTTTTCAACAAAAACTGTTTGAAGAGGCTCTTAAACTCTGTGTTCATGAGGAACTGGTTACCTCAGTGTAAAATGTATACCATGGTCCCATTGATATTTACAGAACCAGAAAATGCATGAGTAGCAATGTGAGATGCACAACATTTGGCAGCTAGATATAAACCAACCTACTTTTTCTTATGGGATCAGACAGATTCATAGCCTGCAGCTGACAGTCTACCCCCTGCCAAGATCTGTCTAAGGATGGCTTTATGCTTGAGTGGCCATTCACACAGAAAGGCCACCTAATTTTTAAAATGAATCCAAGATTTCTCAATGAGACCAAGATTCTTTCATTCCACTATAGTATTTCATGTCACATCTGAGCAGATCTGAGCATCTCACCCATTTGGAAAAATCAGGCTCTAATACACAGGTAGCTGCACTCCACAGTATATTATGGCTACAGACTTCAGTCTGTATATGATGACATGAAATGTATAGTTTAGGTTACTTTTTGAGACTGTGGATACCTTAGCTGTGTTCTTAATTTCTGTTGAGATTTTATGACATATATTGGATAGCTCCCAGAAATAAGACCATCCTCTTGCCTCCTAATTTCACTTCCCACTGCTTCTTACTATCAGCAACCCTTGTGGATTAGATTTCAAGCTATCTTAATGCCTGATGAAAGTGTGCTCACATCATTTATTTGCTCTCATGAACATCCAGATTGGCAAGCTGCTACTAAAAACTAGGGGCATGACAGGCTCTTGCCAACGGTGCAGCTGTAAAGAAGGCGCAGGCAAGATGGAGCTGGCATCCTGCCTTCTCATAAAATACTAAAATAAGCAAACAAATCCAGGAGGAAACCAGTACCCCACCCCACCCCCCACCCAGGATGCACCAAAACTCGCCTTTACTGCAAATAAATAACTCCATCTGGTTTTCTCTTTCATTCCAAAATCTTCTTTGGCTTGTGTTCATTCATCTGGTATATTTTTGGGCCCAGATTGGCCCAGTTACAGCCTCCACCTTTGAACAAAATAGATGCCTGATTCTGGGATGTTTGTCATCAGAAATTGCGGCTCTTACTGAGAGTGCAACGATTCAGCACTGGGTGTTGTTGAGCATTCCATAAAAAGTATCTAACTGCAAGTCACAGTAAACAGTCGGAAAGCACCTCTTAATATGGAAAGAAAGCTTGTCTAAAGCTTATCCAAGTGGAGTTTTACAACAGAAGACCCCTGCCACCAGACAACACAACTGTGTTCGACCCTGTGGGTAACAGGTTTGGGATGATATGAATGACTCACAGGGAGAAGTTGGACCCCATTGTACTCCTAGTGATATCACTGGGCCTGACAGAGTTTCCAAATATCAGAATGAAAAGGGGAAATTTTCCATATTTTTAAAGCTCATATTCCAAATCAAGCACCACTACTTTAAACTGGTAATACCAGAGCTTGAACCTGGGACCTCCTAAATGCAAAACATATGTCCTGTCACAATTATCACCCCTTTCTATAGAACATGCTAATGGGACAATTCTGGGAACCCATGCATGTACCTTGAATACATTTATATAAGAATAATCCCTGAGCTCCACTGTGGCCCACTATGGCTCAGAGATGGGATTCTTCCTTTCCTCTGGTTTCTTAGGAGTTGCCATAAAGACTACATGCTGTGTACAATGATCATGTGCCTCATTAACATTTCATTTGGGATAACTCATTAGATGGAGTTTGCTCACACTCACAGACAAAATTATTGACATATTTGGGGTTGAGAAGGCACTTTCCCCCACCTCCATACTGATTATTTACCCTGGAATAGGGCTGCTAATTCCAAGTTAGGAAATTCTGGATGATTTGGGGGGTGCAGCCTGGGAGGACAGGGTTTGGGGAGGGGAAAGATGTTAGCAGGGTATAATGCCATAGAGTCCACCCTCCAAAGGAGCCATTTTCTCCAGAGAAAGTGATCTCTATAATATCTGATTTTCAGTGTATTAGCAATAAATGGGGTTTGTGCGGTCATTCAATCATGCTCTTGTGTAGCTCTTGCTATCTTTTCAGTGGAGTTGGCACAAGAGAACTGCCCAATAGGTTGCACTACCAATGACTGAATTTAAATCCCTAGTTGTTGATGCCATGCTATCTTCACTGACACTTGAAAAGAAAAAACTTCCCTCATTATGAAGAATTTGAATACATTATAGGAAAAGCACAAGACAAATACAAGTAAACGGGATTTTAAAAAGACAAAAACGTATCCTTTTTTAAAATACACCAATTATTTTGAATCCCTGGAGCAAGCAATATTGCATTTGTGACATTCACATTGTATATAAAAAATCCAATGAGTTTGCATTTCTGCTTTTTTTCCATCAGAAATTCAAGCCTCATCTTCCCCTGCATTCTCTGGGTACCTAGAGAATCAGTATGAACACAACACATGAGATGAGAAAAAAGAGAATGAAAAGCCAAGTAGCTAAGAAAGAAATGGATTTCCAGTCAGACTATTTAACTCTTTAGACCACACATCCATGGTTGCCCATCACCAAAGAACTGACAGTCAGCAAAAAAATCTTCCTTTCAATGGCTCTCCATGGAATTAATAAGCCAAGATCAGGTCAGACTTCTGAAAGAAACTATATCCTCTACAGTGGTGTTAGAAAGAGGTTTTCCTTATGAAGAACAGCACTTTGAAAGTGGTAAAAGATATGTCAGCATTAATTAAGCAGGTAACAGCAGACACTGGGGATAGACATTATTTTAAGAGATGTTCTTTATTCCACACTAAAGCTCAATTAAACACAATGGATGTCTTATTTCAAAAGACTGCTGCTCCAGAGATGGAACACCACAGATTCACTTTGCCCTTTATTTTTGAAATGCTGAGTAATAACCACAATTTTAGAACTAACAAAAAGATATTCCTGTTACATTTTGTGTTAACTTGTCATATTTGCTTCAAGGCTGAAAAAACCCTGTTCATTAAAAAAAAAAAGATAAATGGCAACGGCAGGTTATTTTCAGATTTTTGCAGCCAACATGTCTGGCAGAATAAACTAATATAATTTCAATGACATCCACTGTTCTTACTTGCACTTATGATCTGCTTGCCAATATGCTTTGTTTAGTTTTGTTAATATTTCTCTCAGCACCTCAGTTCCACCTAGGAACTGAGGTTTTTCAGAGCAGCCATTTTAATGCTGTCAAATGAATAACGGAGGGAGAGGAAGGTTATAGGGGTTTTTTTGCAATCATTTGGGGGGGGCGATAATATTCAACAAGACTTCGGAGTTTAGCTTTGACTTGGGATTTCTCCAGCTTTCAAACAAATCCTAAAAATGATAATAATGTTGCTAATTAACTGAGATCTAATTTGAGTTTTATTGAGTTATCTATCTGGAAAAATGCAGCATGTTTCTAGCACTGAAGAAGCCTGAGGGGGGAAGAGGGTGTATGATTATGTGCAGCAGAATGTCACTTGGGAAGGTATTCAAAGAGATCCAGTGGGGCAGGGGAACAGCATTCTGTATATTAGCTATAGGAATCTTTCTAAGGCTAGTGCCCTGAGTTTTGTGTTGCTCTTTTTAGAAGCTCTTCAAAAATAACTATACCTATGCTAAAGAAGCTTTCCAGAAGCAAATTGATAGAGGTTCGAGATGCCTATCAATATCTTTGGAAACAGCTCAAACATGGTTGCTTTGGCTGCTGAGGAGTTTGCCAAACCCTAAAAAATGGACCAATATGCTGTAACACCATATACTGCCATACTGGGCTAGTCCAAAGGTAGTGGGTTATATCTGTTCTCCCCTTTTTCTACCATACTGAGGAGACCTCCCAAAAACACCCTGCCAATTATTTATCTACCACATTTAGATCCTATCTTTCCTATAAGAAGCAGGGTATCCCACATGACTTTCACACAACAACCCTGTAAGTCACATTAAACTGAGACAGTGATATGTAGTAAGCTCCTGAGCCTGTCAGACACCATGGAACTTGAATTCAGAACTCTGTGTCAGAAACTCCAAAGCTTTGTTCTGCCTGCTATCAGAGCTGCCAGAATGCAGGTGGAACTATGGATCCAATCTCTTCTACCTCACAAAGTCACTCTCAAGATGTTCAGCAGAGGAACCACCCTCTGACTAGAGGCCAGAGAGGTTCAATGAGAAATGCTGTGATTGGCTAACTGAGGGGTGCTTTCTGCATACATCTGTTCCCTTCAATAGTGTGAAGAGATTCCATTGGATCCTGGTATCAGAACCTTGCCTGAACCTTTTGTCTTGCCTTTACATTGGCCTCTATAGATTCTGACTCCATATCTGACACTGACTATACTCCTGCTAAACCTTGAATTGCTTCCTTTGGATCATGACTTTTGGCCTGACCACCAACATTGTCTTTTCCACGTCCTATAGACTGGTTGTCTGCTTCTGACTCTCTGGCTACTTGGACCTTTGGTGTGACTTGGAGTACTCTACTCTGTCTGGCCACCTTAGCAGCTGACGCTTTGTACCTGAACAGAGATTTAACCTAGTTCTCTCTAGTCCAAATCCAACACAGTGAATCCAGTGAAGCTTGGTGATCTACTACAGGAACCTTTCTTCAAAGAGCACATCATGTAAAGGAACTGCCAACACTAACAGTGCACCAGCACAGTACAATTTTATGTATAAGTATTTATTTATTTACACAATATATTTCCCACTGTTTATCCTGATCTGGCCCACCAAAACAGCTAACAGTTTAAAAACATATATCATGGAAACACATTTTACAAACCATTAACATCAAACAAAACCACAGCATTAAAACAATACATGTACAATATAATAAAATACAAATACATAAAAACAGATATTAAAACACAGGCCAGGAAGGAGGGGTCACTGAGGGAATGCCAGACATTTAAAAAAAACCCTTCACCAACTGGTAGAAGACCTCAACAGAAGGGGAGAGGTGGGTCTCTTTGGGAAAAGAACTCTAGATTTTCAGTGCTACAACTAAGAAGGCCCTCTCCAAGACTGCTATCTACCTAGTATCAGAAGGCAGAGTCAACTGAAGCAGGACCTTGGAAGCTGATTGTAGCAGCTGTGTAGGTTTGTAAGGGAGTAGATGGTCCTTCAGGTAGGCTAGTCCCAAGCCACACAGGGCATTAAAGGTTAATATCAGCACTTTGAACTGTACCAGGAAACAGATTGGGTACGGTGGTCCCTACAAACCACTCCAGACAACATCCTGACTGCAGCATTCTGTACCAATTTAAGTTTCCAAACAATTTTCGAGGGCAGCCCCATATAGAGTGTACAGCAATAATGTAATCTAGATGTAACCACGGCATGCACCACAATGGGCACATTTTTTCTGCCTTGGAAAGGACGATTTAACTGGGGCCACAGCCCTGGTGGGAGGCTCCTATCCACAACACTGCGATTTGCCCCAGCAGGGAAATTATAAATGCACTAGTATGTTTCCCACTATTCCACCAAAAGTCCCTGAGAGGAAGAATCTAAAAGCAACAGGAGATCCTATCATGGATTTCCAGCGTATCATCTAATACAGCCTTCAGATTCCAGTAAAGCAATTAAGTTGAACACAGGAAACTTAATCCAGAGAGCTGGTAGGTTTCAGCCCGACTGGCCAGTCAAATCCTTTTGCAAGAGGTGGCTAATATTGTGCGCGTAATATTCCATCTGAGGAAATTAGAAGGGGCCCTACCAAAACATTATTGTGCCCACTTGCATTAAGTGCATGTTACACAAGCACAAAGGAACTCTGCAGCATATACTGGTTTCCCTCGGGCAAGCAAACACAGCTTGAAGGGGCTAAAAGAACAAGGCAGACAGCCAAATCCTGTCGAAGACTGTCTGAAGGGAAGGAGAACTTTTCTAAGAAACAAATGCAGTTTGGTTTTGTTGGACTTTTTTCTTCTTCAAATATACCAGGGTGCTTTTTAAAATCCCTTCACTTCCAAAAGTGGCATTTTTGCTAGTATACTTGATTGTTATGTTCTCAAATCCCAGATTCTCCCCTCCTCAAAACACAAATACATCTTTTTTAAACTGCTGAGGCAAGCTGCCTTAAATATAGATATTTCTGACTAAAGAAAATAATGGATCAACTAAACAGAGATCACTGGACAATCCCATCCTGGACTTAGACCAGGTGGATAAGGACCCCAGGTGCACTGACACAGGTGAGCTCTCTCTGCCAGAGCCATGATACAGCCTACAGAAAGGGAGTTCTTTCACAGTCTGCTCCCCTCTGTTGTATGTGTATGCAGAGCAGCAACAAACAACTACTGACCCTCATGAGGCCATTAAATGATGCAGCATCCTGCTAGGCTCCTTTTTTGCACTTCTGGGTTACAGAGTTCCCCCTGATGAAAGAGCAGATGGTTGAGAGATACCATGACATCACTCCCAGCCCCTTCAGCTCCCAGTATGAGAGAAGGGAGGGAACAAGTGGGTTCTTTAAGTTCTCCCTCCCCTGGGGCATGACCTCTGTCACCTCTGCTCCCTTCTCTTCTAATTACTATTTTCCCATTAATTTCCAGCTCATCAGCTTGATAGCCTGGATCCAAATATAGGCCTCCGATCTCTACATTCTATTATGATAGACCTACCTATACCCCTCCCCACCAAACATCCCTGAGAAAGTCTTCCACCCCACACTCCCTTCATATTCCCATATTAGTCTCTGATTTTGCCATAAGAACCTCTTTCTCTTTTAAGTCAACTTGGAACCCAACTTTTCTCTAGGGAGTCTCCATTAAAACAGCCACCACTGCTACAACTATATCTAGGGAGTCTCCTACCACTGCTACTACCACATCAAAAGCAAGGAAGTCCGCTTCTCAACAAAAACGGTAAACCCTATAAGATTTGGGCATTTCTACCCTTTCCTAGTATCTCCAAGTACTCCCCTTTAATGAATATTACCAGAAGGATTTATTCATCACTGTGAAAATGGACCTGGTGGTACTCTGAGCTTGTAAGAGTCCTTTACTCAAGACACTCACTATCAATGAAGCAAAGCTTGTGAACGGAACTCATGGAGCAAAATAATATTGCAAGAAACTCTTGTCTGGCCACAAACACCACAAAAAAAATTAAACCAGGATACTACAACCAAATGTACTCATATTACAGCTCCAGTAGTGTTTATGGGCACAGAGACTGCGGGCCTTCTCTCTTACAGAAATATGTAACAGAAGTGGGAAAGTTGTTGGCAAAGGGCTGTACATATGACTTAACACTGCTGTGATTTGAGCTCCTCTCTAGTTAAGAAACGGTGACACTCTCATGAACAAAGATAGATAAAGTGCTGCTAACAACTATAGCAGCGATAGGTCAAGGATACACTCTGTGAGGGGTTTAAAAACAGCAGAAAATATTCTGGTATGTTTTCACTGTAACTCATAATTACCAGAGAACAGCAGTAGACTCAGAGCACACAGAAATGATCACAACCCTCCACAGCAGGAAAGGAACTTTACAGTGTGTACAGGACAGGGACTGGAGAACAAGGTGGAATATTACAGGAATATTAATCAGAACAGGCAAAGAAGGCAAGACTGAGCTGAAGGCTCAGTTTTATTAGCTTAAGTTTCCCAGCAGGATTCCCAGGAGTCAGCAGGATTTGGGTCCAGTGGCACCTTAGAGACCAACAAGATTTTCAGAGTGTAAGCTTTCAAGAGTCAGAGCGCCCTTCTTCAGACCTTAAGTTTCCCAAGGGAAGTGTGTTAGTTCTATGGCCCCTGTCATTTGCAAGCAGCCTGCCCTCCTTAATGTGTGTGTTGGGGGGGGGGGAGTTGGAGGGAGATATATGACAGGAATTAATCTTGCCCTGTTGGGAGGGGGAGGGGACTTCCCAAAGCGAATTGACTTATAGCAGCAACAGACCCAGGAAGCTTCATTTGCATTGCCAGCTAAGTCCTGGAGGACACGGTTGCCCCCCTGCTCCAGCAGCAGGTAGGCTCTAAGCACACATCCAGTAGCAACAGCAAAGCTCAAGCATAAAGGGGTGTGTGAGAGCTGAAGGGATTAAGCAGGGCAGGAGCAGGACACCATTCGGCTTCAGATAAGAGAGGCAGATACAGCGTCCTAACCATACCCACATAAAATTGCCTGTGGGGAAGTCCCTGGGGGGGGATGGGGGAGCATCGCTGTTTCGGAAAAGGACCACGGGAGCAGCACTGCTCACGAGCACCGTGTCTGGGTGCGAGAGGGGGCGCAGAGGAAAAGGGTCCCGGTGCGTTCACTCCACCGCCTCCACCCCCACCTCGACGTACGGAGATGTTCAGCGTTTCCATGGAGATCAGAAGAAAAGGCATTACCGGGCCCCGCAGTTTTCCAATCCTGGTTGGGGGTGACACTTAAAAGTCACAGCGGCCGGGTGGTGTTGGTGTTGGTGTTACAGATTCCTGAGATGCCCCTGTGAGTTGATCCCCTTGGAACAAAGCACCAGGAAGGACCAGCAGATCCGGTTTTCTGAGCTAAGAACGGACGTCGCCTCCCCTACGACCGTCCCTGACCAAATAAACCCGCACTCACCTCCAGGAGCGTGCAGGACGACAGCCGCGAGGGCCAGCAGGAGCCAGGGAGCAGCGCCACGGGATCCCATTCTCCCGGAGCCAATGCGCCCTGCCGGCGACTGGGGCTCCACCTTCGCTCAGATCCCCCTGCGCCGGGCTGCGGGGCGCATGTCCACCCAGACCCGGTCTGGCTGCAGCCACGAAACTCAGGCGAGCGATCGGCGCTGCCGCCCGTGCGCTGCCCAGCAGTGCATCCCTTGCCGGCCCGCCGCCGGGCTGCTCAGACAATAGAGAGAGGCAGGCAGGGGGAGGGGACCGGTGCACATGGGATCAGCGCCCGCCTGCCCGCCGCCTCGCTGGGTCCTAAAACGCCGCTTGGCACTCCGGGAGACCCACTGCCCGGCTAGCCGCGCCGCCTCGGGTCAGGAACAACGAGAGAGGCAGGAATCAATCTAGGACCAAGGCGGGGCCAAGGGGGGCGGGCGAGAGAAAGGGGAACAAGAAGAGGGGAGAGAGAGAAGCTGAACGTGCCAGGGACGGCAAAGGGAGCCGGAGAAGGCAGAGCAAAAAGAGGGGGATAAGAAGTGGGAGGAGGAAATAAAAGAAAGTCATCCAAGCTACCTGAGAAGAGCAGGAAGAAGGGAGGCACCCGCGAGCTCTCCTGACTGCCGGGTGGTCAACACACATTATCCACCCTTTTGGTACCCACCGTAGGGGTGATTAAATAGTGGCCCCGGAGCGCTATTTCCTCGTGCAAGTTCAGATTATCTCATAGAGAAGTGCTCGCGAGCTTTACTTTTTCTTTTAAAAATTATAAAGCTCGCCTATTTAAAACCGGTTATTATCCAAGAAAGGGTCATTGTCAAGAGAGTCAAGAGCTCTATTACCACACATTAACATATCCTGATAGTCGTTCTTTAAGCTTTGTTATTGTATGAGGTTTTCATTTTCTTTTGCAGGTAACAATTCTGAGAAATACATGGTGTTATGGATTTCGCAAGCTAAGTATTAACAGCGAGATCCTAAATGCACTTTCCTGGGACTAAGCCCCATTGCAGAGATATGGATTCGATTTGGCGTACACTGGCATTGTTATTTATTTATGTTATTTATAGTCCTCCAGTCCGTCTTTCTCTCTGAGACTCAAGGGACATTACATATGGTTGGGACACCCAATAAACAATGCAATGGGGTTTGCAATTGCAGAAAAAAATGAAAAGCAAGCAAAAAACTGCAAAGCGCAAGCAATTTAACATGACATGTTGAATGATGCAGAAATTAGTTAGTAGGGGTATTATTACAGCAACTGACAGTGCACAGTAGTATGGTCTACCGTCCATATCTTTACCAAAGCATCTTTCTGAATCATTTTCTTACAGTACAGCCCTATTACCTGTGTAAAAAAACCCTTCTGAATAGTTCAGTTTTGCACAGTTTGTGGAAAGCCAGAAGAGAGTGGGAGCTCTCCTTACCTCATGAGGCAGGCCATTCCATAAGGTGGGGGCCACAACAGAGAAAGTGTGTGTACAGGCAGTTGTTTGATTTTGTTCATTTGCAAGGTGGCACCTGTAGAAGGCCCTGTTCAGATGAGTGAAACTGCTGTGTTAGAGCATAGAGAGAGAGGTGGACCTGCAGGTATGATGAGCCAAAGCCACAAAGGGCTTTGTTATGTGATAGCCAATATCTTCAATTGGTCCAGGTAACTAAATGGACAGCCAATGGGGTGACTGCAGAATGGAAATAATATGCATGCTCCACCTAGCTCTTGCGAACAATTGAGATGCAATGTTTTGCAGCAACTGGAGTCTCCAGGTTGATTTAGAGAGGAGACCTATTACAGAAGTCTAGTCTCAGTATGACTGTGGTGTGGATCTGGTGGCCAGATCAGCTGAGTCAAGGTAGGGGGGCATCTTCTAGGCTGGACTGAGTTGGAAGAAGGCCTTTTTGCAGCAGCTAGGCTGCATGTGAGGAGCACAGTGTTCATGGAGCAGTGCAGACACCAAGGCAAAGCTGCAGAGCTTTGTATCTATTCTTATGTGGGATGTTTAATTAGTGTTCACATTCTAGCTTCAACACAATTCTTATTTAAAATAATTCTCTTGTTGACCTTGTTCAATACTTTGTTTAGTTTTTAATGTTATATGAAATAACAGCATAGAATCTACAACAGGAATTCCAAGTCCACATTAGCTGGAAGCATTTCAGTTGCTTATGTGGAGTCTCTGATCTCTAACAGAAGGCTACCAATCTAATGGGCCAAGACCACTGGAAGTAAGAGCATTTTCCTTCGGCCTAGTCAAATACAAATTTAAGCAGACAAATGCCAACTCAAAAATCTTCATTTGAATTTGATTAGATCTGACCTCAAATATTCAAAGTGGCATGGGATCCAAAATGCATTGTTATTGTTAAATTATTTTCACTGTGAAGTTGCTTCCAGATAGCTGATTCTTCCAGCAATGACAGCTGTGAACAGGACGTGGGGGCAAATATGCTTCAAGATACCAAGCAGTGCAGGGATTGGCGCTACTGTTATTTTTGCATCTCTGTTGCAGTGATTAACATAGACAGGGTCAGACCAAGTTTTTTTATGGCCCATGGTGAATTAAAATTTTGTCCCCTCCCCCGCAGAGGGAGCAGAGCCTCATAAAAATAGCACATGGCATGAACAAGAAGATGAGGACACTTTTATTGTTTACAAATACCATGGGTAGCCGTAGGAGATCTGTATGTTCTTGATCACATTACCTGGAACATGAATCAGCCAATAAGTTGCTTCAGCAGGGCTTTCCTAACAGTGCAAATCTCTCCATTGCCCAGCTGAGGGAAGCATCCCTGAATTTTGACAACCCAAACAATTGCTGAGTTTGCTTCTATGGTTCAGCCAGCTCTGAGCACTGGAATGGCAAAAGCGACTTCAAGGAAGTGCTCTAGGTACAATCAGAAGAATAGATCCTGAATACCTAGAAGACTGGACTCTTGTCCACAGAAGTTTATGACATAATACATTTATTCAAGTGCCACAAAAATTGAAGAGGATCTGCGGTACAGATAGGGAACAACTTTGAGAAAGAGAAGGACAATGCATGTACCTTTTCCAATGTAGCAAAACTGAAGCAGAGAAATTCACTCATCCTTAACATGTATAATTTTTAAGCTATGTTAATTACAATACATTCTTAGTACGAGATGATAGATCAGGTACGCTTTCCATGTGCCTTAAATTAGCACTGATCCACAATTTTTAAAAAAATGGAAATACATACCTAAATAGAATTAAGGTGTCACGCCAAATAAACCCAAATTAAATTCTCTCTCGAGCTAAAGAAAATGTTTATCTTTCATATTTCATCACCCTCTGTCTACTAAAATACTAGTTTAGCTGCCATGTTTATGTCCTGGTTGTTTACATTTAGAATCCTCCTCCTTCCAAAGGACTCAGGATGGAAAGCAACATGCCCATCCTTCAAGAATTCCTTGCTTGTAAAAGAGGAAGTAGGACTGACTGATAATCAAGCCTGTCCTTGTGCTGGACTTCACCAAGGTTCAGTCTTGGAATCTGCTTTCAATACCAGAACTGAGTCCTGGAACATATGAAGTAATAATTAATGAAAATAATTTAGAGCTTGTGTAAAATACTTCTCTGTCACCAATCCTAGTAGCGAAAGGTGAAGAAGTTTAAAAGGAAAGGATTTCCAGAGCAGACTTCAGCTCTGGATCTTTTGTTCTGAAAACCTAGATAACAGTATTTTTCCCAAGGCCATTCAATGAATCTATAGCTAAACTGGGAATCCAGCTCTTTCATGTCCAATTTGCTATCGGCTTAGTAAAAATGGCTCTTGTATTTCTATTAGCCATCACATGTAAAGGGGATCAGTATACCTCTGGGATTATCAGTTCTGCCATGTTCAATTTATACAACCATTGTGGCATTGTGAATGATGGGAGAAGCTGCACTTGATGAAAATTCTACCTTCAATATAAATCCTGTGGAACAGATATTTTGCCTCACTGGGAATTGCATTTGAAGGCGGTCTGGGTTGCATTTGATATATTTTCCTACTTTTTATACCCTCTTTTTAAGGATGGTGTTGAGACAGATGCTGGTTTTCTTCATCAAAGGAAGGCATTCTGCACATGCTCAGTTACTTGTTCTAAGGTTCTTTTAAAATGAAACCCTTATTTCCCTCAAGGCAAAGGTACTCTATGCTGCCATTTTTTCTAAATCAAAAATTAGCAACTCCAGGTAAGATAATAATGAGAGGTAAACAGATCAACATAGATAAAAAGCCACAGAGGAGCTTTCCATGGATTCCAGCACTAAGGGACGTACAGAATATGTTATCTCTGTTGTGCTGCAGAGGGGCTGCATCGCAGCCTGCCAGGAACCCTCAGGTACCATAATCACCTACCTCTTGGATTATCATCTGCTCCAGGTGTTCACAGCCAAAGTACAAGCTTCAGCTTGCTTGGTGTCAGAAAATGAGAAAAATGTACCTCTGAGTGTAGCAAGAAGTACAACCAGCATAATTACTATATGCATGGAAAGGCAGGTATTGCAGAGAGAGAGAGCACCCACTGAGTTCACCTCTCATCTTTTGGAGATGGGTGGTTGCCTCATTCTCTTTTCAGGAGCTACAGCCCAGACAGAAACCAAACTGCAGACATGACTTGATTGCTTATATTGTTTCAGTAAGAATTTTAACAATAAGGTGTATACCAGTTCAAGATACTGAAAACTGAAACAAATGAATGCTATGGAACTTGAACAGTCCAGCAATGCTCAGGGCCTAACTACATGGTATACATGGGGTGCGTCCTGGCAGACAAGCAGGCCGGCCTGGTCTGTAATGTGCCTAGGGAGCAGCTGGCCAGCCCAGCCCGCCCACTCTCTTGCACTCCAGTGATGACATCATGAAAGTGATGTCATCATGCTGGGGGCTGGAGCGAAGGAAAGAAAAAAGGATAAGGGCCTGGGCCCCCATCTTGTTTGGAGGGGAAAGCCATCTGGCAACCCTATGGACAGGGGGAAAAGGCATGGCTACAGGCCTGGGAACCCCACAGTGCACTCCCATATACTCCAGAGCACTTCTGTGTCACACTGGGAATGACGTCATTCCCAGCATGATGCAGAAGCATAGGGTTGCGCCAGGGGCCACTTTGGTAAAAATTGGCCTCCAGAGCCAGATTTGGGGAAAAAATTTACCAAATCATCCCTGGCACAACCCATCACTTCTGTCTCACTCCAGGAATGACGTCATTCCCAGTGTAACACAGAAGTGCTCCAGAGCATGCATAAGGTAAGTACTCCAGTCATGCCCCACTGCACCTCCCTCAACCTCCAGTTTGAGCCCCGGAAAACTGGGCAACCCTACATGGCCAAGCTACAAGTGACAGCTTCCTTGGGTTTAAAACCCGTGTCTGCTGACACTATTTTAATTGATCTGTAGATTTTTAAAACGGAATGGAGAGGCCCTCTTCAGAATAGGCGCACAGCTGAACAGCCCTAGTCAAGTGGGCTTGCTGACTAGCCAGCTCATCTGAGGAAGATGCAGGAGGAAGACAGTGATCCGGCTGTCCCTCTCCACATCCTTCCAGTTTGACAAATTCCCTGAATCCATTGCTGTCTGCATTCACAGGACCCTGTGCAAGGTCTGTAAGCTGGGCAGAATCTGTTCTTTCATTTGGGCTCTTTCACAATGTACCCCACCCCCATTCCAGGATAGTTACATGCTAATGAATCACTGCTCTATTCCTGGGGAACTCTTCAACCCTGCTTTTCAAAATAAATAAATAAAAGGCAGTTGATGATATAAAATCTGTTCCTTTTTGTACACAGTGAGGCTTGCAAAGTGGCACCCCCAAGCACAGCAAACAACCCGGCAGTCTCTTGCTCCTTAGACACATTGGGTGGGTGTAGTTAACAGCAGAGAGAGAGTGCGGGGCCCGCTGGCCAGGTCACCTGTCTTCCTTCTGCAAAAGGAAGAGGCAGCAGGAGGAAAGCTAGCCCGAGCAACAAGTGCTGCTGCACTCCTGTTCTGGAGGGGACCTCGCAGCTCTGCAGCTCTGCAAGCAGGCTCCAGCATCAATATAATACAGTTGCATAAATTCAAAAAGTGCATGCTAAGCTTCAATTAATAGAAGCATGAAGGAGCAAGTGGCATATGTACTGAACCAGCAAAATCAAGGCAAGAAATTAGGAAAATCTCCAAGACTCCCACAGTCCCTACTTACTCTAGCTCTTCAGTTATTCTATATTAGTTGAGATGCATCGCCCTCTTAATAGGCCTCTGTCAGTTGGGTCGCCTGAGCATGTACTGTGGAGATGCCTATGGCTGTGAGCTGGAAGTCCCTGGTACAAATGTCACCTCAGTCTTAGGGTTGCCAACTCCAAGCTGGGAAATTCTTGGAGATTTGGGACTAGAGCCTGGGGTGGGCAGGGTTTGGGGATGGATCTCAACAGGGTATAATGCTATAGAGTTCATCCTCCAAAGGAGCCATTTTCTCCAGGGGAAGTGATACTTCAAGCCTGGAGATCAGTGGAAATTCTGGGAGGTTGCCTGGTCTCACCTGGAGGTTAGCAACCCTAGCCTTGAACTCATTAGATGGGCTTTTCCTCCTTTGCTATATGGAGGTAATAATAGTGTTAGCCTGCTTTAACGGTTGCAGTAAGTATTACTAAGATAATGTACTTGGAATACTTGAAATATGCTTTATAAATGCTAAGTATAATTATTTTTCAAAAGTGTAATTTTCGAGGCAAGCTTCTGTTCAAAATTCTAGATGGGCAAATGACTTGCAATATCTAAATGGAAAAATAAACTGTTTTCTGTTTTGCAAGGAGTTGTGTCCGCTTTCATTTGCATATCAAACCACACAGAGGGGTGGTGGTAGTATGTGGTTGCAGCATTCTGGAATCTGCTGGCTGGCTCACCTGCTACCATACGGCAAGCCCATTCACTCATTTAATGAATACAGTTGCCATATCAAAGCCCTACGAACTCAGGCAGCATAATTTACATAAAATGTGATTTGTTTGTGAATATTAACCGTATGGATACACACAGCGCACATGCTAAATTAACAATCTGCATTTGTGCTATTTTTCAACAGATGCTTTCTCTCTCTCTGCCAGCCACATACAAGGAGAGAGGAGTGAAGGAACAGGCAGTGGAAGCTATTATCTGGCCATTTTTCAGTGTCAAGACAGACAAGGTTCTGGTTCCTTATCCCTCTGAGAGCATCACACTGCAGCTCCTCTGCTTCCACTTTCATTCCTTGTTCATCAGTTAAACGCTGGCAGACCTTATTCCTATTCCCACAGTTAAAACAATAAGGAAAGGCCATCCCACACAGTCCCTAGGCTTTTAGTAGAGATTTAAGCAAGCCAAAGCCTTCAGATTTCAGCAGGCCAAAGAATTTTTGACTGTATTGAGTTTTATGGTATAGAATGCAAATTTACAGGAGACTACCAGTGCAGTGCTTTTGAGAATCTGAATCAAAAATAAATTCAATCAGAAATGACTAGGCAAAGGTTGATCCATGAACACAAAAATGAGATGATAGAAACCCAGAGGCAGAAAATCTCTTCCAGCACAGCAGCAAAGAGGGAACGTGCCAGCAAATGGAGATTGAGAGAGCAATTTGCTTGCTGCTCCCTGGCCTCAAAGGCATGGGATTCTAGGAGTTTTCTTTTCCAGACAGTGAATCCAAAGTGCATAGTTCAAAGAGTTGTAGTAACACGGCTAGAGAAACTATTCCTTCCCAGCAGATGAAGGTTGCTGGGCTGTGACCCAAAGATCACATTAAGCTATGCTCCGCTGAAAGAGACTGACTTGTATTGCCCATTTGGAGCAGTTGAGAGGAAGCATGGGGGGGGCATAGAAGTGGGAGCACGCAGCTGCCCCTGTTTTCCAATATTGGAAAACAGGGGCAGCCCCAGAGTGCTCCTGCCCTCAGCAGCAGCCCGATTCGGTCTGAATCTGGCCCAATTTGGGCCAAAATTGGTTTATTGTGCCACATGGGAGTGTACCCTGGGAGGCACGTTCCCCTGCCTTTTCTCCTACTGGCCAGGTAAGCAGGGGAAGGAGGTGGAAGGTGAGAGCAGGGGATTCCCCACTCCCAGCAGGGGACTGGCAACCCTACGTGGAAGGCTGTTAAGAGCTGCTATAGCACAGTGGTTAAGTGGTTGCACTGCAAATCAGCACTCTGCTAGTTCGGCTCCTACTAGTGCCATGAACTCTTCAGGTGGTCTTGGGTAAGCCACTCCTCTCAGTCCCAGCTCCCCGCTTGACGGCGTGGAGGGCAATCTAATCTCCCCTCTGTCTGGAGATCAGGGGGCAGGGCCACCAGCCATGTGACCATTTTCAAGAGGTTCCGGAACTCCCCCATGTTCCCCCTGAAAAAGAGCCCTGAATATTGTTAATAATGATCAGGGGTCATTTCGTAGAAAAAGAGCTAGAGGAACTCATTAGCATAACTCATTTGCATATGCCATGCCTCTTACCATCACCAGAAGTGTGTCATTAGTTTAACTGATTTGCATATGCCACACCCCCTGACATCACCTATTCTGGCGGTTTTGAACCCAATCCTGGCCATTCAGGGCTGAAATTGGGCCCAAAATGGCAAAAGGGGGCTGAAAATGGCTGAAAAGGTGCCCAAAATGGTCAGGATCAGGCCGCTGATGAGTGGGAGAGTGATCTACCACCCGTAAGAGGCCCGATCCGGGCCATTTCGGCCCCAATCCAGGCCAAAACGGGCCCAAAATGGTCAAGAGTCAGGTAGACGGGGCCACCTGACGTGACCTCTTTGGAGAACTGCTGGAACTGCATTCCTGTGCATTCCCCCTCGAAATGAGCCCTGATAATGATAAATAATAAATAAGTAAAAGTTTAATTCTAGATTTTTCTCTTTTCTGTCTATTGACTGGCAAAGTATGACTTTGCCATACTTTGCCTATGATGCTGATAAAACTTGTGCTAGCCCTGCTTGGACTGCACATTTCTGTTCTGTATCTGTAGCCTGGTATTTAGAATAGGTTATCTGGGTGGATGCTGGGGAGCGGGGAAGGGGTAGGGATGGGAACCTGCAGTTTGCTTTTGCTCAGCCTGTGATTACAGAACAAAACCTGCTTAGGCATCACATGAGGCAGGGTGTTTCTGAAGAGGTACATTGAGTTTTGCATCAGATATAACAACTTCACTGCAGTGCGTTGAGATACAGAGGTGAGGAGGCAGTAGTGCTAAAGGGGAAGATACACAGAGAGATGCAATGAAACATGCATTGCAGATTAAGCACAAGGGGGCAGCGTTTACACAGTAAAGAGATTATGGGGGAATGTGAAAAAAACAAAAAAGAGCACAGTAAAGAGAGGATTAGGACATAAGCATCTTTGAAGATCAGAGCATCCCAACAAGTGTATTCCCACAGCTTGTCTCCAGAGGATTGGACGGCTCATATGAGTGGCAGTGGAATATAGAAGACATAAAGCTTTTATCTCTGTGATGCTAGTTTAAATCAATATTTGAATTAATTTGTATATTTAGTACATTTTTAAAGCTCCCATTTAGCCCTCAAACCACCTGAAAATGAAATTCAGGAGGAAACTGTTACATTTTTCTATCTTTCACAACTGTTGGTTATTTAAAATTCAGGATCGGGCTAATTACATTTAATAGGGCTGGGGGGTTGACTAATTGTTGTCACATAGATTTTTCCTTTGATGGATGAATCAAATGTGGTGTTGCCTGAGATTAACAATTAGAATATCCAGCTAATCAAATCGATTGGTTTTACTTTATTGTACAAAAATTGAACACAATGTATGTTCGGGGGAACATACAAGATCAATTTTAAAATATGTATGAATTGAAACAGTTCTTCTACAAATGAGAACAGGCTGTAGCTGCAAATCCACCTACGGCTGCCACGGGAAGATCAGCATCCATCTGGTGAATGACCCCCATGGCCATTCACAACCCATTTTTCAAAAATCTAGGATCAAGCTAAAAAGCTCCAGCAGTAACGTGGGGCATAAATAACACCTTCCCATCACTACAAGGTCCTGACCTCAGTCTCAAACCACTGCCACCATAGAAAAAGCCCTTTTTAAAAAAATCCTTTGCAGGCAGAGGCCACGGTGAGCAAGCAGTGGTTCTGTAGCGCAGCATCATGCCACTTATGCAGAGGAGGGTCAGACTTACCATTTAGGGAGGGAGGCTTTCTGTTCCCATGCTTCTGTTTTTAAAACCCCGTATTTGTCATTTATCAGGAGTATATGTGCAGGTATGCACACATCTGGCTAGCTCACAGGTTCTACTTATTGAATGACTCTTGTTATAAAACAATTAAAAGGGCCTTTGCACTAGGTATGAACACCAAAGGAAGAAGGTCCTTGCGTTGATGTCCTTGCTATAGTTGTTGGGAAGGAATTAAAAACTAACCATAACAAATACCTAACACACAATACTCTTTTGCAATATAAAATCTGGAATATACCTATGACTCCTTGATTTTTTAAAAAATCTTACCGTCTTCTTTACCCTCAACTATCTATTATAAAATATTCTCAAAAATAAATATGTTTAAAAGTCTTGTCACTCATATCCCATTACTGAAATGGTACCCCAGGGTGGGCTTGCTGGCAAATGGCCACAATAAATTAGCCTGATTCATTCATTGTAGTGTAGTGGTTAGAGTATTGGACTAGGATATGTGAGGCCCATGTTCAAATCCTTGCTCTGCCATAGAAGCTCATACTCTCTCAGCCTAACCTTACTTCACAGGGTTGTTGTGAGGATAAATGGAGGAGAATGACGTAAGCCACTTTGGGTCCACTCTGGGTAGGTGGGGTATAAATACAGTAAATAAATTCAAATAAAGAAGTGTCTCCATGCCAGCAGAATAGGGAGAAGCTTAGGTCCAGAAGGGCAGATGTATGGAGGTGGCACCATTTTATGAAATCTGGCTTGGCAAAAAGGTATAGTGATAGAGGTAAAGGCTGTTTGGAGAAGCTGCTGAAGAGGACAGCGGGCTCTACGCACAAGCTAGGCAGGCTGGAACCAGTAACTCTGAAGAGGCGAGGTACCCTTCTCACTGAGTGCTATTCCTCTTCTGGTTCATATGGCAGAGAGGGCCCAGTAACTCTCAGAAGCAGCCACAGAGCTATTTACCGGTGCAGCTGTAGAAGTAGGTTGCAGTAGGATTGTCTGTAACATGAAGTGAGGTGGATCTGAGTGCTTTGCCCCATCATTTAAAAAGCGCACAGATGTCATTTTAGTTGTTAGAGTGTCAGCCACTTTTTGTGTTGCATTTCCTTTCTACGAGTGAGACTTTGTTCATCACTAGATACCTGGTGCAGAGAGAGGTCAACTTTGATTGGATGTACCTTATGTTGTGCATGAGGGACAGATTAGAGATCCTGCTGGCGTACCATCAGTTTGCTAGTGGGGTACCTGGCTGAGCTGATGAAGATAAGCTCAGGCTTGGTGCTGACTGAGGACCCTGAAATTATTGTCCTTGGGAATATCAACATACATTTCAAAGCTGCCTTGTCAGGTCAGGTTCAAGACTTCATGGCTGCAGTGTCAACCATGGATGTATGTCAGGTTGAGAAGGGCCCAATACGTGAAAAAGGACACCTATTGGATCTTCTTTTCTGAACCAAGCAGCTTGGAGTGCCACAGGGTTCAATTGTTTCACCTTTGTTTGTACAAAATTGTCCACAGGTTTGGGTGTGAACAGTATGCAGATGACACCCAGTTCTACCTTTCATTATCTATGCTTCAAGATGCATCTCTCTTGGTTCTGAACCAGTGCTTTGAGGTCATGATCAGGTAGCTAAGGCTGAACAAGCTGAAATTGAATCCAGACAAGACAGAAGTAATGTTGGTCAGGTAGGCTGATGTTCTCTAGAGGGACTGGGATCTACTTGTTCTGGATGGAGTGGACTTGGCCTTTCTAGAGTGGGTTAAGAGCTTGGGGGTGCTTGTGGAACCAGCATTGCTTTTTGAAAAGCAAGTTGGTGCATCTGGTGGGCCAACTTCCTTCTTCGACTCAGCTGATCTGGCTACACCGATCCATGCTTCTATAACTTCACTGTTGGATTACTGTAACGTTCTCTATTGTCATGATCACCTACCAAAACAACCACTAACTGTCCAGATGCATATTTAGATGATGCACATTTGACATCTGCTTGTCCAGTTTATATGAATACCTTTCAGTGTGTGGAGCCAGAGGATGTAGACCAGATCCTTGGAGAGATGAAGCCTACCACCATGTTCTTACCCCTTGGCCTTGCTGGTTGATAAAGGCTGCCAGAGGGGAATTGGCTAAGTGTGTAAAGCCCTTCATGGACTGGGACCTGCATACCTGCAGGACCGCCTCTTCCATTATGTCCCCTGCAGGGTGTTGTGCTCTGCAGACAAGCAACTCCTGGTGGTCCCCGGCATGAAGAACATCAGTCTGGCCTCAACCAGGGCCAGGGCTTTTTCTGCCCTGGCCCCGGCCTGGTGGAACGCTCTCCCGCTGGAGATTCGGGCCCTGTGGGACCTGTTACAGTTTCGCAGGGCCTGTAAAATGGAGATGTTCCGCTGGCCCTTCAGCTGAGTGCAAGCAGATGTCCGCCTTCTTCCATCTAAGACCACCACTCCTTCTGGGGCTGCCCTCGGCCATCTGCGATGCCCGTATACGGACTCCCAATATTTGTTTAAATAGCCTGCTCCTGGACTATTTTAATGATTTTTTAAAAAATTATTGATTTTTTGTTTTTGTGACTTTAATGTATTTTTTAATGTTGTTAGCTGCCCTGAGCCCATCTGTGGGGAGGGCAGGATATAAATTGAATAAAATAAATAAGTAATAAAGGAAGTAGTAAATTCTTCTTTGCAAACAGCTGTCTTCCTGTGCTTAAGCAGATGGTGAGTAGTCTTTTTTTAAAAAAAGCTCTTCCTGAGTCCTACTATGCAGTAGAACTTCTGGCCAGGCTTCAAACTTCCATTCTTGGGCAAAATGTTAGAGTGGGCGGTTGCTTTCCAGCTCCAGGGGCTCTGAGACTGATTTTCTGGACCAGTTTCAACTGGGCTTCAGGCCAGGGTTTGGAACAGTTTGTTCTGGTTGCCTTGGTTGATGACCTCCATCAGAAATGAGAAAGGGGGAATGTGACCCTGCTAGTCCCACTGGATCTCAGCAGCCTTTGATACTATTGATCATAGTATCCTGCTAAGCCACTTCTCAGTACTGGGACTAAGATGATTCGAGTCCTACCTGGAAGATTGGTCTCAGATGGTGGAGGTGTTGAATTCCTGCTCTATCCCATGACCATTGGTCTGTGAGGTTCCACAAGGCTCAGTCTTATCTCCTGTGCTATTTAATATCTATATGAAGTCACTGGGGAAAGTCATCAGGAGGTTTGGGCTGTGGTGTCACCAACATGCAGATGATATCCAGCTCTACTCCCCCCCCCCCCAATTCCAAGGATACTATTGATGTTTTGAACTGGTGCTTGAAGTCAGTAATGGGTGAACAAGCTGAGATTGAATCCTGACAAGACAGACATTCTTGTAGTAGAAAGGTAGACCAGGAACTTGATCTCTCATCTTGGATGGGGTTATACTTCTCTTGAAAAGCTTGGGAGTGCTGCTTGATATAGCAGTCATCTTACAAAACCAGGTAGCTATAGTGGTTCAGAGTGCTTTTGCCCAGCTTTGGTTGTCATGTCAACTGTACCAGTTCCTGGCTCAGTCAGATCTAACAACTGTTAGACTGGACTGTTGCAATGTGCTCTACTTGAGAGTATTCCTAAAGAGTATTCCTGACCTGGTGGAACTCTGTCTGAGGAAACCAGGGCCCGGCGGGATTATCTTTCCGCCGGGCCTGTAAGACAGCGATGTTCTGCCAGGCATATGGTGGAGACTAGGTTGGGCCCCCACTGACCACACTAAAGATCTGTCCACCACCCCACATATGAGCCAGGGCTTGAAAAGCAGTATTTTATCATTGCCATCTGAAGAGAAACTGTACTGTATAAAGTTGTTTTAATGTTATTTGTATACTGTTTTATCTGTATTTATGTAATTTGAAATGTTGTACTCCACCCTGAGCCTGCCTGGCGGGGAGGGTGGACTAAAAATCTAATATAATAAATAAATAAAAAGAGCATTCAAAATCTACAGCTAGAGTAGAATGCTGCTGCTAGACTGCTGGTTGGGGCCTGCTATCAAGAGCATGTGACCCCCAGTATTACAGCAATTACACTAGCTACCAATCTGGACTGGGGGAACTGTACCATCTTCTCCCATATGTTCCTGCCTGGGAACTACAGGGACAGGGCCTCCTGAATATCCAATCAACTAAAGAAACTCACCTGGTGGGTGCATGAAAAGGCCTTTTCAGTGGTGGTAATATTTGATTTATATACTGCCCTTCAGGACAATTTAACACACACTCAGAGATATTTATTATCCTCATGACAATCACCTTGTGAGGTGGGTGGGGCTGAGAAAGCTCCAAAGAGCTGTGACTGACCCACAATTATGGAACACCATCCCCAGGAGGTATATCCAGCCCCTTCACTACTGATCTTCTGGAAGAAGCAGAAAACACTTTTAATTAACTTTGTGCTTATGTTCATTGGCAGCCCTAAACTGTGTTTTAAACTTTGTTTTTATTCACTTTATTAATATTGTAAACTACCTTGAGTTCCTTCAAGGTAGAAAGGCCGCTAATAACTAAATAAATAAAACGAAAAGAGAGCCAGTTTGGTGTAGTGGTTAAGAGCGCAGGCCTCTAATCTGGAGAGCCGTGTTTGATTCCCCACTCCTCCACTTGAAACCAGGTGGGTGACTTTGGGTGAGTCACAGCTTCTAGGAGCTCTCTCAAACCAATCTACCTCACAGGGTGTTTGCTGTGGGGATAATGTACTTTGTAAACTGCTCTGAGTGTTAAGTCATCCTGAAGGGCGGTATATAAATCCAATGTTATTATTATCCTCCACTTCCACATAAAGGGGCTTAGAATGACAATCTCTTCATTTGAAGACAGTTAAGGAGCCAAACACACAAAACTGGTGAGAAAAGCACCATTTCAGTCACTTGCGCTGCAAAGCAGTCTAGGCTATTGGAGTCCTTCTCTGCGTGCTAATCGGATCCTGTCAGTTTCAGCTTCAATCCTCCCCAATGCATCATATCCTTATGTAAGTGGCTGGAAAGCCTTTATGCTCCAGAGAAAGTAGCCATTGGAGCCCCAGAGCAGCACAATTCCCAGGATTTTTTGGTCACCAAATGCTCTCTTTATAGCAGTTTGCCATTGGTGATCAAACAAACCACCCTTCCCCAGGCTAGCACCTCTGTTGCAGGGAAACAGTACTTTCCCAGCATTCATTTTTGTTCCTAACAAGATACATTTCTTTTCCCTCAGCTGTTTTCCAAACGGCAGTTCTGCATTATGCAGAATGCTCATATTGACTGCTAATAAAGTCTTGCAGTCTGACATTTTCCTTGTTCAATTGACTTTTTAAAGAGTTGGGGTGAATTTGCGATCACCATTTAATCTCTTATGAGGAAGTCCTATGTATTTTTGTGTTAGGAGGACACGTACACTCAGCCTCCCAGGAAGCAAAATATGCACAACATGTTCCAGCAAACCTAGCCCATCCCATTCTCAAGCATAAGAGCCTCGCTCCATAGACAAGTAGCTGCTTGCTGGAAACAATGCTGCAAGGTGACTGCAAATGACCCCATCTCACAAGAGGAATCTGATGCCACTAGCTTCCTCCAGATTACGACCATTCCTTCATACTGAGTTCTAGATGCACTATCACACTCTCTGCAAGTTGAGGGTAAATATTCCATTAAAACAGACACTCCAATACAACTGCTAATCCTCTACCCTCAGCAAAGCTTTTATTCGTTTGCCCAAATTATGGAAGGTCAAACAAGGTATCTGTCTTAGAGTTATCTGCAATCCTAAGCACACTTAATTGAAAGAAATTGTTATTGAATTCTATACACATGCAAGGATAATACTCAAGAAAGGCACACAGCATGGGTAATACTAACTTCAAAATATTTCCTAGTCTCCAGGAAAATCATAATTGCACACCACTCTCGACCATTAAGAAGTCAAGAGAGGCTTGTTGAGGTCTAACAACCTGCGAATTCTCTGCATCCAGTTTGCCTGCATCAGTCTGTGCATCACCTCCCACTGAACAAGGATGAATTGGGAAAAGATACCATCAAAGCAAACGGGAGAGAAATAGTTTTTATTTGGAAAAGTGTAACAAAATATGCCATTTGTGTAAAATTGCCAGTTTTAAAAAAATACAAAGTGGCAACTGATACGTTTAACACCAGAGTACATTATGCCTTTTTCTCAAAACAGTCAGAAAAGACACAAGAGTTATCAGAAGATAAGATAGCTAGTGGTGCGCAACAAACTCTGTCTGGAGGGATGAAGCTCTGTAAATTCAGTTTGTCTCTGGTCTATGGCTTATTTCCAACCAGGAAAGGCACATGAACGCTACTTATGGATCATCAAATACCCTTTTGCAGAACTAGAGTCCATAAGGCCTTGAATTAATCAAATATCTTTGGCTTGTAATAAACTGAGAACTTAGAAAGCACGCACGCACACACAAACTTCTTTCATAATATCCCAATTTCCTCTGATGCTGAGATAAGCAGAGCAGCCACATTTTACTTTAGAATGCACTTGTCACAGGAGGCTTTACTATTAGATACACCAACTGGGACACATCTAGAACCTTAGGATATACTGCACAATACCCCATTTTTTTCTTCAGACAAGCAAGGTTACAGAAAAAGATTACTTAAAACACAATTTTTAAAGAGTGCTTTACACTGTCCATCCTTAAAGAAGCAAGTTAATCTACCAGGAATCAGTTGGAAAATAAGCCAGTAAGTGGTATGGTGATCAGTCTAGAAGAAGGTACGACTGAACAAGGTAGAGAAGACAAGGATGGAGAAAGTGCTGAAGAACCAGCCACTGGAGTGACAAGCAGAAAGCTATTATCATCTCAGATGTATTCATTTCCCTGTTCAGAAATTTCCTTTGGGAGTCACATGTTTCTGCATAGTTGTGTGATGGCTAGTCGAGAACATCTACAGTGTAGGTAGCAGTCACTGAATACATGTAGAAAAGAAAGAAGTGGATGTCTCTTAAAAAACATATGTGAACATCAAAACCTCCCATAAGCTTCATTCTTCATCCAGATGTTTAGGAGATGACCGCCTTTGCCTGCGTTGCAGCTCATCCACTTGGCGCTCCAAGCTGCGCACTTTGGCCTCCAGCCGCGTCCCAGAGCGGCGTGACCCACTCAGGCGGCCCAGCAGAGCATAGAGCATAAGCAGGGCAAGCAGAAGGGAAACTTGAACAGGCCTATCATCCTTCAAAGAGACAATGAACATGAAGCAAGCCATGAAGATGACTACCTTGAGGCCCCACATGATGCGGTTCAAGATGGTGAGCAACAGATTCAGCAGCAGTGACAGGATCCAGTAGCCAATCAGAGCAGCTAGGCCCCAGAGAAGCAGTGTCTGCACCTGGTCAGGGCTCAGTTTCAAGAACTGAGTTGCACGATCCCCTGGAACACAATGAAAGAAAACAATTATGTGTATGCCAGCTAGCATGGTACTACTTTCATTACCAGTTTGGTGCAGCGGATGTTAAGTTGTCCTGAAGGGCAGTATATAAATCAAATATTATTATTATTACTGTGTGAAGGATCATCATCAGGCACTGAAAAGAAACATTCCCCCAATGAAAGATTTTGTCAGACTGCTGTTACTAGCAGGAATAGTGACAGCTCCAAACTATTTTTAGAGCACAAAAAACTTTCCAGGTGTTATGAATCTATAGTCAATCCCAGTGCACTGACAACTGAATGGAATGATGCATGTGTTTTCAAACACCTGTTTGTCAAAATTTACACCTTTAGATATTTTTTTTTAAAATAGAATGACAAGTAGGCCTACAGTGATGATAACTGAAATATTTAGGACTTGTCTCCAAGCCAATATATGGAGTGCACATTGGAGGAAAAGACATTTGCTGAAGGTAGGAAAAATCAGATGAAATTCAAGGATGCACCAGTTCTAAGAAAAGTACTACTCTGACCGCAGACCAAATTACTTAAAATGCATTTAGGCATTCAGAGTAGCCATTGCTTTTCAATATTTTATTTTCAATATCGGCTTTACTGCCTTCTGATTGCGCTTGATTTGGTGCATTACCCTGATGCTTTTTTAAAATCACAGATGTAGATACATTTAAAAGCATTATTTTATTACGGCTGAATGATACTCTTATGAAATAAGCAGGCCCATCAAATACAATAGTATCCATTCAACAAGCTACTTTAGGCATGCCTGAAAGGCTGGACACGTCCAGTGATATTCTTGACTTTTTAAAATATGGCAGCACCTTCGCCCACCCTATCATAATGAATAGAAATGTAAATTTCTGATGTCATCGCACCACAAAACACAGTCATGATGGGAAATCATGCCATGAAGACACCATCGTTCCATGAGTTTTGCGCGATGGTTAAGATGTGTGAAAACGGCCAGAGTTCTAAAAGGTTCAAGAAGAATTTCGCTGAGCAACAGGGAGCTGCTGTTTGGGAAACAGAGACCCAACACATACAGGGGTGATCAGCTTCATGATCCTTTGTTTAATAGACAGTGAAAAAACATAATGAATCTTATGGATCCCAGCCATAGTTATGCGATTCTACACAAAGAATAATTTAGATGCAGCAATCAATTAGGGGTCATTATGGGTTTAAGCTGAATTTTGCACACCAATCCCACCCTCACTCATCTTCCAACACAGTCAAATGCGAAACAATGCAATCCTATCCATGTAAGTCCCACTGAGTTAAATAGGATAATTGCAAATAAGCATGTACAGCAACACAGCCTCTCTTATTCATGTGGAAAGCAGAAATGATTATTGGGAGAGAGAGGCAGAGCATTTAACTTCTTTTCTTATCCAAGCTGGTCACTTACCATCAATCCCAAAGGATGTAAGCAACTGCCCTGCAATTCGAGCCACAGCAAATAAACCTGCAGAGATCCCAGAAGATAATACCCAGAACAGGGAAGAGACATTCTGTAATGAGAGCACAAGGATGCACACTGGGATCGTAAATGTGCCACTGACTGCAACAAGGTCTCTATAAACAAAGTAAATCCTTCAGGAACTACATAGTGACTAAAAATGACTATGTACTGATTAAAGGCTAGTAAAAAGGGAATAGGTTGTGGTTCTGTAGACCGAATGGAAACTATAAAATCCTGAAATACTTTCTCTCTACTGCGTAAAAAAGCTTACAATGAACTCTTTTTTTTCTAGCTGGTACTGTGCCAAGCCAGGGTTATAAAGCTGCTCAAAATATCAGGTTTGATAGACAGCAAAAAGGAATGAGGTGGAAATGAAATTCTAACACTGTTTATACTATAGACTCCTAGGCCTGAAACATTGTATCATAAATAGTAGAACAAAGATGCATCTGATGAAGTGGGCTCTGAAGCACAACAGCTCATACCACAATAAACATGTTAGCCTTTTAAGTGCCTCAAAATGCTGTTATTTTGGCTGCAGATATCTAATGCAGCTGTCCTTCCGGAATAAATGATAGAAATGATATGTACAGATTATCAAAATTAGACTCTAAAACAGTTTTCCTTTGCATTAGCCTAATTGAGATTTGGTTTCAAATAAACATGAGCAAAACATGAGTTTCTTTAGAGCAGAAAGCTGCTAATCTGATGGATCATTAATTAGTAATTCACAGAACCAGAAAAGCAGATCAACACATATAGCCACCTTCATCGAGCTGCACATATTAGGCATTCCTGACACCTCTGGGCAATCTAAGCAGTAAGCATTGCCTTAGAGCTAATGTTCGTACACAGGAGAAGCAAGTGAGCCAACACTTGCAGTTGTACTAACCTAGAACGCAATTACCTGTTGGAACAGTGTCTTATGTTAAGAATCCCTGCATAGAGAAAACTAGAACACATAGATGACAACTTGGCTAGGACCCTGATGTGCTAGCTTTCCATAGAAGGGAGTGCTTTTTGACACAGGAGGGGACTGAATTCAGTTCACACCTGCACTCTGAAGTGATCCAGTCCCAGGAATGTTGATTATTCTTCCCCAAACAGGTTGCTTAGCCCACATTTGTGCTATTGCTAGCTACCTGGCACAGATACAGGGGAACAACTAAGCATTCATTTTCTCTCTTACCTCATTCAGTATCAGAAAATACTCTGATCCAAGCAAATCTTCCAAGGTCTCCTTCATAGCATGAGTCACTTGGGACAGAAAGTCAGGCTGCACATTCTTTTCTTGTCGAGGCTCCCTCCAGTGGTGCTGGCTGTTGGTTAAATCCACATGACAGACAGCAAGCAACACCAGGATGAAGAATGTTGGATGCAGCAGGAGCTGGCAGCTACACCATAGCAAGGGGTCCCTTCTGTTCATCTCTTCAGTTCCTGCAAGTGTAAATTAAGATAGAGAAATGTATCTTACTTGTTTAATACATGTTTACCTCACCATTCCTCCAAGGAGCTCAGGGTGACATACGTGATTTTTCCACTTTGTTGTCAAAAGTCCCACGAGGCTGAGAGAATGACTGGTCCAAGGTCACTCAGTGAGTTTAATGGCAAATGACAATTTAAACATTGGATTCCCCAGGAATAGTCTGAAGCCATTTCAACATGTCCTTAAAGGGACTGCCCACTCACTGAACATGGGCAGCTTTTCCACTTTACTCCAGATGTCTGTATTTTCCAAATAGCTGCAGGCTGTGTGGCTTCTGTTTTCTCAGCACCTTTTCTGGCACCGCAGGAAAGTGCAGTTCCAGAAAAAGTGCCGAAAAAACAGAAGCCAAACAGCCAGCAACTGTTTTGAAAAAGTAGACGCCTAAAGTGAAGTGGAAAAGCCACCCACATTCAGTGAGTAGGACGTCCCTTTAAGGACATGCAGAAATGGCCTGACACTCTAACCATTAGAATTCTTTTTTTTTTTTTGAAAAATTTTTATTGGGTTAGAATCTATTATTTCCACATTTACATTCAATTTTCCCCAATTTTTTCATCTCTAACCCCCTCCCTTTCCCCCCCCCTTTTTGTTGACTTCCAACAGCTTTCCAACCCTTTGTCCCCTTTCCCTTACTTTTATTAGCTTCCTCTATCTAAAACAAATATATATTCTCCATTATTCTAAGCAGTACATCCTTAACTATTTTTAACATTATATGCCCAAACTGTAAGCCTTTGTTTCCATCTTAGATAAACAATTTATCCCAATTTTTCAATTTCAGGTATTTCTATATATCATAAACCATATAGATCATACATTCGTTTATATCAAACAATTTGACTTATTCTCTATATATATTACTCATTCTATCTTTTTATAATAGTTCTATATATCTCTCCTCACGTAGTCAATCAATTTGACCCATCTATATCTTCAGACATTCAGTTTGGTACAAAACTTGTCAGAAAAAAAAAGAAAATATTGTTAGTTAATCGCTCCTTATATTTAGTCCTTATAATTAATTATTTTCTCTATGTTCTGTTTGTTAACCTATATATATCTATATATATGTCAATCTATTAATCTGACTGCTTATTAATTCACATTTATCTCTTCTCCCCCCGGTAAAGTCTCCCCCCTCTACTTCAATACTTCAGTAGTTCTCAAACTGCCACAGTTTTCCTCCCACCTCCCATTTCTTCTCCAGGTATTGTTTCAGCTTCTCCCAGTCTGTGTTGAACTGCCCTGAGTCCAGATCTCTCAATTTTCTTGTCATCTTGTCCATTTCAGCCATATACAGCAATTTGTAAGTCCAATCTTCAATAGTTGGCACTTCTTGTACTTTCCATTTTTGCGCATACAAAAGTCTAGCTGCTGCTGTCATATAAAATATCAACGTCCTGTGTTGGGCTGGAATTCCCTCCATTCCCAAGTTCAGTAGCAGGAGTTCTGGGTTCTTATTAATTTGAAATTGTAAAATTTCACTCATTTCTCTTATTATTTCCCCCCAGTACTGCCTGGCTACCTCACACGACCACCACATATGATAGAGGGAGCCCTCATGCTTCTTACATTTCCAGCATTTATTAGAAGTATTCGAATTCCCTAGCGCAATCTTCTTTGGTGTCATGTACCAACGATAGATCATTTTATAAATGTTCTCTTTGATATTAATACATGTCGTTGTCTTCATTGTAGTTTTCCACAAGTATTCCCATGCCTCCATTGTTATTTCTTTATTAAAGTTTATAGCCCATTTCACCATTTGTGTTTTAACTATCTCATCCTCGGTATACCACTTCAACAGTACTTGGTATACCTTGGATATTCTTTTCTTATCTTCTTTAAGAAGGGTCTGCTCTAGTTCCGAATTCTCTATTCGTATACCTCCCTTTACAGAGTCCGAATTATATAAGTCTCTGATCTGTCTATACTGGAACCAATCGTAGTTAGGTGATAGTTCCTCTTGTGTCTTTATTCTAAGTTTGGATGCTTCAGTTTTAGTTATTTCTTTATACGTTAAACATTGTTGTTCATTATCAACAGCTCTCGGGTCTATCACCTCATATGGAACCACCCACAAAGGGGTTCCTTCTTGTAGATAAATTCTGTACTTCTTCCAGATTATGTATAGACTTCTCCGAACAAAGTGATGCAGGAACATCGAGTTGACCTTTACTTTGTCATGCCATAAATATGCGTGCCATCCAAATATTTTTTTATATCCCTCTAGGGCTAATAGTTTCTTGTTCTTTAATGTCATCCATTCTTTCAACCAAACTAGGCAGATTGCATCATGATAAAGTCTCAGATTGGGCAGTTGCATTCCGCCTCTTTCCTTTGCATCTTGTAAAACTTTCACTTTCACTCGAGGCTTCTTGCCTGCCCAAACAAAATCTGATATTTTCCTCTGCCATTTTTCAAATTGTTTGGAGTCTCTGATGATTGGTATTGTCTGTAGCAAAAACATTACTCTTGGTAACACATTCATCTTAACTGCTGCAATCCTGCCCAACCATGACAAATTCAATCTATTCCATTTAATCAAGTCTCTCTCTATCTGAGTCCATAGTTTTTCATAATTGTTTTTGAATAGATCTATGTTCTTTGCAGTTAATTCGACTCCCAAATATTTCACTTTACTTGTTACTTCACAATCCGTTGTTTCCATTAACAATTGTTGTTTCTGCTTAGTCATATTTTTGCATAATATCTTTGATTTCTTTTTGTTAATGAAGAAACCTGCCAAGTCTCCAAACTCCTTGATCTTATCTATCACTCTTGGCATGTTCTCCAATGGGTCCTCTACAATTAACATTATGTCATCCGCAAATGCTCTGACCTTGTATGAATAGTCCTTTATTTTTATTCCACGAATTTCATCATCTTGACGTATTTGTATCATCAGAATCTCCAATACTAAAATGAACAACAATGGAGATAACGGGCAACCTTGTCTTGTTCCTTTACTTATCGTCAATTTCTTGGTCAATTCATCATTCACCACAATTGCTGCAGTCTGGTCTCTATAAATTTCCTTAATTGCTCTGATGAATCTTTCTCCCAATTGTAGCTTTTCCATAGTGGCAAACATAAAGTCCCAGTTTAAATTGTCAAACGCTTTTTCAGCGTCAACAAAGAAGAAACCAACCTCTTTGTCACAACGCTTGTCATAATATTCAATAGCATTGATCACTGTCCTTAAGTTGTCTCTTATTTGTCTGTCTGGCAAAAAGCCTGCTTGTTCCTCCTCTATGACTTCCGAGAGCCACCCCTTCAATCTCTCCGCCAATATCTTCGCAAAAATTTTGTAGTCATTGTTGAGTAGCGATATAGGTCTATAATTTTTCACATTAGTCAGGTCTTGGCCCTCTTTTGGGATCAATGATATATTCGCTTCACTCCAAGTTTCTGGAATCCTTTGATCCCTTAAAACCCCATTCATCACCTCTTTTAGGAATGGTGCCAGTTCATTAGCCATTGTCTTATAGAATTTAGCTGTAAGTCCATCTGGCCCTGGCGCCTTTCCTAGATTTGCAGATTGTATTGCCTTACTTATTTCCTCGTCAGTTACTTCACTATTCAACTTATTTCTCCAAGCTTCCGAGATTTCTGGAAGTTTGGTTTTCTCCAAATATGACGCTATTGATTCTTTGTTTACTTCTTTTTTATTATACAGCTTAGCGTAAAATTTATAAAAGGCTCTACTAATGGTAGCCTGCTCCAAATACGTTTTGTTATCTTCGCAAATTTTATTTATTATCTTCTTTTCCCTTTTCTTCTTCAATTGCCATGCCAGGTACTTCCCAGGTTTATTAGCACCCTCAAACGCTTTTTGATTCAGTCTTTTGAGATTCCACTCCAATTCTTTATTGCTCATTGCTGTTAGCTGTTCTTGAAGTATTTTAATTTCCTGGTATACCTTCTTTTTCCCTGGTCTCTTTTTTAGCTGTATTTCTTTGGCTTTTATTTTCTCCTCAATCTCTTGTCTTTTCTCCTCTTTCTTCTTTCTTGCTCTACCATTTAAGTCCATTAGTATGCCCCTTACAACCGCCTTGTAAGCATCCCAAACTTTATTGGTTGGTACTTCTTTATTCACGTTGTATTGTATAAAAAACTTTGTCTCTCTTCTCAGTATTTCCATATTCTCTCTTTCCTGTAACAAGTCCTCATTTATTCTCCATGCTTTCCTTTTTCTCTTTTTTCCAAATTTCCACATAATTGGGTTGTGATCTGAGCCTACCATAGGCATTATTTCTACCTCCTTAGTCCATAATGCTAAGTCTTTTGAGGCCCAGATCATATCAATTCTTGATAATGTAGAATGCCTTGCAGAATAAAAGGTAAACTGTCTGCTTTTAGGATATTCTCTCCTCCATACATCTTCAAGAGTCTCTTGTTGAATCAACTCAAAAAAAAGCTTTGGTAATAGTCCTCTTTTCTTTTGTGCCGTTGTAGTCTTTTTGTCTAGTTCCAAGTCTGTCACTCCATTGAAGTCTCCAGCAAGAATTATCTGGTCGTATGCAAGATCGTCTAAATGCTTCCTTAAATCCTCAAAGAAGCTTTCTTTTGCACCGTTAGGTGCATAAAGTCCGACTACCAACACTCTCTTTAAATTCCAAATACATTCCACTGCTACAAATCTAGCTTCCACATCTCTCATAACAAATTTTGGCTGTAGCTCCTCTTTTATGTACAACACCACTCCTCTTTTTTTCTTGTTGGAGGCCGCTACATATTCTTTGCCCAATTTTCCAGATTTTAAATATTTTACATCCTGCTTTCTGATATGGGTCTCTTGCAAACAAACAATGTCACATTTTTGTTTTAGTAGCCAGTGAAAAGTATTTTTCCTCTTATTCGGTGAGTTTAGTCCATTTACATTCCAAGATAATACTTTACACTCCATACTCATGATCTTGTTGGTAAGTCTTTTTCATTGTCCTTAATAAATCGCTCCATCTCTCGCTCAGATCTGATGCGTTTTTTGGCCCCTCCAAACTCAAAGGACACTCCTTCCGGTAACTCCCATCTGTACCTGATTTTCATGTCCTTCAAAATCTGAATTAGCACTTTATATTTTTTCCGGTCCAGTAACACTGATCTGGGCAGTTCCTTCATTATAATAATCGTCTTGCCATCAATCTCCAATGGATCTTGAAACTGTTTTGTCACAATCCTCTCTTTCATATTTCGTGTTGTAAACTGCACAATCACATCTCTTGGTAGTTTCCTCTGGGTTGCTATTCTCGAATTCACACGGTATGCCACATCTAGGATAGCCACAACTTCCTCCTCCTCCTTCCCCAGGTACTCAGCCAACACCTCAGTCATCTGTTCTTGCGCTGACTTTCCTTCCACTTCTGGCAAGCCACGAAAACGTAGCTGCTTCTCCATATATTTAGTTTCTGCAACTGACATTCTCCCCTTCACCAATCTCATCTCTGTTTGTTGCGTGTCTGCTAAATTCTCCATCGCGTCTTCTACTGTTTTAACTCTCTGCTGCGTTCCTTGTAATTCATTTCGTATTGTTTCCATACCTTTTTTCACTTCTGACAGCTCCGATTTTACTGTCTGTGTAACCTCTTTAACCTCTTTTATCAGCTCCAATTTCGTGTCCTTAAGTTCTTTAATCATATCTAAAAGTTTTTTGTCCAGGTTTTTATCCAGGTTTTCTATTGCCGATTGCCACTCTTTTTTTGACATCGTGGGGCTTGCTTTAGCTCGCTCCCACGAATCCGCTCTCTTCCTTAACTCCGTGGCGTAAAATTTAACGTTTTTCTATTTTAAATGTCCCGGTCTTCTTATAGAAATTAAGTTTTAAAGAGTCCAAAATGTCGGGCGTCTTTTCTCTATGGTTTCTCTATGATTTTGTAATCCAAGATGGCCTACTTCCTCTTCCGCTGAAGCCGCGACCCTTCCCCTTTCAAAAATGGCGATTCCCTACTTCCTGCCCTCCAGCAAGGGCCGCTTCTCTCCAGCCACTCTATTGTTATTACGCACTTCCTGTCTCCCGTCTTCCCACAGCAGATCTCGCGATGGTGTCTTTTTCTCACAGCTCCAAAGCCACAGGTATTCAAAACAATAGTCCCATTTCTTTAATAACTTCTTTAAACTTAGTCTCTTTTTAAATTCGATTCCTGCCGAGTCTTCCCCTCCTTTTCACTAGTCTGTTGCAGTTTAAAAATCTACTTTTTTTTCCTCTCTGTTTTTATCAATCTGTCCCGTCTCAGAAGATAATGATCTTTACCTTCTCTTCACTTTTCTCGGGTTGTAATCGCTGTTTCGATTTTAAGTTCTCCTCTCAGCTTCTTCCCCCAATCGATGCTTGGGTATGTAGGTCTTATGCCAGCCGAATTGGCCCCAAAACTGCCGCAGAGATTATAGCCGACCCGTCGCAAGGTGGGACCTCAAGGATCGGGGGGAGACTCGTTGTGTAAAGCCCCCCCTCGTCCGAGATCTAGCTCACCCTAGGGTCTTGAGCGTTCTTTGCCTGCTCCCCGCCTGAGAGCAGTCGGCCGCGGGCTATTTTCACCCCGCCGGCCGGTTAAAACGGCAGTCCGGTCAGCTCCGCAAGTGGAGCTGCGTTAGACCTCCATGGATCCCAAACAGGAAGTCTCTAACCATTAGAATTCATTGGTTATCAAATGGAGTAAGGAATGACAAACAGGCCTATGATGTTCTAGACATGCAAACATGAGAGCTCGTTACAAGACAACTACCCAGCACTTGTAAAGAGAAATCATAAGGAAAAATGAATCACACAGTACAGCCAATGAGAAATGAACAGCCCAGAAACAGAACTGCTAAGTCCATTGTGCCATTCTAGACTTTCTATCTACACTAGTGACCAAAATTGTGGAAACCTTTTGAAAAAAGTGCATTTTTGAGGTTTGATGGCTCATAACACCACTTTTGGGGGGAGTAATACCATAAAATTATATATCAATGGAAAGATAATTTAATCAAGAATGTAATGCAACAAAGTTTGTTCAATTATCTGTATTCTATCAAATGTTATAGCCAAATAACCAGGAAAAGGAAGCACAACTTGCTTAGGTTGATATGAAGTAGCTTTCCTTCATTTGAATGTAGCCATTCAACGTAATACGATTAAAGAAATGGCACAAAGAGTTGACTGGTCACCCAGAAAGTGATGTAAAATAGTACTATTAAGTGAACAAGGCTACAGTTATGAAGAAATTAGAAGAAAAGTTGGTGGGAACTTAACCAAAGGTGGCATTTTTAAATGTTTGAAGAGGTATAAGGCAACTCAGTCACTACAAAACCGGACTGGTAAAGGCAGGAAATGGTGCACACAAGCAAGGGATGATAGAAGAATTGAGACTGAGCCTAGGTGACAGAAGAAAATCATCGGGGTGTATACAGAACGAAATGGCGCAATTCAATGTGAAGTTCAGCTCAAGGACTGTTCGGTGCAGACTGGAGGAATTTGGTCTTAATGCTAGAATTCCACACAAAAAAAACACATTGTTATCTCTCAAACAAAGGTTGAAAAGATTAAACTGGGCTATAACCCATGTTAACTGGACAGTGAAACAATGGGACAGTGTTATTTGGAGTGATGAGACCAAAATATCCCTGTTTGGTGGTGATGGCATAAAATACGTGAGAAGAAGAATCGGAGAAGATTTGCATCCTGATTGCATTACACCTACCGTGAAACACCCAGTTAGTGTCATGATATGGGGCTGTATGACATCAAAAGGTGTGGGCAGAATTTGTGTGATAAATGGCAATATAAATGCCCCAAAATACATAAATGAAATACTTGAGCCCAAACTGAAGCCTTCCACACGTGATCTTTTCCAAGATAATGAAGCATTTATATTTCAACAAGATTCAGCTCCATGTCATGTTGCTGCTGTGTGCAAAAAGTGGTTTCAAGATAATCACATTCCACTGTTGGAATGGCTTGGGAATAGCCCAGACCTTAATCCCATCGAAAATATATGGAGCCGACTAAAGAAACTGGTTAGTGAGAAGCAACCCAGCAATAAACCGCAATTAATAGAAGCAATAACTCAATCGTGGTGTCACATTATAACAGCTGCAGAACTAAAAAACTTGGTTCACTCCATGGGAAGGCGTTGTAAGGCCATAATTAAAGCAAAAGGTTACCCAACTAAGTATTAACTGACATGGTGAGAATTGTTGTATAACTCATTTTTTCTGTTTCAATTTTCTTCTTTATAACTACTGTTCTAAAAAAAATTCCTTCATAAAAGTTATTGCATTACATTCTTGATTAAATTATCTTTCCATTGATATATAATTTTATGGTATTACTCCAAAAAAAGGTGGTGTTATGAGCCATCAAACCGCAAAAATACACTTTTCCCAAAAGGTTTCCACAATTTTGGCCACCAGTGTACAAGTAAAACAGATTTAATATATAAACAGAAATGAAAAATTGTTCAAAAATGACCCATATGAACTCTTTAAATATGAATTGCTGTGTGAAACAGTAGATGCTGGGGAGAACAGAAATGGGAACGTATACAGCCTTGGCAATACCTAAAGTACAGGGCAAAGGAAACACCTCTTAAAGCTTAAGGAGCAACAACAATGGATTTCTTTTTTGAACTTTTTTTGCATAATCAAATTAAGGCAGCAATCTTATGCACACAAAAGTGCTTGGGAGGATATTTTTACAAAAAAGACTACAGTTGTAGTTTATTGCATGCATTACTTTATTTTACTATGTTGTTTTCTATGATTGCAGTCCTCCGTGAACCTCAGCAAGGAAGTCAGACTATGAGATTTTTTTAAAAAAAATATCTGGACAGTATTCGTGGACGGTCAACTATTAACCCCTTTTTTTCAAGCAGCACACATTGAAGAGAAATACTAAACGAACCAAATAACCTGTTTTGGCAGCCCAGAGATCTAAAATGATACTAGTCAAACTCCTAACCCAAAGGGTTACGCCTCAGTTCACCACTCCTAATCCCGTTTGAAAACAGCCTCAGGCGGAGTCGCACGGAGACCAAAAATAGGCTCCTGCCTTTTCGAACATTGCGACGCTCGTTTGTCGCAGGACAGAACCCCCAAATTCCCCCGCAACCACTCTGAGGAACATGTGACAGCAGGCGGCTCCGTGTCCCCGGCCCCCAGAGTCGAAACTGTTCAATTCAACCAGTCCCGGACCCATCTCACCCCGCCGCCGCTCCCGAGGGATTTAGTGGTGCTAAAAGAGTCTCGGCTCTGCACGGGAAAAGAAACAAGTCCAGAAACTTCAAGCGACCCAAAAAGAGGGGCGGAGACCTTCCCGCGTTCCACGCCGGAAGAAAAAACAGGCGCTCCGGGCCAGCAGCGAAAGCCTTCTTGCCCGGCAGCGAGATTCAAATCCCCATCCAAGTCCAGCGGCAGGCTGGGAAGTGCAGGGCTTTGAAATTCAACCTGGAGCGTGCTGGGAGTTGTAGTTCTGAATCTGTTCCTACAACCTTCCGTTGCGCTTGCTGCTCCCTGTAGAGAACGGTCCTTTTAATCAAGACCTACGCAGAGACCGTAACTGGCCAACCAGGATTTCTAATCAGTCAGCTGTATCCCCCTTGAACATGTCGGGAATTGTAGTTCATGATCTCCGCGTTAGCCCCTCCGGATATGGAAGTTGTTGATGGGCGGGGCTTGGGTGGCCTCGCGGGCGGTGACTCTTTGCAGTGCACACTGGGACGAATTACTTTTCCGTCCGGTGTGGACCCTCCCGCGCGCGCTAGAGTTTGAAGGGCTTCCGGAAGTAGAATCTTCCCCCTCGGTCGCGTGGCCCGGAAGTAGCCGTCGGGCTCGCACCGAGGAGGCTCTCGCCATGTCCCTCATCTGTTCCAGTGAGTGGCTGCCCCGCTTTCTCCTTCTCCCACCTTCCCCTCCTGATTCCCGCGCGGTGGCAGAAGGGGGAAGAGAAGGATTGCTGATCGGTTTGGGCAGCTGGCGGGGAGGCATTCCTCTCCTCTGGTCTTCCTGGGCCGCGGCAGTAGAGGGGAGGGTAAAGCGGGCGCTTATGGCATCTCAGCCCTTCAGAGATCCCAGTGGGGATGGGGGGAGATTAGCCTTGGCCTCCGCTTTCTGGCAAATATATACGTACACGTGCGTAATATATATATATGGGTATGTACATGTAGACTCCGGTGTTCTTGTGCTCATGTATGCATGCAGGCACATACCTTGTATGCCTACTCTGGTTGGGATGAAGAACTGGTTCTTGGATCTTGAAATCCCAATATTTCGTTTGTATCTTTGCTGGAAACCAAAGGGTACGGCCTTAAGAGCACATCATGCCTTGCTAACAGTAAGCAGATCTAGATCTGATCAATATTTGGATGAGAGATCCCTTGGGAATCCTAAATATGCTTATTTGAGTTCTTTCATGGTGGAAGAAAGACATAATACAAATGTAGTAGTAAGATATAACTGCCATATTGTGAGGGCTAATGACGACATGAGGCTCCCACGGGTCTAAGACAGCAAACCTAAAGACAAATAGTCCCCCACGGGACTTTTGAGGGTTGTCAGCTAGTGATCTGGTGCTTAAATAGCTTGTTGGATCCCATTCAAGACTGATTGGTTCTTCAGTATCTATCAACAGAAGCAGCAGGTGAATCTGCTACATTAGTGGTGAACCATTTAGTGCAACCCTGCTTGCTAGAATAGCAAATATGTAGAGTTCTTAGCAAATTTTTGTTTAAAGTTCTTTATTCTTGTTAGAAATTCAGTTGTTTGGGCATTTAATTCCATTGCTGAATTGTTCTTATCAGGTAAGTATTTGTAATTTTTATAGTTGATTTCTAAAACTTATTATAGGTATTCAGTTTAGTAGCATGTTAAAACAGTGCATACTGTTTTTCAGTGTTTGGTTACAAACAAAAAGCAGTCCTGTAGTGCTTTGAAGACTGTTAAGCTGTAAATTCATATTGGCTAACCCATGATGAGTCTTATTCTCTAAGGTTTTGCATTCTTCTAAATTTGTACACTATCCTATCTTGTAGAAGGATGGGATAGAAGTATACTGAATAAATAAAGGTGCCATAAAGTTGCCCCCTCCCCCTTTTTGCTGCTGCAGACTGGCACTGCTACCAGCCTTGGAATTTGTTATAGTATTTGGTAAAAATCTTCAAAGTAGTTCTGCAGCTGTTTCTGTTTTTTAAGAAAAAACAGAACTACAGTGTAAAACCAAAGTCAGTTCTGTTATTTCTATTACACTTCTAAACAGTTATATTCTTCTAAAACTGTTGACTTCAGAGGACTTAGGATGTAACCATTTAAGATGTCACTGTCAGTTACTTTGTTTGCATGCTCATTTGCCCTGTGATTAAATATTGAATGAGCTAAGGTTCTCATGTAGGCTTCTTCCCCACCCTTTCATTATGCATCGCCCTACAATCAGCCATTTAAATCAAATTATCATTTTAACTCAAGTTTACTTCTTACTACTTCATAGCCATGAAAGAGATATGTTAAGTGTAATTTGTAATAGCAGAAACCATTGAACTCATGTCTTCATCCTGAAATACAATATTTCAATAAACATATGCCAACAACGCTTCATAAACACTTAGTATTTTTCAGTGGCTCTAGTTTCCAAAGCTCTGTTCTGTCTACAACTTTACATTTTTACCAGAAGACCATCAAATGTCCTGGCTGAATTTCATAACAAAAGCTACTAGATAGAACATAAGCCTTGAGGAGTCTTTACTCTGTATCTTTACAGAGTTCTCTAAGGCATCATTAATGTTTGTTATGGATCAAGTTATCTAATGATAATTTCTGCTTACTGCTGCAGAGAGTAAAATTTTTCTAAGCTGTATAATTCCACAAGGCTAGTAACTACAGTAAAGCAGCACAGATGTCTTGCTCCCATCTGTGTATTCAGATCCTGATGAATGGACCCAGAAAACTGATAAGTTGAGAGTGACAAATATTTCCTACAAATTAGCCAATTTGAATGCATCTATAATTGTGTACGCTGTAAATAGCTGGTTATGTGGGTGTTCCTGGAATTCTGCATCTTGAGGCATTAAGGCATTGGTGTGATTTGTATGTATGATACGCTTCTTTAAGACTTCAGGCTTAAAAAATTTATCTTGTCACATCCACAGTTTCTTACTTAATTCTCTTGAGGGACTAGCACAGTCCTACTGAATGTTAATTTGAAAAACTACTGTCTGCTTTTAATTAACTGAGATCATAATAATTTTTATTTATTTATACCCCACATTTCTATTTAAAAAACCCAAGGTGGCTAATAAATATAAACATAAACATCCTATAAAATATTGTGAGGGGATCTCCCCAATGTCCCAATAGAGGGAAACCCCTTAACCAAGATACTAGACCTCAGTCAGACCGAAGCAGTAAATATTGGCAAAAGTAAGAAAAAAGTTTATTTGGAGAGAGACTCAAACTGATGCACTCCAAACAAAACTGGCAGAGTGCATATTTCACAAAGCAATCATCCATTTATATATCTTCTTATAAATAAAGTCATCAGAAAATTGTTTATAAAAGTAGAATAGTTAACAAACAAACTTAAGTCAGTAATTTTTAAGAGTTAGCAGGTCATATAAACCACAGGGGTGACATTTAGCACTCATCCGGCACTTCTTGTTGTCTTTAAGAGAGGTACATCTGTGAGATAAGCTGGCAAATCAAAGGCATAACATTCAAGGCTGCCTGGGTCCCTGGGCGGGGCGGGGGGCGGGGGCTGCTGGTCACTTTTAGTGGTGGCAGAGAGCAAAATGTCCTGTTGTGAATCATTTTGTCTCACTTATCTTTTACTTATATTACAATTTTTAGAGAGTTTAAAAAAGTGGGAGAAAGGGCAACTTAGGAAAGAGGCAGCCAAACTTCACTCCCACAATGCCCTGCAAGAAAACCAAACTTAGAAAGACTTATAGCTAAAACTACATGATTATAAAAATCCCTTAATAAATACAAACCTTAATTAACTGATCATTAATTAAACAAAACAGTACTAGTGTTACTATGACAAGTGGCAACTAGGGAAGAAAATGCTTTGACTTCTCAGATGAAAGGTAGAAATGAGTTGCAGTCCCTTTTCAGTGCTTGAGCAGTCAGGGTGAGCCTGGCTCAGCCTTGATAATAGTAAGTATCAATAGATTGGGATATTGAATTATTATATAACCTTGAACTTTTCAGTAGTATATTGTCATTGCACACAAATGTCTTAGTAACTGAAATATGTCATATAAACCATAAATTTTATATCCTTAGTAGATATTACCATCTCAAGATTTCTTTTTTAAATCAAAATCAATTTTTGAAAGATCAACATTTCCCATTCTAACTTTCGTTTGCAGCACTGGATCCAAAGAACCGCAAGTGGAGCAAAGCTGGTGGAGTGGGACTTTCCCAACTCCACTTCCTGCTGCTTTCCGCTGAGCCCTCTGAAATTCCACTTTGGGGGGTTAGGGGATCCTCATGAACAATATAGGATGTGAAAGGGGGGCTTTGGTGTATTGGGGAAAATTCTGAAAATTCTCTTTCCCATCCACTATTAGTGAAAAGTTTTCTCCCCATTCACTAGTTGTCATTTGACTGGTGGAAGAGGTCTTTGGTTCTAACCCTAAAACTTCAGAGAACTGAAAGTTTGCATAGCTATAGCAAGCTTCTCTATTCTCTCATATGCTAGCTTGGTTCTTGAATTGGTGTATGTATTTCAAACACAGAGCCCTTTCTTTTACATACTTCAGAAGATGGAGGCATCTGACACAAACAAAAGGCATGAAGACTTGTATATCCTTGTAGAATACTGGAATTTTAATTACTTAATACTGTAGATTGTCTTGGATAGTTATTGGGAAGCATTTTGAGAGAGTAAAAGGCAGTAAAATCCATCTTGAGCAAATTCTGGAGATTGTGGGATATAAATCTTATAAATGAATGATAAAATATTTTAAAATCTGGCATTGAAAAGGATTTCCATTTTAGTACTAAGAGCTCCCCCATCCCCCCCAAAGTCTAATTTTCTGTTGGAGAAAAAGAAGAAGAATAGCTATGGTCAGGGAGGGGTGAAGTGGAGAAAAACATTTTTGGTTTTTTTTCCCTTAGCCTTAATTTCTCTAATAAAGGCTAGATATGCTGGCCACAGAATAATTGACCAAGTAATTCCACAACTATATTACTCTTGTAATGAAGGATTCATGCCTTTATATTGTCGAAGGCTTTCACGGCCGGAGAACGATGGTTGTTGTGGATTTTTCGGGCTGTATTGCCGTGGTCTTGGCATTGTAGTTCCTGACGTTTCGCCAGCAGCTGTGGCTGGCATCTTCAGAGGTGTAGCACCAAAAGACAGAGATCTCTCAAAGATCTCTGAGAGATCGCTGACACTGAGAGATCTCTGTCTTTTGTCACGGTGTCACTGTGACACTGAGAGATCTCTGTCTTTTGGTGCTACACCTCTGAAGATGCCAGCCACAGCTGCTGGCGAAACGTCAGGAACTACAATGCCAAGACCACGGCTATACAGCCCGAAAAATCCACAACAATGATTTATGCCTTTGTTTTTGTAATGATGTGTGGACAAAAAAGGTACAGTGCTTAGGGTTGGATCCTATCCTATTTTCAAGAAGGGGAGGTGGTTTTGTGTGATTTCTTCTTTTCAGTGCAGCCCTGTCCCATATGATATTTATGATCCACAGCATTGCCTGGTTGGAGTGGTTATAACTTTCTCTTCATCTTGCACCTGCAGAAAGGCTGGTAGGATCTGGCCTATATTATTAAAGTCTGCAGAAGATACCTGTTCAATATCTTACTTTAAGGGAGCTGGGATATTCCACTTTTCTCTAAGATTCCCTTCCTCTCTCCTAAAAGGCGGTGACATGTGTGGACATTTAACTTTTCTTGTCAGTTCTTACCTCAGTCTTCTCCTTCTCCGTGCAGTTTCTAATGAGGTGCCTGAGCATCCCTGTGTCTCTCCAGTTTCAAACCATGTCTATGAGCGAAGACTGATTGAAAAGTATATTGCAGAGAATGGAACAGACCCGGTGAACAACCAGCCATTGTCTGAAGAGCAGCTCATAGACATTAAAGGTGAAGAGTGCTAGAGCCAAGTTTCTTAAGTTATCCCCTTTTGTGATACTTCAGTTGAAATGTTTCTGTTCCTCAGAAAGTAGAGGCTCCACAGTGCACCAGCTGCTCATCATGAGATGATAGATGCTTCCATTTCATTCCCTCTCTTCCTTATTCCACATGTGCCCCCAGGTCCCTCAGTTTACCCTTCCATGTCTTTGCTTGTCATCTCAGTGAGGAAAGAGCCTAAGGGCAAGTAGGTCATTCTGGAATGGCAGTGGAAGCTGCCATTGAACTGCTTGTGAGGCCTATGCCACTTGTGAATGACTGATTTAGCCACTGTTGGTTTTAAAGGTGGCAGGTTGGTAAGACTAGAGGGGGGGTGGTTATTTCTAGAGTTAATGCTTATTTGTGTATGTCATTGACAGTTGCCCATCCAATTCGGCCAAAGCCACCCTCTGCTACTAGCATCCCTGCGATTCTAAAGGCACTTCAAGATGAATGGGTAAGTATCTTTTCTTACTATTTTATTAGGACGTAGAAGTTCCTTGTCTGTTCACTGATGCAATAGAACTGAGAATGTTCTTTCTGCTTTCCAGAAGTCAGAAGCCTTGGGGCCTTCCTGTGTGACTTAGGCAGTTATGCTAAGGTTTCTGTCCTGTTTAGAGTGGAAGAAATCCAGGCATTGCTATGGTGGGATGTTTGAGCACGGAGGAAGGAGATTTCTGAGCCAGGACTGGTTTCATCCTTGGAGAAAACTAATAGAGTGCAGTGTTAGCAAGACGTCAGATAAATTGTGCTGAGGAGTGCTTAACTGCCATTGCACCAAATCCTCCATTATCCTTAACCCTGTCTACCTTCTTCAGGATGCTGTCATGCTACATAGTTTCACCCTCCGCCAGCAGCTGCAGACCACACGCCAGGAACTCTCTCATGCTCTGTACCAGCATGATGCTGCCTGCCGTGTTATTGCTCGTCTCACCAAAGAGGTCACTGCTGCAAGAGAAGGTGAGACAAAGAGATGGTACTCCACCCCCCAGTGGTGTCTGGTCTTGAGGAACAGTATCTGTGTTAGTCGTCCATGCCCATCATATTTTGACTTGCTAAAGTTCCTTTTTCATTTCTGCACAGCCCTGGCAACTTTGAAACCTCAGGCTGGTCTCATTGTCCCCCAGGCTGCACCTTCTGCACAGCCCAATGCTGTGGTAAGTTCTACATGTCTGTCTCTGTCTGGCTCCTCTGTTCCTGCCCTATCTCCTTTCTCTGAGCTCACAAACTCCTCCTCTTTGTTTTTTTGCAGGGTGCTGGAGAGCCAATGGACTTAGGAGAACTGGCAGGAATGACCCCAGAGATTATCCAGAAAGTAAGAGATGACTTGGCTCATGATTCTCCATCAGTCTTTGCTCTAGATATTGTTGTCATGCTATCTGTGTTCTAAGCCATTGTGCCTTCCTTTCTACATAACAGCAGCAATGTCTGAGAATGTCTCAAGTCATTGGCTGTAATATGCCATGCTTGAGTATGGCTGTTCCTAATAATGTTTTATCTTGCAGCTTCAAGACAAAGCCACAGTGCTGACCACGGAGCGTAAAAAGGTAAGTGCTTTTTTTCAGTTTACAGGAAGGTGGGACCTCAAGTGGTTCTGGGATGTGTACAAAAAGAAGTTGCTGGTCCTTAGGCTAGGCTGACAAAACATCCCAGGAGAATGACTTCTCCGTTTGTTTTGTCAGAGAGGGAAGACTGTGCCGGAGGAACTGGTGAAGCCCGAAGAACTAAGCAAGTACCGGCAAGTGGCTTCACATGTGGTGAGTACTGTGCTCTTGTTTCATAAAGCCTTGAAGGATCAGGTGCTCTAAACCACATGTGTTTTACTGAGTTGCCTATTGCAGCCAAGTAATTGAGCTTCATCCCTACAGTCCAATTAATCCGCCTTAATGATTTTGCAGTCCTGTAACTGTTGCTTTAAGTTTTAGCCAGGCCTGGGAGCAATCTCTCCTGGAGTGGATAGGCTCTGATCGCTTAGCTTAGAAATGTCATGTTTCTGTCTGAGTATGATGCACACCCTCAAGCCCCAGTGCACCAGTGGTGTTTTGCTGGGCATTACCAAGGCCAGATCAGCATAATGTTCCGTTGTTGGGGATTGCACTTCTTTCCCTGATTGACTCTCTTGTTCTAGGAGTAATTCCAAGGTTGCTTCCCTTGTACTCTTATTCAAGGACATCAATTTGTTTTCCTTGCTACAGATACCAGAATCCCTTTGCTGCTTTTGTTAGTGATGGCCTGTGGTAGGCGGTCCACCACTGATTCTTATCAAAATGAGAACCTTTCCTATTGAGGGCATCAGCACATTGCAGAATTGCTGGCACAAAGTCAAATGCCTGAGAATGTTTGTCCATGTGCTTTGTAAGGGCTTCTTCTGATCTTACTTGGCAGCGGATGAGATGAAGCAATTGGAGGTTTCCTGTCCCTTAACCTAGAATGTTAATCTCAACACTTGCATTTGTATAGGGACTGCACAGTGCCAGCATCCCAGGCATCCTGGCTCTTGACTTGTGTCCTTCCGACACCAACAAGATCCTCACAGGTACATTAAGGCTTTTATGTGTCTACTTCTCTCCTGAGTGTTTCAATGTTAGGATAGTGGGGAGCATGGAGGCATCTCTGTTCCTTGCTTGGATTGAAAAGGATAGCCATTTGGGATACTGCTGCTAGCTTTGAAGAGTCCTGGTTCCATGAGGTTAGGCTGTGGGCATTTACTCAGCCAGTGTAAGTTCTGAGACAGCAAGTGCTGAAGGAATGCATAGCTGACTTTTTTCACTTGGACCTCTTGAATGAGTGCTGAACCCACTTGGTTTCTTGACTTCCTCTTTTATGTTTTAGGTGGAGCAGATAAAAATGTTGTTGTGTTTGACAAGAGCTCAGAGCAGATCCTGGCAACTCTCAAAGGTCATACCAAGAAGGTCACTAGTGTAGTGTTCCACCCATCCCAGGTAGGCTATAGGCTGCACTCAGTGTTTTATCTTTCAAGTCATGTCATGGACCTGCCTGAAACAATGCTCTAGTAAGTCTCCCTCAGTCTGTCTTTTAAGCAGACCTTTTAGGACACAGCTCTTCTTTCTGTTTCTGGTTAAGTAAAATTGCTTCTGTCTAGTTATCAGTGTGGTTTCTTTTTTCCCTCCAGGAACTTGTGTTCTCGGCTTCTCCAGATGCCACTATCCGGATCTGGTCAGTCCCTGGTGCTTCATGTGTACAGGTTGTGCGTGCCCACGAGAGTGCTGTGACAGGGCTGAGTCTCCATGCCACAGGTGACTATCTGCTGAGCTCCTCAGATGACCAGGTGAGATGACCAGAGAGGCACATGCCTAGATTGGTTTGTCTGTAAAATTGTCATGATCTGGCATCTGCAAAATGAGAGTGGACACTTCTTTACTTTATACAAACACTTAGCCTTTTTTCCTCTCCCAGTATTGGGCCTTCTCTGACATCCAGACTGGCCGTGTCCTCACCAAAGTCACAGATGAAACCTCTGGCTGCGGTAAGGACTCTGCATTTTGCCTGTAACCTTGGAACTTCAAGAACCTTGTAGCTTGGAACCTTGGAACATGACTGGGGGAGTGTAGAGACTCCAAGATTGGTGTGATTCATGGGAAGAAGGCTAGATGGAGGCTTTACCATCTCCTTACACACCTGACTTCTGTAGTGATACATTTTTTTTCTCTCTGCAGCTCTCACCTGTGCTCAGTTCCATCCTGATGGACTTATTTTTGGGACAGGAACTATGGACTCTCAGATTAAGATTTGGGACTTAAAGGTAAGAGAGATGCCAACATATTTAAAGTTGCTTACCATAAAAGGTTGTTATAAGAATTACTGAGCTATGTGTTGAAAACATTTAAATACTCAGATGCTCTATAGATGCTAAGCTTTACTACTATTGCTATTCTCCTGATGAATATTGAATGAGAATTGCACGTAGGTTAGTGTGCATGCCCCCCCCCCCAGTGCTGCCCTGGCATGTGCTGTAGCTGTGGCTAGACTTAGAATACTCCCAACTAGCTGGTAATGTCCTCTAGATATTTTCTTCAAAGCAAGACCTCTGTTTAAGATTCGTTTTTTAATGTGTCTCAAGGACTCCTGATGCAGTAACATGCATACAGTTTGGGAGCTGCCCCAGATCTTATCTCAGTGAAGTGAGACTGAAGTTTGGAGGACCAGCATGCACTGCTTTTATTGCTGATCACAGCAGCATATTGGGGTAGCTGGGTACAGTCATGTTATATGTTAATAGTAACAGGCTTCTCTCGTGCGATGAGAATTCGGACCATTGTATAGCTTCAACCATTTACAGGGGACTGGGCTAAAGAGGTGAAAGGTGAATCCCTCAAGCAGGTATCAAAGGAGAATGCATTGATACAGTAGAATCAGACTTTATTGCTTGAAGCCAAAGGCCATTGTAATTCATACAGTATTAGATACAGATCACATATATAAGTGTATAAAATGTATACTCACACCTTAATTGCATTATAGTGGGTCAGAGCCTATAAATCCATTCTGCTAAGCGTGGTCTTCCTTTGTCAGAACATACCTTTTTCACCAGAGGAAGGTGCCCTTGTTAGCAGAATGTATTTGTAGGATCTAGTATCTCCCCGCCCATTTTAGGAATGCAAAATAGAAAAAGAAATTCTTCAATATACCACCAGGTACTAAAGTGCCCCAGACATTCCAATAGTCTTTATGTAGGTAGTCTTACTGGTCACAGTAAATTTTGGAACCATTGGAAACATATCACTGCCTGTAAGGAGAATCCATACAGGCTCCTTTCCCTAGTCCCACAGTACAAAATTTAAGATTATGACAGAATCTTCTTTCCTGAAAGGTAATGTGCATCAGTTGGAGAAGCAAGGCTGTGAAATATTTCTTTATAAGAGTGTACAGTAAGAACAATGATGAAATTAGGTTGCTTTCCTCAACCAAACATTGTCTTGGGGACCGTTAGGAATACAGTTAAAATGGTCTAATATGACTGCATCAGGAGTAAAAATTGCAAGCTTACCTATATCAAAAGGCACTTGCATTTAATTTAGTTGACCATGGTTTGTTAACTAAAACTCCTTGGTTAACAGATGCTCAGATGTTTAAGATTCATCCCTCCTTCTTTGGCCTTTTTCATCAACTTTTAACTTGTTTGAGGGCACAGGATTAAAAGCAGACTGTAGATAATTCATCCACCTGGATGTTGGTGCCATTGCTAAAAGGAACTGAATTCCACATACTGTGTAAAAATGTCATAGGGAACATGAACTTGCACATTTTTTGTTCACAGTACAAGCAGGCATGGGGCAAAGAGCTTCCATCTCCTGGAAAGATAGGATAAGGCCAGGCTGCTGCTTTCTACCATAGTATGGCTTAACTATTTCCCTAACCAGTGTGACTGTCTGCCTCATTCAGGAACGGACGAATGTGGCAAACTTCCCAGGGCACTCGGGCCCTATTACCAGCATTGCCTTCTCTGAAAATGGTTACTACCTGGCCACTGCTGCAGATGACTCTTCTGTCAAACTGTGGGATCTGCGCAAGCTGAAAAACTTCAAGACATTGCAACTGGACAACAATTTTGAGGTTTGTGTGACCTTCCTTGTCCCCTCAAGCATCTTTGTTGCTGGTTCCTCTAATTTCCAGACCAATGGAAGCTGGGATCTCTTCATGTGCTTGGAGTTCTTCTGCCTGCTTTTTAAGCATGCCTTGACCATTATCTAGCCCTCTTGTAGCTGCTAGCACTACAGATAGCTTAGCTTTTTATGCCCACTTGGGTGCGGCAGAGAGTGGTGCACTTGCCGGAGAAATGTGGCTTATTGAAGCTACGTGCATCCCAAATGCTTTTTCCTTCTTTGGTTCAGGTGAAATCTCTCATATTTGATCAGAGTGGCACCTATCTGGCCCTAGGTGGCACCGATGTCCAGGTGTATATCTGTAAGCAGTGGACAGAGGTTCTCCATTTCACAGGTAAGAGGCTGAGGCTCTATACTCTGTTTTTAAAAGAAAAGTGCTGGCAGATAGTACTAAGACATAGGTTGGGGTTGTTTTATTTGGAAAAACATGCCACGGAGTAATTTTCCCTCTGATTATTTATTTATTTTTACAGAGCATAGCGGCCTGACGACAGGAGTGGCCTTTGGGCACCATGCTAAGTTTATTGCTTCAACAGGCATGGACAGAAGCCTGAAATTCTACAGCCTGTAGCCTCTGCTTCCTGTATGTGAAAGGGGTGCAGCCTGTTCTTCACTGTAGTGTTAAGATATTGGGGGGAACCATAGGGCACAAAGGGTGGGCTGGGTGGGGGGGTAAATGGAACTTAGGGTACCTCATAGCTTTTTCTCTTGGCTCAGGCTACCTATAGAATGGAAATATGAGCTCTGTACTAAATAGATTTGTTTTCCTCTTCCATATTTGTTCTTTTCCAGCTTTGTTTGTGCTGTGATTGTACCAATATTGAGCCAAACCCATCCAGTGAGGGGTGGTGGCAGGGATGAGGATGAAGAAGGGGATGGGAAGATTGCAGGTTTTTTGTAAGCAGCTCTCTAGTTTCATTAAAAAATTGTAACAGAACTTGTGTGGCTTTGAATAGTGTCTCCAGATGCGTGTGGGAAATGTATAGATAAAATATGTGGCCCTCACTTCTGGAAGGAAGCATCAGATTGATTAACTCATAACAGTAGCAAGCTATCATTTGCTAAATGAGTAGCTCAAAATATTGTGATTATTAGCAAATGCTGGAGGTAAGCCATGACTTGTTCTCTCTTGAAATGGAGATGAACGTAGCTTGAAGTGACTGTGGTACTTCCAGACAAGCTCATAAGTGGAAATATGGTACAGACATGATTCAGCATGAATCTAGAGGAGCTGGAAAGTAGGACTGGGGTAAGAACAAATTGCCCTGCCCCTGTTTCTTTCTTTACAAATATAATGAGACCGTTGTCTCTGGCTGCTCTATAAGCTAAATAGTTTGGATCTGTCCAAGGGATGCTGCTATCCTCTCCTCGTAAGCTGTGATTCTAGGTAATATATTATTGTAAGGGACTGGGAACATTTAAATGGTCATCCGTGCTTCCCCTACTAATAGGAATATATATTGACTGTAAGTAGTTACCTAATTTTGCTTGAAGTGGGCCTCTGGTGCAACGGTATAACAGGAGCAGGATGCTTCCATCCTTATCCTTGATTCAAAAATCTTGGTCCAAAAATCATAGAAAGATTGCCAAGACCACGGCAATACAGCCAGCCCAAAAAACCCACAACAACCATCATAGAAAGATAAGTTAGACCAGTTTAACTTCCTTACTATATAAACAGTACACAGGCTCCATGCATCTTTCTTTGCTTTCAAGATAGGTACAGCTTTTTACATCCTTTGCCCAAACCTGCCAAGCTTAAGAATAAAAATGAGTAATACAGAAATTGCTTAAGCTCCAGTTATGGGACAAATAGGTGCTCTTCCCCGCCTCATGGCATTTATATAATCTACTTTGATTATATCAAATGTTATTTCAGTGGGCAAAACTGCAAGTAACTAGTGCACAGATTCAGAGAAAATACTGTCCATTTTGGAAGTACCTCTTTTACTTGCACTCACTAATCAGAGCTGAAAACTCAGATTTGGTATAGATTTTACATGTCTATAACTAGCCTTCTGTTGCATGATTTGAATCCCCACTCTGCTGTGGAAGCTTGCTGAGTGAACTTGGGCCAGTGATACACACTCATCCTAACCTATTTATTTTTATTTACTTAGATTACTTATAGTTCTTCTTTTTCACTGAGAGTCAAGGCAGATTACACAGTGTGCGTCAGTATGACCAATGGCTCGGACATTCAATAACAATGCAAATAAGAGTATGGATTGCAGAATTTGGATACGAACAGAAATTCAAGAATAGAGCTGAAATGATGTTGAAACAAAGCATAAGCAATTAGGCACAACATTAAATGATGCAGAAGCTATCTAGTAGATATACAATGGTATAGTTCACAGTCCTATCGCTTTACCAAAGCATCTCTTGGAACCATTACCTTACGGTAGAGCCACCTCCCTATGTGAAAAAGAACTCCTGAATAATTCAGTTCTGCATAGTTTGTAGAAGGGCAGGAGAGTGGGAGCTTTCCTGACCTGCTCAGGCAGGCCATTCCATAAGATGGGTGTCACAACAGAGAATACATATGGATGGACAGTTGTTGATTTTGCCCAGTTCCATGGCTGCACCCCCCAAAAGACTGTTCAGAAGGGCATAGCTGCTACGGTGGAGCATAGGGAGAGGTGTGGTCCTGCAGATATGAGGGACCAAGACGATGAAGGGTTTTGTATGTGATAGCCAATACTATGCATTGAGCTTGGTAACAGATAGGTAGCCCATAGAGTGACTAGAATGGAGCTCCACGAAGCTCCTGATAATAACTGAGTACAGCATTCTGCACCAACGAGTCTCTGAGTAGATGTTGAGGGAAGACACATGCAGAGGACATTAATCTAGTCCTCACATTACTGTGGTGTTGATCCAGGTGGCCAGATCAGCCATGTCAAGGTAGGAGGCCATCTTTTGGGGTAAACTGAGTTGGAATAAGGTATTTCTTGAAGCTGTATCGACTTGCTTCTCTAGCAGCAGTGCTGGATTCAGTATAACCCCCCATGCTTCTAACCGAGTCTGCAAAGGTCAACTGAACCTCTTCAAAAGTGGGAAACACAATGTCCTTCAAAATGTTTGCTTTCCTAATAAGCATCATTTCTGTCTTGTCTGGGTTCATTGTCAATTTGTTCGCTTTCAACCATTTTACCACCACTGTCAGGCAGCAATCCAAGATCTCTACTGCATCACCTGGTGATTTTAGTGAGATGTAGAGCTTGGTGTCATCTGCATATTGATGACAACCAATTCCGTAGCTAGGAATGATTTCTCCTAAAGGCTTTACATAGAGGTTGAATAACATGGGGGATAAGGATATACCTTGTGGAACCCCCCAAGATAACTCCCACATAGCTGATCTTCAACAGGAACCCTTTGAGCCCATTCAATGAGGAATGATTTAAACCAGTCCATCCCCTGATACTACTCACTGTGAGAATACTGAGTTGTGAGAATAAAATGAAAGGGGTGGGGGGATATAACCTGCTTTGAGTTCTCATTGGAGCAAAAAGCAGAGTATAACTGAAGTAAATGAACTTTAATTTTCTTATTTCACATGGTTCTGTACCCCTGGAAGCTTCTAGAAACACTGTTCAGCTTCTCTTCTAGTTTCTCAGTTTTTAAGAGCTGTTGTCTATTCTACCAGTCTTTAGTAGCATAAGGACTAGCATTTAACACGTTACTTCAAACCAGGTTTCATGGACAGCTTCTGTGTCTAGGTCATAGTTCCATACTAAATCATCTGACTGGCAAGGTAGGGGGTATACAGAGACCAGAACACAGTCTTTGTATGCATTCCAGCTTTAGGCCAGGCGAAGTATCTAGAACTTTTGTATATCTGTTGCTTGATAGCAACAATTTTTTTGTTTTTAAAAAGTAGTTCTATTCTGATATATTGTCGAAGGCTTTCACGGCCGGAGAACGATGGTTGTTGTGGATTTTCCGGGCTGTATTGCCATGGTCTTGGCACTGTAGTTCCTGACGTTTCACCAGCAGCTGTGACTGGCATCTTCAGAGATGTAGCACCGAAAGACAGGGATCTCTCAGTGTCAGAGAGATCCCTGTCTTTCGGTGCTACACCTCTGAAGATGCCAGTCACAGCTGCTGGCGAAACGTCAGGAACTACAATGCCAAGACCACGGCAATGCAGCCTGGAAAATCCACAACAACCATCGTTCTATTCCATTAGATAACTAAATGGCAAAAACAATTATTCATTTGATTCCTGGGCAGTGAGTACAGGTAGTGCAAAGAGAGAAAAATGAAAATGACATGAAGACTTGCAAAACCTACTTTACTAATTGGGCTGATGAGAGTGCCAGCTTCTGCCTCTGTTTCTTGGTCATCCTTTATCTGTTATGTCAGAGTACGAAGGTAAATACAGCCTCATGGGGAGCTGCTTACTGTACTGTTCACGAGCTTTAACGGTCCTTTGAACTAAGATACATTCTCCCCTCTCTCTGAAGTTTGTCATGTGAAATGCTTTAGATGAACAATTCTGAAAATTCCAACTATAAGTTAGTTTCCTGCCATGCCTAATAAAACAAATGGAGCATTAAATAAATGTGTGTATTTCTGTCCAGTTCTGTTTCCAGCGAAGTGTCTAGATTTGCGCTAAAAATTTCACTAGGAGCATAAGTTAGAAGTGTTGTATGCACTCTTATTTCCTTAAGCTTACATTGGTTTGTTTAATGGATTAGAGCTTCAACAAATTTATCCACTTCTCTTACTCTTGAAGTGAGCCTGTTGGGACTTGCATATGAATGAGCTGGGATAGATTAGTCAGTCAGCAACCCAACCTGAACAGGGCTGAGGACTCCTGGAGAAAAGGGTCACTTCCACACGTCCTTAATGAGACGGCCTGCTAACGGAACTTTGGCGGGTTATCTCACTCATTACATATGTCATCGTTTCCTATGTGCAAGCAGGTCATGATTCCAGGTTTTGAGCGTTTTTTGTGAAACTTGCTTTGTTCCGTTTTCATTTCTGATGCCACTTTTTCCACGTGATTATCTACCATATCAATGCATCTGGAGGCTTTTTTGCGCTTGTGAAGTGCCCTCACACAAATCTCCAGCCCCTCCTCTTGCCATTACCCCCTCACACAAGCGTCTGGCTCACATGCATGATTGTATAAGTCCCCCCCCCCTTTTAAAAAACGTATTAAAACGGTCCTTACGCTATTACGATGCCGTGCTTGCTACATTGGATCACTCAGCAATCAGACTCTGTTTAGGAACAACATTGGGAACAGAATGCCATTTCAACTAGCATTAAAGCCTGTTGTTTTAGAAAATACAACAGCTCCTAGCAGTGCTTCCCCCCACCCCCGTGCGGCATCAGGCAAGAGGGGGATGGGGATTAGAGCAGAGGCTCCCTCTGATCCCTTGGCAACCGCTTGGCTTGTGCATGGCCTTCTCAAGGCGCCATGGAGGCGGCGGGGAGCACCACCCCTGCTGCTGTGGGATGTTGGGAGGGCCTCCCCGCCACACTGAGCCTTCTCGCAGCCTGTGCTGAGCTCTTCTGGGCCTCTGGAGGCCCCAAGGAGGCAGCGGAGAGGCAAACTGTTTCGCCCCTCACTTGCTCCTTATCCCTGCATACTGCACCTCCGCGGGGATAAGGAGTGAGTGCTAGGGAACATGGTTTGCCTTTTATATAGTAGGATATGAAATTGTGCGATTGCGCTACTCTATTGTTCACATATTTATTAAAACACTTTTGTATTTAAAACGGGGAAATCAATGGTAGAGAACGGAGTACTACACATGCCCAGTTTCTACAGAAACAAAGGCAGGACAATATAGCACAGTCCCGCATGCACTCAAAAAAAAAAAAAGGAAAGTTGGGCGGGACTGCACCAATGTCATTTGTGAAGTACAGAAAGAATGCACTTTCTGTTTTGGGACCTTTTTATCTTCCGCTACAAACACACACAAGAAACGCATGAGGACGCTGTGTATGGAAGGTGAGTTATCAAAGCGGGTTGGGAAGACTCGGCTTCGGGACAGAGAAAGCTCGGGAAAAAAGGAACATGTGGAAGTGACCAAGAAAAAAGATGGAAATATTTAAAGGAGTGGTACTTGAATACACTAGTGCATTTCCTCCAGTTTTCTGCCTATATTTATTTATTTATTATTTATATTTCAATTTATATACTGCCCATCCTCAGGGGCTCTGGACGGTGAACAAGTTAAAAACAATAAAAACAAGAAAACAACAATACTAAAATCAACACACAAAACAATAATGAAATAAATTAACCACGTGCAATGGTGGGGAGAACCCCCCACCCCACCCCAAAGGTGGGAGGCCGACATGGCACCACCCCCTTCAACCACTGAACGCCTGGCAGAACCGCTCTGTCTTACAGGCTCGGCGGAACAATAATATGTCCCGCTGGGCCCTGGTCTCCATTGATAGAGCATTCCACCAGGCTGGGGCCAGGACTGAAGAGGACCTGGCCCTGGTTGAAGCGAGGCGGGCTTCCTTAGGGCTGGGGACCGCCAGTATAAAATGCAGCTTTCTCACCTTCCACCCTTCCTGCAGCCTAAAAATGCTGCTCTGGGGGGGGGGGCAGGGTTGCAGCAGGAAGGCAGTCATGTGGCACAGGCATCTATCTGTGCAAACACACTGGTGGATCTGACTGCAGCTTACTTTCAACGCTTTATTAGTGACAGTATTGTAACAAAATTGGAATGTATACCTGATACCTCCAACCAGTAGAAGGAGGCAGCAGGCAGAGTATGCTGGAAGTGGGGGAGGGGGGCTCTGAGACTGCTTCATGCAGCCTGGCCCAGCAGCCCAGTCAGGCAGATACTTCCTCACCCAAACACCAGCCAGAAGGCCACGGTCAGTAACAGATCTGACAGGTGATTGCAGTAGTAGAAGAAGTGGATGGAGACAGAAAGGATTAAGCGGGGCATACAGATGACCTCTTACTTCTTGAAGCCAAGACCCTACAGTTTTACATCTGAAGCAATTTCAGGGGTGAAAAATGAAACTCCTAGCCTGGGCATTTTGAACATACCACCAAGGTGAATCATTGGGCCATTAAGCACAAAGTGGTTTTTTTGGGGTTCTGAGAGAGAGAGAGAGAGAGAGAGAAAGAAAGAGAAAGCAACTGTCTTCTACCTGAAGACTTTTTTTAAAAAAATAAACTTTTCTACCTGAAGACTTGGCATATTTAATGGTTGGTAGTCCTGCACCAACTCTGCTAGCACCAATAGACATAAACAGGAACAGCACTGGCTTTTATTTTTATTTTACATCTCTGTTACACAGAAGTGTTATGATCTTTTATGGTTCCATCTCCACAGCATGGTCAGCAATATAATCACAGAAGACACCGTTGCCACAGAAAGGATCCCCAAGACAATAGAATTAAAATCCATTTGGGGTTCCAAGCCTGGAATAGATACATAGTAATGTTGGAATTGCACCAACACTCTTAGCAACTGATCTTTATTCAGATGGCATCAGTGAATGGCTTCAAGATTTAGAGCTGTTTTCCAGCAGCAATGCCTGTTTTCCCCACATCTACAATGGCTACAAAAGATAGGATCAGCTCCCCCATTCATGTTATACAAAGTCATAGCCAATCCCACCTTCTATAGCCATTAAATAGTAGTAGAAGCCATTTATAGGCTGATGCACCTCATTTTTTAAAAACTCAGGCTTTCGTGCTACTGCTGCCCAGAAAAGCAGTCTCTTGGGAAGGAAGAGTACTATAAATCAAATAACTGATGTAAGCTATAAGATTTGCCTGTTGACAGCTTAGACAAAAAGCCTGAGCCTGGCTAAAAAGCCAATAGATGCCTACTAGTTTAATTATAGGATACTAGAAATTTGTTGCTCAAAATCAGTTGCTACAATGTTCGGGAAACAGATGGGTCAGTAACCATTGCTCCCAATCACCTCACAGTGCCAGAACAAAAAACAGCATTAAGCACCCCACCACCAAAACCTCTAAGAAGGATCCACCTGAAAAATACACACTTTGACTTTTGTCAAACAGAAGCCATGGTTAGTCCTCATCAGACATGGCTATTCAGTGCCAGGCTTAACAAAAACTTTAAGCTAACAGAAGAATTCAGGACCACCTAACGACACCCACTTCAAAAGTGAACACTCATATATTCAATACAATTACAATTTGCCAGATTACATGCAATTCATACAATATTCAAAATCCATTCACAATGCAAAGTTATATTAATACATACAGTCTTTGTGACAAGACCCAAAAGTGCTCAATGCTGGTTTAACAAATAGTCCATAACCACAGCTATATAGCTATATACATGAATCCATAAACAGAATAACTCAGTCCAATGCAATTCAATGCAACAATATAGATGGCCAGGAAAACACTATAGGTCATAAATCATATAGAATTATCCATCTGATGGGAAACCGGTGCAGAGTCCCGTTTCTGGAATCCCTTTCTCAAAGATGGTATATGTGCACTCCAATGTATCCTTCATCCACTTTTGACCTGCACTTAAACCCTCAGTAACATAACGTCCGGTGCTGAGTCGAGCAAAGGCTGCATGAATATGCAGTTACAAGCAGTCAATAAGTACTCGCGCTTATTGACTGCTTGTAACTGCATAGTCATGCAGCCTTTGCTCGACTCAGCACCGGACGTTATGTTACTGAGGGTTTAAGTGCAGGTCAAAAGTGGATGAAGGATACATTGGAGTGCACATATACCATCTTTGAGAAAGGGATTCCAGAAACGGGACTCTGCACCGGTTTCCCATCAGATGGATAATTCTATATGATTTATGACCTATAGTGTTTTCCTGGCCATCTATATTGTTGCATTGAATTGCATTGGACTGAGTTATTCTGTTTATGGATTCATGTATATAGCTATATAGCTGTGGTTATGGACTATTTGTTATACCAGCACTGAGCACTTTTGGGTCTTGTCACAAAGACTGTATGTATTAATATAACTTTGCATTGTGAACGGATTTTGAATATTGTATGAATTGCATGTAATCTGGCAAATTGTAATTGTATTGAATATATGAGTGTTCACTTTTGAAGTGGGTGTCGTTAGGCGGTCCTGAATTCTTCTGTTAGCTTACCCTGTCAGGACTCTCCAGTTTCCGTTAACAAAAACTTTAGCATGCAACGGACAGGAAAGTGAAACTCTGTGCTCACATGTGCTGAGCAGTTAATTGGATTCTGAAAGATTATGATACTTCATTCCACAGGGCAGTCTGACAAATTAGGAAGTTCCTCCATTTACAGAGCATGTAAGCTGTCAAGCAACACTTAGCAGGGAGGGAGCTTGGCTTGAAGCTTCTGTGAAACAATAGACAATTTATTTGAAGTAGGTAAGTTGCTCCCTAGCAGATAAGGTGCTTGAAAAGAGGTTTTTGGTTTTTATGAGTTGGTTTATGTGATCAACTCAAGTCAGAGATGATCACAACAAGTTTACTACTCTTTATTCCTTGAAAGATACCACCAGCACATTCCATTTTACATCCTAGTATGCTTCAATAAAATGGCCTGTATTCCTTTTTAACGATTACCTGCCAGAAATACTTCAATAGGGATTAATGGACAGATAAGTAGCCATGTGTTTTGAGACTCTTGGTAGCAATGAAAATAACTATCCCTGAGCCCACTTGCGGGGAGGGTGGGTAAAAATCAAATAAATTAAATTAAAGGCAGGATCAGGGAAACAATCAACAAACAATAAACAAAGGAACTTACTATTAGAAACTGGCTGCATGATTTCTCCAGGAAAGATCACAGGTCCATAAGAGCTTGCCAGATCCAAGGGCTTTGTCTGATTCATAAGGTTCAAGAACCTGCGGCTTCCTAGGAGATGTAGGAAGATGCAGCTTTGAATACATTGACAATATCTACATGTAATGCCAGGTAGTGCTTCTGACAGTGCTTCCCCCCTGCCCCACGATTCTATAATAGCAATAGTTAAAGGGGTGAATCACTATGCAGAAATTGCCCTTGTCATGGGATTATTTAATTTGACAGCTCTTTAAAACAGAGAAATATTCCAGGTACTTGTTTGTGAGAGTAAATTGCTACATTCTAATTAGAGATGGACACGAACCAAAATATGAACCAAAGTTCGTGGCGAACCAGGCTGGTTTGTGGTTCGCGAACCGGCCGTTCATCAGAGCCCATTTCTGATGAACCGCCATGAACTTTAGGCTGGTTCATTTGGTTCATTTTTTGGTTCGTCACTGCAGACAGCCTGGCGCCGATCAATCAGTTTCCTAGGCAACAGGGGATGGACTTCCTGCAGACCTTCTGCTGGCCTGGAAGTGACGATTTTGCTGACCTGGATGTGACGTTTTCATGAACCAAACGAACCGGTGCGTGAACTGGGGCAGGTTCGTGAAAGTTTGTGGATCATGAAATGCGATGAACCACAAACCACACAGTTTGTTTTTTTCTGGTTTGTGCCCATCTCTAATGCCAACTGAAACGTAGCATGAAGCTAATATCCTCATAAACATACCCATAATTCTGCCAGAGGAGGGCAATTAGGAACATGAAGATCTTAGGCAGACAAAGAGTTAGGCAACCTACTCCAAGCTATTTTCTGAAGTTGCTTCCTTTTATAAAACAGACACCTTGGCTTTGCTACAAGAATTTATCATGTAGTTTTCCCTCTCAGATTCCATTTTTAGCTTCCCAACTATTCTTGCAACTAAGAAATCAGTCTTTCCCCTTAAAATGTTTGAGCAGTTATCTTTCCACTAGGATATAGTAGGAAATGTGGTAGATGAACTGTCCAGTATCAATCCCATGTAAGTTGTGGAATAGCAACCCTTGTGCACATGACCCCCAGTCTGTGGATGGGCTGGTGCTTACAATTGGAACCCAAGTGCATCAGACAGGCCACTCACTTGGAGAAGTTCTGGTCCTGCACGTTGTTCTGCAAGGCTCAAATTGGGAAGGCTGGCAGGCCAATGCACTACAGAAAAGGTAAACCTGAAAAAACAAAGTCTCACTCATAGCCAAGGGATTCAAGTTTTACATTAAAGTTCATAGCCAAGACACGAACACCACTCACTAAGGATTCTTCTTTTAGTACTAGGATAGTTGTTAAAGAGAAGGTAATCTGGCTAGTCAACAAGAACACACTGGTAACATTGCCAGAGGTAGATTTCTTTGGATCTTGAGTTTGCTCTGTGACAAGCTGCACAAGGCTTATCAGCAGAGAGGAAGAAAGCATCATGTATTACCGACATATCACAGTTCCCCAACTGAAGTCTTCTAACCTGAAGGACAAAGTACGCATTTGTGAAGAAGTCATGGCAAAGGACAATGATAGGTGGCTAGCAAGTTTTTTGTTCTTTATGATCCATTATATCCATGGAAGAACAGAAGTTTCCTGTCTATGTATAACTCCTGGGCTATCACTGGTGAGTACATTTCCTTACCAACTGACTGAGTACCAGTTTAGAACCAGAATCCACAAATGCAAAAGTAGAAATTATGAAGCGCTGGTAGTGAGCTGGAAAAGGCAGCTCGGATGAAGCAGGCCCCAGGGGCACCAGCTGGGTTCTGTAGTTGTCTCCTTCAAATGGGCACCTGGGAACAAGAACATTCAAACCAAGAATGCAACCCAACCATCAGTAACTGAAAACTAGCAGCTTTTTCTCCACTCACCCATCCACCAGGATTGGCCACTGTAGTTGCTCAAGGGGATTAGTGCTGGGAGAAGCCCAACATTCATGCAGAACCAGAACCAGGAATGGGTCAATTCTTTGCAAGACATGAACCTCCACATGCACAGGGTCCCCGAGGACCTTCACCACAGGATGATCTCCATCTGAGTAATAGGTTCTGTAACTGGCATCTGGGGACAGGAGGCAAAGCAGAAGTGTCAACTGTCTGGCTCTTCAGGAGAAGATGGTGGTCTTGGCACCATGTTTAGGAATACATTTACCTGTAGCAATGCGCAGTTCAAGACGGAGAGGTCCCATCTGGGAAACTGGAGCTGGGGTGGGAGGCAAGATTACTTCAGCCTGGACTGGCAAGAAGTCAGTGGCATTGTAGATGCAGCGAGCATGGAGCCTGTATACAGAAGAGGACAATGTTTCATTTATCATTCTTACTTTTTGATGTGAGATGTCCTTTAAAGCAGCTTGCATATTATTTTAGGCTGTGTTTACTAGGTTTGCTTTATGGGGAAGGGAATGCCAGAGTTTGGTCACAACTGATAGAGCCTCCTGCTAGCAGCACAGTTGCCCAAGTTTGGATGGTGGAAGCAGTGTACAAACCAGGGCCTCTCTAGCTGACCTCACCTTCCATGTAGGCTAACGTTTTGAGAAGGTAGTCCCCTGTGCAAGCACTGAGTCATTACTGACCCATGGGGGGATGTCGCATCATGACGTTTTCTTGGCAGACTTTTTACAGGGTGATTTGCTATTGCCTTCCCCAGTCATCTACACTTTACTCCCAGGAACCTGGGTACTCATTTTACCGACCTCAGAAGGATGGAAGGCTGAGTCAACCCTGAGTTGACTACCTGAACCTGGCTTCTGCCAGGATTGAACTCAGGTCATGAGCAGAGCCTGGGCTGCAGTACTGCAGCTTACTACTCTGTGCCACGAGGCTCTTTAAATACTGGAGTCCTAAATGAGAACTTGGAAACCAAGTCTAGTTCAAGCTAGATTAAAACTGTCGTTATACCACCCAAGTAATATGCTTCAGATTCTGTGTGCTTCTCATTCTACACTTCACTGCAGCTCTAAGCAAAAACTGGCATTCTTGAAAGTCTGTTAGGGAATTCTCAGCACACATGGAAAGCCTTAGTTTACAGTTCAGTAGCAGCCATGAGGAGACCATGACACTAAATGTAATTAGTATGACAGTTGTGTTCTCAAGAATTGTGCAATAGAACAGAAGGTTAGATCAGGGAGGGGCTGTGGCTCAATGGAACAGCATCTGCTTGGCATGCAGAAGGACCCAGGTGAAAGCAGAGAAGAGATGCTGTAGTACAGCCCTGCAATCAGAACTGTAAACAATCCAGGAGTCAAAAAGTACAAATTCTAAGGGAAAGAATTTAGCTTCCTGAGAGTAGTGAGCACGTGTGTGTTACATGAAGCAGCGGGTTCATAGCCTTTACAATTGTAAAGGAAACACATCAGAGGAAGCGTGTAATGTTCTGCTAACAGGGAGGTCCCTGGAGATACTTCTCAAAAACTCTCTATCTGCCATATTTACTCTTAAACCACCTCAGTCTGATGTTAGTTTGCATAATTCTGTGCAAAAGAAAGCACAACTTTTTGTTGTTGCAGAATTTGGTTTTACAGGATACTCTTACATATTTTCTAGAATGTATAGTTCTGAAATAAGCAGCAAGGACAATAATCAAACTTTAAGGACCTTTGCTTAGTTTTTCAATATATTTTAATTTATTTCTTGAGGGAATATTTGAGGATTTATGATGCAAAGCTGCTTTGCTCCCCCCTCCCAACTGCAAAGGTACACTGGTTACTCCCTATTAAAAGCACTACAATTTTAGTGTGAGCATTACACTTGTCCAATTTAAGTTTGAGTCTACCTCATTCTCCATTATTAGAAATAATATTCTGCAGTGTGTGGGCCAATAGCATTTTTTCTTCTTACCTACTCACAGCTACTATATTTGACTTACTTATTTCCTCTCCCTTGTTTCTCCTTAGCATCTAGTATTGGAAAGTGTACTTCCCCTGAACATGGAGGTTCCATTTAGCTACTGTAGGCTAATAGTTTCTACAGCCATCCTCTGTGAAACTGCTTTTTTTAAAAATCGTCTGCTACAGTGGGCATCAATCCATCATGTGGTAGCAAATTCTGTAAATTAATTTTGTGTTGCATAAAAACTTCATGGCTTGGTGCTCTTTTCCCTAAAGCCAGGCACAGGGAAGCTGGTTGTGACCACTTAGTAACAAGGAAAACATTTAGAAATGGAGCAAGTTGTATCCAGTAGCACCTTAAAAACCAACGAAATTTCCAGAGTATGAGCTTTCAAGAGTCAAAGCTCCCTTCATCAGATACAATGAGTGGGAAAAGGTAGGAATCGTTATAATCCAGGCAGATGTCCAGTGATTGTGTTATTGGAGTGAATATGGGGGCAGGACACTTCCCAATATGGACACAAACTCTGGGACCAGGGCGGCAATAAACCAAGATGCCAACTCTGCTCCCATATTCATTCTAACAACACAATCACTGGACCTAACAATACCAGTTATACCATCTCAGTCTTATTCACTTGTTTATCTTCTAGTGTTACATATGCCACCCAGTGTCAGCAATGCCCTTCAACTCTTTATATTGGATAAACAGTTAAGACCCTTTGCAAAAGAATAAATGGGCATAAATCTGATATAAAAAAATCACAACATTCAAAAACCAGTGGGAGAATATTGAAATTTCCCAGGACATTTCATTGCTGACCTAAGACTAGCAGTTCTCAACCAGAGAAACTTCAAAGGAAAATTACATCATGAGACTGCTGAAAATGAATTTTATTTTGCAAATTTGGAACAATGGACTCCCTTAGGGTTGAATCAGGACATTGGACTTTTCTCGCTAATTTTCTGTACTTCATACTCATGCTCTATCAAACAAATTACAACATGTATTATAGCTAGCTTCCTGACACTCTAATTTGCAATACTTCTCCCACCCCCTGCCTGTATTATAAAGACTACTTCCTTTTTCCACTCCTCATAACTGACAAAGGGAGCTTTGACTCTCAAAAACTCATACCATGGAAATCTATTTGGTCTTTAAGGTTCTACTGGAACCAAATTTTGCTCTTCTACTACATACCAACATGGCTACCCACCTGAAACTTTTTGGAAATGGAATTCATTTGGAAATTGAATTCATGATTATATCTTTAAACAGCAAATACCTACATTTCTCACTGTGTGGTTTTCTTGAGTTTTCTAATGGTCACCATTTCCAGATGCAGCCAGCACTGCTCAATGCATGGTTACTACTAAGTTTCTATAAGTTCAACTGTACTTACTTCCACATGAGTGAGCATAGGCTTGCAAGCTATAGTAATTTAGTTAATTAGTGGCTGGATCCTGGATGTTGGTGGTGGGTAAGCAATAAGACTATTAAGTCCAAACATTAAAATTCCTTCTATGTGCTACTGCTAGAGTTTTCTTCCCACTACTCCCAAGGCCTCCCTGACCTCAGGAGCAGCTCTTGGGTGGTATGGGTATGTGTGTATAAGATACCGTCTACCAGTGGAGTTTAACATGTGAGTCTTTGGATCCAATCCAGTGTTGATCTGCAGGTTATGGAGTGATTCATTTACAGATTCCTTCCTTAAAAACTACCATTAGAGGGAGAGGAGTACAGGTCTTTTTTTCAGTCTGTTGGTAGTTCCATACCTGCTGTACTGGAAACTTACATGAAGGTGCTATCTCGGGTGATGGAGCCATCTGGCCCATTTTGGATATCAATGCCAGAGACTAGTTGATTTTCATAAATTAGTTTGTCACCAATCACCTAGAAAGAATGGAAATGATAAAGTTCATCTACACAACAATTTCAGCACTGACAGTTTTCCCTATGTTAAAACAGCTGCATTCTCACCTGGACTGTTGTGCCACATTGTGTCAGGGGGAAGTGGAAGATGAGAAAAGCCTCTGTTCTCCTGACAGGGTCACAACCTGCTTGGGCATAAGACAGCTTAACACTGTCAAGGACAACTGGGAAGTTCAACATGTCCCGGGAGACAACCAGGATGAAGTGGCCATCCCTAAGGCACTGAACAGTGACTGCAACGAACTAAAGGATCACAGAAAATATCTCAGCAACAGAAGAGACAACAACTATGGTATCTTCATAATCCATTCTCCCTCTGTCAGAGCCATTTCAGCAAAATGTGTAACATTCTATTGTAGAACTGCATCATCCCCCAGGTCCACAAAGCTAACATATAGGAGACAGTCAAATGCAGCACCAGATTGTTCAAGAACTATCACACCAATATTAGGAATTCAGTCCACTGCTCAGATACTAGATTTTACCTGTGTTACCATAGTAACAAGGAGTACTGATGTCACTGTCATCATAGCAGCATCTAGCTTGACTGCAAGTAGCTTGGTCATAGGTACACAGGGGATTTTCCTGCCCAGAACTCGACATCGTTCCAGTGTTAAATGGGTGCCTGCAAGAACCCAAAATAAAAGCATAACCACACTTCATTAGTCTGTGGGAACAAGCACAAGACCTTGATGCTGAAAATCCATATGGTGAGAAACAATTAAATGTTTCTTCCATATGAGCCAATTTAAACACATAGAAGATTCACACACTATTATCATACAAGCCTGAGGATAGTCAACACTGGCTGGGAAATAGTTCTACCAACAGGTCTGGAGGAAAATGCCCTGTTCCTTTGATAGAAGCTTAATGTGTGGAAATTGGTAACTGAATCTTTTAACATCATGCAGGTAAGTAATCCATTAAGCCTCTGCTAAAGTGATAAGAAATCTTTCCTCCAGGTAGCTGACAACCCACCTCAGCAATTTATGTGAATATCCATTTTGCTGCACCAGCTGCAATGAGTCACAGTCACCTAACATCCCCAACAATTCAAAACACAAACCAGAGATTATAATGAACTAGAAATGATCAACTAATGAGCCAAGGCAACACTATACCAGCTGAAAATAAGAACCATTCATACTTGGGTTGTCCTCTTCTAAAAGGTCATTTTTATTTTTAACAAGCAGAAATTCAACAAGTAATGTGTTTTCCAATGTTCCAGGAGAAGACACACTTGCTGATTTTCTGCCTATACTTTCAGAAAAGTTAGAAGCTGAAGAGTACAGCACAGTATGCCAGGTGGCACTTCTGTGACCTGCGGTAAGGCATGCATAACATCTGCCAACATAAAGCCAAATTCTCAGTCTCTTCCTTTCAATGTTGGTTTCCTTTGACTTGGCCACAACCCACTGGTGGGGGTAGGAAATTTCAGTTCTCAACACTTCTAGAAAAGTCAGAGCGAGAGAGAAAGGGGCGGGGGAATGAGAGCAAAAATAAATTTAATTCCAGGTGAGTAATTGTGTTAGTTTATAGTAGAAGATACTCGATGAAGTGAACTTTAACTCTCAAAAGCCTACATCTTGAAAAGGTGCCACTAGACTCAAATGTTGCTGTTCTACCACAGATCAACATGGCTACACACATAAAACTAAATGATAGATCACAAATGAAGGTATATCAGAATAAGTTTGTAGAACATGGGTGTTAAATATTTGCTCTTTGTTCTGAACCTTGAACTTTTGACATGATCCCTCAGATGTTCTCCACAATTCTTCCAGGTGCAAATTTACCCTACAGTTTCACAACCCCTCCCGTCACTATAAATGCCTATTCCTAAGCACTCATTGGTAACATCGCTGCTAAGAGTATTGTAGGTAATTTTGTTTTTGTACTACAGCAATGGTGTTAGGCTGTAGTTACTGCATAGATTTGACACTAGTGTTTCTAGTTGGCTTGTCCTATGGGCAGCATGGTATCCAGAGTGTTAGTTTTTTAGTTTTGCCTCATTGATGCTGAATATGCGTAGTTCATCCTCACCCATATTGTCTGGGCATACATTATCTATCATACAAAGACTCTGCGCTAGTAAAATTGCCAGCTTCATACTCTATCCTCTATTAGTACCCCCAAAATTCCTAAAATTTGTATGGAAGTCTTTTCATTGTTCATTTTCTTAGGCATTGAATATTGACTGACAAAAGTATGCAGCTGACAGACCCCAGGTGGTAAACAGTTATGAGGCGATATCAGATTTAATATGACACAAAGCAGTAAGATTTATCTTAGACAATATAGAACAGGTTACATTCCAGGAAAAAGAAAGCACTTGAAAAGGTGTGGCAGAGATGGAAAACAGCTTCATTTAAGAATGTTTTAATATTTAATATCTTTAATTCAAATTTGGCTGCTTGCTGGAATATTCATGTCAATATATTACATAATGTTGTAAGGGGACATCAAAATGTCACTACATAAGATTCACTCATATTTCTCTTATTATAAGCTTATATAGTAATGGAGTTCATACAATACTATTAAAATGTGAAAATCTGTAGTTGGCCGGACTACATCCAGTGAGTGCAGAACCCAAAGTTGTGTTTTATGAAGAAACTGCCTCATGCAGGTTCAGCATTTAAGACTAGCAATAATTATTACATATTGGAATTCACATACCAATGCTGTATATTGGAGAATAGAGGTGAGGTACTGGGCGCATGAGTTCAGCCTGGGGAAGCTGTGGCTGAAGTGGCACTGGGCGCACAAGGCCAGGCTGGAGTGGCTGTGGCTGCGGCTGTGGCAACACTGGGTGCACTAGGCCAGGCTGGGGTGGCTGCAGCTGAGGTGGTACCGGGCGCACTAGGCCAGGCTGGAGCGGTTGAGGCTGAGGCGGCACCAGGCGCAATAGGCCAGGCTGGAGTCACTGCGGCGGCGGCACTGGGCACACTAGGCCAGGCTGGGGTGGCTGTGGCTGAAGCAGCACCGAGCACACTAGGCCAGGCTGGGACGGCTGCAGCTGAGGAAGAACTGAGCGCACTAGGCCAGCCTGGGGCGGTAGCACCGGGTGCACTAGGCCAGGCTGGGGTGACTGCAGCTGAGGAGGCGCCAAGCTCACTAGGTCAAGCTGGGGCAGCTGAGGCAGCACCGGGTGCACTAGGCCAGGCTGGAGTGGTGGCACTGGGTGGATTAGGCCAGGCTGGGATGTTTGTGGCATTCGTCGCATGCCATCTTCTGGTGTCAAGATGTGTTCTTCTGGTTTATGTGGAGAACACAGTATGCAGTTATTAGTGCTTCCTAAGACAAATCATTCTATCCACTTCAAAGTTGTGGGTAAGTGTCTCTTATTTACTTCTCTCTAACTTTCATTTTCACTGAACTGAGGTTTAAAAGGGACGGTGGTCCATCTGCCTGTGGAACCCGAGGTGATAATATGTAATTCTAATAATAGCTGTGTAGTAGACGAACAAGATATCATTACAGAGATGATGCAAGACTGACTCTGTGGACGCCAAGTGAAGGTAATCTTGGAATGTAACAGGTTGGAATTCTGGAGTCCAAATATCAGAGGTGGAATCCTTTTTTAAAAAATTCAAATTATATTGCTGCAGGAAACATGGTCAACTAACGGAATCTGTTTAACAGGTTACACAGCTTTTGCAGTTAAAGCTTAATCAGGTAACAATGGTAGGTCCCCTAAAGCGGGTCTGCCCTGTTTAATTTCTAACACAATACAATGTATCTCTGTAGAGAAGAAGGAATCTTATTCATTGGTCCTAGCTGTATATATAAAATTTAGCAATCATTCCTTTGTATTAATATAAGTTTATTTACCACCTGTCAGAGATAAAAACACCCTTTTGAGTAACTGGAGGAAGCTAAGAGATTTAGTCGAAAAAATGGTAACATCTTATTCCAATGCTAAGTTAATAATTGCTGGTGATTTTAATGCTGGAATTGGTCTTACTGAGCAGTTACTGAAGGCTGGAGGGATGAATAGCTCTGAAATCGAAGAGATGAGATATTTTTACAGTTATGATAGGGAGTCCTTGGATATGAAGATAAATGCAGCAAGGCTGAGTTTGTTGAATTCTGTTATATTGAATGGACACAGGAACATAGACAACAGGGGAGATTTTACATGCATTTCTTTAAGAGGAGCCAATCTGATTGACTATTTTTCTCCACTCACCCAACCACCAGGATTGGCCACTGTAGTTGCTCAAGGGGATTAGCGCTGGGAGAAGCCCAACATTCATGCAGAACCAGAACCAGGAATGGGTCAATTCTTTGCAAGACATGAACCTCCACATGCACAGGGTCCCCGAGGACCTTCACCACAGGATGATCTCCATCTGAGTAATAGGTTCTGTAACTGGCATCTGGGGACAGGAGGCAAAGCAGAAGTGTCAACTGGCTCTTCAGGAGAAGATGGTGGTCTTGGCACCATGTTTAGGAATACATTTACCTGTAGCAATGCGCAGTTCAAGACGGAGAGGTCCCATCTGGGAAACTGGAGCTGGGGTGGGAGGCAAGATTACTTCAGCCTGGACTGGCAAGAAGTCAGTGGCATTGTAGACGCAGCAAGTGTGGAGACTGCATATATGAAAGAGAATAGATGCTGCATAGGCTTGTTCTAGCTGTTTGCTTCCATTGTAAAACAGATTTGTTCTCAAATCAGCTTTATACTTCCTATGACTAAGCAAGAATCCTATTAGAAAGTCTTATCTAATTATCTTACTATTAATACTTCTTATACCAAGGGACAGGATCCAACAAAAACCACCAAGATCTTAGTTTAATAAGTTTAGCAGTAGTAAGTTTTACTCTTACTCCACATATTTCATTTTGGAAACCTCTTCTGTTCATAGCCTGAGCCTCTGCATGAACCTGAGGTGCAAAAAGCAACATGTAATTAGTAGTAGTAGATTCCCCACTCCTCCACTTGAAGCCAGCTGAATGACCTTGGGTCAGTCACCGCTTCTACGAGTTCTCTCAGCCCCACCCACCTCACAGGGTGTTTTCTTGTGGGGATAATAATAGCATACTTTGTAAACTGCTCTGAGTGGGCCTTAAGTTGTCCTAAAGGGAGGTATATAAATCAAATGTTATTATTATTGTAGTAGTAGTAGTAGTAGTAGTAGTAGTAGTAGTAGTAGTAGTAGTAGTAGTATTGTCTCACTGGGAAATAATTTATGCAAGACTAACAGCATCCAGCTTATGCATGCTACAACAATAACCCCTGAGAAGGTACCAACTATCTCAGCAAAACATGGAAAAGATCATCTTACATGAAGGTGCTGTCTCTTGTGATAGACCCATCTGGCCCATTTAAGATAATGCCAGATACCAGCTGATTTTCATATATCAATCTACCACCAGTCACCTTGAAAAAAACAGCAACAATACAGGTTATGCATCACAAAGGTGCAGTTGAAAAAATACCTGTGGAGGGATCCAAGGCTACAACAGCTGCATCCTTACCTGTACTGTTGTACCACACTGTGTTAGGGGGAAGCAGAAGACTAGGAAATCCTCTGTTCTCCTGATGGGATCACACCCTGCTTGGGCATAAGACAGCCTGACACTATCAAGGATAACTGGGTAGTCCAAAATATGCCTGGAGACAACCAGGACGAAGTGACCATCCTGAAGGCACTGAACAGTGACTGCAAGGCATAAAAACAGAACAAAAAATACAAATAGAAATTGTTAGTTTCGATAGTAAAGTCTTGGTGTCCTTAGAACAAAGCTTGCTGAGAACAGAAAAGAGAATGTTCCATTTCTTTAGCTTCAGCAGTTCAAGAGTTTCTCCCATCTCATTTCAGATCTTGAGACAAATTCATTCCTTAAGAAAACCTTGTACTCTACTGTCTATGAAGCCTGAAAGCCCCTCATAGAAAATGCATTCCCAAATGAACTGATGCATCATAATTTTGTACTGCACATGAGTATTGTTTATGAGTCATTACAGTAAATAGTTCACCTGTACTGCAAGCTCAGGCTCAAAACTTACACTGCAAATTCCAGTACCAAATATTCTCCAGATGTTTAGGTGTTTGATCATTCACATGTTACATTCTATTGGTAGGAAACCTGGAAGCCACTTTTAGGGACACTTTCAGCACCAGCTGTTCTACACAGTTCATGTGGAGGCACCATAGGCTACAGCTTGCTATAATGTGGGAGAGTGGCCTAGAATGTGTCTGGTGTATGCCCCTATGAATGCTTATTGCATAGAAAAGCCAGCAAACCAACTTTCAGAAATGCAGAGGAGTTAGCCATGTTAGTCTGTGGTAGCAAAATCAAAAAGAGTCCAGTAGCACCTTTAAAACTAACCAATTTTATTGTAGCATAAGCTTTCGAGAATCAAGTTCTCTTCGTCAGATGCATGATACAGAGACTGGTCAAATATAGAAGAGGAGGAAGGAGAAGGGGAGGAGAGAGAAGAGGCAATTAGGGGGGGAGGGTGCAATCAAAACATTCCTTTGCTAGTATATGTAAACATCTCCTTTTGGTGTGTGGATCAGTTGGCTTCAAAGGAGTTTGCCCTGTTAGTTTGTAGCAGCCAAACAGCTAGACCATCCAATTCCAATGCAGTATGAGCCTTCGATAACCACAGCTCTCTTGGTCCAAATGTTAAAGGACTTGAAAATTAGATATAGATGGGAAATACCGGAAGGACTGGCATTTGAATTTGGTGGAACAAGGAAGAACATTAGATCTGGCCATGAGATGGAAGTTTTTATTCGGGACAATGAAAAGGACTTACCAAAAAGTACAAGAATGTAACCATGGAGTATAAAATTATATCTTGGAATGTAAATGGACTAAATTCCCCTTGTAAACGTAAGGCTATTCTCCATTGGCTTCTAAAACAAAAATGTAATATAGTATGCTTGCAAGAGACACATATTAGAAAACAGGACTTAAAAGTATTTTAAATGGGCAAAACTGGGAAATGAATTTGCAGCTGCCTCCAAAAAGAAGAAGAGAGGAGTTGTACTGTACATAAAGGAGGAGCTGCAGCCAAAACTAGTTTTAAGCGATGTAGAAGCCAGATATCTAGCGGTGGAAATAATTTGGAACTCAAAAAAGATTTTGGTGATTGGAATTTATGCACCGAATGGCGCAAAAGAAAACTTTTTTAAGGACTTGCAAGGACAACTAGAAGAGTTGACTTATGACCAAATAATTATGGCGGGCGACTTTAATGGAGTTACAAGCTTGGAAGAAGACAAGAAATCTAAAATTGCACAGAAAAAAAGAGGACTTTTGCCAAAGTCATTTTTTGCGATCAAAGAGCAAGAAAGTCTGGAGGATGTATGGAGGAGACAAAATCCTAAAAATAGACAATATACTTTTTACTCTGCAAGACATTTTACATTATCAAGAATTGATATGATCTGGGCTTCCAAAGAATTGACGTTGTGGACTAGAGATGTGGAGATTATGCCTAAAGTAAGCTCAGATCATAACCCAATTATGTGGAGATTTGGAAAAAATATCAAAAAAAGAGGATGGAGGATAAATGAAGACTTGCTGCAGATAGAAGACAATATGGCTTTGCTGCGAAAGGAAACCAAGTTCTTTATACAATGCAACATAAATAAGGATGTGTCAACTTACAAGGTATGGGACACCTACAAAGCGGTAATTAGAGGAATACTGATGGACTTAAACGGAAGAGATAGAAGGAGAAAAGAAGAAAAAAGAAAGGAAATAATGGAAAAAATCAAAGCCAAAGAGATGCAACTTAAGAAAAGACCAGGGAAGAAGCGAATATATCACGATATAAAAATATTGCAGGAGCAATTGACGGCAATGAACAACAAAGAATTGGAGTGGAACTTGAAAAAAATGAACCAAAAAATATTTGAAGGTGCAAATAAACCTGGCAAATATCTAGCTTGGCAATTGAAAAAGAAAAAAGAGAAGGAAACTATAATTAAAATCCGAGAGGAAGATAGAATATTATTGGAGCAACCAGCCATCAGTAAAGCCTTCTATAAATTTTATGCAAAACTGTACCAGAAAAAAGACGTGAATAGGGGTTCAATAGAGGAATACCTGGAGAAAATGAAACTACCAACGATGTTGGAGGAATGGAAAGAAAAATTAAACAGAGAAGTGACAGAGGAAGAAATAAAAGAGGCCATCCTATCAACGAAATTGGGGAAAGCACCAGGACCGGATGGACTAACAGCAAAGTTCTATAAAGTGATGGCTAACGAATTGGCACCTTTTCTGAGAGAAGTAATGAATGAAACTATGCAAGGCCAAAGAATTCCTGATTCATGGAATGAAGCTAACATATCACTGATTCCGAAAGATGGACTGGACTTGACTAATGTTAAAAATTACAGGTCAATTTCGTTATTGAACAATGACTATAAAATATTTGCAAAAGTTTTGGCAGAGAGAATAAAAGGATGGCTGGTGGAATTCATTGCAGAGGAACAGGCAGGATTTTTACCTAACAGACAAATCAAAGATAATTTAAGGATAGTAATAAATGCTATTGAATATTATGACAAGCATTGTGATAGGGAAGTTGGTTTCTTTTTCGTGGATGCAGAAAAAGCATTTGACAATCTGAACTGGGACTTTATGTTTGCCACTATGGAAAAGCTGCAAATGGGAGAAAGGTTCATACAAGCGGTCAGAGAAATTTACAGAGACCAAAGTGCAGCGATTGTAGTGAATGAGGACTTAATTAAAAAATTGAAAATAAGTAAAGGAACAAGACAGGGTTGCCCTCTGTCTCCATGGTTGTTTATTCTGGTTTTGGAAATATTGATGGTTCAAATACGAGAGGATGATACAATCCGAGGTATAAAAATAAAGGAATTTTCCTACAAGGTCAGAGCATTTGCGGATGACATAATGTTAATAGTAGAAGATCCAATTGAAAACATGCCAAATGTAATAGAGAAAATAAAGCAGTTTGGGGATCTAGCTGGATTTTATGTGAATAAAAAATACTATGCAAGAATATGACTAAACAGAAGCAACAAGAACTAATGGTGATAACGGACTGTGAGGTAACTAACAAAGTAAAATATCTGGGTATTGAACTGACTGCGAAAAATATAGATTTATTCAAAAACAACTATGATAAACTGTGGGTACAAATAGAGAGAGACTTGATAAAATGGAATAAATTGAATTTATCATGGTTGGGAAGAATAGCAGCAGTAAAGATTAATGTTTTACCACGAGTGATGTTCTTGCTGCAAACAATTCCAATTATTCGGGACTCAAAACAGTTCGATAAATGGCAAAGGAAAATTTCAGACTTTGTGTGGGCAGGCAAGAAACCACGTGTGAAAATGAAAATATTACAGGATGTGAAGGAAAGAGGTGGCTTGCAACTGCCCAATATAAGACTATGAGCAGAATCACAAGTGACAAAAGGCACAGATTGGACACTTGTCTGCTTCCCTCAAGTTTTGATGGGAAATGTAGGCATCCTGGTCTCGCAGCTTCGCTCTCTGACTGCTGTCCAATGGACTTTTCAACTGTCACTTGTCCAACATTCCGCCAAGCTGCCCACATTTCCCATCAAAACTTGAGGGAAGCTGAATTCGGTTTCGTTTTCTCGGCCATGTCAGACGCTCCTCTCCGCAGGTCCGGGAGGAAGCGCCTGAGCAGCCTGACCGGGCGGCTGATCTGCGAAGATTAGCCCCCAGGACTCCCAGTGAGGGAGGCAGGGTCCGGGATGCGGCGGGAAGAGCCCCCTGAAATCGACGCGGGGGGGTAAATTGCCCGTTTGTCCCTATGGAGGCCGGCAGACGTGCGCGGCACCTTGAGTGCTGCCGGGCCATGGAAAACGGCAAAGAGCAGAACTAGGCGGAAGCCTGTAAGTAAGCGAATCCCTTCTATTATTACAAGCGCACACGAAGGAGTGGTGGGATCTGAAGCTAAGAAGGCTCGCTCTTCCTCCTCGCTGAGTTTCAGAATTTGGTTGGCGTTCCCCCCCCCTAAAATGGCAGCGGAAAAGCAGAGTCCCGCTTTGGGCAAGTCAATTTCGGCTGCCCTGCAGGCGAAAGGAGAGTCGCTCAAAGACTTGGTGAAAAGGTTGGTTATCGAAGCCATAAAGCCCTTTGTTGACAAGCTGAATGAAACAGATCAAAGGGTGGGCTTAATTGAGAGCGAAGTGAAAACCATTAAGGAAGCAGCGGGGGGGGCAGAGAAGTCTGCCCCGGAAAATGCGTCACTCGTGAGGGCAACGAATAAAGAGTTAAAGCTGGTGGAGAACCATCGGGCTTGTAGCTCATCGGGCTACAAGTGGAACGAACACAGACAATTTTGCGCCTCCAGAACGTGAAAGAGGAGGAAAATGAGGATTTATGTGGTCTGGCCTCGGAACTATTGGCGATACCCGCGAGGGCAACTAAAGAAGAGGTAAAAAGCGCCATTTTGGAAGTCCGTCGGGCTTCTTCAAAATATGCAACGAAGCGTCAGCTGCCTCGCGAGATCATCATCGAGTTTTCATCTAAAAGGATCCGAGACACTATCCTATACAACTCATATAATGCGGATCTGGATTTTCTGGGTAATAAAGTTAAGATACTGAAGGACGTCCCATTTTTAGTTCGGAAAAGAAGATTTAAGTATAAAAAGCTCGCAGCTCTTCTGAGGGAACATGGAATAAAGTACAAATGGCTATTTCCGGAAGGTATTTGGTTCAGTTACAAAGATCAAGCTTACAAAATAACATCAGAAGATCAATTAAGGGACTTTGAGGACAAAAATCAAGAATTTCAGCAAGACACCAAGCAAGAAGAAAAGGCGAAGTCTGAAGGGGGGGGAGGGAACGAGCACTGCGGCTGCAGCTGCTCAGAGAGAATTGCGTCCGAGGCCCGGGGGGGGGGGGGAAGACTTAATTTGAATTGTAATTTGTATTTTGCAAGGTCAGCCACTCCATCAATATCATACAAAGTTTTAATTTTTTAATAATGGCAGTATGAAGGGAAAGCATTATGTGTAGTGTAGTGTTGTTATATGTTGCTGTTTTATTTTCTTTCCTTCCCCTGCCCCCCTTCTCTCCCTTTGTATTATTAGTCAATGTAGTTAATAAAAAAATAAAAATCTTTAAAAAAAAAACTTGAGGGAAGCTGACAAGTGTCCAATCGGTGCCTTTTTCACTTGTGGTTCTGCTCTATATTATGAAGCAATATGCCTGGTATGGTTAAAAGATTGGATAACGTTAAAAAATCGTAAATTGCTGGCCTTGGAGGGACATAAAAAAATATTTGGAAGGCATGCATACATGTGGTATGATAAAATAAAAGCAGACTCGATGTTTTTGCACCATTATATTCGGAGAAGCCTCTTCACAGTCTGGAAAAATATAAGGTTTACATGGAAGATGGAATTCCTTCCGTATGAAGTAATAGAACCGAGAATTGTCGACAATGAGCAGCGTCTAACCTACAAGGAGATAACACAAGTACAACATTCAATGCTAAGAATAAAAACAGAAGAAGAGTTGTCTCCTTGTTATGGATGGTTTCAATATAGACAGATCAGAGATCTTTATAACTCGGACTGCTTAAAAGGAGGTATAAGAATGGAAAATTCTGAACTAGAAGAAGTGATGCTACAAGAAGGCAAGAAAGAAATATCTATAAACTACTCCTGAAATGGCATACGGAGGATGAAACAGTTAAAATCCAGATGGTGAAGTGGGCAATAAACTTTCACAAAGAAATAACAATGGAGGCGTGTGAACACCTGTGGAAAAATACACTGAAGATTTCAACTTGTACGAATATTAAAGAGAATGTATACAAAATGATCTACAGATGGTACTTAACACCAAAGAAAATTGCACTAGGGAATACGAATATGTCAGACAAATGCTGGAAATGCAAAAAGCATGAAGGATCACTGTACCATATGTGGTGGACTTGTGAAGTAGCTAAGCAATATTGGGGAGATATAACTGAAGTAATTAATGAGATTTTACACATTCAAATAAATAAGAACCCAGAATTGTTGCTACTGAACTTGGGGATGGAAGTTATTCCAATGCAGTATAGAACATTGCTATTTTACATGACTACAGCGGCAAAACTTTTGTACGCGCAGAAGTGGACAGTACAAGAAGTACCAACCATAGAAGATTGGATTTACAAATTGCTGTACATGGCAGAAATGGACAAAATGACAAGGAAGCTTAAAGATCTTGACCTAGGACAATATATTGCTGATTGGGGGAAATTGAAACAATATTTAGAGAAAAAATGGGATGTGAAAGGAGAACTGTGGCAGTTTGAGAATTTCTAAAGGGTGGTGTTGTAAATGGAGGAGAGAAGTGACTTTACCATTAAGGGGGGAATTTAATTATAACAATCTAAGCTAATTTTATGATTAAGAAAATTTGATTTAGAATATATAGTTTAACAAAGGAAAAGTAAAATTGATACATTAGAAAATTTATACTATATATTATATATAATATATTATGATGTATGGTGTTAGTATATCACATTGCATACTATATTGGGATGTTATGATATGCTATATTATAATGCATGCTATGCTATATTGTATGGTATAGTATATAACAAATACTATATTGATGGTATATTTGATAGAGTATATGCATAAAAGAATTAGAATATGCTTAGAGCAAGAGATATTATGATCTATGTGTTGCAGATAAATATATGTTATGTTATATTACAATGCATGCTATGCTATATTGGATGGTATAGTATATAACAAATACTATATTGATAGTATATTTGATAGAGTATATGTATAAAAGATTTAGAATATGCTTAGGGTAAGAGATATTATGATTTATGTGTTGCAGGAAAATATAAGTGAAATAGAATTAAGCAATAAAAGGAGGTAAGGGTTGGAAAGCTGTTGGAAGTCAATAGGGAGGGGGGAGGAAAAGGGTGGGGAACAGAACTAATTAGATATGAAGGGAACGTATGTATCAAATTTGAAAATTCAAACTCACCAATAATTTTTTTTAAAAAAAAAGATAACCACAGCTCTCCTTGCCAGATGCAGAGATCTGTGGTCCCCGAAAGCCCACACCAGGTGCCACTGAGCTCCCCCAGACCCCGCCTCTGTAAAGGAAATCTGTTACCTGTGATAATGTGATAACCATTCATAGTCCCTATTCAGTCCCAGCTTGACAGAGTCAAATTTGCATATGAATTCCAGTTCAGCAGCCTCCCGTTAGATTTTGTTTTGGAAAGGTTGTCTTCCACTGATTTTCTCACAGGAGGAACTTTAAGCAAGGCAGGATTCTCCAGAAGAAAACTTGAAATACTGCCAAATGAAATTCCCCTATTATTCATTGTCACAATGTTATGCAATTGATACTTCTGATTAAATAGCTAACATTACAGATACTTGTTAATTTACTAATGGATGGCTTGAGATTTTAAGCTTTCTAAGCACAACACAAGAGTTGCCATAGAGTACAAACATTTGGCTAAAAGTTTTGTTAAGAATACAAAATGACAGAACTGAAGAGGCAGGAAAATTCTGACCTTTTTTCAGTTTGAAGCCCAAACATTTAATTAGTCCCTCTGTTCTATTAGTGTCAGAATGTGAGTACCATTTTGGGGAAAGTTAAATTTAGACAAGTGACTTCATTGCACCCCACTGGAAGCTAGGGTTACCAGGTCCCCTTACCCTCCCAGCAGGAGTGGGGGGACCCAGAGCTTACCTTTCTGGTTGTCCAGGGATGCCCCATGCCAGTGTGATGACATCACTTCTGGGATGTCATCACACAAGACCGGAGAGTGCACGTGCGCTTTGCTGCGGGCCAATTTTGCTGCGGGTCTGTTTGGGGCCCAAATTGGCCCACTGTGAAGCATGGGAGTGCTCTCGGTGTGGTGTAATGAGGTCAGTGATGTCATCACGCCAGCCCCTGGGAGTGTGCCTGGGAGGCCTGTTTTCTGCCTCCCCCCACGCCCCGCCAGGCAAGGGGAGTAAAGGTGGAAGCGGGAGATCCCTCACCCCCACCAGGGGAATGGGATCATACCAGGAGCTCAGGAAACTGAGCTTTCATCAGTTGCCTGCCGTGGCAGGCAATTTGGGGGGGGGGGCTTGCCACCTCCTGCTGATCACCAGCAATCAGCGAGTGATGAGGCAAATCCCTGGGAGACTGCCTGCCACCAGTGAGCAACTGAGAAGCCTACCTCCAAAGTGGCCATTTTTCTCCAGGGGAACTGATGTATGTTTTTTAGAAGATGCACTAGGATTTAGCACATTGAATCAGTACAGTTTGGCGTGTGAGTTTAAGGATCCCTTATGCCATGAAGCTGGGAGAGAAACTGCCAGTTCCTATCACCATATGCCACATTCCATGTGCTTGGGAATTGTGGCAATGAAAGCGCAAAGCAACATTAAAATTGCCTGTTTGGTCACATTAAGGTGACACAAGTTGATTAGTCACATTTATGAGAGTGGTTGAGGAGCTGGCAAACTATCTTGCTGGTTGGTCCCTTGCCTGTTTTGCTTGTTCTGCTCCACTTTTTAATGAGATCTGTTGATTTTTAAAATGATTTTAACTGTTATTTATTGTATTTTAAATTGTGATTTTTATGATGTTGTGACCTGCTCTGAGCCTGCTTGCAGGGAGGGCAGGATATAAACCCAACAAAATAAATAAATAAGTAAATAAATAAATGTTTCCAAGTATATTGAGATGTTAGTAGAAAGAGTATGAATATGGAGTATATAGCACTGTACTAAACAAAGAAAAGAATGGCCAAACAAGCTGTTTGAGGCTTCATCTCTTTCTAAAATGAATCACAGCAACGGCTGCATCCAAACCAAATTTTCAGGCAGTAACTGAGACAGAAAGTAAAAAGCTCAAAGGAGTTGAAAGTATTTTACCCTTTACCTGTGTTGCTATAGTAACATGGAACAGTTTGGTCTTATTCATTATAACAGCATCCAACCTGGTAACAGGCAGCTGGTCCTTGTGCATCTGCACAGGGAATCTTCCCAGATGAAACCTGGCACTGCGCCAGTGTTAAAGGGGAACCTGAGATGAGAAAAGAAGAGCCAATATCATGAGCAAATTAGAATGGCACATCATCACAATGTATCTTGAATCTTAAGAAAAATATCAGCTATTCAGTTAGAGCTCACATTTTAGACCACCATTAAAATCTGTTCTTCATCCTACCAATTCAAATGTCCACAAAAGCAGCACACCTCTTCTAATTCAACAGCTACATTGAAAAGCTGTATTCAATAGTGATCAAGAACAGAAGAATGGCCTAATTCATTTTATGAAGAGCAAATACTTTCGACTAAACCTTAGAGAGCCCAGAAACCAAAGCTCTTCAGAATGCCTCATGCATATTGAGCTTTCAAAATGCTGGTACTAATAATTATTCATTGAAGTCCTGTGGGCATCTCCCACTACCCTCAACTGCACTGTCAGCCAGTGGGATTTAAATTTTTAAAAAATTGCTGTACTTTACACTGGGTTTTCTCCAGAAGTGATATCATGCTTCACTATGAATCTCTAGAAACTCTATGGTTTACCATAGGGTTTTTGGCAATTCCTAGAGAGGTATGATGTCACTTTCAGGTTTCCCCCAGAAATGATGTAATACAATTGTGGTGATGGTACCCCCAATCTCCCTGTCTCTTTAGACTGTCAGCTTCTGGTTGGCAACCCTACACTGTACATTCAATGAAAGTTAATATACCTAGATTTGATATTGGAGTAGACAGGTGTGGCATGGGGCGCACGAGGCTGGGCTGTGGTGGCACAGGCTGGTGCGGCACCGGGCGCACGAGGCCAGGCTGTGGCGGCACGGGCTGGTGCGGCACCGGGCGCATGAGTCCAGGCTGCGGCGGCACAGGCTGGGGCAGCACCAGGTGCACGAAGGCAGGCTGCCGTGGCACGGGCTGGTGCGGCACCAGGTGCACGAGGCCAGGCTGTGGTGGCACAGGACGCATGTTGTCATCTAGTTTTGGAATGTGTTCTTCTTTCGGGCAAATCAGATGGATGTCTTGAGTAGCAGCAACACCTCCATTTCTTGTCAGTTCTTCTACTCGGACTTTCAAGTGGTTACGGCCATCCTGCAAATGTCATCAGATTAGAATGTTATAATAAAGCCCCTTCAAGCTTCTCGCATACTTGTTACTTGGCTTGGGCAAAGGTTATGGTCTTCTCTAAAGCCAAGAGAGTTACTCCATTGGTCTGGAGAACTGATGGTGTTCAATTAGAACAAGTCTCTACATTTCCATACCTGGGTGTGGTCTTTGATGCTTATTCAACTGGCAATCCGATTTCAAATTTGCAATAAATAAAATCATACCTTCTGTATCAACAACTGAACATTGCTTCTTCTCTAAGAGAGGCATAATACATCACAGGGGTTCTGTATATGTGCAATATTAAAATCACTCCACAGCTCCTTTATGGAGCTTCAGTATGGATTCTCCAAGTGAATAAGAACCTTGATCACCCACTTTGCCATTTTCTAAGATATATTATGTGAACCCCCAAATGTATAGCTGAGATAGCCTTAAGATTAGAATTTGGCCAGGGCTCTATCGAAGCCAAAGCATGATTGCATGCATTTAAACATAGACTAAAGGTCCTTTTCTCCACTAAGAAAGGTTTGCTCTACAAGCTAAATCAAGACCAATTCTATTTCTTGCATCTAGTGAGAGTAGACAAGAAACTATCTAGTCTTGGCCTACTAAGGGATGATATACTGAGACTTGGGAAAAGCAAATCTTTACTAATTATCACAAAAAGCATAAAAGATCTAGATTACTCTTGCTCAGAGAGTATGCTTTGGCATCCTTCCACTTGCAACCATTCCAGTCTATGCTAAACACCTAACAGTTCCTAGTTACTGTACAGCATTTATGCTTGCATGCCTGAATGCTGCCCCCTCAGTAGTCCTATATGGGAGATACTGTAATTTAACTTACTCTGATAGACTCTTCCAATGTGTTTTGAAATTTTATTGCAAATTATGGATTGCCCCTATTTTTACTAAATTATCTCCCACTGTATTAAAAGATAATATAGTTCCCTATCTATTGGTGGATGGAGACCCAAAGACTATGTTGGCTATGGCCAAGTATCTCTCCATCATATTTTCGTTAAAGAAATAGACTCTTTATCCACTGCTCAAGATCATTGGATCAGAGGGGCTTGAAAAAAAAGGAAGGAAAGGACTTGGCTTGGGCTACCCAATCAAGATTTACAATTTTTTTCTAAAACAAGTTGTACCATCTGAAGAAAGATCTTCCTTCTGGTTCAATTAGTCAATTCCTGATAAGGACACATTTGCAATGACCACAGCAATATTGCCCTACTGTATATATGTATATAGTGACTTTGACCAATTAAATGTGACTGTTTGTCAACCAATGAGTTCTTGGAAGTTAAGAAAGCATTCTTGTTTCAGTATTAGTGAGCCAAGATATTATGTTTTTAGCATAAACTTCTTTGCTTTCTTCAGGACCCAATACTATGCTTTGATCTTTGGAGGCCAGTTTTACCCTGTCCTAGACTTATAGTATCCTCACAATTTCAAGTGTCTTAACTATAATCCTATTCATAGATTTAAACAAAGGATATTGTATCCAATAGGTACAGGACAAAGAACAGAGGTCATCTAAGCTTTCTCTTTCATTAGTATAATGTGATCATAGGATTTGTATTAACTGGAAAACTTCAGTATAAGTAGCTAATGTATGGTGGCCCCATTAATACGTCTCACCTTTTCCAGTACAAGACAGCCATTGTACCCAGCAGAGAAAATGGCAGCCCCATCTGCATTAGATGTGATCCAATGAAGGCAGCTGGAACAATTTGTAACTTCAAAGGCTGTCCTGAACTCATCTGTTGATGAAAATGAATGCAGCATCAATTAAAGAATAAGTACTTTGAGAGATGGCGAGAAAACAGGAGAGTCCATAATACTTTTCAACGGTAGAAGCCTGAACATCAGCTACTAGGTGAAAGCAGAGACACCAGCTCATGTTATTTGAAGTTCAATGCTACTATGAATGTGAAGAGAATCATCAACGTCAAGCGTCAAGCTAATAAACGTCAAGCTAATAAACCGACAGGGAAGTGCTATAATTGTGGAAAACCAGGTCATTTTAAAGCAGAGTGCAGAGCTAAAGGAGGGGGTGCAACTCAGTCCCGTCCTCCTGGAAGTGGTGGTTCTCGGTCCACTCAACAGCCAAAAACCAAATGCCGAAAATGTGGAAAAGGTTTTCACTGGACCAGTGACTGCCGCTCTGTCCCACAGTCGGGAAACTCAAGAGCAGGCCCTTGGTCTCTGGCCCCGGTACAAACAGAGACAGCACTGGATCAGGCAGTGCAGGATCTGACCCTAGGCTAATTCCATCCCATCTTTCTGCAACAAAATCAGCCACCAGGGGCAGTGCAGGTTTGGATCTTTTTCTACAGAGTGCTGTAACTTTTAAATTTCCAGGGGAAGTTTTGATTGCTCCTTCTCAGCTGAAAGGACCTCTTCCCTCAGGGACCGTGGGTCTAGTTCTTCCTAGGTCTTCTAGTTCTAAACGGGGTATCTTTGTGGTCCCTGGAGTCATTGATAGTGATTATCAAGGAGATATTCAAATTCAACTGTGGACTAATTTGCCACAGTCATTAGCAGCTGGTGACTCTGTGGCACAGCTGATTCTCCTTCCCTATTTTCTCCCCACAGGGGGACAAGATCGTGATAGCGGGGAGGGAGGCTTTGGGTCCACTGACCAGACTCAAGCAACACTGGTGGGTCTTACCACATCCATTTCCAGAGCTCGCCCACAACAGCGTTTCTTTCTTAATGGCCGCTCCTTCTCAGGTATACTTGATACTGGGGCAGATGTTACTGTAATTTGTGCACAACAGTGGCCCCCAGAGTGGCCTTTAGAGGGCTGTCCAACTGTTTGGGGGGTTGGAGGACAGCAGAAAGCACGGCAGAGTGTTAACTTTGTGCAAGTTTCACTGCCCAGTTTGGAGCACTCAGTGGCCCTCCGGCCATTCGTGCTTCCAGTTCATGTGAATTTGTGGGGCAGGGATTTACTATCCCAGCTCCAAACCTCTCTCTCTTTTGATGAATAGTGTTCAATGGCCCTTCCACTCACTTGGTTGACTGATGAACCAGTCTGGGTCCACCAATGGCCCCTTCCTCAAGATAAACTTAATGCATTGCATGATTTAGTTCAGGAACAGCTGCAAGCCCAGCATGTGGAGCCCTCCACTAGCCCATGGAATACTCCTGTTTTTGTCATTAAGAAAAAGAGTGGCAAGTGGCGAATGCTTCATGATTTGAGAGCAGTAAATGCTTGCATTGGTTAGTCTTAAAGGTGCTACTGGACTTTTTGATTTTGCTACTACAGACTAACACGGCTAACTCCTCTGATTCAGCCTATGGGTGCTCTACAGTGTGGCACCCCAAATCCAAATTTGATTCCAAGACATTACCAACTTTTTGTGGTAGATCTTAAAGATTGCTTCTTTTCCATTCCTCTTTGTCCTAGGGATAGGCAACGGTTTGCGTTCATCGTACCTGTCCAGAATCATCAACTGCCTACGCAGAGATTTCAGTGGAAAGTACTCCCACAAGGAATGCTCAATAGTCCAACTTTATGTCAGCTTTTTGTGGATAAAGCCCTTCAAGGGTTTCGTAAAAAACACCCCAATGCCCTAGTCTATCATTTCATGGATGACATTTTGGTGGCAGCCCCCGAAGTTCACCCCACATGGGTTGGGGAACTAACTCAAAGTTTGAAATGCTCTGGACTCACTGTAGCTCCGGAAAAAAATCAATCTCACCATCCTTATACTTACTTGGAGCATCGGATGCTGCTTACACATGCAGCTCCTGTTGTCCGTTCTCTGGGTTTTCCTCAACCATGTACATTAGTAGCCCTTCAGCAACTCCTGGGCACTCTTAATTGGGTTTGTCCTTTTGTGTCTTTACCTACTCATCTCTTAAGTCCTCTCTTTCAAATGCTTACTCTAGGAAAATCCCCAGCTGACATTATTCATCCCTCTGCTGCCGCTCGAGCTGCCCTACAGCAGGTTAACAGCCTGCTGGCAGCACAGTGTGTGGATCGCTTGCCTGAAGTGTTCCCTCCACTGCAATTGTTTATTATTCTGACACCCATGACCCCAACAGGAGTCTTGGGCGTCTTGAAAGACTCTAAGCTTTTTTTGTGTGAGTGGCTGTATCTTTCACATGGTAGCCACAGAAATATTCTCCCTTATCCTGAGGCAGTGGCAGAATTATGTGCCATTGCCCGGGAGAGAGCTTTACTCCGCACAGGTCAAGATTTATCTGAGATTGTAAGCCCTTTTCCAAAGTGAGAAATTGATTTCCTTCATCAGACAGCTGCTTTCTTTCAATTGGCTTTAGCTGACTTTGTAGGAAAAATTTCTTACCATTTTCCTCAAGATAAGCGCCTTTCTTTGTTTCGTACAGTTCCTTAATCTCAACTGTTCTCAACCCTTGGCAGCGGCTCCTACTGTCTTTAGTGATGGGGGTCGCTCCAGGGGCGCTATTGTCTATCAACTTACACCCGACAGCCCTTGGATTACTAAATACACAGTGCCACAAGCCTCCCCGCAGCGGTCTGAACTTGCTGCAGCAATTTTAGCTTTTCATAATTTTGACTCAGTCTCTTTTAATTTGATAACTGACTCTCACTATGTATCTCATGTTATTGCTTCCTTGCCTGGAGCTTACTTGGCACCACATATAGACTCCAACCTTATGGCTCTGTTCATCACCTTGCAGCAGTGCATTTCTCAGCGCTGCCATCCTTTTTATGTAGCACACATCCGTAGCCATTCCTCCCTGCCTGGACCTCTGACCAAAGGGAATGCTTTGGCAGATCAGGCAGTCCATTCTTTATTTAGTGACCCATTTTAAGCCATCAATTTTTTCATCAGAATGCTAAAAGTCTAGCTGCTCAGTTTCATCTCCCTCTGTCTCAAGCACAAAGTATTGTCTCTGCTTGCCCACACTGCGCTGGCTTTTCTTCTTCCCCAGAGCGAGAAGGAGTTAATCCTCGTGGTCTGGGCCCCTGCCAGCTTTGACAAATGAATGTTACACACGTTCCTCACCTTTCTCCTTGGAAATATTTGCATGTCTGTGTTGATACTTATTTTGGAGCTTTATGGGCCACCCCCCTCCGGGGGGAGACAGCCTCTCATGCCATTTCTCATTTGTTAGCAGCTATGGCAGTTTTAGGGAAGCCTGCCAAGTTGAAAATGGACAATGGTCCCGCCTACACCTCTCAAGCATTTACCTCCTTTTGCACACAGTGGGACATTGTTCTTACTCATGGGATCCCTTACAATTCCACAGGTCAGGTGATTGTGGAACGTGCCAATCGCTCTTTTAAAACCCTTCTCTCTAAACAATTACAACAAGGGGGGAGGAGGGTCCCAACGCTGGGAATGACTATGCAGCAAATTCATAAATGTTTATTTACATATAATCAGCTTAATTTTTCGCAGCCACAAGCTGCTGCTTCTTCACCTGCTTCTGCCTTTGATAGACATTTCTGGCAGAAACCACAGTTACCTACTCCGCAGGTGTACTATCGTAGCCTGCCAGATAAGACCTGGCAAGGGCCAATCCCCCTGTTGATGTGGGGGAGAGGGTATGCTTCTGTTTTGTCATCCGCAGGTCCTTTGTGGGTTTCTACCAGGTGTATCCGGCCAACTCATGAAGTGGCATCAAGTGACAGCCAACCCTCTACCGGAGATGGAGAAGGTGATGCTCGAGAGCACGTGCCCACCGGTTCGCCACCAGAACCGCCGGGACGCTGCGGACCAACGACGCACCTGTCCAATAACATGGGGAGCAATCAAGAGGACCACCAGCAAAGCCCAGCAGATTCTGAGGGCAAACGGCAAAGAGGAGACCCCCGAGAACCTGTGCGCTGCCATCTTTGCAGTTATTACTGCAAATTCTACACTCATTCTGTGTGTGCTTCTTTGTTTTCTGCCAATGACTGTACACACTGAAGCCTAGCCTTTGCAGGATCGCCTTCAGTACAATTTGTGGGAACGGCTTGCTGCACAAGTGAACAGTTCCAACTTTTGCCTGCAGCAAACAAATGACATGAACTTATTGCTAGCTTCTTGCCTTATTCCTGCGTGTACCCCTCTTGCCTTACTTATGAATGATATGTCTTTAAGCATGTTTTTGAAAAGTAGTAACATGAAATATACTCAGATGTACAATTGGGGTCCCACTGCGGCCCGACTTCCATTGTTTGCAATGTCTCTTTACACTTCTTATGTAGCTTCCAATTCATCAGCAAATCAAACTGTCTGTGCTCGAATAGTGAACTGCACCAAGCACAAATCCAAGCCTCACTGTCTTTCTGTAGGACCAAATGTGCTTAACTGTTCAAAAACAGAAAATTTTTCTTTTGCCTTTGCATATACCCAATTACCCCAAGGTTGGTTCTTTACCTGTGGCTCACAAACGTTTAATTACATACCTGCTAATTTGTCTGATTCTCTTTGCTGCCTAAGTCATTTAGCTATTGCTTTACCTTCTAAAGCCATGCTTACTGCTTAATATTACCCTCAGTTACCCTTGATGCTACATGCTCTGAAGAAACCTTTCTCATTAATACGGCTGAAGCTGTTGCTTTAGGGGCCTCTCTTATAGGGGTTCCAGCTCTTGCTATACTTAATGCTAACAATTTGAGGCATTTGGCTTGCAAGTTAGCTAAAACTATTAATGCCACCTCTGTAGCTTTAGCAGCACTAAATTCTGAGCAACAAGAACTTCGCAATGCTGTTTTAGACAATAGAGCTGCTATTGACTATTTGCTGCTTCTTCACCATCACGGATGTGAATCTGTAAAGAATATGTGTTGTTTTAATTTGTCTGATAACTCTAAAACTGTAAGCAAGCAACTACAACAACTTTTTCACTTGCAATCTTCTCTAAAAGAAGATGTCCTTCCCTCATGGTGGCAAGCTCTCTGGAGTTGGCTGCCAGGGGGGCTGTTTGGTACCATCATACAATATGGTGCGTACGCCCTAACAGCGCTTATTGCAGGATGCTGTTGTATTCAATGTATCCCCTCACTTGTTGCTTTAAAAATTCCAAGAAAGCATCCTGCTGCATTTTCAGTTACCACTTCAGTGTCTAGCTTCCCAACCTCCTGGCTTACATCCTCTGATAGTGAGGATGGGGAAGAAGATTGCTCTTGGAATGATACCGAGAACGGCCCATTGTTGGCTGCTTAACAAACAAAAGAGAGTGGAAATGTAGGCCTGGAGTTGGCACACCACACAGTCTACAAGCTGACTCTTACATTTCTACATTCCTGATTCCTGGTCACTTGGCACACCACACGGGAATCAGGGGAGTAGTGTCAATATGTTTCATCTGTGCACAATAAATCTCTCATCCTTCTCAGAGCACAATATTCCCATACACTCTAAGTAATATTCTTACATGTCTTAAGGTTCACTGTGTTCATCTCACTATGCTTCATAGATAAGACAAAAGCATGATCACAGCATATCTGCTTAGCTAGCTGTGACTGGTTTAGAATGTGTAACTGTTGCTATAGACATATTTGCTCATTGCTCTTTTCCGGGACTTCCTGAAAACTTTCCAATAAAGCCTTCGCCTCCGGAAGGAGGGAGAGACTTTGTATCTGGATCTGGGTCTCGTGTCATTACTACAGAGAAGGAGAAGGAGAAGGAGAAGATGGAATGGAATGGAATGTATGCCTAAAGATTGGACTGTTCAAACTTTACATCAGACAGTTAACTCAATTGTAAAGTTGGAATATATAAAGGTCAAACTAGATTGGCAACCTAAATGTGGTAATGAAATACACAATAATAAAAATAATAATAATAGGAGAAGCCACAATTTAGGTTGTGAAGAGCTGAAAGAATGGGAAGAAAGAAGACTACTTGGGACCAGAAGTGGAAGAGACTTAAGATTAGAACAGTCATGAAGACGTGAATAAAGAACTTTGGGAATAAATAAATAAGAGATGAAGGGTAGTAAATAAGGGGGTCCCAATTTTATTTTGTAAAATTCTTTAAAGAGAATTTCCAATAAAAATAGGAGGATACATGCTTTAAAAGGATTAAAGGATTACAAATTAAAGATTAGAAAGGGGAATAGAAGTATTATTCTATTATTTTGAGTGGTTAATGTTTATTTGAAAGATACATTTTTAGTTTAGACCAGAGTTGTATGTATGGAAATGTGACAGGGGGGATGCAGAAGAGACTATGGGTTGTTTTTAATGTCATGTGGGAAAATATTTAAGTGCCTTGTCTGCTGATAGTGGAGGGACTGGATTTGACTGATGTGGGCTCTAATTGAGATTGCCAAAGTTATAGTTATAAAGAGATTAAAAAATATGGTTTGTATACATAGCAAATTGGAGGCCCTTGATGACTCTCTGTGACTGGAGAAGAAAAATAAATTAATGATCAGGTTATGTTAGAATGTGGAGCTAGTTAACCACTGGAGGGGGGACATATGAAATGCGGTTTGCTTGAGAGCCCTAGGTACTTAGTAATGTGTATTTCCACCCAAAATTTATGGAACACAGTTCTAAGTTTGGAAATACCTGGAGATTTTGAGAGTGGAGTTGGGACAGGGTAGGATTTGGGGAGGAGGCTCAGTGGGGTTTAATGCCATAGAGTCCACTCTCCAAGGCAGCCATTTTCTCCAGAGGAACTGATGTTGGTTGTCTGGAGATCAGTTGTATTTCTTGGGAGAAGTTCCCAAGTTCAGCCCCTGGCATCTCCAGTTAAAAGGATCATGTAGGGCAGGGGTGGGCAAATTGCGGCCTGCGGGCCACATGTGGCCCGCCACAGAGTTTTTTGTGGCTCCCCAAGACAGTCAGAAAAATCCGCCTTGAACCGAGATTTCCTTCCCGTGCGCGACTGAAGATTCGTCTTGTATTTTCCACTAGGACGGCTACGTCAATACGCATGCGCAGTGTAGATACGCGCTTTTCCAGTTGATCTGGTTAATTTCAATTTTGTCTTTGCAACAGTAAATCTATAAATTTCCAACTTTAGTGAAACCATGAACCCTAAAAAAAAAACGTAAAATCGGTGATGAATGTCATGTGTTTAGTGAAGAATGGACAAACAAATATTTCTTTGGTAATACAGGGAATAAAGCAGTGTGTTTACTGTGTCATGAAACAATAGCCGTATTTAAGGAGTACAATCTAAAACGACACCACGAAACAAAACATAGCGAATTTGGCTGCAAACTTTCCACGGAAGAACGCAAAATTAAAGCTGCGGAGTGTGTGAAAAAACTGAAGAAGCAAATGTTCTCTATATTTGGGTCTACATATATTTGTGAGCAAAGTTTTTCTTGCATGAAGATCAACAAGAGTAAATATAGATGCTCTTTGACAGACATTAACTTGCAGGCTGTGATGAGAATCTCAACAAGCAATCTCACTCCTGATTTCAAAAAAATTGTAGAAAAGTGTGATAGGGTACATTTGTCTCATTTGCAGCTATAGATGATATGAAATTAGCACAATAAATAAATTGAATAAAACTACCACTATTTTATTTAATTTATATTTATTGATTTTTATGATACAATTTATACCTTTTCTGAAATGCAAAGTTAACTAATGAATGCAATCATTTTAAAAGGTGCGGCCCTCCGCTAACCTCCGCTCCCACAAAGTGGCCCCCAAGCCAAAACAATTGCCCACCCCTGATGTAGGAAGTGATGTGAAAGACCTCTGTCTGAGACCCTGGAGAGCAGCTGCCAGACTGAAGAAACAATACTGTACTTGAGGGACCAATTCTGTGATTTGGTATAAGGTACAGAAGAGAGGGCTACTTGTCAGAGAGAAATATAAATTGGTGATGATGTCATTGATAATGATAATTTTCTTTCAGTGTCTGGTGTAAGCTTAGCCATTAGGATAACCTTTCAAAGCAGTTTTTGCATCTTTCTTCCTATTTGTTAAATAGAGAAACTACCTCATTCTTCAGACAAGGAATTCTGCTATTACTTTGCTAGTCATAGCCATCAACACCCCAGCTAAAGATCAGAAAGGCTGAGGGCAAACCAGAGAATTCTGTGACTGGAACTCTTAGCTTTATAAAAAAAATCTTCTTTCTTTCTTTTCTTTCTTTCTTTCTTTCTTTCTTTCTTTCTTTCTTTCTTTCTTTCTTTCTTTCTTTCTTTCTTTCTTTCTCTTTTTCTTTCTTTCTTTCTTTCTTTCTTTCTTTCTTTCTTTCTTTCTTTCTTTCAGTATGTGGCCCTTTGAATTGTGGAATTATAAGGGGAAGTTACTGACTGCACATTTCTCCTTATAATTCTGCTGGATTATTGTTGTAATAGATTGAAAGCAGGGTTAATGTAGTAATTAGATTGTTATAATGGTATAGCAATGCTATTAATGATGCCCCCAGCACCTTTCAGTGATGCGGGGAAAGTAGCTCCCAGAGAAAGATGAGACAAGGAAAATACAAGGTAAACTTTATGTGGATGCTCTGTTGCACTGCGAATGCCTCTTTATTCACAGTAGCAGTGTGAGCTGCATAAAGAATCATGTGCATCTGGAAGCAGACCTGTACACATTGATGATCTTTACTTGATTTATATATTTTTATTAGATTAATTGGGGGGGGATGCTGCACCTAGCTAGCTTTCCCTCCTAACATCACACATTGCTGCTTCCAGCTGGACCAAGATGAAGCTCTAGCACCTTCTGGATTTCCTTCCAGGAGTGCTCTTGGGCTTTGGCATGAAGCTCCATTTTACCTCCCCATTGTGTAGGTTTGGGAGAACCAGGCATCCAAGAGCAGATGCACAAAGGGGAAGCAGGAGGTTCTATGAGGTGTCCAGCCCCTGGATAAGACAACAAAGTACAATTATTTTTCCCATACTTCTTTGCTCTGGCAATGGCCAGCTCTGCAAACAACTTGCTGTTGAAGGTGTGGTCATCTTCTCCCACCACAAACAGCACTTGCCCCTGGGCCTTTTCCAAAGGGATGACAGAGGCTTGATTCGCCTCATCCTGAGGATCTCCGATGATACGGCAGTTATGTATTGCTCCCATGCTGTTTATGAGAATCTTCTCTGGGTAGTAGGGGACAGCAGGGATATAGATATCCTGAAACCGAAGCGGTGCTCCATTCACTGTTGTGGGACCATTGATACAGATTGCAATGACGATTTGCTCTAAGAAGGAAGCCATGGCCAGTGCAATCTCAGATCCTTTGGACAGTCCAATGACCCCAAGTCCTGGGCCTCTCACCTGGAAAAAAATTAATGTTAAAATACTTACTGCATCAATGATTTGGGAGGCTGTTTTTGAACATAGATTGTTAACGAGGAAGATTCTTATACCATGACCCTGGCAACCCTTTGTTAGTAGTCAAACCCTCCCTCACACTAAAGGGTGGTTTATGAATATGGCAATATCATTAAGCTCTTCTCTTCATGTGCTCTGAGCACAAGACATGCTGCCTGGCTAGGCAGAATGGTTCTCAACCAGGCTGGAATGGATAATGAATGCAGTCATGAGGCGAGACTGACTAGCAACCCCACACCTCAGAGATGTGCAAAGATTTAAGACAAGAGGCCTTCCAAGAGTTCCTGAGTTTATCTCATCCACACTTTTCTGATCTTGCCACGTTCTCCTCCCTAAATAAGGCTATTCAGGGATCTGATAGCTCCTCCTATTCAGCAATTACAGGTCATCAGCCACATTTTCACCTATAGTTCTGCCTAGATATGTCCAAGCAAGCCTTTCCCAATTTATTGTTTCACCTCTGGAGACAGCCATTAAGCTATTGTTTTGGGGCAGAAGACACAATCCTGCACCAAGGTAAGTTCCACAGTATAATTGGACTGCCTTGCCACGTGCTCAGTGTGTGTTCTGGACCCTTCCACACATCTTCAGACTACATCTGAGCCCTCTTCTCCCCCTTCCATGAGACGCTGGCTGTCCTTGCTGCTACTTCCATGGACTTTCTTCTCTCCCAGGACTGGTAAATATTGCCCTTCCCTAAATCTCTCTTGCTCTTCCTTGCTGATTTCCTAGTTAGCCTTCTGTGTGTGTTGTGTGTATTTTGTGTGCAATTGTTTTTTTCCTGCTCCCTTAATAAAAACCACTCCTGTTAAACACTCGCCTGTTTACTAGAAAGTCCTCTGAGGGTATGATCCTGATATACATTGGTGGGGATCCTGCTAGTTATCCCCTCTCACTCCATCTCCTTGTATGCTAGTTCCCCCAATTGGCAAGGAGACCCCCTTTAGGGTAACACCTTAACCTTGACCCTGGTGGCCCTTATGAAGGCAGAAAGGGGGGGGATATAAATATTGTAAACTATAAATATCTTAGAAATGAGAGGTTCTATGCATCATGCAGAATGAATTCATAGGCCAAGGTGCTAGCATTCGTGACTCCTAACTGCAGGTAGGTGATTTTTTGTAATGTTCTGCCATGTAAAACAAATAATTGTATGTAAATCCAGGGAGGCAAGCACTGTTTGGGGAAGGGGGTGACATTATTCACTGGTTATATGGGAGGGTGGAAGACCCTGTGCTTATGTTTTTGGTGTTCTTGGCACGCCTGCACTTATGTGCTCTCAAGGCTGGTGCGATGATGACCCCCCCAGAGGTGACATGGCTCTGCCTTGGGAGCACACCGAGGGTGGCATTCCCCCCACCTTTCCTCCCCTGCCAGCCAGATAAGTAGAGGTGGGGGGGCAGAGGGTGGGAGCAGGGGATCCCTCCCCCCAACAGGGGAATGGCATCTCTATATACAGTAGAGCAGTAAGTAGTTAAATAGCCCCCCTACCATTCTCTCCCTGCATTTGAAAAAAGGAGGAAAGCTTTTGAAAATGCAAATGGTATAAATGTTAGGTGTTTTCCTGCCTTTAGTGTCTTCAATCCAGCTGCATCATGTGCCTTCCATCTGTACTGTACTGAGTAGAAAGGCAACAGCAGGGCTTTTTTTCTGGGAAAGGAATCACATGGGCAGATTCTAGAGCTGCCAGAACACCGTTCCGGAGCGTTCCCCCTCAAAAAAAGCCCTGGGCAACAGCAACTCCAGTGGTCGTCCCCTCCCTTCCTTTCTATGCGTTGGTACCTTCGTAGGAGTCCATAATATTAAATAGAGCAATTCACAAATTACGAAGTCCATGTGTCCCCCTTACGGACTTTGTACAGACATGTTCTGGGAGTTTCTAGCTGGGAACAGTTATGTGAGCAGAATATGAGGAGAAGAGGTTTAACCCCACCCTCCCCTCAGTTGTTATCCTAGCCCCAAAAGACCCCAGGCTGCTAGTGAACTGGAGGCTATCTGTCTATTGAGGAAATTTACATATCACCACTGTACATTTTAAGTTTCCTCAATGGGCAAATTGAGGCTCCCTGGGGCCATTTCTGGTTAGGGGAAAGACCTTTTCCTTATGCACCATGTTCTCAATCTGTATGGGTCCCTCGAGTACCCTGCATGGAAATACAGGCACATATAACATGTAGTCAGGTCCTCACTGTTGCTTCCAGTCAAGTAAACATTTGAAACAAACCTTTTAGCAGAGGCACAAGTAGGATGAAGGACAGCCTGCAATTCGATAGGAATTAGCATTGATCTCTAGCCTTTAGGAAATTTCAAAGGGAAGACTTTTTAAAAGTCTCTGGCTCATGATACAGCCATATGAAGATTGTGCATTTCCTTGCATTGTTCTAGATAGCAGTCAAAATTACATGTTATATTTTCCACACATCCTCCTTAGTTCCGGGTCTGATCAGAGAGTTCCATAACTCCCAAGTACATATGGCCCGATTTTGGCTGGAACCCTGACACGGGTGGGGGGTGGGTTTAAGACTTTCCACTGCACTGTTTTCCCAAAGTGAAATGGTCCTTAGGGGACACTGAGAAAACTACATGTAACCATGGGCTGGCTGCACGTAAGTTTTCATAAGGGGCAAATAATGCCTCCAGGGCTATGTTAGGTCAGGCCAATAGCCATGGGGAGGAAGTCTTAAGCCCCCTCTCCCTGCACACTGCTATCTTGATCTGGCTTCTGTGTATGTGGGAACTGAGTTCTGGAATTTGTCTGATCACCAGGACTTTGAGAAGATACGAGTAAAACATAATGAAGCCCTGAGATAAAAGAAATATTTGTTGTTTGTGGGATATGATACCTCTCTTAAAGTAATTTCAAATGTCTTTAAACTGTCAGCAGGCAGTATGCTCAACTGCTAGTTTCACATTTTATCCTGTCCTATAGAAAGTGAGATTACAAAATGAGGATTACAAGTTTTCTAAACAGCAAATATTGCTGTGGAAGAGGACATTTTTATTGTACTTTTTAATGACACAGAAAAAGACACACCTTTCTCAGAGCCTACCTTAGGGTGTTTTAAGAGCAACCTGGTGACTTCTTCAAAATACTCCAGGTTCACTTCCACCAAGGTCCGTGGCAGGTCCTCATATGCAAAGTAAGCCAGAGCCAAAACAGCGAAGCCTTTACTGGCCAGTAGGCCAGCTCGGAACTCAATAAGCCCTCCACCACCACCAAACATGTCAATCACCCCTGGAAATGGGCCAGGTCCTGGAGACAGGTCAGAACAATAGAGAGGAGGCAAAGATGAAGAACTTAAAATTTAATTACAGGATTTTCACAGGGAACTAACGATATGTAAGACATGACTCTTTTATACCCCAGAGGTATTTCCACTTTACAAAAAAAAAATCTACACTGTGCATGCATTTTATGTTTTAAAACTGCCTTTCTTAGAGCAAGCCTCCATTTTAGTTTCTCTCTCCCACCCCATCTTGACACATGACTAGCTACTGTTTTCCTTGCCTCATCATGGGTGGTCAGCAAACAAGTTCACGGCGGAGAAGAGGCATGAGAAACTGGATGAGTGTGTACATTCTGCCTGAGAGGTATGCAGCAGAAATGAGTGCATGCTCCCCCATGTCACCAGAAAATAATGTCATTTCTGGTGCAATGTGGAAGGGTTGTGTTGTGCTGGGAACAGGGTGATTCTCTAAAATTTGGGGGCAATTTTTAGAGAACTGTCCCCCATCATGACCTTTTCATTCCTCCTCATGCTGTAAATGACTTCATTTTCTGCTGATATGGGATCATGTGTGCATGCTTTGCATGTGCATGCATAAGTACCTGCCACCCTCCACTGTCTCACTGGTTTGGCCCCAAGGAACCTGGCAACCCTATTGGAAAAGTAGGTCAGTGGGCATGTTGGACTTTCTAGAGGTGGATATTAACTTAATGATTGGGATTATTCTGATTGCTTGATTCTGCTGATTTTCCATCCCAGACATTTGTATTATTACTCTTAATAAACTTTATTTCTGATTTCACTCTAACCAGATAAGCAGACCCTAACCGCATGTTACAATGGTTACTCCGGGGGTACCTTCCAAATCTATGATTCTAAAGTCAAACTTGAGTTGCAAGTTTCTAGGCATGCAGCGGCCTAGTTCAGATCAGGACTTCAGCATGTGGGGAAAGGGTGCCATTGAGAAAATTTATGTTTACCCCATCAGAACTGTGGACTCCAGGGTTTCTGGTGCTGGCGGCAACCCCCCCACGCGCGCACACACAGTGTGCGCACAGCGCGCGCGCCACGGACTGCGTGATGACATGTGATGATGTCATCACGCAGCGCAAGCTGGGGGCATTGGCTGGCGGATGGCTGGGGTGGCAGGTGGAGGCTGATCCGTGCTCCGCCCCGGCAGCGGCTCGTGGCTGCTGCGCCCGGCTGGGGGCATGTGGTGGCGGCATGGGGCTGGCTGGCTACAGCAGCTGCGGCCCAGCCACACCAGCTCTGTGTTGTGCACGCCGCCTCCTCTGACACCCCCTCTGGCGCCTCTCCGGTGCCCTTGCGTCCTGAGGCCACTGGCTACCTGGCCTCAATGGGCACGCCAGCCCTGCCCATCAGTACATGTGGATCCCACCAGGTGGCAAACAGGAGCCTAGGTTACTTTCAGGTCAGAAAACGGCCTAGGGGGAGGCACAAGCTTCATGTTCTCACACATCAGTCTAAATCAGGCCCCCCCTTACCTGGGAAATGAATTCCTAGTAGGGAGCTCAGCTTGCTACTCACATGTGATTGAAAGTCACCAGGTAGACCTGGACATGACCCAAGCAAGGACTTTGTAACATGGAGTTGGAGTGGAGAGTGTCCTTAAGTCATACCTGACTTATGGCAACCCCTGGCAGGGTTTTCATGGCAAGATACTGCAACCCTTGTCTTCACTGAAAGTCTCCCATCCAATTGATAACCAAGGCTGACCCTGCTTAGCTTCTGAGATCTGACAAGATCGGGCTCTAACTTTGTTAGATCATCAGTATTCCTTCCAATCTTGCTTTGTCACTATTTTGTCAAACCCCCAACAGTAGTTTGTTTGGGATACTGGCCAGATTGGGGATGTTTTTAAATTACACTGATTTTATTATTTGATTTTGTGTGTAAACCATCTGAAATGGTATCCCTCAGTACTAGCTTTGCCTTAAAGTCGATCGTCAGCATTCCCCTTTACAGAGGCATTAATTTTTCTACAGATCAAAGGAGAGCCAGCACTATTCCAAAGCAAGGAGAAAATCCCAACCCTTTGTCGTCAAGTGTCAACGCACACGCATGGGTTACAAACTTAAATGGTTTTTATTCAACTTCTTCATGCCATGCAAGGAATTTCTACTCACAGTTCTTACTAAATAACGAAAGGAGAGAGTGCATCTTTCATGCATAAAAGTGCTTGGTGGAGCTTTGTAGACCCAGTGAATGTGGAGGGAAAAAGAGATGACTTGCTCCTCTCCCTGCCAAGGTGTGACTGAACAAAGGAGGAAATGGCGCCAACAAGTTTTGGCAGGCTCTGAATGCCCCAGGAACTGAAACCTGTGCAGTAAGGCCCTACAACTCCCAAGATGCACTTCTCTTAAAACTACAGGCATACATTCTAGTCTAGTACATACTGAGTAATATATTCAGCTTGCTGCTGGAACAATATAAGCACAATAAAATAGACATGTTGTTGGGAATCAGGGCTGAATTGGTTGTGTTCAGTATGTGGTAAGGAACATGACGAAGGATGGAGGACAGGTCTGTCAATCACTACTAGCCAGCATAGTTTGCTGGAGCTTCCATTTTCAGAGGCAATTTGCTAGGCACAGGAAATGTCTTCCTTAAAGCATCTGCTCCAGTCCTGGAAGACTCTTCTTTATATTGTTTGATCAGTTTGCATCCATCTTGCACCTCAAGTCATGCTTGCTGTGCGTCACAGTTCAACCCACTTTCAGTAGTTATATTCAATATGAGTTGAGTTGTGAATTGGATGCATGATAAAGCAACAACATGCCTATTGCACCATGTGTTGAGCACTGTACATATTTACCCAACCCACATTTTCAACATATTAATTTGATCATATGAATTGGCTTTAATAATGGCTTCAAGGAGATCACAAGGCCTACTATAACTGTGAGAGGGCCGTTTCCCAACATTCTTAAAATAGCGCGACACTCACCGAATGCTAGCAGCTTCCTCACGCAATTTCTGACATCATCTGGATGCAGGCAGTGATGATTCCGTTTTCGTGACACCACGAAAACGGGAAATAAGTAATGAGACATGTATGTTTGGTGTTAGGTAGCAGAAGGAACCACTGGATTAATTTTTATCTGTTGTAATTACTGTAATTACTGTTGTTGTTTCATCTGATGATTGTCTATGGCCCCTACGGACCCAGAATGGCTGTATACAGGACTGAGCAATGTGTACTGCTGAGGATGAATCTGTAAATTGTATCTTTTTTAATGCTACCAGTTTTATCTGTTTTATTTGATGTCTTTTAAACAGATGTGATCCGCTCTGAGCCTGCTTGCAGGGAGAGCAGACTATAAATTTAATAAATAAATAAATAGGGACTTGGGTGGGTTAGACTGTTGGAGTGACCTCAGTCTTTTAAGATGGGATGTATGCGATTGATGTGAGAACAACATTGAGGGAAAGAAAAGAACGTTAGAAATGTAGGAGTGTTTCCAAGGACTGGGAAATGGACACAGAATATAAAAGTAGTGAGGATGTTATATCCAGTTGTATGTTGCAGAAGCTTCCAACCACTAATCAAATCCATGATCACTGCAGTCATGCCATAATGTGTTGAGTGTTTTCAGGCCATACACTGGACTAGTGACCACTTTAGGCAAAAGACTGGGGCAGGGATAGGGAGGGGAGAAAAAAGCAGAATTCCATTTCTTTACCTGGAGGCAAGAAAAGGGCTCCCCGGACTTGCCCTTTTTTTATTTGGAACCGTTCCACTCCAGGGGTTACATACCACCTCTCAATAGAGCAAGTAGCCAGCGGTGTATCCTTTGCTGAAGGCATGAGAACGAAAGAATCAAAAAGATTGATCTGGACATGGAAGGGGCTTCCTATGACATCACGTTTAATCAATCTGTGGAACATCTTCTCTGGCTTCAGGGACCAAAAAAGGCCCATGGGACACACGCCTGTGTAGTCTCCGCCCAAAGCAGATGCCTCTTTCACATCCACTTCTCCAGCCTCATTTGCTTGGTAGAAGGCTCTTGCTTCAAACTTCACTCCCTTCTCGTCTATTAATGATGAATGCAGGGTCACTGTCTGGGAGGGGTTCAGGCCAGAGGCTCGGATCCACACTGGCAAGTCAGCAAGTGATCTTTCAGGGGTGACTGTGAGCTGGACCATGGCAGCTAGCCTCTGATGTTACCTGGGAAGGTCCATGAAAATTAAAGTGAAATAAAGAGAAAGAGATGATGTGATATGATAGGAGCACAGTGGGAAACATGTGAGGAACCAGTAACACTGGGGGCAGTATTGAGGACCTTTCCACTCATTTTATTTATTCCTCTTGTGTGAGGGAATAGTTCATATTATGGAATCAGGAGAAGCTAGACAGGTACTATATGAGACTATTTTTGAAAAACTCCTTCAGTCTCTAATTTGAATCCAATGAATTTTGAACAAAGCTTTGCCAGCAGAACTGATCTTTCCACCTTCCCGTTTCTGCAGACCTTGATGCCACCGAAAAGCATGTCCTTCTTTATGACTGTTTCTTTACTGTTAAAGTTATATAGGTGAAATTATGGCGAGTAATGTTTTCAAATCCCTGAAACACCGTAGCCTGACAAGCTGTACCTAGGGAGAAGTTCCTCTTCATGTTTTCTTGCCCACGGCCCGCCCATCCCTCCCACAGAGGGTTGTGGGGATGACTCCCTCTTTTTTTATTCCACTCCTGGCCTACAGCCATTCCTTTCCCCTCTTTTCTCCTTACTGTCCTGCTTCTTGTGGTCCTGCTTCTTGTAGGCTGTTTGGGCACACTAAATAAAGCACCTCAAGCAGAACTTTTTGCTTCTTCTGAGGATAGTATGAAGCAACTATAGAACAGCTTTGAACAGTTTTTGCTGCTTTTACACTGAATAATGCACTTCAGCAATTGTTTGCAAGTTGCAACGACTGGACTTACCCTGTTTCACACAGGAAAATCCAGTTGCAAATGACTGGTGAAGCATATTGAAAGTACACTATCCAGTGTGTGTGAGAGCACAAAGACCACTACAACAACAATCTTTAGATTTAGAGAGTTCCATTCTTCCTAGGTACATTGATGTCGGTGTAATCCTCAACAGTTTGAATCTTCTAAGGAGTTCTACAGGAAAACCTTTTATGAAATAATTTTACATAACACCTTCTTCCTTGATTATCCAGAGAATGCCAGTTAAAAGAAATATATCAAGTGTACAAGAATTACAGCAATATGCATACAATGTATTTCTTTTAGTTGGTGGTATTATTTCTTGTAATTTATTTTCAATTTATGTAATATTTAGTTTGTAAAAAAATATCTTGACTTATTTTTGTTGGGGGGACCTGGTCCTTTGTTTCATTCAGTATACGGTATAGGGTTTCCCAGATTTGGCCCCACCCCTTTCCCACAATTGGTCCAGCACAACCACAGCCCCCTCTGGGAAACGGAAATCTCTCACCTTTACCCCTGAGCATTGGTGGGAGGGAGGGGAGGGGGAAAGGGGCTTGAGAACAGTATGAAATGTAGCTGCATATTGTAGCTGAGGACCGCTGAGGTTAAGATTGTACAGCTTGCCTAAAGTGATCTACCAAGCTGTGGATAAGCTAGAACTTGAAGTTAAGCTCATCCTCTTTTGGACAAGGTAGACATTGTATGTTGCCTGTAATTTCCCCCCAATTTAACAAAAACAAAAAGCAGCCTTGAGAGGTTCCTTAGTTAAAGAAACAGAGGAGGGTGGAGGAAATGAGAAAGCATTTAACAATTTTCTCCGAGCTGTTTCCCCCCTTACAGTTGACCCACCTCCCATGCAGGAGAAACTTTTTCTCTTACTCTCATGAATGAAAACCTTCACACAAGGCAGTGAATGGTTCCTAGCTTGGCATTGATCAGGAGACACTCTTATGTCTTCTCTTAAGGTTGCCAGCCTCCAGGTGAGATCTGGAGATCTCCCAGAATAACAATTGATCTCCAGATGACAGAGATCAGTTCCCTGGAAGAAATGGCTGTTTTGGAGGGTGGGCTATACCCTGGTGAAGTCGCTTTACTCCCCAAACCCACCCTCCCCAGGCTCCACCCTCAAAATCTCTAGGATCTTCCTAATCTGGAGCTGGTACCTACTGGTAGCAGACACAGTACTAGGCATGGCTGAACGTGACACTCTCTGGGTCTGCAACGGCTCAGTAGAAGTTCACTGGGAGAGTTCCTCCCTCCTACTCCTCTCTCCCCCACCCTGATCCAGGCTCATGAGATATGTGATACCTGTGGGCTCCTTTGTTGTTTGGAAATCGTGGTCCACCAGTAAGCAAGCAGCTAAAGGAAGGGGTACAGCACACCCTCTGCGCTGAGAATTGCTTGCACACCTCTTTCAGGCAAGAGCTCTAAACTGTTCACACTACCTATAAGGATGCAGATTCACACCGAGGAGCCTAGCACCACCATGTGACTATATCTGAGTATACCTCACATAAACATTAGAGACACAAAAACAAGGGAGGACGGAGGAAACAAGCTATAATTGGCTGGACTCTAATTACTTTTAATATGAAACTAGATATGAGAGGGTGGAAGGGAGACAGTGTGCATGAGAGAGAAAAGCTTTATGACCGTTCCATGAAAACAGTATTTTGTCATGAGATCTGGGAAAAAAAACATTTCCCTGATAGGTTCCTTTAACAAATGGTTTGGAAGGCTTGGTTCCAAGAATGCTTTGGTAACCTAACATTCATTCATGTATGGAGAACAACATATAGACTACCTATCTGCCTAGCACTTGGGGAGGCAAAGTACACATACATTATATTATTTATTTAAAATATTTTATGTGACCTCTTCAGATATCTATTCAAGGCAGTTCACAAGATAAAACAATGCAACAATGAAATAATAAAGACAGCAAATAAAACAAATCCAGTAATAAAACAAGTAGAATCTATTAGAGACATAAAAACAATATTCAACAACCTAAAGGCACTTATAAAACAACCTTCAGGCTAGAAGCAAGTTATAAAAACAACACCTAAAAAGTATCCGAGTCTCAAGTTCTAAAGCATGGAACCCCAACCTGTTCAGCCTATGGGACTTTTTGGAATGCTGAGAACCAACACAAAATGGTTATCATTGGGAGCACAGCCAATTGCCAAATGCTGAGGAGGTTACAGCAAATGTTGAAATATTCCAAGCCAAGGATCTTCTAAGATAGTGGCAGCTGGGCAGTCCCTACAGATGCTCCTTTGCCATGGCTTTCTCCAAGTTTGCAAAACCATCTTCCCTAGTCATGGCTGAATCCTCTGTGTGATTTTTTTGATCTTTATGGTTAATTAGCTATATGACAACCCTCTGAAGAATCTATCCTTAGACCAGGCAAGAAGCTAACATAACATCCCATTCATTACTAGCGCCTGTATCTTCTTCACCACAGATAGGAAAGCAATTGGGACACGATTTTGATCAGAAAAACAGATCCAGAAGAAGTGAAAAATCACGGCCATCTCATGAATACATTGTAGTTAAAAAAAAATCCTTAGGAGATGGTTTCTCGTATCTTCTCTAGTTTGGCCATCCTTGATTTGTTGAGGCTATGAGCAGAACTACAAGTGACAAAAGGCACAGATTGGACACTTGTCAGCTTCCTTCAAGTTTTGATGGGAAATGTAGGCATCCTAGTCTTGCAGCCTGGCTCTCTGACTGCTGTCCAATGGACTTTTCAACTGTCACTTGTCCAACATTCCGCCAAGCTGCCTACATTTCCCATCAAAACTTGAGAGAAGCTGACAAGTGTCCAATCTGCGCCTTTTGTCACTTGTAGTTCCATTCTATATTTCCAAGCAGCATGCAGTTTCCCTAGCTACACATTGGTTTACCTTTTCAGTGAAACAGAAGTAGGATAAAAATATACTAAATAAATGCTGCTGAAGGGAACTTGATGCAGAAGCAAGCTTCTGCTTGCTGATTTTCTCACTAGATGAGCTGCAGGTAGTTGCCACATCTCTGGGTCTTTCTCTCAGTTCCCAGCAGAAAACCCCCTACAGTAGTGAAGATTTCAGGTGGATAGTCATATTGGTCTGCAATAGAACAGCAAGATTTGAGTCCAGTGGGACTTCAGAAACCAACATAAAATTCAGGGTATAAGCTTTTGAGAGTCAGAGCTCCCTTCTTCAGATACGTTTGTTTTGGTATCTGATGGAGATTTACTCTTGAAAGCTTACACCCTGAAAATCTTGTTGGTCTCTAAGGAGTCACTGCTTTCAAATCCTGATATTCAGTAGTGGAGATATGCTCCTTCACCATGAAAAGATCACAAGGAGAGGGGGGAACTAGGATCTGTGGACATATACCCCCCCCCAGAATTAAGCCCCTCCCACTACACAGCAGATCCTTTTGGCCGTGAAAGCTGGTTGTTTCTTTAGTGACTAGATGAGGGGGGGAGTTATGCTCAGAGAACATCCCCAATGCCCCTCGCTTCTCTCTAGCAGTGGAGGGGGGCTGCCCAATTCCCTCTCTTCTCACACATCATTTCCTTATGAATTCTTCATGAGTCCCAACCTGCCATATATAAAATCAAACTGAAGCAGAAAGTGGAAAACCACAATCCAGGGAATAGAATACTCACTGAAAGTTAACAAATTATCTAATGCCTCCTATTAAATATATTCGTGTAAAGTGTACAAGTGCAGAATCAATATGCACAATATTAATGTCTTTTCCAACTACTATAAAAAATACTTTCATACACAAATACTTACCAAAAGTCCAACAACACCACAGGTTGTATGTTCTGTTCTCTTATAGGTGTGTGGATCCGTGGTGCTTCAAGTAAATGTACAAAATCCAACAGGTGAGGCACAGGTCAAAGACCAAAGTCCAAACTGAACTTCCACTGAATCTTTTTCCTTCTATAAATGGATCCTGAGGTGTCAGGACTCAGTCCTTCTGAGAACCTGACAAGCGGCCAGGCTGAAGTTCGCTTGTTTCATGTGTTACAATTTCATCAGGGGTCCTCATTCCATGTCACCCCAGATCAGCCGACACACATAACATTTTCGGGTGTGTCAGACCCGGCGCACCAAAAACCAAGCTGTGCTTCAGTTTGTCTATCTGGGGAGGCTTGCCCTGTGTGATATATAAAATCAAAGCTGTTTTTCTAAAATTGGAAGACTTTGATCCCCACAGTTGACTTAATGTCTTCTGTTTAGCTTAGATAGTGTTCAGCTAAGCAATCATTAACTGATAGATATAAGGAATGGTAACATATACATGTCTAATTCAGACATTTCAGCTTGATCGAGGGGGCAATGACCCTGAAATCCTGTCCCTCCACACATTTTATTGCATTTTTGAGGTCTCACTCTACGTGTCACTCAACCCAGCACTAAAAACTAGCATTCTATTACTAAGGATGTTTGCGTTTATTCTTATTGTAAGCCTTTTCATTTCATCCATTATAATTACTTCTCTTGTTGGCATTTTTACACAATGTACTGCCCTTTATGTATTATACACCACTCATATGCAACAGATGTAATACCACCACTAAAAAAGATCAGATACTTAAATAAGGACTGAAGGATTCAATTTGTGCAGGAAAAAAAGGAAAATGAAATTAAGTTTTTGAAGTGAAAACAGTAAGTTTGCAAAATTTAGATGAGTTTATGTGATTAGTTTTAAGGAAAAACGTTATTTCTAATAGGTAGCGATGTATGCATTCTGCATATTATTAAATGTAGAAAATTGGCACTGGTTGCAGATTTCAGCATCCAGAGGACCTCAGCTTCCATTTTAAATAAAGCAAGTATTTACACAGTGTGCACTCTATAATTGTATTTAATCCTGCATCTAGGCAATTCAAATCTTTGGGACAAAAGACAAAAAAAGCAGAATTCTATAACTTGTACAAGTAAATTTCTTTGGTTTTGCATAATTTATTCTGTAATATAGTATTATTTTGTATGTTTAACTTTTGCTACTCTGCCACTCCCCCCTGCCCCCATGTATCTAGGCTCTTTTCTGGCTTCTGAAATTTCAGCAGACATTGCTTATGAGTCACTTTCCAGGGTTTTTTTTGCCCTCCATGCATCTGACGAAGAGAACTGTGATTCTCGAAAGCTTATGCTACAATAAAATTGGTTAGTCTTAAAGGTGCTACTGGACTCTTTTTGACTTTCAAGCACAGATAGTCTTAAGAAGCAATGAGTGATGCAGGAACGTGTGTGTGTCTATGTGAGGACACTATTGCTGCTGTACTTAATGCTGCTGTGTTTTCATGCCCGTCTGAAAAAAGTCTCAGTTTTGTAGGTCATAACTCCCTACTGAACAATATATTAGCCACTTTTCATACACAACTGTTTTGTATTTAAGCCCGTGTCTATCAAAAATGGCTACAGATATTTGCACTAGAAACCAATTCTGCATCTCTCTCTTTACCCCTGCCAATTAACTTCCTTGTAATTCAGCATAAAAATTTATATATATCCTGAAGCCTGTATCAACAAGATTTGTTTTTATACGTATTATACTCATTTTTCTTCTGTTCCACGGCAATGTTTTGTTTGATAATAATGCATTGTTCATACAATGGAGTTTAACTTGCTGTAATTCTTCTGCTTACAGCAGTGAAATCGTTACCCCTGCCAAATTCTTCACAATAGGCTGTCTCTGAGTGAATTCAGCCTTTGATTTTGACCAGTCAAGGGCAGGATTTTGTTATACAATTGTGCAAATAAAACCACTGACCTCAATCCAGAAACAAAGCATGGGAGAGATCTGTATGTGACGCAGGGATTTTATTTTTGGCAAAGAGCAGTACCACACATTCATTTTAAACCTCCCTCGAGTTGGCTATACAGTTGGTTGTCTTTGCAAAAGTATCTGTCATGCATATACACACTCAGTTGTGCACTCAAAGAGGCCAGCTAGACTGGAGCCTTTGACGCTGGAACTTAGTGAATACTGATACAAAAAAAAATATAGCTGAGTGTGTGATTTTGATTGCTCTTATGACACCTTCACTTTTTGAGAAAGGCAACAGAAAATAGATATCCTCCTCAGCACTAAGCTCTACAGTCCAGCCCATAATGTTGCCTTATAGTTAAAAGATCACAGGCAATTTCCAAACTTGGTAACATTATAATTTCAGGAGACTGCCCTTTTTTACACTCTCCTTGTGAAGAACACTTTTACAAATTACCACTAGGTTAGTTAGGATCTTTCATATATAACTTTGCAGTATAAAAATGCAAATCTGCAAACAAACTCTTTAAGACTTTGCTTCAGTTCAGAGACATTTGCTCTTCTATGTATTTAGAACCAGGTTCCAACAAGTCAGCCTGTTACATACTGCCTCTTCATTGCCAAGAAAAATGAAAGAGAGGCTCCAACAAAGGGACACTTGGATGCAATAGAAACTTCTTGTTAACAAGCTGAACTTCAGTTGCAAGAGACGATAGGAGGGAATGAGCAATGCATCTGAGCTCCCTGGTGAACTGGGGCCGCTGTCCTATCTGTCTTTAAAAGTTATTTTTCCATTCCCCCTCATTCCTTGGTTGCTTTGCGCTGTGCCTGGTGTTTCTGCAGCAGAGCCAGCGTGTCTCGCTTCTCAATGCGACGCAACTGTTTCTTCTTCGCACGCTTCAGTTTCACTGGATTACGAATCTGAGGAAGGAAGGGAAAGAAAAGTTGCAGGATTCATTGATGTAAAAGACCTCTCTGGAAAATTTCTACTTAGAGATCCCAGAAAGCAAAAAGGCTTTGGGAAATTAGGGACTGGTCCTCTGGCCTACAGCACATTCAGCTGAACAAATGAGTGGGCACACAGCCAATGATGTGAGAGATGAAGTGCCACTTCTCTAACTTGAAGTATCACCCATCAGAGGACCTTGGATCTCACACAGGACTAATTCCCAGAATGCATCTTTCTCAGTTGTCTCCCATTGAAAATTCAAATGGAATCTTTGTGGCCAATAACCCAGTTTAGGTAGATTTATATGAAAAATGAGAGCCAGTGTGATGTAGTGGTTAAAATTCACTCAGTGATCTTGGGATAAATCATAGTCATTTAGTCTGACCTACTTCACAGCACTGTTATGGTGATAAAATTGGGAAAGGGAAGCCATGAATGCCACCCTGAGCTCCTTGGAGGAAGATGGGATAAAAATGTATACAATACATCAGACTTTTGAATCATCTACATCAACTGAAAGCAGTGAGGCTCAAAAAAGCGTGCCTATGTGTTGACATTGCAGATCTCCCCAAAGAACTCCTCTTGAATTAAGGGCAATATTTTAATGAGTTAATAACAACAACAACAACAACAAAAGTGATAAACGTAAGCTGCTAATTACATATGCGGTTGGGTTATACCAAAATTTCCACTGGCAAAAGACAAATCAAGAATGATCTTAACAATTCTCTTCCTCACTGCAGACCTACTCCATTTTTTTTCTGTTTATGCAGATTTCATGATCGCTGGCATAGTCTTTTCAGGAGAGGGTGAAGAGAGCTCACTTCTCTTTCTAGCACCAGCAAGAAGCTGGTAGGATTCAGCACATTTTTTGTGCATGGCCAAACTAATTGATATTGTAGTATTTCATTTCTGTCCAATAATAAGGCTCAGAGAGAAGGGACAGTGGTTCTCCTCTGCCTCACAGAAAGATTTGTGCAAGTTTTCTTTCAGGGGGAAATAAGAACTTGTTCTGAGACTCACCACTTGCACAATCTCTGCTTTTCTCTCATTCTCCAGCCGTCGTTTCAAGTTCTCTTCTCGTCGCAGTTTTTTCTCCTGAAAGTGGAGAAAATCAAACGTTCATATGTGCTGCTTTATGGGACACAGCCAGATTAGTCCAGAGAAATTTTTTAAGACAGAGAATTCTGAAGCATTAAGGCAGCAATTCTCAAACGTTAGCAACCCAGGGAATGCCATTCTAATGTAAAATTTTGTGAGGAGCTCCAAACCCTACCCTGCCCCTCACTGACACCTGCCATGTACTAGATAGCCTTCTTATGAAATGTGTGTCAAGCTGTGCAAGCCTCCATCCTCTACCACACTTGAAACAATACAATGAGAATCATATCATCTAAGCTTTAAAACAAGTTTTAAAAATATTTGTGTTGTGTGTATATGGTCTACAAGGTCAGATATTCAATGGTAGCTTTTTACAGCCACAGTTCAAAAATCCCTCTAAAATTTAGGATGAATCTTATCTAATTTTTCATATTGAAATAGATTAAATATACTTACAGTACACTCTAAGGGAAAGACACTGTGAACAGCCTGATAACACCTAATGCTGTGATATTTTTTTTAAATTATGAGAAAATTGTGAGATTTTTCCTTATTACAGATACCTAAAAATAGAACTAAAAAGAAAGGAAAAGCCAATGCTTTCCCCATACAAAGTTAACAAGTACTTCCTCAACTCTTGCGCAGACTAGCCTACAACAGCAGCACAATTCAGTGAATTTATCTTAGAACATCAACAAGAAAATCAAAAAGGAGCACACAGAATGAGGGGACGGAGGGAGAAGAAATACAAACGGTGACATATTCCCAGCAACATAGAAATAAATTAGGGCCCGGTATTCCCAGGTTGGCAACATCAGTGGGGCAAAAACAAAAGAGAGGGAGAAACTTCTGAGTGGAGAGGAAAAAAGTGTGCTACATTCAGAACAAACCAGATGTACTCCAAAGGAATAATAAATGGAAACTGAATGGTCAAAGGTATAGAGAATCTTGGAGGCTGCCAAGGCAAAGCAAATGAGAATTATAAATACCGGGGTTGCATAAAAACAAGGAAGATATAATAAAAGACAGAGGACAGGTAGTGTGGCTGGGCAGGTAATGCTAAAGCTTTGTTAAAGGGTGCCTGATCAGTGCCTAGATGGAAGCAGCATAAAGTGTTCTGGGCTTCCTAGTGAAAAAGCAAGACACATGCAACAAATGTTAAGCTGAAAACAAATGCTTCTTATTTAGATAAATAGCATCTTTTCATAGAAAGATTTAGAATTAGCTAGATCACATCAAAATAATGTGTTGTATGTGTGAATTGATATAATGACCCATCTAATAAAAATTCTTTAAATAAACTGCATGTGGACGAAGAAAGATGTCAGGATTAGGTACAGTTTGCCAACAAACTCTAATCACATTTCCTGTGCTGTCTGTTTCAAACTATGGGGCACGCTTAACAGCCCTAAAATCAAGTCTCGGTTATCGCCCAGATCTACGGGTTATCTCCCAGTGCATCAATTCACAAAGTTATCAGTGGTTCCAGAAAAGTCATAGACTGAGATGTAGTTGGGTGGGGAGGAAGGGTGGGATTGAGGGGACAGGAAGTGAATAGTAGTAAGTGGTCTCATGTCCAAGGACACGAGCAAGGACATGAGACCACTTACCACTATTCACTTCCTGGCAAATGAGATGAGGGAAAAGAAGCTATATGCCAGATTCTGTAAAGTCTCCAAAGTCATACAGTTGAATATCATCTCAGAATTCTTAACAGGAAAATAGACAATATGCTAGACTGGGATATGGGAGAGCCAGGTTTGAATACCCACACCGCTTTGGAAACTTTCTGGGTGATTTCGGGCCAGTTAAAAACTCTCAGCCTAGTGGTTAAAAGCGCAGGACTCTCATCTGGAGAACCAGGTTTGATTCCCCACTCCTCCACCTCAAACCAGTTGGGTGACCTTGGGTCAGTCACAGCTTTTAGGAGCTCTCTCAGCCCCACCCACCTCACAGGGTATTTTGTTGTGAAGATAACAACAACATACTTTGTAAACTGCTCTGAGTGGGCATTAAATTGTCCTGAAGGGTGGTATATACATCAAACGTTATTATATTATTATTATAGCCTACCTCACGGTAGTTATTTTAATGAGGGAGAAGGACCACAATGTGCTTATTCTTGAGCCCCTTTGGGTAGAAAGTGATGGTATAAATGATGTAAATAGACTAATTCACAGCATACCAAATTATAAGAATCACTGGAGAAACTCCACTTTTCATTAGCACCCATGGTGACAGTCTACTTCACTACTAATGTAATTGTTTAACTGGCTCTTCAATATCATGTTTGCCTCCTCACCTCGCGCTCTCTCCGTTTTTCTTCTTCCAGCTGCCGGGCAAAATCTCTGACCATTTTCTTCTCTTGACGTTCCTTCATCTTGTGTTGCCAAGAGGTATGCAAAGGCTTGTCCTGAATCATATGTGAAAATCTAATGAGGGAAACACACATCCATTAGCAGCCCTGACTAAATAGTTATCCCCTGGCATTAGCACAACTTATACAGCCCTATGCACACTTACCTGTAAGTCCCATTGAACTCAGTGGGATTTACTTTTGACTAAACATGTATGTGTGCATAAGAGGAAGCCTGTAGAATGGTAGAGATACTACATAAGAGTTAGAGTGCTAATCAATAAAAAAAAATTACTCAGAATTCACACATCAGCCTGAGAGTCTGTGTGATGTGTACTGGTTAGAGCATTAAACTAGGACTGGAGTGGAAAATGCTGTCAAATTATAGCACTTATGGTGACACCTGCTGGGGTTTTCAAGGCAAGAAACGAAAGAAGGTGGTTTGCCACTGTCTCTGCACAGCAACCCTGGTCTTCCTTGGACTTGGAGATCTCCCATCTAATTGCTAACCCAGGCTGACCCTGCTTAGTTTCCAAGATCTGAAAGACAGAATCAAATTCCCACTGTGCCATGGAACTGATTTGGAGACCTGGGGTCAATCATTCTCTCTCAAGGTTGCTTCTAGGATAAAATAAACAGAGAACCATGTGTGCTGCCCTGAACTCCTTGAAGGAAGGGCTAAATAAAAATGGATAAATACTCATGACAAGACACTTATGAAGATAGTTTCAGGTGGGTAGCTGTGTTATTCTGGGCTCGAAGAGCAAGATCTAGGTTCAGTATTGCCCTAAAAACCAACTAGATTTCCAAAGTATAAGATTTCGAGAGTCAAAGCTCCCTTCGTCAGATACGGTTTGTTGTAAAAATCTGTAACTGAAAAAACCACCATCAAACAAGACTTTTCTTTGGGGACCCTGGGACTCCCCACCCCCAACATTGTTCTCTTAGGAACGGGAGTAGGCAAATATAAGATAAAAGAAAAACTCTAGTCCACGGTCTTAGAAGACGTGACAAACGCGAACAATGTCTCCATACGGCGCGCCACCCCCCAACCAATGTATAAAATCCCAGCGCCGTCAGTGCTCAAGAGCGCTTAGAGTCTCGCCCAGCCCCCTTATTGCGATCAGGCTCTCACCGCTTCTTGCCGCGGTCTTTCCACACCCGCCCTGATTTAGGTTTCCCTTTAGGGATCACGGCGGTCACTTCCTTTCGCTTCGTGCCCGAAGTAGCCCCCTGCGGCTTCCCGGGTCCAGTTACCACCAACACGCCAACTCCCTCTCCATTCCCGGGCGGCAAGAGCTTCACAGCCTGCTCAGACTCGGCGCTCGCTTGTCCCTCGCCCGGCCGCATCCCAGCGACAAAGCCCCCAGATCTCTCTGGCTTCTTGACACACCACCTACAGCCCCGCTCCACGTGGGAGCCTCATAGGAGTCCCTGTACAATGACGTTATGTTCGCGACAACGGACGCAGCCCCAGCCTCCATTTCACCATCGAGAGAGAGCCTAGAACGACCAACGCTCTGCTTTCCCGTTGCATCCTGGGATGTGTGACTACTGGATGGCAAGAGGGTGTTCTGTAGTAGCCCAGTGGTTGTCCATTACAGTTGGTAGTTCCATTACAGAAATTTAGAGGATTGGGAACCTTCTTTCACCCATTACCCTCCCCCTTTTCTGTCTGTTAAAAATGCCTTGTTGGAAGCACAAATTCAGGATGGAAATAAAAGTGGTGACAAATGTTTTGTAGTTATAGTTACTACTCGTTTAAGGAAAAAAAGGGCTGCCGTTTGGTAGCTGAGCACATGCTTGGAAGGTTCCCATGCAACGTTTCTTTAATTAAAGAGCTTATGTAAAGATCTTGCGAAAGACCTTTTATAAGTGGAGAGCTCCCAAGGGGATGTACTAAAACAAATGACAGGATTGCCCATTGGAAATAATGGGAAACTGGAATGCCCATTGACTTGCATGGGCTCCATTGAAACACATTAGAGCAAAAAAAGAGGTGCAAAGAAAACGTGGAATGGATTTTGAAGGAAAGTGTCTGGGCTCAGATAACCTGTTCTGGGACTGGATTGACAGGCCCCATGCTGGAATGACGGCCCCTGGGTGTGCCAGAAGGGCTCTGGGACTGGAATGACAGGCCCCTGACTGGAATGACGGGCCCTGGGTGTGAGAGAAGGACTCGGGGACTGGAATGACAGGCCCCTGACTGGAATGACGGGCCCTCGGTGTGCCAGAAGGGCTCTGGGACTGGAATGACAGGCCCCTGACTGGAATGACGGCCCCTGGGTGTGCCAGAAGGGCTCTGGGACTGGAATGACAGGGCCCATGCTGGAATGACGACCCCTGGGTGTGCCAGAAGGGCTCTGGGACTGGAATGACAGGGCCCATGCTGGAATGACGACCCCTGGGTGTGCCAGAAGGGCTCTGGGACTGGAACGACAGGCTCTGTGCCGGAATGACGGCCCCAGGGTGTGACAGAAGGGCTCAGGGACTGGAATGACAGGCCCCTGACAGGAATGACAGGCCCTGGGTGTGCCAGAAAGGCTCGGGGACTGGAAAGACAGGCCCTTGACTGGAATGACGGCCCCTGGGTGGGCCAGAAGGGCTCTGGGACTGGAATGACAGGCTCTATGCTGGAATGACGACCCCTGGGTGTGCCAGAAGGGCTCTGGGACTGGAATGACAGGCCCCTGACTGGAATGACGGGCCCTGGGTGTGAGAGAAGGACTCGGGGACTGGAATGACAGGCCCATGACTGGAATGACGGCCCCTGGGTGTGCCAGAAGGGCTCTGGGACTGGAATGACAGGCCCCTGACTGGAATGACGGGCCCTGGGTGTGAGAGAAGGACTCGGGGACTGGAATGACAGGCCCATGACTGGAATGACGGCCCCTGGGTGTGCCAGAAGGGCTCTGGGACTGGAATGACAGGCCCCTGACTGGAATGACGGGCCCTCGGTGTGCCAGAAGGGCTCTGGGACTGGAATGACAGGCCCCTGACTGGAATGAAAGTGCCTGGGCATGACAGAAGAGCTCGGGGACTGGATTGACAGGCCCCATGCTGGAATGACGGCCCCTGGGTGTGACAGAAGGGCTCTGGGACTGGAATGACAGGCCCCAGACTGGAATGACGGCCCCTGGGTGTGCCAGAAGGGCTCTGGGACTGGAATGACAGCCCCTGACTGGAATGACGGGCCCTGGGTGTGCCAGAAGGGCTCTGGGACTGGAATGACAGGGCCCATGCTGGAATGACGACCCCTGGGTGTGCCAGAAGGGCTCTGGGACTGGAACGACAGGCCCCTGAATGGAATGACGACCCCTGAGTGTGACAGATGGGCTCTGGGACTGGAATGACAGGCTCTATGCTGGAATGACGGACCCTGGGTGTGACAGAAGGGCTCTGGGACTGGAATGACAGGCCCCTGACTGGAATGACGGGCCCTGGGTGTGACAGAAGGGCTCGGGGACTGGAATGACAGGCCCCATGCTGGAATGATGGCCTCTGGGGGTGCCGGAAGGGCTCTGGGACTGGAATGACAGGCCCCATGCTGGAATGACGGCCTCTGAGGGTGCCAGAAGGGCTCTGGGACTGGAATGACAGGCCCCTGACTGGAATGATGGTCCCTGGGTATGGCAGAAGGGCTTGGGGACTGGATTGACAGGCCCCATGCTGGAATGACGGCCCCTGGGTGTGCCAGAAGGGCTCTGGGACTGGAATGACAGGCCCCTGACTGGAATAAAGGCCCCTGGGTGTGCCAGAAGGGCGCTGAGACTGGAATGACAGGCTCCTGACTGGAATGACAGGTCCTGGGTGTGCCAGAAGGGCTCAGGGACTGGAATGACAGGCCCCTGGCTGGAATAAAGGCCCCTGGGTGTGTGAGAAGGGCGCTGAGACTGGAATGACAGGCCCCTGACTGGAATGACGGGCCCTCGGTGTGACAGAAGGGCTCGGGGACTGGAATGACAGGCCCCTGACTGGAATGACAGGCCCTGGGTGTGCCAGAAGGGCTCGGGGACTGGAATGACAGGCCCCTGACTGGAATAAAGGCCCCTGGGTGTGCCAGAAGGGCTCTGGGACTGGAATGACAGGCCCCATGCTGGAATGATGGCCTCTGGGGGTGCCAGAAGGGCTCTGGGACTGGAATGACAGGCTCCTGACTGGAATGATGGTCCCTGGGTGTGACAGAAGGGCTTGGGGACTGGATTGACAGGCCCCATGCTGGAAGGACGGCCCCTGGGTGTGCCAGAAGGGCTCTGGGACTGGAATGACAGGCCCCTGACTGGAATAAAGGCCCCTGGGTGTGCCAGAAGGGCGCTGAGACTGGAATGACAGGCTCCTGACTGGAATGACAGGTCCTGGGTGTGCCAGAAGGGCTCAGGGACTGGAATGACAGGCACCTGACTGGAATAAAGGCCCCTGGGTGTGTGAGAAGGGTGCTGAGACTGGAATGACAGGCCCCTGACTGGAATGACGGGCCCTGGGTGTGACAGAAGGGCTCGGGGACTGGAATGACAGGCCCCAGACTGGAATGACGGCCCCTGGGTGTGCCAGAAGGGCTCTGGGACTGGAATGACAGGGCCCATGCTGGAATGACGACCCCTGGGTGTGCCAGAAGGGCTCTGGGACTGGAACGACAGGCTCTGTGCCGGAATGACGGCCCCAGGGTGTGACAGAAGGGCTCAGGGACTGGAATGACAGGCCCCTGACAGGAATGACAGGCCCTGGGTGTGCCAGAAAGGCTCGGGGACTGGAAAGACAGGCCCTTGACTGGAATGACGGCCCCTGGGTGGGCCAGAAGGGCTCTGGGACTGGAATGACAGGCTCTATGCTGGAATGACGACCCCTGGGTGTGCCAGAAGGGCTCTGGGACTGGAATGACAGGCCCCTGACTGGAATGACGGGCCCTGGGTGTGAGAGAAGGACTCGGGGACTGGAATGACAGGCCCATGACTGGAATGACGGCCCCTGGGTGTGCCAGAAGGGCTCTGGGACTGGAATGACAGGCCCCTGACTGGAATGACGGGCCCTCGGTGTGCCAGAAGGGCTCTGGGACTGGAATGACAGGCCCCTGACTGGAATGAAAGTGCCTGGGCATGACAGAAGAGCTCGGGGACTGGATTGACAGGCCCCATGCTGGAATGACGGCCCCTGGGTGTGACAGAAGGGCTCTGGGACTGGAATGACAGGCCCCAGACTGGAATGACGGCCCCTGGGTGTGCCAGAAGGGCTCTGGGACTGGAATGACAGCCCCTGACTGGAATGACGGGCCCTGGGTGTGCCAGAAGGGCTCTGGGACTGGAATGATAGGGCCCATGCTGGAATGACGACCCCTGGGTGTGCCAGAAGGGCTCTGGGACTGGAACTACAGGCCCCTGAATGGAATGACGACCCCTGAGTGTGACAGATGGGCTCTGGGACTGGAATGACAGGCTCTATGCTGGAATGACGGACCCTGGGTGTGACAGAAGGGCTCTGGGACTGGAATGACAGGCCCCTGACTGGAATGACGGGCCCTGGGTGTGACAGAAGGGCTCGGGGACTGGAATGACAGGCCCCATGCTGGAATGATGGCCTCTGGGGGTGCCGGAAGGGCTCTGGGACTGGAATGACAGGCCCCATGCTGGAATGACGGCCTCTGAGGGTGCCAGAAGGGCTCTGGGACTGGAATGACAGGCCCCTGACTGGAATGATGGTCCCTGGGTATGGCAGAAGGGCTTGGGGACTGGATTGACAGGCCCCATGCTGGAATGACGGCCCCTGGGTGTGCCAGAAGGGCTCTGGGACTGGAATGACAGGCCCCTGACTGGAATAAAGGCCCCTGGGTGTGCCAGAAGGGCGCTGAGACTGGAATGACAGGCTCCTGACTGGAATGACAGGTCCTGGGTGTGCCAGAAGGGCTCAGGGACTGGAATGACAGGCCCCTGGCTGGAATAAAGGCCCCTGGGTGTGTGAGAAGGGCGCTGAGACTGGAATGACAGGCCCCTGACTGGAATGACGGGCCCTCGGTGTGACAGAAGGGCTCGGGGACTGGAATGACAGGCCCCTGACTGGAATGACAGGCCCTGGGTGTGCCAGAAGGGCTCGGGGACTGGAATGACAGGCCCCTGACTGGAATAAAGGCCCCTGGGTGTGCCAGAAGGGCTCTGGGACTGGAATGACAGGCCCCATGCTGGAATGATGGCCTCTGGGGGTGCCAGAAGGGCTCTGGGACTGGAATGACAGGCTCCTGACTGGAATGATGGTCCCTGGGTGTGACAGAAGGGCTTGGGGACTGGATTGACAGGCCCCATGCTGGAAGGACGGCCCCTGGGTGTGCCAGAAGGGCTCTGGGACTGGAATGACAGGCCCCTGACTGGAATAAAGGCCCCTGGGTGTGCCAGAAGGGCGCTGAGACTGGAATGACAGGCTCCTGACTGGAATGACAGGCCCTGGGTATGCCAGAAGGGCTCAGGGACTGGAATGACAGGCACCTGACTGGAATAAAGGCCCCTGGTTGTGTGAGAAGGGTGCTGAGACTGGAATGACAGGCCCCTGACTGGAATGACGGGCCCTGGGTGTGACAGAAGGGCTCGGGGACTGGAATGACAGGCCCCTGACTGGAATGAAGGGCCCTGGGTGTGCCAGAAGGGCTCTGGGACTGGAATGACAGGCCCCATGCTGAAATGACGGCCCCTGGGTGTGCCAGAAGGGCTCGGGGACTGGAATGACAGGCCCCTCACTGGAGTGACGGGCCCTGGGTGTGCCAAAAGGGCTCGGGGACTGGATTGACAGGCCCCATGCTGGAATGACAGCCCCTGGGTGTGTCAGAAGGGCTCTGGGACTGGAATGACAGGCCCCTGACTGGAATGACGGCCCCTGGGTGTGCCAGAAGGGCTCTGGGACTGGAATGACAGGCCCCTGACTGGAATGAAGGGCCCTGGGTGTGCCAGAAGGGCTCTGGGACTGGATTGACAGGCCCCTGACTGGAATGACGGGCCCTTGGTGTGCCAGAAGGGCTCGGGGACTGGAATGACAGGTCCCTGACTGGAATGACGGCGCCTGGGTGTGCCAGAAGGGCTCGGGGACTGGATTGACAGGCCCCATGCTGGAATGACGGCGCCTGGGTGTGCCAGAAGGGCTCAGGGACTGGAATGACAGGCCCCTGACAGGAATGACAGGCCCTGGGTGTGCCAGAAGGGCTCGGGGACTGGAAAGACAGGCCCCTGACTGGAATGACGGCCCCTGGGTGGGCCAGAAGGGCTCTGGGACTGGAATGACAGGCTCTATGCTGGAATGACGACCCCTGGGTGTGCCAGAAGGGCTCTGGGACTGGAATGACAGGCCCCTGACTGGAATGACGGGCCCTGGGTGTGAGAGAAGGACTCGGGGACTGGAATGACAGGCCCATGACTGGAATGACGGCCCCTGGGTGTGCCAGAAGGGCTCTGGGACTGGAATGACAGGCCCCTGACTGGAATGACGGGCCCTGGGTGTGAGAGAAGGACTCGGGGACTGGAATGACAGGCCCATGACTGGAATGACCACCCCTGGGTGTGCCAGAAGGGCTCTGGGACTGGAATGACAGGCCCCTGACTGGAATGACGGGCCCTCGGTGTGCCAGAAGGGCTCGGGGACTGGAATGACAGGCCCCTGACTGGAATGAAAGTGCCTGGGCATGACAGAAGAGCTCGGGGACTGGATTGACAGGCCCCATGCTGGAATGACGGCCCCTGGGTGTGACAGAAGGGCTCTGGGACTGGAATGACAGGCCCCAGACTGGAATGACGGCCCCTGGGTGTGCCAGAAGGGCTCTGGGACTGGAATGACAGCCCCTGACTGGAATGACGGGCCCTGGGTGTGCCAGAAGGGCTCTGGGACTGGAATGACAGGGCCCATGCTGGAATGACGACCCCTGGGTGTGCCAGAAGGGCTCTGGGACTGGAACGACAGGCTCCGTGCTGGAATGACGGCCCCAGGGTGTGACAGAAGGGCTCAGGGACTGGAATGACAGGCCCCTGACAGGAATGACAGGCCCTGGGTGTGCCAGAAGGGCTCGGGGACTGGAAAGACAGGCCCCTGACTGGAATGACGGCCCCTGGGTGGGCCAGAAGGGCTCTGGGACTGGAATGACAGGCCCCTGAATGGAATGACGACCCCTGAGTGTGACAGATGGGCTCTGGGACTGGAATGACAGGCTCTATGCTGGAATGACGGACCCTGGGTGTGCCAGAAGGGCTCTGGGACTGGAATGACAGGCCCCTGACTGGAATGACGGGCCCTGGGTGTGACAGAAGGGCTCGGGGACTGGAATGACAGGCCCCATGCTGGAATGATGGCCTCTGGGGGTGCCGGAAGGGCTCTGGGACTGGAATGACAGGCCCCTGACTGGAATGAAGGGCCCTGGGTGTGCCAGAAGCGCTCTGGGACTGGATTGACAGGCCCCTGACTGGAATGACGGGCCCTTGGTGTGCCAGAAGGGCTCGGGGACTGGAATGACAGGTCCCTGACTGGAATGACGGCGCCTGGGTGTGCCAGAAGGGCTCGGGGACTGGATTGACAGGCCCCATGCTGGAATGACGGCGCCTGGGTGTGCCAGAAGGGCTCAGGGACTGGAATGACAGGCCCCTGACAGGAATGACAGGCCCTGGGTGTGCCAGAAGGGCTCGGGGACTGGAAAGACAGGCCCCTGACTGGAATGACGGCCCCTGGGTGGGCCAGAAGGGCTCTGGGACTGGAATGACAGGCTCTATGCTGGAATGACGACCCCTGGGTGTGCCAGAAGGGCTCTGGGACTGGAATGACAGGCCCCTGACTGGAATGACGGGCCCTGGGTGTGAGAGAAGGACTCGGGGACTGGAATGACAGGCCCATGACTGGAATGACGGCCCCTGGGTGTGCCAGAAGGGCTCTGGGACTGGAATGACAGGCCCCTGACTGGAATGACGGGCCCTGGGTGTGAGAGAAGGACTCGGGGACTGGAATGACAGGCCCATGACTGGAATGACGGCCCCTGGGTGTGCCAGAAGGGCTCTGGGACTGGAATGACAGGCCCCTGACTGGAATGACGGGCCCTCGGTGTGCCAGAAGGGCTCGGGGACTGGAATGACAGGCCCCTGACTGGAATGAAAGTGCCTGGGTGTGCCAGAAGGGCTCGGGGACTGGATTGACAGGCCCCATGCTGGAATGACGGCGCCTGGGTGTGCCAGAAGGGCTCAGGGACTGGAATGACAGGCCCCTGACAGGAATGACAGGCCCTGGGTGTGCCAGAAGGGCTCTGGGACTGGAATGACAGGCCCCTGACTGGAATGAAGGGCCCTGGGTGTGCCAGAAGGGCTCTGGGACTGGATTGACAGGCCCCTGACTGGAATGACGGGCCCTTGGTGTGCCAGAAGGGCTCGGGGACTGGAATGACAGGTCCCTGACTGGAATGACGGCGCCTGGGTGTGCCAGAAGGGCTCGGGGACTGGATTGACAGGCCCCATGCTGGAATGACGGCGCCTGGGTGTGCCAGAAGGGCTCAGGGACTGGAATGACAGGCCCCTGACAGGAATGACAGGCCCTGGGTGTGCCAGAAGGGCTCGGGGACTGGAAAGACAGGCCCCTGACTGGAATGACGGCCCCTGGGTGGGCCAGAAGGGCTCTGGGACTGGAATGACAGGCTCTATGCTGGAATGACGACCCCTGGGTGTGCCAGAAGGGCTCTGGGACTGGAATGACAGGCCCCTGACTGGAATGACGGGCCCTGGGTGTGAGAGAAGGACTCGGGGACTGGAATGACAGGCCCATGACTGGAATGACGGCCCCTGGGTGTGCCAGAAGGGCTCTGGGACTGGAATGACAGGCCCCTGACTGGAATGACGGGCCCTGGGTGTGAGAGAAGGACTCGGGGACTGGAATGACAGGCCCATGACTGGAATGACCACCCCTGGGTGTGCCAGAAGGGCTCTGGGACTGGAATGACAGGCCCCTGACTGGAATGACGGGCCCTCGGTGTGCCAGAAGGGCTCGGGGACTGGAATGACAGGCCCCTGACTGGAATGAAAGTGCCTGGGCATGACAGAAGAGCTCGGGGACTGGATTGACAGGCCCCATGCTGGAATGACGGCCCCTGGGTGTGACAGAAGGGCTCTGGGACTGGAATGACAGGCCCCAGACTGGAATGACGGCCCCTGGGTGTGCCAGAAGGGCTCTGGGACTGGAATGACAGCCCCTGACTGGAATGACGGGCCCTGGGTGTGCCAGAAGGGCTCTGGGACTGGAATGACAGGGCCCATGCTGGAATGACGACCCCTGGGTGTGCCAGAAGGGCTCTGGGACTGGAACGACAGGCTCCGTGCTGGAATGACGGCCCCAGGGTGTGACAGAAGGGCTCAGGGACTGGAATGACAGGCCCCTGACAGGAATGACAGGCCCTGGGTGTGCCAGAAGGGCTCGGGGACTGGAAAGACAGGCCCCTGACTGGAATGACGGCCCCTGGGTGGGCCAGAAGGGCTCTGGGACTGGAATGACAGGCCCCTGAATGGAATGACGACCCCTGAGTGTGACAGATGGGCTCTGGGACTGGAATGACAGGCTCTATGCTGGAATGACGGACCCTGGGTGTGCCAGAAGGGCTCTGGGACTGGAATGACAGGCCCCTGACTGGAATGACGGGCCCTGGGTGTGACAGAAGGGCTCGGGGACTGGAATGACAGGCCCCATGCTGGAATGATGGCCTCTGGGGGTGCCGGAAGGGCTCTGGGACTGGAATGACAGGCCCCTGACTGGAATGAAGGGCCCTGGGTGTGCCAGAAGCGCTCTGGGACTGGATTGACAGGCCCCTGACTGGAATGACGGGCCCTTGGTGTGCCAGAAGGGCTCGGGGACTGGAATGACAGGTCCCTGACTGGAATGACGGCGCCTGGGTGTGCCAGAAGGGCTCGGGGACTGGATTGACAGGCCCCATGCTGGAATGACGGCGCCTGGGTGTGCCAGAAGGGCTCAGGGACTGGAATGACAGGCCCCTGACAGGAATGACAGGCCCTGGGTGTGCCAGAAGGGCTCGGGGACTGGAAAGACAGGCCCCTGACTGGAATGACGGCCCCTGGGTGGGCCAGAAGGGCTCTGGGACTGGAATGACAGGCTCTATGCTGGAATGACGACCCCTGGGTGTGCCAGAAGGGCTCTGGGACTGGAATGACAGGCCCCTGACTGGAATGACGGGCCCTGGGTGTGAGAGAAGGACTCGGGGACTGGAATGACAGGCCCATGACTGGAATGACGGCCCCTGGGTGTGCCAGAAGGGCTCTGGGACTGGAATGACAGGCCCCTGACTGGAATGACGGGCCCTGGGTGTGAGAGAAGGACTCGGGGACTGGAATGACAGGCCCATGACTGGAATGACGGCCCCTGGGTGTGCCAGAAGGGCTCTGGGACTGGAATGACAGGCCCCTGACTGGAATGACGGGCCCTCGGTGTGCCAGAAGGGCTCGGGGACTGGAATGACAGGCCCCTGACTGGAATGAAAGTGCCTGGGCATGACAGAAGAGCTCGGGGACTGGATTGACAGGCCCCATGCTGGAATGACGGCCCCTGGGTGTGACAGAAGGGCTCTGGGACTGGAATGACAGGCCCCAGACTGGAATGACGGCCCCTGGGTGTGCCAGAAGGGCTCTGGGACTGGAATGACAGCCCCTGACTGGAATGACGGGCCCTGGGTGTGCCAGAAGGGCTCTGGGACTGGAATGACAGGGCCCATGCTGGAATGACGACCCCTGGGTGTGCCAGAAGGGCTCTGGGACTGGAACGACAGGCTCTGTGCTGGAATGATGGCCTCTGGGGGTGCCAGAAGGGCTCTGGGACTGGAATGACAGGCTCCTGACTGGAATGATGGTCCCTGGGTGTGACAGAAGGGCTTGGGGACTGGATTGACAGGCCCCATGCTGGAAGGACGGCCCCTGGGTGTGCCAGAAGGGCTCTGGGACTGGAATGACAGGCCCCTGACTGGAATAAAGGCCCCTGGGTGTGCCAGAAGGGCGCTGAGACTGGAATGACAGGCTCCTGACTGGAATGACAGGCCCTGGGTATGCCAGAAGGGCTCAGGGACTGGAATGACAGGCACCTGACTGGAATAAAGGCCCCTGGGTGTGTGAGAAGGGTGCTGAGACTGGAATGACAGGCCCCTGACTGGAATGACGGGCCCTGGGTGTGACAGAAGGGCTCGGGGACTGGAATGACAGGCCCCTGACTGGAATGAAGGGCCCTGGGTGTGCCAGAAGGGCTCGGGGACTGGAATGACAGGCCCCATGCTGGAATGACGGCCCCTGGGTGTGCCAGAAGGGCTCGGGGACTGGAATGACAGGCCCCTCACTGGAGTGACGGGCCCTGGGTGTGCCAAAAGGGCTCGGGGACTGGAATGACAGGCCCCTGACTGGAATGACAGCCCCTGGGTGTGCCAGAAGGGCTCGGGGACTGGATTGACAGGCCCCATGCTGGAATGACAGCCCCTGGGTGTGCCAGAAGGGCTTGGGGACTGGATTGACAGGCCCCATGCTGGAATGACAGCCCCTGGGTGTGTCAGAAGGGCTCTGGGACTGGAATGACAGGCCCCTGACTGGAATGACGGCCCCTGGGTGTGCCAGAAGGGCTCTGGGACTGGAATGACAGGACCCTGACTGGAATGAAGGGCCCTGGGTGTGAGAGAAGGGCTTGGGGACTGGAATGACAGGCTCCTGACTGGAATGACAGGCCCTGGGTATGCCAGAAGGGCTCAGGGACTGGAATGACAGGCACCTGACTGGAATAAAGGCCCCTGGGTGTGTGAGAAGGGTGCTGAGACTGGAATGACAGGCCCCTGACTGGAATGACGGGCCCTGGGTGTGACAGAAGGGCTCGGGGACTGGAATGACAGGCCCCTGACTGGAATGAAGGGCCCTGGGTGTGCCAGAAGGGCTCTGGGACTGGAATGACAGGCCCCATGCTGGAATGACGGCCCCTGGGTGTGCCAGAAGGGCTCGGGGACTGGAATGACAGGCCCCTCACTGGAGTGACGGGCCCTGGGTGTGCCAAAAGGGCTCGGGGACTGGAATGACAGGCCCCTGACTGGAATGACAGCCCCTGGGTGTGCCAGAAGGGCTCGGGGACTGGATTGACAGGCCCCATGCTGGAATGACAGCCCCTGGGTGTGCCAGAAGGGCTTGGGGACTGGATTGACAGGCCCCATGCTGGAATGACAGCCCCTGGGTGTGTCAGAAGGGCTCTGGGACTGGAATGACAGGCCCCTGACTGGAATGACGGCCCCTGGGTGTGCCAGAAGGGCTCTGGGACTGGAATGACAGGACCCTGACTGGAATGAAGGGCCCTGGGTGTGAGAGAAGGGCTTGGGGACTGGAATGACAGGCCCATGACTGGAATGACGGCCCCTGGGTGTGCCAGAAGCGCTCTGGGACTGGATTGACAGGCCCCTGACTGGAATGACGGGCCCTGGGTGTGCCAGAAGGGCTCGGGGACTGGAATGACAGGCCCCTGACTGGAATGACGGCGCCTGGGTGTGCCAGAACGGCTCGGGGACTGGATTGACAGGCCCCATGCTGGAATGACGGCGCCTGGGTGTGCCAGAAGGGCTCGGGGACTGGAATGAGAGGCCCCTGCCTGGAATGATGGTCCCTGGGTGTGCCAGAAGGGCTCGGGGACTGGAATGACAGGCCCCTGACTGGAATGACGGGCCCTGGGTGTGCCAGAAGGGCTCGGGGATTGGAATGACAGGCCCCTGACTGGAATGACGGTGGGCCAGAAGAGCTCTGGAACTTGAATGACAGGCCCCTGACTGGAATGAAGGGCCCTGGGTGTGACAGAAAGGCTCTGGGACTGGAATGACTGGCTCTATGCTGGAATGACGGACCCTGGGTGTGCCAGAAGGGCTCTGGGACTGGAATAACAGGCCCCTGACTGGAATGACAGCCCGTGGGTGCGATAAATTATGTCTTGGCTCCTTGCTAATGCTATTTCTTTAAACTTGAAAATATTTGCCGTATGGTACAAGCTTTACTGTATAAACTCAACATTACCTCCACTGACTTATCAAAATCTGCACAAAAAAGTTAACTCATTCAGCCCCTACTCCTCTTAAAGGAACTAATTCCAGTAAGAAACAACTGAGCAACAAAATGGAAAGCATTCCAGAGTAAAAAAATTGTTTTTTCCCCCATTTCCTTGCAAGCCGTATAAGTGGGGAAGGGGGGAAATAATCCAAACTTTTTAAAAAAACCAGTTTAATATGTCACTCGCAGTTTGTGCTACCCAGCAGTATTAAGGTTCGGGGGGGGGGGGACATTTTCTCTTTCTCCCAATAAAGACAGGCCCTTGATTTTGCACTTTTGTTCAACAGGCCCAAATGAGTTCACTTTCCACAGGGTCTCTCAGAGGCTGTACATATATCATGTTTTTTGATTTAGCATTTGGTATGAAAATTGCTTTCTTATTAATTTGAGTTCAATAGTTTTTGTTATCAACATTATATTGCCTTTTCAATGGGTGGTGGGTAGGGGGTAAAGTTTTGTTATTTTATACTAGAAACAGAGCCCGTTGTGCAAATAAATACAATGGGCTCTAGAAAGCTGGGGCTGCGGAGGGCTGGTGGGAAGTTGTGGTTAGAAAGGGCTGGCAGGTGGGGGGCAAGGTGGGTCTGGGGAGAAGTGAGAAGCAGGAGGGGTCTGGGGAGGGATGGCAGGTACGGAGGCAATGGAGGTTTGGGGAGGTCTGAGAGACAGGAGGGGTGTGGAGAGGAATGACAGGTAGGGAGGCAAAGAGGTTTTGGGGAGGTCTGAGAGCCAGTTGGGATGTGGAGAGGAAAGGCAGGTAGGGAGGCAATGGGGTTTTCGGGAGGGGTCAGAGGCAGGGAGCACCGCTGCCATGCAAGGCCCCGGGTCTTTGCAGTGTGGCGTGCCCGGCTCCGGCAGGGCTGATATGGCAGCGGGTGCTTTGCCCTCGTCCTGTCCCTGCCGAAAGCAGCGCGGCGCGGTTCTGGCAGGGGTCAGAGAGCAGCAGGCTTCTCTCCTACCATGGCTACCCTGAGGCTTTCTGACACGCCGACCTTGCTGCCCTTCCTGCGCCACCACGGGAAGGGCTGAGAGGGGCAACGCTGTGGTGCACGGGCTGAGTGGAGTGCTGCTGCCGTGCAAAGCCCCAGATCTTTGCAGAGTGGCAGACCTGGCTCCGGCAGGGCTGACGCGGCAGCGAGCACTTCGCCCTCGCCCTGTCACCCCGTCCCTTCTGAAAGCGGTGCGGCTTGCCTCCAGAATGCGCCGCCCTTCCCGTACCGCTGCCACCGCCCTCCGAACGGGCTGTGAAACCTGCGGCATCGAGCGGCACCCTCCAGAAGTGCCTGGTGCACTTACTGGTGCATTGGAAACCCGCTAAGGGAATTATAAAGTAGGAGTAGCAACAAAGCCCGTTGTGGGGGGAAAAAACCAACAGGCTCTAGAAAGGGCAGGGCAGACGGGACTGCCCCGCTTTTATTAACCCGTTCCATGCCAAAAAGCTCCCGGAACACCACAAAACAGCCCGGAACGGGCACTAAAGAAAGGCCAGTGCCAGAAAAAAGAGGGGAATGTGTTAGAGATACTCCAGAACAATATTTTAGAAATGAAAACTCTGGACTGGCAACCTTCAATTAACACGTTCGATGCCAAATAGCCCGGAACGGCACAAAACAGCCTGGAACGGGCACTAACGAAATGCCAGTGCCACAAAAAACAGTGGGATGTGTTAGAGACACTCCAGCCGCGCAGCCGCGACCCCCGGGGGCCCCCGGCCCGCCGCAGGCGGGTCGGGGGGCGTCGGGGGGAGCGGCGCAGCCGCGACCCCCGGGGGCCCCCGGCCCGCCGCAGGCGGGTCGGGGGGCGTCGGGGGGAGCGGCGCAGCCGCGACCCCCGGGGGCCCCCGGCCCGCCGCAGGCGGGTCGGGGGGCGTCGGGGGGAGCGGCGCAGCCGCGACCCCCGGGGGCCCCCGGCCCGCCGCAGGCGGGGCGGGGGGCGTCGGGGGGAGCGGCGCAGCCGCGACCCCCGGGGGCCCGGCTGTCTTCGTCTTCGTCTTCGTCTTCGTCTTCGTCTTCGTCTTCGTCTTCGTCGCCGCCGCCGCCGCCGCCGCCGCCGCCGCCGCCGCCGCCGCCGCCGCCGCCGCCCGCCGCCCGCCGCCCGCCGCCCGCCGCCCGCCGCCCGCCGCCCGCCGCCCGCCGCCCGCCGCCCGCCGCCCGCCGCCCGCCGCCCGCCGCCCGCCGCCCGCCGCCCGCCGCCCGCCGCCCGCCGCCCGCCGGATGGGGATGGGGATGGGGATGGGGATGGGGATGGGGATGGGGAATTTTATTTTTGGCAACCTCTTCTACATGCAAAACTTTTTTGGTACAAAGTTGTAATGTTATAAAATGGTAAAAATTTCATAAAATTGTAATTTTACTAACAATCCAACTCGAATAACGTTACAGACAATTCAAACAGTATTGCTTTTATAATCATATTAGGCATAAATATTAAACATAACTTTTAAACATTAAGTAATAAGTATTAAACACTCGGTAGAGATGGGTTGAAGGTTTTATCTTAAATCCTGAGCAGCTTGAAACCTTCAAGTGAGAACTGAAAACATGTTTCTCTGTTTTAGAGAAACTGTTTTTCAGTACAAAATAAACGGGATGTATGTTTTTGTTGCACTCTCCCAACCAGGAGACAGACTCCTCCTAAGAGTTTAATGGCTTCTTTCATTAACAATCGCTAGTCATTTTCATTACGTGAGGTATCAAAATATAAATGTTTATTTAAATAAAACATAGAAAAATAGAACAGATGACCGCAACAAGAATTAAGTTTCCTAACATTTCTTAATGAAATCTAACTCAGTCAGATTAACGATGAAATGCATTCAAGTTACTGTAGCACATATTACAAGGGTAGGTTTCCTGCCTAGATCGTCATGAGATTTATTTTGGCCAAAACCCTGATCTGCTATTTGGATTACCATTTTTATATATTATCTTATGCAGAAATCTAAGATCTTTTCATATGATAACAAAGATAAATATCAAACCAATCATAATTTAATTCTTTTTTACTATTTCCAATCATGTGACATTCTACCTAGCCAAAAGTACCACTATGCCCAGCTGTAAGATAAGAGATATGGATAGTAAAAGTGACAAGAAAAGTTACATGACCAGATCATCCTTGGTCTCTGCTAACAATTACAGAACATGTATCTGATACTGTTCACTATTTTTAATTGGCTGTCAAAGATAAAGCACCAGTTATACACCATACTAGAAAAAGAACTACAGTGATGTTCATACAGTGTTATTTAGAATGCATATGTTTCACTAAGTATGTGTTCTAAACCATAATCAGCAGTCTACTGGTTTGAATCCCACTACTGACATGAGCTCAGTAGGTGGTCTTGCGTCAGCCACTCCTCTCAGCCCCAGCTCCATTGTGGGGATAAGAATAACACTAACTAGTTCACTGCTCTGGGTGAGGCACTAATATGTGTAGAAGAGCAGTATATAGGCACGGTTATTATTATTATTTATATTTCCATGACACCATCCCTTGACCTGTGAAATTAAGCATTTTGATAAATATGAAAGTGATACCAAATATAAATGCATTGCATAATGTGTCAGTGTACATATACAAACTTTAAAAATTGTATTGGATAATACCGCAAAGCATGATTACTGAGAAAGCTGCTTTCACTGCTTTCAGTGTGGAGAGCTGCTTGTAGATCAAAACAACCTGACGAGCTGTCTTCATGCAGAGTGCGCTTGATTCTCTTGGCTTTCAATTCTGCTTTCGTTCAACATGGGTAAATCGATGTGTCAGCAGTAAACATTTGTATCACTCCTCTCTGAATGACCTTTTAAATTTTACTGCCTATCGTGTCAAAGCGATTAAAATTAACAATACAGTTACTAAGCAGCTAAGATCAATTAATGGCTCTTAGGCTTTATTTATTGATCTAGTGACATCTTCAAAACCCACTGGTAACAGACTATACATACTTCTCTTCTATCCACAATATATACACAAGGATTGATTACATATTCTTATCTTCTAAATTACATATTTAAATGACATATTCTTATCTCCTAAATTAATTAGTCAAACTCTTACATCAAGGATTGGTGACAAGTTGTGGACAGACTACGCTTGGACAGAATGTACACTGAGAATAAATGACATCAAACAAATTGGAAACTAAATAAATCACTTTTATTTAACAAATAAATTTCTTCTGAAGTCTCTTTAGAAATTAAACAATAGAAACAAACTATGTGGCATTCCTCAAATCCACGTGTAGGATGCTATGGAAGTGGTACTTAGAGGGAAATTAATCTCCGTTGCCTCCTGTCATGAAGAGCAAAAAGAAAACATTAGAAATGAAATGATATCTAGAATAAGAAAACTAGAAGATAAACACAAAAAAGGCCACCCAATCTATAAACTTGCTTGCATGAAAATTAGAGGAAAAAACCTCCTCACATTCTATACAAGCTATTAAAGGCACCCAGGAAAAACTCAAACTAATTCTGTAAAATTAGCCGATGTATTTGCTGAATACTACCAAACCATTTGTACATCAGACAATCCTGACACTAATCATATTTTAAATTATTTATCATCACAGGAAATTTGGAAAAAAACCTCACAAGAACATAAACAATATCTGGACCAACCAGTCACAACAGAAGATGTTACAGTCACTATCAAATCCTTGAAAAAAATAACAAAGCTTCAGACAGGGATGGATTCCCTGCCAAATTTTTACAAAAAAATACATTCACCTACTTTCAACTCCACTAACTGCCACGTGCAACTCTGTTATGTTAGGAGGTAGCATCCCTCTATCTTGGTCAGAGGCTGAAATAGTAGTTACTCCAAAAAAGGACAACCATATTACAAATACTAAATCTTCTCAACCAATACCCTTCCTGAATGAAGACCAAAAGATCTTTACAAGCATATTTGCCAAAACATTGTCTAAATTTAAATAACCAACTACATTCACCTTGACCAGACAATACACGTAACACTTTAACTATAATTAATTTCTGTGAAGCATACAAAACCCCTGCATTACTTCTGGCCTTTGATATAGAGAAGGCATTTGGTTAAGTGGAAATACCATATCTAAACCTTTTACTTCAAAAAATGGGTTTTGGCGACCAATTCTAAAATGCCATTAATGCTCTTTATCTTTCTCCAAAAGCTACAGTTAGGACTAACAATGTACATTCGATAGATATCCATATAGCAAGGGGAACTAGACAAGGCTGTCCCCTTTCCCCATTTCTGTTTGCCATAACTATAGACAGGGCCGGTGCTACCATTAGACCAACTAGGCAGCCGCCTTGGGCACAGACCTCAAGAGGGGCATAGTTTTATACAGATTACTTTCTTGAAAAAAATGCAACTGAGAAAACCTATTGAGCACCCCCTAAATGGTCCTGTCCACAGACATCAAGCAGCTCAAAAGCTCACCATAACTTTTTTATTTATTTATTTATTTGATGTATACCCTGCCCTCCCCACAGATGGGCTAAGGGTGGCTAACAACATTAAAAAATACATTAAAATCACAGAAACATAAAATCAATATTTATTTAAAAATAATTAAAATGGTCCAGGAGCAGGCTATTTAAACAAATATTGGGAGTCCGTATACAGGCATGGCAGATGGCTGAGGGCAGCTCCGGAAGAAATGGTGGTCTTAGATGGAAGAAGAAGGACACTCGCTGGCACTCAGCCAAAGGCCCAGCAGTACATCTCCGTTTTACAAGCCCTGCAAAACTGTAACAGGGCCCACAGGGCCCAGATCTCCAGCGGGAGAGCATTCCACCAGGCCAGGGCCAGGGCAGAAAAAGCCCTCGCCCTGGTTGAGGCCAGATGGATATCCTTTGGGCCAGGGACCACCAGGAGTTGCTTGTCTGCAGAGTGCAACACCCTGCAGGGGACGTAATGGAAGAGGCGGTCTGGCAGGTATGGAGGTCCCAGTCCATGAAGGGCTTTAAATACCAAGGTTAACACCTTGAACCGGATCTGGAACTCCACTGGAACCCAGTGCAGCTGGCACAGCACATGATGAATGTGCGCTTGGATGGGCATTCCAGTAAGGACACATGCTGCTGCATTCTGGATCAGCTGTAACTTCCGGGTCAGACCCAAGGGCAGTCCAGGATAGAGTGAGTTGCAATAGTCTAGCCTGGAGGTGACCGTTGCATGGATTACTGTGGCCAGGTCCTGTGGTGAAAGACAGGGCGCCAGTTGCCTGCCCTGTCAAAGACGAAAAAAGGCAGACCTGGCAACAGTCATGACCTGGGCCTCCATTGAAAGTGTAGCATCCAAAGTCACACCCAGACTCCTCACCATCAGGGAAGGTTTCAATTGTACCCCATCAACAGCTGGGAGCCGGTTCCCAGCTCGATTGCCCCATGATCCAGACATAGAACCGCTGTCTTCAGGGGATTCAATTTCAGGTGACTCTGATGTAACCATACCGTCACAGCCTTAAGACCCTTGACCAAGGAATCCAAAGCAAGATCAGACTGGCCATCTGTAATGATTCCAAGTAAATGTGTGCATGTATCTTTAAATGCTTGATGAGATAGGTGAAGAGTGGGGGGTGAAGGAGATGGATGAGTGAGTGATATGTGTCAGGCTATGGCATTCCATACTCGATAGTCTGTTTCACTCCCTTCTGCAAGAAGATGAGGTCTTTTGATTTCAAAAGGTTTATTGTGAAAGACAGCATTCAAGCCCAGACGTGCATATTCCAGGATTAGAGATCCTGGCCGAGCAAATCGTTGCTAGGAATGAATCATAGAGCAAAGGTTGTTACATTTCACACTCCCGGAGCCCAGCCTCCCCCCCAAGTTCATTCAGCAAAACTTCTCAGAGGTGTGCTGAGCTGGCCAAGGTCGAAACAGCAGATAAGACAGGATCCTTTCCCATGGAATCAGCTCCTTGCAGGTGTTGCCTGGAGGGAAAGAAGTCTAAACACTACACGATTAAATATGGCGTTACTTAGGTTAAAACAGTTTCTGACAATATGATTGGTTGAGGACTGAGAGGGTGGGTGGAGTGAATGCAGTTTGAGACAGAGAGTAGAGAGAAAATTTTTAGTCAGAAGAAAGCAGGCTAGCTATGTGCTGCCTGAATATGTTGAAGTGTTTATGAGAGAAATATAACCTGTGTGGAACCTGAACTGAGCATGTTTGTGAAAGGACACTCAGTCAGGGAAAGAGAGGCCAGCTGTGTGAATGAGAGTAAATGAAGTAACTTTAAGAACCGAGAACTACGTTTATGAAACCGATACACTTCTTGACTAAATAAAAGTTTATTTTTGTTTTGCTATATCCCAGTATAGCTGTCATTGCTATATCCCATTCTTATCTTCAGGGCCACATAGAACCACGAAGGAGCCTGACGCTTAGGAACGTTACCAAAGGGAAAATTTAAATAAAATATCTTGGAATAAAATATTCCGGGTGGCAGCAGACTACCCAGAGGGTTAAGGGATAGATTAAAAGAAAAATATACCCTAAAGAAAGTAAAGGTCATAACACCATCCATCAGCAGATAGAGCTGAGTGTCATCCGCATACCAGTGACAACCTAGCCCAAAGCTGCGGGCTAACAGGGCAAGGGGGCACATATAGATGTTAAATGGCATCGGGGAAAGAATCGCCCCCTGAGGGATGCCACATACCAAAGAATGGTAAGCAGACATCTGTTCCCTGAGTGCCACTCTCAGTCCTAGATTGTGAAGGAAGGAGTTCAGCCACTGCAGGGCTGTTCCACAAATCCCCACATTGGCAAGGGAATGGGTCAGAAGATTATGACTGACCATGTCAAATGCTGCTGTAAGATCTAAAAGTATCAGCAGTGCCGACCCACTCCAGTCCAGGTGTCGCCGCAGACCATCTGTGAGGGCAACCAGAGCCGTCTCTGTACCATGGCCAGGCCTGAAGCTGGACTGGAATGGATCCAGGATAGAGGCATCACCCAGGTATACCTGCAGCTGTTCCGCTACTGCCCTCTCAGTTACCTAACCCAGGAACAGAATATTCGAAACTGGGCGATAATTGGCTGGATCAGCAGGATCCAGTGATGGTTTCTTTAAGAAGGACCGCACCACTGCCTCTTTCAGTGAGTCTGTAAAAAAACCAGAACTCAGAGAAAGATTAATGATGTCAGCTAACGGTGCCCAAATCCCATCACCACCACTTTTCACCAGCCGTGATGGCATGGGTCCAGTGAGCTCGTGGTAGGTTTCACAGCATGAAGGACCCTGCCCACCTCCTCCTGGGAGAGTGGCCTGAATTGATCTAATATCAACCCTGAGGATGACCAAGGGGCCTCCAGTACACATACTGCATCAACTGTGGTGGACAGATCCCAGCGGAGTGACAAGATATTATTCGCAAAATAGTCTCCAAAAGCCTCACAGCTTATTACCGAATTTACATTTTTATTTGTCCCATGTGTGAGGGACGTTAAAGACCGAATCACTCTGGAAAGTTGTGCTTGGCAAGAACTAGTGGACGCAGTGGAAGCTGCATAGTAGTCTCTCTTTGCAGCTTTCAGTGCCATCTCATAGGCCTTCATAAACGTCCTATAAGATGTTCTTGTCATTTCATCATGGAGTCGCCGCCACACTCGCTCTAGCCTTCTCAGCTCCCATTTGATTTGTCATAGCTCATCAGTATACCAAGGAGCTACTCTAGTTCGGGGGCGGAGAGAGCGATGGGGAGCGATCTCATCAATAGCTTCAGAGAAACGGACATTCCAGTCCTCTATCAGCTCATCCAATGAGCCACCAGGGGGCATCGGATCCTGCAGAGTGTTCTGCAATTCAATTGGATCCATTTGACTCCACGGGTGAGCATAAATCAGCTCATCGCCCAAGCAGGAGGGGGTCATGGTGCCCAGACAAGCCCTCAGGATGAGGTGGTCTGACCATGGCACTGCTATAGCTTCATCCAGATCCACCTGTACCCCGAACCCAAAGATCAAATCCTGTGTGTGTCCTGCTCGATGTGTGGGCATTGATACAAACTGGGAGAGTCCTAATGCTGCCATGGAGGCTATCATGTCCATGGCCTGTGAGGAGGTAGCATCATCAGCATGGACACTGATGTCCCCTAAGACCAGAAGCCTGGGGTACTCCAAGGCCCAGCCAGCCACCACCTCTAACAGGCCAGGCACAGCATCTGCTGGTGCGCTGGGCAATCGGTACACCAGACAGATGGCTATACTCTCCTCGGCATCCCACACCAGGCCCACACAATCAATGCCAGCAATCTTTGGCAAAGGGAGCAGCCTCATGGAGAAAGACTCGAATGAGCACCACTACCTCAACAAGACATTTCCCAATATGTAAAACAAATATGAGAAACCTGTACCATAAATGTGTTGGAATATATGTGTGTTGCAAGGTCTGAGATTCACTCATTATGGGGTTAATGTGTTTACCTACCATGCTATTGTTTAGATTGACCTGGAAGGGGAACTTGGCTCAAAGCCAATAATCTGCAAGCCCAGAAAACTTTAGTGTTTGTAAACTGTTATTGGTCAACAGGTCAGGTGATTTTCTTTCAGGGTCAAGAAGACAGAGGAAGAAGAAGATTCTCTATTCAGTTATCCCAGCTCTTTGTTTGTAACCAGTAGTGAGAATGTAGCTCCAGGCATTTGTTATTTTGTAGGCAATCCTATTAACCTTTTTTCCTTTAGAAGTAAATGATTTTAAAAGCTAAACTCGTGTGCTGACTCTCTATTGATTCAAGATCCATTGCACCTCTGAAGAAAAGCTATTTTTTTAACCTTTTCCCCCAACAAAGTGGACCAGTTGAAGTAATTATTAAGGTGAAAAAGATGCTAGCGATTCGTGTATATTGCTCTTTGAATAACAGCAGTATGGTATGGCTTTGAATAGGCAATATGAGATCATTAACTCTCAAAAAAGGCAAACCTTATGAGTTATAACATCCTGCTTTCAGATAACACTGCCAGTCATTGCTGCATCTCAAAATAGTCTAGGAGACTCAAAATTATCTCAGAAGTCTCAGTCAACTTGAGAGGAACAATCCTTACTGAAACTACTCCTTTTTAGCTCTCCAGAGAGCCAGCTAAAAAGAAGAAAGCAAACAAACTAAGTAACTGCAGACAAAAGTATCTCCTTTTCAAGTACAACATAATTCTCTCTCTCATTGTCTCACAGCAAACATGAGAAGGGGGTGGGAGTAGAAGACAGCCTGTTGTGCCAGCCAGGAAAAACGTGGGGAAATAGCTTCCAATGTAGCTGAAGGAAATACCAATTGTTTAATTACTAATAGATTGCAAATGCTGAGTGCCATTAATACTGAATGATTATAATGAAAAATAAACTTTGTTCTCACATTTTACAGTAGCCTGCATTCAAAGTGAAAGAGGAAGCTATGTAGACATGCTTATCTAAAATAGCTTGCATTCAAAGTAAAAGCGGAAGCAATGAGGACATGTTTATCTAAAATGTCAGTTGAAGTGCCTCGCTGTTAGATGGGAAAACAGATACATTCTAGCTAAAATGAGCTTAGCTTACCTGACACCAACACCATGTGATGTGTCTATATGCTGTATGTATAAAATGAGGAACTGTGAATGAATCGGGAGCTCAGTTCTTTGTGGCACTAGTCATGCTGAGCTCTGCCGGCAATAAACATCATTCCTTCGTGAAGATTCTGTCTAGTCTCAATTCTTGGGAACACTGAACCCTGCTATATTTTTGGGGGCTCGTTCTTCTGGGATTGAGGGGACCCTTGGGGTACCCCCTTGACCCCCAGTCCGTGGCCGCTGGTTCTAGACTGGTAGTGGACCTGTGGGCACCCCCTGAGTTTTTCAGGAGCAGGCCCTGCCTTCCTCGGGTGTCAGCGGTGCGCCACTGGGGCGTCAACGACCCGGTGACGGAATCAGGAACAAGTGATCCAGGAAAGTCCCGGGACATGTGAGTATGGAGTAATTGGGGTTACCGTTCCACTTTGGAGCGAAGAGGGGCTTGATCACCCCCTAGCACAGCCCAAGTAAATGAGTCAGAGGGACTCAACTGAACCCGCTGGTGCTTGTAGGAACTGGGATGGAAACTTGTCATGTGAATGACATGAATGGAACACCTAGGGCGATTGGTGTGTGAATCTCCGAGACGCATTTCCTGGCTGGGCAACTTCGTCAGGTCGTCAAAGACGAGAAGCGAGTGCGTAGGGCCTCGTGAGAAGCAGACCCCTTACTGCTTTCTCACTGTTATTAATCCCTAGACTGTCTCGTCTTGTCTGGGCTCTGTGTTGATAATGGGTGGTTCATGCTCATCCCCAGAAACAACCCCCTTGAAATTGATGTTGAAACATTTCCAGGAGGTGTATGGAGGATGGGTCCAGTCAGGGGAGAATCCAACCCCTGAGCTGTTGGAAATTTTCTGGCCTACATTTGATTTAGGCTGGCCAAAGGAAGGGACTTTTGACGAAACAACTGCCCTAAATGTTTATCACTTTACTCTTAAGTAACATGATGATCAGATTATATATGCACAGTCATGGTTTGATACTTGTTTGAATCCCCCTCCCTGGGTTAAGAACTGGCCGGGGTACCGGGCTAGGAAGAAGGAGGTGCAGCTTATGGCCCTAGGGAAAGGAAGGAGGATGAATCCATAGTCAAGAAGGCGACCACCAAAGGGAGGCATCTACCCGGTGGTGCCAGTAAAGCGAGATACTGCCTGCCCCACTGCCCCTCTAGAAGCTAGGCTCCAGCCGAAGTCTAAGCCTGTTCAACAAACCCAAGAAGAAGAGGTGCCCCCACCACCATATGCTCCCTCACTGCCTAGAGGAGGAGAGAGAGTGGAAGGGCCTGTAGAAGAGCAAGTAAGGGGAGCTGGGGGTGGACCAAGAAACCCCTCCAATGCTACCCCTGCCAAAACCAGATCTTAGACACGGAAAGAAAATGTAGAGGCAGAAGATGAGTATAAAGATATCCCAGAGCTAGAAAAAGAAGGGGAAGAGAGCAATGTCTATCCCTTGAAGAAAACTAAAGCCTGTCCCTTAAGAGAGACAGTGGACCCTCGCTCAGGGACCTCGCATTTAATATATATACCCTTTCCAACTACTGATCTGTACAATTGGAAGACTCACACACCTCCATTCTCAGATCAGCCAGAACCGGTGACTACTTTGTTTCAGTCCATAATTAATAGCCATAAACCAACTTGGCAGGACTGTAACAAGCTCCTAATCATGTTCTTCAATACAGAGGAACGCAAACGTATTATACAAGGAGCTAGGAAATACCTAGCAAAGCTAGTGAAAGAAGGGGAGGATGCAGAAACAAAAGGTGAAAGAGGCATTTCCTATGGCAGATCCGAACTGGGATGCCAATGAAGAGGGAGGCATGGCTAAACTAACCGGGTACCAGCAGGCCCTGATGCAAGGGATAAAGGCTGCAGGAAAAAGGGCAACCGATATGAGAAAAATACAAGAGTGTCAACAAGGACCAAATGAGCCTCCTGGTGCTTTCCTAGAAAGGGTCTACCAGACCTACCGTCAATACACTCCCTATGACCCAGAAGCAGAAGAAAATAGTAGAATGGTTTTGAACACTTTTGTCACCCAAGCAGCCGGGGACATTAGAAGGAAAATACAGAAGCAAGAAGGGTTCCTGGGAATGAATATAGAGCAGCTGCTTGAAATTGCCCATAAAGTTTTTTCTAATCGTGAACAGGAAGCACAAAGAGAGACCGATAGAAAAATGAAAAAGAAGGCAGAATTGCTGGCTGTAGCACTGGCCCAGCAGCACCAACACGGACAGTACCCCCCTGGAAGGGGACGTATGGGGGGCACCCTGAGAGAGAGGAGGCAGGCAGCCCCTAGATTTTGAAACATGTGCGTGGTGTTTTAAAAGAGGGCATTAGAAAGATGAGTGCAAAGAGAGGCTACAGAGTATCAGGGGATGTGGAAGAGGACGAGATGATAGAAGAAGGAAAAGATGGGACCCCCAGAGCCGAGGGGAAGTCCGAGATGGAATGTATAAAAGATGAGGACCAGCCATGGAAGCAGCATTGAGAGAGGACAAATATGGATGGCAAATAGACTCTGAATGGGACAAAGAATGGGAGGCATAAGCCAGACTGAGCACCTTCAATCTTGGCCCCCAGGAGCCCATGGTTGAAATTTGCATGAGGAGCCAAAATATTTCTTTCTTAGTGGACACTGGAGCTGAACGTTCAGTAGTAACTCAGCCAGTAGTCCCCGTGACAGATAAAACAATCATTGTAAGGGGATTTGTTATGAGGCTACCCAGAAGTTGCTAAAGGTGCTATACAAAGCTGGCTACAAAGTGTCACAGAAGAAAGCACAGCTCTGTCAGCCCCAAGTAAAATATTTGGGATTTGATATATCAGAAGGAATCAGGTCCCTGGGCCATGAATGTAAGGAAGCAGTCTGCTCCATTCCAGAGCCCTCCTCCAGGAGGCGAGTGCGAGAATTTCTGGGGTCTGCAGGGTATTGCCAAATTTGGATTCCCAACTTTGCAAAAACAGCAAAGCCCCTTTATGAAGCTACAAAGGGGGGAGAACGGGATCCTTTTTCTGTGGGGAAAAGAGCAGAAGCAAGCATTCCAGACTCTTAAAGGACAGTTGCTGGAAGCCCCTGCCCTGGGTCTGCCAGACCTTATGAAGCCTTTTTGCTCTTCTGTGCATAAGAGGAATGGCACAGCAGCTGGAGTATTAACCCAGCATCTGGGAAATTAGGAAAGGCCAGTAGCATACCTGTCTAAGCAGTTGGATGCTGTAGCAAAAGGCTGGCCAGCCTGTCTCCGTGCTGTAGCAGCCACAGCAGAGCTAGTCAAAGATTCGCAGAAGCTGACTTTGGGACAGAAGGTCTGTGTTAAAGTCCCACATTCTGTGCTCGCCCTGATGGACTACAGGGAAGAGATTCGTTCACAAATGTATGCATGACCACGTATCAGGGATTGCTGAAAACCCACAAGTGAAGCTAACTGTAATTAGTGCTCTCAACTCAGCATCCTTACTGCCAGTAGATGAGGAGAGCCCAACCCTTGATTGTCTCCGAACCATCGATGAAGTTTACTCTAGCCGAAAGGACCTGACTGATGTCCCCATGCCAAACCCAGACATTATTTTACTGACGGCTGCAGCTTTGTCGAAAATGGGGTTAGAAACGCAAGGTATGCAGTAGTAACTTGGACAAAGAATATAAAAGCTAAACCCTTGCCACCCAATACCTCTGCTCAGAAAGCTGAACTTACTGCTTTAGCCAGAGCTCTTCAGTTAGCAGAAGGATTAAAAGGTTAACATTCTCCTAATTCTGTGATACTGAACACCTAACTAATTACCAAAAAACTAAGATCCTGGCTTTCAATAAAAATCCAAAGATCAGACGATGGGAGCTTCAGGGGCATCAGTTAGAACAACTTACCAGCTTCAAATATATGGGTGTAGTTTTGCAAGCCTCAGGTACCAAAACAACACATAGCAGTTTCATTGCTGATGTGGGAGAAAAAACAGCACATGGTATACTGAAATTCTATCGATCACAAGGGGGGCAGTATGTACCGGCTGCACTCAGATTGTTTAAAGCCAAACCATTGGCCCAATTAGTATACGGATCATTCTTGGGGCTGCCATCCTCCTCTTTCTCTCAGCTTGAGAGAGTGCACTCCAAATTCCTTAGAGCTCTATTACAAGTGCCCAAATGCATGCCTAACTCATGGGTTAGACTGGAAACAGGAATGTTAAGGGTAGAGGCCAGAATCACCATCCTTTCAATTTTCAAATGGCTGTCAGGGTGTCTAAACCCGCAACGTCTGCTCCCTCTGTTATTCCAAGACAAATTTCAATCTAATTGGCAAAAGGCGACTCTGAAATCCCTGGGAAAATTGGGTCTTTCCCCTCAAAGTTTGCTAGTCATGGGGTTAGACCGAGAAAAATCACTAATTAAGCAAACAGTGACAGACATTGAAAGACAAACATTTTCTTAGAGCACCAGGTTTTATTTCTTCAGATACTACTAAATATATTGCCGCTCCTGCAGCCTATTTTTACTTTCTTGAATCCAGTAACTCCAGAAGGGCATTTGCTTTAGCTAGAAGTTCAACTCTACCCTCTGCCGTTCTGGAAGGAAAGTTTAAAGCTGTCCATTACTCTCTTAGGTTTTGCTCCTATCCCCTAAGAGAAACTGACTCAATGAAGCACATCTTCTTCAACTGCCTAAGTCATAGTAAAATTAGAGCGGAAACCATTATTCTATTAGTAGAAAGATTCCCTGGAAGTTCAAATAAAATCAAACTTGATTATCTTTTGTCTGATCAGAATCACCAGACACCATGTCAAGTAGCAAGATTCTGTGCCCAGGTCTACAAGCAACGTAAATCACATAAGGCAGCTTAAACAACTAATTTATGATTATCTTATTTTTTTACTCTTATATTTATTCATCGTTCTTCCCCAGTATCCAGTCTCAACTGTTTTTAAACTGATTTGCAAATGGTTTTATATGTACCAGTCGCAGACTGTAATAATAAACTTGACTTGACTACCTCTGCACTAAGAACAGCAGAAATACCTGAACCTACTTCATGGGGTGAAATATCCTAGCTACCACCAGAAGAAGCTGAGAAATGGAGAAAAGCGGAGGGTGTGGTGTCGGTGTTGAAGAGAATGATAGCACATTGAAAGAGCTCCATCTCTCTCATGCCGGAAATTTAAAATTTATGTTGAAAGGGTAAAGTAAAAGTATTTACCCTTCCAACGTAAAAATACACTAAGAGATCCGAAAGGCAGATTCATATTTATTAAAGGCACTATAGAAAACCAAACTTACACATTTGGCTCAATTTATGCCCAAAAACAAGACAGCCTAATGAAATTCTAAAACAAAGTTCATTAGAATACACATGTATCACTTAGTATAATTTGCTCTAAACCATATTTTCATGACAAACCCACAGAAACAGCAGCAACATAATCTAAGAGTATAATGGAGAGCATCAAATAGAAACAGAAGGATTAAAAATATCGTGCTCACTAGGTTGGAGGCAAGTTCTGACGACAACAGGGCCAACAACAAAGATTCTCAGGTCAAACTCCATGGTCAAGTAACAGATTCCAAAATCAAAGACTGTGACCCACCAAGGCTCAGGCAGCCAGAGCCTAAGAGCTCACCAACAGCCAAGTCGAGAATAGCACAATTGTGACTAGCTAATCCCATGCTAGCTGCGGCCTTATAAAGGGAGTTTCTCCTACAGGTGAGGCTGGGTTCATTAAGCTTCTTTCTCCAAGCTGGCTCATCTCTGCTACTCAGGAGGAGTAGATCAGATCCTGTACTGGCTCTCCTGACATTTCCTCAGCAGGGGGAAGGCCGTGGGCTGCCAGGCATGCGCTCCTGTGCTTGGCCCATGACTCTGCCCTTACCCTCAGCCTTCGCTGCTCCTGGGGTTCTTTGGGAGACAGTGGCAGTTCTGGCAGCAGGCAGGTCCATGCTAAGGCCACCTGGCTTGATGACTCTGTGGTTGTCAACCCTCCTGGAGATCCCCACAAATTACAACTGATCTCCAAATGCCACTGTCCTCCTATATCTTTATCCTTCCTCTCGCCTGGTCAGTTTCATCACAATTTCATGAAGTCTATATCAGCCACCTCTTCTATTTTCAGGCATAAATCCTTCTGTTCTCTCCCTTCCTGCTCCCACAGCGTTTTCCACAGCCATCCAGACTTCCATGTCCCCCTCAAGTGTCACACCCCACTCAAATTCCTTGCTCAATTTTGCTAATTCTGTCGACCACTGGCCCAGAGCACGTCTCTCTGTGAAAAAACCCATTTCATACCTTAGCTTAACAGTTGACAAACTCATGGTCTTATTTTGTTGCATGCTTTTGCTGTTTTATCTATTTACTGAGTTTGTTCTAATCCACTTTTGGTCAGGTTGCAGTGATAATAGACTATAAATCCAAGAGTAAAAAAAATGGGTCCCCAAACTTGCGACCCTTTGGAGCCTGCTGGCATGTTTGTGATTCTGACACACCATGGTGGGTGCAGACACTAAATGACTGCTGCAGCAGGTGAGTGAGCAAGCAAAGACTGGGTGCAGTGTCCCTTTGGTCACACGGTGAAGATCCCTGTAATGAATTGTCAGCTGATGCCCAAGGAATATTTTTCAAAATCTGCTCAGTGCAGTTATGGGCCGGCAGTTATGGGGCAAGCCTTGCTTCCCTGTGATCCTCCTCCCAAGGTTCCCCCCAGCAGTGGAGGAGAAGGCAGGAGGAGAAGGCAGCAGGTAATGTGGATTGAATGATGGACCTGCAGAGCCCGGGTCTACTTCCCTTGGCCTTGCACAGGGAGTAGACCTGGCCTCCGAAGTGGCAGAGGCCAGATCTATCTGTTATTGCTTTGCAGAGCGGATAGACCTGGCCTTTGTACACCTCTGAAGGCTAGCTCTACTCATCAAGACTTTGGTAAGTAGACCTGACCTCCACTCTTCTGATGGTCAGGTCTACTTTCCATGGCATTGCAAGGGGAGAACACCTGGCCCCTGCATGTCCGAAGGCCAGGTCTACTCTCCATGGCATTGCAGAGCTGTCGGCTCCACCCTCACCAGACACGATTGGGTCAAGGAGGCCTGGGGCATGCCTGGCTTGACTGCGCTCCGCCTCCCAAGGATCCTGCCCAAGCCTCGGTCTGCTGTGGGGAAGAGGGCACAGGTGTGGAGAGTGTTGCTTGCCCTCTATCTCCATAGCTCCACCTCCGTTTCCCACCTCCAAGCCTCGATCTGCTGCATGGAGAGGTTGTGTGTGCAGTTGGTAACGCAGCTTGCATGCCAGATGTGCAGAACCAAGGTCTACTTGCCATGATATTGCACAGTAAGTGGACCTGGCCTCTGGATCAACCTGCTACAGGTTTGCCAGGCTGATAGACCTGGCCAACACACATATCCGAAGGTTGGGTCTACTCACCATGGCTTTGTTTGGTGGGTAGACCTGACCTCTACTCATCTGAAGGCCAGGTCTAATTGCTATGGCATTGAACGGCCCGGTGGGGGCGGGGGGGGCAGACCTGGCTTCTACATGTCTGAAGGACAGGTCTATTCGCCATGGCATTGCAAAGCAGGTAGATCTGATCGCACTTCCGAAGGCCGGATCTATTTGCCATGGCTACTTGGCACCTGCATGTCTCAAGGCCACGTCTACTTGCCATAGCTTTGCACAGTGAGTTGACCTGCCCTCCAGACCCATACAGCTCAGGTCTATCTGCCATACACTTGCAGGGCCAGGCCAATTGGGGGAAGCATGGGGAATGCCGCTCCCTGGGCACACTCTCTGATGGTTCAGCATGCTCCTGTGCACCACAGTAGGGCGATTTCAGACCAAAGCAGTCCCAATTCAACGCACTGTGGAGCACCGGAGTACTCCAGGGCCATTTCTGCCCCCCACACAGATAGAACTCCAAGTTTCCACAGCTGCCCGATTCAGCTCAAATCAGGGCTAAATAAGCCTGCTGCAGGGCTTAGGAGTGCTCCTGGGCCCTTTCTGCCTGCCCAGAAGCTCTCCTGGTCTCCACAGTGGCCCAATTCTTGGCATAATCGGGTGGCTGCAGTGCACAGGAGCACTCCAGGGCCCTTCTCTCTCCCCACCCCCAGGGATGCTCCTGGCTCTGCGGTGTCCAAATCAGGCCTGGGATTGGCTGGTGGAGGGAAGGGTCCACCTACCAAACCCTCTGCAGCCCAGTTGGGGTGAGGAGGTGGCAGGATGGACGGTCCCGCCTCCCAGCCCTTTCCCAACATGATTGGTCAGCACTGGGGAGGAAGCAATGCCAGGCCCAGCCACCCTGTCTTCCCCCTGCCCATATTGGGGTGCTGCAGAGGGGGCAATGCCAGGCCCGGCTGCCCGGCCCTCCCCTTGACCAGATCATGTTGCTGTGGAAGAGGAAATGCCTGCCCCGCCTGCCCCGCCCTTTCTAGAGCCTGTTGGTTCCCCCCCCCCCCACAACGGGCTTTGTTGCTAGTCCTACTTTATAATTCCCTTAGCGGGTTTCCGATGCACCAGTAAGTGCACCAGGCAGGCCGCTTCTGGAGGGTGCCGCTCGATGCCGCAGGTTTCACAGCCCGTTCGGAGGGCGGTGGCAGCGGCACGGGAAGGGCGGCGCGTCGGCAAGCCCTGGGGGAGCAACGGCGGGAGAGAAGCCCGCCACCCTCTGATCCATGCTGGAGCCAAGCCGCACCGCTTTCAGAAGGGACGGGGTGACAGGGCGAGGGCGAAGTGCTCGCTGCCGCGTCAGCCCTGCTGGAGCCAGGTGTGCCACTTTGCAAAGCAGCACTCCGCTCAGCCCTTGCACCACAGCGGTGCCCCTCTCAGCCCTTCCCGCGGTGGCGCAGGAAGGGCAGCAAGGGCGGCGTGTCAGAAAGCCTCAGGGTAGCCATGGCAGGAGAGAAGCCTGCTGCCCTCTGACCCCTGCCAGAACTGCGCCGCGCTGCTTTCGGCAGGGACAGGACGAGGGCAAAGCACCCGCTGCCATGTCAGCCCTGCCGGAGCCGGGCACGCCACTCTGCAAAGACCCGGGGCCTTGCATGGCAGCGGTGCTCCTCTTGCGGCGTCTCAACCCGGGTTCGAGGAGAGCAGTGCACACGGTTCCTGGGGCCTCGCAGGGCAGCAGTTCTCCACTCTCCTTGGGCCCGGGGAAAGGCGGCGTGAGCGGAGTGCCACTGCCCTGCAAGGCCTCTGGAGCCACGGCATTCCGCTCTCCGATCCAACCCCCCATTGCCTCCCTCCCTGCCTTTCCTTTCCACACCCCACCTGGCTCTCAGCCCACCCCAAAACCCCATTGCCTCCCTAACTGCCATTACTCTCCCCACCCCCACCTGCCTCTGACCCCTTCCCAAACACCCATTGCCTCCCTCCATGCATTTCCTTTCCACACCCCACCTGCCTCTGACCCCTCCCGAAAACCCCATTGCCTCCCTACCTGCCTTTCCCCTCCATACCTCACCTGGCTCTCAGCCCTCCCCAAAACCCCATTGCCTCCCTAACTGCCATTACTCTCCCCACCCCCACCTGCCTCTGACCCCTTCCCAAACACCCATTGCCTCCCTACCTGCCTTTCCACACCCCACCTGGCTCTCAGCCCTCCCCAAAACGCCATTGCCTCCCTAACTGCCATTACTCTCCCCACCCCCACCTGCCTCTGACCCCTTCCCAAACACCCATTGCCTCCCTCCATGCATTTCCTTTCCACACCCCACCTGCCTCTGACCCCTTCCCAAACACCCATTGCCTCCCTACCTGCCTTTCCACACCCCAACTGACTCTCAGACCTCCCCAAAACCTCATTGCCTCCCTACCTGTCATTCCTCTCCACACCCCTCCTGCCTCTCAGCCCTCCCCAAACCTCCATTGCCTCCGTACCTGCCATCCCTCCCCAGACCCCTCCTGCTTCTCACCTCTCCCCAGACCCACCTTGCCCCCCACCTGCCAGCCCTTTCTAACCACAACTTCCCACCAGCCCTCCGCAGCCCCAGCTTTCTAGAGCCCATTGTATTTATTTGCACAACGGGCTCTGTTTCTAGTATAAAATAACAAAACTTCACCCCCTACCCACCACCCATTGAAAAGGCAATATAATGTTGATAACAAAAACTATTGAACTCAAATTAATAAGAAAGCAATTTTCATACCAAATGCTAAATCAAAAAACATGATATATGTACAGCCTCTGAGAGACCCTGTGGAAAGTGAACTCATTTGGGCCTGTTGAACAAAAGTGCAAAATCAAGGGCCTGTCTTTATTGGGAGAAAGAGAAAATGTCCCCCCCCCCCGAACCTCAGTACTGCTGGGTAGCACAAACTGCTAGTGACATATAAAACTGGTTTTTTTTTTAAAGTTTGGATTGTTTCCCCCCTTCCCCACTTATTCGGCTTGCAAGGAAATGGGGGAAAAAACAATCTCTTTACTCTGGAATGCTTTCCATTTTGTTGCTCAGTTGTTTCTTACTGGAATTAGTTCCTTTATGAGGAGTAGGGGCTGAATGAGTTAACTTTTCGTGCAGATTTTGATAGGTCAGTGGAGGTAATGTTGAGTTTATACAGTAAAGCTTGTCCTGATACGATAGAGTACCATACGGCAAATATTTTCAAGTTTAAAGAAATAGCATTAGCAAGGAGCCAAGACATAATTGATTGCACCCATGGGCCGTCATTCCAGTCAGGGGCCTGTCATTCCAGTCCCCGAGCCCTTCTGGCACACCCAGGGCCCATCATTCCAGGCAGGGGCCTGTCATTCCAGTTCCCGAGCCCTTCTGTCACACCCAGGGGCCGTCATTCCAGCATGGGGCCTGTCAATCCAGTCCCCGAGTTCTTCTATCATGCCCAGGCACCGTCATTCCAGTCAGGGGCCTGTCATTCCAGTCCCCGAGCCCTTCTGGCACACCCAGGGCCCTTCATTCCAGTCAGGGGCCTGTCATTCCAGTCCCAGAGCCCTTCTGGCCCACCCAGGGGCCATCATTCCAGGCAGGGGCCTGTCATTCCAGTCCCCAAGCCCTTCTGGCACACCCAGGGCCCGTCATTCCAGGCAGGGGCCTGTCATTCCAGTTCCCGAGCCCTTCTGTCACACCCAGGGGCCGTCATTCCAGCATGGGGCCTGTCAATCCAGTCCCCGAGCTCTTCTGTCATGCCCAGGCACTTTCATTCCAGTCAGGGGCCTGTCATTCCAGTCCCCGAGCCCTTCTGGCACACCGAGGGCCCGTCATTCCAGTCAGGGGCCTGTCATTCCAGTCCCAGAGCCCTTCTGGCACACCCAGGGGCCGTCATTCCAGTCATGGGCCTGTCATTCCAGTCCCCGAGTCCTTCTCTCACACCCAGGGCCCGTCATTCCAGTCAGGGGCCTGTCATTCCAGTCCCAGAGCCCTTCTGACACACCCAGGGGCCGTCATTCCAGCATGGGGCCTGTCAATCCAGTCCCAGAACAGGTTATCTGAGCCTAGACACTTTCCTTCAAAATCCATTCCACGTTTTCTTTGCACCTCTTTTTTTGCTCTAATGTGTTTCAATGGAGCCCATGCAAGTCAATGGGCATTCCAGTTTCCCATTATTTCCTATGGGCATTCAAGCCTCTCCCATTATTTCCAATGGGCAATCCTGTCATTCGTTTTAGTACATCCCCTCCCAAGTCAAAGTAAACAATACTAAACTAGATGGACCGTGGTCTGATTTAGTATAAGGCCATTTCATATAGAGGCTAGACGCCTTTTAAGCATTTCTGGAGTGATATTAAAAACTGGCAGACTGGGATTTTATATTTCTTGGTTTTGGGTCTAGGTGGCTTTTTCAACCAATATCAGCCAATTGCCCTCCTTATTGTAACCCCTCCCCCTTTTCACATGGCTTTCGTTCATGCAAGTCCCAGGATCCCAAACAGAACCTGTTGAATAGTCAAAAGAAACTCTGTTCTCTTTTTTCCACCACTAGAAATATATAGAAAAACTATATATGGACTGTCTTAAGGTGAATGTTGGAATGTCTGTTTTATACAGAATTTTGGCAGTAGTACAGACTTTATTTTTGCACTGGTATTACACTATAAACAAAATAGTGTGGGTTTTAAAAAATATATATGCTATTTATACTACACCGTGCTCAATGAGACTCAAGGCAGATTACATAGTGTTAAATCAATACAATCAACAGCAAGAACGTTCAATAAGCAATACAATAGGTCAGGGATATATCAATACAAATGTGCAAAGATACATTGCTGTAGCTCTAATCTATGGTACTGTTTTTCACTATACTGTTTACTGGTTCATTGCACAGGAAGCTGATCCAGCACACATGAATCAGCTGTTTCATGCCAAGTGAAAAGTTATGAATAAACAACTTTACACACAGTGACAAATACATTTTAATCGGAACACAGATGGGAGGCAGGTGCTACATAACCCTCATGGTCAAGCTTGAGATGCTATATAAAACAAGAAAGTCGGCTTGGTTTAGGTACAAAATTATTCCATTGAATACACCATGCCAGCAATACATTCATCTTCACAATACTAGTGCAATTTAGGATACTTGCTTATTTCAATGGGTAATTCAAATAAACCTAGTGTAATCGCTCATATTTATGTACTAGGTTATAAAGGTGGGATACTATGTCTAAATTGACCCTATGTTCATTCACATGTCATCCAAACTCGTGGTATGAAAGTAAGATTTTTTCCCCAAGGATCCCTTCCCTTCCCCCCACCATTTATACAGTGGAAAAACTGGAGATTTTAAGAAGCTCTTTCAAGATTTTTTTTCTTTTGGAATGAGTGAAATACATTTTTAGAGAAGGTATAACTCACTCAAAAAGTATATTATGAATATTTTATATAAGACAACATACAGATAATTCCTGTGTACAAGATACATTGTACAAAGATACATCATTTAAACGTGACTAATTTTGTATGGAATATGCTATAATGGGTATGGTAATATAACCCTATTGAAGTACTCATAGTTTTCCATGTTATAAATTTTAACATGATATCCAAACATGCTGCTAGCCCTGTTATGAATGTCTGAGACTATTTTTGTCCAAATACCACACTTTATCATAAAAGTTATTTTCCATTTTCAACTTTTTCCCTCTCAGATGGCAAAAACGTGTGCTAAGGTAGCATAGGGTGCAGCAGTTTTTAGCCTTCTCAAGCTTTCACAATTTTGCTAGTAGAAAACTAAGCCATTTATATTTCTAAATTCCATAAATATGTCAAATAAGACAATTTTATATGCTAAGTTTTAAATTGTGGATTTTATGTAGTTAAAGATCATACCAATATACACAAGTAGGCCCATGTAATAATCCTTCTGAAGTTATTTTAATTACAGCAGTGATTTCAGGCATGTTCCCCTCAAAGAAAACTGCATAAGTATCTCTGAAGTTCTCGAAGATAAATTCCAGAGAAATTTCATATTAGTGTGCTGTACCCATAATGATAAAGAATCTGATGGTACCTTAAATCCTTAACAAATTTATTGTACTATATAAACCAACATCCATTCTGGCAGATGCAACCTTAAGATAAGTTCTCAAAATACTTGAAGCCTTGTTAATAAAAAAGTTTTAACAGAGAGTAACATAGTGAAGATTCTGTAAAGATAACTGAGTTTTCATTGAAGTGACAGAAAAAAGGGAATCAGATACAGACACAGACATTTCTTGTAGGGGTGGTTCTCACACTGTTTTGCTGAAAATAAATTCAGGCTAATGTGCACAATTAGCAGAAATGTGTCATAGCTTTTCCTGGAATGTACTACCTCAGAATGCAAATGGGGAACTGTTTTCTTGAATGTTCCCCACTCTAAAATCTTTCTTGTCCCTATAAAATTAGCATGCAATAGAGATGAATGCGGCCTAGACTACTTCTCCATAACATGCTGTTTTTCTATGTGTGGGGATTTTTTCCACAGGAGAGTATTCAAGCATATAATCCAGCCATTAGAGTATGAAGTTATATTATTTAAAAAAGAATCATTTGATTCTGCTGACTCAAAAAACCACTTGATTCTGCTGAATGCACGAACTGGCTCATCTTTCCTTATTTCTTCTATCATGGGAAAACAATACTCCATGCTATCACCCTTTAATATATTTTGTCAAAGTTCTTGATCAAAATAGCTTATTTGATTTCCATTAAATGGAACAGCCGCTATTGAATGTCTCACTTTGGTTTATACATTGGATCTTGAACAGTAAGTCTTGGCTATTTTCTGAATGTAGTATATTAGAGAAAAGATACAGTAAAATTATTATTGTATTCACATTCTTTTCCTACTCCTTTACTGCAACAAAATAATTTGAGAAAAAATGTCTCTGTCATCAGCGTGTTTGCCTCCAAATGAAGATTGTGCATAATATTAACATTTTCTTATAGCATTCCATTTCACAGCAAGCAGTACTTCCATTTTTGGAACAGATCTTCTCATTTCCCCCTATTTCCTGCAGCCTGGCCACTTGAGAATCTGCTCCTGAGGTCCAGAGACCCTTATGAATAGCATAGGATGCAGGACTGGCAGCTGCTTCTCAAGTAGGAATCCAAGGAGACTGAGAATACCTCCCTGGTGTGTAGGCAGAAGGCACCTTGGATCCAACTCATAATCTTTTGGATATCTCTGTGAAGTAACTGCCATCTACCTCCAAGTAGCACTAGAAGTAGGCTGGAGTTCTCTCCTGTCAGATTCTTCCTTCTGGTGAATTATCTCAACCAGACGTGAGATAATTTATCTCAAGTGCTATTTAAGAGGCACAGTTCAGTGTCCCTTATAAAAAGTGGTAACATATAAGTATATAAACCCATTCAAACATCAAATTTTACATTTTTGTTGTTTATATATTGGGGGAAGTTGCACTAGGTAGGATCTTTGGCAGATGTGTGGGTAGATTTTGTCATTTATCCACTGGTTACAAACAGCTTTAGGCACTGATGCAACACTTTCCCTGAGAAGGCTTAACCACAATTCTTCCTATAGGAGAATAAACATGAATAACAATGCAAATGTTGAAAAAACCACACTAATTTTTCCAGAGAGATCTACTAGTAAGCTACTAGTTTACTGACCAGCTCTAATGCCCACAGTATTTTTTTAAAAAATCACACGGACCTTCAGTTTCAATGTAACTTCCACCATGGAAATCCTCCCAAAAGCATTTCCATGATCAAAAGTGTTATTGGAAAAAGTTCAGAAAATCCAAGGATCGATCAATTCATTTCACTGCTCTCTGTCCCTTTCACATACACATCCTAGCTACAACAGAGGAGAATATGGTTTATCATCTCCCTGGGACAGGAGGGAGAGCTCAAAATTAGCTTTGGAAGGCATAGAAAGTATTCTTTCTTGATATTGTACAGAAGTACAGAGGGCTCTGGTATTACTGAACAGTCTCTGTTATAAAGAAGAGTTTACAGTGCAAATAAACTGGCAAGAGTTTTTCTTCTCTGGAGAACAAAACTTCATCAGGATTCAGAAACTTTTTTTCTTTTCATGACGGGAATCCATCCGGGAAAGGCCAAGAGTCTAAGAAATTCACAGCTGCGTAGCTGCAAACAAGGAAAACCTTAAGTGCGTGCTCAGTGCTGCTGCAAGTGGTATGACCAAGAGAGTGGAGAGAAGCCTTTTTTCTATTTCGATGCCTGGAAAACAGAACAGAAACACCGACAATGATCTTCTACCAGTTTTACTCTTCCTCTACCCAAACTGCTTTCTAATACACATGTGCAGGCAAGAATGCTGGCTACCACCGAAGAGGCAGTACCGGCAGCTCTGAAACCAAATCCTGTTTCTACAAAACCTGTATCTTTCATGAGAGCAGGACATCATATATTTTCAGAATAAGCAGCCCTGGCCTGTGCGGATGCTTATATCTGATAATAGGGGCCACTTCAGAACATACTAGAGGCTTCTGCAACCTTGGGGAACCTTGCAGAAAAATCTTAAAACAGTAGGCAAGGGTGTTTTGGAGTGGGCAAGCGGGATGGGTCTTTGCAAGGGAGGGGGCAAAGGGGAAGGCGCTTGGAAGAGGGGGAGGCAAAGGGGGAAAAGGTGGAGGGTTTTGCAAGGGAGGAGAAGGGTGAGGGTCTTTGACAGGTAGGGAGGAGAGGAAAGGCGGTTAACAGGGACAGGCAAAAATAACAAAGAAGTTTGGGTGGGGTGGGGACAAACAGGGAAGGGTTGCTTGGACAACTGTGGAGACATCCATCTCAGCAACCTGCAACCCTTTGTTGCAGGCCCCCCACTTGTAACTTCTAACCACACTGTTAAAGCCAAGGAGGAGAGGGAGCTTTATGGGAGCTACTAGGCAACCAAATTTGTGATGGTCTTTTCACATAATGCTTGCAATTAGATGGATGGGTGAGGAAGGATGATGTTTAGGGCTGGATGTGTCACAGCAACAGCAGGCATACAAGGCAAAAGAGTGGGGTTCCATTCTCACCATCTGTCTGTAGGACTGCTGTCTTCTAGATCTGAATGCAACCACTGCAGCAGTGAGAGAGATGGCCAGTTCAAGCAGTGAAATGATGATGAACACTGAGTTCAGGCCATACACAAGCACCTGCAGGCAAAAGGAAGGAACAATCACATGGATCAGCACTAGCTGCAGGGTCTGATCATAATTCCGTAAGTAGAAGACCATCCTAAACCATAGCTGGGGAACACGGGAGTCAACGTTTCAGAGCAGCTCAGTCCCATAATTGGTTGCTTAGATGTGTGCTTTTAAAAAACATACAAGAAACCTCCCAACAGTCAGAGGTATGGACAAATGTGGTCCTTCAAGAGGGCCTTGGTGATGAAGCCCAATGGCTGAAGCTTGGCTTAGCTCCAAAAATTGCTAACAGTGCAATCCTAAGCAGAATTACTCCCGTCTAAGTCCACTGAAATCAATGGCCTTAGACTGGAGTAACTCTGCGTAGGATTGCATTGTAAGAGGAGTCATTTAGAAAGATCCTAAAACTAATCTTTCTAGGACATAGGGAAAATGCAAATGAGCATCAGCTTCCCAGATCAAATTCTTTGCTTTCCCTTACTTACTCCATTAAAACAGACCTCTGGGGAGAGCATGCCTGAACAGGACTCATTATTAATTTAGTTGTCGAATTTTTTGCAAGAAGATGAGTGAAGGACCTTGAACCCCAAAGCACCATTAACTTCATGACTCTTTCATAGCAGAATACCCATGACACGATCAGAGGGTCCATACATTAACCGAATGCTAAAAATGCTGTTTTTCCTCCTACAGCCCTGCTTTTCATCCTGTTAGCCTGCTTCATAGGAAGGGGTCACCTCTGGTCTCCTGATGAGGAACTCCTGGAGCTTCTGCTCTGCCTTCCTGGTGTGCCTCTGCCTGCTTTCCCTCTGAGCCCCTCATATGAAATACTGGTGCTAGGTTCTTGCCCGAAAGCAGTTTGAGCTGAGCGTTCTTCGTACAATTTCCTTATTCTGCAGAAAGCATACCAGAGATGCCCAAGCTGTTTTTTCTATATACATTACCCAGAGTTCTCCTTCCTACTCTTCTTTTTGCCTTGTTTATAAAGCAACCTCATTGGTAAATATGGAATCAAGGGGGGAAACCCCTGATATTTCAGTACCCCCAGGTTTGAACAAATGGAATTTTGTGATTTTGTGTTCCTTTGAGATTTGGCCACTGGCATAGTATAGGGGATATTAGCTATTCTCTGCATTCATTTAGGTTTTAATGTCTCTGGATGACGTGAGGCCTACGGCAATGAGGCCATTTCAGGCAAGTCTGGCATTGCTATTGCATGCATAGGGAAAAAGAAGAAATATTTACCTGTCCACTGGAGGAGCAATGATAATGTTCAAAGCCAGTGCAGGGGTCTCCTTTTGAAGCCTCTTTTCCAATCTCGGTACCATGGAGGATTACAGCTACTACTGCAGCCACACCAACCACCAAGTTGAGATACAAACAGACTTCCCCCTATAGCGATTATACCAAGGAAACCAGTTATGACGCTAACATTGACGTAAGGATATTGTTATAACTTTGTTGTCCCTGATATGGTTTCATAGTTTAAAAGGAAGGAAGGAATGGTTCTTCTTATCATCCTATACATGACAGTGATTTGCTCCATGTCCTCAAGACACTTTCTGCATAATTTAAGTGCGTAGCACCCTTGTAAATTTTTTTCAATGGAACTCTGGAAATCTCTCTCCAGGGAGAGTCTTCTATTCCCTTATGTTGTGCCACCTTCTTCCAGCAGGTGAAGACTTTATAAAAATCTGGCAAAGTGATCCCTCCTTCTGTAATCCAAACTCTGTTGATTAAAAAAGAAGCCTATCCTTTCCAAACCATTGCTAGACTGTAATTGCATACATAGCCAAATAACAGCCATTCACTACTGATAGTAATAGAAGCATACACACAGCGCCAGTGCCAGGCTTTCTGGCACCTGAGGCTGGGGGCAGCTTCAGGGCTGTTGCTGCCCCATGCGTGCGTGCTTTGCACATGCGCACACCTGGCTGATGTGATGACATCACTGCGTGTGCCACCATCACACAGTATGCCGCTGCGAGCCAGCCCCATTTGCACAGCAGACAGTTGGGACTGCACGCAGGTGGCCTCCCAGCCCTTCCGCTCAGTTGCCCCATGCTGCTGTTTGCCACACCTGGCCTGCAGCTATGTGCTAGTGGCAGTGGTGGCAGCATGGGGCAACTAAGTGGGAGGGCTGGGAAGCTGCCCGCTCAGACTGCCCCACGCTGCCACCACCAGCACACACTCCCGACTGGGCACAGCAGCTGTGGGCCAGGCGCGGCGGGCGGCCGGGTGGTACGCAGGTGGCTTCCCAGCCGTCCTGCTCAGCCGCCAGCAGTGTCACTGCCTGCTCCGCAGGGCGCGTGTCCCTGGTGCCCCCTCCGGCGCTTCAGCGCTCAAGGTGGCTGCCGGACCTGCCTCAATAGATGCACTGGCCCTGCATACACAGTCCTTTAAAACTTGGGTCATATAGCCAAATGTGACAAATAATTCCAGTATTGTAGACATTTATGCCAGTTACCCTTTAGATTTTTTTCTTTGCAACCAAAGATCTGAGATGGAAGCCCCAAATGAATGATGTTTAATTAAGCTACACCCAAACAGTCCTCTCACCACCAAGCATAGAAACATAGAGCTGGAAGGAACCCAAGTGTCATCTAGTCCAACCCCCTGTACAATGCAGGAAATTCACAGCTACTCCCCCCTCCCCCAGTCAGCACTACTCAATGCCCAGAGGAAGGCAAAAAACTTACACTTTCCCTAGCCAATCTGACCTGGAGAAAAATTCCTTCCTGACCCTAAAGTGGAAATCAGCAGATGACGAGCACTGCCAGCAATGACAACATTGATCATTTGTTGGCCTGTTGTTGTCAGGAGGGAGGAAAAGGACCAGGCAGGGCCCCTTTCCCCTCCCAGCAGGCGTTCGTGCTGTTGCACTATGTACACATGATAGATTTTCAATTACATGGAAGTTGTGATTGATCAATCATTGCCCAAAGTAACAGGTGCTCACTTTTTGTCCTTATATGATCTCTGGCCAGGTATTTGTAGTTTTCAAAAACATGCAACAGTGTTTAACCATATATCATAACAGACTCTGGGAGAATAGGGGTACTGGGGGCAGAAGTGATTATTATATTACCCCCCAAATCTCTTAAAAGCTCTCATTCACATCTTACAACCCTGATTTGTTTGGCAGTGCGCAAGTCATGTGTAAATACACTACCCTAATGCCTTTATGGGGAGTGCCCCGCCCTGCTTTTGACTTTTGCACTCTTGGCTGGCAAGATCTGCAGGTGTCTGGCCAGGAGATCACCTTGGTTGGATCACAGAAAGTATCTAGAAGTGGGCCAGTTAAATAGAGCATATTAAAATCCAAGACCAGAAACTCATTAGTGAATTATTAAACTGACCTATTCTATGAAAATATGCTTGCCATCCAACATCAGTACAACGTTACTCATCAGCCCGTTTATTCTTCCATTATAAATACACTTCCCTCATCTGATTTTTCAGACTCTTGCTTTCATCATAACAGGTATCTTTATTTGATCCTCCTCTTCTCCAGACCTTAACAGACAGTCGATCAGGTTTCACTACTAAGTCCCTCAAACAGTTCATTATTTTTGTATGGATGCATTGCTCAGCATATAGCCCTGAACAAATATTGCCACCAGCTATGGCCACATCCATATCATATTGATTTGGGCTCTGTTTTCAAGAAAAACTCAGGAGAATATTTACCAGCAATGCATGATCTCGTTTCTCCATTTCCACCAACAAGGCCCCAGAGAGCAGGAGCTACCCCAAAAAAAGAAAATTGAAGAACAGTTACCAGGTTGCTTCTCCTTCCATGCAGAAACTAGTAGTCATGCTATGAAAAATATCTGGAACAGATTCTGTGGGAGGAAAACCTGCACAGTCACTTGGGTAAGGGATGTCTCTCACTGCCTAGAGCATTCACTATCACAAGTCAGGCTGGTGAGAGGTTCACAAAAAATGCAAACTCCCAGGTGCTAATGATGTCCTCAATACCAAGCTAATGGCAATCAGAAGTTTCTTCATCATGGGTCAAGATGCACTACATGAATTGAGTAATATTTAACCCATATCAGAGATCTCCAAGGAGGAAGAGATACATACTTAATGGAGCACACTGTCACATTTGAGGAACATGCATGTTTTCTGTTTTGACAGTAGTGCTTCCTAACGCATGGCTTTGCAGCACACTAAACATTTCAGCAGAGCCTAACTAGGCAGGTGTCTTGGTTGCCTTGCTAAGGACAGCCATGTAACAGCTGCAGGCCCCTCAGCTGTGTTTGAATCCAGACAGATCCCCACAAAAGCCTCTTTGAGGAGTGCTTGCTTATGTGGACTTTTGGATGAACTCTCAAGTCTTTCCAAAGCAGAGATGGTTTACCAAGATTCCAATCCAGAAGTAGACCCCACTATTCACAGTGAGTTTCTTGAGGTCTTCTTGTCCTACTGTCAAGGCAATGCCAAAGCTAATCTGTACAACGCCCAGAAAAATCTGTACAACCTGGAAAGAAAGCAAAAAAGGTTCTGAATCAGTATCCTTGGCATTATTGCTGTTGTCACCCACGCTTATGTCTTCTGCATTTTGCTTACTAATCTTGCTTACAGTTTTGTTTTCATCAGCTATAGTTCCATTATCTGAATACCAGCTGCCATCTTTATTATGTGCCAAGATCTTAACTACTACATCAAAAAACCAATACAATATTTAAGTATATATTTAACAGGGCAAAATGACAGTTTATATAAAGATAATTATAAAAAAGTTAGGATGAGTATTATTGAAGATTTACAAAGATGGGTAAGATTGAAAATATTGTATTTAGGAAGAATCTCTGCTTTCAAATTGAATATATTAACAAAATTGAACTTTTTGTTTCAAATGTTACCATCTATATAGATGAAAAGATGTTTAAAAATGGCAGACAATGGTACATTTCGCACTCGGTTTTTAGAGCGCGTTTGTACCTGTTCCACATCCCATGTTTGCAAGGTTTTCACACTTAAAAGCAGTCATGGGATGCAGTCCCGCTTTTTGTCCGCTGTATCCCCGATTTTTCCCCCTGCGGACGTACCCCGATGTTTTTTTAAGTTCGCTGCCAACTGGCAGCTGGCCCGCATTTTGCTAATGTGAACACTTTTGCCCCCTTTTTGCTTCTCTCCCCCCCCTCCTTTTCCTTGGGAGCTGATTGGTTTGTGCAGAATTGACCACTCCCACCCTCCTCAGCTCTCTGAACTCCTTGTCCACCATTTTTTTTAGTAAAGCGAGCTGAGGGTCATAAGGCTGCTTCTTCGTTGGTTTCCTTCCTCCCGGTATGCATGCTCTTATTTTTTTTCAAAAGCCAGGAATGATTCCTAAGCTTGCTGCTAATTCCCTGCTAGCTTTAAAAGCAAGGAAAGTGTTAAATAGCTGCTTTCTCCTTCCTCCCTTAGGGTATGCACACACATTCTTTTTTTTTTTAAAGACAAGAATGGGTTGCAACATTGTAAAGTTCCTGCACTTTCTTCCTGGCTTTAAAAGCCAGGAAAGGATTAAATGGCTGCTTTTCCCTCCCTCCCAGGCATGTTTCAGACTTTGCCAGAGGGGGAAAAAAAACAAGCATTTTGCACAGCCCTTTGGAAACAAGCCTCTGCTTCCTGGGAGGAGATGAATCGGCAGCATTTTAACCCTTTCCTGGCTTGATTTAAAAAAATGAGAGTGGTACATGTTTTCCCTCAGAACTCTGCCACCGATTCGGTTTCGTTTTCCCGGCCATGTCGGATGCTCCTCTCAGCAGGTCTGGGAGGAAACGTCCGAGCAGCCTGATCGGGCGGTTGACCCGCGAGGGTTAACCCCCAGGACTCCCAGTGAGGGAGCGAGGGGTCCGGAGCGCTGCGGGAAGAGCCCCCTGAATGCAATGCAGGGGGTAAATTGCCCGTTTGCTCTAATGGAGGCCGGCAGACTGGCGCAGCGCCTCGCATGCTGCCGGGCCATGGAGAACGGCAATAAGCAGATTTAAGGTGAAAGCCTGTAAGTAAGCGAATCCCTTCTGATTCTTAAGCGTATGCGAAGGATTGGTGGGAGTTGAAGCTAAGAAGGCGCGGATTTCTTCCCCCTTTACCGAGTTTCAGAACTCAGTTGGCGCCCCCCCCCAAGATGGCGACGAAAAAGCAGAGCCCAGCAATGAGTAAATCGGTGATGGCGACGCTACAGGGGAAGGGGGAAACTTTGGAAGAGTTGGTGAGACGAGCAGTTTTCGATGCTGTGCAGCCCTTTGTAGCGAAACTGAATGAAATGGGGCAAAAGGTTGATTCAGTGGAGAGCGAGGTGAAAGCCATTAAAGAAACAGCGACCGGAGCAGAGCAGTCTGCGCACGAGAACGCAGTACTCATGAAAGCAACAAGTAAGGAAGTGAAGCTTTTGGAGAATCAATTAATAGGATTGCAAGTGGACTGTGCCCAAACGTTACTGCGTCTTCAGAATGTAAAAGAGGAGGAAAATGAAAATTTAAAAGATGTGGTGTCTGGACTTTTGGCGACATTCGCAAAGGCAACTAAAGAAGAGTTAAAAAGCGACATCTTGGAGGTCCGGCGGACATCTTCAAAGTATGTAATGAAGCGGCAGCTGCCTCGCGAGATTATTATTGACTTTTCATCTAGGAAGACTCGGGACACCATTTTATATAATTCGTACAATGTGGACTTGGATTATTTGGGCAACAAGGTTAAAATTTTGAAGGATGTTCCATTTTTGGCTCGTAAAAGAAGATTCAAGTATAAAGGACTTGCGGCTTTCTTGAGGAAATGTGATGTGAAATGTAAATGGTTGTTTCCAGAAGGCGTTTTGTTTAGTTATAAGGATCAAACTTATAAGATTACATCGGAAGCCCAGCTGACAGACTTTTTGTTCAACCATCAGGAGTTACATCAAGATGAATGTCAAAAGTCTGAAGGGGAAAGTGGGGGGGAGGAGAGAGCGGGCACAGCTGCTCCAGCTGCGCAGAGAGAATTGAGACCGAGACGCAAGGGGGGGGGGAAAGAAGATCTGATCCTGAATATGGCTTGTACTGTATAAGATCTACTAATCTGATCGCATGTTAGAAAGTTAACTTTTAAGTTAGTAGAAGTTAACTTTTAACTTCCTGTTTGGGATCCATGGAGGTCTAACACAGCTCTGGGAGCAGAGCTGACCGGGCTGCCATTTTTAGTGACCAGCGGGGGCAAACAAGCCCGTGGTCCCCTGTTCTCAGGCGGAGAACAGGCTTTGAACGCTCAAGTACCTCAGGGCGCGTTGATCTCAGGCGAGGGGGGGTTCTGCGCAACGGATTCTCCCCCGTCCCTTGAGCTCCCACCCTAAGACAGGTCGGCCTATATCTCTGCGGCAGTTCTGGGGCCAGTGACGGCTGGCATAAGATCTACATGCCCAAGCATCAACAGGAGGAAAGAAGGTGAAAGAGAACCTGAGTTTGAAGCAGTGATTACAACCCAGAAAGACGTTTGAAAAGGTAAAGATCACTATCTCTTGAAACGGGACGAATTACTTAAAGTAAAGAAGCATTAAAGGGGACTTTTAAACTGCAACAGTTTGATTAAAAGTAGAGGAAGACTCGGCAAGAAACAGATTAGTAAAAGGACTAAGCTAAAAGAAGTAATTAGAGAAATTGGAGGATTGTTGTTCATACCTGTGGTTGTGAGGAGATAATAGACTGTGAGAAAGCTTCTACCAACGCGAGAGCTGCTGTGAGGAGACGGGAAACAGGAAGTACGTAATTCTGATAGAGCTGCTGGAGAGAGACGGCCCTAAGGCAGACAGGAAGAGGGCAATCGCCATCTTTGAAGAGGGAAGGGCACGGGCTTCAGCAGAAGAGGAAGTATGCCATATTGGATTACAAAAATATAGAAAAACCATAGAGAAAAGACGCCCGGCATTTTGGATTTTGTAAGTGCTTTTTTTTTTCCTTTTGAAACCGGGACATTTGAATTAAATTAAATTAAAGGAACACTTAGCCAAGCGCCACGGAGTTAAGGAAACGAGCAGATTCGTGGGAGCGAGGCAAGTCAAGCCCCACGATGTCGAAAAAAGAGTGGCAGACGGCTATGGAAAATTTAGACAAAAGATTTTCGGAAATGTTAAAGGTCCAGCAGGAGCTGGTGAAAGAGATCAAAGAAGTTAAAGAGACAGTTAAAAGTGAATTGGCAGAAATGAAAAAGGGAATGGAAGCAACACAGCAAAAAGTTAACGTGGTGGAGAAGGCGATGGAGAATCTCTCAGACACGCAACAGACAGATATGAGGACGATGAGGGGCAGAATGGCTATTGCGGAGAGCAAGTATATGGAAAAGCAGCTAAGGTTTCGCGGTTTGCCGGAGATGGAGGGAAAGACAGCTCAAGAGCAAGTTGCTGAAGTGTTAGCTGGATACCTGGGGAAGGAAGAAATTGTGGCTATCCTAGATGTGGTGTATCGTATAAACTCAAGACTTGCGACCCAGAGAAAGTTACCAAGAGACGTGATTGTGCAATTTACAACCAGAAATATGAAAGAAATGATTGTGAGCAAGCAATTCCAAGACCCATTGGAGGTTGATGGCAAGACGGTGATTATTATGAAGGAGTTACCTAGATCGGTGTTGCTTGATCGGAAAAAATATAAAGCCTTAGTCCAAATTTTGAAGGACATGAAAATAAGGTATAGATGGGAATTACCGAAAGGACTGGCATTTGAGTTTGGAGGAGTGAAAAAGCGCATCAGATCTGAATCTGAAATGGAAAAGTTTATGAGGGACAATGAAAAGGACTTACCAGCAACAAGGCTATGAATATGGAATGTAAGGTTATATCTTGGAATGTAAATGGACTTAATTCACCCAATAAGAGAAAAAGTACTTTTCACTGGCTATTAAAACAGAAATGTGACATTGTTTGTTTACAAGAGACTCATATTAGAAAACAGGATGTAAAATATCTAAAACTGAGCAAATTGGGCACTCATTTTGCAGCGGCCACAAAAAAGAAAAAAAGGGGAGTGGTCTTGTATATTAGAGAGGAGCTGCAGCCAAAGTTAGTGTTTAAGGACCCAGAAGCCAGATTTTTAGCGGTGGAATGTACATGGAATTTAAAGAAAGTGCTGGTGATTGGAATCTATGCACCTAATGGAGCAAAAGAAAGCTTCTTTGAGGATTTGAGGAAGCAATTAGATGAACTTTCTTACGACCAGATAATTCTTGCAGGAGACTTCAATGGAGTTACAAATTTGGAGCAGGACAAGAAATCAGCAACTGCACGAAAGAAAAGAGGACTACTACCAAAAACTTTTTTTGCATTAATGCAGCAGGAAACTTTGGAAGATGTATGGAGAATACAGAATCCCAAGGGCAGACAATTCACATTTTTCTCCGCAAGACATTCTACTTTATCACGAATCGACATGATCTGGGCCTCAAAGGACTTAGTGTTATGGACTAAAGAGGTGGAAATAATGCCTATGGTAGGCTCAGATCACAATCCAATTATGTGGAAGTTTGGGAAAAGAACTAAGAGGAAAGGATGGAGAATAAATGAGGACTTGTTGCAAGAGGGAGAAAACTTGGAGATGTTGAGAAGGGAAACTAAGTTCTTCATACAATACAACATGAATCGAGAAGTACCAACCAACAAGGTATGGGATACCTATAAGGCAGTAATTAGAGGCATACTAATGGACTTAAACGGAAGAGCCAGGAAAAAACAAGAGGAGAAGAGACAGGAGATTACAGAGAAAATAAAAGCCAAAGAAATACTACTAAAGAAAAGACCAGGGAAGAAGAAAGTTTACCAAGACATTAAAATTTTACAAGAACAGTTGACAGCAATGAATAATAAAGAACTGGAATGGAATCTGAAGAGAATGAATCAAAAGTCGTTTGAAGGAGCAAATAAACCTGGGAAATATTTGGCATGGCAATTGAAGAAGAGAAAGGAGAAGAAGACAATAAATAAAATATGTGAGGATAATAAAGTATATCTGGAACAGACTGCCATTAGTAGAGCCTTCTACAAATTTTACGCTAAATTGTATAATAAAAAAGAGGTGAATAAAGATTCAATAGCGACATATCTGGGGAAAATGAGGCTCCCAGTGATCTCGGAAGATTGGAGAAATAAATTGAATAGTGAAGTGACAGAGGAAGAGATAAAGAAGGCAATACAGTCAACAAATCTGGGTAAGGCGCCAGGGCCTGATGGACTCACAGCTAAATTTTATAAGGTAATGGTCAATGAACTGGTGTCATTCCTAAAAGAAGTGATCAATGGTGTTATGAGAGACCAAAGAATTCCAGATACTTGGAGTGAAGCTAATATATCATTGATCCCTAAAGAAGGACAGGACTTGACTAACGTCAAAAATTACAGACCTATTTCCTTACTTAACAATGACTATAAGATCTTTGCGAAGATCTTAGCGGAAAGAGTAAAGGGATGGTTATCCGAAGTTATTGGGGAAGAACAAGCTGGTTTTTTACCGAATAGACAAATCAGAGACAATTTAAGGACAGTTATAAATGCTATTGAATATTATGATAGGCGTTGTGATAAGGAGGTTGGGTTCTTCTTTGTGGACGCTGAAAAAGCATTTGACAATTTGAACTGGGATTTTATGTTTGCCACTATGGAACAGCTACAGTTGGGAGAAAGATTTATCAGAGCAGTAAAAGAAATCTACAGAGACCAGAGTGCAGCAATTGTGGTGAATGATGAGGTGACTAAGAAATTGACTATAGGCAAAGGTACAAGACAAGGTTGCCCGTTGTCTCCACTGTTGTTTATAATGGTTTTGGAAATTTTGATGATACAGATCCGAGAAGATAATGCAATCCGTGGAATAAAGATAAAAGATTTTTCCTATAAGGTCAGAGCATTTGCAGACAATATAATGTTAATTGTGGAAGATCCAATTGAAAACATGCCAAGGGTAACAGAAAAAATCACAGAATTTGGAGATTTGGCAGGTTTTTTTGTAAACAAAAAGAAGTCAAAGATACTGTGTAAAAATATGACTAAACAAAAACAACATCAACTTATGGAAATAACAGACTGTGAAGTAACAAATAAGGTGAAATATTTGGGAATTGAACTGACTGCAAAGAATATAGATCTATTCAAGAACAATTATGAGAAATTGTGGACTCAAATAGAGCGAGACTTGATTAAATGGAATAGATTGAATTTGTCATGGTTGGGAAGAATTGCAGCAGTCAAGATGAATGTGCTACCGGAAGTCTCGGACTTTGTTTGGGCAGGCAAAAAGCCTCGAGTGAAAATGAAAGTGTTACAGGACGCGAAAGAGAGAGGCGGAATGCAACTGCCCAACCTAAGACTTTATTATGAGGCAATCTGCTTGGTTTGGCTGAAGGACTGGATGATGCTTAAAAATCGCAAATTGCAGGCCTTAGAGGGATACAAAAAAATATTTGGATGGCATGCATACTTATGGTATGATAAAGTAAAAGCGGACTCTATGTTTTTACACCATTACATTCGGAGAAGCCTCTTCACAATATGGAAAAAGTACAGAGATTACCTACAAGAAGGAATTCCCTCCTGGGTGGTTCCTTATGAAGCGATAGATCCGAGAACTGTTGATAATGAACAACAGTGTTTAACGTATAAAGAGATAACACGAATAGAATTTTCTAAATTAAGAATAAAGACGCAAGAAGAGTTGTCTCCAAACTATGACTGGTTTCAATATAGACAGTTCAGAGACCTTTATAAATCGGATTGTGCCAAGGGAGGGATAAGAATGGAGAACTCGGACTTGGAGGAAGTAATTTTACAAGAAGACAAAAAGGAAATTTCAAAGGTCTATAAAGTGTTGTTAAAATGGTATACTGAAGAAGAGGTAGTTAAGGTGCAAATGGTGAAGTGGGCTATAAATTTTAATAAAGAAATAACAATGGAGGCGTGGGAATATTTGTGGAAAAATACTTTGAAGATTACGACATGCACTAACATTAAAGAGAATGTCTATAAAATGATCTATCGTTGGTACCTGACACCAAAGAAAATTGCGCTAGGGAATGTGAACACGTCTAATAAATGCTGGAAATGTAAAAAGCATGAAGGATCTTTGTACCATATGTGGTGGACTTGTGAGGTAGTCAGGCAGTACTGGGGGGAAATAATAAGAGTAATAAGTGAGATTTTACAGTTTCAAGTTAATAAGAACCCAGAACTCCTGCTACTGAACTTGGGAATGGAAGATATTCTAGCACAACATAGGACATTGCTTTTTTACATGACAGCAGCGGCTAGACTTTTGTATGCGCAAAAGTGGAAAGTACAAGAAGTGCCAACCATCGAGGACTGGATTCACAAATTGCTGTACATGGCGGAGATGGATAAACTGACAAGAAAACTAAGAGACCTTGATCCAGGACAGTTTAACACAGATTGGGAGAAGCTGAAACAATATTTGGTGAAAAAATGGGAGGTGGGAGGAGAACTGTGGCAGTTTGAAAATTATTGAAGAAAAACAAAAGAAGAGAGAAGTGACTATACCGGGGGGAGGAGAGTTAAAGAAGAATTACTAAGCAATTATTTTATTTGATTATTCTATACAGTATTAAGTAATAGTTATTATGTGATATATAAGAATAGAAATTAATTAATTAATTATGTTGCTGGCAGATAGGGGTGTAATTGAGAATTAACAGAATTAAAATTCATGAATACAAGAAGGGGGGGAATGAGAAGTAGCATATAGAATATAGGTTAAATTGATTGACTTATGCTGAAGGTATTTTTGGTTATAGCGATATTTAGAAATGTGCAGAACATGGGTCAAATTGATTGACTTATGTCGAACGTATATTGTGTTTATAGGTATATTTAGAAATGTGTAGAATATGAGTCAAATTGATTGACTTTATGTTATAAAGATAAGAGATATAAGAGATATAAGAGGAAGTAAAGAGTAACATATAGAGTATAAGTTAAATTGGTTGACTTATAAATGTATTCATCACTTATGAGTACTCAAGTTATGTACAGGGAGGGATAAATTGTTTGTCCCATATTGATGACATTAGAATGAATAAGTTAGAGTACAGGATATTGAGAATATTACCAGTATTATTACTATTGAATAACATGCCAGGAATGTATTAGTTAGTTGATAAGTGAAGGGAAATTGACTTAGTACTGTGTTATAATAGACTAGCTTAGAAGAGTGTGAAAGTATATGTTTAATTGACAAAATAAGTTGAAATAAGTAGGGGAAGAATAGACAAAGGGTTGGAAAACTGTTGGAAGTCAACAAACGGGGGGGGGGGAAGGGAGGGGGTTAGAACTGGAATATTAAAGTAATTTGATTGTTATAAATGACAAAATATTTCTAATTCCAATAAAAATTTAATTAAAAAAAAGTAAAAAAAAAAGTTAACTTTTAAGAAAAATTGCAGCATGAAGGGAATGCAAGAGATGTAGTGTAGTGTTTATTGTTTGTATGTTGCTTTTCCCCTTTTCCCAGCCCCCCTCCCCTTTTTTCTCCCTTTTTCTTTCCCTTGTATTTTTGTAGTTTTTTGTAGTTTTCTATGTTAGATATTAAAAATAAAAATTTTCAAAAAAAAAAAAGAACTCTGCCACCAATTGCCTCTCCAGTGGGCAGGGGACAGCCCAATCAGCAAAAAGGGGGGAAGGGTTCCAACATTGCAACGTTACTATGCATGCTCAATTTTTTTTTAAAAAAGTGTGACGTGAATTGCAAGGCCCCAAAAGCCCAAAATTGCACCGAGGTTTTGAAATGAAGCACAGACACCAAATCGAAATTGCAGTGGATAGTGTGAAATGAACAGGTGCAATGCCGAAGCCACTGGCGAATGCTCATAAATGGCAGTTTAAACCGTAAGTGCGAAAAGGGCCAATGATAAATACTTTTGTATGGAATGGAAAGAAGCCAAGAATAAGATTTTAAATATTACAAGATGAACAAAAAGAGAAGGTTTAGGTGTACCAAATATTAAATTGTATTGCCAAGCAACTGCACTTGTTTGGATATCAGATTGGATTATAAACCCAAACAGAAGGAATATCAAATTAGAGACAATCGATACTAAAGAAGGGATCTATAACTATTATGAATCAAGAAATCATTAAAAAGATAGTACTGATATTTTCAGGGATGGACTATTAAGAATATGGTTTCAGTGTAGAAATAGAATAAGTCCTCCAACTTGACTATTGGTATCTTGAATTGATGCCTACTGTGATATCAATATAAGGAATAAAACTGACTACATAAATTATGAATATATGATGGATAAACAAGGGAAAATAAAAACATGATAAGATGAAGGAAAAAAACATTCCGTGGCTGTTGTGTTATCAAATGGTGTCTAAATTTAAAGACCAAATAGTTAAAGAAGGAACTGGTTAAGAGAAAAAATGGTTTTTGAACAATTAATCACTGGAAATTCTAAGCAGCTATTAGGAAAAATATATAAAATATTATTGCAATATGATACAGAATCCAAGGAAGTAAAAAACTGTATGATAAAATAGAGGTAAATTTTGGAGAAAATGTATGCATGAGCCAGTGGGAAAATTTATGGACTAAAGAAATTAAATTTACTGAATGTCAAATGTTAAGGCAAAATTGGTATAAAATATTCTTCAGATGATATATCATTCCCAAAGACTAATAAGGACTATAATGGAAAGTGCTGGAAATGCCAGAATACAGAGGCAACTTTTTATCACATGTGGTAGACGTGTAAGAAAGCAAGAAAATACTGGACAGAAGTACATGAAGAAATGCAAAAGATATTAAAATTTAAATTTATTAAAATGTAAGTTTGTGATGAATCATAAAATATGTTATTAAATATTTTATCAAGTAATATTACAAAAATGCACAGTGAATTATTCAAGTATATGGTGACGGCAGCAGGAGTATATTTGCAACAAAATAGATCCAGAGGAGTTAGCCGTGTTAGTCTGTAGTAGCAAAATAGAAAAGAGTCCAGTAGCACCTTTAAGACTAATAATTTAATTTATTGGATTTATACTCCGCCCTCCCCACATCAGTGGGCTCAGGGAGGATCACAATACAACTGAACATCCATTACATGATTCAACTATCGTTAAAATTATAAGGTACTACATACTATCATTAAAATTATATCTATCTATCTATATATATATACATATATATATATATAAATATACATATAAAACAGGGAGACATAGCAGCACATAATTTAGACGCTCCATAAAGCAGTCTAAATGTTTCCCAGAACAGCATGTGAGAGATGGAAGGTGACATTGGATGGGAGGGCATATAGTTTATCCCCCCGCGACTGGGGGGGGGCACCGCCTAGTGTCAACCATATGCCTGGCGGAACAGCTCCGTCTTACAGGCCCGGCGAAATGCTAGCAAGTCTTGCCGGGCCCTGGTCTCATGAGACAGAACGTTCCACCAGGCTGGGGCCAGGACCGAAAAAGCCCTGGCACTGGTCGATGCAAGGCGGGCCTCCCTAGGGCCAGGGATCTTTAATAGATGTTTATCGCACAAGCAAAGAGTCCTCTGGGGCTTGTATGGGGAGAGACGGTCCCACAGATACGTTGGTCCCAGTTCACATAGGGCTTTATAAGTTAGTACCAAAACCCTGAACCTGATTCGGGACTACACCGGCAACCAATGCAGCTGGCGCAATACTGGTGTAATATGCCCCCATATCGGTGTTCTGGTGATGACCCGCGCCACTGCATTCTGTACCAGCTGTAACTGCCAGATCAGGTTCAGGGGAAGACCAGCGTAGAGTGCGTTACAGTAGTCCAACCCAGAGCTGACCATTGCTTGGACCACTGTAGTCAAGTTGCGGGACAATAGATAGGGGGCAAGTTGCCTGGCTTGTCAAAGATAGTAAAAAGAGGACCTGGCAACTGCAGTGATCTGATCCTCCATCTTCAGGGAGGATCTTGAGGGAGTTCCTCAACATGGTCAACCCTCCTGGCTTCCCAGCCCACAAACTTCTCTTCAAAGTGGGGGCTCCAGTGATGCTGCTCCGGAATCTCAACCCACCCAAACTTTGCAATGGCACCAGACTGCAAGTGAAAGCCCTCCACAGGAACGTCATCAAGGCCACACTGTTCACTGGTAGTGCTTGGGGGGAGTTGGTGTTCATACCACGCATACCATCAGAGAATCTCTTTGAGTTCAAGAGACTGCAGTTCCCCCTCAACATCTGCTTTGCTATGACGATCATCAAGTTCCAGGGTCAGACACTGAAGGTGATAGGAATTGACCTGAGGGAGGACTGCTTCTCACATGGGCAGTTTTATGTGGCCTGCTGCAGAGTGAGCTCTGGTGATCCTAGCACCTGAGGGGAAAACCACCAATGTGGTCTGCAAGGAGGTCCTTCAGTAGCAAACCCCCCGGTTGTATGTATTTTTTACTTTATTTATTGTACTATAATCTTTTCTTTTTAAAATCTCTTCAATAAATGTTACATTTCAAAATTCACTTCATCGGTTTTCAGCATCAACGCGCTTCACTTTATTCAAACACCTTTGTGAAGCTCAGGTACTATGCTATTATACTACAAAAGCAACTCAACACCCCCCCCACACACACAAACCAAAAAATGTTACATACCCATAAGTATTATAAATGGATTTAAAGTAGTTAAATACTGTAGCAAATCATGGGTATCAAGCTAGTGTGTGTGTATACACACCACACATTATAGGTGCTACAGGACTCTTGCTCTTTTCTATCGATGATTGTAGTCATGGATGATGGTAGAGATACAACCTGGATGATTGTTTGATTGTATTTTATGTTATATGTTTTTGAGTTATCAATTGAAATAAACATTTAATTATAAAAATGCAGTTTTTAAAAAATTGCTTTTGTTTACAAACAAGGTGATGGAGTCCCCCTTCTTCACACAATCCAGTCATGCTATTGCTGATCCAATTGATTCTGCCCCCCTAACCTTTTACATTCATCTTCTTCCAAGGAACACAGGCTGGTGAGGAGAGGTCATGGCTCAGTGGTAGAGCATCTGATGGCATGTAGAAAGCTCCAGGTTCAATTTCTGGCATCTCCAGATGAAAGTATAGTCAGTGAAAGACCTCTACTAAGACTCTGAAGAGTCACTGCCAGTGACAGTAGAGAATACTGACGAGGATAGACCAAAGATCCAACAGTATAAGGCAGTTTCTTGTTCATGTATATAGCGGCTTTTCCTCCCCCATTTAGTCCTCACAACAACACTGTGAGGTAGGCTAAACTGAGAGCAATTGGTTCAAGGTCAACATGAGCTTTATGGCTGAGTAGGGACTAGAATCCTGGTTGCCCCGATTTTAGACAGGGCCAGCCTTCCCCCCACTACCCCCTACTGTAGTGCTTCCACCATCGATCCTGGACATGGCAAGAGGAGAAAGCCTCACCCACAGCCTGGGTGCATTGGTGCAGCAGAACCTTGGGCTGTTGCTTGCTGGGGCACCATGTTGCTTGATCTGGGATCTGGTGACTGGGAAAAGCCCCTCTTGCTGCCTGGACTGCCACTTGCTGCAGGCCATGGCCAGTGTTCCTGCAGTGCTGGATGCCCTTCCAACTCTAGGACAGACTGGCGCCCTATGTCATTGCTTAGGTATGCCTAAGGGATGGACTGACTCTGAGCCTAGTCTGCCACTCTACCACCTCACACTGGCTCTCATCAAAAGTGAGAGTTTATTCTGATGTTATAGCTGAGAGGTAAAACAGCAATAATACACTGTTCCATTAGCCAAAGTATCTGAAGAAGTGAGTTGTGACCCATGAAAGCTCATACCTTACCACAAATTTTGTTAGTCTTATAGGTGCTACTGGATTCTTGCTCTTTTCTACTACATTAGCCAAAAAAGGCTGCTGGAAACAATTTACACAAAAAAGTCTTGATTCGGAACAACCCTGGAGACTCTCTTTCCACATGTCTTGAAGCCCAGTCAAATTCTCTTCTAGATACTATGAGCAATCACTGGGATGTGATCAGGGGTCATTTCATAGAAAAAGAGCTGTAGGAACTCATTAGCATAACTCACAAGCATATGCCACACCCCTTGATTTGGCCAAAATGGCCAGGATCTGGCTGCTGCCAGACTGGGGAGTGTTCCCCCACCTGGCAGTGGCCTGATCAGGGCCCTTTTGGCCCCAATCCAGGCCAAAACAGACCCAAAATGGCTCAAAATGGCTATTTTGGGCATGTTTTGGCATGGATCGGACCCAAAACTTCCCAGATTGGGTAAGGGCTGGGCAGGGTATGGGTCCCCCAAGAGGCACTGACCCAATCTTGGTGGTTTTGGTCCTGATCCGGGTCGAAATGGGCCCCAAATGGCCAAAAATGGCCATTTGGGCCCCCTATGGGCCTGGATTAGGGCTGAAACAGCCAGGACCAGGTCAGTGCCGGGCGGGGGAGGGTTCCCCCACCCAGCACCTAGCCTGTACTGACTGTTCTGGCCCCGATCCCAGCGGGAATGGGGCCAAAATGGCCAAAAATGGCCATTTTGGGCCTGCTTCAGCCTGGATCAGGGCTGAAATGGCCGGGACTGGGTCAGTGCCAGGAGAGGGAGGCTACCCCCACCCGGCACTGACCCAATCCTGGCCGTTTCGGCCCAAATCCCAGCAGAAAAGGACCCCAAATGGCTGAAAGTTGGGGAGGCTTTCCCCGCCCAGCACTGACCCAATCTGGGCCATTTCGGCCCTGAAACAGGCCCAAAATGGCCATTTTGGGCCCATTTCGGCCCAGCCGAAATGGCCCAGACCAGGTCGGTGCCTGGCGGGAGAGGCTTCCTCCACCCAGCACTAACCTGATTCGGGCTGTTTCGGCCCGGATCGGGGATGAAACGGCCAGGATCAGGTCAGTGTCAGGCAGGGGAAGGTTCCCCCGCCCGGCACCATCCAGATCCAGGCCATTTTGGCCCAGATTCAGACCATTTTTGCCCCAATCAGGGCCTAAACGGCCCTAAAGTCAGGTGGACAGGGCCTCCTGACTTGGGGAAACTGCTGGAACGCCGTTCTGGAGCGTTCCCCCTCATATTGAGCCCTGGATGTGGTCACTTGGAGGGTAGGAAACTCCATTTGATTATTCACTGTGAGGAAGAGTCTTGAAAGCTGTTAAGGACCTGTCAAAAGTTGGCACTTTTCCAGTGACAGCATTCATTGTGGGATTTGAACCCTAGTAACATTTGAAGCATTTACAAAAGTCTTACCCCAAGTGCCTTGGGCAGTGCATTTGTGAAATTTTGGGGCTGGATTGATGTGAGCTGTGATAGATTGGAAGTCGACCCCGACTCACTGGTCACCTCTGCTACCTTAGAATGTTTCTGCTGGATGACTTGTGTGATGATCCTCACATTTCCACATTCTGTTACTGAGGTGGCCATTTCTGGAGAAAACAGAAGTTAGGTACCAAGTTATCAAGGGAAGAGCAGAATGATGGGGAAAATATACTCTAGGATCCCACCTGCCTAGAGATATAACATTTCTGGACATTTTGAAACCATAGGGGTTTTTTCCTTTAAGAACTCTGTAACTTTTGGGAGAAATGGAAATATATGCAATATTTTCTTTCCTATCAAATCTTTCAAAACAGCAAACATACCCAATACTAAAGCATCTATTTGCATCTCACCACATTTCATTCATTTCAAAAGAAAAAAAAAATATAGGTTTTTTCAATGTTCATCAGAATTTCTGTTTTCCCCATGGAAAAACTAGGGGGGGGGAGAAAAAAGCCCCCCCTGCATTTCTCCCCAGCACCTTCACATTTTTACATGTGCCCTTTTTCATGCATGCAAAGGCATGTGCATCAATTCACTCGCTTATGGAAAATGAATGGAGCCCTTCCTCCCCCCACTTGGTGGTGTTCTGAGGCCGTTTGGGCTCTCCTTTATTTTTTAAAAGACATTTTAAAAGCCAGGCACCTGGATCGAGGTGGATCGGCGCTGCTGATATTATTGGATCTTTCAGCAGTGTTTGATATGGTCAATTACAATCTTTTGACCCACTGCCTCACCGATGTGGGGATACAAGGGATAGCCTTACAGTGGCTTGTCTCTTTTCTCCATGGTCGGGGACAGAGGGTGGTGCTGGGGGAGAAGTTGTCATCCTGCCACCTATTGGTGTGCGGTGTCCCGCAAGCGGCAATACTCTCCCCATTACTGTTTAATATCTATATGTGCCCCCTTGCCCAGTTGGTGCGAAGTTTCAGACTTGGGTGTCATCAATATGTGGATGACACCCAGTTGTATCTGCTGATGGATGGATAGCCTGGCTCAGCCCCGGATGTCCTGGAGCATGCTTTTGAGGCCATGACTGGATAATTGAAGCAGAGTTGGCTGAAATTGAGTTCTATGAAGACAGAGGTCCTGCACTTCAGTCGTGGGTGTGTAGGTTCGGGACTCTGGCTCCCGACACTCAATGCGGCACTACTTGCTCCAGTTCTGATGGTTAGGAGCCTGGGGATGATCCTAGATGTCTCCCTGAAAATAGAGGTGCAGGTCGCAGATGTTGTCAGGCCCTCTTTTTTCCACCTTCAACAGATCAGGCAGCTTGTCCCTTACCTCTCGAGCCATGACTTAACTACAGTGATCCATGCTCCATGATGCTCACTTCTGAGAATGTATCTGACAATGTGGCCGTCGTCATACGGGCTTTTATTTAGTGCTAAAATGGCGCTATTTCCCGGCAAACACCCACCTTATTCCAACACTGTAGCGATTTTCTCTCTTCTGCTTTGTGCTTGATAGTTGCGCTATTTTGTGCCTCAGTGTGAATGCCTCACATCGATGTATTTCGCCTTGCAACGTCCTATGCCCTCCCTTCAATCCCAGAATCCATTTCTTCCTGCGACTCCCCTTTTTAAAATTTTATTATGTCCTTATAACGCCATAACACAATGCAAACTTTCTGCTGAAGTAAAAATGACTCAATTGCCATGGCAGAGCCTTCAGCGATGGGGATCACGTCAGACAGGGAGTTTTCTGCGGGCAAAGGGCTATTTATATAATTTCAACGTTGGAAAAACAAAAGGGTCGTAATGTTTTGCTCTAACGGAATGTTTATATGCTGTTATTCCGTTATAACGGAATTAAATGCCAGAATAATAAAAAAAAGGGGGGGAGGAGCTGCTTCTGCGCGGTTAGAGAGAACAGAACAGAGTGCTTCGGTGTGGACAGCTGGTGGCGCGAAGAGCCGTTAGGTGACCCAAAGAAACGTTACTGTGCCGATAACAGGTGGGACGCTATATGCTGTAAATTTAACGGAAGAGATGCCTGTGTGACGACGGCCTGTATGTCGCAGATAAGAGTAATAGCAGCTTAAAAGGAAAAAAGACTTTCATTCCTATACATGGAAATAACTGTCTCTTTAGGACAACTGAAATGAATTATATAACTGACCTCTGGAAGATATTTGGATGTCTCACAGATCATCCTTTGATACTGTTTCTGTTTCCAGGATCTCTTCCAACTAAAGGATACATTTAACCCCTGGAAGCCTTATGACTTATTAGAGTCTCTCTACATGAGATCTCTTATGCGAGGACGCTCAAATGAAGGGAGCCACAATGTTAGCTGGGAAGCTGAATTTTCAAAGACAGATCAGAAGGCTCTGTCAATTTCCCCTCCCCAGAAGGGGAAGTGAAACTGACAGAGTCTTCTGGGAGGCAAAGAGGAAATAAACAAACCCTCTGAGGAGAGATCTTTGCAGCTCTGTAAAGAGGGTAAATTGACAGAGCTTTCCGATCTGTCTGAAAACTTAGCTTCCTGGCTAATGTGGCTGCTCCCTTCACATGAGCATCCTCATGTAAGAGGTCTTGTGTAGAGAGACTTGAGTTCTTGACTGCATTCCTTGTAAGTCTCTCCTATCAAATATGGCCCAAACAGAAGACTGAAACCCACTATTCTCCCTCCCTCTTAAGAACGTTCAGTGAGGCATCACTGCAATGTTCAACAGGCACTGGGTTCTTAATTCCTACCATAAAGCAGAAGTAGTTAAAAATTATTTCACATGTACATTTTGGCTATAATAGATTTCTCTTTGTAAAGAAAGGTAATGAATTCTGAACCTATGAACTTTTGAAAGGATGCTTTTCTTTGGAATGAAAGAATAGTGAAGAAAACATCTTTGTTGGGCATCATACAGCATGTTCTTATAGTATGGTTTGATCCTGAGGGCCAGAGACTGGCTAGCTACCCCAAAGTCAGATAACCTTTAACAGAGAAACTAGCCCAATGTTCAAAGCAGGGTGGATTTGATTTAAATCTCTGGTCAGTAAGACTAGATTTAAATCATAGTTTTCTACATAAAGACTCCTCACACTTAGCTTCTTATACAGATCTATTCTACTCCCAACAATCTTCTATTCATTGAATGTTTTGTAACTTAGCACTTAAGAGGTAAGGGGATTTGCAAAGAAACAATGGGATTAAGATCTTTTTCTCAACTGTGTATGTTTATTTTGTAACATTTTTGCTGCTAAGAAGAGACGTGATCTCTGCAGGCACAAATTCACTGTTTTGAGAACTGTAAAACCAAGCATCTGTGATAATATCTTCTAGATAGAGAAATTGCCCAATAATCTTACAGAAACCTCTGGAAGAGCGTGACATTGTGAATGGATTAATGGAATTCATTTACCAAAAAATTTAAACATTGCATGAATATACAGCCTCATCTTGACTTTAGACCAGAAATCTTGGGCAATTTCCTTTTAGAAGACACTCAGAGCTCAGTGACTTATGCCATGGCCAGATTTTGTTCTTTAGCCATTAGGAAATGCAGACTCCTTTTAACTGAAAATGTGGTATAACTGCTTTTGAAATTTTTTCTTAACTCTCTTTTATCTCCATTGTTTTTATTTCATCAATTTTTCCATCACAATGCTCTGATCTTATTGTTATGCCCTGATATGATAACTTATTTTTTATTGCAGATTTGTTTTGTTTTACTGGCTTTTACTGTAATAATAAATGACTGGCTACATAATTAAAAACTAATCCTTATTTCATGATGATAACCTTCGGACATAAGGTATCTTAAATAGAAAACTAGATAGATTTTTTATTCAAAAACATTTTATTTAAAAAAATCTGATTTAAATTTTAAAAAATCCAATGTTTTTATTTTTTTTAAAAAAATCATTGATTTTTATCCACCCTGGTTCAAAGCATCAAAAACAAAAGGAGGGGAGAGATCTGGTGAATTCAAAAGTAGAGGGTTCTTGCTAACAACTGGGACTAGGAGTGAGGAAGGGTAAATGTAAAGCTTGTTAATTTCAAAGGTAGCTTCTCTAATGCCTATAATTCAAATAGAGACATATATCTGTGATTAGATCACCTATCTCTTTAATTAAATGAAGAACAGCTCTTAGGATTGCAGCTATGCCATGGAAATAATAGGGATTTCTGTCTCCAGTGTTTTCTAATGGGGCAAATCAGAAAATACTGTGAGGATTTACAACATGAAAAACACAAGACTCCAGTAGCACCTTTAAGACTAACTTTACTGTAGCATAAGCTTTTGAGAGCCACAGTTCTCTTCGTCAAATGCATACATGGCATGCATCTGACGAAGAGAACTGTGGTTCTCGAAAGCTTATGCTACAGTATTTCTATTTTGCTACTACAGACTAACACGGCTAACTCCTCTGGATCTATGAACAGGAAAAATGGAGCTGTGGGAAGGATTTCAAATCCACTCTTCCAGTGCTATGACTGCTGGAATTTAAGGACAGATCTAAGATCTCTGTCTACTCTAGTTGAACTGTAAGTTCTGAGAGGGAAGCTTTGCAACTGATCAGGTTGGAATGTAGTATATGCTTTTAATTAAGAAGGGCCTGAATAATAAACAGAAAAATTTGTTTTCAATCAATTATTTAAATTGGTGGGCTTTTTTCTTAAGGATTTTTCAACTGCTGGTTTATTTCAGTGGACTTTGCCCTTTCTAGACATGAGGCCCACTGAGCTTCAAACATTTGACATCAGAGTCATGTGGCAGAAAGAGGGAAGCCAGGAGAGCCAGAGATAGGAAACTCAAGTAGAGCACCAAGAGGCACACCACAGTAAGGAACAAGCCAAGGGGCAAAGTCATGGAGGAAGTCTAACTACCACTGAAGACCTTGTCCAACTATCCTGCTTGCAAAAAGAGGCAGGAGGCACGACCTGTTTGCTCATGCACATGTACACTAGCAGCACGGAGCTTCCAAAACAGCAGCCAAAGCGGCAGCACTGTAGCAGCCCTTGACCAACCCGGTTGGGCTATGAGCTAACCTGAGGGTCTCAGCCTATGGGCTGAAGGCCTCTGCTTTACTAAACCCATTTTGTCTTGGCCAAAGCAAAGAACTGCCTCTCCTGTATACTAGGCTCTGGTCTACTCAGCAATTCCTTTTCGCAGAACCCTACTGCAGCTGGCTTTTGGCAGGACCTTCTTTACTGTTGCCTCACGCAGTGGGGAAAAAGCCAAGAACACAATCCACTCTGTATCTTTTATTAGGACAAATCCAATGACTCATCAGGTCAGATAATACAAAATTAATTTTTTTTCAGGCCATGATTTCAAAACCTTTCCATGATACCATATGGTGGATCCTCTGGCAGGCAAAGAATAATTAGGTCAGGGGTTGCAGGGCCTGCTACCAGTGATCAGAAAAGCAAGCGGCAATAAATAAGTTAAACTCCATAGCAACAAGTCCCCCTAAGGCCCCCAATTTCCCTCTTACACAGTGAGAATCTCTCACTTCCATACTTTAAGAAGACTTATAATAGGTCTGTAGTATATGAGAGAACATTTGTCAGAGGAACTGGTGGATGTAATTGCAGGCTGATTCCTTCAATGTTCTTCTATTTTTCTGTTTAGTGCTGTTTGGAACAGATTATTTGGATTACCTGTTGCTCGGTCTTAATGTCACTCTCAATGTTATTGTAAACTACCCTGAGCTACTGGAAGGACGATTTTTTTCTAATCTAACACACAAGCATTACGTCAAGCCATTCTAGCCAATTGCTTCATCTTGTACACATTGCTTAATTTGTCCTTATTTTGTAGCACAAGTAGAGATGTCCTTTGGTTTGGAGAGGACAGTGGTTCATTGCAAAAGACAATGGAGCAGGAAAGAAAACAAAGCATCAGCACGTTGCAAAAAGATGCAGAATAATGTAAAAGATGCAAACAGCTGGACATTGCTTACAAAGATTTCTAATGTTGACTCATCTCCTGCCCTAACTGAAAAAATTCCTCTGGCCTCTTTCATACAGTTATTTGGTTATGTTGCCAGTGATCCTCTCTGTTATGGAGTCTGCTATGGACTATGTCAGCTTCCTGCTTCGTTGTTCCAAGACTCTGCCAAGAACTCTGTTAGGGGCAGTGTTTCCCATGCCTGCTCCTGCCTCTCTCCTGTTATGGACTGTGTCACCAGCACCTGTTTCCTGCCTCCTTGAACACGAACTCCACATGGGCCCGGAACGATGCCACTAGCAGCACAGTGCCATCTGGGAGGACCCTCTGCGAGCCTGGCCAGGCACCCCCTGGTCAGTTCCTCCAGGGAGCTCCTTGCAGGATGGCCACTGGGTCTGCCCCTGCCACTGGGCAGCCGCTAGCCAGCCCACGGATGCGTGCCACCCAAGGAGCTACGGGAGAAGCCATGTTCCCAGGCAGCAGAGAGTCCCCATGGACAGTTTGCTCTAAGCCCGCCATTCCCAAGTCAGGCTCCTGTCACGTTCACGGAGTCCAGCCTCGCCCTAATATGCATATCGCTGGAAGCCGCCCTGAGACGAGAACTACGTGCCAACTGTCCAGAGCACCTAATGGATGCATTTCAATACAGCCATCGCATTCCAGGCAGATCCTATCAAGACAACTCCAGCTTCCTGACAGATCCAATCAACCCACCCGGCACTCGCTCCCCTCCTTTGTCCCCTCTTCCTAAGGTGTCACAATCATACATTCAGACCCTGTAGTAGTAAAGCCATCAAGCTTTTGTTTCACCTCCTGAGAACCACCTGGAAGGCCCCCACCTCAGGGTACATTTTTGGGTACTTAAGCAGGCTCTGCCTGCCATAAGGCATGCACCATTCCTCTCCCGACCCCGACCGTCACTCTGCATATCTAGTGCAGGCATTAGATATTGCCCCCTCTTCACTGCTGTCATCCCTGCTTCTCACCGTGACCAGGTAAAGTATTACCCCATTCCATCGATCTCAAGCGGGTACCTGCTAATGCGAACGGCTTTATTCTTCCAACCTTTATTTCTTAGCTCTTGTATGCTTCTTGTACGCACAAGTTATTGTAGACTTATGCAACATCTCAGTAAACACAGTTCGTTTTGACTATTCATCTCCTCTTTATTGTATGAGCAATCCGGAATTTGGACTCTGGTATACATTGGTAAAGATCCGCATTAATTTAAGCAAAACTGCGTGCTAATTTCCCCTATAAAATAGCAGTTCTGGTAACAGTTAAAGCCACTTACACATCCTTATCTTCTTGCTTGCTGATCCAAAAAATAGATCCTTCTGTGGGTGAGGTGACAATTTCTTAGGACCAATTGGTCCATTATTCACCACTTACAGTTGCTGCTCCAGCATTCTTCTTTGGGAAAGCAATCCACATGGTAGGGAGCATAATTTCAATGCTTTGACCATGTACATTATTCTAAACTAGTAACAAATCCTGTTGTGGGGAAAAATACAATGAGCTCTAGAAAGGGGAGGGCGGGCAGATGGGCATTGCCTCCTCCTGCATGACTGATCCCAGCCGGGTGAAGGGGAGGGAGGCATTTTCTCCTGCTCTGCGCCTGATTCCAGGCAGGTGATGGCAAGGAGTGGGCTTGCCACTTTCTCCACTAGTGATCCCAGCTGGATGATGGCAGGGGGTGGGCATTGCCACCTGGTCCTCTCCTGATCCCAGCTGGGTGAAGGGAGGTGGGCATTGCCACCTGCTCCACTCCTGATCCCAGTTGGATCTGTGATCTCTGGAGGGACAGGCTGCTTTGTCTAGGCTTCCTGCCACGGCAGCGCCCTCTGAAGGCAGGGTTGGAAGTGAGTTGTCAGGAATACGGTTAGCCTTTTATATAATAGGATGATGAAGCATTTGAACACCAGCATCAAACGCTGTTAGAGACACACAGCACCACAACGACAGCCACAGGGGAACTAGAAGAGGCCTGGTACTTGAATTTTCAACCTTTATAACAACAAGCAAACCTGTTACTCTTTTATTTATGGCAATCTAGCAAATATCCTAGGCAGCATCCTACCCAATTGCTTATTTAGTAGTAATTCTGTTCCTGACTTTCAGTATACTCACTTTAGGGTGCAAAGGAACTGGGATATTTGACAAATAATTGAGAATTAAACATTTAAATTTAAATATGTTTGAAGTATTTTACTTATTTATGTCAAATAGTAAATGGTAGAACTATTGGTCTGTATAATAAAAAAGGTAAAGGCAGACCCCTGTGCAAGCACTGAGTTATTACTGACCCATAGAGGACGTCACATCATATTTTCTTGGCAGACGTTTTATGGGGTGGTTTGCCATTGGCTTCCCCAGTCATCTACACTTTACCCCCAGGAAACTGGGTACTCATTTTACTGACCTCAGAAGGACTGAGCTGGCTACTTGGACCTGGCTTTCGCCAGGATCGAGCTCAGGTTGTGAGCAGAGCTTGGGCTGCAGTACTGCAGCTTACCACTCTGCGCCATGGGGCTCTTCCTGGTCTGTATAATAGTGACATAGAATAGTCTGGGTCATGTATAAAGCCGATTGTTCAGATCCTTTTCAGTCTGGTTTCAGGCATGGTTATAGGTCTGAAATAGCCTTGGTGGATGATTAGTGCTGGGAAATGGACAGACGGAGAGTAACTCCATCGAGTCTCTTGGACCTCTCAACAGCTTTCAGCATTATCCATCATGGTATTCTTTTGCGCTGCATTTCAGGGTTGGAACTGGGAGGCACTGTTCTGTGGTGGTTCTGGTCTTAGCTAGAGGGTAGATTTCAGGAGGTGATGCTGGGGGACTGCTGCTTAGTACCTTAGCCTTTTCCTTGCAGAGTCCCACAAGGTTCCATCTTGTTCACCGTGCTCTTCATTGCTGGGTAAGGTCATTTGGGGTGGGTTGTCACCAATATGCAGATGGCACTCAGATCTATCTTGCACTTCCAGCTGATCCCAGGGAGGAAAAGTATCTAAGACAGTGATTCTCTAAACATTGACTCACTTTTGACAAGCCTTGCAGTTAGCATCCAACCTAGCCAATAAAATTCAAACTTTTTTCCTTGGTCCAATCCCGGTTTGTAGGTACCCAGTTATCCCACTCACAGGATTTTCAGCATATAAAAATGGCAATGATTCCCCAGGACCCTCCACTGAGACTTTCAGCAGGCCTCTGTCTTCACACCACTTTCCCTTTTTTACTCTGCACCCTGATTGTCTACTAGGATTGCCTGACTCTAGGGGCCAAGCTACAAGTGACGAATGACACTTGAACGGCAAGTGGATTGAGTGGAGGGCAAGTGAACAGGGAGAAATACACTTGCCGTTTAAGTGTCATTCGTCACTTGTAGCTTTGCCCTAGGGATGGGCACAAATGGGAAAAAATGAACCATGAGGTTCGTGGTTCGTCACGTTTCACGAACCATGACATTTCAAACCTGCCCCAGTTTGCAAACCGGTTTGGTTCGTGAAAACATTGCTTCCTGGTCAGCTGAAGGTCACTTCCGGGTCAGCAGCAGGTCTGCAGAAAGCCCAAACCCCATTGTCTAGGCAACTGATTGATCAGTGCCAGGTTGTCTGGAGTGACGAACTAAAAATTAACTAAATGAACTAGCCTAAAGTTCGTAGTGGTTCATCAGAAATGGGCTCTGACAAACCTCCAGTTTGCAAACCATGAACTGGCCCAGTTCATGCTAAACTTTGTTTCATATTTCAGTTTGTGCTATCTCTACCTGACACACTGAGTAGCTGTGTGTCATTTACCTTGTTCTCCTGGGCCATCCAAGATTTCTTCCATGTTTTGCATCAGACCTGTATTTTTTCTTTACCCTTATTTTTTGCTCCCTTTTGGTTAGAATCTAGGTGTCTTAGGTGTAGGTCTTATGATTTATTATGCCTTTGTATGTGTTCTTTAGTGTATGCTCAGCTCTCATTAGATTTTAAGGGATTTATCCAGAAGTGCATGTGTTTGGACCTGACATGCAAGGGAGATACTCCAAAGTGAGGGAGCCTTACATGTGTACACCAGTTAGGTAACAGTATTGCCTGCCTTGAAGCCTTGTTTATGTTAGAAAAGGCAGAGGGAAAGTGCTGGATACATTCCAGGAGTGTTTTGGCCATTGAAGGAGGACTCATAGGGTCCAGGACCACCAGCAACTATTCACTACCATCTGTCTTTCATGACTCACCCAGAACTAGCTGTTTTCCACAGTTCAACAGTAGCCACTCCACAAAAGCCAGTCTGGTTAGTGTTTCAGAGTAGGGTATGAACCAGGTTCAAATTGCCATTCTACCATGGGAACTTTCTGGATGCCCCCCCCAATACTCTCACCTTGTTAGCCATTGGGGAGAAAGGCATAAATGAAGTAAATAAATAAACATGCCAGCTTGGAAGCAAATCCCATAAGAAAAATGGGAGATATTACTGCTAAGTAAAACAAGTTAAGGATAGGAACAAGGCAAGAAAGGTACAAAACAATATTCTTCACAATCAGATCATAAACACTTTTTATACTTCCGCCTGCAAAATGAGACCCACTTTTAAAAGTCACAAGTGTTCATTTAAAATCGGTATAAAATGTATACCAATCTACTGATTCTCAGCAACAACTATCGTAATAAAATACTGCAAGACCTGACAGCAATTCAAAGGCAGATATCATTAGAGTAGCAGAGTAAGATTAGGCACACAGCAGAACCCTTTAAATCTCTCTCTCTCTCTCCTCCCCCCTTCTCTCTCCTGTGGGTTGTTAATTGATCAGCAGACCAAAAAGATAGAGAGCTTATTGAGACGGCAGAAAAACAGGGCAGGGGAAACCAAGAACACTGCCAGCCAGACGGATCAGCAAGCGTGCTTGGCTCGTCTGAAAAGCAATACACGGATACTTTCCCCGCTTCAAGAACCTCTCCAAATTCTCCCACAGGAACAGCCACTCAGAGGGCTTCTTAGAGTCCGAGCCCCCCCCCCCCCGGCAAGCAGGCGGGGGAGCTCAAACATGAAGACTTACCTGCATCGAAGTCGCTTTTCTGTACCCTCCTTGCTAATTGCTGGGTTTACGGACGTTGGTTCAGCCCTTCAGGAAGCGCTGCCAACGGAAGCGGCTGTCCGTGTTTGGAGATGTTTACTCGGATTCTCCGTCCCTGCAGACCGTGGAGCTCTGTGCTCTTCCTGGAAACTACTGGCTAGCGTCCAGCAGAGGGCAGGATGGGGAAAGGCGCTTAATACTGAAAAGGAGCGAGGAGGGGATTGCGCTTTTTAGCCACAGCGGCTGCTGTGGTAAATAAAGCGAGAAAAGAGGCTGCTTCCCCTCCCCGATTGCTGCGCTGCAAGACGCATTTTTGTAAAATGGAGGTAATAAGATGTGGGCAGGGGCAAAGTGAAAAAAAAAGCGGGTCGATATTATGCATTTAATGGAGCTTCAAAGTGCTTCACACGCATGATTAATTTTATTAATTAAAGGACTGATATGCTGCTTTTTAAAAACAAGGTGCTCCCAAAGCAGTTTACAAAAGCCAGAAAAACAGCAAAAGAAAATTGACTGCAATTTAAAATAATGATAAATAGAAAGTTGCAATTAGACAGCAATGGATTAAAGACCATTAAAACATCTTCCTAGATAAAAGAACTGCCATCCAACTTAGTCTGAATGCTTTCTGGAATAAGAGAGTTTGCAGCATCCTCCCAAATGTTGCAAGAAAAGGGATCGAGGTATGTTTCACCTTGGTGCTGCCACTAAAAAGGCTCTGTCATCTGCCACATTTTTGTAAAAAGAATCTCATCAGATAATCTTATTGTTTGGATAGGCTCATATTGGAGAAGGTGATCCCTAAAACAGCTTGGGTCCAAACTACATGATCCCAGTAATTCTCTGTAAATAAGATCATTTTTAAAAATACTCATATTGCAAATGGGAGTGGGGCACTGAGGCAGAGAGTAAGTTCTGTAAGGCGTGTGTCATATTAAGAACAGGAACTTTTTGGCTCACAAATTGCACCCTTAGATACTACACAATAATGTTACTGTCACAATGAATATTATTGGTAAAAACATTCAGAGCAATATTTTAAAATGAAAATCACATGAAAATATCAACACAATGCAGCCTAAGAATTAAATGCTAAAACTAACAACCGACTCAAATTGGTTCTTGGTTGCAAGTCAACTTCCAGTAATCAAATCTGCACAGACAGCACTGCTAATATGCTAGCTGAAAATTTCTTGAGAACTGTTTCCCAAACTCGAGTTGGAAGTGAAACTATTTGCCACTAGATCTGTAATGAGAACTTTCTAGAATGCCTGGCCAAATTGATCCCAGTGACAAAACCTGCACATGTGCAAACAAAAGGCATAGAGATGGAACGGGTGATATACAGCTGGACACCCATCCAGTGCCCACTCATGGTGCTGCAAGTGCCACTTGGCCACAAACAAAGGGGGGGCAGTCTTGGAACATTTGGTGTTGCCTAGTACACTTTTATCGAGGGTTGCCAGCCTCCAGTTAGTGGCTGGAGATCTCCTGGAATTACAACTGATCTCCAGGCCACAGAGATCAGTTCACTTGGAGAAAATGGTTACTTTAGGGGGGTGGATTCTATGGAATTATGCCATGCCAAGATCCTTTCCCTCCCCAAACCCCACTTTCTCCAGGTTTCTCCAGGTCCCCCCCCCCCCAGATCTCCAGGAATTTCCCAACTTAGAGCTGGCAACCCTGCTTTTATCCTGTGCTACTGCTAAGGAGCTCCAATGGCTCACATGGTTCTTTCAACCACAAAATATACAGTATCTCAACAGCTCATCCAGAAATGCAATAATTACTTTCTAATGCAAGAAAAATGCTCCAATAACCCGATACATAATGGTATCCCAGAATGCAACACAGAGAAGGGCCTTTTTCATATTTTACCCATTAAAATCAACAGGAGCCATTCACTTCTATATGATAACAATAACAACAACAACATTTTATTATACACAACCCTTCAGCACAACTTAACACTCACTCAGAGCAGTTTACTCAGAGCAGGATCCTCTGGAAGAAATATTCAATACACCAAAGTCTCAATTAATGGGAGGGGTAAGTTCTAGCTGCCTTTAGATGGATGCCATTTGACCCGGGTGATTGGCAGTTTACAAAATATGTTGTTATTATCCCCACAACAATAACCCTGTGAGGTTGGTGGAGCTCCAGAGGTCATCTAGCTGGCTACAAGTAGAAGAATGGGGAATCAAACCCAGTTCTCCAGATTGGAGTCCTATCACTCTTAACCACTACACCAAACTGGCGGTTCTGTGGAACAAAATAAAAACACAGCATTGTTGACATGGATAGCAAAACTGATCCGTGTGTCCTAAAGTAAGGAACAGATCTACCTCTACTGTGTCTACATCCTTTCTACTGTCTCCTATAGAAATGAATGATTCTCATTGTCTTTGCATACATTTCCATTTCAAAATGTGAGCAAAGAAAGACTTTTGTGTTGTTTTCATAATGTTGTTTGTTGAAAAAAAGCAAGATGGCTGGAATGTAGAACCTCAGTTTATAGAGAATAGTTAGTTGCAAAAATATGTAAGCATTGTATGGGAATAGTACTTACATAATTTTCTTTTGCTGAACTTTTGAAATTCAAGCCTGTCTTCTAAGTATTCTTTTCCTTCTGGGGCATCCCACAAGCAAAAAAAAAAAAAGTGCCAAGGTTGTGCGTGTCTTGACTTCAGTTCCAAGGAAACCCCAGAAGTGAGGCAGAGTTATGTAGATATCATTGCACTTGTATACTGCACTTGTATACAGCTGAACACTATGTGCAAGTATCTATGGGTAGAGGTATGAATCCTAACCCTGTGTTTAGAAGGAGAACAGAACAGGGTATCTTCATAACCATCCTTAATCCATAAACAGGGAAACATGATTAGAACAAGGCAGCAGCTATTTTTGAACTTCCTTCTTCCCAAATCATGATGTGGGGCAGTGAGGATGGTCACCCCTTCAAATCCAGTGTAGATCAGACAGGATCCTCTGGAAGAAATATTCAATACATCAAAGTCTCAGTTAATGGGAGAGGTAAGTTCCAGCTGACTTCAGATGGATGCCATTTGACTAGGGTGATTGGCACCAGCAGGGGTCATTTCGTAGAAAAAAAGCTGGAGGAACTCATTAGCATAACTCATCAGCATAACTCATTAGCATATGCCATGCCCCTTGACATCACCAGAAATGTGTCATTAGCATAACTGATTTGCATATGCCACACCCCCTGACATCACCTATCCTGGCTGTTTTGGACCCAATCCTGGCTATTCAGGACCGAAATTGTGTCCAAAATGGCAAAAAGGGGCTGAAAATGGCCAAAAAGGAGCCCAAAATGGTCAGGATCGGGCTGCTACTGAACAGGAGAGTGAACCACCACCCGTCAGAGGCCCGATCCAGGCCGTTTCAGCCCCAATCCAGGATGAAACGGGCCCCAAATGGCCAAGAGTCAGGTGGGCAGGGCCACCTGGCATGTGAACTCTTTGGGGAACTGCCGGAACTGCGTTCCTGTGCGTTCCCTCTTGAAATGAGCCCTGGGCACCAGATAGGCTTAGATGTGGAAGCTGAGGAGAGTTCTGTTTGCCTTCTGAGCTTTGATGTACAGTAGCTGTACTTTGTGCTGTGGTGTGACTTTTCTGCTGTAGCATAGTGGTTAAGTGGCTGTGCTCTGCGTCAGCATTCTGCTGGTTTGATTCCCACTACTGTTAGCAGTCAAACTCTCGCTCTCATGGAAAGGGCAGTTTATGAATATGGCAATATCATAAACCTCTTCTCCTCATGTGCCCTGAGCACAAGACATGCTGCCTGGCCGGGCAGAATGGATCCCAACCCAGCCGGAATGGGAAAATTACTGGAACATGAAACATGAGGCAAGACTGGCTAGCTGCCCCATACCCTGGAGATGTGCAAAGACTTAAGACAAAAGAAGTCTTCCAGGAGTTCCTGAGTTAATCTCATCCACACCCTTCTGATCTTCCTCCTTTTTCCTTTCTAATCAAGGCTATTCAGGGATCTGATAGCCCTTCCTATCCAGTGATCGCAGGTCATCAATCATGGCTATAGGAGGGAAGTGGGTGTTAAATCAAATACTGAAGTGAAAGAAAATAAGGACTAGAGCAGAGGGGGGAAGTGAGAAATAAGGAATCATCTCATCTTCATTCTGAAAAGTTTTTAGGCAGTCATGTCTTGAGTATTTTTCAGACTTACTCAAAAGTGTTCTTTACATCCAATGCTCACATTCCTGTGTGGTTATTATCCTTCATTCACAGCCTCCATTATACTGCAGCATTGATGACCCCTTTCCCCACATACCGCTTTGTGCCACAGCCACGGCGCAATAACTTGGTTCAAAAGCACAGATCCTCATGGATCCTCTTGATTTTTACATAGGGCCTCCCAAAATCCACCATACAAAACCAGATCATGTCCATATCCACAAATGGGACCAAAAAAATCATTCATCCACCACTTTGTGGCCCCATGTAAAATCAAGAGGATCCATGAGGACCCGTGCTTTTGAACCATGTTTTTGCGCCATGGCGCTGCCACAAAGTGGTGGATGAATGATTTTTTTGGTCCCATTTGTGGATACTCTTCCATGTGCACAAAACATTAGTATAAATAAAAGGACTGAATTCCCAGACAGCTGCTTGGGCTCTGCTGACGTAGTGTCAGTCCAGCAATTGCAAAATCGCATCTGGAGAAAGTGAGGGATCGGAAATCACTAACATTTCTCTGCATTTCCTTTCTTAGAAACTGATGTTCTGGAGCCAGTAAGGTGGGGTTGTTCTGTTTTACACTGGGTGCATGACCAAATAGAAGGAAATAGAAAGGAGAAGTGGGAAAGTGAACAAGTACAACGGAATCTTTTCAGGCACTTGCAATAGTGTGCTTGGTCTATCTAGTCTGCTTCTGTACAGAAGTATGCCAAAGGAACACTGATTGAAAGAGGAAACGTTAGGCATAATCTGGGGGTGGGGAGGGGGCAGCAGGGTGTGATTTCACATGGCAATGCCCCCACTGGACTGCCAACCTCTTTTTTACACACGTGTTCTTTTATGGTATCTCTGCTAAAGGGAACAATTACAGCTTCATTATTTAAGTGTGATGAATGAGTCTTGCTGGTTTTGAGAGTAAAATATGTAGTTTCAGGTGGGTAGCCACATTGGTCTGAAGTAGGAGAGCAAGACTTGGATCCAGCAGCACCTTAAAGAGATATGTAGAAACTAAAGGATCCCAGTTGCACAAAAATATCCAGAGTATACATTTATTACAGTTTGTCCTATAATAAGATTTCACATGATGATGTACATCTTTCAGTCTAACATATTCAATGCTTAAGAAAAAAGTAAATATTTGTGAGACTCGCTCTTATAGGTTGGCCTGATTAGGGGACACAGTATGGTTCCATAGGCTAGTCAAAATGACACCCTACCACCACTCTCTCTCTCTAACAACATGGAGTTAGATGCCCCTTTTGGAAATCACAGTCCAAAGCGGCCAACCCCTGGCATTATAGTCAATGCACAATCTTAATCTTAATTATGGCCAAACTAGGTGTGAAATGTGGAACCCATAAATAGGATTTTGCAATGAAATTCTGCTGAGGGGATGGGAACTTAATTCCTTTTAGCAATTTTTCTGTTCAAAATCACCATCACCACCCAGCAGCTTTCCTTCCTGCACAGCTGCAGCCTCCAGCAAAGGCATTTCAGTTAAACAAAACAGGAAACTATTCACAGAGTGTTTGTTTGCACATAGTGGTTTCCTCTTTATGAAAGAACCATACTTAGATTATGGTTGTGTTTAGGATAGGCAGGTCTGGACCTTAAAAAAAATCCTGTATCCATAACCATGGCATTGTCATGCTTTTGTCAGCTTCTCCCATCCATGTAGTACACTGTGATGATTTTGTGCATGATGGGGAAAGCTGCCTTAGCAATTATATACGCATGTTCAATAAGTGAGTATGTTAAATGACCAATGACTCTCTGCCAGCTCCATTTCTCTCATGCTTCCCCTCCACTGAAATGGACTGATTAAAAGACTGTTTACTTTTTACCATCCTGCTATTTCTCCTTCTTGTATATCCAAATTCTGCAGATGCTGCTAGGAAGAAATAAAATAAGGACTGGAAGAGGAATCCACCTTGGAAAGTTGATCTTAAGAGTACCCAAGATTGTGGCAAAAACTTTAATAAGGTCCTGAAATTATCCATTTGGAAGGACTCCACTCCTAATGGTGTTCCAGGCCCCTTGTGCTATAGCAAGAAATGGCACAAGAGGATGGTATTTCATTCTCATTTCTATATTATTTGGACAGACACATTACTGCCATTTACATTAGAGCTATGAACCTCCCCAGCACTTTCTTGAAGGCCGCCTTAACATCTTTGTTGCGCAAACTGTAAATCATGGGGTTGACTAGAGGGTTGACAGCTGTATAGAACAAAGCATTTGTCTTGTCCCAGTTTGGCGTGTGCTGAGAGCTGGGTCGGGAATACATTAAGAGGATGGAGCCATAGAAGAGGGAGACAGAGATTAGATGCGCCGAGCAAGTGGAGAAGGCCTTGCGCCTCCCAGCAGCTGGGCGGAGGTGTATGATGGCTGCCCCAATACCAGTGTAGGAACCCAGGATGAGAGCAGTGGTTGCCAACACATTGCAACCAATGACAGAAGCCACAATAAGTATCATCACAAGCCATCTTCACAAGTGGTGGGGCATCACAAAAGTAATGGTTGATAGTGTTGTCTTGTTGTGTTTGGCTTGATGAACAGCAATGAACAGCAACCAACGAGGCTTGCAACGACCACCTGTTCATTTAGAATGGGGCCTCATGAACAGCTTGTTCGCGATTCACAAACAGCTGATTGGGCTGTTCGTGGCTTTTTTTAGTTCATATTGCTGTTCGTGCCATTCTCTAGTTATTATATATTTGTGGTATCCTATGTGGTTATTATTATGCTCCGGCCTTGATGACCCGCTTCCCCACTTACCCTACCAAATACACAAAAACCTAGTATAAATAAAAGGACAAAACTCCCAGGCAACTGCTCAGGCTCTGCTGAGCGCACAGTATCAGTTCAGCAATTAAAAAAGTGCATCTGGAAGAAGTGAGGGATCAGAAACTGTGAACATTTCTCTGCATTTCCTTTCTTAGAAACTGATGTTCTGGAGCCAGTAAGGTGGGATTGTTCTGTTTTATACTGGGTGCATGACCTAATAGAAGGAAATAGAAAGGAGAAGTGGGAAAGCGAACAAGTACAAAGGAATGTTTTCAACCACCTGCAATAGTGTGCTCGGTCTATCTTGTCTGCTTCTGAACAGAAGTATGCCAAAAGAACACTCTGATAGAAAGAAGAAGCAAGAGGCATGAACCGGCCGGGCGGGGGTGGGGGGTGGGGGGGCGGGCAACAGGGCCTGGGCCTTCATGAGGATTTTGTGTGGGGGCAACTCCCCCATTGCGCTGCCAATTTCTTTTTTACGCTTGTATTCTTTTATGACATCTGTGATAAATGGAACAATGACAGCTTTATTACTTAAGTGTGATGAATGAGTCTTGCTGATTTCAGGAGTAAATAGAGATATGTAGTTTCAGATGCATAGCCGTGCTGGTCTGTAGTAGGAAAGCAAGATTTGGGTCCAGTAGCACTGTCAAGATATGTAGAGACTAAAGGATCCCAGCTGCAGGAAAATATAACAAGTATTTATTTATTACAGTTTGTGGTGGTGATGCACATCTTTCAATCTAAAATGTTCAATGCTTAAGAAAAAAGTAAATGATTCTGTAAATAGCTCTTATGCATTGGCTTGATTAGGGAACACAGAATGGTTCAATAGGCTAATCAAAATGACACCCTATCACCCACTTTCTCTCTAACAACGCAGAGTTAGATGCCCCTTTTGGAAATCACAGTTCAAAGTGGCCAACCCCTGGCATTATAGTCAATGCACAATCTTAATCTTAATTATGGCCAAACTAGATGTGACGTGGGGAACCAATGAATAGGATTTTGCAATGAAATGCTGCTGAAGGGATGGGGACTTAATTCTTTTTAGTGGCTTTTCTATTCAAATTCATACAACACCACAGTAGCTTTATCTCCTGTAGCTCCAACCACAGTTGCAGTTGCAGCAAAGGCATTTCAGTTAAAAAAAATGAACGTTAAAAACTTTAAAGAAGACATGGGCTTTTGCTTCTCTTCTACCAAATATTTAGGCTAAGATATATGCCAAAAATATATATGTTTTAAAATGTGGGACAAAAAGACACACTACCAGACACTGCCCAGCCCCAACATGCAATCTTGATGTTTTGGAGGGAAAATCTGCCTCACAGCGGGGGGAGTGAGTGGGGCTTACATCATAGCTACCAGTAGACATTATATATGCCTGTTCAAAAAACAAGTAGGGTAAATGTCCCACATTCTTCCCCTCCACTGAAATGGAAAAGGATGTTTACTTTTTTCTATTGTGCTATTTCTCCTTCTTATATACCCAAATTCTGCAGATGCTTCTAGGAAGAAATAAAACCAGGACTAGAAGAGGAATTTACCATGGAAAGTTGAGCATACTAAGAAAACATGAGTACACAGGATTGTGGCAAAAACTTTAATAAGGTCCTGAAATCATCCATTTGGAAGGACTCCAGTCCTGATGGTGCGTCCAGGCCCCTTGTGCTATAGCAAGAAATGGCCCAAGAGGATGGTATTTCATTCTCATTTCTATATTATTTGGACAGACACAACATTACTGCCATTTACATTAGAGCTATGAACCTCCCCAGCACTTTCTTTAAGGCTGCCTTCACATCTTTGTTGCGCAAACTGTAAATCATGGGGTTGACTAGAGGGTTGACAACTGTATAGAACAAAGCATTTGTCTTGTCCCAGTTTGGCGTGTGCTGAGAGCTGGGTCGGGAATACATTAAGAGGATGGAGCCATAGAAGAGGGAGACAGAGATTAGATGCGCCGAGCAAGTGGAGAAGGCCTTGCGCCTCCCAGCAGCTGAGCGGAGGCGTATAATGGCTGCCCCAATACCAGTGTAGGAACCCAGGATGAGAGCAGTGGTTGCCAACACATTGCAACCAATGACAGAAGCCAGAATGAGTTCATAGACTTGAGTATCATCACAGGCCATCTTCACAAGTGGTGGGGCATCACAAAAGTAATGGTTGATAGTATTGTCCCCACAAAAGCGTAGTCGGAAGGTGTTGCCAGTGTGTACAATAGCATTAACAAAGCCAGCTAAATAGGAGCCAATGACCAGTTGGATGCAGAGCTTCTTGGGCATGGCAATGGCATAGTGTAGTGGGTTGCAGATGGCCACATAGCGGTCATATGCCATGGCTGCCAATAGGAAGCACTCGCTGTAGGCCAAGCCAGCGGAGAAGAAAAATTGGGCTGCACAGCCTGCAAGAGACATAACTTTGTTCTTGGACACACAATCAGACAGTATCCGGGGAGTATAAACTGAGGAGTACCAGACATCCAGGAAGGAAAGACTGCCCACAAAGAAGTACATGGGTGTGTGTAAGCGGGAATCAAGGTAGATCAGAGTCATGAGACCCAAGTTTCCAGTCAGTGTGAGGATGTACGAGACCAGGAACAACACAAAGAAGACCAGGCGCAGGAGAGGATCTGTTGTGAAACCCACCAAAACAAAATGAGTAACCAGCGTCTGGTTGACTTCCATTTCCGTTGTCTCTATAGGCTTCATCTGTCGATATAGAGAAGAAGAATGGGATTTTTAAAATTTATTTTGATGTTATGTAGTATACTTCTGAATACTTTTGAAGGGTGTGTTGAAAATGCCTCCTTGTACATTTTGTTTAATTTCGCTCATTACCCTAACTGCCCTTGTTTCTGTTTGCAAACGTTCAGAGTGTATTGTTTTAACATGATGATGTTATCGTGTTGGACCATGAATTTCTTGAGATAACATCAGAAATTCTTTATGCTTTTTTTCCAGGAATGTGTCATCTTTGTATTCAGAATTATGCTTGTTTTCAAATTTCTTTAATCTATACCCTATTGTTTATTGAATGTCCCAGCCATTGATCATATTGACTTACACCATGTAATCTGCTGTGCATCTCAGTGAGAAAGGGAGACTATAAATAACATGAACAAACAAGCATGAACAATTTAACATCATGCTCCACAGCAATTGGCCACGAGGGGGCACATGTTGCTTATGGCATATGTTCTAACTGTAATGATTAAACGAACAATTAAGTATGCTGTTATCAAGATACTATTTAATTAGCAATGTACACATTTTAATTCCCAAATTAAACTGCAATGAAATTTTAATTCTGATCATCACCATATATATATATTCTCAATATAGAGAAAAATTTAGTAGGCCACCATGTTCTCATTCTCAGTGATCGAGCTCTCTGATCAACTGGTGTGCAGTGCTAGCCTTTTACCTGTCCTTTTACAGGCCCATGGAATTACTAGGCTAATCCAACTTCTGCACTGAAGCTGGATTCCCAAAGCTTCATCCAAGCAGATTAGACCATATCGGGTCATGCTATGCACATATTGCCCATGTTGTCTCGAGTGCTCAAAAGTCTCCTGGAGCAATTCAAAAATTCTTCTGGACCAAGGGAGGTAGATGCCTGACAGCTGCGCTCAGGTTATTCTCTGCAAAATCATTAGCTCAATTAACGTATGGAGCTCTGCTTAGTATTAAATCCAACTGTACCCCGATGGAAATAGCACAGTCAAAATTTCTGAGAGGTATTTTTCAGGTCCCCCCTTGTACTACAAATGCTGCAATCCGACTGGACGCAGGCCTGATAACAGAAGAGGCCAGATTATGGATTGCAGCAATTCTTCATTGGTTAAAGTTAACTTTTTTCCCTAATGCTAACTGATCATTGTACACCATCTTGGGCTAGCAAGATAGATAGTAAACTAGCCTCTTATGGCTTATCACTGCAATTATTGCTCAGTATGGGTTATAATCATGCCAAAAAGGCCATTAAGCAGAGAATAATAGAGGTCGAGAGACAACATGACTTAAACAGATTCAAGGTGTTACTGTTTGATCCTGACCCCATGGTTAGGCTAACCCCTATGCCTTATCTTTTCAATCTTGCCAATCATGAACACAGGAGAACCTTTACGTTAATGCGCTGGGACACTCTTCCATCAGCTGTACTGGAAGGCAGATACAAAAGAATGCCACTGGAAGAACGCCTGTGTCCCTGTGGTGATGGGAAAATAGAAACACTAGAACATGTCATCTTTGACTGTAAAATATACATGCAACTACGAGAAGTTTACATAAGGCCTATACTTTCTGCCCATTCAGGTAGACATAGAGCTTTTCTACTTTCAAAAATGCTCTTGGATAGATCTCAGGATATAACATATAAGGTTGCTAAGTTTGGTTGGATGGCAATAAAGAACAGGAGTTCGTTCACTACCAACTAAAGACAGTTTTGTCTTATGGTTTTATGGTACCGGGTTTTTATGATACGCTGAAATTTAAATTTTAAGTATTTTTAAATATTTTAATTTTTTAAAATATTTTAAATACTTTAAGGCAATGTAATCTATTATGTTACTGAGGTATCTTTTATTCTGTATTATCTAGTTTATCTCTGTAACACTGATCATTCCTGTAATTCTTTTGCTGGTCTAGGACCGTAATAATAAATTTGGTTTGATGATTTGATTTGACCATATTAGAAGTTTGCAGGCAAGAACTGGCCCGTTAGTTCAAGTTAATGAGCTCTATTCTAGAAGTGGCTCTAGAAGGCTTCTAGTGGCTCTAGAAGGTAGAAGTGGCTTTCTCTTCCTTCTTCACTAGAAGCCTCTTTTGGCCACCTCTGAAAAGGTATTGCTGCTGGTGGTGTGTATGTATAGAGATGTAACATTTCTGGAAACTTGGAAGCCATGGAAAAACAGATATTTGGGGAGGAAATGTAATATATGTAATACGTACTTCCCTACCCAATCTAAACTTCTTTTACTCATTTAACAACATTAAAAACATCATTTATAACTTCGTAAGCATATTAAATTGTACTATTTGGCATATTTATGGAATTTAAAAGTATAAATACTCTCTCATTTTGTGTAAGAAAAAAATGTAAGTATACTCAGTAGTCTAGAAAGTTGTAAACCGCTGCATCTTATGCTACCTGAGTGACAAGAAAAAAATTAGGTAGAAAATCTGTGATAACAAAAGAAAGTGTGTTACTGGAAGTAAACACTCTCATACTGTCCTAATATGTAAGTCAACTGGAATTATTGGATATTAAGTTAAACTTTATAGCATTGAAAACACTGAGCTTTTTAATAATATATCTTCATTGAACACATTATGGCATGTTACTGTTTCCAGAATGTATATTTAAACAAAATAATTATTAAAATAGTATTTAAAATGTCTAGTGTATGCATAGGAATTGTCATGATCTAATGCTGTAGATTGCCTTAGATACAAATGTTCATACTACACAGTTTGAGTAAAATCTTGTTTTTCATCTAAAAGGAAAAAAAGAAAAAAATAATCATAGGAGCAAGTGTGCATCAAAACTTGTTTGCTTAAATGTTATCTTGACAAGTGATTTCTTTTTTGTTTTACATTGTTGTTGTTATTATATTTATTCTATGTATTCTGTTTATTATTACTTAGGTATACACCTTAGGTATATCCCCTGACCTGACTGGCTCAGGCTAGCCCAAGCTTGTCAAATCTTGGAAACTAAGCAGGGTGGGCCCTGATTAGTACTTGGATGGGAAGTATCTGCACCAAGGAAGTCCGGGGTCACTATGTCAAACCACCTCTGTGTGTTTCTTGCCTTTAAAACTCTGGGGAGCCAACATAAGTCAGCTGCTGACAGCACTTTAGATTTAAATTACAGTTCGATTCGGTTTCGTTTTCCCGGCCATGTCGGACGCTCCTCTCTGCAGGTCTGGGAGGAAGTGGCCGAGCAGCCTGACCGGGTGGTTGACCTGCAAGGGTTAACCCCCAGGACTCCAAGGTAGGGGGTCAGGGTCCAGAGCGCTGCGGGAAGAGCCCCCTGAAGTCGATCCAGGGGGTAAATAGCCCGTCTGCTCCTATGGAGGCCGGCAGACTTGCGCAGCACATCGCGTGCTGCCGGGCCATGGAGAACGGCAACAAGCAGATTTAAGGTGAAAACCTGTAAGTAAGCAGATCCCTTCTGTTACTCTAAGCGTATGCGAAGGATTGGTGGGAGTTGAAGCTTAAGGAGGCTTAGATATCTTCCCCTTCATTGAGTTTTGGAACTTAGTTGGCGGACTCCCCCCCCCCCCAAGATGGCGACGAAAAAGCAGAGCCCTGCTGTGGGCAAATCGGTTTCGGCTGCGTTGCAAGGGAAGGGAGAGACTCTTGAAGAGGTGGTTAAACTGTCGGTCGTTGAAGCTATGAAGCCCTTTGTTGATAAGCTAAATGAAATCAGACAAAGGGTTGGCTCAGTTGAAAATGAAGTGAAAGCCATTAAAGATGTAGCGCTCGAGGCAGAGGAATCTGCTCGTGAAAATGCAACACTCATGAGAGCTACAAAGAAGTAAAGCTTTTGGAGAATCAATTGATAGGACTACAAGTGGATCGTGCTCAGACGGTATTGCGTTTACAGAATGTGAAGGAGGAGGAAAGTGAAAATTTAAAGGACTTGGTGTCGGAACTTTTGGTGTCATTCGCAAAGGCAACTAAAGAAGAGTTAAAAAGCGATATTCTGGAAGTCCGTCGGACATCTTCAAAATATGCAATGAAGCATCAGCTGCCTCGCGAGATTATTATTGATTTTTCATCTAAGAAGAATCGGAACACCATTTTATACAATTCGATCAACGTGGACTTGGACTTTCTTGGCAACAAGGTTAAGATATTGAAGGACGTTCCATTTTTGGCTCGGAATAGAAGATTCAAATACAAAAGGTTTGCAGCTCTTCTGAGAAAGCGTGATATAAAATACAAATGGTTATTTCCGGAACGCATCTGGTTTAGATATAAAGACCAAGCCTACAAGATAATATCAGAAGTACAGCTGAAGGATTTTGTGCTTAATCATCAAGAGTTCGAGCAAGAAGAAGATCCAGAATCTGAAGGGGGGAGTGGGGAGGAGTGAGTGAGCGCAGCTATTGTAGCTGTTCAAAGAGAACTGAGACCGAGAGGCGGGGGGTGGGGGGAGAAGTCCTGATCCTGACTGTAGTTTGTATCTTATAAGATCTACCAATCTAATAGCATAATAGAAAGTTTAACTTTAAATAATTGTATTATGAAGGGAATTCAATACTTGTAGTTGTAGTCTGTGTTCTTATGTTGTTTTTCCCTCTCCCCTTGTTTACTTTTTCCTTTTTCTGTTTGTAGTTTTGATGTTTAGTAATTAGAAAATAATTTAAAAAAAAGATTTAAATTACAGTTCAAAGTAATAATATACACTAGTGGCCAAAATTGTGGAAACCTTTTGGAAAAAGTGTATTTTTGAGGTTTGATGGCTCATAACCACTTTTTTTTGGAGTAATACCATAAAACTATATATGAATGGAAAGATAATTTAATCAAGAATGTAATGCAATAACTTTTATGAAGGAAATTTTTGTAGAAAAGTAGTTATAAAGAAGAAAATTGAAACACATAGAAAAAATGAGTTATACAACAATTCTCACCATGTCAGTTAATACTTAGTTGGGTAACCTTTTGCTTTAATTATGGCCTTACAACGCCTTCCCATGGAGTGAACCAAGTTTTTTAGTTCTGCAGCGGTTATGTGAAACCACGATTGAGTTATTGCTTCTATTAATTGCGGTTTATTGCTGGGTTGCTTCTCACTAACCAGTTTTTTTAGTTGGTTCCATAAATTTTCGATGGGATTAAGGTCTGGGCTATTCCCAGGCCATTCCAACAGTGGAATATGATGATCTTGAAACCACTTTTTGCACACAGCAGCAACATGACATGGAACTGAATCTTGTTGAAATATAAATGCTTCATTATCTTTGAAAAGATCACATGTGGAAGGCTTCAATTTGGGCTCAAGTATTTCATTTATGTATTTTTGGGCATTTATATTGCCATTTATCACACAAATTCTGCCCACACCTTTTGATGTCATTCAACCCCATATCATAACACTAACTGGGTGTTTCATGGTAGGTGTAACGCAATCAGGATCCAAATCTTCTCCGATTCTTCTTCTCACATATTTTATGCCATCACTACCAAACAGGGATATTTTGGTCTCATCACTCCAAATAACACTGTCCCATTGTTCCGCTGTCCAGTTAACATGGGTTCTAGCCCAGTTTAATCTTTTCAACCTTTGTTTGAGAGAGAACAATTTTTTTTTCCGTGGAATTCTAGCATTAAGACCAAATTCCTTGAGTCTGCACCGAACAGTCCTTGCATTCAACTTCACATTGAATCGCACCATTTCATTCTGTATGATTTTTGTTCTGTATGATTGTGCCATTTCGTTCTGTATGATTTTCTTCTGTCACCTAGGCTCAGTCTCTCAATTCTTCTATCATTCCTTGCTTGTGTGCACCTTTTCCTGCCTTTACCAGTCTGGTTTTGTAGTGACTGAGTTGCCTTATACCTCTTCAAAAATTTAGAAATGCCACCTTTGGTTAAGTTTCCACCAATTTTTCTTCTAATTTCTTCGTAACTGTAGCCTTGTTCACTTAGTAGTACTATTTTACATCGCTTTCTGGGTGACCAGTCAACTCTTTGTGCCATTTCTTTAATTTTATTACGTTTTACAAGCTCACTAAATGAAAGAACACAAAACCAACCAACTTGATAGCAATTGCATAACACACTGACAAATGACCTCCTCTCAGCTCCAATACATGACATCAATAGCTGAAGCCTACTGTGACCTGATTTGCTCATTGCCAAAACAAGATGACACCTGATTGGCTCTCTAAAGACTCATGCTCGTTGGCTACATTCAAATGAAGGAACACTACTTCATATCAACCTAAGCAAGTTGTGCTTCCTTTTCCTGGTTATTTGACTATAACATTTGATAGAATACAGATAATTGAACAACCTTTGTTGCATTACATTCTTGATTAAATTATCTTTTCATTGATATATAATTTTATGGTATTACTCCAAAAAAAGATGTGTTATGAGCCATCAAACCGCAAAAATGCACTTTTCCCAAAAGGTTTCCACAATTTTGGCCACTAATGTATGATGATGGTTATAAAATTTGGTAGCTGGAAGTTTTGGTTCTTGGGAAAATTGAGACATTGCGTCCAACTTCTTTGTTACTCATCTGCAGGCAGTGGCACCCCTCAGTGGCTTCTGGTATCCTTACGTTTTTGTGTCTCAGGAGGGGTTTCCTCATCTGAGAAAAAATAGTAAGCATCTAGAGGCAACTTAATCACTTACAATTTTTTTCTAGCATAAGCTTTTGTTGAGTGGAACACTTTGTCAGACTCTATTCAACAAATATTTATACTAGAATAAAAAAAATGTGCTCAGTTTTAAGGTGCCAGAAGACTTGTTATTTTTGGTACAACAGACTAACATAGCCGCCTCATGGACTTGATATGCTCAAAGAGGTGCTGCTGTTACTGTATATCAAACTGCGTAAGTTCAACATGTATATACTTTTCTGCCCTGTGAGTTTAGCTGGAGAATTCAGCACTATGTGCTGAAAATTATTTCTAGTAATGAAATTTGCTCAAAACTAGTACTTAGCGAATCCCACAACATTCAATAAATGTTATGTGTTATTTTCAGTGCATCCACTGAAGCAGGAAAACATGGACAATACTGGAATCATCCAACTGATTCTTTAAATTCCTTGGTGTACAACATTCTATGATATCCCTCTATAATGTGTTCAAATTCCTAACTGTGCTCAAAGGTCCCTGAAGCTGCCTCCATCTCTAATACTATGATCTTCAGAACAGAGGGCGTCTGATGAGAGAAGCTTCTGCCACTGATGAGTCAATAAAAAATCCCTCCATGAAAATGCTTCCAACCATAATAAGATATCCTGGGCATTCCTTGTGCCCAGTTTTATAGCGTGCTCTTATCCTGCACAAACATCTCTCTCTCTCTCTGTATTTTTCTATTCCCCCCCCCCTGCCCCGTCCAAACAATCTGGTTGCACTTACGAGTTTTGTGTTTTTTTATAAGAATTCATTGCTTTTCAGAGCATAGCTTAATTGCATTGTACAAAGACACACACAGCTGAAAACTGAAAAAATTAAAGACATCGTTGGACTGTAAGTTACTTTATGTTGTTTTGATCTATGCTCACTGTGTGTCAGACTCCTTCTAATAGTGGCATAAGAATAACATAGAAAAGGCCCAAAGTGTATTTTGCTCGAGGCAAAAAAATCCACAAAGTGGTAAAGACATAACAGTAAAATGACATTGAGAAATTGCTGTCATTTACTGGTTTCCCCAGACCTATTTCTTGAGGCTCATTATCTCATAAAAGCACCTTTTTCATATAGAAGTAGAAAAGGGAAACTTGGGACATCTTATTGTCACCCCTTCTCCTTGAAAGAAGATCATTTGGCTTTCTTGGAGTCATAGCACTCAGAGATGGGTTATGGATACAAGTAGGCTGGCCAGTTTCTGGGAAGGGGAGCTTAAAATGGGAGTTTAGAGTTGGTTTTCTTCTTTTTTGTAAGCACAAGGACATGTACAGCTTAATCCTGGAGCTATCCGTCTTACCTGTAAGAAGCATGGCATATTCTCCTGTTAACTCCATTTGAATGGTTTAGGAGGGCGATTTATACTAGAGATTTTTTTTTCTTAAAGTGACCATAATCCTTGCCCAAGGGTCTCTAAAGTCAATGTGTTTCAGTCAGCTCCCAGAGCAAGCAATTAAAGACAGATTCCTCCTCACTGATTTGTGGTGGGAATATTAGGATTAGGTTGCTTAAGTAATTTTTTATTTCTGTTCCTTGAGGTATTTCATATTTAAGAGAAATGAGAGTCCATCCCTTGGGCCTTAAGCTCTGCATGTAAACAAGCACATGAACTTTAAGTATTTCCATTGCACTGGCACGCCCAAATAAGACACGAGACAATAAAGACAAAGACAACTATTTGTTGTCTTTGTTCAACTAGTTTTGCTTATTTATTTAAATTCATTTAAATGACTGATCGACATCATTGCTTATTTAAATAAGCCGGGAAAGAGACAAGGGGGTAGCACTTCCCGCTAAGGTACGTACAAACAAAAAGGGAAGGCAGCAAAGTAATATGAAGAATATATTTAGCCAGTATATAAAGTGATAATGAATCAATTTAAGTTCAAACTAAATAAAGTCAAGGTAAAGTGTATTCCAAGCAATAATAAACAGTAATTATCAAAAACATTCAACATTCACAGTACATATACAAAAGGTATGGAGGGACACAATGCAATGCAATGCAATACACTACAGAAACCTTCATATCTCTTGGTCTATGTTTAGCCTCTAAAAAGTGGGCAACCAGGGGGGCTTCCATCGTCCCTGTCCTAATTCGGGAAAGGTGTTCCTGTACACGAACTTTAAGGGGTCTAATTGTACTGCCAATATAACATACATTACACTTGCACTGAATAATATATACTATATTTTGGGTCTTACATGTAGAAAAAGCTTCGTGTTCAGGAACACCTTTCCTGAATTAGGACAGGGACAATGGAAGCCCCCCTGGTTTCTGTGCTGCAGGTAGTACATCTGCCCCTGCAGGCTGACTGTTCACAGAAGTTGCTACAACGTGAAATGGAGCTTATATATAACTTTGAGACCACCACCCTGAATGGCTTGAACAACGAGATAGATTTCTCCTGCTTTCTGTAAAAAAATTTTCTGCAGTCATTTTGCTTTTTGTATTGAGTGACCGCATATATCACATGGTGCCTTTAAGGTTTTGTGCTATAAATTGTATGTAATTGGATGAATTGACGCGCCGATTGTCCATCAGGATACTCCCATTGTGGCGTTTGGATCCAGCGACGTTGGTTCGAATTGTTTTCTGCACGCTCACTGAATGATTAACTGTTTGTGTATCTATGGGTGTGTTTGCCTGTGAGTAGACATTGGAATATTTATGGTGTGTGTGTGTTATGGCTTTTGGAGAATGTTGCATTTATATTTATTTCTCCTTAGTTGATTGCCCTGAGGAAGCCTCTGTACGGTGAAACGGGAACAGCACAAGGTGCGAACATTTCCCCCGTTGACTTTCTAATGGACTTTATTATTGGTTTACTTGGAGCACCACCCACCTAGATTAGGAAGTAATTGGTAGTTGCTGAGTATAAATCTATGTATAAACCAACTTGTAGTGTATTGTGTTGCATTGCATTGTGTCCCTCCATACCTTTTGTATATGTACTGTGAATGTTGAATGTTTTTGATAATTACTGTTTATTATTGCTTGGAATACACTTTACCTTGACTTTATTTAGTTTGAACTTAAATTGATTCATTATCACTCTATATACTGGCTAAATATATTCTTTATATTTAAATAAACCAACAATTTTGAGGGTGGGCTGTACTAGGCAACCGCTTGGGCGCCCACCTGGCAAGTCCACCCTTGTTTGAAATTCGGTCACTGGTTATCACTAATCTTGTTTATCCCAGGCTGCACATCCATTCTGTACCACGAGGTGCCCAGCTTCATTCACTTCCCCTGATGGGCCTTGGGGCATCTACAAGGTTTGAGAGATTCCGCTTAGCACTCTGGGTGCTCTGTGGCTGTCAGCAATATGATGGCATATTCCAAACACCCCTCCCCATCACCCTGATGGCTCAGGGTGTTTGCCAATTAACCCTACCTATCCTGAGCACCCCTTCCCCACCTGCTGACTTTAATGCCGTGCAGACCTTGACAAAGATCAGCCAGGCAGACATCACCTGTTCACATGCAGCATATCGCTTTGAATCAAAGGAAGGACATAAGCCCCTCAAGCATAAAATCTCTAATCATACTTCCATATTGGCCTTCCATCTGACCTCCTCAATTCTGAAAAGTCTGAAGGCTCCCCTCCAGATTCCCCTCCAGATTCCCCATCACTACAACTCAAATGGCCAGGTACATTTCACCATATTTCAGGTTATGAGTTTGAGTGTATGTAACTCCATCAGCACATAGCACTTTATTAAGTATAAAGAGAATACATGATGACTGACAAATTGAAGTGAGAGTGGTTGAAGCTCAGTGTGGACTTGAGTCCATTTGTTTTTGTGCTCATATCCATGAGAGCCTCTGTTGTTTTTTTGCTGATCTTTCTACATGCAGAGAAGGCCTTTGATAATTTAAATTGGAATTTTATGTTCAGAGTCTCAAAGGGTAAAATCAATTTATACATCTCAAACAGCTCAAACAATTGTAAACAGTCAGTGGACCAAACCATGTGGAATACAAAGAGGTACAAGCCTAGGCTGCCCTCTGTCACCATTACTGTTACTACCTGTTCTGGAAGTTTTAAATAGTGGTATAAAACAAGTTGAAAGAGTTCAAGGAATAGCAGTAGAAAAGAGCAAGAGTCCAGTAGCATCGATAAGACTACCAAAATTTGAGGTAGGGTATGAGGGTAGGGTATGAGCCTTCACAGCTCACTTCTACAGATGCATCTGAAGAAGTGAGATGTGACTCATGAAAGCTCATACTCTACCACAAATTGTGGTAGTCTTACCGGTGCTACTGGACTCTTGCCCTTATCCACAATTCAAATGACTGTTTTACCTAAAATATTATTTTGATTTGGTTGTGACAATGGAGACAACATTTAAACAATGGCAGAAAGATGTATCTAGATTTATATGACAAAGGGGAAAAATGGTTAAATGTAAGATTTTGAAGGATGCAAAGGAAAGAGGGGGATTGGGCCTTCCTGATTTGAAATCTTATTTTGCTGCAAATTGCTTTGTATGGATGAAAGAATGGATTTTGCTGAAAAACAGAAGATTACTGGATCTTGAAGGGCATGACTTAAGATTTGGATGGCATGGTTATTTGTGGTACGATAAAGCCAAGGTTAATACAGATTCTAATAAACATTATGTCAGGCGCGCTTTGCTGAGAATCCCCTTGATGGCAAAATCTGGGAAATATATAATAGACACGAGTGTTCATACAGATGAACAATTTTTTTTTTAAAAAAACTGGATTCTAAGGACCCGGAGTGAAAATATCTCCTGAAACAGGGTCAGGGAAAGCAATCCATCCGGCTTGGAACGCAATAAACCTATGGTAAATAGGAGAGATAGAAGTGAAAGAGAAAATTCAAGAGGACGCAAAGCTGAAGTAGAAACGAAGAAGGCAGAAGAAAAAGGAAATAGAGAAAGTTAAAAAAGATGCTCCCCTCTTTCCTTATTCCACAGAAATATAATGCCAAACAGGCAAAACAGCTACAAATAATGTATAGTGAGGCCAATAAGCCACATTCAGGACACAGCCAGATGAAACATGGGGGAGAAGTCTCCCCCACATTTCAGTCTCCAGAGGGACTAGCCTCAAAATAATCAATATAACCTCAGGCAAAACAACCAACCTGTAATAAAACAAAATAAGGTACCTATTCATCAGAGCAAACGCCCCAAACTCAGACAAATCAGCCTAATCACAAATTATCTATTTCCCAGTGGGAAAAAAACCAAACCAGGCAAATGAGCCAGATAAGGAGCAGGTGGGTGGGTGGGGTGGGATATACCCTCCAATACGCCAAACACCCTTCGCAAATCACCAAGCAGCCACTAAATTTAGTGCTGACAATTTACACAGATCCGAAAAGGAGAGGGAACAGGGAGGCAAGCAGCCTCTTATTGCGTGAAGATCCCAATGTCCATTAAGTATATATGTGTCAAACTCAACAACTGAAAATGGGTCAGACCGATTCACAAACACCATTATATTGGGGGGAAACTGAGTAGCCAATTTAGATTTCTTCTTTTTCAGGTCTGAGAAACTTTCCAAGGCAAGAAACCAAGGTGATTATAAAAGAATAAAGTTTATTTAGAGAAATAAACTTAATGCACACATTCTTACAACTGAATTCTTAACAATAAGTTGTCAGCATCTGCATTTATACCTTTCCAGCAATACAAGACAATATTGTTCACAGTACAGAGGATCTCATACAGTTCTATAAAAAAACAGTCAGTTCTTCAAATAATCAAATCAAAGTTACATGATTTCTTCAATATGATGGATTGGCAGGTCATGATGATTCGTATTTAGAAAGGTCACTGTAATAAAAAACATTCTGCGTGGCACAAACAATTTCATAACATAACATGGGATAGAACTTCCCAAGGCCAGAGCTAAAAATTGTGGACATAAACAATTTAGTGTGTAATGAAAATTAACTTGCAGTGCTTGCTGTGCTTTTTGAGGCCTTTACATTGTTGTTGTTATTTATACTACTGCTTGAAGTCCTGAACAGGGGCACAAGACAAGATGAGAGAGTTCGAGGTTCAAAGGTGAAACAGGAAACTTACAAGTTAAGAGCCTTTGTGGATGATTTGGTGCTAGTTATGGAGGATCCCCTAAAGGGAATTGAAACCTTAATGTCAAAATTGAAAGAATTTGGTGCAGTGACTGGCTTCAAGGTTAACAGGCAGAAGACTAAAGTGTTAACTAAAAATATGAAAATACAGGACCATATGAAATTGGAGAACAAAACAGGGTTTGAAATTGAGAAAAAGGTAAAATACTTGGGTATTACTTTGTCAAGTATGAACTGTATGTTATTTCAAAACAATTATATTAAGACTTGGAATGAAATTAAAAGGGATATGTTAAGATGGGATAACATTTAGCTATGGTTGGGAAGAATAACTACAATTAAAATGAATGTTTTACCTAAATGCAATTCCTATTTCAGACAATTCCAGTATTGACAACTGAGGCACCATTTAAGCAATGGCATTGTTATTGTTAAAGGTAGGAACAATAATGTTAAACAGAAAGGGTGCAGAAAGGATTCATTCACAAGCACTGAGTAATTTAGATCAATGGATTTTAACTGGTATACAGGGGGCTTCCTCAAATTCCCTAACAGTAACCCGCTCAATCTATGCTTTCTTTAAATCAGTTAAACTAATTGAATAATCTGTTCAAAGCATAGCCTTGGAGGAAAGATATATCTGCAAAAATTGAAAGATGCTGAGAATGTTTTACTTCTGAGACTGTTCCATTGTTAAAATTTCTGTCATGCCATCCTCTGTAACTTCTCTCCACCCCCTCCCCACCCCCAAGTAAGTCACTTTTAAGAAAGGAGAGCCACATTGCCATAGACTGGAGGAACAGGATTGGTTTCAGGAAGGACGTCTTCTGTGGAAAATGCACCTTCTCCATTCACAACATAGGGTACACAAACTATGGTCTGAAACAGAGTAAAAAAAATCACTATCAGATGCTAGTATAGTCAAGGTGATATTTCTAAGAGCCAAACTACAAGTGACGCCTGGCACTAGTTGGACACTTGTCAGCTTCCCTCAAGTTTTGATAGGAAATGTAGGCAGCTTGGCGGAATGTTGGACAAGTGACAGTTGCAAAGTCTGTTAGACAGCAGTCGGAGAGCCAAGCTGCAAGACGAGGATGCCTATATTTCCCATCAAAACTTGAGGGAAGCTGACAAGTGTCTAACCTGTGTCAGGCGTCACTTGTAGCTTGGCTCTAAGTGCCAACACTGCTTTCGTCACCATCATCAAAGTAATTGCCCCCATCCCTCTATACTAGAATGTTACCAGTCTGGCTGCCACCACATTTGCAAAGAATAGGACATCAGTCCCCTTGTTGTAGATATTATCCCACACTGTACATGCCCAGTGCTCTATCCCTAATTTGGAATGGGAAAAAAGAGAACAATGGAGAATTCTTAATGCTTTGGTTCCACTTCAAAAATTAGTCTGGAAAATTAACAGGGCAATGCTAAGAACACTTTCCTGGGAGTAAGCCCCATTGAACTGACCAGAATAGAATTCTAAGTAGTCCTATTTAGCCTTGCTATCTTGGAACTCCAAACTCCAGGGAGATATTTGGGTGATATTATTAGCAAAGTTCTTTAAAAGCCATTTATTCTGTATGTTGGTTGTACCTCTTATTCTATTTCCTGTTGCCTTGAACACTGGTTTATATTATGTGACCCCTCCCCACCTGTGCATGCAGTCACTCTATAGGTTTATAACATTGTTACCAGATTATCAGTCTGGAATCTGAATGAAACAGTCTGATCATTCTTTTGCTCAAAATTCTTCCTAAAAACTAGGAAGGAGGTCAGGAAACACAAACTGAGAGGCAAGGAAGCCCTCTCCTTGGTGGGCTGCTGCTATGTCTATAGAATCGCTCTAACTGAGAAAACCTGCCCAGTTGCTTGAACCATCTAGCATAGTCTTCCTGTCATGCATATGCATACTCTTCCTCTCATCAGTCATGCTAAAACCTATCTCCTTGCTGCCATCCCAGAAACAAGGGGCACCAACATTACTGACAAGCTTGAATTCTCCTACGTATCTAAGACTTCTTCTAAGTTTAGCAACACCTGTTAATAAACCAGTGTTAGTCAAGAGCAGTCATAGTCACAGGACATCTGGGGCAGCTGTCTTGGGTCCTGGGATGAGAAAGGGCCATGCAGCAGCCAGATTCCCCCACCGCTGCCCTGAACCTCTGCCACTGTAGAGTCATGGCAGCAGCAGCTGAGTCAGGTGGCAGGGACGTGGTGGGACAACCATCTGTAGCCCAGCCTCTTGTCATACCAACTGCCCAGCCAAGCCCCCAGCTGCATCATGAGGATGCTGCCTGGCCCATTTTAGGACTGGCTGGACAGGCAGGCTGGGAGAAGAGGAAAGCCACTCCCTCCTTTGGGGTGGGGAAAACCCCTGCAGTGATTCTGGGGTCCCATCCTTGAGTATTACCTGGGTGCTCAGAGTCATTAAGTCCACCCGTGATTTTAGTCCAGGACAGGTTACAAGACTGGTCACTCTTAATGGCGATTGGAATTCCTATTATACTCACAGTTCTGACTGGCCATGTCACACTCCCAGTGAGTAGAAACTCATCTTTTCTCCAGTTATGGATATTCTTGACAACATAAATATTAATTTGTCCATGATTGGGCCTCTTAACAATAAGCTTTCCTTAACCAGTGCTACCATAATATTCTGTTTTGTGTATTTATTTCCCTTTCTTTCTTAAAATTGCATATAAGATATTGCACTCATCTTGGTTTTATGCTTTAAAAATGGTTTGAGCAAGTTGGGAACCACAGGCCCTGGGCCACCAGAGGAACCCCACCCCACATGAATTCTGAGCAAGGTACCAAGTGCTTACCATGTCACTGTTGCAGCAGACTGCTTGGAACTGATAATGTGCCATTGAAGCAGCAATGCAGAACTCCAGAAAGCTAAACATGAGGAGCAGGGCAGCAAGACCAGTACCTACAGACTGCAGAGCATTAAAGTAGATGGATTACCTATTATTCACCTCTCAGACCAAACTAGATGTGAAAGGGAGAGGGGCTCCAAATCACATTTAGTATGGAAAGTATATTACATATCACATTTCAGTAATGGAAAGTGAGTTCAGCTGAAACACTGCAACATGCAAAAGTGGCCAACAACCACATTCTGAGTACAATGAAATTGAAAACACCATTGAAAAGTTCTGCTAGTGAAGATACGCTGTCTGCGGTTATAATCAGAATAATCTGATTAAGGAGTCTGCGTAGCATATGAATTTCTCTTTAAACGTAACATTGTAAAACTATGATAGGGGGTCCTCTATGCAAGGACCTTCCAAGTGTATATATTGTTTTTAAATATCACAAAGACATTTTGCATATATTTGGTACTATTATATAGGCAATGAAATCCAAACATAAGGCTAAAAAAATCTCATCAGAGCATTCTTTTTACGCCATACACATACAAGATAATGATAGAATCATGCTAATTGTAAAGCAGTTTAAAATGAAGCCCATTTAAATATCAGAGGAAAACATCCTCATAAGCATCCCTCTTGTGTCATTTGCCTGATGACTGTTTAGAACCTCAGGGACATGTGTAAATAAAACAGCAGGAGAATACATGGTTGGTGGGAGCAACTGGGTAAATAGATCCAGAGGAGTTAGCCATGTTAGTCTGTAGTAGCAAAATCAAAAAGAGTCCAGTAGCACCTTTAAGACTAACCAATTTTATTGTAGCATAAGCTTTCAAGAATCATGTTCTCTTCGTCAGATGCATGGAGGGCAGAAGGAAACTGGCCAAATATAGAGGAGGAGAGGGGGGGAAGGGGGGAAGGAGGAGAGAGGAGAACACTTCAATCTACCAGGACGTTCCATCAAAGACTTAAAGGTCGCTGTAGTTCCACAGAAACCTTTCAAAAACAAAATCCAACGGGAAGCTGCTGAATTGGAATTCATATGCAAATTTGACTCTGTCAAGCTGGGACTGAATAGGGACTATGAATGGTTATGTCATTATCACAGGTAACTGATTTCCTTTACAGAGGCGGAGTCAGGGGGAGTCCAGTGGCACCTGGCATGGGCTTTCGAGGACCACGGTTCTCTTTGTCAGATGCATCTGGCGGGGAGGACTGTGGTTATCGAAGGCTTGTGCTGCAGTGCTGCTGAACTCTTTTTGATTTTGCTACTACAAACTAACACGGCAAACTCCTTTGAATCTTTACACAAGCAAACTGATCCCCGCACCAAAAGGAGCTGTCTGCATCTCCGTATCAAAGGAGTTGTTTACATCCCCCCTCTCCTCCTTCCCTCCTTCCCCCCCTCTCCTCCTCTATATTTGGCCAGTTTCCTTCTGCCCTCCATGCATCTGACGAAGAGAACGTAATTCTCGAAAGCTTATGCTACAATAAAATTGGTTAGTCTTAAAGGTGCTACTGGACTCTTTTTGATTTTGGGTAAATAGAGAAACTCAAAATAACAAGTTTAGGAAATGTCAGAACCACAAACTTGACAAGATCATCCAGGAAACCTGTGGAGTAAAAAAACAAAACAAACAAAAAAGCAAAGGTCGTAGATGGCCTACACACTGCATTTCAATAATATAATGATTCTGTTATGAAATTGTGTGTGGAGTTCTAACTGTTGGGATTGTGCGCCATGGAGGAAGAATGAAAGTTATAGTAGATTAATAGGATTTATTTCTTAGGCTATTGAGTGAAAGAAAGTAAATGTGGGATGTGACGGGGAAGTATTTCCATTATACTTCTGCATGCCTTGACTTTATTATAGAATCAAAGTTATACAGTCTTAAACTTGGAAGGGGTCTTATAAACCATCTAGTCCAGCCATCTGCTCATTGGAGGAAATCCAAAGAGCATTCCTGACAGATGGCTGTCCAGCCTCTGCTTGGAGACATCCAATGAAGAAGAACCCACCCCTAGATAATTGGCTCCATTATTGTAATGTTTAAGTTTTAGTACCCTTGGAAGGGCATGAATGCAGGGGCCATGCACTTGCAGTCACCATGATGCACAAGTGACAAGTTATTACAATTGACAGAAGGGTTACTGATATCAGGGGTCATTTCGTAGAAAAAGAACTGCAGGAACTCATTAGCATACCTCATTAACATGTCACATATGCCACATCCCTTGATCAGGCCAAAATGGCCAGGATTTGGCTGCTGCCAGATGGGGGAGTGTTCCTCCACCTGGCAGTGGCCCAATCAGGGCCGTTTTGCCCCCAATCCAGTTTTCCCCATAGGGAATAATGGAGATTAGAGGTGACTGGGGGCACCTTCTTTGGGGGCCCATAAAATGCCCCCCGAAGTCCAATCTTTATGAAACTTGGGGGGGGGATCTTTAGAGAACAGCCAGTAGTAGGTCCTCAGCATATATGGTAAAATTCGGTCCTAAAATGCCCCATCAGACCCCTGGGAAGCCCGGAATTGCATTCCCTGTTGGAAACAATGGCCAAATTTTACCCAATTTGCTTTGTATTGCAAAGCCAAACTGGAGAATGAGTACCCCCTCACCCCGTCCTTTTCAGGTTCATGTATCAGGCATGTTTATGAACTTCTTCTCAGATGCTTAATCATGTTGCCACGATCTTTCTTCCCACATCCTCCTTATCCCGACCGAAAATGCTGCATGGAGAGGAGGACGACGAAGTTAAGGGGGGAGGAAGGTGCAAGAAGGAAGAATAGCGAGGTGACGGTGTAAACTAGAAAACGGGAGAATTTAAAATATGCCAGATTAAAAGCAAAACAATTTGGGTGTAAGCCGGATCTAAGGGCAAAAAGAGGGGAGAAGGAAATGGAAGCCACCCAAAATTGCCATTCTGCAATAGCGACTCACTGTTTATGACCATGGACACTTGCAACCATGACTACACCAGTTACCCAACACGTGCACGGACTAGGGCTACAGGACACGTGTTCACTCAGGGTAAAATGGACATGGGTAGGTAAGGAACAGACATGATTCTAGACACTCGCATAGCCTCATGTAATTCATCTCATCTAGTTCAGTTCACAGTTGACCTGTGACCTGTATAAAAAGAGTCTGAGTGTCTGTTTTGGTGAAATCTTTTAAAACAGATATTTTGTCTATGGCTGCTTCCACACATGTTGGATAATCCACTTTCAATACTCTTTAGTGAACATTTGGAACAGCTTTTCCATGTGTGGAACAAAAAATCCACTTCCAAAGGATTGCTAAAGTGCATTGAAAGTGCATTATTTAACGTGTGTGGAAATGGCCTATAAGTATACATAAGTATACTTACATAAGTATACAAGCTAAATCTTGCACAACCCAGATTTCATATTTTGCAAGGATTGTTTCGAATGCTGAACAAAGAGTATTCAATTTGCAACAAATAATTGGAGACAGTTATCCTTTGGACATATTTCCTGTGGCTTATCCTTTAGGCATGCTCAGTTTTCCAAACCCTATTTGTCAGACATTTGAGTCTGACAGAACTGAACTAAACAAACCTTATTAGTGATTTACATCTGACCGTCACATTGAAACACATGAGTGTCAATTAAATTTGCCACAAAATTTGCACTATCCCTGATGAATACCAGTTGTTGAAGGATAATGGGGGGGGGCATTCTCTCCTCATGCCCGTAGGCTTCCTAGAAGCATCTGGAGGCCCGCCATGGAAAGTGAGATGCTGGATAATTCCATAATCAAAATGTCCAGCAACAAATAAATAGAAACATTTGTATACACTTCGGAGCTTGCAAGAATCTAAATCTTCTAAATCCAAAAGGCAAAGAAAGGGGCACTCATATGTAGGAAAGCCCTGTGTACAATTAGAGTTTTGCTTGTTGTTTTATCATCATCAGTTCCCAGAACAGTGACTAGATTCTTTGGCAATGGAAATTACTGCAGTAAAAATTGCAAACAAATCTTTATTTGTGTGAAGGTTCCCCTCTCAATGACGCATGCCCTTTCTTTGTATTCTATCCATGGACTCAAGAAACTTGTTCACTTACCCTTGACAAATCATCATTCTGCCTACTATAGACTGAATTTAGAAGCCACTCCACTGAATATAGAATCATACCAATGAATGCTATTACAGCACCAGTGATGTTCATTCCCATACTGCATTTCACCTGAAAGACAAATGCAAAAATTCAGGCTAGGTAAAGGGATGGATGTGTGATACCCTGCATATCCATGTTTGGTGCTGAGACTTGCTTTCTCTTCTCCCTCTACTGAGAGCCAAGCTACAAGTGACACCTTACACAGGTCGGACACTTGTCAGCTTCCCTCAAGTTTTGATGGGAAATGTAGGCGTCCTGGTTTTACAGCTTGGCTTTCCATTACAGCTGCAAGAGCAAGATGCCTACATTTCCCATCAAAACTTGAGGGAAGCTGACAAGCGTCCAACCTGTGTCAGGCATCACTTGTAGCTTGGCTCTGAGATGCATTGACATGCATCTGTGTAATTTAAAGAATCCCTGGTACATAGAAGAAGAAGGAGGTCATGGCTCAGTGGCAGAGCACCTGTTGTGCATGCAAAGGGTCCCAGGTTCAATCCCCTGCAAACCCAGTTAAAAGAATCAGATACTGAGTAGGTGATATAAAGATCTCTTCCTGCTTCCAGTCACGATAAGTAACTTCATTAATGGGCATTTTGCCACGAAAAGATCCTTCCTGCTATTATCATCATGCAGCTATGCCCTGATTTTCAGCCAGCCATCTTCAAACCCCAGTGAACAGTTTGAATTTGACCCAGGCCTCCTCCCCTTCTATAGATAACTCATGTTTATCCATATCTCAGTGAGGACCCACGCCTGGCCCTTGTCTCTGTCCCCTTCATTTCCAAACCTAGAAAGAAAGAAGAAAAGTGCGATTTTCACTGTTTTGACCCCACCCATCTCTTGAAAGCAGCTGAGGCTCTCACGCCATTGGATGCATAAAGCATGGACCATCACGAACTGCCGGATCGCGAACAGACGATCAGGCGGTTCGTGGGTTTTTTTGGTTCATAATGCGGTTCGTGCCCATGTCTAATCTGAACCACCAGCTATGAATGAGATGCCATGAATTTGTCCACATTGGGTATCTGTTGCCAGCTTTGTGAATATAGGTTCTGTTAGGAGGAGGTCCATATTTGTCCTCACATATGTCTAGTGTACATGGATTCCAGACCAGACACAGTAACTCAAGAGCAGGGCCATTTCCAGATGGCTTACCTGCACCCGGGACATCGCGCCACATTTTGGATCGTGCCGGGGAAAATGCGAAATATCGCGTTTTCTCACGCGAGTTTTGTACGATGTTGCAATGCAGTGAAGTGAACTATAAACCACATGAAGTTGTGCATCTTCCTATTCTTTGGATTTAAAATTCACCATGAAGGAAAGAATACAGTTTGAAGGTCTAGAGCATATTATGCTAAAGGAAGAAGGTGAGTTTTTAAAACATCTTTATCTTGTGATTCAACAAAACCCTGGGGTTTTTTTTGGTAGATCCAAGGTTAATGCAGTTGAAGACAGATTGTACAAATGTAAGACATTTTCACACTGCTTAGTCCAACTTTTCTTACTAACTCATTTTAATAAACTTTTCTTTGAAAGCCGATTATCTGCTTTTTATGCAGTTTTAACTAGTGCAGCAAGAGTGATTACTGCACTTTTGGCTCAGTGAAGGGGAGAGTGGTTTCCAGGGCAAGGCTGACATGGGAGGGAAACACAAGGTAGGCTCCTCCCATGTGACTACAGCTTTGACAGTACCTGTCGATCACAAGGCTGGGCACAGCAGGCAGGAGGCTCACTGGTACTGCAGGGCTGAACACAACAGGCAGGAGGTCAGTAGTCCAGAAGGCAGCAAACCAGGGTCCAGAAGTCAGGCCAAGTGTCAGGACCAATATGCCAGTCAGAGAGAGGAGCAGGCAGAAGGGTAGTCAGAAGGCAGGCCGGGGTCAAAGTCCAATCAAGCAGCAAAGCAGGGCACAAGGCAAGGCAGGAGCGTCCAGGCGTAGAGCTCTGGGAGCAGGGAGTGGCGAGCCGAGTTGCTTCCATGCTTGGTTTCCTCGGTGTCTTCCTTTTATGCTGTCCTAATGAGGAACAGCTGTTGCCTCTCTCTCTAACAGCTCCGCTCGGTGCTGTGCCTGTAAACGGGCACTCCTTCGCCTCTCCAACAGAGCAGACTTATCTCTATGTTTCCTCCTTTCAGCTGGCCCCAGGTGCTCGGGTTTCGCTTTTGCCCTGGGGGAGTCTTTGTCTCTTACAGCCTCTGTGGAGGTTTCTGGCTGTTCCTCATCCCTGACACTCTCTGCAGAAGCTCCAGGCTGTTCTTGCTGAATTCCCTCTGGAGCAGCAGCAGTGGTTTCTGACTGCTCTTCCTCTCCAATAGCTTCTGCAGGGGCTTCTGGCTCTAGAGAAGGTCCTGCTGGCTCTTCCTGCTCATCTTCTGAGGAGGACTCTGAGGCAATAGGTAAGGTGGCCAGTCGAGGCTGGGGCTGACTTATGACACTACCTTCACAGAGGGGGGAAGAGCTGCCCCCTCTATAAATGTACTGTCACAAGGGCCTAGTGTGTACTCTGTTTCCCTCCTGAGTCCTGACAGAAGGATGACAGGCCAGGATCTGAGGGACAAACATACAGCTCCTTCAAGATGTTCCACTGTTTAAGAAAGTCTTTATTTGAGACAAAAGTTGCTATGTTTGTGGTAGATTGTATACAAATGGGGAAGACCTGTGAGTGATATTTCTAGCCCCTGCTGCAATAACTGCTTATGATATGGAAGACATGAGCCTCTCATTCTGAAGTACTTTGTATTGCAAAAGCACTACACATGTCCAGTGAGACAAAACGTTACCAGATCCAGCCCGGAAGACTGGCACACACGTACCAAGCAAATGGAATGCAGGGCAATTAGGTTTATTGCACTCCTGTCTCCCATGCCTCAACTTGTAGCTCTTTGAACAAGAAAAGCCCTGAGAAAGATCCCTTTAACATCCCTCTGACATTCATTCCCCTTTCATCTCGGTTTGATGAGAACCCCGATGCAACCCTATCTGACAGTCATCAGTCACCTCTAAGATAGTTTTATTCCTTCCCAGGAAAAACGTAAAATGTGGGAACACATCCCCAATCTTCAGAGATACTCAATGTGAATTATAGTTTTATCGGGCACCTGAATATGCATTCTACCTCTGGTTCTGGAATGGAATGCTGAATTATTGTTTTATTGGCAGGAACCTAAAATAAAGAATTGCAACATTCTCCGGCCAGAATGTTGACCAAAACTTATCAAAATCCTTATCACTCCCAGGAGACAAATATCAAAGTTCTTTGTGTATGGAACCATTTCACCCCAAGGTCCAGTCTACCCTATAAATATTTGGGCTCTGACCCAGCCAAAGTATTGCACTCTCAGGGTTTGCCCTGGGCTTCTCTTTGCAGATGCTAGTAGTTCTCTGCAGACTTTGCTTCTCACCTGATAGGTAAATTTACCCTGAACCTTACTCTATTCCCATTTTCCAGCTATATTCCTAGGACCCTTATCTGTTTGATATAAACTGCCTTTGTTTTGGAAAAACTACCTTTGTTTTAGAAAAAAACCTCAGCATGTCAGCTTTCTGGGAGAAGGACCCTAGTTACCGACCTCTCACTAAGGCTACTCCTTGCTTGCTAATTTCTCTTTGTTTTGCAAGGAGCTTCATCCAGGTAACAGACCTAGAAGGGAGAAAGGAGTGCACCAGCAGACAACAGACCATCCTTCAACTGGTTCCATTGTCTCTATCCTTGAACAGTAAGAAGGCATGCAGTCCTAGAACACAGAGAATAAGGAGTGTGCTGCTAAACAGCCAGACAATTGACCATACATTCACCAGAAGTCAGAGGCATTTGGTGGGAAGAAAAGATATGGGAACAACTACAATGAACTGATGAGAATTGAATTTTTGGTGAGATTTCATTTGAAAGCAATATCTTAAAGAGAGTAGATATGTTTTATCATTTTACACAGCCTGCCTTCATGAATATCTGTGGCTTGAAAGATAGGGTAGAAATCAAAGGAATAAAGCAAATAAATAAGCTTGGAGAAAAATTGCTTGTTGATTTCAGCTTTATAGAAGAGGGTAAATGTTAAATAAATATATCTCCTACCATGCGGGTGAACAGCTGTTTCTCAAGTACCACTGAAAGGGATCCAGAAGCAATGAACTGTCCAATAGAGGAAAAATGCATTAGACAAGAGTCAATTTAAAAATAACAGAAGAAAAAAAAATCTCTATTTAGAACAACTAACTGCTATGCAAATAATGTCAGCCAACAGCATTATTTCTCCCTTTAAGGCCAACTAGTATCCTTAATGATAAAGAAGCTTTGTGAATTGGCTGTCTGATTACATGATGTGTCTGTTTCTATGGTTTCTCCTAAAGGGGCATGCCTGCTGGGCTTATGAGAAAAGAATGTTAATGATTCAGTTGTGGAAGATGTTTCCTTACTGGAACCTAATTGTCAATAGATGGTCTCCCAATAGTACTCTTCTGTTGGAGGACCCCCTCAGAGCTTGGAGAAGATCAAGGTGGGCTGGCTATGCATAAAGAAACAGAAGTTTGGAGTTTGGAAGAACCTTGGAGAGAGTGGTTGTGTTCAGACATCACAAACAAACCTCCATATGGGAACAAACCAAAGACTCGTGGGATCCCTGAGTGTAGAAGCTTGGCCAGTAAAGACAGGAGAACAGATTTTGCACTCTCCATATTGTTCCAAACAGCAGCCCTTGTTTTCTCACAGAAATGAATGGCTGCCATTCACATTCTACAGGAGAGAGTAAAGGGGTGCACTCAGGCACACCACTGGGGGATAAACACATTCCCTGCTTTTGGAGACACCAGCCATCCGGAACAAAGTCATTCTATGTCTGCACAGCCCTCTCCTGGGTTTATTTATTGAAACATTTACACACCATCTTTTGCTGGTTTGCAGTACAATCCTTAATGGACTTAAAAGGGTGTAACTCTGTTTAGGATCATACTGTTGCTCTGCAAGAAGCTTACACAGTACAGATGAGGCTAAAAGTTAAGCCAGTACTCTTCTTGTGTAGTAGGGCGATCCTATACAATTCATGAAAACTCCATGGTTAAACACTTTGCACCAGTAACTTTATGCATCAGCACAAAACCAAAGACACCCCTCCCCCACATTCTACCCCCGCTGACATGTCGAGTAGTGGCCAAGAATGGGGTGCCTGGCCTGGGAGGTCTCCTACTATAATGGGACACCTACCCCTAGCCCCCAGTGCAAAGCTCTGCCTCCCATTCTGATTTGGTGCAGGGAGAGTTTTCACATGAAGGCTCTGTCTGCAGCTTGCACACAGTTTCCTCTTTAAGTTGGAGTAAAGAAAGTCTTTCTTTGTTCTGCCTGAAAAAGGAAAACCACAGAACCCCTGCTCAGAAACATCATGGCATTGTATGGAAAATCCCAGACAAAGCAGGGGCATGCTGTGTGCCACCCAAGGGAAAAATCCCTGTGTGAAAACAGCCAACGTTGCTTTCCTGTACATAGAAAATCAATAGTTGAACAAAAATTTGAATGTTAATTGCTAAATTAAAATACCCACATTAAAAACCATGAACATTAAAACCCACTGCTAGGTCTCAAAGCCAATGAATGTACTACTTACAAATATTCCACCCCAGAATGGATAACCTCCAAAGACAGTTAAAGGGAAGTAATCTGTCTCCCAGCCACGAAAAATAGTCATGACACCCCCAGATCCAATGAGTATCAATCCAATTATGATCTGGATGGCCTATGGGGGGAAAATATAATGAGCAAAGTAAATCCCAAGTCCTAGATAATGAAGGATTCTGAGTCTTACCCCTTAATGTTTTAAGCAGGAAAAGCTGAACAAATTCCTTTGGCCCGTTATTTTTGCTCAGCAAAAAAAGAAAATGCTGGAGTTGGGGTGACATTTTGGGTTGCTAGACCAACCCAAACTAACGTGGAAATGAGGCAGCAGCCACAAACAGCAGGTGAGGAAGGGAAGGTGGAGTTAGCTTTGGTTTTTGGTTATCCTTGGATGGAGATGGGAGCAATGGTATTTCCCCTAAATTACGAGTCTTTGCTGGTCCCTCTCTTGTTTCTGTCTAGTTCAATCTGATTAATAAACTGTTTTGAGGGCTCACTTCATATTTCTCTCTCTCTTCTTCTTGAATAGTTTCCACATCCCCATACTTTATGTATAACAAGTAGGGGATCCATTCTATGGACACTTGCAGGGGAGGGGAAATCCCACTGCCCCTTCTACTGAAAGCCCCTTTCCTCATCTTCTGCAGATCGCTAGCCACATGATCAGTTCTGTTAGCCGGCTAATGGGATTTTGTCTTTGGGCCTGGCTTGGGGCAGGCTGTGCTTACAGCCTCAAGCTACCACCCTCCCGGTGATGGAGAGGATGTGTGAAACTGAAAGTCTACAGCTTTTAGCCTTCAGCACACTGCCAGCCAGCTGAGATGGGGAATCATGAGGGCTTTCCTCCAGTGCTTGCATCTTCTCCTCTTCCATCTCACTGGCACCTCTGCTCCCCCTGGTAGCTCTTCTCCCTGCAAGTGCCTCTATCTACTTGCACCTCCACCTTTATACTGCCTCCAGTTCCATTTCCCATGGCCCCTCAAGCCTTCCTCCTGATGGCCCCCCTTCTCCCCTTATCTTAAGCTCTTCATGGTGCCCTGTTGTGATGTCTGTGCACATGCAGACATCACGTGTCTGGACTGTGTGTGTGTGTGTCTTTAACCACCTCTTTTTCTGCAAATGGGAATCCTCCCAAATTTGCAGAAATCTCCTCTATCCATATCTGACCCCAAGGAACAAGTTCAGAATTAAATACATTGAATTCATATCATATAAGAGAGCTGTCTTTCTGATCCTATGTTAGTTTTGTTTTTGAACCAGTCTCTATGATTATTTAATCCTCTTTGCATTGACAGCACTTCTGCTTGAAAGCCATTGAAATCACCATGCATTAGAACCTTATCTGAAATAAAGTGTACTTACTAACAATGACTTGGTCTCTGCTTTGATGAATTTCTCAAACCTACCCACTTGAGGGTTTTGCTGAAGTTGGTTGGTGGTTCCAAGCTGCTGTCCTGCATATTGTATCACCCCTCCTGTTTGGATAACAGTACCATGGGTTATTTGGCCTGCCTCAGTTAGACTGAAACCATTTGGGGGAATGATTAGTTTTGTTCTGTTAGCCATTCTCCCTGAATCTGTTGTCATAACTAAGCTGCCTGTGAAAAGAAAAAAAGAAAAAGAAAGGAAAAGCTTTCCCTCAGATTTATACAAATATTAAAAATGTCCTTCCCATACACACTTACTCAAAGCTAAACTTCAAGAGATGAATGACACGAGGATGCTCACGTGAAGGGAGTTCGGAAGGCTTTGTCAATTTCCCCTCTATACTGAGCCAGCAAAGATGCTCCTCAGAGGGTTTGTTTATTTCCTCTTCACTTCCAAAAGGCTCTATCAGTTTTACCTCCCCTTCTAGGAGGTGAAGAGGAAATAAACAAACCCTCTGAGGAGCAATCTTTGTTACTCTGTAGAGAGGGGAAAACTTGGCTTCCCGGCTAACATTGTGACTCCCTTCATGTGAGTGTCCTTGTGTCATTCATCTCTTGTAGTTTAGCTCTAAATCTTAAATGGAGCCCTAAAACTGGGTTCTATGCCAGAAGCTTGACTCATGTAAGTATTTAATGGGATAATTAACCATGCATAATTCCAGTGCTGTACTTGGCACATATGAACCAAATACACAAAAGGCTAGAGGTTTCCTGGTATATGGCCAGATGAAAGTGTTTCCCTCTTTTTGTCTCCAAAAGAAACAAAATTATGTGAATAAAATTTAACCTTAATTTTCAGTTATTGTCTTCCTTACTGGAAAGAATCTCTCTGCCTAATTTCAGGCAGATAGGAGAAATAGTCCCCATTTTATACGCAATTATAATTATTGCTTGCATGGCAGGCACAAGGAAGAATGAATGTGAGTAGCTTTTTCTTCATTTCCCAGGATCCATAAAAATGAGCTAAAGTCCATTCCTTTTTTCAGTTCAGTTTGGGACTTTAAAAAAACACCCTCATTAAAACAGTTTTAATGTCTCATATGCACAATAAAACTTCTATCGACATTTTCCAAGGCTACTGTTCCTTTAAAATTTTCTTGTGTTCCTCCTTTTTTTATTTCCTGTTTACACACACCCCATAGTTGGTTGGTTCTCTTGAGCCATTCACGGATATATTGAAAATTATCTGCTCTTGTTCACAGAGGACTGATGTGTCATTTACATTTATAGCCAGCTAAAGCTGCTGCTTGTTTTTTTAAAAGATAATTTATGCTATTATGATTATATAAAATAAAATATGTATAAGTAGTTACTTAGACTTACAAAATAAAAATAGTAGTTATCTTCCTTCTCCCTCAATGGAACTAGAGAGTTTTGAACACTAGCTGATAGGGTCAAATTATGATTACCAGTCTCAAGTAGGCAGCTGATTTTTCAGTGATCAGTTTGACCACATGTGACACTATCGTATCTGTTCAAAGAGTTGTTGTTCTGCTTCCAAACACTGTAGAGCACAACTTTTCTTTTGCATGTGTATTGTCACACAACTTGATGGAGATCTCTTCCCCACTGTCATTGCTGCATACAGCTTTGCTCCACAGCCATAACACAGAATTAAATCAATCAAGTAGAGAAACTTCTGGCAAATCAATGATTTTTTAAAATGCTTGACAAATAGGTCTCTTTAGCGGCCAGACTATGACCCAGGGGGTACGCACAAATTCTCCAAAAGATTTAATCAAGTTTGTAATTTTTACTTATTACCAAGTTATGACTTGGCTATATAGCACAAATAATTGCTGCACAGGTGTAAAACTGTTTAGCATGGCATGTAACTGAAGCTATTTAAAATTTGAACATTAATCTGATGGTCATCAAAACAGAAGTGCTTGAGATGAAGAATCCTCTGCCAGTGGTTAAAAAAAAACTCCAGCGTTTCAGACTATCTACCATGGAAGTGTGTCTTTTGTTTTTAGGTGAAATCTGATCGTTTAGTAGTGAGGAGAAGGGCATCTGATCATGGTCAGAAGCCCTTTGCACATGTTCCTTCAAAATTGCAAACTATGCCCAAATACCCAGAACGTAATCCCAAAGTACTTACGTTACGCTCTGTGGTGTGCTTACAGCTTCCCAGTGCATCTGCAGTTTCACCAGGAAATGATCTGTGACAATAATACGGGAGGCCATCTGTCAACATTAGACTTTGACTCCTGCCCTGCCCATGCTACTGAGTCTTTCTCCATTATCATCCTATTACTTTATGACAATTAAAAATGTTATTCCTTTTAAGATATTTTTCTCATCCCTGTCAAGGGATCAGACTCTCTTTCTTGATTATTCTGTACGTTGTCTTCTATCCTGATACATAGCTGTTTTTCACAGATCACTAATTTTCTCTGGGGGGAAAAGGCAGAGGATCTGGTCAGGTCTCTGGGAGTGCTGGGCTAGGGCTCTACCCCCTCCCTCTGGTTCCAGGGCTGCTGCCAGGCCCTGAGGCCAAGCTCAGTGGGCGCCTCGGCTGAGAGCTCACATTATTATCAGTGCCTGATCTGGTCAGGTCTCTGGGAGTGCTGGGCTAGGGCTCTACCCCCTCCCTCTGGTTCCAGGGCTGCTGCCAGGCCCTGAGGCCAAGCTCAGTGGGCGCCTCGGCTGAGAGCTCACATTATTATCAGTGCCTGATCTGGTCAGGTCTCTGGGAGTGCTGGGCTAGGGCTCTACCCCCTCCTTCTGGTTCCAGGGCTGCTGCCAGGCCCTGAGGCCAAGCTCAGTGGGTGCCTCGGCTGAGAGCTCACATTATTATCAGTGCCTGATCTGGTCAGGTCTCTGGGAGTGCTGGGCTAGGGCTCTACCCCCTCCCTCTGGTTCCAGGGCTGCTGCCAGGCCCTGGGACCAAGCTCAGTGGGCACCTCGGCTGAGGTCTCACAGTGTTGTCCCCTTTTTTTCCCTCCTTGTTTGCTGACACAATGAGGCTTCGGGTGGGGGCAAAGGGTAGTCGTGGGGGGAAGTGCAAAGATTGTCCCGGTTGCCCCACGGGAAGCAGTACTGGGCAGGGCTCTGCGGCAATAGAGACTCCTGCTCCCCAAAAATCACCTGTGGGGCTGTGGAGGAGGCCAAAGAGCTCTTGCCGCTGGGGGAAGAGGAACTTTTTCAAATGTTTGAGGAGGAGGAGGCTGAGGGATCCATGGAGGAATGGTTTGGGTTCGATGAAACATCCATTCCGTCCCCATCCCAAACTCCTGTTGCTGTCCCTGCCTGCAGTCCATCCCCTCACCCCATCTTCTGTTGCCAGCTCCACAGCGCAGCCAGTAACCCTTCATCCTCCCTCCCCTGGAAGAGTTAGCGGGCCATGGTTCAAATTGGCTGTATGGAGGCCCTTCTGAGCCCTTCCGAATGACCCCCGTGTGGTGTGGTGCCGTGTCTGTGATGGCCTGGTGTGCAGGGGCATTGACCTGAAGCAACTGTCATTGACAGTCCTGACCAGGCACCTGAAGACGCACCACTTGAGCCTGTGGTCTCCATCCTTGGCCAGCGAAGCATCCGGCGGGGGAGACAGAGGGCTACCAGCTCCTCTGAGCAGGGATCAGTGGGAGGGTCACCAGAATCCACCCCAAGCAAGAAGCCTTGCCTCGAGGTGCTGCTGATGGGAGCGGAATGGTCAGGCAGGCCGCCCTTGGAGAGGTTGTCCCATTGGGGTCGGGGATAGTGCCACTGAAAAGGCTGAAGTCAAGGGCTCAGGAGGCGGGCGTTCGTGTGGTGGCAGAGATGATTGCCCTGCAAGGATTCCCCCTATCCATTGTGGAGGGCGTGGGCTTCCAAGGGCTGCTTCAGCACTTTGCCCCATGGTTCTCCATGCCGTCATGGCGCACCATTGGGCATTGATTCCTGCCTGCTCTCTACCAGTCTGTGCGAGACATGGTGCTCAGGGAGTTCTCGGCCACCAAAGGCCGTACCGTACACTTCACAGCTGACCTCTGGAGCGGCTGCCATCACGGGTACCTTGCCATCACCGCCCACTGGTGGCAACCAGAGGACCTCCGCTGCCCCAGGCCAAGAACTGGTCCCTGGAAAAAGGCACCATGCTTGACACTGGGCTACAAGGTAGTTCTTCTCCAGGCCTGGGGCATGGATGAGGTCCATACTGGGAAGAACATCGCCACCACCATGAAGGCAGCTCTGAAGGACTGGACAGTGGGGGTGGAAGGTTTTGTCCGTGGCTTCATGGTGACGGATGTGGGAAGCAACATGTTGGCAGCCCTGAAAGAGGCATCCCTCCCAGGCCTGGTGTGCATGGCGCACAAGCTGCACCTGGTGATGAGGGACGTGCTCGGGCTGGGGAGCAAGCCAAGGGATAGCTGGGACGAGGGAACCTTGTGGATGCATAATCTGCTGGAGAGCTGCTGCCGCATCGCTTCCCAGTTCTCCCGCAGCATCAACTCTTCCCGCGAGCTGTTCCGGAGGCAGAGGGAGGGGGGACCCCGAGCACCAACTCTTTCAGGACCTGCTCACCCACTGGAACTCCACCTACGACATGATATGTCGTCTGGTGGAGCAGAGGGGCCCATTGCAGGACATCCTGTCATCCATGGACTTTCTGAGGAGGGGAGAGAAGCTGAGCCTCAGCTCCATGGAATGCAGAGTCCTTGCCCAGATGTCCCAGATGCTGAAACCCTTTAAGGTGTCAGGGTTAGAATGTTCTTCCTATGTGTGTAACCAAAGAGACTCCATTTTAATTCTTTCAGTATTCAAAGTGCTTTATTCACTGGTGCCTAGATGTTCCAAGCAGCTGTCTCACAGAAGAGGATTGTTTTGGCTATCGCTTTTCCAGCCTTGGGAAACTTTCGCTTTCTCAGCTTCAAAGAGATTGTTTTGAGAACGATGGGGGGAGGTTGGGTCTGCTGGGATCTGATACTTTGTACTTTATGCTTTGCCTGTCATTCGTAACAATACACGTGTACCAGCCCAGATATTGCATCTGGGCCAGTGGACTATAATGATTGCTTTTTCAGTAAATCTTTTTGGAAACAATGGACTCTTGTCTGATTGCAGAAGGTAGTCTGGATTACAATTATTATTTAGCCACAGATCTGACATTTTGTTACGAATCACATTTTTCCAATGCCTAAGCCGGAGAAGACGGATTCCAAAGCTGCACCCGACAGGGACCCTTTGTTTGATCCATATGCCTCTCCTGGCTCTCAAGGACTGGAACCTCAAGGACCCGTACAAAGAGGGACAGGGTCCTCTGTTACTACGATCTACACCCTCGCGCCCAGTAGGACAGATACCCGGCCCACAGCCGCCGCTGACCCGCTGATTTCCTTGCCGACGCCAACACAGTGGGGTTCGAGACCAAGGGACGTGAGGGAGAGGAGAGCAAGTACGGTGTTCGTGCAAGCCCCGATGGAAGGCCGACGGAGTCTCGAGGTGATTGCAGAGCACTCCAGTAGTCAACCTTGGTATTATTGGAATCAAGAGTCTGACCAGATGGAATGGGATCGAAGAGCCGCGGAGAGTACCCACACTTGGGAAACATCGCGCTGCGATGTGATGAGTTGGGACTATGCGGAGGTCGTTCCGTGGACGGGACACCAAGATCCGAATGAACATTCGTGGATACAATTACAAAGCCGAACCATAGCCGTGGATGCTGGAATCTCGGCGGTCACAGGATTAGCGAAAGGAATCCTGGCGGGGAGATCGCAAGAAGAGCAAGGGGCGGGTGTCCAAGGCATGGGGGAAATAAGACCTTGACCTGGAGCGACCTGTGCGGAATCTTATACAGAATACGGAGAGGCCCCACAAGGTCCCGGAGAACCGCCCTATCAAGGTACGGGAACCGAGACCATCTCAGGGGACATTTCTGCTCCCCCTAAGATTTCCCCCTCCCTTGGCATTAAAGAAACTAGTTTTAGAAAGTAAATAAAAATCTAATGGCACCTTACTTTTAAAAATGTATTAGTACTGTAGTGATTTTGGAATCAAATTACCAATAGCTTGTAGATGAAGTGGAAGCCATAAACGACTTTGAAGGGAGTTTCTCCAGTGGAGGCATGCACACTGTTATTATATGAAAATTCTGCTAGGGGAAGCAAGTCAACCCAGTTGTCTTGTTGAAAATTAATATAACAGCGGAGGAATTGTTCTAATATTTGATTAGTTTTTTCCGACTGTCCGTCGGTTTGAGGATGATGACTTGAACTTAAACCTTGCTCAATCCCCATAATTTGTAGAAGCTCCCGCCAGAAGTTGGCAACGAATTGTCCGCCACGGTCCAAAATCACCTTTGACAGAAAAGAATGCAGTTTTACAATGTGTTTTAGGAAGATATCTGCTAGTTTTCGAGCCGAAGGTACAGTGGTGCAAGGTATAAAATGAGCTTGTTTGGAGAATAAGTCCACTATGACCAAAATGCAATTGTGACCCTTGGAGGGGGGAAGGTCGGTGATAAAATCCATGGATATTGTTTCCCATGGTCTGCTTGGCGTTTCTAAAGGTTGTAACAGTCCCAGGGGTTTGCCCTTGCGGGACTTGGCGCTAAGACAGATGGGGCATGACGCTACATACTGAGAAATGTCTTTGCGCATGCCCGGCCACCAAAATTGCCGTTGCACTAAATGGAGCGTTTTTAAGTACCCATAGTGTCCAGCCGTAGGGGCGTCGTGACAGCATTGTAATACTTCTTTTCTTAAACTGCTGGGTACATAGAAGCGGTCTCCCCAAAGCCATTCTCCCTGTTCAGATTGTTGCAATTTTTCTTTGGGTACGTTCTCCCCCTCCTTTTCTACTTCAGCTTTCAGTTTTAGTCTCCACCCTTGATCGGGTTGAGGAGGTTGGGTTGCGCGGCTGCGCGTTGTCACCACTCCCCCTAATTGCATAGGCAAAAAGACGGTGTCTATTGTCTCCTCCCTCTTGCTCTTGTGTTGGGGCATGCGCGACAGAGCATTGGCAAGAAAGTTAGTTTTGCCCAGCAGAAAGTTTAAAGTGAAATTGAATTTAGAGAAATATTCCGCCCAACGCAGTTGTTTGGCATTTAGTCTTCTGGGACTGCGTAAGGCTTCTAAATTTTTGTGGTCCGTCCACACTTCAAAAGGATGACGGGCTCCTTCTAGCCAATGTCTCCAGGCAGCGAGTGCCGCTTTTACAGCGTACGCCTCCTTCTCCCAGACATTCCAATTTCTTTCAGTTTCAGAAAATTTCCGGGATAGGAAGGCACAGGGTTTAAGTATATCATCCTCCCCCCTCTGCAAAAGGACGCCTCCAATTGCAGTGTCGCTGGCATCAACCTGTACTATGAAGGGGCAACTTTCATCAGGGTGTTGTAGAACGGGCTCAGAAACGAATTGGGTTTTAAGGTGATTGAACGCCGCCTGGCATTCCGGCGTCCAGGACAATTTGGCATTTGGTTTTTTGGCTTGGTCCCCCTTGTCTTTGGTTTTTAACAGTTCGGTTAGGGGGAGTGTTATTTTAGCAAAGTTCGCTATAAATTCCCTATAGAAGTTGGCAAAGCCCAAGAAGGATTGTAGTTCTTTGCGGGTAGTGGGTGTTTGCCAGTTTTGTACAGCTTATACTTTGCCCGGGTCCATTTTTAGACCATCTTTAGAGATGCAATATCCCAGATAGGTGAGTTCCGTTTTGTGGAATTCACATTTGGACAATTTAATGGGCAATTTGTTACACATTAGAGTAGTCAAAACTTTCTTCACGAGCTCTACATGTTCCTCTTCTGATTCTGAATAAATTAAGACATCATCTAGGTACACTACTACTCCTTTGTATAAGAATTCATGCAATACTTCATTGATCATGGACATGAAAACCGAAGGGGCCCCGGCCAGGCCAAAAGGCATAACCAAGTATTCATACTGGCCGAGGGGCGTATTAAAAGCAGTTTTCCATTCATCTCCTTCTCTGATACGAACGTGGATGTAAGCATCTTTTAAATCTAATTTTGTAAAGATCTTACCTTGCGCCACGACGATGAGTAAATCTCGGATGAGTGGGATGGGGTAGGCGTTGCTGGAGGATACTGCATTTAGTCCTCTAAAGTCCATGCAAAGTCTTAGTCCCCCATCCTTTTTCGTAACGAAAAGTACTGGAGCAGCATGCGGGCTATTAGCGGATCGGATGAATCCTCTTTGAAGATTTGTGTCAATGAATCTGCGGAGCTCTTCACGTTCATTAAGACTCATGGGATACAGTCTGCCTCAATCTGTAAAGATCTTTACCCAAAGGCAGACTGTATCCCATGAGTCTTAACGAATGTGAAGAGCTCCGCAAATTCATTGACACAAATCTTCAAAGAGGATTCATTCGACCCGCTAATAGCCCGCATGCTGCGCCAGTACTTTTCGTTAAGAAAAAGGATCCACTAATGTTTTCATTATGCCTCTTTTCATTATGCCTCACCACCCCCGACAGAAAAGAGGCATAACGAAAACATTAGTGGATCATGCAAGACGGATATGTGAGCCGCACTTTCTCAATGAGGAAATTAATCATCTAAACCACGCACTTCAGGCAAATGGCTACTCCAGAAATGAAATCCGAAGAGCAATCAAACCCAGGATGAATCAAAAAACCAAGGAAAAACAGCCTCCTACAGGAAAAGTGTTTTTGCCATATATCAAAGGAATTACTGATCAGATGGGAAAGCTTATGAAAAAGCATAACCTTCAAGCAGTATTCAGACCCACCTGAAAAATACAACAGATGCTACGATCAGCAAAAGACAGCAGAGACCCCCTCACCTCTGCAGGAGTATACCGTATACCCTGCAGCTGTGGACAAGTTTACATCGGGACCACAAAGCGTAGCATCCAGACAAGAATAAAAGAACATGAAAGACACTGCAGACTTGGACAACCTGAAAAATCAGCAGTGGCTGAACATAGCCTAACTCAAACAGGGCACAGTATCTTATTCCAGGACACCAAAATACTGGACAACACTTCCAACTACTTTGTCAGACTGCACAGGGAAGCCATTGAAATTCACAAGCATAAGCAAAACTTCAACAGGAAAGAAGAAACCTTAAGAATGAACAGAGCATGGTTTCCAGTTCTGAAAAACACCAGGCTAACAAAACACTCTATACCCGACAATAGCCCTGCAGAGAAGATTAGCACATCAAGCACCAATCCATATGCAAAAGAACCTCCTCAGGATACAGTGAAGCCTCCCACCATTAGCATTCCACACCCTGGGAAACTCTTACAGGATGACTCAGCTCAACCCCACCCCTCCTGAGTAGATATAAATGACCTGCCAACATCTTTTCCACACTGTGACACTGAGAGATCTCTGTCTTTTGGTACTACACCTCTGAAGATGCCAGCCACAGCTGCTGGCGAAACGTCAGGAACTACAATGCCAAGACCACGGCAATACAGCCTGGAAAACCCACAACAACCATCCACTCAGTGGTTTGCAAAGTATGCCTTTATTATCCCCACAACATTAATCACCCTGTGAGGTGGGTGGGGCTGAGAACTAGAAGCTGTGACTGACCCAAGGTTACCCAGCTGGCTTCAAGTGGAGAAGTGGGGAATCAAACCCGGTTTTCCAGATTAGAGTCCCGTGCTCTTAACCACTACACCAAACTGGCCGGAACTAATATTGAATGGATGAATGTACTCACATGGAGCAAATTGAAGTGTAACTGTGAGTGCATGGGAAGTTGGAGGGGAGACATGTGAAATCAGGATCACTTGAGCATTCCTAGGTACTTCCTAAAGTGTATTTCTACTCTCAGTTGGGGGCTTTAAGTATTTTCTTTTGGCTGACCATGATCACAGAAATGGAAACTAGCATCATTGAAGGTTCAGCTTCCATAGAAGTAGAAGAAGTAGATTGTTTTATGTTGCCCAAAACTGAGCAGTGCAGGAGCACTCCAGGGCCTGTTATGCTGCCCCGGCAATGCTCCTGCACTCCACAGTGAGTCAATTTTGGCTCCCAAATGGGCTCAATTCAGCCCACTGCAGAGCATGACCGCACTGCAGGGAGGGCCCTGGAGAGCTCCTGCACTTCACAGTGGGCCAATTTAGGTCCCAAACAGGCCAAAATTGGGCCACTGCAAAGCACAAGAGCACTCCCAGGGGAGGCACAAGGCCCTTTGTGATGACATCACTTCCCAGAATTGACATCATTGCACACCCTGGGAAGACATGTATGATGGTGATGGGCAGTTCTCCTATCTCCCGCCCAGAGGGTGAGGGGACCTGTCAACCCTATAGTCTACTATGGCAACAGCAGCAAGTGGGGCATGAACATGAAGGAAACGTGCCCATCCCTTCACTTTCCTGCGCTGTTCATTGCTGCTTCTGCCCTACCTCCTGCTTCTCCCTGGCTCTTTCCCCTATTGGGCGTGTGCTAAAGCACAGATGCTATGGTAATTTCCACAGCCACACCTTTTTGCCTTATTTTCCCCTACTCTGGAAAATCCAGAAGTGGCAGGGAATGTGAAGAAAGGCCATAAATTTAATTCTTTCTCTACATGTGAGAGAAATATAATTGAAACACTGCTAAGAAGGTGCATATGTAGGAATTTAAATGCATGAGAAGATTAGTTTGGAAGAGACGTAGAATTTCGGGGCAGAATTTCAGAACGTGCTGCCTGGGTTTTCTTATGTAGGTGGTTTTGCAATGGACCATGGGAGTGATAATGTCTTACCACATTTGTTGATTGGATTTAAAAAAACAAACAACCCCATGTCACGTTTTAAAGGCAGCTGCAAACTGCCCCAAAAGTCATTCTGGACATTTGCAAAGAGAACAATCAAATCTAGGGAATAGCTGTGTTTGGATGTATGCCGTTTTTAAATTTCTTCAACCCGTATCCTATTGTATTAGTTCATTGAATTTCCTAGCTGTTGAACTTATTGACTTGCACTGTGTAATCAACCTTGGGTATCAGTGAGAAAGGTGGACTATAAATAAAACAAAAGAATAAGAAAATAAATAAGTTTCACAAACATTAAGCACGGTAAATTCAACTGAATCGAGCCTATTACTAGGTGGCCTTTGGCAATTCCTATATCTCAGTCCTCCATTTATAATATGGGGATAATAGCAGGAGTGTTGTGAATAGAGGTGAGCACGATCCCCCCAAAATTAACGATCCAGCTGATCGTGGATCGGTGCTGGTGCCGATCCCGAATTAACGATCCACACCGATCATCTCCCATCCCCGATTCGTGGATCGTGGATCGTGGAAGCCAAAGTGGGGCACGCTGCTATTCCCAGCAATGTGGGAAGGTGGGTGGTGGTGGTGGCCGCTGGGCCCGGTAGGCACGGGGAGATGGCGATGAGCCGCCTCCCCTCAGGGGGCGGGAGGGTCTGGCCATTCGCCGGCGGCACCCCCCATGTGCCTGCCCGCCAGGCCGAAGAGGAGCGCGCTGGCGGGAAAAGAACGGTGGGTGATGACGCCAGCTGCCGGGCCTGGTGGGCACGGGGAGATGGCAATGAGCTGCCTCCCCTCAGGGGGCGGGGGGTCTGGCTGCTTGCCGGCAGCACCCCCCATGTGCCCGCCTGCCAGGCCGAACTGGAGCGCTCTGGTATTCCCTGCGCAGGCAGGACGGTGGGTGATGACGGCGGCCGCCGGGCTTGGCGGGCACGGGGAGGTGGCAATGAGCCGCCTTCCCTCAGGGGGCAGGGGATCTGGCCACTCGCTGGCGGCACCCCCCATGTGCCCACCCGCCAGGCCAAAAAGGAGCGCGCTGGTGAGAAAAGAACGGTGGGTGATGACGGCGGCCGCCGGGCCCGGCGGGCATGGGGAGATGGTGACGAGCCACCTCCCCTCAGGGGGCGGGGGGTCTGGCCGCTTGACGGCGGCATCCCCCATGTGCCCGCCCACCAGGCCGAAGAGGAGTGTGCTGGCGAGAAAAGAATGGTGGGTGATGATGGCGGCCGCTGGGCATGGTGGGCACGGCGGGCACGGGGAGATGGCGACAAGCCACCTCTCCTCAGAGCTGCCTATCAGGGTTTGCAGGGATGAGATTGGAGTGCCCATGGCTATAGAACACCCCCTTCCCCCTCCCTCCCCTGGGTGTCTTCTCCCAACTGGTGACTGCTTTGCTGCTCCGTGGTTGGAAGGAAGCCCTGCTGATCAAGGAAAGCCGGGCTTCCATTTGGGTTTCCAGGGCGACAGAAGGAGGGCAAACACAGCTCAGGCATTCTTCTTGGCTCCGTTGCCAGGGGAATAGATTGCTGGCGCCTGAGTGTCTGGCTTCCCGATCTGAGCCTGATCGCCCCAATCTGGGCCCCTCCTGATCGCTGAATTGTTGGCCATGGACGATCACGATCCGCCGGTTCACGATCGCGCGATCGCCATTATTGTGGGGTTTTTCGATTGTAATGCGGATCGTGCCCATCTCTAGTTGTGAATACTACTGAGATAATGTGAGTGCAACACTTGGAACATTTATTTGTTTACTTATTTAAGACATTTACACTGTTTTTCACTCATCAGCATGTCTCCTGTACCAGCTTCTCAACAATAGTTAAAAGAATATTTTAAAATCACATTTACAAAAAAACAGTAAATAGTCCCAGATTAATCATAAGATCATTGGCCAATTAATTGGGTGAGGCATTTAAATTAAAAAGTTTTAAATTAGTGATTAATAGATCACCTGAGTACAGTTTTGGGCAAGGACAAGGGGCGCAGGGGGACATGACATTGGCTATGAAACTATGCCACTTCCATGGAAAACCCAGAAGTGGCATAAGGTAGGTACCCTTAGTCACTTCTGCGTTTTCTTTGGAAGTGCTGTAGCAGCATATCTGGCACTGCCATTAAAAAAAAAACCTTCCTCTGCCACCTGGACCAGCAATGAGCAGTTAGGGCTGCTGGCAGGAAGCCTCCCACTGTAGTTGGAAGGCCTGGCAGTCCTGCACTTGAGTCTGCACTGGAATAATTTGTGCAGATGGATTATGTTGGTAAGCATCTTCCAGATATTTAGCAACCTAATCCAAGCCCTAAATTGACTCTTGGGCAGATCAGGTTCTCTCTGCCAGATTAGTTCTTCCTGCCAGCCCGTTTGCCTGGTTTTTTTGCAGTGGCAGTTAGTGCTCATGCTGAGAGATAAAACAGAATCTGCATTAGGTTCCAGATGCTGCTGTGAATGTCCCTGGGCGCTGGCAGCATCCAGTGCCAGTGGGAACCATGAGAAATATACATTCCATCATGCCCAATAAGGATATGCAGAAACATTGAGATGCAGAGGGAACCACTGGAAAAGTAGTTCCTTGGAAACGGCTGGGCATACTCACAGCAATGTTCGGAGATGCTGGGAATTATGGAAATTACATTTCCCATAGTTTCTTGCTGCTTAGGATGCAGCTACATGAGGTGGAAGAACAATTCACAGGCAGCAGAGTGAACATTCAGTGGGATACAGTGGGAACCATAGATGCTGTGCAGGCTTGCAGCTGTGTTTAGGGCCCATGGAGATCACAGTACCTATGGATTCATTTTGGGTCCATTCAACTTGGGGGATCTGGGTTTGAACTAGAGATGGGCACGAACAGCAATACGAACCAAAAAAAGCCACGAACAGCCCAATCTGCTTTTCGCGAACAAGCTGTTCATGAGGCCCCATTCTAAACGAACAGGTGGTTGTTGCAAGCCTCGTTCATTGCTGTTTGTCAAGCCAGACAGTCTGGTACCTGCAATCAATTCCCTTGGCAACTTAGGCAGGGATTGTCTGAACTCTGTCTGAACTGCTGTTGCCCTGGAAACCCCAACCTAAGCCCAATTTAGCTTGACAGGCAGGCCTTCCTTTCAAGTGTGGAGCTCCAAATTTGTTACAACAAGGGAGCAAAGACCAGGGGGGAGGGGGCTTCCAGCTCTGGCTTTTGCAGACAGTGGAAAGGGAGAGACAGGCGCTGTTGGCATTTTGATAGAGAGAGTGCATTGGAACTTGAATTTTCTTTGTGTGTGGTGGGATGGGGATCTACCCCTTCAAGTCCTAGGGCTGCTGCCAGGCTCTGGGCCAAGCTATTATTTATTATTGGTACCTTTCCTGCTGCCTGATCAGGTAAGGTTTCTGGGAGTGGTGTGGTAGGGATCTACCCCTTCAAGTTCCAGGGCTGCTGCCAGGCTCTGGGACCAAGCTATTATTTATTATTGGTACCTTTCCTGGTGCCTGCTCAGGTCAGGTTTCTGGAAGTGGTGCAGTAGGGATCTTGACCAAACTTGGATGATAAGGACACAAAACTCCTGTGGTAAGAATTTAAGGTATTTAAAGTACACCGTGCAAATTAGCAATTTCAACATATGATATAAACTCTCTTACAATTCAATCTAGTACAAGGTAAACAATGCAATAAATCTTACATAAAGTGCAAATGCAAGATGCATGAACAATTCTTACAAGGTGCAACCATACATTGAAAAGTTCCTTCCATATGATTGCAGTTCCAAAATATATAATATGTAAGGTACACTTAAGAGAAGAGAGTGGGGAGTGTCCTTCCACTACCCTATTGGGGTATGGCACAGTTCTCAAAACTTCTGTAGGATGGTTTTTAATCCTCTGTTCTTCTCATTGAAAATTAATGAGGCAACGCTGTAGAGGAGGGCCACCAACGTTAGATGTAGACAGGGTCCAAAAGCTGCTGAGAACCACTCAACAGGCACTAGCAATTCTCCTGTTTCTCAGGACTTTCTCAAAAGGGTTCAAATTCAGACAATTTGCAGCATCTGGTCTTCTAGTGTACTCCTTTCTCCACAGTCAACATCCACAATGGGTTCCCAGATACAAAATTGGTAGTTTTTGCAGAAGTTTTGAGGACTGTGCCACACCCCAGTAGGGTAGTGGAAGGACACTCCCTACTCTCTTCTCTTAAGTGTTACATATTATATATTTTGGAATTGCAATCGTGTGGAAGGAACTTTTCAATGTATGGTTGCACCTTGTAAGAATTGTTCATGCATCTTGCATTTGCACTTTATGTAAGATTTATTGCATTGTTTACCTGGTACTAGATTGAATTGTAAGTAGAGTTGTACTACTTGTACAACTCTACTTACTTGTAAGTAGAGTTGTAAGTAGAGTTGTACTAGATTGAATTGTAAGTCATATGTTGAAATTGCTCATTTGCACGGTGTACTTTAAATACCTTAAATTCTTACCACAGGAGTTTTATGTCCTTATACTCCTGGTTTGGTACTCCGCGGCATCCCTCCTTTCGGTAGTACAAACTTGGATGATGGCTGGAGGAGAGCCTGCTGGCCCCCATGAACAGCCAACCATGAACATGTTCGTGAAGAGGGCCATGCTCGTGGTTGTTCATGAGTCCCTGTTCATGGATGGCAACGAACAACGAACATCATGTTCGGGTTTTTTTTCTGTTTGTGCCCATCTCTAGTCTGAACCTACATGGGGCTTTTCATCATAATTTTCAAATGCAGCTCCATCACTTTTGAATTTGATTACTTAATTAATTTATCTACTAAAATTTGCAGTCCTAAGATGTAACTATGGACTATTTATGTATTTGTAAACACTGAAGGACACTGATAAGATTTGCTTCTAGGACAGCTGGATTGCTCAAATTGTGAACATATTTTCTATAACTTCTTTCTTGGTTTCTTGATGACTCAACCTCTTTCTCTCTAGGAAGAAGGAGCCACATTATTATAAACTGGAGGAGCAGGATTGACTTCAGCAGGAGCCACACTATATCCACTGACAGCATATGGCACAACCACTGTGACCTGCAACACAGGAAAAACCATTCACTATCAGAAATATCTTGTGACCATAACCACGGTCATCCTCAATGTAATGGTGGTAGTATGCGTTTATTAGCCAGAGGCCATCATGTTCTCAATACGAATTCAAAATTACAAATGATTGCACATCAGTGGGGCACATACCATATAAAAACAAACATTAAAAGGCTACATATTTCAGCAATTCCCTACAATTTAAAGTTTACTTAATAAATCAATCTTTAAAACACAATCAATCAATCCTAAAAACGTAATCAGTCTACAATATATATTTTAAAATATATCCAGACAGTCAACAAAATTGTACATTACTATAATTTACATAATATAAAGTGCATAGAATTCCAATTACCTTATATTATCAAATTATATCAATACTTATCTAGGATTTGCCATATTTAGCCAGGATTGCCTATTAATGACCATCCAGCCATACTTCGCCACTTTAAACGTCATTTCCCTATTTCTGTCTGCTGACATAAATAACTAACATAATATAATTCCTTCTATTTTTCCCTACCCAACGATCAATTATAGGTTTAATATACATTTCCCTATTATGGTCATATATTTTAAAATCGATGAAGGTATGCGGTAAGGACTCAACACTCCCATCTCCGCATGGGCATAAACATTTTTCATAAGGTATCTTCTTATATTTACCTTCCAGGACAGCAGAGGGTAAGACATCATACTGTAATAGACTAAAAGCTCGCCTATAATCAGGATCCTCTAAGCTGTTTATATAAGGCATTGTTGAAACCCTATTCATGATGCCTCTGTCATGCTGCCTTTCCACATCTAGGATTTTTTGTTTGATCGGAACCTTAGCCTGTGCCATTAATGGTGGTAATATTTATTGACACCACCCTCTCTCATTATCATTAAAGTAAGTGCCTCCAATCCAGCATTGCTGGTAAAGTGGGAACAGGGGTAGCCTATACTTAATTTATTATTTTAAGAAATTATGGCATGAAGTATTTACTTGAAAGAATGAGCGCTTGTTTTTTGTATATAGGAACATATGTGAGAAGACCTTGAAAGAACCAGAACAAAATGATGGAAACAAATTTGGTAATTTCAAGATTATTTCATCTTTCTCATGGGGAAAGGTTTAGAAAGAGGACTGTATTTGCCACCCTTCCTGTTAGCAGTCAGATGCCTCCTCACACAGAGAGGGGAGTTTATAGATAAACTATCATAAACCCCCTTCCTCATATTCCATAAGGCACTGCCTGGTCTAAAGTGGGTGCAAGTCAGGTGGGAGCCTGGAAAATTACCAGAATGTGAGTCAGAGTGGCTGACTGACCAACGGCCCCTTCCTTGTCCTGGAGAGATGCATGACATAGGAAAATGAGGCTCCCAGGAAGCTCCTGACTCATTGTGTCAACACCTGACTTTACTTCCTCTCACCCATCTACCCTAAACAAACAACATCCAAGCTATTCAGCAAGCACCATTCACACCTATAATACACCTCAGGAAGACCTATTTAGCCTCTTCCAACTCCTTTGTCCACCTCCAGAGACAGCCACAAAACCAGTTTAGTGTAGTAGTTAAGAGCAGCAGGACTTTATTCTGGAAAACCAGGTTTGACTCCCCACTCCTCCACTTGAAGCCAGCTGGGTGACCTTGGGTCAGTCACAGCTCTCTCAAAGCTCTCTTGGCACCACCTACCTCACAGGGTGATTGTCATGAAGATAATAACAACACATGGTTGTTGTGGGTTTTCTGGGCTGTATTGCCATGGTCTTGGCATTGTAGTTCCTGACGTTTCGCCAGCAGCTGTGGCTGGCATCTTCAGAGGCTACACCTCTGAAGATGCCAGCCACAGCTGCTGGCGAAACGTCAGGAACTACAATGCCAAGACCACGGCAATACAGCCCGGAAAACCCACAACAACCATCGTTCTCCGGCCGTGAAAGCCTTCGACAATAACAACACACTTTGTAAACTGTTCTGAGTGGGTGTCAAGTTGTCCTGAAGGGTGGTATATAAATTGAATGTTATTGTTTGGGGGGCAAAGATGTTAGCTTGCCACACAGAACATTTTATCCTATATTTGGGCTCTCTAGCCACTTGTGTTTATGTGTGTGTGACTTGGGACCTGTCCATAGACCCCCAAATCCATTTTGGCCTCTTCTCTTCCCTGTGAAACATTGGTCATTTTGCTGCTGTCTTTGTGGACTTCTATCTTCGAGATTGGTAACTATAGCTCTCCCTGAAACTGCTTTTCCTCCCTTTCCTCCTTGACTTTCTTAGTTAGCCTTGTATGTGCGCTGTGTGCGTTTTTTTGTATGTTTGTCCTTTTATTTTTCCTAAAGACATTGCCTGTTGAACCTCTGTTGATTTATTTGCAAGTTCTCTAAGGGAACAATCCCCATAAACATAGGTGGAGAATCCCAGTTACCCCCTCTCGCTGTGTCTCCTTAAGCTAATCCCCCCCAACTAATTATGGACCTCCTACTTGGATAACATCAATTTGCTCAGTAGTTAGATGTTTTTGTACATAATGGCTTGGATCCCAAGTTACATTTCTGCTAATGGAAGGGAGCAGTTTTCAATTCATCCCTCATGCTATCCCAAGGGTCCCCTGTCCTCCACTGCCCTATGAGATCCAAGTTTATGCATTTCCCATTTAGGTAATCAATGGCTTTAATTACAAGTAATATAAATTTTTAAAAATGAAATTAGAATCTCATAGTAGTCTTCTCCACCTAAAAAGCCTAAACTAGGCATGTGTGTATCAAGGGGCAAAGAAAAGAGGGGGTGAGAATTTTGTATTTGAATTAATAAGACAGGCTAGTCTCCAAAGCTTTTACCTTAACAGTAAATTAGAGCAGCCTGAAATCACTAAATGAAATAAAGCACAGAGGAATTACAGTACTGGGAAGGAGCTGTGACTTAGTAGTATTAACTTTGCTAGGCACATGAGTAGCACGTTCAATCCCTAGCATCTTCAAGTTTTATTTATTTATTTATTTATTCGATTTATATTCAGCCCTCCCTGCATCAGCAGGCTCAGAGTGGATTACAACCATATACAATTAAAACACATTAAATAATTGATACCAGTTAAAACCATAAAACAGTCAAGGTTACACAGTTAAATATACATATATATACATCATCATAATGGCAACTGCACATTTTAAAAGGATCAGGTATTAGATGATATGATTGACCTTTGCCTGAGGTCCTGGAGATCTGCTGCCAGTCTGAGTAGACAATAATATCCTTGATAGACCAATGGTTTAACAATATAAGGTAACTTTCTGTGCACTTGAGAAGTTTTTGAATGACAAGAAGATTTTCTGTTACTGACAGTGGTTAAAAGTTCTTACTACTGTTTTATATGTTGGAATAAGGTTGGAGAAGTGAATTTGACATTAAGGTATAGTAACTTGCATTCTGGGTCAGTTGGGTAAATTCCCCATTCTCCTAGTGGAATAGAGATACCTGTGGAGCCTATTTTAGTATAGCATGAACTCATTTTATTGCAGGAAATAATCTGTTTAATTACACGATGGAATCTGTACTCAGCTTCTTTACACTTTGCACTTTTATATTTTCACATCATGATTTATATGGCCTTGGAGACTTCCGGTTTGGCTAATGGTGGGCTGAAGTGGTCCAGGGAACTGGACCGTCAAGAGTGACTGTTTTGGGCAGGCCAGGTGCTCAGATCACCGGCTGCCACTTCTCTCCAGGTAGGAGAGGAGCCATAACGCTACAAGTTCCAGAGAGAGCGAGATCTCAGCGCGGGGGAGGGTCCAGGACGATGGATCTCTCACGCCGCTTTGAGGTACTCTCGAAGAAGGATGAGCTAACATCTCTGCAGCACTCTTTGAGTCATTGTTCGGCATAAGCCCGCCAGGACCCAAGCTTCAGAACCAGATTTGGCTAATGGGTAACGATTGAGGCAGCACGAAAGACCCAAACGGAACAAATCGAGGTAAAAGAACTTTATTTGGCTTTCAGATTTAAAAAGAGAAGGAAAATCTTTACTAAAAATGAAAATTGTGGACTGAGATGATAAAATAAGACAGGAGCAAGACATCTTGAAGGAAGATTTGAAATTTGAAGGATTATAAAGCATAAAAGAAGAGAAAATAACTTTTGTTTATGCATACTTGCGGTTTGGAGAGAGATAGCTGGCTGTGAGAAAAGGGGAGGAGGTGGAGGAACGGCTGAGTAAACATCGCGAGAGAACGGAGCAAGAAGAACATCGAGTGGAACTGCCTAGAGAGGCTTGATTTGGAAAACAGGAAGAAGGAAGTAAAGCAGCAAAGAAGTCCCCGAAGAAGCAACGCGAGATATAGCAGCGAGAAGGCAAGAGGAAGGGGATATTCATCACTTTGAACTACCTTAAAGTTGCCATAGAGACTCTCCGCCCGATATCTGGTGAGATTAAAATAATACGAATATTTAAAGCAAAAGATAAAGAAGATGTCGGGTGGGGGGAGAAATCTATTGTAAATTTGAAGAGAGGGGAGAAGAAACGGCAGGCTGCTATGCGATCGGCTATAAAATTGCTGGGAGAAAAAATTGCAGAGGGACATAAAGAGTTGATACAACTTATTCGGGAAATGAAAGAAAGTTTAATTAAAAGCACTAAGGATATATGTAAAACAGTTGTGGAACTGAAAGATGAAGAGCAAGCAATTAGGCAGACAACTCAAGGAGACGAGCAGGTGGCAGAAATTGATTACAAAACAGCAGGATGTAAACAACAAAAATGTGAGGGGCGAGGAGAAACGGAGCAGTATTTGCAAGAAGATTTGAATGAAGACGTATCAGCATTTCTAAAGAATCAAGTGCAAGGATTAACAACAAGCATGAAAGAGAGAGCCATCCCCAGTTACTTCAAGTGGAAGAAGCTACCAAGTGATAGAAGAATTCAAGTGAAGAAGAAAGCCGAGAAAAGCAATACGAATACAAGAATCAAGTTACAAGTGGGAGTTACTTAAAAGACTAAGGCCACAGTTTAAAGTCTGAAGAGTTTATTTTTCATTTCTTAGAAGTGGGATGTATGGGGTTTTTAAGGTTAAAAGTCAATTGAAGAATTAGTAAATTAGGTTAAAGTGAATAAGGGAAATGTAATGTATAGTTAACTAGGTAATTGATATTAAATACATTTATATATAAAACGGTAGAAGGAATTAAGAGGAAGGCAAAATTGTTAATAGTTTTTTTTTAATTGTTTGTTTGTCTATTTGTAGAATTGGGATGTATGATGCAAATGAAATGTCGTGAGCTAAATGAAGAAATTAGCAAATTAAGACAAATGGAAAAATTGGGAAATGTAATGGAAAGTTAACTATGCAAATTGATACTAAGCAAATCTACATATAATTGTAGAAGGAAATAAGAGAAAGGTTAAATTGTTAATTTTAATCTATAGTGTTATTTGGGAAAATATTAAGCTAAATGTATTTAGATTAAAAAAAATGGGAATGATAAATGAATGGTTTGAAGAAATGTATATGAGCAAAAGAAATATGTTCTGATGGCTTTTTAATAGCTTATTAATAGTTATAGAATTGTATTAAGTAATGGTAAGTTAGGATTTTACCTCTAGTTAGTAGGGAGAAAGGAAAAGCGATATAGAACAAATGACAAGGAAATACGGGACCGTAGTGCTGTCGGGAGTCTGCACAGAAAAGGGGGGAAGGGGAGTGGTTGGGATGCATCTAGGGACAAAAGGGGAAATGTATTTGTAAGATATGAATGAATTGTATGTCAAACCATCCAATAAAAATTGTTTAAAAGGGATGATTTATATGGCCTTGATTGAAATCAATCCATTCTGCATGAAAGGATTAGCTAAAGTGGGGGGCAATCACGCTCCTTAGCCCTTCAGGCTGCAGCTGTCCAATGGCTCTTCAACAAAAGAGGACTTCCCTAGGCTGGGTTAGAGCCTTAAGTCAGAATCAGTAACCTGTCTGAAACCTCTTTAGGATTTAGAACCAGAAGAATCCTATGGTAGCTTGAAGATCATTTTTACTCATGTTTTATTTGGATCTGTAAGTGAAATATCTATCCTGAACCGCCATCACCATGAGATTTTTAACATTTAAACACTAAGAAGGTATAAGATGTTTGCTTACCTGGTCATTGCTATGGCAGGCTGCCCTACACCCAAAATGTGCAGTTGAAGTGGCGATACAGAACTCTAGAAAGCTGAACAAGAGGAGAACAGTACCAAGAGCAATCCCTAAGGTCTGCGGAACAGAGGGAAAAGCGGGTTTGGTACTTATTTACTAAAGGTAAATTAATTCTGGTGGGGCATCAAAACATTAAGAAGTGTCCTAATAACCACCTTTGGGTGCTATCAATTTGAAATCCTCACCAAGGAAAGAAATGCAGGCAGTGGCAGTTATTTGGAATCATCTGCTAATGGGGCCTGCCTGCCTGAGAGGGAGAGGAGTTGTGGGGGTTTTTTCAGCAGTGAAGTATCCCTCACAAAACCACACAGACTTTCCATGCAGCACTCATGATTGCAGAGGACATGGTAATGGTGAAGGGGAAATGCTTCAAAAGGGGCTTAGACAGACTGAGGGAGGAAAAGTCTATCAGTGGCCACTAGCTACTAAATTGAACCTCCACATTCAGAGTCAGTGAACCTTTGAATACCAAAGCCAGGCGGTAACTTCAGGACATGGCCTTGGCCTCTATGCTCTGTTGTTGGCTCTCCATAGCAACTGGTTGGCCACTGTGTGAGGCAGAATGATGGACCAGATGGATCACTGGTCTGATCCAGCAGCAGTTTTCTTCTGTTCTTAAGTGGGGATCCATGAGAATCACGGAGGAGAGTCACACAACCCCTCCTGCAACCTCCCAGCTTCATTGCAGATCCTCCACCATCCTTGATGCTGTGCCCACCAGCCTCCCTCCCATTCCGGGTGAGAGTAGGCCAGCCTCCTCCTTACCCTTCTCTACGGCGAGACAAGCAGCCCCACTGGGCCCACTGCTGGCAACTCCCCTGCCTACCAGCAGCTTTGCTGATGGAGGAGGAGGGAGCAGGTGGGGGGTGGGTAGGTGGGAGCTCAGCTGTGATGGTGGAGGTAGGTAACCCAGCCGTTGATGCTGGATGTCTGTGCACAAAGATATGCTCCTTGCACAGGCAAAGGCAGCAATCATATCTTTTGATAGGATTTAACACCTCCCTCCATTTTTTTCCATTTACCAGATTTTTCTGCAAACCTGGGGGGCGGGATGTCCCCGCAAGTTTGCAGAAAGGCCTCAATTGTCTCAATATGGTCCCGATCTAGGATTACCAGTCCCCCAGTGGTAACAGGGGATCCCTTGCTTTCACCTTCTGTCTCTTGTCACCACTCACCTGGTTGGCAGGGGGAAAGGTGCAAGAACTGCCCTCCTGGGTGCACTCCTGGGGCGGCGTGACAATGTCACTTCCCAGGAGTGACATCATCGTGCTGCCCCGAGAGTGCTCCTGCACTTTACAGCGGACTGATTTGGACCCCAAGTGGGCCAAATTGATGTCATTGGGCACATGTAAGGGACATGGAGAAGGTTAGTGCCTCCTGCTGGGAGTATTAAGGGGACCTGGTAACCCTATCCTGATCTGCAGATTTAAGTATCTTCAGATCAGACCACACTTGAGTAGTAGAATATAAAAGTGGGGAACCTGCAAGGACTTGCATGGGTGGCATGTCCTCTTTCTCTTGCTAGCCCCCCTAGCCTCTCCTCCTTTCTGGTTCTCTTATCTCTTTCCCACCCACATTTGTCTACTCCCTTGTATTCATATTCCCCCTTTCCTACCCACCCCCAGCAGCCTCTACCCTATGGCTCAGTTGTGTGGTGCTGGCTTAGCCGGGCCTTGTTGCATAGTGAGGAACCTGCAAGGATTTGTAGGGGATACTTCATTTTTCTCTGTATCCCCTTCCCCACACTATTCCCTCTTTCCCTCCTCCTAGCAGTCTCCATATGCTCATCTTATAACACACTGTCCAGTCCAGTCTCAGTGTTGGATGCTGACAGAATTCTAGCATCTGTGAAGGCCTCTGCTTGTACTCTGGATCCTTGCCCATCCTTAAAGTCCAACATAAATCAGTCACTAACTCAAGGCACCTTCCCTCAGCCTCTCAAAGAAGAGGTAATCCGTCCACTACTTAAATCATCCGTAGACAAAATGATGTAGCCAATTATCTCTGAGTCTCTAATCTGACCTTTCTGGGCAAAGTGGTTGAGAGAACAGCAGCTGCCCAACTCCAGGCCTTCTTGGACAACACTGATGCCTTGGGCCCTTTTCAGTCTGGTTTTAGGCCAGGCTATGGGACAGAGATGGCCCTAGTGGCTCTAACTGATGACCTCCATCTAAATGTATACAATATGTATAGATCTGTCTGCAGCCTTCAACATAGTAGACCTCCATCCTGTTGAGGTACTTGGAGGCACAAGTAGGTAACAGGGTATGTGCCCTGGACTGGTTCACATCATTCCTTATGGGACATACTCAGGGGGTTGTTATTAGCAGGGCCGGATTGATGGGGGGGCAGGGGGTGTAGCTGGCCCCGAGCCACCAAAGAGGGGGCGCCGGGCACAGTTGCCAGCCCCAGGAGCACGCTGCCAGCCCCGGGAGCGTGCCTGGGGAAAGGCAAACGGTGCAGGTGGCCTTGCAGCCACCCGCGCTGCCTTTTGCCTTTCCTGCAGGACAAGGGGCAGACAGCTTGCGGGAAAGGCAAAAGGCAGCGCGGGTGGCTGAGAGGCTGCCCGCGCCATTCACCTTTCCCCAGGACAAGGGGCGTGTGGCAAGCCGGCCGCCCCTTGTCCTGGGGAAAGGCAAAAGGCAGCGCGGGTGGCTGGGAGGCTGCCCGCACCATTCGCCTTTCCCCAGGACAAGGGGCGCATCGCAAGCTGGCCACCCCTTGTCCTGCGGGGCAGGTGAACAGCGCGGGCAGCCTCCGAGCCACTCACGCTGCCACCAGCTCCACGGCGTGCCGGGACAGCCGGCTTGCTGCGGGGGCGGGGGGGGCGCTCCCCAGTGTGACGACATCACGGAAGTGACATCATCACGCAGCGCCAGGTGCGCATGTGCGCTATGCGCGCGCACGTAGAACCTAACTACGGTTGCCCTGGGTGCTGGCAACCGTAGATCCGGCCCTGGTTATTAGAGACCTATTAGAGAGCTATCCTCAGAGTGGGAATTATCTTGTGGAGTTCCGCAAGGCACATTCTTATCTCCAATGTTATTCAACCTCTCTGTAAAGAGAATTTTTTAGGAGAATTCATTTGTAGCTACGGAATTGGATGCTAGCAATATGCAAATGATACACAGCTCTATATCTCATTATCCAAATCCCCTGGGGATGCAGTAGAAGGTACTGAGTTGCTGCTTGACAGCTCTTGTCAATTAGCTAAAATCAAACAAGACAAGAAAGAGGTGATGCTGGTTAGAAAAGCAGAGCTCTTGAAGGACATTATGGTTCCAACCTTTGATGGGGTTCAGTTGACCCTGGCTGACTCAGTTGAGAGCTTAGGGGTTATACTATACCCAGCACTGCTGCTAGAGAAGCAAGTAAATGCAGCTGTAAAAAAGGCCTCCCAATTCAAACTAGCTTTACTCATTGGAACAAGATACCACCCTGCAGTTGGGCAAAATCAACAGCTGCCTACACATGTGCTTTCTCTATGGTAACCCCCACCTTATGGAATTGCCTGCCTGAGGTAGTAAGGAAAGCCCCTACACTCCTGGCTTTCCACAAACTATGCAAAACTGAATTATTCAGGATGGCTTTCCACCTGGTTTACAGGACTGTGTCATAAGAAATAGCTCAGAGAGATACCTTGGTAAGGATGAGGATAAAACACTATGCTTTTGGGCACTGTCTGCTGATATAGATATTTCCATGCTGCTAAACATGCTATGGAAATTATTTATGCTTTGTTTCAGATAGATTTCATCTCTGTGCTGGGGTTTATGCTTGTTTAAATTTTCTCTGCTACCATTCCCAACTGTAGCAACTAGAGAAGGTAGCTTTATTGTTTTGTTATGCTTCAGACCTGCTGAGATTTGTACTGGTTTGATTTTAATGAATTGGTTAATTGAATACTTAATCAAAACATATTTTCCTACAGGAGTCTATTACTTGTGCGTAACACCACCGTGGGACACAGGGAGGTTAGCTGGTGGCTTTGCAAGGGTTTGTTAAGAAGACAAGGGATTCCTCTGGTTGCTAGGTACGGGGAGTTAGAGGAACAACAGCAACTCCCTTGCCCTTCACAGAACTTAGGCCCTGCTCAGGGAGGAAAGGAAATGTTATAGGATTTGTTCACTTACTCTATGCCATTTTGTAGACTCATAGTCTGGATTTGCAGCCATCTCAGATATATACAAGATCACACCAATTAATGCCATGACAGCACTTGTGATGTGCATTCCCACAGTGTATTTCACCTGAAGGAGAAGAACAAAGAATCAGGCTACCTAAAGGCAGGGCAAGAGGTTCCTTGAAAGCAAACAGTACAACAAAAGTTCAAGCATAATGTATACCCAATAAGAATCCTGAGTTTAAACTTCACAGACACTTTCATCAAGGGAAAACTTTGAAGGCTCAAGAAACAACATGAAATTGTGATGGTTCCTAGCCTTCATCTTACATTTCTCCTCATGAAAAAAACCAGAGTTTGAAGCTACATAATACCAAACCTAAATGACACAAAACAGTGTACAAGCTTTTGAGTTCTTCAGAACTCTTAATCAAGTGTTTTTTTAAAAGAAGGGGTGAATATATTAGTCCATGATCTTAAGACCTTGCCTTGTCAGTATCCTCTGAGCAGGTATGCATTTAAACTGGTGCTGGTAAAAGATGGCACCCTTGGCCTACTGGAAAGAAAAAGTACAAAATTGAAAATACTAAAAACAACAGTTGATCAAATGTCTTTCTAATACCAGACAAAGCGCAGAGACCCCTTAGATGAAGAGTTGCCAGTCCTTGGGTTGCAACCCATGGGAGCAATATGGGGGGCAGACCCTACAGAGGGGTCATAGTATTAATGCTGTGATGATACCTGCAGCTGAGCAAACAGAAGTGATATCACAGCATCAGTAACACTCTAGGATTTACCCCAATCTCTACAGTAAATACCATAGAGATACAGGACATTCCTAGAGTGTTGCTGTGACACTGTGATGTCACTTCTGCCTGCTCAAATGGAAGTAGTCATGCCACCACCACCACCCATCCCCATCCCATTTTCGCTTCCCAATGATCCACAGAACAGAGTCGGACCCAGAGCGCAAGGGCTGGAAGTTGCCCTCCATGGACAATCCGGTTAAGGTTAAACAGGTGAGAGCACAGGAAGAATGTGGGGTTAACAATAACTAAGTTTTCCCCACTACACAAGATTATACTACCTCTGTGGCTTCCATTGACTGTGTGCACTAACAAAAATTAATCTATAATGCCAATAGGGGAACTCTGTAGTCCTGAGTTGCACTGGAGTGGCTTCCAGCAAGGGTTACTGACAAGGCTGGCAACTGGCAGGAGACTCACCAGTTAGGTGGAAGCCTGTTAGGCTCCTCCTCTCTTCCAGGGATACCTCATCCAGCCAATAAGGAAGCCTCAGAACTGGGTGGAGGAGGGGAGTTGCAACCACATCCTTATCCCTCTCTCACTCCCTTAGCTAGACTTCCCTAGCATGCCTTAGGAGAGCTCTGGCTTTCCCAAGGATCCCTCCCCCCGGCTTCTCCTTTTGATGTTGCCCCTAAGGGTGGACAAACCTTGTGATTGGAATCTTGGAATATATTTGGTTAAGTGGAAGAAGGGAAATTTATCATTTGTAGCAGGGTGCAAAATTTCCCCTATCAGTTGGTACTGTGACCATTGTCTTAACCAGGTTTTCTTCTGTGTTGATTTTGAGATACACAGCCCTTGCTGGATAACAGAAAGGAGGCTGCAAAATAAACTCTGGGACTTTCCCCCTCTAACTTTCTGGTTTCCTGCAGAAAGTTTCCTGGCTTGCATGTCAACACCAAAATTTAGTGACCGTCCAGTGATATACAGAGAAACATTTGTTGTTTTATGTCTAGGGATTGGGCTTTTGCCCTGGTTCTGATATAAAGTTGTTACCGGTTATTTAAAATACAGTAAGCAGTTGTTGCTCTAACGTTGCTCAAGTTTGAGTGTTGTTATTAGGAAGCTAGGTTTCCTTCTTTTATTTTGGCTTAGTCCTGACTTGATTCTGGTGGAATGCACCATTTGATTTTGGGTTAAAGTTATTGATTATTGTTGATCCTGTGGTTGAGGAAGGCTGATACTGTAGAACTCTTGCCTTGTTGTGGCTTTGTTCCACACCAAGTTCTTGTTTGAATGAGACTTTAAGTTTAAGAAATTGGGGGGAGGGAGGAATTACTTTTTATTTTCTTTATTTTGTTATGGGTTTATTTTATTTAATGCCAGCAACTCCTTCTCCCAGGTCTCCATTTTAAGTAAAGTTATGCTTGCTTTGGGGACATTGGACCAAGGATTTTGTTAAATTGAGATTTGTCTGCCAGTGTAGAAAACAATGGGTTCCCTGCACATCTAGATTCTCTCTTGTTTTATTTCAACTACTGGGTAGAACAGGCTGCCTTTTTTTCTGCCTGCAACCACCAAAACTTGTGCATGTGACCATGAACTTGATGTAATGATTCTTATCACTACGGCTTTGAGCTGACAGCATTCACCAGAACCAAATGCTGTGATAAGTGGTCCCTTTTAAAGTCAGTCATCATCACCCACCTCTGAAGCTTTAGGCGACCTCAGTTTGCCTAAGCAGTCTTCATGAGATACTACACCTCACTTGGCTCTAACAAATCAGGGGAGGAAACTGAAGCTTTCATTTCATGATATTAATGGCGATAAACAATGTTTATCCGATGCCAGACCAGCTGGTGAATAATAGAACGAATTTTTCTTTGAGCATGAATTGGCAGTATTAATTGCTCTGTAAGGAGGCTTTATTGCCTTGTGAAGTGTTTGATTGTAAACTGAATAAGAACAAGGTACAGCTATGTGGGCTTTGGGGCCAATCAATGTTCTTGGAACTTGTGCTACCTGACTAGCCCATGTGTGGAGACCCTCACACTTACCTGACCGAGCTGCAACAAAAAGCAATGGTTTCAAGTGAGTGCCTTTTTACAGGAGTACCCAGCCCACCCTACCCGGGGAGATTTGTGCCGGGAAGGGCTTCTCTCTTTCCTGCTCTCTGACAGTTGATTGGTTTGCCCCGGTCCTTCTTTACTCCCTTATCTGTTTGACCCATGAGGTCTCTCACATGGAAAAGAGGGGTGGGGGCTTTGCAGCACAAACTTTAAAATCATGGAATGCCCCTGAGTTTTATATGATGACAAAAAGGATATTGTAATGTTTTATAACAGGTCAAAGGACTTTTCATCACCATTGGGTTTATGCTTCCCTTTTTAGCAATTGTAAATGGGTTTTAAATCCTGGTTGGTGATAGTGAATGTGAAGTTTATTGTAGAACAGAGGATTTGTAATTTATACCATTCAGAGGAAGTGGGATTGGTAGATAGAAAAAGGAAAGGAAGATAGGGATATTAACTCCAGCTTGAATAAACAGAAGAATGCGATTAAACAGAATTAGGATGGGCCAATGCCCTGCCCTTCTTCTGGTCATGATACACTTAAGAACTACTTCTACCACCATTTGATATCTCCCATACAGAATAACACTTTCAGAATTGTCAACTGATGCCTCTAAATATGAGATCCAGCTGAGTGTACTTTTAAATCACCTTCATGAATGAGTTCTAATCTCCCAAGTTGTTCCAGGAGATGTTGCTGCCCCTGACATAAAATCCCTGGAGACTTGGTCCACCAGAAGTGAACTGGACTTGTGCCACATTGGGAAAGGCTGAACTTGAATTCTTCTGGCTATGAGTATCGTCATCTGAATAGCAGAAGGAAACCAAGCCACCCATGCATGAAAAAAAGGTTGTAATACCAGATCCCGAATGTGAGTGAACATAAGAGTAGCTATGAGCAGCTGAAACCTCCACCCAGCCTGTTCCTGAGAGTGAGGCAGCAACATGAACTTTGCTTGGCCCTGGAGAGGGAGAATTGAAAGACCTGGACTCTTTAAGTTCTTTTCCAACTTACAAGGACATTGTCTGATAAAGGACTTCTACATGAAGAGAAAGGTCTTCTACATGGTTTAAATTATTTCTCATGGAACGGACTCAAAGGGTTGCGGTCAGAGATCAGCTATCTCCAGAATGGGAGCTATCTTGCGGGGTTCCACAGGGCGCAATCTTATCTCCTTTGTTATTCAACCTTTACATAAAGCCTTTAGAAGAACTAATTCACAGCTATGGAGTTGGGTGATATCAATATGCAGATGACACCCAACTGTATAGCTCTCTATCTAGGTTCCCACAAGATTCAGTAGAAATTTTGGATCGCTGCATGACAGCTGTGGTGAAATGGCTGAAAAAGAACAAATTGAAATTGAACCTAGACAAGATGGAAATGATGCTTCTTGGGAAGGCAGAGATCCTGAAGGACATTGTACTCTCCACTTTTGATGGAGTTTGTCTGACTCTTGAAGACTTGATTAAGAGCCTAGGGATTATACTGGATCCAGTGCTATTACTAGAAAAACAAGTTAAGGCAGCGACAAAAAATGCTTTCTACAACCTCTCCTTAGCCTGGAAAATGGCCTCTTACCTTGACATGGCCAACCTGGCCACCTGGATCAATGCTACGGTAACATCAAGATTATTGCAATGCACTACATAGGTCCAGGGCTTTTTTTCTGCCAGAATGAGCCAGAACTCTGTTCCAGCAGTTCTCCAAAAAGATCACATGATCATGTGTTCTCCTCCCCTCCCTCTCAACCAGCCCTCAACCTGTGTGTTCATGATTTTGTGTCTTCTGTTGCATATCCTCCCTTCAAACTCTCCCCAGTAGTTATGTTAAATCCCCTGTAAACCCCTCTTTTAATTTTGATACCTCTTTATTGATTTAACAGTTTAAAAGGACATATTTTTTTAATCAATCCCCACAGGCCAGATGAAGGGGGGAGGGTTAAAATTTAAAGAGCCCTTTCTGTGTATGACCTGAATTGACTGGAGCTTTGTGGCACAAAGTAGCACATGGGCAATAAAGGGGTTAACAATATAGTTGGACCTGTGCAGTATGGGAGTTGTAGGCAATAAGGATTCTGGGAGCTGTAGTAAAGCATTGTGCTGCTTCCTGTAATGGCCAGTCCCAGGGACGTGAGGGGAGATAGTTCTTTCAGTCTGATTTTCTACCTACTAAATACAGCAAATGGCCCCAAATGAGGAACTGCTTTTAAAAATGTATTTTTAGTTTGCTTAAAAATACACCGATCAGTTGTGCCCTTCTTCCCCCCGCCCCTTGCCTATATTCACTTTCTTGAATTCTGGTACACTAGCAAATAGGCTTTCCTGCTGGGTGGAGTTCTTGTGTTCTTTATATTTTGCCGAAGTAATTGCATGTTTGTGACCTTTTCAATATACCTTCCTTTACTCTTTACCTGTATTGGTAGATTTGTAATGACTCATTTCTCATATGTGTACCAAGTGAAATTGCAAGTGCACACTTGAAAATTCATTGGGGTTTTATTTCTTGTTTAAATTTAGGCTTCATTGAGGGACATTGAATTTTATTTTGTGGATAGTTCCAGATACATTACATTTGCCTTTTAAAAAAACCAATCTGTGCATGGTGTTTATTTCATTTCCATGGCCAGTCATTTTGCATACTCCAAGTCTTGTTTTTGCACCATGAAAATGTTTACATAGATGTTTTTAAGGCAAGAGATGTGGTTTGCCATTGCCTGCCTCTGCAAAACAACCCTGGAGGGATCACCTACTTAGCTTCCGAGATCTAAGATCAGGCTAACCTGGGTTGTCCTGGTCTGGGCTCAGGTGGTATACTGCCCCAGTTAACTCTTTTTTTAAAATTTTTTTATTGGAATTAGAAATATTTTGTCATTTATAACAATCAAATTACTTTAATATTCCAGTTCTAACCCCCTCCCTTCCCCCCCCCATTTGTTGACTTCCAACAGTTTTCCAACCCTTTGTCTATTCTTCCCCTACTCATTTCAACTTATTTTGTCAATTAAACATATACTTTCACACTCTTCTAAGCTAGTCTATTATAACACAGTGCTAAGTCAATTTCCCTTCACTTATCAACTAACTAATACATTCCTGGCATGTTATTCAATAGTAATAATACTGGTAATATTCTCAATATCCTGTACTCTAACTTATTCATACTGCCCCAGTTAACTCTTATGGTCTCAAACCTATGCTTAGTCTCACCTTGCTCATCCCTGATATAGATTGGGGTTGTGTGGGGAGAGGAAAGAGTTCTGGCCCTTTGAGTCCAGTTTGCTTTTGTTAATCAAAGCTTGTGTTCCCTGTGCCGTGGTAGCATTTTTTTAAAAAGATGCTTCATTTCCCCTTTAAAATTCTTATAACAATACAAGAAGCCCAGTTACAATAAGTGTGAATATACCTTTCATCCACACATTTCTCTAATCGTTTTTAAAGTCCCTAACACCCTCTAGCAATTGCTACTTCATTTGGCAGTGAATTCCAGATATTACAGATGCATTCTTTAATATCCAGAGGAGTTAGCTGTGTTAGTCTGTAGTTGCAAAATAATAAAAAGTTCAGTAGCATCTTTAAGGCTAACCAACTTTATTGAGGCATAAGTTTTTTGAGAATTACATACATAAGTGAGTGTCATCAAAATATTGATGGCACCCTATACCAATGCCTCAGACAATCTAATTCAAAAGTCTTTTAATCAAATGGATTCTGGTTTTGGAAAAGGCGTGCTCAAAACTTGGAGGTTGCTGCTCACAAAGTAGATTTCTGGCTCACAACACTGCACTGCTTAGAGGGAACATTGACCAAGTAAGGGGTGGGGAGTGCTCCTGGGGTGGCTCTGCCTTGCATAATGAAGTCACTTCCTGGAAATGACATCATCGCATGGCCTTGGGAGCGTGCACAAGCGCACTTTGCACATACTCATATGATCCCAGTGAGTTCTACCACCTTTTTTCCCAGAAAAAAAGCCCTGTCTCCCATCTAAACTAACTAGGAGAGTCCAACTGGTGCAAAACACTGCAGCTTGACTGTTATTAGGAGTGAGCAAGAGCATGAACATCACTCCCATTCTGCAGTCACTTTGCAGGCCACCCATTAGTTACTGTGCTCAGTTCAAGGTATTGATTATCACTTACAAAGCTCTTCACGGCCTTGGTCCGGCATATCTGTGGGACCACCTCCCTCTCTATGCTCCTCCATGGCAGCTTCACTCTTCCGAACAGGGTCTCCTGCAGGTATTATCCTGCACATGGGTAAAATTAACAGCAGCCCACATGGGGTTTCTCTGTGGTGGCCCCTACCCTGTGGAATGGCCTGCCTGAGGAGGTCAGGACACCCCCCCTTGGCTTTCCACAAATGATACAAAACTGAATTATTCAATTATACAGCCCTCCTCAGATAGAAGGGCTGAATAGGAGGGCTGTATTGTAGGGAGATCTCAGATGATCTGCTAATGAGTTAGGAACCATAGACTCACTATGTTGTATTGGATTCCTGCTAATGCTATGTCTTTATGATCTTGTATCTATTTACCCTATGGCATTGTTTATTGGAAATGTTCCTGATATTGCCTGTACTGATCTCACATTGTGTAATCTGCCTTGAGTCTCAGTGAGAAAGGCAAACTATAAATGACATAAATAAAATAAATAAATAAATTCAGAAACAGAACAACTGAAGACTGAATCAACCCAAGGATATACACTGCTGTGTATAAACAGCAGTGTATATAAGGATAGACTCCAGCAAAGTTTCATGTAGCTCACAGGCTGAATGGCAGAAAAAACAAAGAAGGTATTGCTTATGCTGTTATGTTTATTGTCCTTGGCATTTTGGGTTTAATTTTGGCAATTTTGATGGTGGTGCATTTTGGACACCTGATATTTCCTTGAGGTGTAAGTGACCAGAGGAAAGGAGTAGTTTATTATTGGTGAGTTTGGTCAAATTTTTTTCATTTCCTTTGACAGTTATGGACATGAGCCGCAAACTCTGCTTATCCTAGTCACCCAACTCTCCAGGAATTTTCCAAGCAGATATTGACAGCCTTATATGCAAACAACTTTGATTTATGATACATTAATATGAGAACAGTGTTAAGGTTACCATATAATCCTGTGTAACAAATGGGAAGGTATTTTTTAATCCATCTTTATAAAAGAAAACATTTCATATGTCTTACCCAGCAACGGCTCAGATTTTTTTCAGCTGACACAGAAAGGGATCCAGAACCAATGAACTGTCCAAAAGAGAAAAACGCATCAGAAAATATTTTAATTAAAATTTACAAAAAATAATTATCTTTGCTCAGAAAAATCAGTGTAATTGGTGTGATATTGGCCTATTTTCTCCCTTTAGTTCATCTTTAAACAGGAAAAGAATTGGCTTCTGGCAGTCTTAAGAAATGCACTGACATAGTTTGAAGAGGATCAGCAATAGATTTTTCAGTTATGAGGCAAGTTGGCTTTTCCTTTCCCTTTGCTTATTAACTGACACTTATACTGTTTCTTGATGAAAAGTAGCATTGTTAAGACGAATTTTCTTAATTCCTCTTTATCCAATTTCTCCCTGAAATCTAACAATCTATTTCTTTTCCTGTTTTTAGAAATTTGGAGTCTGTGGAGGTTCTGCAAAATTTCAGAATTTTGTTCAGCAGATTCTCAGAGGCAGGCAGTGGCTTCCCAAACCTTCCTACCCTCCTGCTAGAGTGCTCTGTTGTGTGTAACATCAAAAAACAAACAAACAAAACCTGCAAGGGCTGAAGTTACAAAAAGTACACAGAGGTGTAACAGAAATGTACAAAGAGAAATGAAAGATAAATTAAAGATAAATTATTTTTCTTTTTGAAGGAGAAAAAGAGAATAAGAGGATTCAATGACTATATCTTTAAAAAGTGAATTTTGGAAAAAGAATTTCCATTCTCCATAACAATGCTAACTGAAAGGGGCTGCTCCGTCATTTATTTTTGAGTCCCATCACTCCGCATCAAGCGCCTTGCATGTTTATCAATTGTTTGCTAATTTATTTTTAAAGTTCTGTCACTGTCTATTTAAACTGTGATACCTGCTCCTTTAGGGGAGCAAAGATGGCTTTACGACAGACACAAGGCGAGCCAACCCTGTGTACAGCCTGGGTCTAAGAGAGGCAAGTTGATTCATGATCCACCTAAATGCTGGACAATCAGTGACACACAAAGCTCTTCCTGTTCCAAATTAGAAGCACAAGTTCTCTCCAGTCCCCAGACTTTACAATATACAGTATTGCCCCTGAGGACTTGAGTGGCTTGTTGGAAAACTTGTGACCAGTCTAATGCAGCTGGAACCTTTGGTGCATAGCAGAAGACACTGTCTGAAAAAACAGGAATGTTGATCTAACCAAACCAAACCAAGTGCCCAGAGATGTGGAGGAAGTATCCAAGTAACTAAAGAAAGATGCTGCCTGGAAAAATCACATAGATAGGATTGTCTATCCAGATCAAATGAGCAAAGCAATGCAGAGCTGGAATGAGTCTGTGCTCCTTAGCTAGACACGTAGCCACAGAGAAACATGATGTAGTTGGATTCGGTTTCGTTTTCTCAGCCATGTTGGACGCTCCTCTTCGCGGGCTCGAGAGGAAGCGCCCGAGCACCCTGTCCGGGCGGCTGATCTGCGAAGATTAGCCCCCAAAACTCCCAGTGAGGGAGGCTGGGTCCGGGACGCTGCGGGAAGAGCCCCCTGGAATCAATGCGGGGGGTTAATTGCCCGTTTGTCCCTACGGAGGCCGGCGGACGTGCGCGGCGCCTCGAGTGCTGCCGGGCCATGGAAAACGGCAAAGAGCAGAATTAAGCGAGAGCCTGCAAGTAAGCGAATCCCTTCTGATACTACAAGCGTACGTGAAGGAGTGGTGGGATCTGAAGCTAAGAAGGCTTGTTCTTCCCCTTTGCTGAGTTTCAGAATCCGGCTGGCGGTTCCCCCCCCTAAAATGGCAACAAAAAAACAAAGTCCTGCCCTGGGCAAGTCAGTTTCGGCTGCCCTAAAAGGAGAGTCATTGGAGGAGGTAGTGCGGAGGGCGGTTGGTGAAGCTATAAAACCCTTTGTTGACAAGCTGAATGAAACAGATCAAAGGGTGGGCTTAATTGAGAGCGAAGTGAAAACCATTAAGGAAGCAGCGGGGGGGGGGGCAGAGAAGTCTGCTTGGGAAAGTGCGTCACTCGTGAAGGCTACGAATAAAGAGCTCAAACTGGTGGAGAATCAGCTGATCGGGCTACAAGTGGAACGAACACAGACAATTTTGCGTCTCCAGAATGTGAAAGAGGAGGAAAATGAGGATTTACGGGGTCTGGTCTCGGAACTATTGGTGACACCCGCGAGGGCAACTAAAGAAGAAGTAAAAAGCGCCATTTTGGAAGTCCGTCGGGCTACTTCAAAATATGCAATGAAGCGTCAGTTGCCTCGCGAGATCATCATTGATTTTTCATCTAAGAGGATCCGGGACACTATCCTATATAATTCATACAATGCGGATTTGGACTTTTTGGGTAATAAAATTGAGATATTGAAAGACGTCCCATTTCTAGTTCGGAAAAGACGTTTTAAGTATAAAAAGTTCGCAGCTCTTCTGAGAGAACGTGGAATAAAGTACAAATGGTTATTTCCGGAAAGAATCTGGTTCAGTCACAAAGATCAAGCTTTCAAGTTATTATCAGAAGATCAACTAAGGGATTTTGAGGATAAAAATCCGGGATTTCAGTGCACCAAGCAAGACGAAAAGGAGAAGTCTGAGGGGGAGGGGGAGGAAATGAGCACTGCGGCTGCAGCTGCTCAGAGAGAATTGCATCCGGGACCCAGGAGGGGAAGAAAAATTTAATTTGAATTTAAATTGTAATTTGCATTTAGTAAGGTCAACCACTCCATCAATATAATATAAAGCTTTAACTTTTGAATAATGGCAGTATGAAGGGAAAACATGAAACGTAGTGTTTAGTGTTTGTAGATTACCTTCCCCTTTTTCCTCACCCCCCCTTCCCTTTCTCTTTTTTCTCCTTTCCTTCCCATCCCTTGTGCTATTGTAGTCTTTTGTAGTTACTGTTTTGTAGGGTATGTATGTATGTAGTAGTTTTGTATGTTAGATATTGAAAAATAAAAAATATTATTAAAAAAAAAAGAGAAACATGATGTAGTTGGAGAGGTAGGGGAGGAGCTTTGCTTAGAGCTAGGAGCTCAAATCATAGCTCAGCCCCCCCCCCCAACCCATTCCCTGCCCCTAGATGAGCCCAGCCATTCAGAACAAAGGAGCTGTCTGCACAACACTCTCCTGGATTTATTTATTAGAAGCTATGGACACTCATGAACCTTAAACTGAATCAGTTAATTGATCTTCTCTGACTGGCATCTGCTCTCCAGGACCACAGGTAGAAGTCTTTCACATCACCTGTGCCTTTTAACTAGAGATTCCAAAGAATGAACCTCGAACCTTCTGCATGCAAGATGGATGCTCAGCCACTGAGCCATGTCATTCCCTATAGATACTGCTCTGCAGCAAGTTGCTACAAGGCAACTTACCCAGAATTCTCAGTGGATAATTGTTAAGCCAGCCTTCCTCTTGTCCTAGCTGTAGCTCGCTGCTGTCTCTGTTACTCTTCTGAGGCCACAGAGGCTATGGGGGAAAATACTCTTTCTGCCAGGATATAGGATGTTGGATTAGCACCCAGCAGGTAGATGCTGCTGTTCCAAAGAGCACACTGCTTCTCTGAGGACAGATGTCAGTTGTTAACTCCTTCCCATTAGCTACATCATTAGCAAAAGGAGAATCTTTTGATATGGTACACAGAAGATGAGATAGTCAAAGTGCAAATGGTGAAGTGGGCTATAAATTTTAATAAAGAAATAACAATGGAGGCGTGGGAATACTTGTGGAAAAACACATTGAAGATCACGACATGCACTAATATTAAAGAGAATGTCTACAAAATGATTTATCGTTGGTACCTGACACCAAAGAAAATTGCATTAGGGAATTTGAACATGTCCAATAAATGCTGGAAATGTAAAAAGCATGAAGGATCTTTGTACCATATGTGGTGGACTTGTGAGGTAGCTAGGCAGTACTGGGGGGAAATAACCAGAGTGATAAGTGAAATTTTACAATTTCAAGTTAATAAGAACCCAGAACTGCTGCTACTGAATTTGGGAATGGAGGACATCCCAGCACAATATAGGACATTGTTATTTTACATGACGGCAGCGGCTAGACTTTTGTATGCGCAAAAGTGGAAAGTACAAGAAGTGCCAACTATCGAGGACTGGATTTACAAATTGCTGCTGTACATGGCGGAAATGGACAAAATGACAAGGATACTGAGGGACCTTGATCCAGGACAGTTTAATATGGATTGGAAGAAGTTGAAACAATATTTGGTGAAAAAATGGGAGGTGGGAGGAGAACTGTGGCAGTTTGAAAATTACTGAAATATAACAAAAGAAGAGGGAAGTGACTTTACCGGGGGGAGGAAAGTTAAAGGAGAAATTCTAAGCAATTATATTATTTGACTATTAAATATAGTATTAAGCAATAGAGGTGTTATTATAATAATTATAAAGAATTATAAGGATAGAAATTAATTAGTTTCATTTCTGGCAGATAACTGTTTAATGGAGAAATTATATAATCAAAATAGAATGAATATAAGAAAGGTGGAAAGAAATATATAGTAACATACAGAATATGAGTTAAATTGTTTAACCTGTGCCGAATGTATATCGTGTTCATAGAAGTACTCAGAAATATGCAGTATATGGGTCAAATTGATTGATTATTGCCGGCAGATAATTGTATAATGGAGAAATTATATAATTAAAATATAATGAACATAAGATAGGTAGAAGGAAGTAAAGAGTAACATATAGAGTGTAGGTTAAATTGATTGACTTATGTCGAATGTATATTATGTTTATAGAAGTACTTAAAGTCATGTAGAATGTGAGACAAATTGTTTGTCCCATATTGATGAGACTAGAATGTGTAAGATAGAGTATAGAGTACAAAAAATAGATAAATGATTATTATTAAAGGGTATATGCCAGGAATGTAATGTCTAGTTGATAAGTTAAGTGGGAAAGGGAACAGAGATAGCACGGTGTTATAATAGATAAGCTTAGAAGAGAGCGAAAGTATATGTTTATTAGAATAAAATAAGTATGAAATGAGTAGGGGGAAAATGGATAAGGGGTTGGAAAACTGTTGGAAGTCAACAAAAGGGGGGGAAGGGAGGGGGTTAGAACTGGAATATTTAAAGGAAATTGATTGTAATGAGCATAATACTGATTGGTTTCTAATCCAATAAAAAATTTTCAAAAAAAAAAAAGCAAAAGGAGAATCTGGAAGATCCCCAGTTCTCCTGAGCTTGCTGCTATTGTTAGCAGTCAGATCCCCAGTTACCTTTGCTTACTGTCTCCTTTAATGCTAATTCCTCCAACTAATTAAGGAGACTACCTATTTGGGTAACACTATCGCTACTGCTCAATAGGGTACAGGCTAGCTGGTTGCTACTGAAGGCTGAGAGAAGAGGGACCAGGATAGTTGGACCAATGAAAGGAATCTCATTCTTCCTGTTTTCTCTTCTGCTTTTTGGTTGCACTGGAGTTTAACAGAATGCTGGAGCCATTGAATGAAACACTGCAAAATGACTTGTATTTAGAGAAGTATGTAGTCTTTAAGCTTCAAGATGAGTAACATCTCTATTTCTTCTGTCTGCATAATAATCTTGTTCCTGTTGTATTTTACGGGAATTAAATTGTAAAAAGATAGGAAGCTGCATAATGAGGATCTACATCAAGGCTTAAATTAAAACCACAGACATTGAAACATATTGACTTTAAAGATAAACATTATAGTACTTACAAAAAGCCCACCCCAGAAGGGATAGCCAGAAATGGTGGTCAATGATACATAGTAGTGGATATTAAAAATAACAGCTAAGACACCCCCAAATCCAATGTGTATCAATCCAATCATAATCTGAATGGCCTGTGGGGGGAGGACACAAAAAACAAGAAGATAAAGCAGTTGCTTGAACCTGGGAAAGACATAAGCCTGAGATGACAATTTTAGAATGGGTAAAAATGCCGGAAGCTGAGCTGGTCTATTTCCTTTAGTCAATGCAAAACAAAATTGAAACAGAATCTCTTATTTTTCTAGAATTCATCAAAGGAATGTGAACACCTCAGTTTAAAGATGTTTTAATCCAAATACAGATGAAATACAAGTGCTGAACAGTGGTTTTGTCCCAGCTACCAGATAATTTGTCCAGTTCTGATCCTTAACCACAATGACAATTGCTGATCGATTTTGCGAAGAAGCTGAAGTTCCTCACCCTAGTGACACTTTTATAGCCTTTCATAAAAGCTTCAATAGCATTTGTTGCCTTTGTGTTATGTCAGTCTGCGTTCTGGCTCAAATGATTCACACAACAACTTTCTTGGGTTAGAAAATGGCCACAACTTTACTAATTACAGCTTGATAGAGCATTGGCCAGGCACCTGGGCTCAGATCTCCATTGGCATTGGAGGGCCATCCTGCCGCCCGATGCATCCTCTGCCAGCCCCATGCTGGACCACCGTAGCAAGTGTCATCTGCCACCAGCACATGCCAGGCGGTCTTCTCTTCCCAATCCTTTGGGGTGAGCAGACCTGTGGCCCACTCATCCTGTTGGGATCTGGCCCAATGCCGCAAAACCGCCATGGGAGGAGAGCCGGAGGAAAAAGTTGGAGCTGCTTCCCTCCCCTAAGGGTTCCCGACTTTAATGACCAAAGGAAGGCAAAAAACCCCAAGGGGCCTTGGCCAGTCTGGCCCCATGTGGGGAAAAAATTCCTTCCTGGCCCCCACAGGCAACTGGCTCAATTAGCCCTGGGGATCTCTGCTGGGACCCCAAAGGGGGCCCCACTGCATCCCCTGGCTCCAAGCTCCGGCTGCGCCGCTCATCCTGATGTCGTCGCCAGTCATTGGCCATCGTACCCAGGGGATGTCTTACCTGCAGCTAGATCAAACAATGTTAGTGCCTTCTCTTATCACAGACACTCTGGAAGCCCACCAGGCAATAGCCTAATCAGTCTGCCGGCAACCCCGGCCAGGTTGCCATGGCTGCTGCACTGCCTGCTGCTTGAGGGCTGGATCTCTGGACTGCCCTGAACTGGAACCTTGTGAGCCAGCTACTGTTGGCATGGTCCAGGAGCTGGCCTGTCACCACTGGGCATCTGCTCCAGCGCTCAGGCTGCCCATGCCACCGCCCTGTCGGATGTGTCCCCAGCTGACCCAGCCCCCCACAGAAAAAAGGCTGCCCTGTACTGCATGGTCTTGGGCTGAGTTGCAGCCCTGGTCAGGTGCCCCCAAGATGACCTGTGAGGCTGCCATGATGGGCTACCCAGGGTCTCCACTGGGGGGCTCCCTGCAGGCCTGCCCTGCTGTGGCCCGCTGTGCCATAAACTGCCAGCTGGGTTGGCCCACCCTTTGCCTGCCTGCCAGCTGGTCACCACATGCATCTGGATTGTCTTGTGAGCCTGCTCAGACTCATCCCTCCCTGTCAAGTGATCCAGGCCCCTGGGGCGCCCACTCGGATTCATCCATCCCCACTGGGTGTTCCGACCCCAGCTGTCCTGTGCACCCTGGTGGTCTTGGGTGCATACCTGGACACATCCATCCCTGCTAAGGGGTTCCAGAAACCCCTCTTCCAGACCCTCCTGCTCCGCCCGGCGAGCCATCTGGAGAGGATGGCCGAGAATGCAGGACAGCCACCTCGCGCACCTGTCTGCAGATGGTGCCCGTGAATTCGGCATTCCAATGTTCTCAAGTTTCCCCTGCTCTTCCTGGAAGGGTTCTGGGTGCCATTCAGCGTTCGGAGTCCGAACCCGAAATCCATCATCCTGACACTGAGGAAGGAGGCGTCTGCCTTTTGTTTGTTACCCTGGTTGCGTGGCGGGCACCAACACCCCATAGTGTCACAACCAAAGGGGTGCCGGCTTGCGCGCCAAACCACAAGACTCGCTCCAAGCACAAGGATTGACTGTTCGCCGTTCGCAGTACTGTCTGATTTTAGTGCCGCAACCCAAGGAGTGCCAGCCTGCGCGCCAATCCCCTGTTGTGGGATTGGTCACTCCAGAGGCCTACCATGTTCAGGATTGGGATGAGCTCCATAGCGCTGGGTCTCCAGGAGTGCCATCCCCATCCATGTCTCCGGCCATCAGTGTGTTTCTGCCATCTCCACTGGAGGATTCACCCTCAGGATGCACCTGCCAATAGCATTTGTGCCATCTTCCCTTGGGGGATTCACCCTCAGGATGCAAACCTGCACAGGATACACCTCCCTGTGGTGGCACTCGCTTGTTGATTCTTTGTGCATGTCTCGCAGTGGTCCCAGTCTCTGGCCTGGTCATTCCACACCTCCTTCTGAATCCAGGGTTCCAGCCTCCCTATCAAATAATAGAGCTTCTACTTGTTACTCCCCCTGCGTGTTGGCATCCCAGACAGTTGGCCTCATATCCAAATCAATAAAAGAGACCTCCTCAGCTGCTAGGCTGGCTTCCACCACGGGGTCCCCTATCTGGGCACTTGGAAGATAGTACTTCCTCAAAGCAAGCCATGTAGCTCATATTAACCGAGAGTGTTTCAGGATTAATGATGCTAAATCCCTTTCCATCAGGGCACACCCAGCCAGGAGTCCCCATTCCGCCCCGGGCCCAAATTCCCATGTTTTAGCCCCAAAGGTTCCGATGTTTGAGTCCTGCCTCTCTTCTCAACCACATCTCAAATGGAGCCTTCTGGGACCCTTCAATGGCATTCTATTGCCAATATAGGCCGCTGAGGTTACCGCCTCTGCCCATCAGGCGGAGCTGATGTCCACCCTGGTGCCCTGAGGCCCCTGAGTGCATGGCCATGCCGGTGCGATGTGGCCCGGCCACGGCCCGGGCACCCAGGTGCCACCAACCAGCACACTAGGGCAGCCCCTGGCTTGATGGGACCACCCCAGGACCCCAGCATGCGCTGCACCATTTCTGGCACCAAGGCCCACCAAGGTCCCTTTCATTGCAGCCTGGCTGTGACCTGGGAAACCCAGGCAACACAGCCTGGCATGACAGGGGAGCCCCGGCACACCAGGGGGTGAGGTCTGCCTTCTGCTACCCCCCCCAGCTGGCCCTCCTGGAGGGAGCAGTTCGTGGCCGCCCTCCTCCCCCAGGAGACCCCCCTGGAAGGAGCCCTACACCCACCAACAGATGAAGCCAGAAACGTGCTGCTCCTGCTGACGCTCCTGGGAGGAATGGCGTCGACCACGAGGCTGGACTGGAGGTGTCCTGGGCGCTCCACCCAATACTGGCTGACCCGCCTCTACCGCATCCTTCACAATGGTGACAACCCAGCCCGCTGGTGAGTCAGCGAGCTTCTCTTCTCACACACAGCTACCACAACATCTGTAGTGTCTGGGGTCTGAGACACAGCCCCCAGCCTCGCCGGGAGAAAGCAATGGGAGGCAGCTGGGAGGCGGCTGCCCTGCCACCCCAGCCAGCGGCCAGGGCCAGAGCCTGTCCACCCCAGGGGAAAGGGGCAAAGGTCCAAAGCCCCAGAGGGCTAGAGGGGGCAGGGAGAGGCCAGCTTGTTCCACCCTACAGGGGGAGGATAGGGGGCTGAGCAGAACAGAGGGAGAAGGCAAAGGCAGGGAGAATAGGGACCCAGCAGCAGCCCAAACAGAGCCCTTACCTGCCAAGGAGGAGAAGCAGCCACAGCAGCTCAGAGCCACGCCCCAGCCTCCACCTCAGCTTGAAGACAGTAACCCAGCTCAGAAGATGCTAAGAGCCAAGCCCCTCCAGGTGGAGCTGCTGAAGGCACTCTGTGGGAAGAGCTGGGCAGCCAGCCAAGGGGCCACAGTTGGGCCTGCCTTCAGCAATCAGCTCAGCCAGAGAGGCCTGGCCGCCAGCCAACATGACACAGCTGTTGCTGACCCAGGCAGCCCAGCCAGCTACCCCAGCTGCCGCAGCTTGAGACAGCCCAGGCCAATGCTGGGAGACCAAGGAGGGATGTGGCCTGGCAGGTGGGGCCTGCAAGGAGGGCGGAGCGGTGAGAGAAGGCCCTATAAAGGTTGGCTGGGAAGAGTTCTGGGGTGATGGGTGTGAGTAAGGAGCAATGGCGTGGAGTGGGAGCAGTGCGAGAGTGGAGGCTTGGAAGAGAGTTCTGGGAGGAGGAGATGATGGAGGGCGCAGGGGTGAGCAGGCCAGGTTGAGCAGGCCAGCGAGTGGACTGAGAGGGAGTCTGGGTGATGTATACTGCCCCTCCTTCCACGGAGCAGGGTCCTGCAGCATCCCTGGCACCCCTCTGATGTCAGGGTCGGCCCAGCCAGTGCCCCGCACAGTGGCAGCGACGACGAGCCCTGACATGTAGCTCCAATGCAATGTCTGAAAATCTTGCAGACAAAGAGATCCTGTAGAGAAGTTCCACTCAGGCTTCATGTACACATTACAAACACCTCATGTTCATTGGGGGATAACACAAGGACTTTACATCACATGTGTAATGGGAGCTCTGTGCCTCCCAGACATACATCATCTCTTTTCTGTTTGCAACCAGAGAAGCCAGGTAGAAGGAGCTTTAGCCTCTCCCCCTTGCTATTTTCACACCTGCTGTGGAAAAATGCTCTTATTTGTAGGTTTGGACTGTGTCAAAACCTTCACCCCTGGTTTAAAAAGTATCTCTTAACTGATAACAGGGAGGAGGGAGGAGGGAAAGCCAGATGCTTTTAAAGCTGTAACCAGCCTTTAGTCATGCAGCTGTGACTTGAAGGTTTTCTGCTAGAAGCTTGCCCTTCCATGTTTGGGGGAGGGGGGCAGAGACTTGGAGGACTAAAATGCCAGAAAAGTTTTTTTCCTGGAATTTCCAGGAAAAGCCTCTCAGAATTGCACCTTTGACCTGCCTAAGGGGTGGGGTAAGGGAGAGAATAAAACTCGCTGGCACAGGGAGGAGAGTCTGTGGCTGATTTGAGCTGGAAGCTGAAGGAGGTGAGAGCTGGCCCCTTGCAGGTGGTGGCCATTGACCAAGTGGAGGCTGGAGGCCTGAAGCAGGAGAGGTATGAGGACTTCTCAGAGTACACAAGACATCTTATACAGGGATGCTCAAGTGACTTACTTTCTGTGTGGTCTTACACTCAAGTGTACTCTGCTGCCCTAGCAATGCATGTGTATCCCCAAGAGCAGAACAAGTGTAAGATCTTTCACTTGAGTATTCCTGTCTTGTGTACAGAGACTCTCAGGAAGCTGGAACTTTCTAAGGGCCAAGCTACACATGACGAATGACACGTGAACGTCATGTGTAGCTTGGCCCTAAGACAGAGATAGAGAGATAAGATAGAGAGCTTGCCTAAACAGAAGATCTAAGTTAGGCATGTACAAAGGAAAGGATAACTGCATTGCGTTTTTACTTATTTCTTTTTGAATTCCCTTGCTTGCTTTGGTGGTACACTTAAAGTGGGAGTGTGAACATTTTCTCTCTCTCTCTCTCTTTTAAAAAACTTAAATGCTGGTAGCTGTTCTCTGTACCACATTGACTCCCACTGCTCAACAAAATTACCTAAAATGAGCGCCACAGGAAGGGGGTACATTTGTTGGCAATTGGCTGATTCCCCCAATGGTGCAGAAGTACAATAAACTGACCCTGAAGTAACCAGGTGCTGGGTAGTAGGAGACCTGATACAAGGCAGGGCTCAGAGTGGCAAGCCTGCCCAGGAGACAGAGGAATCTCTTTGCCCTCCACACAGGCAATTCTCACAAAGGCCAAGTGGTGGCAGCAGGTGCAAGAGAGAAAGAGCAAATGCCCCTCTAAGGGTTGCAGGGGGCACCATGTGAGTGGCACATACCAGGCAGAGACTTGGACTGTCACTGGTGATCCCTGGACACCCCAGAGAGCAAGAAGAGTTAGTGCTCACAGGTCAGTGGGGCTATTCTGCCACATCTGCAAATGGTCCTGTGCAGCTGTGATTACACAAAAGAGTCACAAAACTCTCATAGTGTGATGCAAAGCCCTGTTGTTCTCCAGTAAGCACAAGGACTTTGTAATGTGAAGAATCACTACTGATCCCCCCAAAAAACCTTCAATGGGGATCAGTTGTGAACTGAACTAGCCAGGGAAAAATGGTTGTTTCCTGCGCTTTTGACAGAGCTTTGATACCCAGAAATCAGTATGTAAAGGTTTTTCATGGCATAGGACAAAACATTTTCACCTACTGATACCCACAGGTATGAAACTCAGCCCCTCTAGCTTCACCCCAAGGAATGGGCTCCAGCCTTCAAAATATCCCTTCTGTCTACTACAGCAATGCATACATTTTATCTGTAGATAATGAATGGGAGAGGTTCTTTCCCTTATTCTCTTGTGTCCTTGAAAGGGAGGCACCATCAATAGGTAGAAAAAGATGGAGCAGATTGGACACATACAAACACACAGACTTGCTTCTACAATAGCCATTTTCTTCAGAATTAATTCCCTTCATTGTCATAGGAGAATGTAGATGATGGCCATTTCCCCATGTCTTAAAAATAGCACCCCACTCCCTGAACGCCAGCAGCTTTTCTGTGCAATTTCTGACATCACCGTTTCCAAAATGCCATGAAAATGGAATCATAACTGCCTGCATCCATTTTGGAAACAGTGACGTCAGAAATCACGCAGAAAAGCTGCCAGAGTTCAGAGTGGGGTGCTATTTTTAAGACGTGGGGAAACGGCCGATGTTGCAACCAAACCATTGCAACATCGAGAACAACATTTGTATGTTGTTCTCGAATTTCTTTTGTTTACAGAGCTGATTTTTGATTAATAGAATGGAATAGCAGTGCTGGCCCTTGCAGTGCTGGCTGGTAAAGCACTGTTGATGAGCATGGGGGAGGAGTGATCTGTGGGGTGGTTGGAACAGTGGGTGAACCCCTTTTGCGAGGAAACCATTCAGTTTTCTATGGACTAGAATATGAGGAGAAATCAACACATACTTACCCCCAAAGTCTTGGTCTCCATTTTGAGAAATTTCTCCAATACCCCCACCTGAGAGTTTTGCTGAGTTTGATTGTTCTGGCTTCTAAATTCCTGTGTTACAGACTGTGTTGCCATTCCTGGTTGGATCACAAACCCAGGAATCACCTGGCCTGCATGGATTATGTTGGGCATGACACCATTTGGGGGAACAAACCACCTTGTCTCATTAGCCATTCTCAGTGGATCCACTGCCATTGCAGAAGTGTCTACACAAGAGAAGGATGGGATGAGAATGAACAATGCTTCAAATGTTGACCACCAGTACCCCCCCCAATATATTTACTGAAACAAAGGGGGTGCTGCCTGACATTCATGTGACTTATTTATTTTTATTTAACAAAATTTATATCCTGCCCTCATGAGTAAGCACTCTACTCATTTATGAGTAATCCCTATATTTTTCTTTGTACACAGGAATCATGTACTTCCAAGGAAGCACAGGAACTTATCTGGACATGGGAAGATTAAAGAGAAAGAAGTAAATTGATGTGAATAAAGTCTAATCTTTAGGGTGCTGTTTTAAAATGTTCAGACTTCAGAAGGAAGAGGAGAGCAGCAAAGACGTTTATGAATGGAGAAGCAAGATTCACAGCATGAGTCAAAGCTTGCTATTCGGTATATTCAAGATACATTCGCAAGAAAGTGTATTTTAACATGTGAATGAACCATACAGCTCTGTAATAATCCATGTGTGCTCTCCCTAAGGTGCCTGATCTTTAGAGTAGGGTTAATGACTTTTTAAAAAATCTGTATTTTCATAGCAGCATGATGATCTATGGCCATTAGTAGGCAATAATAGTTTTCTGCTGGTTTGTGCAAGTCAAGGTTTTATTTAAGACACAAAAGCAAATCAGGGCAACCCCATGTGAGGCCAAAGAGAAGTCACAACATTTGATCACTACTGATTTTCACCCCCCCCCCCCAAAACACCCTTCAATGGAGATCAGTTGTGAACTGAACTAGCCAGGAAAAAAAATGGTTGTTTCCTGCACTTTTAACAGAGCTTTGATACCCAGAAATCAGTATGTAAAGGTTTTTCATGGCATAGGATAAAATGTTTTCACCTGCTGCTACCCGCAGGCCAAACTGCTGGGAGTCAGTTCAAATGCTACCCATATAGACCTCTAGGCCTAGGCAAGAAGAGGAATTATTATGTACTGGAATAACATACAGCTAGATGGAGTTTGACCTTATGTGTATTTAACAGCTTGATAATAAAAAAGAAGTAATGTCTTTGTGTATTTTCTGAGTGAACATTTCTTCCAGCAACGTATAAGGGAAGAACATCTACATGACCCACTCAATTACACTGCAATTTAGGTACCCTGGTGTAATTTATTCTTATCAGAGTTTCTGTTTATGAGTTATATTGGAATTTTGTCTTAGGAAGGTGGCAGAATTTCTCTGTTCACATCCCTACTTATTTGAGGCAGAACTAAATGGTTCTCTTTTAATTAGGGATCCCATTCTCCCAGTGGAGATGGAGGATCCTCAGATTTCACTCTCTGCCCCCGCCACCACTAACCTCGCTGGCAGGGGGGGAGGTGCAAGAACAGGCCTCCCGGGCATACTCCTAGGGTGGTGTGACATCACTCCTGGGAGTGATATCATCGTGCTGCCCCGAAAGCACACGCATACTTCACAGCGGGCCAATTTTTGCTCCAAATGGACCCATTTTGACCTGTTTGAGGCCAGAATTGGCCCACTGTGAAGTGCATGTGTGCCCTCACATCTGTTTGATGATGTCACTTCCGGGAAGTGACATCATAGTGTAGGGGCGTGGGTGCTTGTGCTTGCGTGAGAAGCATGGGACTGCCAAGAAGGTAAGTACCAGATATCCCGCCTCCCACCAGGAGGGTGAGGGGACCTGGTAATCCTACTTTTAATGCTAATGCAAGTGGGGTGGGACAAGCATTTCTACAGGTGGAATCTTCTGGAAATACCTTCCCATAGTCATTTTTAAAGATTCCTTCAGCTTGGCTTCAAGACTAGAGGACATTCAGCTACTAGGAAAGGAAAAGTGACAAAGTGACAGATGCAGAGGAAAACTGGCAGGCCCAGGAAGAATTAAGCACCCACTTCCTGCTGACCAAGCTTCCCCAACAAATGCCTCTCTTGTCATTAACATTAGGCAGCTGAAACATATTGAAGATATACACATTTGATGGTATAATCTGAAGCTCCACCCTTATCAGAACATGCTCATAAAATCCCAAAGAATTTCTATCAATCTCTTTGTGGTTGGCTAAGAATATGTGGCAGAGAAACTAGAATATATAACATACCTAGGTTTTGACCTTTTATCCTACCTTGTGTACTCTCTAAACATGAGTGCTAATATTGAAAATTGGAGAACTCTGAATTAGGGCCTTAGTTGATACTGCTATTCATTTGTACTACGTATAGGGCTGCCAGCTCTGGGTTGGGTAATTCCTGGGGAATTGGCGGGATCATGAGGAGGGTGGGGTTTCAGGAGGGGAGGGACTTCAGTAGGGTATAGAATCCATGATCCAACGTAGCCATTTTCTCCAGGAGAACTGAGCTCTATCATCTGGAGATCAATTGCAATTCCAGGAGATCTCCAGGCCTCACCTTGATGTTGGCAACATTAGCTACATGAGCAGCTATATCGAATAAAGGGGCTAACATAGCCCAGCTGAGCACTTTCATGGCTGGGAGATTTAGGTTCACCGGCATGAAAAATATCCATAAACTATGGTGATAGTTCCAAATGGGTAATGTTGTTAGTTTGCAACTGCAAAGTAATACAGAGGTCCAGTAGCACTTTACAGACCACATAATTGATTTCATCATAAGCTTTTGTGAACCAGAGCTAATTTCATGCATAGATTCTATTTCCATAAGACCAATGAATTTGATCAAATGAGCTTTGATTCATAAAAACATATGCTACAATAAATTTTTAGTCTCTATAGCTCCACTGGGCTGTTTAATTTTCCATAGCCCATATTTCTGGTTCTTTCAGTTTTTGCCCTAGCAAGCACAATCGTTGTGCTTGCTTTGGCATGGGATGGTTCTTTGGATTGTTGTCAAAGGTTCCTACTGGAACAAAGCCTTTGACAAAGCTACAAGGTGTGTTGCAAAAAGATCCTCCACATACACAGATCATTTTGAATATCCCTTCTGCCCTTTTGTGCATACAGCTGCAACACATTTCTTTAAAAGAACAGCTATCCTTTGCTCCAACTACAAGGGCATTTTCTGGCAACAAGAATAATCCTCCAACTTTCTAAGGATGGGTATGTCACCTGATACAGCTCCCACTAGTTAAGGTGTCAGAGAAAGCAGCATAACTTTACCCCCATGAGAACGACCCTTCATATGCCAAGACTCTCACAGAAAGATTGTAGATAACCAACCTGAGAATTCCTGCAGTGTCACGTCTTTCTTGATCTGACAGCCCTCCAAGCTGATGTGCTTTAAAGAGAGAATCCTTACCCAGACCTTATGTTACCCTCTACGTGCATATTCACAGCCACCCAGCATATGTACGACTTCACCAGGAAGTGTAAAATGTGAAGAAAATACAGGAGGCTTTTTGTCAGCATCAGACTTTGACTCCTGCCCTGCCCAGTAGAAAAGAGTCCAGTAGCACCTTTAAGACTAACCAACTTTACTGTAGCATAAGCTTTCGAGAACCACAGTTCTCTTCATCAGATACCCTGCCCAGAGTTCTGTACCTTTCTTCACAGGCCACAGCATTCTGCTAGAAAACATGTTCTTCCACTACAGATATTCTTCTCTTCTGTAAAGCGTTCTTTCTGGATTCTACTGAAACTTCACTTCTCCTCTAAGTTGGGACTAGAGATGGGCACGAACCTGAATACGAACCAAAAAAACCCATGAACCAGCCTGCTTCGTGGTTCACAAACCAATGGCTCGTGGAAGCTCATTTCCATGAACTTCCACGAACTGGGCTACTGGTTCGTTTGGTTCATTTTAAAACAGCAATACCCCTTTCTGTGCCAATGCAAAGCAGCAGGGAAAGGGGCATTTAAACCCGCGGATCAGCCGCTTGTCAGGGAGATCCCTGACAAGCAGTGGATCATTTAAACAGCAGGGCTTGGCTGCCTGGTCAGGAGTTTCCACCCGGATATTCACAAAAATAGTCTCAACATTTATGCAAAGTTATAGCAGTGTTATATACAAATTTGTCCAATGTGCAAACAGTGCAAATATGTTAGCTTATTACATGCAAAATACATTTATCATTTCCCAATAGTCCAATTGCCGCAGGGAACTGCGTGCCCCATTCCGTTTCTTCTATGAACAAGGCAAGATCTCCATGGGTGAAGAAGAATGGTAAATATGAGTCAAAACAAAATCCATCTGCTTTTGTCTTTTTATCCTTGCAGGTGCCTCACACAAACACAATGAAGAGCATATACACACTAATTCATGCACTTGCCCATAAAGAGGCTATCCTGAAAGAATTAGAATTAGAAACAAGGTGCTGGAGGCACCTTTAACAGAACATTTTTTAGAGACACATCATACCACAGAAATTAAGGTGGCTGTATTATTTGTGGCACAGTCAATCCCTTCTCATAGTACCAACAGAGAGTTATTGAGACGTGAAACAGAATGGATTTTCATGTTAAACACCTTAAAACCTCAGGGGTTAAACAGTGATACTTCTTTCCAGTGTTTTCTGAGTTAGAAGAAGAAAACCTTTCTGATGTTACTGCACCTTTAAATCAACATGGTTTTCTTAAGTGTTAAGAGGCAGAAGCCTATATATACAGATTATTAATACCTGGAGAGACACGCGGACCTGGGATTCTGCGTCACTCTTTGGGTTTTCTGGAATGAGTCAGCTTTCAGGGTAAGCAACCCAGGGTGGGGTCATTTAGTAAATAATGAAAAACAAGATGCTTGTGGAATTAAAATCTTTATGGGCAAGTGCATGAATTAGTGTGCATATGCTCTTCATTGTGTTTGTGTAGTGATCCACCAGCCCCTGAGGAAGTCGTACTGATGAAATCTGCCACTTAGCCAGCTGCAGTTAGGGCTGCATGTGGTTGGACTCCTTGTACAATATCTTTATGAACATCGTGTGAGGCACCTGCAAGGATAAAAAGACAAAAGCAGATGGATTTTGTTTTGACTCATATTTACCATTCTTCTTCACCCATGGAGATCTTGCCTTGTTCATAGAAGAAATGGAATGGGGCACGCAGTTCCCTGCGGCAATTGGACTATTGGGAAATGATAAATGTATTTTGCATGTAATAAACTAACATATTTGCACTGTTTGCATATTGGACAAATTTGTATATAACACTGCTATAACTTTGCATAAATGTTGAGACTATTTTTGTGACTATCCGGGTGGTTTTCCACTTTGTGCTTTTCTGGTTTGAACTGGATATTGGGCTTGTTGTTTTGTATGGTCAGGAGTTTCCGGCTGGCTAGCCAAGCCACACCTGCAGTTTAAATGGCCATTTCCCTGCTGCTCGGAGCAGCGGGGAAATGGCCATTTAAACTGCGGGTGGAGCTTGGCTGGCTGGCTGGCTGGGAGTTTCCAGCTGGCCAGCCAAGCCCTGCTGTTTAAATGGCTATTTCGCCGGCACTTGGAGCAATGGGGAAATGGCCATTTAAACTGCGGGTGGAGCTTGGCTGGCTGGCTGGCTGGGAGTTTCTAGCTGGCCAGCCAAGCCCTGCTGTTTAAATGGCTATTTCGCCGGCACTTGGAGCAGTGGGGAAATGGCCATTTAAACTGTGGGGCCTGGCTGGCCGGCCTGGAACTCCCAGCCAGCCAAGCCCCACCTACAACTTAAATGGCCATTTCCCCGCTCCTGGGAGCGGTCATTTAAGCAGCCCCTGTTTAAATGATCAGCTGCTTGTCGGGGATCTCCCCAACAAGCAGCTGATCCGGGGGTTTAAATGCTCCTTTCCTTGCCACTGCTAAGCGGCCAGAAAGGGGCATTTAAACCCAATGAACCACGAATCACGAACTGGTTCATGAACTTGCCTCAGTCTGTGGGAGTTCGTGGTTCCTGGTTCGTGAAAATGCCACGAACCATGAACTGCATGGTTCATTTTTTTGAGGTTCATGCCAGAGAAGGAGGGAGGGAGACGAGCAAACAACTGCCTTGCCTGTGAGATCGAAGCCAACCTCTCAGCCCTGCCCTTCTCTGAGCCTGAGCTACCTTAACAACATTGCCTCCAGGAGCCTGTGTAGCCAGAGAGGGAGAGAGGAAGAAGAGCAAACACCTGCCTTGCCTGTGAGAGCAAAGCCAGCCTCTCAGCCCCACCCTTCTCTGAGCCTGAGGTACCTTAACAACATTGCCTCCAGGAGCCTGTGCAGCCAGAGAGGGACTGACAGAGAAGTGCAAACACCTGCCTTGCCTGTGAAAGCGAAGCCAGCCTCTCAGCCCTGCCCTTCTCTGTGCCTGAGATACTTTAAGAACATCTTGAAGTGCCTCAGTTGCTTGAATTAATGTTGTGCTCACCTGTTGTTGTTGTGGGGAATGGAGAGTAAGCTGGATGATGGTGGATATAGGGAGGAGGGCTGGCATGTGGTCATGGATCCCAGTCCTCTGGGGACATGGGAGGTATGATGGTGGGAGCTGGTCTCAGTTGAGAAGGGCACAGAGATATGGAATGGCTTGGTGACCTTCTGACCTGTGTCCCATCCTGAGAAACGCTGGTGATGGAGCTAGGAAAAAGAGCTGATGTTGTGCAATGCCAGGTCCATAAACAATAAGACCGCAATGCTGCAAGATCTTTTTGCAGTGAGTGATGTGGGCCTGGTATGTGTGGCCGAAACCTGGGTGAGGGAGGGTGAAACAGTTGCCCTGGGAGAACTGATCCCCCCAGGATGTTCAGTCCTCCACCAATAGGAGGTCGGGGGGGAGGGGTGGCAATTCTTGCCTGAGAGTCTTTCTCCTTCAGGCTGCTCCCCGCCTCTGAGTTATCTGGCATTGAATGTGTCGGCCTGGTGTGGGGTGCCGAGGAGAGTCTGTCTGGTGTACTGACCGCCTAGCGCACCAGCAGATACCCTGTCATGCCTGCTAGAGGTGGTAGCGGGGTGGGCCTTGGAGTACTCCAGACTGATGGTGCTGGGGGACTTCAACATTCATGTCAATGATGCCTCCTCTGTGCAGGCTGTGGACCTGGTGTCTTCCATGGCAGCACTGGGACTCTCCCAATTTGTATCGACCCCTACACATCAAGCAGGCCACACGCTAGATTTGATCTTTGGGATGGGATTAAATGTGAATCTGAAAGTGGTAAAACCAGTGCCATGGTCAGACCACTCAGTCCTGAAGGCTCGGCTGGGGATTCCACCCCCCCTTGCAAGGACAGTGAGCTGATTTATGCTCGCCCGTGGAGACTTACGGAACCGATTAGGTTCCAGAATGCTTTGCGGGATCCAGTGCTCCACGGTAGTTTGTTAGATGAGCTGGTGGAGGACTGGCAGTGCTGGCTCTCGAAAGCCATCGACGAAATCACCCCCCATCGCCCTCTTTGCCCCCGTGCAAGACAGGCTCCCTGGTATACAGAGAAGCTCTGACAGAAGAAGCAGGAACTAAGATGGCTTCAGTGAGGGTGGCGATGATCTCGGGATGAAGAGGCAAGATCATCTTATAGGATGTTTATGAAAGCCTATGAGGTGGCGGTGAAGGCTGTGAAGAAAGAGTTTTATGCAGCCTCCATTGTGTCAGCTAGCTCATGCCCAGCAAAATTGTTTAATGTGGTTCAGTCACTGGTCTCCTTGCTAGAGGGAGGCCATCAAATTTTGAATTCAGACATTAGCTGTGAGGTTTTTAGGAGCTTTTTTGCTGATCAAATCTTGTCTCTCCGCCGCGACTTGCCAGCCACAGTTGATTCAGTGAATGAGCTAGAGACCCCTTGGGTGTCTTCGGGGCCAATATTCGATCCTTTCAGCCCACTCTTTGGGGAGGAGATTGACAGGAACCTGCGATCAGTTACACCCACCACATGTCCCTTGGAACCCTGCCCATCGTGGCTCGTAAAGGCCAGTGCCAAGGGGCTGCGGTCCTCGCTGTAGGCCATTGTTAATGTATCCTTAGGCTCCAGGGTTTTTCCTGGGCCATTAAAGGAAGCTGTGGTGAGGCCTCTTTTAAAGAAACCATCGCTGGACCCCACCGACCTGGTCAATTACTGCCCGGTTTCAAACCTCCTGTTTCTGGGAAAGGTGATAGAGCAGGCGGTGGTGGAACAGCTGCAGAGCTTCCTGAAGGAGGTCTTGGCCCTAGACCTCTTCCAGTCTGGGTTCTGTCCGGGACATAGGACAGAGATGTTACTGGTCACCCTTACAGACGATCTTCATAGACATCTGGATCGAGGCTGCTCGGCGCTGCTGATATTAATGGATCTGTCGGCAGCATTCAATACAGTCTATTATGATCTTCTGACTCACCGCCTCGCCGATGTGGGATATGAGAGACTGCCTTACAGTGGCTTGTCTTTTTTCTCCATGGTTGGGGACAGAGGGTGGCGCTTGGGGAGAAATTGTCATCCTGCCACCCTTTGGTGTGCGGGGTCCCACAGGGAGCAATACTCTCCGCATTATTGTTTAACATCTATATGCGCCCCCTTGCCCAGTTAGTGCAAAGCTTCAGACTTGGGTGTCATCAATATGCAGATGACATCCAGTTGTATCTGATGATGGACGTCTGGCCCGACTCAGCCCCAGATGTACTAGAACATGCTTTTGCAGCCATGACTGGTTGGTTGAAGCAGAGTTGGCTGAAACTGAACCCGCTGAAGATGGAGGTCCTGTACTTGAGCCGCAGGAGATTAGGTTTGGGACTCTGGCTCCCAGCCCTCGATGGGGCAGTGTTAGTGCCAATTCCAAGGGTTAAGAGCCTGGGGGTGATCTTGGATGCCTCCCTGAAAATGGAGGCAAAGGTTACAGCGGTTGTCAGGTCCTCTTTTTTCCATCTCCGGCAGACCAGGAAACTTGTCCCTTACCTGTAAACCCATGACTAGGGGTATGCAGCCCCAAAATACTCGGGTTTCCTGCTTCAGGTTTACCGGAAGAGGGAAAAAATTTGGAAAAAGCATAAATTATGCTATTTTACTCACTTTGGTATGCTCCGTAAATATTCGGAGCATACTGAAGTGAGGGTGGCAACTCCCTCACCTGCACCTCCCACCCTCCTAGGGCAACCTCTACATGCTCCCACAACCCCTCCACCCCTAACCACTTACCTTGTTGGAGGGAGAGCGAGAGGGACATCAGCTGGGCGGCGGGGTTGCCGCGGCTGTGGTGGCAGCGGCGGGGGCAGCGGCCTGGAGTCTGGAGCCCTCTGCAGCCGCACCGCCTCCTGAGGTGCAGGATTATGCCTGAAATCCCCACCGCCTCCATTCACCTGGCGCTGTTGAGGATGAGGAGCTCCTCGTCCCCGATATCGCTGGGTGAATGGAGCTCCCAGAGACAGGGGGGGTTGCAGGCTTAAGCCTGCAGTCTCTGCTGCCTCCATTCACCGGGTGATGTTGGGGAGGAGGAGATCCTCATTGCTGGGCAATGATCCAGACATTGCTGGGCAAACGGAGTGCCCGGAGAGATGGGGGGGTTGCAGGCTTAAGCCTGCAGTCCCTGCCACCTCCGTTTGCTGGGCAATGTCAGGGAGGAGGAGATCTTTGTCCATGACATTGCTGGGTGAACAGAGTGCCCAGAGAGAGGGGGGGTTGCAGGATTAATCCTGCAGTCCCCACCACCTCCGTTAGCCGGATGATGTCGGGGAGGAGGAGAGCCTCGTCCCCAACATTGCTGGGTAAATGGAGCGCATGTGGGGGGGGGGGTTGCAGACTTAAGGCTGCAGTCGCTCCACCTTTGTTTGCCGGACAATGTCGGGGAGGAGGAGCTCTGACATCGCCGGGCGAATGGAGTGCCTTGAGAGAGTGGGGGTTGCAGGCTTAAGCCTGCAGTTCCCGCCGCCTCCGTTTGCTGTGGGATGTTGGGGAGGAGGAGATCCTCATCCCTGACATCTCTGGGCAAACGTTGTGCCCGTGGGGGGGGGGGGTTGAAGGCTTAAGCCTGCAGTCCCCGCTGCCTCCATTTGCCGGGCATTGTCGGGGAGGAGGAGCTCCTCGTTCCTGACATCACTGGGTGAAAGGAGCACCTGGAGAGAGGGGAGGGGGTTGCAGGCATATGCCTGCAGTCCCCACTGCCTCCGTTCGCCCAGTGATGTCGGGGCCGAGGAGTTTCCTGGCCCCAACAATGCTGGCACTCAGCCGCTCGTTGGGGGAAGCCCCTGACGAGCAGCTGATTCATGAGTTTAAATGCCCCTTTCCCTGCTGCTCGCAGTGGCAGGGAAACGGGCATTTAAACCCGAAGCTTCCTGAAGCATTATGAATGCTTTGGGAAGTTTTGCTTTGGGGTTTCCGAATTGGGGCCAGCATGCCCCAAGCTTTCCAGATCGGGTCCGATTTGGGTATTTTACATGAATCAGATTCCCGAAGCGCACACCCCTACCCATGACTTAAGTACAGTGATCCAAGCAATGGTCATCTCTAGGCTAGATTACTGTAACTCAATCTATGCGGAGCTGCTCTTGAGCCAGACCCAGAGATTACAGCTGGTAGAAAATGCAGCGGTGCGTATAAGGCACATATAACATCGATCTTACATCAACTGTATTGGTTGCCAGTGGAGTACTGGATCAGATTCAGGGTTCTGGTATTGACCTATAAGGTCCTGTGCGGACTGGGACCAGCGTATCTATGGGACCGTCTCTCCCCACATATTCCCCGGAGGACACTCCTATCAGGGGACTAACAGCTGTTGATGGTCCCTGGCCCCAAGGAGGCCCACCAAGCCTCAACTAGAACCAGGGCCTTTTCAGTCCTGGCTCCCACCTGGTGGAACGCTCTGTCTGCTGAGATCAGGGCCTGGCAGGACTTACTATCCTTCCGGCAGGCCTGCAAGACAGAGTTGTTCCGCTAAGCATATGGCTGAGGCTGGGCCTCCACCAGCCTGAAAAAAGGGGTGTATAAAATCTTAACCCTCCCTGTGGCTGTCCACTATCCTGTTTTAAATGTGTATTAATACACTGCTGTTTTAATGATGTTTTAATGCAGATGAATTTTTATTGTATTTTAATATGTTGTTATCTGCCCTGAGCACGCTTGCGGGGAGGGCAGAATAGAAATTTGAAATAAATATCACCCCCAAAATCTCCAAGAGTTTCTCAAAGGTGAGTTGGCAACCGTAGTTATGTTCCTTTTTAATCCCTCACCTTAGTCATCACTCAAACAAATGTTCCCTTTTCTTACTATTTCTGGTACCAGCTGAGTCTCATATCCTTGGTCTTTCAGGTTTGGTAGCACTTAGAGACAGAAAACAAGGTGGTAAACCAGCGGGTTGAATCCAGACTAAATTTCCCCTAACAGAAAGAGGAGGATCATTTCTGCCAAAGGTGAATGAGAGGCAGAATTAATTTTTCCCCAGCTTTCCCTCGACTTTTTTCCTGCACATACAACCCAATTTTTTAAAACCCGGTGTTAAAGTGTTTTATTTGCATGCAGAAATGTTTCTCTAGAAGGACTTCTCCCTCTCCTCTTTTCCTTTCTCTGGGCACTGATTGGTTGACCACTAACTGGAAACAACTCTTTCTATCCCTTCCTCTTCACACCTCCCCCTTTTTAAGAAAAAAGGGCAATAAAACTGGGACATCATCGTATTGTAAAGATGGTTGTCTTCAAATGGGAAATCAACTAACTGCCCACATTCCACTAATGCCCAACAACCACTCACTCCCCTTTTTTTAAAAAAAGGGAGAGTTACAACATTATAACTTTAGTGCATTCAACCCATTAAATAAAATGTGTGCTCGTGTTGTCATGGTGCTCCGTGTTCAGTGCTTAGACTTTATTCGTTAGGATTACATTTTTATTTTTGTTTTTTATTTTAAGGGTTCATGATGAAGTTCCATTTTCTGGTGAAGCAGAAAATAGTGGGCTGGGGCAGGGGAGGAGAATCATGTCTAGGGTTACCAGTCCCCGGCTCGGTGTGGGGGATCCCTGCTCCCATTCTCCACACCTCACTACCACTTACCTGGGCAGTGGGGAAAAGGTGGGGGAATGTGTCTCCCAGGGCATGTTCCCAGGCAGTGCGCTCCCGTACTCTGCAGTGGGCTGATTTGGGCCCCAAATAGACTGAATCAGGCTTGGTGGGGCCTAAATTGGTCTGCTGTGAAGTGCAAGAGCTCTCCAGGGCCCTCCTGGCAGTGTTACCACACTCTGCAGCAGGCTGAATTGGGCCTGTTTGGGGCCCTACACACTGCCTCAGCCGCACTCACATGCTTGGCAGAATGCTGCTTGTCTGGGCAGTAAATTTAGAACATTTTGAACTGGCAGTGAAGCACCATTTTCTGATACATATTCAGACTTGCAAGATTGCTACTCAAAAGGCTGGTGGTGACTGAGGCATTTCATGGCACAAACAGGAGACACTGGAGCTCCTGAAACTATGAGAAGGAAACACGCAAGAGGCTCTGGCTGTCTCTCACAGGAACATCAATATCTTTGAGAGAATACTGGAGCATTTACATGTTCATTTTGGGACAGCATACCTGTTGCAAGGAAGATACAAGAACATTATCTACTGTGGAACTTACATGGTGCCTTTGTGGACTTTTCTTTCCCACTTCCTGTATAAGTGGAGGACCACACCGGTTGGACTTAAAAGATTATAAGAAGTGGCTTGCCTGCTATTAATTTATGTATACTGTTGTCTTTTCACTTACGGTTATACATTTATATGAAGTGACCTTCATTGTTCATTTAATACAACATTAGAACATTGACATTTGTATTTTGGGTACAGTGACTTTCTCACCATCCGCTTGCGGCACTCACATGCTCGGCAGAACACTGCTTGTCTGGGCAGTAAATTTAGAACATTTTGAACTGGCAGTGAAGCACCATTTTCTGATACATATTCAAACTTGCAAGATTGCTGCTCAAAAGGCTGGTGGTGACTGAGGCTTTTCATGGCACGAACAGGAGACACTGGAGCTCCTGAAACTATGAGGAGAAGGAAACACGCAAGAGGCTCTGGCTGTCTCTCACAGGAACATCGATATCTTTGAGAGAATAGCAGAGCAGATGGTGGCAAGGGGCCATACCAGGATGGCTTGGAGTGCAGGACAAAAACAAAAGCCCTGTGACAGGCATATAAAAGGGAGGCCATGCACAACTGTCCTGCATCCTGTCCCTTAAAATAAATTTATTTATTTATTTATTACCCACCTTTCTCACTTTTAAATTTTATTTATTTATTTATTGTCTGCCTTTCTCACTGAGATCCAAGGCAGTTTATACAGTGCAAGTGAAATACTACGAGCTGCACAGTATCTTGACAGAAAATGTGTGCACCAAGCCAGGACAACCAGACATTATGGACAGCTCTTCAGCCATGACCTCATCACCATCAACCTGCAAGACATTAGCTGCTCTGCTCCATCGGATATAGGTGAGTGGAGTGTGTGTGCTATTTGGAGTTTTCTACATCCATTCCTTGAAAGTATTGAGTGCCAGGTATGTGATAGCAGGCCCAGGGTAGAGGGGCAGATAATCTAAAGGTGTCCATTGTGAGAAAGAGCAGCTCTGTGGTCATTCCATTTTTTTTCAACAATCATGGTTTTCCCCACTCTGTTTTCCAGGATCTTTCCCAGAGAACATGGCAGTGGATCACAGAGTGTTCCTGTGTGTGGTGATGGTGCAGAGTGCCCAAGAGACAATACAGAAAATGATAAGTTGGTATGTCTTGTTTAAACAATCTTCACACCACAAAGCACCTATGATTCTAGGCCCCTAATTTGATTGCATGATCCATCCTTAATCAGAGCCCACTTGCTTGCCTGCTTCCTTGATGTACAGTGATATTCTTGGTTCCTAAATAATACCATCTCTGCTTGATACCATAATTCCCCTTAAGAACATAAGAACATAAGCCATGTTGGATCAGGCCAATGGCCCATCCAGTCCAACAGTCTGTGTCACACAGTGGCCAAAAAACCAGGTGTCCAGGAGGTCTGCCAGTGGGGAAGGGACATTAGAAGCCCTCCCACTGATTGCCCCCCCAAACACCAAGAATACAGAGCATCACTGCCCTAGACAGAGAGTTCCATCTATGCCTTGTGGCTAATAGCCACTGATAGACCTCTGCTCCATATGTTTATCCAATCCCCTCTTGAAGCTGTCTGTGCTTGAAGCTGCCACCACCTCCTGTGGCAGTGAGTTCCATGTGTTAATTACTCTTTGGGTGAAAAATTACTTCCTTTTATCCGTTCTAACCCAACTGCTCAACAATTTCACCACAGAAACCTTCTTCCCCTTTTCAGGACATCTGTCCATGTGGACAGTGTAATCTGGAGAAACACAGCTTCATTTGAAAAGCCAGGAATGGATGTAATGGGTCACCAAATCATACCATCCATCAGAACAGCTATACATAGGGAGAAAAAATATTTTTTGTCAGATATAAATTCTTGATAGCTGCTTTTTGAGATGCAGCAGTAGGTTTATTTTTTCCCCTGGGAGGTGCAAAAAAGGGTGAAACGGCCACCCCTTCTAATTTACAAATAATCCACCATTTTATATCAATTTCAAACAACTAAGTCTCATTTGTAAAGAACATAACACTGAATCAATAACAGTTGTGTATCAAGTCCTGTTCATAAAGTAGGTTTGGAACGTTTCAAGATCAAGTCCTGTTCATAAAGTAGGTTTGGAACGTTTCAAGTCCCGTTCATAAAGTAGGTTTGGAACTTTGTCATATATGATCAGAGTCCTTATCTTATATTCCAGGTGGCCCTCATCAGCGCACCTAAGGCACAGGCTATGAGCTTTGCCGGCCTCTTCTCTTTTGCTCGTTTCAAGGATAAATCTTCTTCCAGCCAATTATTCTACAAGTAACCACAGAAATTCTCAGTCCACAGTTGTCCCAATACAATGTTGCAAGATAAGGACTAAAACTTAAGCTGCCTATTAGGGTTTGCAGGGATGAGATTGGAGTGTCCATGGCTACAGGAAACCCCCTTTCCCCTCCCTCCCCTGGGTGTCTTCTCCCAACTTGTAACCGCTTTGCAGCTCCGTGGTTGGAAGGAAGACCTGCCGATCAAGGTAAGCTGGGCTTCCATTCGGGTTTCCAGGGCGACAGAGGAGTGCAGACAGAGTTCAGGCATTCCCCCCGCTCCGTTGCCAGGGGAATTGATTGCTGGCGCCTGAGTGTCTGGCTTCCCGAACCATGGCCAAACGCACCGAACCAGGCTTTTACCGACTGCTGGTTCGTTGGCTGTGGCCGATAACGAACCGCCAGATCGCGATCGTGCAATTGCCATTTTCGTGGGTTTTTGAAGTTCGTAATGCGGTTCGTGCCCATCTCTATTCCAGATCATCATTGGATGTTGGTTCTTTGAAGTATTATGCCCACCCTGTCCTCATAAACAGGATAGGGCAATGGTGCCACACAGGGCTACAGGCTGGAGCGTGCTTGTATGCCTTCCCTCCATTATGCTAGTACAGTTTGCAGGTACAATAAGGGGATGCCACTTCGGAATTCAGCTTCTCTTTAGGCAGAGGTGACCTTTGGTTTCATACAACCTGCAAACAGGAGAGGCAGAAAGAAAGTAACTGCCATAGCCTCCTGTTTCCAGAGGATCCCCAACCTATACTACTTGTAAGTAGGAGCAAGAAGTAAGAAAAGTGCCAGCAGGGTGAGCAGTTTGTGGTGGCGTCCTAGAGAGTGTGCTGGAGAAAGAAAGGAAGGAATACCTCCTGCTCTCCCCTCTAACTCCTGTGGATGGGCGCAGGCTGCATTGCTGACAGATGTTGCTGAGCATATGCTGACACAGTACTCAACTGAGAAGCAGGAAGCAAACTGAAGGCACAAAGAAATGTTGGAAGAGAAGCAAAGGAGATGAACACTACTAAGGCAGCTTCCAGTGGTGGCCTGAACAACACTCGAAAGAGCTTCCAGCTTGCTGGTGGAGGTTGGAGGTGTGCCCACACCTGGCCCATAAGAAGAGCTACCTTTTTTCACCACTGATGCAGTGATCCCAGGGATAGGACCTGCAAAAGGTTTGACATGAGATTAGTTCCCATACTATTTAAGTATGTAGATCAAGATGGGTAGATGTGTTAGTCTTCAGATACCTGTATCTGAAGAAGTGAGCTATGGATCATGAAAGCTCATACCCTACCACAAATTTATTTAAGTGTGTGTGTAACCCTACCTTTGAAGCAGAATTCTTAATGTGCTTACCTGGCTAGTCTGCATGGATGTCCTCTGCAGACGCCTCTGGTGGTTCTTTGGTGGGGTCAATACAGGGGTCTTTCTCATGGGCTACCTCCTCCTTCTCCTGGTGCTCTTCCAATTTGCCATGTAAACCTGCAGAAGATCCCACATTACAGGGGTCACAAATCTGGAGGGGAGGATTTACCTGTCCCTTTTTTTGCCAATCAGCAATTTCTATGCTAACACCCTAAAAAAGCTCCAAGAAGTCATTTTATTTTATCCATGGGTATTGATGTGCAGCCTAATGTAATAACTACCTTGATAGCAATTATTGTGTCAGGCTACGGATGACAGGATACAGCAGACAGATCTCTGGCCCATTTGCAGTAAGGCACAAGTTCTTAGTCAAACGGATTTTATTCAGAAATCAAATCGTTTCCATATACAGGTCCATAGGACTACTTAGAAGCAAGGCAGGCATCTAAGCAGCATGAATAGAAGTTGACAGGAATGACATGTGAGAGAGACTTCTCTTTTACCCTTCTGGTTTACTCCTTTCTCCCCCCTCCCAACTGTAAACAATACCTTGGCACTCTCCTGGTGTGAGAACGTTTCACATATTTGTGATATCACGTTGAGCTACTAGGAAGCAAGACACAGCACTGTCTGGGAATGAGCACAAAGTCATAAACACTGGAAGCTGCTACAGTTCAACAGATAAACACCTGTGAAAGCCTCATCATTTGGCTGTAAGAGCACTCTGCCCACTGCTGTGTCACTAGCATCCACCTGGACTATGAATTTTCGGTTCTCATCAGGGTGCGGTAGAACCAGTTCCAAAATGAGCAGATTTTTTAGATTCTCAAAAGCCTCTTGGCACTCTGCCATCCAATTTAACATAGCACTAGGTTTTTTCCCTTGCAGCCTTTTCCCTTTCATTTTAAACAAGTCTGTTAAGGGGAGGGCAATTTGAGCAAAGTTCTTTATGAAGAGTCTGTAAAAGTTAGCAAACCCTAGAAATGACTGTTTTTTGACTGTGATAGCCATGGTCGCATGTCTCTCCATTGGATCTTCACCTGGCCAAAGGAAAATAAAGACATGTGCAGTGAAAGCAAGGCCAAGTCTTCTGCACCTCTGGAGGGTCTATGGCCCCATGGAGGGTGGGGGGCAAGAGATGCTTGTGAGTCAGAGGCCACTGGCATCCAATTAAGACTCACCCATCCAGCAAGGATGTGCCCTTTGACTGCATCAATTTGCTTTGCTCCTGTGTTGCTGTATGGAGCTCTGATTTTGTGAGGGACAAGTCCAGGGGTTGCTTAACCACCTTAACAGGGGAGTACAGAGAGCCAGCTCCCAGGTACCCTAACCCACAATTGTGCCCTGTCTTCTGTTGGGGGGGCAATCAAGGTAGTCTGCGCACAGTCCGGTTATGGGCTGGAAGCATCCAGTGCCTGCCTACCCACCCCCATTCAAGGCAGCTCTGTCGAGTACGCTTCTCTAGGAGCTTTCCCTTTTGTTAGACATGAACCATGGTAGCTAGAGGGCCATAATCAGGACATTCCCACGCACCCCCAACATCTGCTGGCCTCTGGCCACATTTCAGGGTCTGTACCCAAACTCATATAAGAGGGATGGGGAGGCAGTTGTGAATGAGCAAGTTGGGCAGCCAGCTCCCCAGATCCCTCTAACCTTTCAGTGCATCCTTGCCCCTTTGAGCTGAGCCCCTTGAGACAGGGTACCTGTTAGGGGTCTGCAATGAAAGATGTTAGTAAAACATTTTGGACTTAGGTCTCCCTCTGTGATGTAAGTGCAAAGTGATCACCCAGGTTTGCAAAGTGCCCACTCTGTCCTCTTCCCACAACTGAGATGCCTCACACTCTAAGTCTGCATGGCAGGGAGCTCTTGGACAGAGCCCTGTGCCATGCCCCCTCCTTACTGAGTTCATGAACATCCTGGTCGGGATTTATGTAGAGTGGGTAGAGGCCGTGAATGGGTGCTGGGGAGGGGTCTTGGCTGCCAGTGAGGTGAGAACAGATTGGTTGCAGCTTTTGTTGGCATCTTGTGCTCCTCCAGGCCATTTGGGCAGGGCTGTGCTGGGGGAAGTGGGAGGGAGGTTGATTTTTCCCATTGCATGGATCCCTATGGACTATGCTGCCTTTTTTGTGACACAACTTTCCACTGCTCTTTGGGGACATTACCCAGGCTAGAGTGGCTTAGGGCACCAACTAACTCTCACCCTGCCCCCTGGTCTGCCCAGTCCCATGCTGGTACAGAGATTTATGTTCAAGGCCTGCTGGCGCCTGGCTGTGGCAGCCACCATCTAGTGCAACAGCCTGGTGGAGCAAAACAAGGGAATTCTGCCAGCATAACTTGGGGTTACAGTAGCATAAGTCAGAGATATGTTGGCACATGGGCTATTCAGCTCCCTGAGCACCCCTCCCCCTAGGATTGTTCTGTATGCATAGTTTTAGGAACCCCATACTCTTTTCTTTCTAAGCCAAAAGCCCAAATACTTCCAGCTTTTGTGACAGAAGTGCTCCATTCCCGTGACCATTTTGATTGCCTCTTTCTGAACCTTTTACAGCTCTACAATATCCTTTTTAGAAGGGGTGAATAGAACTCACTAGTTGGTGAATCACACAGTACACAGATGTAAACACATGGGAACAGCGTAAAGTGCATTTCAATATTTTAATGACAAAGCTGACTGGAGAAACATTTAGGATGGCACATAACAGAGTTGTGACTTGATCAAAGAATGCCTCCTTAATTGTATGAATTTTAACTGAATACTTTGATTGATCAAGGAATTTATTATGCATAAATTAATATATGACAAAGCCAACAATTTTTAAAAAATAGCTTTAAATACATACACATTATCCCAGTAAGCAGTCTTAGAAGAGATATTCCCTATTAAATGAGAAAGAAGGAGAAATTCTGCTTTTAAGATGGTATTTGCATTAAAATCCATAACATTCTAAAAAAACTTCAACCAATTAATTGAAAGCACTATTGTTATATGCAAAAAACTGATTGATTAATGATGATCAGATTGTCCCAGTTTCTATTGTAAATAATTGGGAAGAACCAGACTGTATTGCCAAACATCTTCTGTCATTCAGCAACATCATTAGAACCGAAGCAGCACAAGCCCCATCCTATAGCCCTCCTCATTTTCAGCCCCCATTCCCAACATTTTTGATCTACTCAAAGTTGCTGCCTAAATATATTGCCTGGTCCTTAAATCATAAATGTACTTCCTAAAAAGGAGGGGGATTAAGAAGATTTGGTTTCTGAGGTTGTAGATGCATTAAGAGTGCTGCTGACATAACTTCTCTCTCCAGGTCTTGAGTGAGCATCTCATTTTGGAGAAACAGCCTCGTAGGCTGGAGGAGAAGGATTGGCTTCATCAAAAATCACACCTCCACTGACAGTGTAGGGCACAAAAACCATGGCAGCCTGAAACAAAGAAAAACTGTAAGAAATATTTTCCTTGTCCTTATCTGCAGTGCTACGCTGACATTCTTCAGTGCCTTCACCTATCCAGATATTTAGTTTAGTTTAGTTATTCAACTTATAGCCTACCCTCCCTCAAGCAGGCTCAGGGTGGGTTAAAACAGCAATAAATTGCATACACGTTATCATTAAAGTAATTGTTCTTGATCTCCATATATCAGAATTCTAGCAGTCAGGGTGAGAGTCAGCTTGGCAGACCTTGCAACCAGCCCAGAATTGTTTTTGCTTTTTTTTTTTTTTATAATATGTGATTTTTAAAAAAAACTTTTTAAAGCCACTTTGGGTCCCTCCAGGAATAAAAGGGATAACAATTCTGTTTATATGTTGTTAGGTGAAAGATTTATCGGTTTCTAGTGGGGGACAGGGTGGGGTTGCATGGCTGAGGGGATAACTCAGCTTTGCTTTTGTTATTTATGTTATCTTACATTATATAACTTTATAAATACGTAAAACTGAGTAAGCTACATTTATTTATTTACTTAGATAGCCAGTTGATATTCACTGGGTGGTGCTTCCCTGGTTTTGTGAACATTTTTAGGGGGGAGGGGGTTAAAAAGGCTGTGTTGAACTCTTTTAAGTGGTTCTAAGCAGCTTTAAGCTGTTTCATTCTAACCTAGGGTATATAGATAACAAACTTATTTCAGTGAATAGATTTATATTAGTGATTATTAAAATAGGTAAAAGCAGGCCTGCCCATTTGATGATGATTTTAACATGAAATTAAAACAAAGCAGATTAGATGATTTTCTTATCAGTGTTTCTCCAGTTTCCTTTAAAAATAGGTTTGACCCTTTAATGCATCAGAGCCAAGTGGAGGCTGTGGAACTTGATAGTTACCACTCTCTGAACCAAAAGGATTTTTTTATTTCAATGGAAAAAGATGATATGGTAATTCCTGAGGAGAATGCTGGAAAGAGATCTCAAGGTCTCAGTCTGGAAGCCTGAGTTTATTACAAGTTATCGTCTCAAGATCAAAACCACTAAACCAGGAACACTTATTACAAAGACACAGGAAGCAATTTTATTCAAAAATGGTTAAAAAGGATGTAACATCCAGTGAAAGGCCTTTATGTAACAATAATATCAAGAAAATGACTTATTGATGGTTGTTGTGGGTTTTCCAGGCTGTATTGCCGTGGTCTTGGCATTGTAGTTCCTGACGTTTCACCAGCAGCTGTGGCTGGCATCTTCAGAGGTGTAGCACCAAAAGAAACGTCAGGAACTACAATGCCAAGACCACGGCAATACAGCCCGGAAAACCCACAACAACCATCGTTCTCCGGCCGTGAAAGCCTTCAACAATACAAAGGACTTATTCTCCTTCCTTTTCAACAAATAAGAATGTGTTCCAGGTGAATAACCTCCAGATTGTAGCAACTGTCTTCCTTGTTAAAGGACAATGGATAAATTGTTGGGGAAAGTGGAATACTAAAAAGCATTTGTCCTATTTGCTGGATATGCCGACTTCTTCTATTAATTTAAAATTTACTGAAAATTTACAAGGGCCAATCCTGGGAGAGAGAGATATTTTAACCTTTCACCTTTAAAAACCTTTAAAAATGTCTAGAAGAGTTGTACTAGAGGACAATGTACCACCTCCCAAAGCATTTTTATGTTTCAGTTTATTTATTTTATTTTGAAATATAATGTAGGCCTGGTGGGAGTGGGGAAGAGAAGGGAAAGAGGTACATTACTAACAACTGATCTTGTATTTCTGTAGAATACACAGAGAAATCACAATGCAATGAATTGCTGAGTGGGAGCTGGGGAAAGCCATACATCCCTACAAGGGCAGGATATACTTGACAGAAGACTTCCCATGAATTTACAACAAATGGGGATAAGATGCACATTTATTGCACGATATATAGTTCTTTGAAGAAGAAAAATCAATGTTCTAAAATATGGAAGGGAACCAGACCTCCATAATCTAGTTAGTGGTTGATCCTACGTTTTGTCCTTAAAAGTATGTGCCAATGCTAATATATCCTCAGAGCACCCACTTTTGCTCAACTTAATCTTTCAAAGGTAATAGCAGCAAGTGACAGTGGATTCAACAGATAAAACCATGTACAGAGGAAAGTATTAAACTCTTCTACCCTCCCTGGATGGCTGTGAGCCAAATGCGGTCTACGCATGATTTCAATGGGCTTAGACTGGAGTCACTCCACTTAGCATTGCACTATTAGTTATAAAAGATGCTGGGAAGATCTGATCACGGATCTTTCAGTTATTGCAGCATGAAGATGCCAGATGTTCATACCACATGGGACAGCTTCCTAGGCTGGGGTGAGATTTGTGATCCAGAACCAACACCCTGTCTCAAAAACTGAACATAATCTGAAGATTCAGAGGGAGCTATATAAGAACTCATAGTTCCCCAAAAGCATTTATAGTCATGTGTTATTCACATGCATAAAGGGAACATCTCCAAGAACTACCATCTGATCTTGGGGATTTTCAACATGATCTGTTTAAATGCTGAGCAAAATATCAAATGCATACCGGGTCATTGTTGCAGCAGGTAACTTGGCACCCAAAATGTGTTGTTGAAACAGTGATGCAAAACTCCAGCAAACTGAAGAAGAGGAGTAGAACACCAATACCATTACCTACAGACTGCAGAGAACAGAAAAATGTGAGTGATCTATTATGCATTTCTCACAGAAGCAAATTAGTTCAGTTGGAATGATAACAAATACCCTCACAGCCACTTTCTGGGTCCAATTGTCCGGGGGAACACCCAAGGAAGAAATGTGGAAGTTTTGAACCATTTGCTCATGAAATTTGCCTTTCCTCTTTGAACATAAAACTGTAAAACCCACAATACTGTCTTAGAATCTGGCCAGAATCTTCTCAGGGCTGAACTACACAATAACACAATACATTCTCTGTTAGAGTTGCCAACCCCAGGTAGTGAAATTCCTGGAGATTTGGGGATGAAACCTGGGGATGACAGAGTTTGGGAAGAGGAGGGACCTCAGTGGGGTATAATGTCATAGCCTCCAAAACAGTTATTTCCTTCAGGGGAACTGTTCTCTGTAATCTAGAGATCAGTTGTAATTCTGAGATATTTCCAGCCACCACCTGGAGGCTGGCAACCTTGTTCTCTGGACCCAACTCACTTTTCTTGCAGCCCAAAGCAACTGTTGGGAACATCATTTTTAAAGCCTATGGGAACCTGATTCAGCTTGAGTTGGTGGCGTGGGCTGTGGATGTGCTCCTGCCTTCCCTTCCATGGTTTTCTTGAGCCCCTCCCCCCACCATGGTCCTAAGCCGAATTGGGCTCCTGCAGGCTTTAAAAATGTCATTCTGTCATGGACCACTCCAGTTTAACATGAGAAGATGAGTCCTCATCAGAAGTGGACAAATTATCCCCAAATCCCATCCCGGCAGACCCCTCCTGCCAGGTGGGTCCTTCAAGAGTCCCCCAATGGGACCCTGAGCCATCAGGGCCTTCTAGCTTGAAAGCCCTAGCATGGACCTGCCCACTGCCAGACCTACCATGGTCTCCCAAAGGACCCCAGGAGCAGAGAAGATAATGAGCTACAGCAAAGGTCTGGGCCAGGAGCAGAAGTGTATGCTTGGCAGCCTGAGGCCTACCCCCTGTTGAGGAAGGATCAGGAAAGACTGAAAGATCTGGGCCCCTATCCTCATCAGGAGTAGAAGAGATGACTCAGCTGGAGGTGACTCAGCTTGCAGAAGGGAGCCTAATGAGGAACCCAGCCTCAACTGTAGGGGAAACTCGCCATATAAGGCTACAGAGAGGCTGGAGCCAGTATGGGGATCAGCTTGTTTACAGTTTGGGTGGTCAGTCTACCATTGTCTGACCTGCTTGCTGGTGGATTCTTAGAACCTTGTTCCCTGACCTTTAGACTTGCTTTTGAATTATGTTCTTGACTCTGGACTGTGACTTTGGAGTGCCTTTGGATTATATTATCTGACTCTGGATGGTGACTGTTTAGTATTTTGAAACATCACAGACCAACAGATTTGAGTCCAGTAGCACCTTACAGAACAACAAGAGTTTCAGGGTATACGCTTTTGAGAGTCAGTTCCCTTCTATCTCAAATCTGCCTCAGTATCCTCTTGTGCTTGTTCGCCTGCCCACAAGCCTCACCCTCCTGGTGCCCTTGCCTTCTCAGTCTGCCTCTTCTTCCTAAGCTAAGTGGCTGCAGTACTGTCTGTTTTACTTTTGGAACCTTTGCTATCAGTTCTTCCATAGACTTTAATGTTAAAAACAAGAAACTTTCATTGCCTCAAAAGGGGTCATGACATCTGATATCTAGCAATTGTTTACCCTCTGGGGATACTAAAATCCCATGAGTTTTTCCAATTTGGTTGGGAAACCATGAATGTACAGACCCAAGAAGCTCCCCGCCCCCAGTGAAAGGTTCTTATTAAATGAATAAAAAAACAAAAGAAACAAAAACAAACTCCTATACACAAGTCTAGAAAACAGCAAACAGCTCAACCTGTGAGGGCATTTTAGTCCTATTGCCTCATGTTCTCTCTGTGAATCCAACTCATAAAATCAAAGGTATTGGTGATATTTGTTCACTTACATCTGTCCCCACATCATCCAAATCAAGCATATTTATTAACAGTTCCACGATATATAGAATCATGCCAGTTAATGCCATTATAGCACTTGTGATGTTCATTCCCACACTGCATTTCACCTGAAAGAATCCAAAAATCAATCAAGCTGCTTAGGAGCACATTGATAGTTTTGAATTTTAATGTCTCTACCATTTAAATATGCTTAGATAGAGCTTGAAACTAGTCCTGTGAATGGCTCTTGTAGCCGTTGTGCTGTAGTGATGAGAGTGTACTAAAGAAGATGGATAGATAGGAAAGAAGTATCATCTCACATGAAAATATGTATGTTGTGTTAACTTTATACAGATAGTACAATTTGGGGAAACAGGTAATGGTTTTTGTTCATGCAATTAGGTCTCTATCAATGGCAAGTGTTTGCAACTGCTTGGCGTGAACTGAGACTGAGTGATTGTTCACATCTGATTACCACCTTTGAATGCCTTAAGTCTGAGAGCTGAATATGTTTGTGGCAAAATTCATGG